>NC_059132.1:13725945-14975945 GCF_020740605.2 Lemur catta
CGGGAGGTGAGCAGTGGGTGAGCAAGCAAAGCTTCATCTGTGTTTACAGCCACTCCCCATGGCTCACATCACCACCTGAGCTCCCTACTCCCCCATCCGTGGGAATATTGTCTTCCATGAAACTGGTCCCTGGTGCCAAAAAGGTTGGGGACCACTGCTTTATCAGATGTATGATTTGCAAGTATTTTCTCCCTTTATGGGGGTATCTTTTCACTTCCTTGATATTGTCCTTTGATGCACAAATGTTTTTAATGTTGAAATCCAGCTCAAGTTTTTCTTTTGTTGTTTGTGCTTTTGGGGTCATTTCTACCCATCTGATCTTTACCAGTCCCTGTATACCTCTTGACACATACTCAAAGACCCTCAAGCTTTTTTTTTTAAAGATGGGAAGCTATATAAATAATTATACTTATTTTTTGAATATACTCATTGAAACAGACGCCAGTACTGTCTTTAATAATGCAGATACTAAAGCTTCTTTTGAATACTTTATGCTTCTCAAACCATCTCTTGGTAAAGGCTGACAAGGATGATCTTACAGCCTACCAAAGCCTCTAGCTCTCTGGTTTGAGCCAAGAAGCAAAAAGAACACTGATGATGAAATTCAGGATAACACAGAGCATAAAAGACAGTACTTCTGTTAGGTTGCCCCTGAGTTTCTCTACCACCATCTTGCATTGCATTTTTGTTAAGAGGAGAAGAGATGTGGTCCCAAGGTCCAGGCCTCTTGTTCTTTTGTGAATTCCTGTTGAGCAGCAGGTCTCAAAGTGTGGTCCGGGGACCACCAGCAGCAGTAGCATCTGAGCACTCGTTAGAAACCAGATTCCCAGACCCTTCCCCAAACCTACTGACTCAGAAACTCTGGGCTGGGACCCAGTGATCTCTTTTAACAAGCACTCCAAGTGAGTCTGATGCACGTTCAAGTTGGAGAATCACCGGTGTAGCGTTTTCAGCTGGTACAGCCTGGAGACGACCACCTGGAGAATGTGATTCTTCTCTAGGTGTTTCCTGGAAAATCTCATTTGCCCAACGAGTTGGCATCCTTGTCCTCCTCTCTCATTGCCCTAGTTCATACTCATCCTCTCCTGCCAACTATGAGATCAGGTACTTCTGGTAACAAGCAATAGCAAACCTCACCTCAAACTGACCCAGCAACTAAGGAAATGACTTGGCTGGCATATTCTGCCTGAAAAGTCAGGAGGGAGGTGGGTTCGAGCACGCTTGCTCCCCACTGTCCTTGCTTCTCTCTACCCTCCTCTGAGCAGCAGCTTTGTCTACACACCAGCTTCCCCCTCGGTTGCAAGGTGGCCTCCTGCAACCATCAGAGCCATGTGCATCCTAACTCGCTCCACAATGAGACATCATGGCATTCAGCGCCATCAGTCACAACCCACCAGCCCTGCACGGGACAAAAGGTGGAAAATTTCCCTGGTTGGCTTAGCTCCCTCCCTTCTCCCCCTCTCTCCCTCTCTCGCCAGGCTGGGTAAGTCCCACCCAGCGCTCATGGCTGTTTCACAAAGCGGAAGGAAGAGGTGCTGTGTGTGAAGGGGGAAGCGGCCTTGATGCCCAGGGCCCCAGGACTGATGACGTGGCCTCTGTGCTGTTTGTCCCAAACCCACGGATCCCCTCCTTTCCAGCCTCCAGGGACCCACATCTGGGGGCATCTTTCTAAAGCAGAAACCTGTCCACAGCACCCCTTGTTTAAATCCTTTGGTGTGTCTCCCCAGACACACACACACAGCTCTCAGGATAAGGTTCATACTTTGAGATCTTTAAATTCTAGTTCTGATTGACCTTTCTGGCCAGTCTCTTCCCATCCTTTGGAAGCCCATGGAACGCATTACCATTCCCCCCTTCCACGCTCTTCTGTGCCACCCCACCTCTGCACTTGCTGTATTCTGCCTGGAATATTCTTGCTCTTTTCAACTTGGTAAGTTTGCCCTTCAAAAACCCAGCCTGGATGTCGGCCTCCTCTGGGAAGCCCTCTTGGATAGCTCCAGGCCAGATTAATCACCGTATGCAAAGGTTTCTGGGTGACACAACTGCCCTGTGCCTGCAGCACCTGTCTCTGTGTCTCCTTTTGCTCATGATCTTGGGGAAGGAATCTCTCTGATTCACCCTGGATCCCCAGGCCTCAGGCTTGCCACAGACCAGAAGCTCAGATAGTGTTTATCAATCAAATACTAATTTTTGTGGCCCCTGCTGTTGCCTAGCAGTGTTGGAGTTCTTGGTAGACACTCAGTTGATACTTGTCGATGCCTTGACCTGATCACAAACGTCCGTTACCCAGATCCTGGAAAACATTTATCCAGGAGGCTGGGGGGACTGGCCGGCTGGGGCCTTCATCGTGGGTAGGCACAGCTGCCCCTTCTCCCTCAGAAGAATAGATGTATCTGGAGCCATGGGTTATTTTAGTCCAGTTCTTCCATTTAAAGAAATCATGTTTACTTCTAATGTAAAATTTTATAACACATATTTATTGAACGAAATGCATAAAATACATAAAAGTACAAACCACCTCTAATCCTTCTATGGGTATTGATGTGCATATTTCCATTCTTTGTTCTAAGCATGTGTATTTAGTAACTTCCTAAAGCTTGAGATGATTGTTTCACTTGTATGTATTACTGTGGTCTTAGCCTGCTTTGTGCTTCTGTAACAGAATGCTTGAGACTGGGTAATTTATAAATGCTAGAAATTTATTTGGCTCGTGGTTCTGGAGGCTGGGAAGTCCAAAGTCAAGGGGCCACATTTGGTGAGGGCCTTCTTGCTGCATCATCCTCCCGTGGCAGAAGGCAGAAGGGCGAGAGGGCAAGCCTCAAGCTCTTTAATAATTGGCACCGATCCATTCATGAGGGTGGAGCTATTGTAACCCAAATACTTCCCATTACTCGTGGCCTCACCTCCCAACACTGTTGTGTTGGGGATTAAGTTTCCAACACGTGCCTTTTGGGAAACACGTTCAACTATTACTATTATTTTACTTATACATAACTATTGGTTACTGTTTTATTGATCAAACCCCATGTATTTCTGTAAAAGCCCTGACAAGTTTATGATATAAGCCCCCTGCAGTCCCAGTGCCACTGACAAGCTGGAGGTAAATGTGTTTAGGACCCGTGCACTGGAAGGAACAAGTGGGGCCTGGGAAGTGTGCCAAAACTAAGGAAGCCGACTTAGCTCAGAGCTTCCCAGCAGGCAAAGCAAAAATAAATAAATAATAAGGGAAGCTTAAGGGGTCATGGAGTGCTTGAACTGCAGAAGAGGAAGCAAACCAGATTGTCAGAATGCATGAGATTCCCTAGTGCTGACCTCTGGAGAGGACGAGTCGTGGGGACCTTGGGTGAGGGCGTTGTGTAAGGGGCGGTTTCTGAAAAATGCAGGAACCGCCTAGATTTGGCCACTTCTCATACTGACTCTTAATAACAGCTGATGATGTGTTGAGAAATTGTAGCATGCTTTTGTAGGAAGCCTAAGTAACATGATCTAAGTGTGCAGTCTTCTGGTGATTTCATTTGCTAGATATTCAACAAACACAGATTAATTGTGTGACTTTTGTGCTGTGCTCTCAGGTTGGGAATTTCATTAACTCGACAAAGTTGGAGGCAGAGATTGTTATGCCATTTTACAGATGAGGAAATAGAGGCTCAGGGGGATTGACTTACCCAAGGTCACACAGGCAATTAAGTGGCACTACCAGGGCTGGAACCTAAGTCTACAACCTTTTCCTCTTTGGTGACACCCTGTTAGAGAAGGTATAAGTGTTTGTCCCTGTTACGTGTCCACCGTGAATCAGGACTGGGTCTTTACAAACACCACCTCAACCAGTCCGTACAGTAAGTCGTGGAGGTGTGTGACGTCAGCCCATTTTACAGCGAGGTTGGCAGTTGAGCTCAGCGGGGGTTCCTGAGCTGGGTTTGGTGATGGGACTTCTGGAGGTGCACGGATTCCGTGGAATTGCATACAAACATTTGTTGCTATTTGCATTTTTCTGGGTGAGAGGAGAGAGGATAGCTTTCATGGAGTCTCAAAAAGCAAAACAGAAAAAAAAATGAACGAAATGAACCCCTGAGCTCCAGGAAGGAATCACAGTGACAGCCCACATGCACTGAGCCCCGGCCAGGGCCAGGCACCCTCACAGCTTGATGAGCTGTCGATCCTGGGAGGCTGAGGGTGTTCCCCCATTTCACAGGTCGCTCAGCTGCTAGGTGGCCTTGCGTGGTGACTGAGTTTTGCTTGTTTTCCATCATCACCTCTGTGGGTTGGTTTTCTTCTAATAGAATTTTTCTTCCTCTTTTGTGGAGCTGAGGATTATTAAAAGGCAGAGGGAAATGCTGCGCTTCGAGAGGTCAGTGTCACTTTCCAAGTCACCTCTGTTCCCTGACCTCTGGGAACAAGCCTGCTTGGATGGTGCTTGGTTAAAAGAGTGAACAAATGAATAAACAAACAGATGAATGAATGAGTGAGTGGAAGGGAGAAGTACCTCTTCCTTGGTATTTTGGATCGGCAAGACACGGGTACAGCTCTGATGACTTTTATTCAAGGGTGATAGGTCATTGTATCATTAGAAGTTTTGAGGAAGCTGAGATCAGGCCCAATGTTGATGACCCTGCAAAACCAGAGTGACCAGAGGAGCCCCAGGGGCCGTGTCCTTTTTCCCCGGCAGGCGGTGGTGTGAGAGTGGGCGAGTGGCCCCTTCCCCAGTTCTCTGCCGTGACGTGCAGCTCTCCACTGCGTGTGACAAGGCTGGCAGGGCCGGACAGTCTTGCTACCCCTGGAGCCTAAGGCCTCTTGTATCCCTGCCCAGGTTAAGCCCCCTGTTTGACCTGCTGTGGTTTCTTGCACCCCAGCATGGCTCGGCCCCCAGTGTAGCGCAGTCGTGGAGTCCCTGAGAGCAGCAGCAGCCCCAGGTTACAGCTGAGAAAACAGGCTCGGACACTCCAGGTGACTCACCCAAGGCCACACCAGTGAGCGCTGGACCTAGACCTCAGGCCCAGCCGTGGCTAGCTCTGAAGCCATGCATCCTCATATTTGTATTGCCGGGAAACTTCTGGAAGGTCAGCCTCAAACTGGAGGCCTCATGCAATACGGAGGCCACTCCTCCCTCCTCTGGCTGGAGAGCTGGCTTGCGTCCAGCTGGGCGCGGCTGAGGGTTTCCCACTGGTGTGCAGGGAGAGTGGGTCTCCCCGACCGCCCCACCCACGGGCAGCGCCTCTGCCTCTTCGGGGCTGAGTGGAAGAGACTTTGCAACAAGCAGGGCCCAGGAGCTGTGCACTGGAGGTGATTCTGGAGTGTCTTGCAGCTCATGGTGCTGTCCCCCTTCCCCACCCACCTGTATCCCTACTTGGAGAAAAAAGAGAACGCATCTTTGCACACATGAAAAGAACCTGAAAGAGTGAGCCAGGGAGGGGGGCCTGAGTTCATGTCCAGAGCACTTCGTACTCTAATTGTCCCTCCTGTCCCTCCGCTGGGCTGGGAGCCCCATGAGGGCTGGGTCTGGTTTTCCCCCAGGACCTGCTGCCTAAGGGGTAGTCGGTGATGAGGAGGAAATGAGATGAGTGAATGAACGCTGCTTCCAGTCCAGGAACAGCCTGCGTGGTCCTGCTCAGGTCCATCCCCTTTCTGGGCCTCAGTTTCTCCATCTGAGCTGATCTTCAGCTGATGTTGTGAGCCAGCAAGGACCTGGGACTGCAGGGGACCGGGAGAGGCAGGGCACGGTGCTGGGATTCTGCGAGGACTTGGCTGGCCTGTGGGCGGGAGGGGGGAGGCGACTTTGGAGGCTCTTGGAGCGCAGGAGACAGGGCAGCCGATGGGCACCTGGGTGGCCTGCTGGGGGTGGGGTGCGGGCGAGGCTGAAAAGCCTGTTTTTGGAAGGTTTAGGTTTCCATGGCAACTTGGTTTTTCTTTTTCTGAAAAACGAAGCACCCAACAACTCCTCTGGGCGTCAGAGCCCCCTGTGAGGGTTGGGGCTGATTGGGGGGCGAGGACCAGGCAGATGGGCAGGCCCCTGAGGCAGGCAGAGGAGGGCTGGGGGCAGGGGCACCGAGTCCTGAGGCACTGGTGGCCCCTGCCTGGGTGGGGGCCGGGCCCTGGGGGTCTCCCCATCTCGAGGGCTGGGTGCCCCTGCTTGTTGTTACTTTGCCTTGTGTTTTCTGCAGATCATGATCGAGTTCTGTCCCGGGGGCGCTGTGGATGCCATCATGCTGGGTGAGTCCTTGATCCAGGGCATTGCAGGGAGCGGGGGGACTTGCTCAGAGCCCTAAGTCTGGCTCCTGGACAGCTCAGTCTGGGACCGGGTCCTTCCCCACCCACCTCTAGTGATTCCCGTTGCTTCTGTGAGCACCTTTCAGCTTTGTCCCTTTCAGGGGCAGGGTTTGGGTTCTTGGAGAGAATGCAGGATATACGCTCCCCGTTCCAAAAGCCTTGTGTCCTTGAACTGGGCACTCGCCCTCTCGAGCCTTCTTGATTGGTGTGACGCCTCCTTTGCCCGACCCCACAGCTCTCCTAGGACGTGAAACGGAGACCCGTGAGGGAGGTTCTTTGAAAAGTGGGGAAACCCACCCATTTGGTAAATGCTCAGTAGGGATGTTGTCAGGTCTTGATGTCCTGGGCAAGCTTGAGCAGTAGCAACAGCAGTAAAATATTAGCAATGACCATTTATTTGTGAACAGTCACTAGATGCCAGAGATTACGGTGGCTGCTTTCACATGTGTTGTCCTCATTCAGTCCTCACGTGTAAAATGAGGAGGAGGATCTCTGTTTTCTTGTGATTGGACTGACACTTGGAGAGGTTAAGGAGCCCACGCAGAGTCACGCAGCAGAGCCGTGAACCCAGGCCTGGGCGACCCCACTCCTAATTGCTTCCCCTCCCACCACCTTCCCTGCTCCTGCCAGCCTGCGAGTGAGGGTCTGGGGCTTGGGAAGTCTGAGTGGCGAGTCTGGGATTCTGGGGGGCTCAGGAGAGGAGAGGCCTCAGTATAATGCCGTGCCACTGAGCCACTCTTTTATTATGAAGAAGGTATTTTCCCCTGAGTTTATCTCAGGAGGGAGCAGATCATAATCCCAAAAGACACAATCCCAAACGCCATCACCCTGAATGTTGAAATCCTGAAACATCAAAATCCCTAAAGTCTGAAATCCCAGAAAGCACAATCCTGAAAGATCAAAATCCGGAAAATATAATTCTGGGAAAAATAATAAAAAATTCTTTGTAAGATATTTATTTACATTTTAAAAAGGGATTTATTTGAGAAAAATAAAAACATGACAGAACATTTCATAAGCCAATTTACACAATAAAATAGGCGATAATAGTACGCATGTTGGTGCAGGCGTGCACACTCAGGGAGACGGCTGGCACGGGTAGAGCAGCTGTGAGCAGACGAGCCTGGTTCCCAAAGAAATAGGTCAAGGAGGGAAAGGCATAGACACATATCGCTCGGGCTGGTAATTGTGTGCACCCCGTTTTATGGCTGTGGTTGTCTGAAATACCGCGACAAGCAACCTACGTCTTTTGATGAGATCAGTCAAAAACTCTGAGGGGTCACCACCACGTGGGCATTAGCCCGAAGAGCTGAGATCTTGAGAAATTTTCTTTCCGAAGTGCAGATGTACGAAAGGGACATCTCTTCGCTGATAAGGAAGTTTCAGTGTTTTTATGTAGACCCACAGTGATGACACACGAAGTCAACATTGTGATAATGCACTTTCATGGAATCATATTTACCAAAAATACATAAAAATACATAAAATGAATTAGAACTCTCTATTAAAAAATTGCTGCTGACATTCCAGCCTTGGACTCACAACCAGCATAGCAATAATCTCCTTTTATTGTGTAGTTTCCACATTGAGTACTGAGCATGCTCTATCTATTGAGCCCTGCCAACATTGGATATAATCATCCCATTTTACAGACCGGGAAATAAAGGTCCGGAGAACTTGAGCAACTTGCCAGAAACTACACAGCTTGTGAGAGGCAGTGCCTGGGTGCAGGCCTTGCCTGTGTCTTCCTAAAGCCCATGCCAGCTCCGAGCCCAGCCCCTAGCTGGGGACACAGAGGTGAAGGATGAGGCCACAGGGAGGGGGAGCAGCCTGTGGACCCCAGATGGCCTGGCTTCCCAGGGCAGTGCAGTTGGCGCCTGCAGCCCTGGCCGGTGTGCCTGTTTTTACCACTCCCGAGGGACCTGGGAGGAGAGTTGTGCCTTGTGGGTTCCTGGCCAGGCACCCCGGGGAGAGGCAGACACGCAGTGGGAGGCTGCAGAGCAGAACCCGGGATGCCCAGCCTGGGGGCCTATGGCCTGAGAATGGGGCGGGCCGGGGGAGCTGGCTCTCCTGGGCACAGAGGTCTCGGGTAGCAACATAACTCAAATAATCAGGACGGTGACATGGGACGCAGAGCACAGGATGTCCTTCTGGAGTCTTCTCACTCCCTTCCTCCCACCGCCTCCAGTCGGTCCCACATCCTCCCTCCCAGTCCATTGCATGGAGCATCCTTCCTCCTCCCTGCCTTGGCCGATGGCCAGGCTGCTGTGATGACTTCCAGCTGTGCCCCTGCGAAGTTCAGATTCTGTCCCTGCCCTGCTCAGAGCTGCGCACAGACTGCCCGCTGTGTCTCAAATAAAACGCAGCCTGCATGGCGTGGCCCACAAGGTCCTGCAGTCAGGGCCTGCTGACCTCTGACCTCAACTCACTTCCCCCTCCTCTGTCCCCTCATCTGTCCCCTCCTGCCACACAGGGGTCCTTGGCACATGCTGCTGCCTTTTCCTGGAATGTTCTTCCCGTTCCCACCTGCTCAGGCCTGCTTATCCCTCGAACCTCAGAGAAGTGTCCACGGTAGCGTGTGTGCGTGGGGGTGTGTGTGTCTCGCCCTGACTCGCACACAAAAGGCCCTTGGTGACCGGCCCTCCAGCCTCTCCAGCCCTCTCCCTTCCACATCCCCTGGTACCACCACTGGCGGCCGGTGGACGTTTCGTTTAACACCAGCCCGTGTCAGCCGTGGCTTCTGCTGGTTCCCTGACCTGGAGTGTCCTTGTCACACCCGCTCTCTCAAATCCCTGTTCTTCCTTCAGGACACAGCACAACTGTCCTTTCCTCTGGGCAGCCTCCCTACTCCCTGCCCAGCCTGACCTCCCGCATACCCACACCCCACTCTGTTCCAACCATCGCTCACCGTTTTCACGTCCCTCTCTGCGTCCCTGCACCAAGCACGTGGTGAGTACCCGCTCGGTGTCTGCTGACACAAGGATCTCTACATCTCAGTCTGGCTGCATTTATGAACCACCTGAGCTCTAAAGCCAGACTCTCTGGTTTGAGTCTCAGATCTGTGACTTCTCACTTGCATGATGTTGAGCAAATGACTTAACCTCTCCAAGCCTCAAGTTTCCTAATCTGTAAAATGGGGACAGTAATTGTGCCTGCTCCGGGGGATTGTTAGGACAAAATGGTCAATACATGTAAAGTGCTTAGACGTGAGCCCAGTACACAGCGAGTGCTTCATAATCTTGGTGGCTTTTGTGTTTCTCGTAACTGGCGTGGGCTGGACACTCAGTTGCCTGCGGTGAGTGCTTGCTGAGTTGACAGCAGTTCTCTGTTTCCAGAGCTGGACAGAGGCCTCACAGAGCCCCAGATTCAGGTCATTTGCCGCCAGATGCTGGAAGCCCTCAACTTCCTGCACAGCAAGAAGATTATCCACCGCGACCTGAAAGCCGGCAACGTGCTGATGACCCTGGAGGGAGACATCAGGCTGGGTAAGGGGCCCAGGGGGAGAGGCGGAGCCACTCAGCAGCCACCTGGGGGTGTTGGCCTGGCCTCTGCCGGCAGGAGGGAGCTTGGGCCTGGTGGGGAGGGGGGGTCCTCACTCCCACGATCTCTGAGGATGTCGCCAGTTCTGCCCCCTCTTGCTCTTGCTGCTTTCTAATCAAGAGAATTGGAATGAGAAGGATGGGTGGAGGATGACCTTGCATCTGTTACCGGCTGGAAAACATGACACAGCAGACATATATGTATGTCAGACATGTATATATTTTTGATGGCTCCTCTTTTTTTTTTTTTTTGAGACAGAGTCTCACTTTGTTGCCCAGGCTAGAGTGAGTGCCGTGGCGTCAGCCTAGCTCACAGCAACCTCAGACTCCTGGGCTCAAGGGATCCTCCTGCCTCAGCCTCCCGAGTAGCTGGGACTACAGGCATGCGCCACCATGCCTGGCTAATTTTTTCTCTATATATTTTTAGTTGTCAAGATGATTTCTTTCTATTTTTAGTAGAGACAGGGTCTCATTCAGGCTGGTCTCGAACTGCTGACCTCGAGCGATCCACCGGCCTCGGCCTCCCAGAGGGCTAGGGTTACAGGCGTGAGCCACCACGCCCGGCCTAATTTTTTTTTTAACCAAAATAACACATACCTGTGTCACCTGCTCCCATACCTCCCTTCATCATCCAACCCCAGGGACAAGCACTTTGAACTCCTCTTTTGTTTACTTCTGCATTGCTAAATAATATGTCTATAATGATGTTTTTAAAAGTAATGGCTTTTTAGCTGGGTGAGGTGGCACTGGCCGACAGTCCTAGCTACTGGGGAGGCTGAGGCAGGAGGATCGCTGGTACCCAGGAGTTTGAGGCTGCAGTGAGCTGTGACGATGCCACTGCACTCCAGCCTGGGTGACAGAGTGAGACCCTGTTTCAAAAAAAACTAATGGTTTTTATTGTTTGATTAAAAAAATATGCTTTATCATACAAAGTCTACATAGTACATGAAGGTTTAAAGGAAAAAGCTAGAAAGTATCTTCACAGAAATGTGCACAAATGCTGACCCAGGTTGTCATCCAGACGCCGGGCTGTGGAGTGGGCGGGGAGTTAGAGTCAGTAACGGTAGAGAGGTGATAGAGTCGTGCTTTCTTTCTTGTATCTTTGGCTACTTTCAACTCCACTTTCTATTAATATCTTTCTCTGTCCGTTAAATAATTCATTCATCTTCCCCCACAACCCTGTCCTTCCCCCATAGAAGTGTCACTATTTATAGTTCCTCTAGTGGCCACCGTGTTATCTTTAAGGAACATTTAAATTATGTCCCTGAGAAACCGCACCACTGTTGAGCCCCTGTGCCTGAGAACTGCAGGGAGAGTCAGGAGGGGGGAGCAGAGAGGGGCGCAGCGCAGCCAGAGATGTCCTCTGCAGCGGGTGGGCGGGCGGGGACCTGCTCGGGCCACAGAGCAAGCGTGGCAGGGCCGAGGGCCAGGTGCAGGTGCTGGGGCCGGGGGTACACAGGGACGGGAGGTCTGCCCATGACCTGGGCCTGGGGTCCGGGAATTAGAAGAGGCTGTGTGGGAGCTAAGTCTGTGCTGTGTCGTAAAGATGGATAGGTGTTTGCCAGATACACAAGGTTGGGCAGGGCGGTCCGGAAAGAAGGAGACCTGTGGGCAGAGACATGGAGGGCAGGAACAGCAGGGGATTTGTGGGAGAACAATACTAAAAATAATGACACACATCCACCGAGTTTATGAGGCACCCACTAGGTGCCAGGCATTGGACAAGGCACTTTGTATATATCATCTCATTTAATCAACACGCCAGGGGTAGGGACTATACCCATTTTACAGGTGAGGACATGGAGGCCCAATGTGAGGGGAGATGCCCAAGAACCTACCATGAGGGAGGAGGAGTGCAGGGTCTGGACTCGAGAGCAGCCTAGGGACCGCCTTGTCCAGGGACAGAGGGAGAGTGGCCGGGAGGGCTGGGGCAGGGAGTATCCAGAGCAGAAGAGAGTCACATGTGCTCTAGGAAATTCAAAGGAAACATTCACCTTGGGCAGGAATGGAGGAAGGGCCCCAGCATCTGTGGGCCGCGTGCCCAGCGGGTTCTCATTTCCCAGGCTACACACCCCTGCCCCAGACACCCCAAACCTGCAGGGCGCCGACACGCTCCGCCGACTGCAGAATTCCACTCAGAACCAGCATGGCGGGGGACGGAGGCAGATGGGTGTGTCAGGTTTCAAGATGAGTTGGCGTATCCAGTTGAGAAACCCAGGAAGCCAGTTAAGGAGGAAGAAGGTTGAGGGAGAGTTGGTGTGTGAGCATTCGCACAATTCCTGCTGGGCCCTGGGAGCCGCGGTGTGAACACCCACTGATGGGGCTCTGAATCTGCAGCCTGACACGCAGTGGAGAAGGCCTGGGAGTCTGAGTGTCATCTGTCTGTCTCTTCTTACCTTCCTGGGACGGTCTTGGGCCCCTGGAGCCCTGCCCCCCAATGTCCTTATGCAACTCAGGGGTAACCACAGACCTTTCTCCAAGCAAGGGCATCACTGCGTTGGAGACAGTGTCTGTGCTTCTCAGCAGAGTGGGGATGGAGTGGGCGAGCTGAGCAAAGCGCAGCCTCCAGACACAGACAAGCCTGGTTCAAATCCTGGCTCCGCCACTTCCGCTGCGTGGTCTGGAAACACATCTTAGCCATTCAAACCTCCGTGCTTTCAGCTGTATGATGGGATAACAATAGGACCTCCTCACAGGGTTACTGTGACATTGGGGTGAAATATACAAAGTATGGTCACACGGAGGCAGGTGCTCAGGGTCATATCCCTCTTCGGTGCTGAGCATTTCGCTTCTTCCTTGTGTTAAATATTTACTTCTGTCTAGGATTTCAAACTTCATTGACAGTTGCCCAGTACAGCACAAGCTCCCGCTCTGGGTGGGAATGGAGCGAGTCTGGCTTGGCGGGTGGGGCCTGTTTGTGCAGAGAGAGAAGGAGACAGTTGGGCTATGAAGTGTGGTGTGGACTTTGAAGTCTGAATTCCTGTGTTCTTGTTCTGGATCTGCGACTTGGCACTGGGTGACCTTATTAGACAAGTTACTTAGTGTTTTTGAGTCTCAGTTTCCTCACTCTCAGTGGAGTAATAGTTCCTGCCTCATGGACTTGGCATGATGACTTCCGGGGACTGTGCATCCAAAGCATCTAGTAGGTGCCCACATCCTAGATTCCAGCAAATGTTACATTTCTTTTCTGCGCCAAGGAATGTCTCAGAGCAGCTGCTGTAAGGTGGAGTGTTCCCCATTCTGCAAAGAACCTATATTCCTCTTCCAGGTGCTTCTCTGAAGATGGGAGGTGAATTTCACAACTTTTGGGGTCTTTCGAGTTCCAGGCAGTGGTCTCAACTGGCCTAAAAGTCAAAGTGTGCAGCATAACCTTGGAACACAGTAGGTGCTCAATAAATAGTCACTTCCAGCATTTCCATCCTCCCTTAGTCTGTGGTTACTTCAGGATCTCACACTCCAAAAGACCTCCGATGTTCAGGTAGCCTGGTGGTGGGCCAGGCAGGAGCCAGTCACCTGCCCGTCACCCAACCCTGACCCCAATCCAGCCTTTCTGTTTCCTGCTGCCAGCAGGCTGGGGTCCTGGTTCTTTCACTATAGCTACCATACACTGAACTCATTTAATCCTTGAAGGAGGTTTTGGGACCTAGAGAGACTGATTAAGTTACCCAAGGTCACACAGCTAGTAAGGGAGCAATTGGGGTTCAAAGCAAGGCATCTGGCTCCAGAGCCCATGTGCTTAACCACTACCCTCTTGTAGACTTTTTTTGGTGACACATGATGAAAACCCGTCTCCTATGACTGAGGCAGTCAGGAGAGTGTGTATCATGGAACCAAACTGGGGAGCAGATATGGCTGGGCCTCATGGTCAGCTGCAGCCTGGAACATAAATGCTGTTGCGACTGTCTCTCGCCTCTGCCTTTCTGTGCACGTGGGTTGGGCTCCCAGACTAACCTTCTCCATGAAGCTTCTGGCAAGATCTAGTTTTACATTTCCCAGGATCACTTCCTGCAGGTGAAACCAAAACTCACAATTTGAGGTCTCAGTGTCAATAATCCCAGTGAAGGGCTCTGATTGGCCTAGCTTGGCTCAGGTGGTGATCCCTGGACCCATCAGTGAGGCCCAGGAACAAGGGCTTCTCCCATAGGCCCAGCTTGTAGTCAGTCTGTCTGGTGGAGGGTGGGTCAGGTGACAATATGGAAGTCCCACACCACCCCCGTGGAATGGTGTGGTTGTCTGGGAGAGGCAGAGAGGATTCCAGAGGCAGAGAGGATTTGGACTGGAAACACATTGTGTTGTTCACCTAGACTGGCACAGCCTTGAGAATCACATAGTCCTGGCTGAGGGGAAATGAGTGAGGCAGAAGTGTTGATGTATTTGTGACTGAGCTTGGGGGCGAGTGCCAGAAAAAGGCTGCGTGACATGGGGAGAAGAGAGAGTCAATGAGGGCAGTTGGGGTAGGAAGCCAAAGGTGGAGGCGGGTAATGATGGGAAGACAAAGTATTAAGTTTGTCACGTTAAGTGGTCACACGTATTTAGTTGCCTAAGAAACAAAAGAAAACAAAAACAGAAACCTTACCATGGTAGAGCACTTCTTCCGGTCTGACATTCAGCTAGATGATATGATCCCCGTTCAATAGACTGGGAAACTGAGGCTCAGAGAAATGAAGCAATTTGTCTGTGATCACGCTAGAGTCTTCTTACTTCTCTGCCCAGGCACTGTTTCCATGACACCCCTGGGAGGGCAGATCATGCCTGGAATTAGGAGACGCTTCCCTCTTAATGAGCTCAGGTGTGCTGCTGGCCTCCGTGATGCGAGGAAGGAGGCCCCTGGGATCTCAGGGCCAGGGTGGGAGCTTTTGCTTTCTCCTGTCTCTACCTTGGTTTCAGCAGGTCCCAACACCTCTCTAGGCTTTGCTTCCCTGCCTGTACCTTGAGGGGCCTGGCTAGTGTTTGTCCACATGGGGTACTGGCATTTTGGATGGGACAGTTTTCACGTGCAGGAGGTGAAATGTCCCCAGCCCTCCCTCACTAAATGGCAGGAGCACTCTGGTTCACTGTGACAACCAGACCACACGCCCACAGCCCACCTTCATACAATACCTGGGGGTACACGGCACCACCCCTAGTTGAGAACCACCTGGAAGGTCTTTCAGACCTAGGATTTGAGGGTAAGCCCTGGACTGTGGACTGGTGTGGCATGGGGTGGGGGGTCCAGGACAGGAGGGAGTGCAGAGCTGCAGTTCGGCAGTGGTTCAGCTTTAACTGGCCTGGCGTTGGCTGGGACAAGGCTCCTTGTACCTTGGATTCTTTCGGTGGCCTACAGTCTAGGGGACAGATGAGAGACTCTCTTATAAATCTTCATACATTCTACATTCACTGCTTTTGTGTGTGTGTATGTGTGTGTGTGTGCATGTATGTGTGTAATACATAATGCATTTTATATTATGTATGTATTTTTTCTATAGGTGATATATGATATTTATACATGTATAGAAAGATATATACAAAGATATTCATTGTAACAATATTTGTAAGAGCAAGAAATCAGAAATGATCCAAGTATATGTACTCCATTAGAGGATTAAGTAAGTTATGATACTGTCATCCAATGGAATCTTTTTCAGCTATTGAAAACTAAGTTGTAGAAAATGTGTAATCTCTTGTAAAGATATATAATACATACTGTAAAGGGGAAAAAAACAACTTGCAAGATAGTATATTTAGTCTAATTATATTTTTTAAGGTAGCAAATACATAAATATTGTATATCTATAATTTTTATATGTATTTATATATAATTTTTACATAACATAAATAAGAAAATCTAGAGCTATATACAGCAAACTCATAAATGTTTATCTCAGCTGGGCGTGGTGGCTCATGCCTGTAATTCTAGCACTCTGGAAGGCCGAGGTAGAAAGATTGCTTGAGCTCAAGAGTTTGAGGTTGCAGTGAGCTAGGCTGACGCCACTGCATTCTAGCCCGGGCAACAGAGTGAGACTCTGTTTCAAAAAAATAAAATAAAATAAAAAATAAAATACAATATGATAAAATAAATGTTTATCTCTCTGTCATGATTATAGAGACCTTTTAATCTGTAAATGTTTGAGTCTTTAGTAAGTGACATTGCTTTAGTAATCAAAAAAAATTACATACACACAAACACCCAAGTGAGTAGATAAATAGTCCTATAGACAATTTGGAATGATAAGACCCACAGAGGGGAGAAAAAGTCACTCCCAATCTGCCGGAATGAACCACCCCTCACTGTGGGCCTCCTTCCAGTCTCTTTCTGTGCACAGAAAAGTAGGATCAGATAGTGTGAAAGATGACAACTGGGTGACTTTCTGCAAAGTACTTGTTTCTCTTAACTTCAGCTTCCTCTTCTGTAAAATGGGGATAATAATTTGCCCTAAAAGGTCGTAGATATAAGTGATATGCATAGGAATAAATATGGGATGATATGCATGTCTCTTTGCCCAGTGCGATGGACCCGGTAAGTTCTCAGTAAATATCAGTTTTTATAAGATAAACATGTGCTTTTTAAAAAACTGAGATGATCATATGTTAATACATTCAGTTTTCTAGTCTGGCTTTTAAAATTGAATAATATCAGCATGTCCCCCCATATCCTTAAATATTTCTCAGAAACATGATTATTTTAATGCTTTTCTTGTATTCCATCACATGCACAAATCATAATTGACCTGTGACAGCCCTAAATGGGATATTTAGGTTTCTCATGAGTATTCTCATGAGGCTGATCACGTGCTTCGCGACTAGGTAATGCAGTGAGGACTGTGTGAGTCTCCTTCTGTAGTCATATCTTGAAGAGGAGTTCTCAGAAGCAGAGTTGCCAGACGTGTGCAGCGCGTCAGCTTTTCGTTCAGCCCTGGGCCGGCGCGCCCTCCACACCGGCCACGCCATTCGACACTCTCCCCAGTGTCACCACATCCTGGCCCCCACTGGGTTTTACTTAGCAGAGAAAAACCAAAAACCCACAAGACCAAAAAACTTTGCTGTATATGCATTTCAGTTTTTTAAACCATGAAAACAATAAACTCTATCAAAAACATTTCAAAGAATTAAAGTATATAAAGTAAAAAAGCTAAAGCCCCCTCTGTGTATGCCCCCTGCAAACACCAAAATCCCCCTTCCAGGGAGATGGATGCTATTAAATTTGATGTGCGGCCTTCCAGACCCTTCCATGTGTGTGTATTCAGACATGGACACACAATATGCATAATATCAGTCTTTTAAGATACAACTGGAAGCACACTGTACATTTTATAACACGTATCGGTCAGTCAGCAGCATGTCTGGGACAGTGTGTTGTGGACGAACTTCCAAGTTAGTGTGTACAAATGCAACCTCATCTTTTTTATTTTTAAAAATGCTTAAAAATTTTTATGGATACATAATAGTTGTACACATTTATAGGGTACATGTGATATTTTGATACAAGCCTATAATGTGTAACAATCAAATCTGAGTAACTGGGATAGCCATGGCCTCAAACATTTATCATTTCTTTGTCTTGGGAACATTTGCAATCTTCTCCTCTAGTTACTTTGAAATATACAAAAAATTATTGTTAACTATATTCACCCTATTATGCTACCAGACACTAAAGCTTATTCCTTCTACCTAACTGCATTTTTTCTTTCTTTTTTAGAAAAATTTTTATTTTTAATTATTCTGGGTACATAATTCATATACATACATATATATATATATTTTTTTGAGACAGAGTCTCGCTCTGTTGCCTGGGCTAGAGTGCCATGGCATCAGCCCAGCTCACAGCAACCTCAGACTCCTGGGCTCAAGCAATCCTTTTGCCTCAGCCTCCCGAGTAGCTGGGACTACAGGCATGCACCCCACCATGCACAGCTAATTTTTTCTATATATGTTTTTAGCTGTCCAAATCATTTCTTTCTATTTTTTAGTAGAGACGGGGGTCTTGGTCTTGCTCAGGCTGGTCTCGAACTCCTGACCTCGAGCGATCCTCCCACCTCGGCCTCCCAGAGTGCTAGGATTACAGGCGTGAGCCACCTTGCCTGGCCCTGAATCTATTTTTTAATCAAGATAAAACTGTGCCCCAGAAGACAAGAGCCCTTGGAGGAAATTTCTCCTTGTAGCCTGGGTTCTTCTCTTAGCAGTGGGTGTGTGAAGGAAGGCTGAGAGTGTTGGGGTGTATTTAAAGATACATTTCATTCATTTATTTTTTGTTAGTCCTTAAAGGAATACATGTTTTTCAGAGCAAAGTGATGGAATTCAGAAAAGTGGAAGTCTGACCACCCACAGACAACCATTCAAGCAATTTGGTGTATTTCCTTCAAGTCAATTCAATATACATTTTTGCCCTTTCTTAGGGGAGCATAATTCTGAGTATACAGTATAGGTGAACTGTGCATCCCCACTTAACCTTATACGGTAATATAAGTATTAGTATGTAAATAAAATCTTTAACATTAAAAAATCCCTCAAAACTAATTTTAATAACTACAGAGTATTCCATCGTATGGGGGTATATCACACTTTTCTTAATCTATTATAAAAGGTTTTGAAATCATTCCCTGATAGCTAAGCAATTATGGTTGTTTTTAGTTTGTCACTGTTACAATGGCACTTTGATGAATATCATCATGCATAATTTTTTTTTAATTTAAGACTATTTCATTAGGGTCATTTCCCAGATTGGAATTACTGGATCAAAAGAGTGTGGACATTTTAAAGGTTGTTGCTATTTACTGCCAAATTGCTTTCCTAAAGACTACCGCCAATTTACACTGTCATTAGCAGATAGGAAAGTGTCCATCTCAGTACTTCCTGATAGCAGCAGAAATCATGTTTTTAATGATCTTTAATTTGTTAGATAGAAAATGGCATCTGTTAGTCAAGCTGGAAGGTACATCTCTGAGTTTTCACATCACGGGCTTTTACCCCAGGGCCGTGGGTGGAGGAATGCCCGTCAAACACTACATTTGAGGTTTTGTCTTGCAGCTGACTTCGGTGTGTCTGCCAAGAATCTGAAAACTCTGCAGAAACGAGATTCCTTCATAGGAACGCCTTACTGGTGAGTTGTGTGGCTTCTGGAAACTGAATGGTGGACTGATGGCTAAAGCTTCCCCAAGGTGACCTCTGGGTAGTGGAGAGGGAGAAGAGCCAGGAGGCAAGGGGGCTGCAGTAGCACCCGCCTAACAGGGTTACTGTGAGGATGAAACGAAGTGATGCACATGGAAGGTGCGCCCTTAACAGTCACTACGCTGGAATTCCTGAAACAGGGCTCAGCTCTCGATTTACCCAGGCGCTGGCGGGGCACGGGGCAGTGAGGACGAACAATACAAGCTCAGTTCCGACCCTCTAAGTCCCTCTGGACCTCTCTAGTCTGCTGTTTCCTTCTTTTCCAGAACTATCCCTTTAAAAACAAACAAAACTCTGTCACTCAATTTCACACCTACCTACTTTCTATTCACAAGTGTTTCATGCGCATTACTTGCCACTGTGGAGTTTAGGCTCCTTCTTGCTTGCCTGTTACTCACCCTTGCTTTCTCTCTCTCTCTCTCTCTCCTTTTATTCCTCTTTCTCGTTTCTCTCCCGTCCCTCTGCGCTGCTGCGCTCTCTCTGCCCGGTCCGGGCCGGCGCGGTCCCCTCTGCCCCTCCGCCTCCCCAGGCCTCTGGGTTCCGGGGTGCGTGCGCCGCCTTGTGGCGGGCGCCGGGAACTGCAGCGGGACGCGCGGGCGGCCGCCGCGAAGACCACCCTGAGAAGACGGTGGGATGGCAAGTCCTGCAGATCGTCATTCGGGAGCGCTGCCAGCCCCCGGCGTTGGCTCGTGCTGGCCCTTGACTCCGAATCTCCGAGAAGCACCGCGGAGGCCAGATTCTTAGCCCTCTGTTGTCCCTTGGTTGGTTCAGGATGGCCCCCGAGGTGGTCATGTGTGAGACCATGAAGGACACCCCGTACGACTACAAAGCCGACATCTGGTCCCTGGGCATCACGCTGATAGAGATGGCCCAGATCGAGCCGCCACACCACGAGCTCAACCCCATGCGGGTCCTGCTCAAGATCGCCAAGTCGGAGCCCCCCACTCTGCTCACGCCTTCTAAGTGGTAAGGAGCAAGCGGGGTGCTTGGTGCAGGGTCAACGCCCGGGACAGGGGGCAGGCGGGACGGGGGAGGTACAGTGTTAGGGGGAGGCAGGGAGAGGCCAAGCTGGGGGGGGGTCTCCCTGGACCCTGTGCTGCTGACATGAGAGCGACATGGGGCAAACCAGGTGACCCAAATAAGCTGGATCCCACTGAGGGAACAAGAGTCACGTGGCACAACCCTGGGTGGGAATGGGGGCTGGGGTTCAAATCCCAGCACTGCCGTAGTACACTGTGTGGCCTGGGCAGGTCCCGGCTCCTCTCTGGTTTCTACATCCCCGTCTGGGCAGTGATGTCCCCGAAAGGGCATCACGTGGGCCTTGCCACCTCCACCACTCTGGCTCATACAAGTGCCCTCTGCCCTTTGAGGGTGTGTTTGGAACAGCAGAGTCTGTGACATGGGGGACTTTTCCCAGCACTCGCCCCCTCCGAGCTCACTGCTGACACCTGTCCTCCCAGGTCTGTGGAGTTCCGAGACTTCCTGAAGGTAGCTCTGGACAAGAACCCAGAAACCCGGCCCAGTGCCGCTCAGCTGCTGGAAGTGAGTGGATCCCCCGCCCCTGCCCCTCTTTTGGAGGTGGAGGGACCCCGGAGGGTGGCAGCCAGGCGAGCTCATCGGTGCCCTAGAAGCGGGATGCCTTCCTCACCCCGCCCAGGCTCGGGCACGAGCAGCTGTCTGTCATCAGCCGGCATTCCCTAGGCACCTCCCGGATGTCAGCTCTGCCGGTAATGCCTCGGGGAACAAAGCCACCCAGACCCCTGTCTTCATCGAGCGTCTGTTCCAGTAGGGGGTCAGGCGGCAAACAAACAAATATGTGCACGTGTCAGGGGTGGCCAGAGCTGTGGAGAAATGTGCCACAGCACGAGGGCAAGGCCTGTGCAGGGAGGAAGGGGAAGGACGCTCTGGGTGAGCGGCCGCCAGCAGGGGTGAGGGAGCGAGGCAGATGGCGCGAGGGCGGAGGCCAAGGTCTGGGGCGGGAGTGCTGGGAGGAGCCAGGAGGCCAGACGGGGGCTGGAGACGAGATCAGAGAGGCACCAAGTGTGTCCATCTCCAGGTCTGATGATTCGCTGAGAGAACACACGGGACTCAGCACACTGTCGTCCTCCCCACCGGGACTTATCACAACCGAAGGACACAGAGAGAACTCAGTGCGGGGACGAGGCACACGGGAGGTGTGGGAGCCCGGCACAAGCTTCCCGAGCCCCCCGGTGTGGTTTCTAGTTCATTCCCCGTGTTGTCCACCAGGGAAGCTCATTAGAGACTCAGTGCCTGGGGTTTTTACTGGGGGGTGGTCACACAGGCACCCCCTGCCTGGCATGGCCCGAAGTTCCAGACTCCAGAAGGAAAGCAGGCGTCCAGGCTAAGCCGTATGGCTTGTAGGAACAGTCCGGGGGGAGTGGGCCACTCTCACCAGTTAACGGCGGGAACCCTCTCCAAATCCCAGAGGCAGCTAAGGCTCTGACGTCGTAAGCAGGCATTTCAGAGGCCTGCTGTGCCAGCTCTTTCCTGCACATGGGGCCGGGTCATGGAGGGTCCAGTGGGCGAGAGACAGCATGTGACTTCCATTTACAAGGGTCCCTCTGGCTGCTGTGTGCAGAGTCAGGGGCACTTGGAGCACCTCGTTAGCTGGCTGTGTGGCCTTAGGGGGGAAGTGGATGATGGTTTTTGAACTATTGGAGGTAGCTGTGAGCCGCCCTTCGCCTGGGCCTGTGTCTCGCGTCAGAGCGTCACAGTTAGCAGCCACCAGGTGAGCGCTGGCATGTTTGCAGCAGTATTCTGAGAGCTGCATCTGCCCAGCGGTCCCCAAATCTTCCTATTGCTGTCCCCATGCCACCACTGACGGAAGAGGTATAAAGCAGGCTGGGTGACACAGAGGCACTGCCCCTCCACTGCCCTGTCCACTCTGGTCCTTGCCCATGTGATGGCCCCTGAGGTGGGGCGGGAGGGAAGGAGGAGACAACACACGGAGCACTGAGTCTTGATATTCACCCAGCTCTTCCTGACTGCCCACCGCGTGCCAGGCACTGGGTCTGTGGTTGACACATCGGGACACAGCGTATCCCTCTGGGGTGTGCAGCTTAGTGATTATCAGTGTGAGCCAGGTGGGAATGTCCTGGGTTCGAATCCCAGCTCTGCCGCTCACTGGCTGTGAGACCCTGTGCCAGTGGCTTGACCTCTCTGTGCCTCAGTTCTCACTCTGAAATGGTGATTAGTGACAATGCCCCCCTTACAGGGTCATGAAGATTAAATGAGAGATGCTGTAAAGTGCGTGACTTAAGTGTTAAGCACTGTGCTCAAGGAATGTTTGATGCATTGAATTGATTGATTGATTAAAAAATGAAAAGGAACCAGAATGCAAAATGGGGTCTGTCTATGAGGGGTCAGTATTGTCCCTTTTAAATTTCTGCAATCTATTTGAAAGCAAGTATCTGGAGTGCCCAAAGGCCTCATTTTTTGGGTGTTGTGGCATTTGGTGGGGAGTGGGCTGGGGTGGAGTGAGGCTGCTGTCACCATCAGATGCAAAAACTCCAAGCCGCTTGGGGTCAATTGTTTCTTGTAAGCAGGCACCTCCTGCCCTGATACATCCGGCCTTTAGAACATTCCACCGGGAAAAGACCAGCTGTCCCCCATCCCCACATGGCAGCCCTGGAGCCTCAGCCTGAGCCAGGAATTTCCGTTCCATAGTTGGAAAAAATGTCCTGCCAGAGGATTCTTAGTGTAGAACAGACGGGGTTGCAGAAGAAAGGAGCCCTCTCGAGATGCATGAAACACCTTTCAGAGCATGTGCCGCCGTCCGCTTTCCCGGAGAGGGCCGGGAGGAGCCTTGTTACACCCTGAAGGGGAGGACACAGGCTTGAGCAGGGAGGTGGCTTGCCAGAGGTCACCTGGCTGTGAGTGGCAGAAGTCCAGATCTCGGCTTCCCATCCCCCCTGCACTGCTGTTCCCGCCCGTCCTTAGGCCTTTGGTGTCCGTCTGCCTCCAGGAATTGCCTCCTGGCCCTCATCTTCGCCCGAGTCCCTCCTCGGGCTGAGTGACACCTGCCCCTGTCGGCCTATGATTCATTCGTTTACTCACACAGGGTCACGTAGTGCTTAGTGACGCAGACTCTGAACTCAGGCACACCCAGCCTGGAATCTGGGCCGTTGTCACTCGGTTCCCCGGTTTCCCCATCTGTAAGGTGGGGACAGTGCTTCTTGCTGCACAGAACTGTGTGAGTGAGTGAGATTCTGAGTGGAGTGTTCTTAGCATCACGGCTGTCACCTGTGAGATGCTCAGTAGATACTTGTGGAATTTGTTCCTTGCCCCAGCTGCTCTGTCACAGCTGTTCTTGTCAAGGTCATGAGCGATTTCTGTGCCACCTGTAGTCAGCTTGAGCCTTGGTGCCCAGCCCCGCACACCTTCGTGGTCTCTCCCAGTTTGTCGCACCCCCGGCTGTGTGCCTGCAGCCCAGACCGCTCTCCTGCCCCCAGACTTGGTGTCCAGCTGTTGGCTGTCCACCTCCCGGTGTCCAGTGTGCGTCTCAAACTGAACGCGGAGCATTTGCATCTTGCCCCGAACATGCCCCGCCACTGGCTTTCCATCTCAGTCCTCAGCGTTGCCACCCTCCTGGCGGCTCAGGCCCCAAACCCTGCGCCATCCCTGATTTCTCTCTTCCTCTCACGCTCCGTGAGCATTCCATCGCGAAATCCTCAGAACATGCCCAGAACCTGTCCCCTTCCCACCCCTCCATTGCAGCCACCGTCTGGGCCGCCATCGTCCCTCACTCTGGTTGTCACCAACTCACTGGTCTCCCCGCCCTCTTCCAGTCGGTTCTCAGCGCAGCAGCCAGAGGGAATCTTTCAACGGGAGCCGGCTCATGTCCTTCCCCTGCCCAGGGCTCCCTAACCGCCCCCGTCTCACTCCAGAGTGGCAGTGACCCACAGGGCCCTGTGTGAGCTGCTCACCCCTGCTCACCCCTCTGATCGCCTCTCCCCGTCGCCCCCTCACTGTGTCCCAGCCACCCAGCCTCTGTGCTGGTCTTCAGACTGTCACTGTGCCTGGAATGCCCTTCCCCCGATGCCTCTGCAGTTGCCTGTCCCTCTTCTTCAAGTTGTTGCTCACATGTCAGCTTTTCGGGGAGGCCTCCCCCAACTGCCACGTGAGACTCAAACCTGCTGCACCCCACATCCCCAAACCCACCTTCCCTGCCCTACTTTCCATTTCCCATGGCACACGGCACTCAGAGGATATAATTCCCTTGTTTATTATAGGTATGATATATATGATGCATTATGTTATATAACATGTGTATCATATAGTATATATTACGTGATAAATGTTATATATCATATGTTGAGCTCCCTGACCAGTATGTTAACTCCTTAAGGACAGTAGACTTTGTGTTGTTCACTGAAAGTCCTGAAAGGACCCAGGAATAGTGCCTACCTCATATGTAAAGAGCCTTCAATAAATATTTGCTAAATAAATTTACTTATTTTTACCTGTTAAATAACCTTTTCTCCATGCCAGGTGTACTATTCTAAATGTTAGCAAATGATAACTAATTTAATCCTCCTAACAACCCTGTGAAGCAGTTACCTTTCAGATCTCCATTGAACAGATGACAAAACTGAAGCACAGAGAGGTTAAGTAGCCTGTACAGGGTCACACAGCTTGTAAGTAAGTGACAGAGCTGGGACTCCGGTCCTGGTCGTTTGGTTCCAAAGTCTGTGCTCTTGACCATGCTGGTAAGCTGTTTTTCCGAATGGATGAAGGAGAGAAAAAAGGAATGAAAGGGAAAGAGAGGGAGAGAAGAAGGTTGGAAGGGAAGGAGAGATGCTGACACCTGAAAACTTGAGAGCATTATTAGGCATTTTCTAAAGCCAGTCTTGGAGTGCAGAATCTCTCTGGCTGAGGGTTTCTAAGCACATAGAGGAAAAATAGGCTCAAGTTCTTGGAAAGGATGTCTGTTTAGAAGGCAAGAAAAGGCCTGGCCAGAGGGGTGGGAGCCAGTTGGCGAGCTGTGTGATGCTACCCTTCTTGGCACCTCGGGCTGTCAGCAGAGATGGCACCGAGCAGCTGTTCCTGAAGGATTGGGTGGGTGAGTTCCCTCTGATCTGGCCGTCCCCTGGGGAGACGTGTGCCCAGACAGCCCACCCCGTGCAGGCACCCAGCTTGTTTGGCCAGCGTTTGGCCCCCTAGGAAGGTTCCACACCTTCCGTTGCCGCATAGCCAGGGCTTCGTCTCTCGGATGGGCCTTGGCAGTTTGGGGGTTGGAGGAAAAGCTTCTCTAAACACATCCGTGGAGGCAGCGGGGCTGGTGCAGTGGCGGAGGAGGGCTGTGCTTGGTCCCAGAGCAGATTACAAAACAGTGTTTGGGTCTAATCAGCAACAGGAGAGGCTCCCCCGTCTGCTGCCCTGCTCACTCACCCCTCCACCCCAGGCTCCCCTCCCACAGCTTCCTCCTCCACCTCCTAAGGACCCCAGGGTGCTCAGGGGAGGCAGTGGAGCAGATGGTTCTGCTTCAAGAAAGCCAGGCTCCTGGCTGTGATGAAAAGCCACTAATTTGGTCAATATGTGGGATGGCCCGATGAAAACATGGTATTTCCAGAAGCCTGTGCCTGCATTATTTATTTCTGCCAGGTCTGCTTCAGTCACTGCAATGAAGGATCCCAGGGCATTTTGCTCAAGTTCACATGTGTTAGGTTTTGCAGGGTGCAGCTCAGGGACCTTGGGGATCTTGGTTCTTACCTTTGGTTCCAAAAAACTGCTCTGTGGGCGTGCAGGAAGGAATGGGAGCGGCTGGAGTGCAAAAGAGGCTCCTCAGATGGTGCTGCTGCTCCTGCCACCAGTGGTGGTGATGGTGGTGACAGTGATGATGGTGGTGACAGTGATGATCATGATGATGATACGATGATAGTGATGATGGTGGTGATGATCATGATAGCTGCTATATTTCGAACACTCACTATAATGCTTAGAACGGCCAAACCATTTATCATAGCATACAGATGAGCAAATTGAGGCTCAGAGAGGTTAAGTCACTTGTCTGAGTTAGCCGTGGAGCTGGATTTTAACCCTGGGTGGCTGAGTTCTAGGGCCTACAGCCAGCACTCTTGACTGCTACACTACCTTGCCTCTTACGATTAGTAACCGTTATTAAGGCCCCACCCAAGAGTTCTTGAAACCACATTGCAGCCAGAATGACATCTTTACAGGGTAGCAGTTATAATCACGGCTGCACGGTAGCCCTCGGGTGGCTTCTGAGGATAAAGTCTCAGCTGCTCACCTGCATGCAGTGGCCCGTCCTTCCTCTCTTAGCCCTTTTCCTCCCCACCTGCGTCCCACCACCCTGCCCTGCTTGCCGCTCCCCCAGCACTCCATGCTCAGTGCCGTTTCAGGGCCTTTGTTCTTGCTGCCCCGCCTGCCTGGAATGTGTGTGCCCAGACTCTCCCTGGCTGGCCCATCCATGTCCTGCAGGTCTCAGCTGGAGTGTGACCTCCTCAGGGAGGCCCCTCTGACCACAGACCATACTCTCTACTCCCCTCTGCTGTCCTGTTAACAACATCTGAAATTACCCTGGTTATTATTTGGCTACATGCCCACCGTCTCCTGCTCAGCTGTGAGCCCCCGGCAGAGACCTGGCCTCACCTGTGCAGCCAGGTTTCAACACCTGCACGTCGCTGGCCTCACTGTGTGGCTGTGGAATGAATCGGCGAGTGGATGGGAAGGTGGGAAAGGAAGAAAAAAAGTTAAGTTCTTCAAATCTTCATTGGTTTGGACTAACTAGAGAAAATCCGACGGATTTAGGAAAATCTGAACGAAAGGGCCAAGAGAAGTGAGGGTTCTGGGTTTCAGGTGTACAAGGTAAGGTAAACAAATTGAAGAGGGTGGCCTGGTGGACTCCCACAAATGCACTGTTTTAAATGAGCAGATAAGAGTGATTTGTGGTGAACCTGTCAGTTCTGAATGTGTTTTCAAGGTGCTAGAAATTTATTCTTTAATCACGTAAGTACTTCAGCAATCTTGTTGACATTTTTCCTCTGCAGATAAATATTCTGATAATAAAAATGGTGAGTTTCATCAGAGCTTTCCTGTAAATTTCAAATGAGCAAATTCCAACTTAATGATGCTCCCGACCCCCGCCCGACATTCCTTTCCCAGAAGCCCCGGTGAGTGTGGTGGACTGAGGAATCCTACGTCCCCAAACACACCCCGGTGCTGGGGATGAGATGCCCGAGGACTGGCTTTACTCAGGACACACACGCTGACTTAACATCGATAAGACCTTCTGCTTTGGTGTTTTGCAAGGTCCATAAAAAAAGCATTTACTTTTAAAGACAGTGACATTTCTGTAAAAGCCTAGAATAGAACATACAACACTCTGCCTCAAAATTTTGAATTTCCTTTCTTAAAACCAAACATATGTCCACCCGAAGACATATACAAGAACGTCCATAGCAGCCTTAGGTGTAGTTGCCAAAAATAGGAAATGACCCAGATGTTCAGTGGCAGCAAAATGAGTAAACAAGCCGTGGCGTATTCACACAGTGAAACCCTGCACAGGAGTAAAGAGGAAGAATTTACCAAAACACATGACAACACAGGTGAATCTGACATGCTGCTGGGTAAAGGAAGCCAGCACAGAAGTTTGCACACTGTCTGGTCCTGTTTACGTGACCTTGAGACACAGGCAGAACTGGGCTCTGGAGACAGGAGCCCTGGGGACTGGGGCCACCCGCCGGGGCAGATGGGGCTTTGCAGGGTGACAGGAATGTTCTGTATCTCGAGCTGGGTGGTAGTTGCACTGTGTGTGTGTGTGTGTGTGTGTATTTATATATGTGCAAAAAGTTATTGTGCGTAACAATTTGTGAACTTTACCATATGAAAGTTATTCCTGCGTAAGATGTATATGTTTTGTAAAACCACCTATTAAAATCTTTTAAAAAGGGAAATAAACAAATAACGTCCTCCCCCCTCAAACGGTGCTCAAGTTCCTGCTGTGGGCTAAGCCTTCCCCTGTGCCTTACCTCCTTTAATCCCCACGACCTCTCTGTGGGTTCGACATCACTGTCTCTAGAGGTGAGGAGCCTGCAGCTCAGAGAGGTGAAGTGACGTGCTCAGGGTCACACAGCTGGCGAGTGGCAGAGCTGGCACTTGTCCTCTTTCCGCCACACACAGGACTTTCTGAGCTGCCTCTGGTCTCCCTTACCGAGGTCATGTTCACATTTTGCTCAGGGCAGAGGCTGGCCTTCTCTGCCCGGGTCGGCTCCGCCACGCCGAAGTGGCTCTAATGCAGGTGCGTCTCGCCCCGTAGCATCCCTTCGTCAGCAGCATCACCAGTAACAAGGCTCTGCGGGAATTGGTGGCGGAGGCCAAGGCCGAGGTGATGGAGGAGATCGAAGACGGCCGGGACGAGGGGGAAGAGGAGGACGCCGGGGATGCCACCGCGGTAAGGCCAGGAGGTCCCAGACGGGGGAGGGACGGGGCCCAGCGGGCCGAGGCTGGCGCGGGAGCGGTAGGAGTCTGCTGCTTCTGCCCCACTCAGGGAAAGATGGTCACATTGGGGCTGAAGGAAGACCCTGTGGACCAGCAGGAGGCAGCCAGGTGTGTTGGCTGGATCCTGTGAGCTTTCAAGAGAGACCAAGGATCTAATCTAGATTTTCACATGAAATCTTCCAATTTTTAAAAGTCATTAACCGATTCATTGCTTCCTAGCCTTTTTTCCTGTTGTGGTTCATGTACAAAATGACTGTGTTTTTGGCTCACTTTCAGATAAGTGGGTGAGGCTGCGTATGGTCAGGGGCAGCAGGCCCGGGCTCCAGCCACCCTGGACCCCATCTGGCTGCCCTAAGTGCCGAGGAGACCCATGTCTTGGCACGTTTGGAACCCGTTGGCAGCTTCAGCCCTTGCTGGATTTAAATTGGAATTGAAGCTAATTTAAATTTGTCAAAACCATTTGAGCCAAGGAAAACAAATCTGTGGGCTGGACTCTGTCCTGAGCTGCTGCTTTGTGACCCCTGGTCTGACTGGGGAGGCCCCCTGGGGCGGGGTGAGACGGGCGGTCAGATGGTTCCAGGTGCCTAATGAAGCAGGGTCTGGACCTGCCCATCAGGGCACGGAGCTGGCCCACATCCTTGTGCTGTGGACGACACAGCAGCGTTCTCAAGTTTAATTCAGTCCTGGGAGGAGCCTGGGGCTGGTGTGAACCCTCAGCAGGATGAAGAAGAAAAGCCCCAAGGGTTGCAGAGCAAGTGGAATGTGCAGTCAGCCCAGCCATGCATGGGGCCCCTGTTGAGTGCTGGGTGCTCTGCAGCTCTGATAGAGGAACCAAGGCTCCATTTTACAGATGGGAAAACTGAGGTCTGTATAGTGAAGTGGCTGGCAGAGCTGATAGGTGGCAAGGCCAGGTGTGGGCAGGGCAGGGAGTCAGAGAACCTCAGTGGGGCCTGGCAGCAGGAGGAAGCAGAAAGCACTCACGCCTGGCCTCGTTCACAGGCAGGAGGCTGGTGTTTGTCCTAAGAGCAGTGGGAGCCACGGAGGGTTTCAGGAAGGGGCCAGGTATTGGTATGGAGGTGACAGAACCAGGTCTGAATTTTTGAGCCGTCACTCTGGGTGTTGACTAGAAGGTGGATTGGAGTTGCTTCCACTAGCTGCCATATCTGAAGTCAAAAGTGGCTGGCAGGACCCAAAAGAATGCTTATAGTGTCATTCCATTAATATCAGGTTTATAAACAGGCAACTCTCACCTATAGCGTTTAGAGATCACAGGACAGAGGCTGTGTCAAGGGGAGGGGGAGGACTCCCGCTGGGAAAGATGGGCGGTGGGCCAGAGGGGCATGGCAGTGTCCCCTCCTGACCTGGAAGTTGGCTGCAGGGACACTCACTGTGTTCATCGAGCTGGCATTTAGGTTTTATCCGCAGAAACTGGTGTTCTGGTTCACCATAGCAATGCTTCCAGTACTTTCCACCCCACAAAAACTCCAAAAAACAGAAAGAGAACCTAAAACTTAGTGGCTGCAAGACTGAGTCCAGCCCCTAGAAAGGTTTGCTTTGGCCTTCATATGGTTGTTTAAAATTTTGAGTTAATTCCCATCTAAAGTCAAGAGATGTCCTGGAAAAATCCAGATTTCCAACTTGTCTTGAAAAATTGGAAGGTCTGGCCCCGGCGGGGGGCGCCCATTTCCCACATTGTCACAACTGGCAGGAACTGAGTAGCCACCCACCCCTCCATGGGGCATGAGCTGTCTGGCCACAATTGCCTCGGAGGAGGAGTAACAGCTATTAAGTGGAGCTAAGATGAGAGACAGGGGAGTCCTGTTCTTCAGAATACGTAGCAGCTTTATCCCTGGTTGGGCGTGGGGAGCAGTGCCCACGGGCACTTGGAGGGATGCCTGCTCTACGCCCCGGGCCCTGGCCGCTCGCCTGGGGGGCGTCCGACTTCTTTTCCCCGCTGCGTCTGACTCTGGCCTTGGACACACAGCAGCGTGGCTTCACTGTCTTTTCCCCCCTAGCCCCTGGGGAACCACACTCAGGACTCTTCCGAAGTGAACCAGCCGGACCTCAATGCAGACGAGCCTCTCAAGAAGTCGTCTTCCACCCCGCTGCCACCCAGCCAGCCTCAGGACACTGTGAATGGGCCCAGCAGCCAGCCCTCAGGGGACGGGTCCCTCCAAACCGCCTGCCCCCCAGATGTGGCCCCTGGGCAGGAGAACGGCCTCGCAGTGCCCGTGCCGCTCCGCAGGTCCCGACCGGTGTCCATGGACGCCAGAATTCAGGTGGCTGAGGAGAAGCAAGTCGCTGACCAGGGTGGGGACCTCAGTCCCGCCGCCAACAGGTCCCAAAAGGCCAGCCAGAGCCGGCCCAACAGCAGTGCCCTGGAGACGCTGGGCAGCGAGAAGGTGGCCAACGGCAGCCTGGAGCCCCCGGCCCAGGCAGCAGCGGGCCCATCCAAGAGGAACTCGGACTGCGGCAGCCTCTCCACCTCCGAGAGCGTGGACTACGGCACCTCCCTGTCTGCTGACCTGTCCCTGAACAGGGAGTCAGGCTCTCTGTCCATCAAGGTAATGCCACCTCTCCTGCCGCAGGCTTGGAGCAGGAGGTCGCAGGATGTTCTGCTGCTCCGCGTTGATTTGCAAAAGTGTTCAGTGGCTGCCTCCCATTTTAAGGGGTTCACAAGGATGGCTCTTTCCTTAAGGGGCTTTCAGTTTGATCCATAGTTTAGTCTCTAAAATATCTGAGTTCAGTATGGGATTTAGGAACATCAGGAGTTGGTTTGGGCTTACATTTCAAAGTGTGGTTAAAGGCCCTGGTAAGATTTGAGTGAGAGAGTTCTGGATGTGGAAGTCCTGTCATTTGGGGCTTAGTCCTGTGATCCAAGAAAGGGGCTCCAGGCTCTCTTCTCTGGGGGGGTGGGGGTGGCTATGAATGACAATAGCCACTGTGCCTGAGAACTCAGCATGAGGCAAACACTGTGCAAAGTGCTTTAAAAAGAACAGAGAGGCTTCTGCATCCCCGCAATTTACAGATGAGCAAATGGAGCTAGCCCAGGCCCCAGTGGTAGGAGTGGGGAGGTGATCAGACCCCAGGCCCTGGGCTCTGAGCTTTCCCAGTGGGAGCCATGGCCTCCTGGCCATGGAAGGGCTGACTCCTTTTTCTGCCCACTCCAATAAATTCCAAGGTGCTATGAAACACCATTGGTCTCCTGACTCGCCAGCCAAGTTTGATTTTAAGGAAGGTACTGTGTCTTTTTTTTTTCCCCAACATTTTACTTGGTGAAGAATGTAGTCAAGACTCAAACACATTTGCTAAACAAATGGGAGTGAGGGAAGGAGAGGCAGCTGCCAGCCCAGCCACGAGCCTCAGGAACTGAAAGAAAGGGCGATTCTAGCAGGTCACCAGGACAAGCGCAGACAGCAGCTTTTACGTATGAGCATCATCGTCCTTAGGACGGGTGTCCTGTCCCTTCTCTTCCTAAAAAGACACTAAGCATTTAAAACAACAACAAAAAAAGGAGAGGTTTTGTTTTTTTAAATAAGGCTGACCCATCTAGAGCAGGGTCTCCCCACCTCTTCTCAAGGGTGTTGAGAACATTCCTGGTTGACTGCAGTGAATCAGGGATCACAGGCTGTTCTGACAAGAGTCCCTGGCTGCATCAGTGGCCCCAGCATGACCAGGATCCTGTCACTTCAGGCCTGGAGGCTCCGTGACCAGGAGCAGTTCTTACTGCAGGGCTGTGGCCTTGGGCTTCCTTTCTTCCCTCCACTCTCGCTTCTGCCAGCCTGCCCTTGTCACCACCAGCTGACCGACCTTGCATGGGGTCCTACACCGGGCAGCCGGACAGCAGAGAGGTGAGAGTCGGTGTAGTGGTTCCACGCTGATGCTGTCCGGAGCGCCTGGGCGACGTGCCACGGGCGGAGCCTGCAGGAGCGAGGAGCCAGCTGCGGGGAGCAAGAACTGCCTGCGACTCTGCTCAGTGGGAGTGGGGCTGAGCACAGACTCTGAGGGCTCAGAGACCTACTCCCAGAGCAACCTGGCTTAGTCACTGCTCTCCTGGGGGCTGGAAGGCCTGGGGGTCCGTGTTGGAAAGGCAGGGCTGGTCTGCCCCAGGAATGGCCTTCGAAACCAGTCGAGAGGCCGGAGCAGTGGGCAGAGGGGGCAGCCACGAGGACGCAATGCAGCCCCCAGGCCCTCATCCGAATCGGAGCCGAGAGCTTCCAAAGGTTTCCATAAGTTAAAACACCGTGACACCTCCAGGAGTCTAGGCAGCAGACTGTGCGATTATTCCCAGTGGAAGATAAAGATTCTGAATACTTTCATGGCAGCTCCCGACGGGTGGGGCTGCCAGTGGAGTTCAGCCCAGGTCAGGTTTGGCTGCCAAGTCAGTTCCGAAAACAGCCTTTATTTTGGGGGGCTCCTTTGGATCTTGGCACTGTGGACGAGGGATGTTGTAGTCTGCAGTAATGGCCATCGGAAATAATATCGCGTGTGGGCCGCGGGCGATGGGCTGCGAGCAGGCGCTGCCCTGCCCTCCCCACACGCTCTCTCATGGACTCCACAGCCGCCCTGGAGGCAAGTGCTGTTGTTACCCTCCTCTGACAGTTGAGGAAGCCGAGGCTCAGACAGGCAAGAGGCTTGTCCAGAGGCAGTAAGTGGTAGACTGAGGATTAGAGCCCACTCTTTCCAGCGCCACGTGCTGTGTGTGCGAGAGTGCTGGCAGCGAGGTGGGTGAGGCCTCTGTGTGCAGTGTCTGAAGGCTGAGGCCAGGGAAGGGCCAGAGGTTGCACTCAGACACTGGGGCCCCAAAGTTGAGAGGTGGAGGCAAGAGGGACAGTGGACAGCCACATCCTCCCTAGGTGGGGCCGGGCTGTGGGTCAGTGGAGCTGTGGGCCTCACGCCCTGTGTCAGCCAGGGACCCTTAGCTGAAATGCTGAGCTTTGCCTTATGGTTTTCCCTGGCCAGGACTCAAGGCTGCACAATAAAACCCTGAAGCGGACTCGCAAATTTGTGGTGGATGGCGTGGAGGTGAGCATCACCACCTCCAAGATCATCAGCGAGGATGAGAAGAAGGATGAGGAGATGAGATTTCTCAGGCAAGCCTGGGGGGCCACCAATGGCGGTGACAGGGTGGGGGTGCAATCAGAGGGATGGGCATTGGTGTTTTTGGTGAGAGGGCTGTCTGTCCACTGCGTGAAGTGGGGGAAGCAGGGAGACAAAGGAAACTGGTTTTGCCTGGGATCCTGCACTCCCTCATCCATCCACCTAGCCACCCATCTATCCATCCACCCATCTGTCTACCTATCCATCTATCCACCCAACCATCCACCCACACAATCATTTATCCATCCATCTACTCACCCATCCACCCACCCATTCATCTACCCATCCACCTTTCCATTCATTTATCTACCCATCCATCCATCTACCCTACTTATCTGTCTACCTATCCACCTGTTCACCCAATCATCCATTCAGTCATCCATAATCCATCCATCCATCTACCCACCCACTCATCCATTCATCCTTCCATCCTTCCATCCATCCATCCATCCACCCATCCATTCATCCATCTACCCATCCACCCATCCATTCATCCATCCATCCATCCATCCATCTAGCCATCCATCTATGCATCCACGTACCTATCCACCCATCCACCAATCCACCCATCCTTCCGTCCATCCATCTACTCATCCACCCATCCATTCATCCATCCACCCATCCGTTCATCCATCCATCCATTCATCTACCCATTCCCCCCTCCACCCAGCCATCCATCCACCCATGTATCCACCAACCCACCATGTTGGGGATAGGTGGTGACCCAGACAGATGAGGCTGTTGCTCTTGTAGAAATTATTCCCAATAGGCCAACACAGAACACACGAGATAATCCCTGATTGTGGGACACACTGTGAAGGAGTAACAGGTGCTATGATGGTGGGCACCTGGGCTGGGGGAGGCTGCTCTGAGGAAAGCCCCTGAGCCAAGCCCGGGGGGTGAGAGCAGGCAATGCTCGGAGCTGGGGCAGCACAGAGGGAACTGCAATTGCCGAGGCCCTGAGGAGTGACCGCTCGGCTTGTTTCAGGGACTAGTGCAGGGAGACAGGGACACCCTGTCAGGACAGCCTGGCTGTGGGCTCAGGGTGAGGCAGTAGCTGGAAAGAGGGACAAAGTGGTCAGATTCAACATACAGTTTGGAGCAAGTGGACAGGGGAGGAGGGCTGAGAAAGGCTATTTGCCGGGACCCATCCTGCACTTTTCACCTGTTCAGTCCCCCTTACAGCCCTCTTTACATTTTATAAATGAGGACACACTGTTTCTAGACAGGCAAGTTACTTTCCCTGGGTCCCCGGGTTGGAAAGGGAGACCTGAGAGTCCAGCTGGGTCTGAGAATTCCCCCGGGTTTCACTGGACCCTGTAGCTTCTTGGGGACTGCTGGTGGGGTGGGGGGCTTAGCAGTCAGGGAGTCCTCGGAGCCACAGAGCTCTCTCGGGGCCAGGCCTTTGCAGGGTAAATTCATTATTGGTTGGGAGAAAATTTCTGGAACATGAAACACATTCCTATTTTTTAAAAGCATAAGCATCCCAAAGCCAAACAGAAGCAGTTTTGGATGTCCTGGGGTACCGATTTCCTCTAGGAGCCTGGGGAGTGAGAGGCAGCCTTTTCATTAGTTAGTGGTGTTTCCGCGCGCGCGCGCGCACACACACACACACGCACGCACGCACGCACGCACGCACACTGGTGTAATCTGTGTAGGTTGGCGAGGCTGAGGAAGTGGTTGCTTTTGGCTGATGGCGCCACCTTCTGTTTTAATGGTCACCTGCTAAGCAGAGCCGCTGTGTGCGGCTAGGGTTCAAAGGTGAGACTTCAAGGAGGGGCAGAAGGGAGCTCGGGACGAACCCGGCCGTCCTCGTTTGCCCGCCTTAGCAGGGCCGGCTGTCCTGTGAACCAGGCCACGCCGCCAGACTGCGGGAGCGTGGAAGCCCCGCTCATTCCCCGGCAGGGCCGTGTCCCTGGTTACACCTGCGTCCTGGCATTTCCGGAGAACTGAGTCACACCTAGGCTTTGGAGCCACGAGACTGATTGTTTATCACTCTCCACCCTTGAGTCTTGGTCAGAGTTCCTCCTGTTCTTCGCTGAGATTGCTCGTGCCGTTCTTGCTCCTTGTGCCACCAGCCTGTCTCTGTGCCTGCCTGTCCCCGTGCGTCAGAGTAGGGCTGCCTGTCCTCTTTCTGTGTCCTTTGGCTTTTGTCAGCTGTTCTGTAAGCCTTAGTTTCTCTCCAGTCAGGGTTTCTATTTCTTTGTTAACACTCTCAAAAGTTGCCTCTGACCTTGTCACTTTCCAGAAAAGCAGAGGCTCAGATAGAAGCTTCCATGTGTGGCTGTAGAGAGCATTTCTGGCTTTTTCCAGACACCCTGGTAGCCGTTGCCTCTGCTTCCTCCTTGTAATTCAAGCACTTGCCACTCACATGGCATTTGTCACGTGCCAGGCGGGCACTTTACATACATCATCTCATGTATCCCTCAAAGAACCCGAGAGGTAAAGATTGTTTGCCTCATTTTGCAGATGAGGGAGTGAGGCCCAGAAAGGTGGGGTGACTGCCCTAGAGGACACCCGGCTGGAAGGTGACACAGCTAGGATTCAGACAAGGTCCCTCTGACCCCAGAGGATGTGCTCGGCCGCTCTGCACTGCCAGCCTGTCCTTGTCTCCTATTGGCAGCAGTTCCACAAGCAGTTAGAGCCCCGCAGAGCTGTGAGGGAGGCCCCTGGGGTCAGAGTGAGGCCGCACAGTGGGAATTGCCGTGGTGCGACACGGGCCTCATGGACCCCAACTCTGAGAGGCTGCCAAGGAGCCTCCCCCCACGCCGATTCACAGCCAGAAAGCCCAAGTCTCTGTAGCATTTTAATTTTTTTTCTTTCTTTTTTTTCTGATTACACAAATGACACATAATCAATTTTTAATGGACTTGCCCAGGAAGAAACATGGCTAACACTTTTATCTCACCAGTTTTTTTTCTGAGGATAAACGTATACACACTGACAGTAGATATATTACAAAATTAAGGGATACCATGTAGTTTAGGTCAAATTTTTATTGTATTTTTTTAATGGGTAATATAGGTCGAGCATCCTAAATTTGAAAATGCACAACATGAAATGTTCCATAATCTACAGCTTTGTGCATGCTGAGATGATGCTCAAAGGAAATGCTCATTGCAGCATTTTGGGCTTCGGATTTTCAGATTTGGGATGCTCAACTGGTAAGTGTAAGGCAAATATTCCAAAATCGAAAACATTTCTAGTACCAAGCATTTTGGATAAGGATACCTATATAATGTCATGGTTCAAAATTAAAAAATTAAAAAAAAAAAGTTAAACAGTGAAAAATCTCCCTCCCTTACTTTTCTGCCAGAATCCATTTTTCTTCCTTGTATGGATATTTTATGGTATAATCCTTCCAGAAATACTCAGTGTTTAAACAGGAAAGTAAACACACACATACATACATGTGCACAGGCATATATTGTTGTCTTTTTTTTTTTTTTTACCCAGATGATAGGTAGCATAATAGACCCATTCTTCAACATCTTGCTTAGAGATCATTCCATATCTGTTCATAAAGAATTATTATTTTAAATAGATGCTTTCCCAAGTAATCAAATATTTTCTAAAACTTGATTTTTTTTTTTTTTTTTTTTTTTTGAGACAGAGTCTTGCTTTGTTGCCCGGGCTAGAGTGAGTGCCGTGGTGTCAGCCTAGCTCACAGCAACCTCAAACTCCTGGGCTCAAGTGATCCTACTGCCTCAGCCTCCTGAGTAGCTGGGACTACAGGCATGCACCACCATGCCCAGCTAATTTTTTCTCTATATATTTTTAGTTGTCAAGATAATTTCTTTCTATTTTTAGTAGAGACTGGGTCTCGCTCTTGCTCAGGCTGGTCTCGAACTTCTGACCTCGAGCGATCCACCCGGGAGGGCTAGGGTTACAGGCGTGCGTCACTGCGCCCGGCCTAAAACTTGATTTTTAATGGTTATATAGAATTCTATCATATGGATATATTTCAGTGTATTTAATGAGACCTATCATGGTGAATATTTCTTTCCAATTTTGTACTATTATGTTACAAATAGCATTGTTATAAACATCCTTATTCAATGGTGATATGCATCTATAAATATTTCTTTGGAATTGATATCAGAAATGGAACTACTATGTCAAAAGGCATAAACTTAAACTTACTGCCAAATTATCTTCTAGAAATGTTGTACCAATTTATACCTATCAGCAGTATATGTATAAATGTACATTTATAGATTAGTATAAAATGAAAGTATCAATTTCCCCCATACTCCAGCCTATTTAGTTAATGGAAATATTATTTCCTTTTAGTTTACATTTCGTATCCACATAGGTAATTTTAAAATTTATTTTTGTCTTTTGTTTCATGTCTGTTCATGTTCTGTTCCACTTTTTCGTTAGGATAGTGCTCCTTTTTTATCAGTTTAGTAAGATTATTAAGGTTTTGTCTGTCAGTAAACGTCAAATGAAGCCCGAGTTCTGTTCATGCCTCTGCCCAAGACTTGTGTGATTTTCTGCTGTGATCCAGCCTTCCACGTCCCAAACTGTGAGTATTGTGATCTCTGAGGCCGCCTTCTCACTGTGAAATATCTGTATCCTTTAACCCATCAGGCGCCAGGAACTCCGAGAGCTTCGGCTGCTCCAGAAGGAGGAGCATCGACACCAGACCCAGCTGAGCAACAAGCACGAGCTGCAGCTGGAGCAGATGCACAAACGCTTTGAACAAGAAATCAACGTGAGTCTGAGCGAAGATGGGGCTCTGCGGCGCTTCTTGTCACTATGTTTTTTTTAAGTGGACGTCGCAGAGCGGGAATGATTGGGCAGTGGAGGGTAATGCACAGTTGCCCAGTTCCAGTGCTTTCCCAGATGTTATGAGACAGCAGCTTGTAAACATAGAATTGCACGAAGGCCACAGTGATCTGAGTCACACAGCAGGATCTCTAGAAGGGAAATAACCTTGGTTGAACACCATATAAAACCCTGCAAGGTCAATGGTCTAGTCTCCCTTCTGCAGGTGAGGAAATGGAGACTCAGAGAAATTAAGTGACTTTCCCCAGGCCACACAACAAAGAGGAGGTGGAGCTGGTCTGAGCACAAGCTCCGAGCTCTCCCCATCTCCCTCCCAGATATAAAGTGACTTTCCTGAATTTCTTGGATTTCTGCTCCTTTCAGGCCAAGAAGAAGTTCTTTGACACGGAGTTAGAGAACCTGGAGCGTCAGCAAAAGCAGCAAGTGGAGAAGATGGAGCAAGACCATGCCGTGCGCCGTCGGGAGGAGTCCAAGCGGATCCGCCTGGAGCAGGAGCGGGACTATGCTCGGTTCCAAGAGCAGCTCAAGCTCATGAAGAAGGAGGTAGATATGTGCTGGGCGGGGCAGGCTGTCTAGGAGTCTTAGCACCCTCCTGGTTGCCAGTGATTGGAATCCCAGCACAGCCTCACCTCAGCAATACAGGGGTGCGCCCGAAAGCCTCAGATCCAGCCGTGTCTGCACGGTTAGGAGCCGCTTCTCTGTCTCCGGGGCTCTGCTTTCCTCTGTGTTGGCGGCTCATGATGGCTGTCACCATGTGGCCTCAGCAGCTTCCCTCACACTCTCCCAGCCTAGCAGCCCGGCTGAAGGAGAGCAGGAAGAAGGGAGGGGTGGTGGCCCAAGGGAATTCGAGATGCTGTCACCAGAGGAGGGAGTGGGTGCTGGGTGGGCAAACACAACACGTCCCTCTCTTTCCCCTCCTCCCCGCAGTTGGAGGTGGAGGGGGAGGTAGTAAGGCCCCTGGGTACAGCAAACGTCACGCCCACGACGGTGAAGTCTGGGAACTGGGCTCTGAGGGCCCCCAGCATGTGGAGCACCCTCGGAGGCCGTTCACCCACTGCTCAGTGCACTCAGCTGGAGACTGGGACAGCCTGGATTGCTGCTCCTGTCCTGGGGGCTTCCACCTGCTCGTCTCCTTCCTTCCTGTCTAGGAAAGAATGTCCCAGCGTCCCGGTGTCACTCCACAGGGGGAGGTGCAGGCTGTTCTTGGAGATCCAGATGCCCTTCTCCAGGGCAGGCCAGGAAGTGGCCTGCAGGGAGACAAAGGCTCCCTCTCCTTGTCTCAGGACCGTCTACCTTCTTACTACCTCCGAGGGCATCCCCTTAAATTTTGTGCCCGAGTTGAATGTCTCACTTGCCTCACCACCCTTGTCCTGACCCATCTCACAGAGAGGGGCAGGTGGGCTGGGTCAGGGACACAGAGAAGCGATGCTAAGCATGTCCCAGCTCCTGTGCAGAGAGCACTGGCGTGGGAGGCAGGCCAGGCCTGGTTTCGAGTCTTGGCTCTGTGGCTCGCTAGCTGTGTTTGGCTTTGGACGAGCCATTTCCCTGAGTCCCAGTTGCCGTCTGTCAAAATGAGTTATTCCGCAGCGGTTTTTACCGAGTACTCATATGTGTGGTGGCACTGCTGGATGCCAGGGATACGGCAATGATCAAAATAGACAGGGTGCTTCAAGGAACTGTTAATCTCCAGAGAAACAAAAGCCAAGTATGCTATCAAATAAATAAAACAGTTGCCGCCGTGCTTTGGAAGCAAATAGGCTGGTTAACCGGAGAAGATCTGGAGAGATGTGCTTTAGAGTGGTCTGGGAAGGCCTCTCAGCACATGGCATTTAAGCTGAGACCAGAAGGGTGCTGCGAGGCAGAGGAATATTCCAGGAGCATGTGCAAAGGCCCTGAGGTATGGGCAAGAGCTTGGAGTGGAGCGTTCAAAGAACTGCAAAATGATCAGTGTGGAGCTTAGGAAGGATGCGGGAGCTCAGGAAACAAAGGTGTGCAGAGGCCGCATCATTAGGGTGGTGGGCAGAGGCAGGACTTTGCGGTTTTATTAACTGCTGTTAACATCCATTCCTCACATAGATGTTTTGAGCATTAAACAAAGACATTAAGTGTTAGACCCAAGTGTCTGTCCCAGAATAAGTGACTGGTAGATGCCCGTTCCCTCCTTGGCTCTGCGCCTGTCACGTGTGCGTGTGGGTGTGGCAGGAACTGTACGGTGGAAACAGGGCGGGCCACAGAGGGGGGCCTGGCACAGGAGAGGGGCGATGGGAAGGCCCAGAGCTCCTCACGCTTTCCCAGAACCGGCCCTTAACAACGTTGGGCTTTCTCATGAGCAGGAGGGCGCGCCAGCATGCCCTTGACCTCTGACCTGGCATGGGATCTGGTACTCGGGGTTCTGCTCACACTCAGTTTAAAAACATTTTTTTCTCTGGGTGTTTTTGTTTAAAAAGTTTTCATGGAAAGAAAAAGCTTGACTGCTCTTTTGGCTTATTTATTTTATTTCATTTCATTTCACTTTATTTTACTTTTTATTTTGGCTTTTTGAGGAGGATGTGGCTCGAGCCGTTTGGGAAGATTTTCTCCCAGTAGTACTGTTCTTCCCTGTAGGAAAATTTGCCTGCCTTGATTCTGTGACTCGCCCCTGTCCCCGAGAGCTGCTGTCCTTAACGTCTCTTATGGTGGCCTTGGGCTAAGTGTAAGCTGGCGTTTACGTTTGGTGCACGGAGCTGTTTGGGGGCTTTGTTACTTAATTAATCACACGTGTGTATTTTAGCGCTCCTGGTATTTGCCAGCCCGCGTCAGGCGGTGACGAGCAAACCACACACGGCCCGTCCTCAGAGGTGGCGCGGTCATGGAGACCGTCAGTGTGGAAAGTCAGGCGACTGTGAGGAGCCCGAGACACTCTGCGTATGCCTCAGAGAGAGCACAGGAGGACGATGGTCTCGTCATCGTGTGCAGGGAGAAGCAAGTTGGGCTTTGCCCTTCTTTCCGGACGGCGTCGTGGTGGAAGGGTTGTGTGGAGTTTGGAGTCAGAAAGACCTGGGTTTGAGTCCTGAACTCAGGCAAGCTACGCAAAGTCCCTGCGCCTCTGTCTCCTCTGTAAAAGCAAGTCAACACCGGACGGGCCTCAGGAGGTGGCAGAATGCAGGCAGAGCCGCTTGTCCACGGCAAGCGCTTAGTGCGTGATACAGCACTCTCAGTTCTCATCCATTGTTGTTGTCAGTTTCCAAAGTCAAGTCTAGAGATTCCACCTCGCAGGAGGCCAGTGAGGGGCTTTGCTTTGTGGTACCCCAGGGTCCCATGGTCTCACCGTCCTGCCACTGCCTGCCTGCTCCACTCTTCCAAGACCTCCTTCTCTGATCCCAAAGGTCACCTCTGTGAGGGCTGCAAGATGTTGGGTGAGGCCCAGGTCGGAATGGGAGGCCCGGCCCATGCAGCAGCAGGGGTGAAGGACAAAGCTGGGAAAGGGATGCGGCCCTCAGGCATTTCAAGGATGTGATTCCCCACTGGCTCCTGGCCTCCCTGGTGTCTGTTGAGAAATCCACGGTTGTTGGAATCATTATTCTCTTGCGATGATGTGTCATATTTTTCTTAACTACTTTCCAGAAGTGTTTTAGTCATTGGTTTTCAAGAGTTTCATTATGATGTATATAAGTGTAGTTTTGTTTTCATTTAATCTGTTTAGGTTTCATTGAGCTTGTTGAATATGTAAATTTATGTCTTTCACAAAATTTGAGAAGTTTTCAGCCATTATTGATGTGCATTTTCTACACCAGTCTCTTTCTCCTCTCCTTCCGGTACATCCAAAGACATAAATATTAGACCTTTGATGTTTTCCCATAAGTCCTTGAAACTTTCATTGTTTTATTCTTTCTTCTGTCTGTTATTCAGATTGTATAGTTTTTATTAGTCAGTCTCCAAATGCACTGACCTGCCTCTGTCATCCTGCTATGAATTTATCCAATGCTTTCTTTTAATTTCAGACATTGTATTATTTAGTTTAAAGTTTTCTAAATGGTTTTTTAAAAATAGTTTGTATTTCTCCGCTGTAAAATTCCATTTGTCTGTTAATTTCAAATATTAAAGACTTTTAACCTTTACCTCATGGAGCATAGTTATAATAGCTGCTTCAGAGGTTTTTTTCTGCTAATTTGAACATCTGTATTGATATTTGTTGATTCTTTTTTTCCAATCTTTTGGAGAATGTTGACTTTTTTTGTTTTAGCAGGCAACCCTGTTAGGTGCAGACCACAAGTTCTGTCTTATCTTCTGTGGGTTCCAATCTTAGTTTAGTTGGGTTTTTGTTTGTTTTGTTAGTTTATTTGTTTGTATGCTCCTTTCCATTTGTGCCATTCATGCTCAGCCCGGGGTGAATGTGTGACACGTGTGTGTTTGTGCACAGAATTAGGGAGATTTCCGTTTTCCTCCACTCTTCTCTTTGGGGTTCATCCCACACTCATTGGCTGGCACAGACTCCTTTTCCTGATTTTCTGGCCAGAAACACGAGATTTCTTGTGGCATTTTAGCCACCTTTTCTACTGCATCATGGGACAGGTCTGGGACTAGTACGAAGCCAGAAGAGCAAAAGGAAAAAAATAGGAAACTTATGGTGTGCCTGTACCAGTCCCTTCTGTAAGTTTTGACTCTCCTTCACGGTCACCTACTTTTGTTTAGTTTGTAGAGTCCTCAAGTAGTTCCTTTTTGCGTTTTATCTGAGTTTTCATCGTAATCAACAGGAGACGGCCTCTGTGGGCTTACCTGCATCTCTTTGTTCGATCGTGTGCAGTATTTTCCCCTCAGCAGATGCTCCTAAGGGCCCTTTGTCAGTCGGGGCATGTTTTGTGTCGTTAGGCACCTGTGACGTGTGGGTTTCTCAGAAGGAACTGTCTGAGGAACTCTAGTTTCCTCAGAGAGACGTGTCATGAATCTCTCTCCCTCCCCTGTTACAAAAGACAGAAACCCACGAAACCCACGCAGGAAGAGAGAATACTTACTGGCTTCTTACCAGGGGGGCAGAAGTGTTGCCAGGAATTCTTCCTCATCTCCTGGCACTGCTTCCTTGTATTAAGTTTGTCTCAGGCAGAACCACCCCCCCCCCGCCCCCGGGCCACATCCTCCCAGCTCAGCAGCCCCAGAGGACAGGGACAGCTTTCCTCCCCTAGTTCCAGCAGGTGTCCCGAAGCTCTCGCTGGCCCAGCAAGGGTCACATGCTCATCGCTGAGCCAATGCCTGAGACCAGGGCCATGGAATGTGCTACTCGGCCAGCCTGGGTCACACGCCCAGCCTAGAGCCAGTGGGGGTGGGGGGTGTCAGCCCGCCTGACCCTCGGGCACTGGGTGTGGGGGGCCCTGAAGGTGCATTCTCAGCTGGGCTGATATTGTTATCCCAAGGAAGCAAAACAACTTAGTTCTCACAATGGTTTAAGAAATTGACAGTGTATCTGTGGGATTAATATTTCATAGGGGGGAGAGTGATTAGGAAAAATATCTGAAAGGGCTTCTGAGGGGCCAATAATTTTTTTAAAAGGTCGCGAATCATTGCCCTAAAGGAAACTGAGGTGCTATTGCCAGAAGAAGGCGGGTGGCTATCAAGCCGCTGAAAAGGGCCCCTGTCCACTCTGGGGGAGCCCAGGAGCTGGAGCCGGCAGCAGGCAGGGGTAGGGCAGAGGACGCCACCTGGTCAGGGGGGCTTGGCTTGGTAGGGGCTGGTGCCTGGGAAGCTGAGCCTCGTCTTCAGCCTCCCTGGCCCAGGAGTCTGGGATGGAAGGTTATAGTGTTGGAAGCATGAGGAGGTGCCCTGACCCGGCCGCTCTCCGCTGTCTCTGGTGCAGGTGAAGAATGAGGTGGAGAAGCTCCCCCGGCAGCAGCGGAAGGAGAGCATGAAGCAGAAGATGGAGGAGCACACACAGAAAAAGCTGCTGCTTGTGAGTCCTCGGCTCTCGGTTGGGGAGTGGAGGGGCCAGTTGTGGGGGGGGGGCAGTTGTCGGTGGGGGCAGCGTCCAGGTTTGAGACCCTGGATGGTGACCAGGTCCTTCCCCTCAGATGCCCATCTTTTGTTCTGAATACGTAAGTCCAGCCCCATCTTCATGGCTCCCTGTTGCCCCCTCCTCCATGCAGCCTTCCCTGATTGCGTCACTTCCCCTGGAAGTGAGCTCTCCTGTCTCTGGACACCCCCACCCTTTACATTGGCTTCAGCACCCAAAACCCTTAGCATCTCCTGCCTTATTCTAGGGTGATTTGTTTGTATGTCAGATCTCCTTGACCAACCGAGTGTATCTGTCTGCCCACTTGGCATCCTTGGAGTCTAAAAGACATCAAACCTACAGTCTCCCAGACCTGGTCCTGTTTTCATGTTCTCAGGGGGCTCCATCCTCCTTCCTTCTGGCCTGTCAGGCTAGAAATCTTGTCCTTCCTGACCCCTCCTTCCCCTCCATCCTTCATCACCTGCTAAAGCACGGTCTGTGTGGATTTCTATCCCCTATCTCTGATCCGTCACCTTGTCAGTATCTCAGGAGCCCCAGCAGTTGTCTCCCGGCTCCTCTCCCAGCTCTCTCTGCTGCTTCCCTGCAGTTCCTTCTCTCAGGCCAGCAGGGTGACCAGCACAAAGTCCAAATCTGACCGAGTCACCACCCCCCCTTAACAGCTTGTCTATAAGATAAAACCTAAAACCTGCCTCCTCACTGCCCTGCCCCCGCCTCACAGCCTTCTTCCCATCCCTTGCCAGAATGCTCCCATTTTCTCCCACTAGGGGGTCTTTGCGCATTCTGCTTCCTCAGCCCCAAATGCAGAGAAATCTTAGCATTCACATTTACAGATGCTTTGTATATTATCTGGTTCGGCATCCATGGCTTCCTGGGGTATGTGCTGTTAGTTTTCCCATTGAGGAAACAGGCTCAGAGAGGTGACATTTTAGAGTTCACAGTCGGGGGCCGAGGTCACAAACTTGGTCTGACTCCAGGCTTTGCAGTTCTCTCTGGGACACCCTACAGCCTGTCCTTGACCCTATGATTAGAAAAAGAACACAGGGGCCAGGCACAGCGGCTCACACCTGTAATCCCAGTCCTTAGGGAGGCTGAGGCAGGAGGATCTCTTGAGCCTAGGAGTTTGAGGTTATAGTGAGCTGTGATCAGGGCCACTGCACTCTAGCCTGGGCAACCAAGCAAGACCCTGTCTCAAAAAAAAAAAAAAAAAAGAGAAACTCTAGAAACACTCTATTATTCTATTGAGTAAATAAGTTAGGGTATAGCCATAGCATGAAATATTTTCAGCCATTTAAAACATTTGACAGATTACGTTATAATGTGGAAAGATTTTTAAATGAGTTTTTTTAATTGTGGTGAAATAGTCATAACATAAAATTTGCCATCATTACTATTATAAAGTGTACAGTTTAGTGGCATTAAGTGCATTCATATTGTGCAACCATCACCACCATCCATCTCCAAAATTCTTTTCATCTTGTAAACTGCAACTCTGTACCCATCAAACAATAACTCCCTATTTCCCCTCCCCCAACCTCTATTCTACTTTCTGTCTCTACGATTTTGACTATTCTATATCTCATATAAGTGGACTCATTCAGTATTTATGCTTTTGTGTCTGGCTTATTTCACTTGGCTTAATGTCCTTGAGGTTCATTCATGTAGTATGTGTCAGAATTTCCTTCCTTTTTAAGGCTGAATAATATCCATTGTATATATCTACCACATGTTGTTTATGCATTCCTCTGTCTATAGACACTTGGATTATTTCCACCCCTTGACTATTGTAAGTAATGCTGCTATAAACACGAATATACAAATATCTCTTTGAGTCCTTCCAAATAATTTTTGTGAAACAAGAATAGTAATAGCTATAGATATACTTATTTAGATATACTACAAACAGTTACTAGCCATGGGTGATAGGATTAGTGGGGATATTTAGTTTCATCTTATGTGGTTTCTAAGACTTTCTAGGACTTTAATTTTTTTACGCTTCATTATGGAAAATTAAAAACATAGGCAGGAATAGGAATAATGGTATGATGAACCCCCATATACCCACCCCCTAATCTCAACAATTATCAACTCACGTCTACTTATTCATTTCCTGACTCCATGGTATTATTTTGAATCAAATCCCAAACGTAATATCATTTTACCTGTAAACATCTCAAATATCACAAAAATAACCACAATACCATAAACACACTTACAAAATTTAACAATAATTGCTGAATAATATCCTATTTACACTCAAGTCATGTTGCAGAAATTCGTATGTCTAGTTGTCTCATGAATGTCAGTCTTTCTTTTAAGCAGTTTGTTCTTTGATCCGGGATCCAAATGAAGCCCACATGTCACAGTTGGTTGACACATCTCTAAGTCTCTCTTAAAGCTCCCCTCCATATATTTCTTTTTCTTTTCCAAATTTTCTTCTCTAATCATGCTGACTTTTCTTCTGTAATAGGTATAAACATTGAGATGGCCAAGCCAGCTCTGGGTAAAGGTCTGTCCTCCTCTGTCCCCGACAGGACCGGGACTTTGTAGCCAAGCAGAAGGAGGACCTGGACGTGGCCATGAAGAGGCTCACCACCAACAACAGGCGGGAGATCTGTGACAAGGAGCGGGAGTGCCTCAGCAGGAAGCAGGAGCTCCTTCGAGGTGTGGCCCGAGAGTGGGTGGTGCTGTCTTGGCGCAGAGTCTCTGTGAATGGACATCCCAGCCCCGGGCAAGAAAAAACTACTAGGTCTTCTCCATTCGAAAAACTAAACTCATTCACCATTCTTCATGGTGAAACCTGAGGGAAACCCTCGCTGACATCAGGAACGAGGCCAGGACAAGGACTCCCGTTATCACCAGCACTATTTGATATTACTCCAGAAGTCAAGGGGGAAAAAGACAGGAAGAGGCATTGAGTGGGTGGAAATTGTTAATATGTGAGTTGAGTTGACAGAGTAGTGGAGACAGGACGGAGAGCCCTGTCCCCAAGAGCTGTCGCGTGTTGAGTACCTGCTCCACCATGCCATGCGCTGGTCCATTTTCATTCCTTCGTCTCATTGAATCCTCACCTTAACCCTATGAGGCAGGTCATGCTATTATCCCCATTTTTATAGATGAGGAAACTGAGGCTTAGGGAGTTAATATTCTTTGGCTGAGTGTCTTAGTCCATTTGGGTTGTGACATCAAAATGCCACTGACTGGGTAACTTATAAACAACAGAGATTTATTTATCACACTTCTGGAGGCTGGGAAATCCATGATCAAGATGCCATTAGATTGGTGTCTGGTGAGGACTTGCTTTCTGCTTCATAGATGGCGCCTTCTCACTGTGTCCGCACATGGTGGAAGGGGGAGCCAGCTCTCTGGGGCCTCTCATAAGGGCACTAATCCCATTCATGGGGGCTCCACCCTCATGACCTAATCACCTCCCAAAAGGCCCCATCTCCTAATACCATCACCTTGGGGGTTAGGATTTCAAGGTATGAATTTTGGGGGAACACAAACGTTCAGACCATAGCACTGAGGTTGCACAGTTGATAGGTGATAGAGCTGGGCCTTGGACGCGGATGTCATCAGGAAGCCGTGCCTACCCTGGTGCTGCCCTGAGTTTGAGGGATTTCAGGGCTGATCAAGAAAAAAGATAGGACCACAAGATGGCCGTAGCATACAATAAGCATTGTTTGGGAGGCGTTTTGACAGGTCTGCCTGCTGAGGGGGTCCCTTACAGCGCGAGACCTTTTAGAGATGAGGTTGCCACCACCCAGAAGGGGAAGAGGGCAAGGGACTCTTGGGGAAGTAAGGGACCCAAGAGGGGGGCTAGCGTATCCAGATAATGTTTCCCTGCTTGGTGAGCTCAGATGGGGCGTCTCTGGGTCAGAGAACTCCGAAGGGCAGTAGTGGTTTGGGGTCTTTATACAGCCCGGGGGGTTGTCTTATCTTTGGCTAGCAGATGTTGCGTGCAGTTTAATAGGGTAAGCAAGATAGGCAGGCCCCAAATGGCTAAATAACCGGTTGTTTGAGCTTTTCTATATAACGATATATTTTTGATATTTTTAATATATACTTTATATTTGTTTTAAATATAACAATTGGATGGGTAAAAATTTGGGTTTGGTGCCCGTGGGCTTTTGAGCTAATGGTCCGGGGCCGGCTGTGAAGAAGTAAATGACATGGGACCGATATGCAAGGGCATCTTTGGCTCATTTATGAAACAGGTGCCTCTTCCAGGGCTGCGATGGCCGGTGCAGTTACACAGCATAAACCTCTTATTATCTGGTGTGGACCAGCAAAACGGGGTCATTGGTGTTTTGATATTCTGAATAGAGCACAGCTGTTTCAGAAAAGCCCTCATTTCCTTTTCCTATCCCATGATGCGTATAAGAACCACCCTATTTATGGAACTGTGGTTCTGATTTTGGTTTGGAAGCCAAAACCACTGTTCTGATGTAGTAAGGGTAGATACCACTTTTCACAGAAGAGGAAGGCAGTGAAATAAACTGAGCATTTGCAGGGCTGAGCATGACCTTCTGTGTACCTTGAAGGGCATGAGGTTCTCTGACACCAGCTCCCCTGCCCTGTTGCCGTGCACGGGTCAGTTGATAGCCTTGCAATGCTAGATGCCGGATACTGCTGTCTCGATAAGATGCATGCGACATGCAGGGGACAAGGAGAGCCTCACCCATTTTTCAAAGGAGGAAATATTGACAAGAGGCCATTCTGTCTTCTTCACGGGGTCTCTGTCTGAGGCCTTCCCATTTGCCCATTAGGAAAATAGAGATGTGGTGTAGCTGGCACTTAAAAGTGTCTCTGAAGTACGTTTCTTCCCTCCATGGTACAGTTGTGCCCATTTGGTGTAGGTGGAAGCTGAGGCATGGAGAGGTTTTTTAATCCATCACAAATCCCAGTGATGGGGCTGGGGTTTGGGGTGGATGAAAAGCAGGAAGCGTTCAAAGTCAGGAGCCAGAGAAACCACCTACGGCTGCGGTTTCGCCAGCTCCTGACTTGGAACACTTTCAGCTGTGCCCGGCTGCTGGGAGCGGCCATCCCTTAGGCTTTAAGGAAGTTTCTAGGACTTGGCTCGGACTGGCCAGCGTGGTCTAACGAGGCAGCACTTGTGCCGATTCCGGAGCTCAGCAGGCCGGTTGTCAGCTACAGCGCGAGGAGGCCTGGCAGGGTCGGGCTGGGGCCTTGGCACTCACCGGGCGGGTGGCCTGTCTCTGCAGACCGGGAGGCGGCCCTGTGGGAGATGGAGGAGCGCCAGCTGCAGGAGAGGCACCAGCTGGTGAAGCAGCAGCTCAAAGACCAGTACTTCCTCCAGCGGCACGAGCTGCTGCGCAAGCACGAGAAGGTGAGGCTCCCGGCGGGCGGGCCTGGGGTCTGCGCCACCAGCCTGGGGAGCTGCGGGCTGTGCGTGACGGGGCACCTCTGGGTACCACCTGTGCCCCCAGGAGGAGCCGGGCGTGGCCACAGTGAGGCCGCAGGACGTTCTCCAGGGACGTCCTGCCTCAGCTGGAGGGACCAGGAGCGGGGGAAACAGTGCAGGGGAGCAGACGGCCCGAGCAGCCCCTTGGGGACTCCACACCTGCGGTGTGTCTCTCTCATTCTTTTTCTCTCTTTTCCCACTTTCCTTTTTGTCCTCCCTTTCTTTCCATTTTCGCTTTGTTTCCCTGTTTCCCATGTGTTCCCTCAGAATGCTTTCAGGTCTCCACTTAAACACCGCCTCTGCCAGGAAGCCTAAACCCCCTAAACTCTCAGAGCTGCCCAGGGTCCCTGCTGTGTGGGCAGAACACCACCGACTTCTGTGGTAATTGTCTCAGTTCAGCCCCCATAGTGGAGACAGGGACAGCAAAACTAAGGCCTGGATGCACGGCAGCTGTGGCTAATTCCAATTCCTCATCCGACTGCAGTGATGGAAGTCAGCAGACGGCTGCAGGAGCTCAGAATAGGGGGCCCAGCCCAGCTAAGGAGTCAGGGGAGGCTTCTTGGAGGAGGTGATGCCGGCTGAGTTTTGAAATACAAATAGGTGTTAGGGGAAGGAAAAAATTCAAATGTATCCAGACTTTTTAAGATATGAATTTACATTTGCCACCAATAATGATGAGCCTTCCCCTTTAGTGTACATTTTGCTTTGAGATATTAGCTAATGATGGCATATCGTCATTGATTAGATGAGAAGGCATTTGGAAGGTAAGAATCCCAAAGATTATTAATAATAATTTTTAAAGTGAGAACAGAAAAGGAAGGTGATTTAGCAGTAGAAGTAAAATGATACCAGCGTTGCTCTGCTGAACGCTGTGGCCACATTGGTCCTGGGCTCGGGAATGGAGTGTGGCGACCTTCGGCCTCTTACCACACCCAGGGCCAAAGCATAGCTGACCTCAGCCCCTGCCCCCAACACAGGAGCGGGAGCAGATGCAGCGCTACAACCAGCGCATGATAGAGCAGCTGAAGGTGCGGCAGCAGCAGGAGAAGGCGCGGCTGCCCAAGATCCAGAGGAGCGAGGGCAAGACGCGCCTGGCCATGTACAAGAAGAGCCTCCACATCAACGGCGGGGGCAGCGCCGCCGAGCAGCGCGAGAAGATCAAGCAGGTGCGACCCGGCCCGGCCCGTGGGGCCTGGGGGTGTTGGGTGGGGGGCAGGTCCAGGTATGGCCTTGTACAGCTGGGGGGAATGTGAAACATAAGGTGCAGCAGGGGGTCTTGGAGGAGGCGTGCAAGTCACAGGACACGGCCTGGAAGCTGCATTAGCCTCACGGTGAATCCTCCTCTGGGGGACAGAGGAGGGAGCTTGGTGCTGTGCTGTGGACTCACACACAGTTCCCTTCCCTTCTGCACTGCCTGCCTTGCTTTTATTCGGGCAGCCTCTTCTCTGCTGGCAGACCCCTTCCTCTCATCCGCCAAGAGCCCCCTCACGTGTCACCCATGTGGCCCTGGGCCCCAGGATTCCCGCCTGGTACACGTGCTGTCCTAGCACATGTCACGTTACACAGTTGTGGCCCCACCAGCCTGGGGCCTCCTCGGGGGCTGGGTCTCAGCTCAGGGTGGGGACTTTACACAGGGGCACAGAGTGCAGTGGTGCTGGGCGCCAGGGCTGTGCACAGACCAGTCCCCCTGGGGGACGCCCTGGGGCAGAGCTGAAGTGATCCCCCCAGCCAGCCAGCCAGGCCCCTGGCCCGCTAAGGGACACCCCCTCTCTCTGGTGCAGTTCTCCCAGCAGGAGGAGAAGAGGCAGAAGTCGGAGCGGCTGCAGCAGCAGCAGAAACACGAGAACCAGATGCGGGACATGCTGGCACAGTGCGAGGGCAACATGAGCGAGCTGCAGCAGCTGCAGGTACCGCCCGGACTGCCGCGGTTTCCCCAAGGCTGTCAGCTCTCAGGGGCTCGGACTCCTTGTCACACCAGCCCAGGGTGGACCGATTCCAGTCCTGCTCTGCTGCTCTTGGGCTGTGTGACATTGGGCAAATCATGTCACCTCCCAAAGTGTCGTTCTCACACCCCTAAAATGGGCGTGGGGTGGGACCAGTCCTTCCTATTTTGCAGGATAAGGGTGAAGATTGTGAGTGCGATGGTGGAGCTGGCTCTGCCTTGCCCAGGGCCTTGCCCTGCCACTGGGGTTCTCCGTCACCACAGTGTTTGGGGAAAAGGTGTCCCTGTGGATGACCATTTTCCTGTGGAGATCCCCGACTTCGAGTCCCTGCTCCTGGGTCTGCCCCATGCGAGAGGGTCCCAGCCCAGGAGCTGGTACTTGGAGCCCCCTTGTGGGGATGGGGCTGACTCGAACCTCTGAGGACCTCAGGATGCTGCTTAGCTATCGGACCCATCTGGCAGTTCCTAGAGTGGCGGGGCATGGCGGGAATGTCACAGGCGGAAGCTGCCAGGCAGGGGCTCTGCGATCCCGCCGAGGCCCTCACCCTCTCTATCCGTCTTCCCGCCCCGCCCCGCCACACACAGTGCCAGCACAGCTCCTGGCAGGACGCGGTGCTGCTATGAGCACCGTTTCTAACTAAACCAATTTCTTAACCCCCAGCATCCTTTAGCTGGAAACCCAAAGTGAAAATCCCCTGAGGGTTCTGCTTTTCCAACCCAGTGGGGCCGTGGGGTCTGGATAAAGGCACTGTTCCCTGCTTTACAGCTCCTTTTAACAAGATTGATTCCCTGCAAGGAATCAGCAGGGACTTGTCACTTCTGCCTACAGGAGAGAATTAAATTTTGTAAAGCAAATCACTTAGAGAACGGTGAGTGTGGGAGAGTCTTGGCCGTGTCCCTGGCCCTCATCCCTGAGGAAATTAGATGTGCTGGAGGAAGTTGTATCCATATAGTTTATATAAACATGCACGCATACAGGTTGTCTTGGCGTGGCTGCCATAACAGAATACCGTGGTGGCTTAAACAACAGGAGGTTATTTCTCACAGCTCGGGAGGCCAGAAGTCCACGGTCAGGGTGCCGGCACCGCTGGGTTCTGGTGGGGACTCTCCTCCTGGCTTGCAGGTGGCTGCCTTCTTGTGGCACTAATCCCGTCATGGGAACCCCACCCTCATGACCTCATCTCAACCTAATTATCTCCCAAAGACCCCCTCTCCAGACAGCATCACAGTGGGGGTTAGGGCTTCAACATGAGTTGTGGGGGGTAGAATTCAGTCTGTCAGAACAGATGTTTAACACGTGTTATTTATAATAGTGAAAATAAGAAGCAACCTGAGCGGCCCAAAATAGAGGTATGTTTAAGTAAATTTGATAAATACGAGGGCCATCCGGAAAATATCCAGCCTCTGTATGCAGGCAGCCATTGTATCCGTGGCTGGATACTTCCCGGACAGGCCTCGTATATACTGTGGGATGTTCTGTAGGCATTAAAATAATTATGAAAAACATTACTTTTTTGTAGAAATTACATTATAATGTTAAGTGGGATGGGGGAGTAGGTTTCAGAATTGTATATACAGAGTGAGCTAAACAACATATGGGACAGAGCCTGACAGGAAATACGTCGGAATGTTCGTAGGGGTTGCTTCTGTGTGGTGGGATTATGGCACATACTGTGTTTATTGTTAATAGTTTTATTGTTTTGTTAAGATGATATATGTTCTCTTTGAAAAATTCAAACAAGAATGCAAACAAAATTCAAAAGCACAAAGAAGAAAGTTGCAAAATTACTGTAAATCCCATTAAAATGATGTATGTTCTCTTTGTAAAATTCAAACAAAATTCAAAAGCACAAAGAAGGAAGTTGCAAAATTACTGCAAATCCCACCATATAGTTAGTAAGAACTAGTAACATCCATATTCTGGGATGTTCCTCCAGGCCCGCTTTGGCGCACGTGTATTTGCACACAGAGTTTTGTGTGCACAGGGTTTACACTCCAGGGAAAGGAGGAATAAGCGAATGATGCTGGTGCCCTCCTGGCTGCAAGCATGAGTGTGTCTCAACCTTCAGTGCCTCTGCTTCCTGATATGCTCACCTGTTCTGTCTGGAATTTGTTCCAGAATGAAAAGTGTCACCTCTTGGTAGAGCACGAGACCCAGAAGCTGAAGGCCCTGGATGAGAGCCATAACCAGAACCTGAAGGAATGGCGGGACAAGCTTCGGCCACGCAAGAAGGTGACTGGGTGTGGGGGTCTGCAGCGGTGGGCTCAATGGTGGGCCCTGCTCCGTGCCGTGCCACAGATGTCTGCTTACGGCATCGTAGGTCTTCTTATTTTGGTGACCTCTTGGCTTTGTGGCATCCTTTAAATGGCTCTGCGCCTGAGAGGGAGAGGAACTTTCTAACCCTTTATGGCTGAATGCTCTGTAGCTTCCACCTCTGGGATGGCAGCCTCCTTGCTGCATTGGTCCAGACGCCTCGGTTAGCTCCCTCTCGCAGACTGAAGGACTCCCGCCACCTGGTGTCCGCAAGAGGACACTGCAGTGAGTAGGACTCAGCCGGGCCACCAGGCCACAAGCCCAGCTTGTGAGGATTTTCTCTTAAAGGAGGTTACTCTGAGAAGTCAGAGCCCAGCACCAGCTAGATTACTTTCCCGTTAGTTTTCTATTGCTGGGTCACAAATTGCCACACACTTAGTAGCTTAAACCAACCCATTTACCATCTCCTAGTGATGCAGTGCAGGGGTCTGGGGGGCTGGACCGGGTTCACTGCTCAGGGTCTCACCAGGCTGCGATCAGGGTGTTGGCTGGGCTGGGCTCTTACTGAAGATTCTAGGAAAGAATCACTTCTGAGCGCATTCAGCTTTTGACAGAAGCCAGTTCCTGGTGGCTGTCGGCCTGAGGTCTCTGTGTCCTCGCTGTCAGCCAGGGGCTGCTTGCTAGTCCAGAGGCCACTTGCATTCCTTGTCATGTGGCCCCCTCTGCCTCTGCATAGCAAGCATGCATTGTGACCTTCTCACAGTCTTCTCTGAATCTCTCTGATGTCCCCTTCTGCTACCAGCTGCAGAAAACCCTTTAAATAAAGGCCCACAGGATTAGAATAGGCCCATGGGATAGTCTCCCTCCTTGCAAGGAGTGACATCGTATTCATAGCTTCCACCCACGCTCAAAAGGGGGGAGAATTGTACAGAAGTGAGTCACGGGGTCATTCTTGAATTCTGCCTGCCATACTTTCACGTTCAAAACACGTGCCCTCCCTCAGTCCTGCACCCCTCCCTGCTGCCCTGTCTCTGTCTTCTCTGCCAGGCATCTTGAGTAGCCCATACCCCCGTTCCAATTTCTTCACCTCATATTTATTTCTCAGCTCACTGCAGCTGTTCCTGGCAAGGTCAATGACAGCATCCTGGTGGCCAAGTCCCGCGGACATGACTTATTGGACTTGACCTCCTGGTGGCAGCCAACACTGTCAGTCACTCCCTCTCTCTGCTGTCTTGTCCTCCTGAGCCTGCTCTCTGCTGAGTTTCTTCTTTGACGCTGGCCCCTCTGCAGTGTCCTTGCTGGCCCGTCTGTTGATTCCTGACCCCAGCGCTTTGTCCTCATCCCTCTGTCTGGTCTGAACCCTCTCCCTGCCTGAGCTCATTCACTCCCATGGCTCCATCCACAACCCCCAAGCCTTGCTCCCAAAATCTCATCCTCCCACCCAGACCACCCTCCTGTGCAACACAAACTGTCCCCTAGATTCCTCCACCCAAAGGTCCACCAGCCCCACAAGTGTCATGTCCCAAACACAGCCCATCACCCTCCTCTGCAAACCCATTCTCCTCCCGTCTTCCATGCCATGGTGAATAGCACCTCCACTTTCCTGGATGCCCAGCAGCCAACCTGAGTGACATCGCCTCTGCTTCCCCACCCTCTCGCCATCTCATGTTGGTCACTCAGCTCTGTCCAAGGCCCTCCTCGGTGCTGCTCCTTTCCCCTGACAAGGCTCACTGCTCCCCCACTTTACCCGAATTGCTTTCCAAGTAGGCTCCTTACACCTGCTCTTACTGTGCCTCCCAAATTCACCTTGCTCCATGGGCCTCTGGCACCCAACCCTGCTGACTCTCCAGCCCTGTGATTCTCAAGGTTTTTGGCTTCAGGACCTGTTTATTAAAAGTTGTTAAGAACCCCAAAGAGTTTTTGTTTATGTGAATTATATTTATGGGTATTTACTATGTTAGAAATTTTAGCTGAGAATTTAGAAAATACTTATTAATCACTTACAAATAACAATAAAATACATATTACAGGTTCACATAAATAACACATTTTGATGAAAAATGACTCCATTTTCCAAGCTAAATGAGTGAGAAGATCGGCATTGTTTTCCATTTGCCAAATCTATGTAAAGTTTGGTTAAAAGAAGACAGCTGGATTCCCAGATCTCTTTTGGCATTCATTCTGTTGTGATGTATTCTTTTGGTTGATGTTTAGGAAGAAAATCTGACTTCACGCAGATACGTATTTGGAAAAGGAAGTAATATTTTAATAGTCTTTTCAGATAATTATGAATATTCTTCTTTGGTAATGCACCGAAGCTCAATAAGTGGTAGTTTCTTAAATGCTAATTGTAGTGTGGAACCTGCACCCATATCAGTGAACTTTTCATTCTCTGTTGCATTAAAATCAACTGCTCTGTCTTGTGCTTCCCCTGGAACTCCCCCTCAGCAGTAATCTTGTACAATCACACACTGTTTGTTTCGGAAATATTGGTTCACTGAGTTGACACATTTCATTATATAATATAAAAAAAATCAAATCCGTCTCTGTGCGGTGGCTCAGGCCTGTAATCCTAGCACTCTGGGAGGCTGGGGTGGGAGGATCGCTTGAGCTCAGGAGTTGGAGACCAGCCTGAGCTAGAGCGAGACCCCATCTCTACAAAAAATAGAAAAATTAGGTGTGGTGGCATGCTCCTATAGTCCCAGCTACTTGGGAGGCTGAGGCAGGAGGATCACTTGAGCCAAGGAGTTTGAGGTTGCAGTGAGCTATGATGATGCCACTGCACTCTATCCTGGGTGACAGAACAAGACCCTGTCTCAAGAAAAGAAAAACAAAGAATACCCATGCAGTTTGGTGCTGTTGTCTGAATTCCTACTTAAGCTCCAGAAGTTTTACTCATCATTCCTTTTGTACCATTAGGACAGATATCAAAACAGTGAAAAGGACAAATTATTAATACATCTTAGTGTTAGGAAGCTAGACCTTGCTGACCCTCTCCCACCCTGCAAAAGGGTTTTGGACCCTCAAGGGGTCCACAGACCACAGTTTGAGAACCACTGCTTTTGCCTTATCTCCTGTCTCACCCCTACTCTTGAGCTCTGAACAGATTTTAGTACCCAAATAGATCTCCATACCATATGCGCTTCCCTCGTTCCCTGCTGGGCCTTTGCCCAGGCTGTTCCCTCTGCCAGGAATTCTGTACCCACCAGCCTTTGCTTGGCCAACTTCTGTTTGTCTTCACTGCTCATCCACCTCCTCCACCTAAGCTGTGTGGGTGTCTCTTCTTTGCTCCAACAACTCCCTGTCCCTGCCCGGTTATGGTACTTATCACATGGTGTTGCCTTTGTCTGTCATCTTAGCTTGATTGTCCATGCATTTGTTCACTCACTGGTGTATTCATGTAACAAACATTTCTGGAACATGTGCTAAGTGCTCCAGACTGTTTGAAGCACTGGAGATACTGCATTGTACAAAAGGGACAAGTGTCTGCCCTCAGGGAGTGACCTTCTAGTGAAGGGCCCGGAAGCAGGGAAGGGAACAGCATGAGGATTGCAGTGGGGGGGCTGCTTCCCACCGTGTGGCAGGAAGGACATGAGTGAGGGGCCGTGCAGCATGTGGGGGGAAAGCATTCTTAGCACCGGGAAGAGCAGCTGCAGCGACCGTGAGGCCAGAGTATGCCTGCCACTTTGAGGAGCCACACGGAGGCCCTGTGTCTGGAGCAGAGTGGCTGTGACTGTGGGAATGGCAGGCAGGATATGAAGTCTGAGGGGCAGTGGGGGCCTCTGTAAAGTGTGGCCTTTACTCTGTGTGAGACAGGAGCCACTGGAGGGTTCTGAGCAGAGGGTGGCATGATCTGACTCATGTTTTGAAAAGGATCCCGTAGGGGGTCAAGGGTGGAAGCAGAGACCAGCAAGGAAACCATTGTGATGATCTTGGTGAGAAATGATGGTGGCTTGGACTAGAATGGTATCAGGGAGGTGGAGAGAATTCATACATCTCCCCTCTAGAAGGTACTCTAGAAGTTCTTGCTGGGTCCAGCTTTGGGATCTTGCACAAGCCATCTTACCTCTCTGGGCCTGTATTAGTCAATATTCTCCAGGGAAACAGAACCAGTAGAATAGGGGTGGGGGTGGGGAGGAGAGAGAGAGAGAGAGAGAGAAAGAGAGAGAGGTATTTATTTTAAGGAGCTGGCTTACACGATTGTGGGGGCTGATAAGTCCAAAATCTGCAGGACAGGCCAGCAGGCTACAGGCACAGGGAACAGTTGAGGTTGCAGTCTTGAGTCCCCAGGGCAGTCTAGAGGCAGAATTCCTTCTTCCTTCTTTTCTCTTAAGGCCTCACCGACTGATTAGATGAGGCCCACCCACGTTATGGAGGATCATTTGCTTTACTCAGAGTTTACTGATTTAAATGTTAATCACATCTGAAAAATGCCTTCAGAGTGACATCTAAACTGGTGTTTGACCAAACAACTGAGTACCATGGACTTACTTAAAATTAACCATCACAGGGCCTCCTGTGACAGGCTGTCAGTACTGTGCAATATTATGCCCGAAGTCACCAGCCCATAGTACAGGCCAAGGACATGCTTATTTCTTTCCATTCCCCTACACTCTCTGAGGAGAAAGATGCCCTAGTTCCGCTTCGTGTCCACGTGTCCTGAAGTGCTGAGGTTTTTTCTGCCATCACACATCAGCTCCGCTGGCTGTAACTGTGATCTGGACAGGAGGCAGCTGCCCACCTCAGCTAGGTAATGGCCTTGGAAGTCCTTGAACTGAGGCTTCCCTCCCCCGCGCTAATGGAGCTTCTGGCTGGGAGCTGGCCAGGGCCCTAGACCTTCCTGTTAACAAGCCCAGGCTCATCAGTTTCTGTGACCATGGCCTGCTGGGACTGTTGATACTTGACACTCAAATCAATAATGCTCCTGCTGACATAGGTTGATTCTGGAATCAGGAAATAAACATTCACCTGGTTCTTTACTTGGGGGTTCTATGCCCTTCGCACATTCTGAGACAGTCTGAAAATGATGATGTTGCCTCTAGCAACTGCCTCAAATCTCAGATTGCTTCATGGGGGGTCTGAGCTCAGGGGAGGCAGCATGAGTATCTGGTTGCTTCAGACTTTTTATTTCAAGAAAGTACAGAATATCTGATAGGTCAAGAAAGTGTTGCTTGGGTCATTGTTAACACAAAATGTGGCCTAAAACAAGTCATGTCTTCCCGCTTGAACCTTGGTTTTGGGGGCTGTAAAATGTAGATAATATTTCTTTCCTTATAGCAGGTGTTAGCAAACTACTGTCTATGGGCCAAATCTGGCCCACCACCTGTATTTATAAATAAGGGTTTATTGGAACACCGCTGTGCTTGTTCATTTACATATTACCTACGGATGATTTTGCATTACAATGGCAGTTGAGTAGTTGCAACAGAGACCTTATGGCCTGCAGAGCTGAAAACGTTTACTATTGGTCATATAACAGAAAAACGATTGCTGACTCCAGCCTTAGAAGGTTATACAGAGGAACAGATGTGGTAGGTAGAGTAGAGTAGTGTGTAAGAGCACAGGCTTTGGAGACAGAGGTGGGATAAAGTCCTAACTCTCCTGTTCCCAGCTGTGAGACCTTGGGCAAGTTACTAAACCACTCTGTGCTCAAAAAGTAAGAGCTGTTATTGTTAAATTGGTATTCCTGGAGCAGAGGTCACAAACTGATAGCCTACGGGCTGGAACTGGCTTACAGCCATGGTATGTTTGGCCAACATAATGATTTAAATTTTTTTTTTAAAGGTGTCGACTTTTAAATATAAGGAGATTGTACATAAAAATCTTGATTTCCAGTTTCTTTTGAAAATCCAGGAGCTCTGGCAACATTGTCTGACTATCAAGCCCATGTTCTTCCTTTCTTTTTTTTTTTTTTTTTTTTTGAGACAGAGTCTCACTCTGTTGCCCGGGCTAGAGTGAGTGCCGTGGCGTCAGCCTAGCTCACAGCAACCTCAAACTCCTGGGCTTAAGCGATCCTACTGCCTCAGCCTCCTGAGTAGCTGGGACTACAGGCATGCGCCACCATGCCCGGCTAATTTTTTCTATATATATTTTTAGTTGTTCATGTAATTTCTTTCTATTTTTAGTAGAGACGGGGTCTTGCTCTTGCTCTTGCTCAGGCTGGTCTCGAACTCCTGACCTTGAGTGATCCACCCGCCTCGGCCTCCCAGAGTGCTAGGAATACAGGCATGAGTCACCTGAGTCACCGCACCTGCCCTTCCTTTCTTAATTGAATGCTTATTATTGGAGAGCCCTTAAGAAATTTTTCTGGTAGGATCAAATTTATCTAGATGAACTTGCTTGTGCCCAAGGGGAGCTCCCACAGTGCTTGTCAACTGGAGCTCCCCTCTGAGTCACCCGAAATGCTTGTACAGTACAGAGACCCCTGGTCCCAGCACACATCTCCAGGATCGGAACTTCAGGAAGTGGGTGAAGCCACATGGATTTTGGAAAAAAAGACTCTCCCTGGGTGATTTCTGCAGGACAGTGCCCCGGTACAGAACCACTGCGTAACGCTGACATCTCTGCTCCCCTCACTGTTAAATCTCTCTCCATATTCTGCCACGGGTTTTTCTTGAATCATTTGGCTCTTTTCCTGCCAGGAGATTTGCACCTGCCCCCTCCCTGCCCCATCTGGATTGGCATTTCCCCAACTGTATACTTGGCCAGCAGGGAACTCCTGAGTGGAGGTGGCAGGCGGACGGTAGAGGTGGTACTTACCTTTGGGGGGAACAGCTCTAGGAGAGGAAAGAGGGAAGACCTAGTTACCCAAGCACTGAGGCCTGGGGGGAACTTTCCAGAGAAGGCCCTGTCGGTGGGGATCCTGTGGTTGGGCTACCTGCCTGTGGCCTGCGGATCTGACTAAGCGCCATCTGCCCTCCCCACCCTAGGCTCTGGAAGAGGATCTGAACCAGAAGAAGCGGGAGCAGGAGATGTTCTTCAAACTGAGCGAGGAGGCTGAGTGCCCGAACCCCACCACCCCAAGCAAGGCCACCAAGTTCTTCCCCTACAGCTCTACAGATGCTTCTTAACAACTGCCCAGGGCTGTGGCTGGCAGCTTGGCGGGCCTCCGGGGCCCTCTCATTCTCTGTGAACAAGTAACTCAGGACCCTCCTTCCCTCTTGCTTGTGTGCCAGCTCAAATCCAGCCCCTTGCCCTGTGCTGCCCCGCTGTGCCCGACAGACCCACCCCGATGTTCCTGACTTCCCGCTTGCGTGTGGCCAGCGAGGCGTTCTCATGTGTTGCCGGCCCCTGATGTGTGTTCTCATTAAGCTCCAGATCCCTTCGAGCTGTAGGTGATTTGGGCTGTTGGTGGCGTCAGGGTCCAAGAGGAATGGGTGTCCTATGCCGTGAGGCCCCTCCCGTTTGCCAAAACATCAGTTCTGCTGTCTGTGGGCACGAAGTTCTGCTGCTGAAGTCCCCATGGGCTCGTCCATACGGTAACCCTGGGTGGTTTCTCAGCCATTCCCTGCAGTGTCAGACAAGAGTCAGGGCCCCTCACAGCCATTTCAGTTCCCAGTGGAGCCCGGCCTGCAGCCGGCTGCTCGGGGAGTGTCCTCACTCCTCCTGTTCCCTCGACTTGCTTTTCATTTAAGACAAGGCATGTCTGCGTGGGGGGAGGGGACAGGGGAAAGAGGGAGGCCTGAAATGCTCATTCTCCTGGTCTTGGGTGTTCCATATCGTCTCGTGTCCCCTCCCTGCACACGCGCGCGCGCGCACAGGGCTTGCCTCTGCCCTGGCCCCTTCTGCCCAGGTGGGCTGGAACATGCTCGCTGCCTGAGCCGGTGCCACCGAGCGTGTTAGGTGGAGCAGTTGGTGTGGAACATGCTGGGTGCTGGCACCAGTGGCACTGAGAAGCACAGGCTGTACTGCCAGCCTGCGATTCGTTCTGGCCCCCTCCCGGGAGCCTGTGCTCAGGGATTAACTCCTCAGCACGCGAGACTTTCACAACCCAGACTGCGCCCAGCCCGCACTTGCCTACCCCGACTGCAGGTGAGACGGGAACGCTCTTTCCCTCTGCCCTGTGCCCTCCCTGTTCGGGGGTCCCGCCTTACATTTCAGAGCGAGCGAGCGAGGCTGGCACTTGGACTTCTCTGCAGGAAGAGAAAGCATCAGGGAGGAACAGAATGCTTCCTGTCCCCGGAATGTGGCAGAGGCAAAAGAGTCTGTACCTCGGATGGACTCTGGGGCCTTCAGGGTCTCAGCGGCCTCCCCCCAGATGCTGAGGCCACAGGCTGCAGAGTGTGTGTAACCCAGTAAAAGCCAGTGCTCCAAGCAGTATGTGGGTTTATTTACAAAGAAAACCTTTTTCCTTAGATTTCTAACTGGTAGAAAATGTTGGAACAGGTAGAAAATGTATGTCTTCTTCCGGGAGACACCTGCTTTTGAAAGAACACAAAACTGATGATGGCTTTGAGGAATCATATGGGTATATTGAGTCTGGGTCCTACTTTGCTGGTGAGAGAGTGGCTGAGATGAGACACCCTGGGAGAACTTTCTCCTTTACCCCTAAACGTTAAGGTTCTACACTTTGTCTTTCTAAAGCAATTCCCTGAAAGTTTTCTTGGCACTGGTTATAACTGGATGCTTGAGGGGAGGGGCAGCCATTCAATAAGAAAAAGGGACTTGGAGTTCCCAAATCTTAAATCTGCACTAAAGACGCTCTTGGAGCTGGGGGAAGGCAGGTTCTCAGGTTAGTGCGCATTCAGCCTGCCTGCTTCAGTATTCGACCCAGACAGGACATTTCTCAGGTCTCCACACAAATGAGACGAGCTAAAGATTGGTCTCCTTTTTTTCTCTTCGGTGCACAGGTGCTGGGGAAACATGAGCTAGCAGCAGCGTAGCTACAGAGCACAGACGCAGCTCTTGCAGGGCCAGCGTTAGCCAGCAGGCAGGCAGGGCTGCTTCGGGCTTTGTTTACAATATTTCCATTTGGAGCCTGCAGTGTGAGAATGAGCATTAGGTGGCATGCCAGTTTCATGGTTCAGGTGAAAGTCTTTGATCATTCCCTTTTTGGCTTGTCATTCATATTGGCCTTGTCCTTCAAGGAGTGGCTGCATCCCTACTTAGTGATGCCCGGGTCCAGTGGCTCCCCTGTGCTTTTCTGAATGGGGTCTGGCAGGGTCTCCTAGCCTCACGATTGAGCCAACGCACAATGCTCATCTCTGAGGAGGCCCACACAGTATTCCTCGTCCCCTGTGCTATAATGTTTTCTCTGTAAGGGACAGACGGGACTGTTTCTCCTTCTCAGTACGTTTTTAGCAGAGTAAATATAACTAACTTATGTTTTCCCTTTATGAAGGATAAAAGTTATTTTTATGTAGTTTCCAAACTTTATATAAAATTTTTGTAAAATGTTCTCTGCAAAGTTAACTGCAAGAATGTAAATATGCTTCTAATAAAATAACAAGATCATTTGCATTTTTGGGTTGTTCTTTTGAGTTGGGGTGAGAAAGCAGGGCACTCACCCACGTTTGCCCGGCCAGAAAGGTTTCTCTTCCGAGTACACAGGTGCCTCCCAGGTCAGACTTGGGGTTTCCGTTCTGCAGGCAGTTACGCTTGGCTGAGAGGGAGAGCGTGCGTAGACATGTTCTCTACAGACATTTAACATTCTCATTTAACAGCAAACGTTCATTGACTCCCCAGGAGTTTTCACATGTTGATGTGTTGAATCCTTTCAACAACCTGGGAGGAAGACATCGTCATGCCTACTTGATAGATGAAGAAATGGACACTGGGCAAGGGGAAAGTTCAGGCCAAATCTCACAGTACTCGTAAGCGATGCCTGTGGGATTCCAACTTAGACCTCCTGCCATGCATGTCTCCCCCACACCTCCTCTCTCACCCAGCTGCCCGCTGAGCCACTCCAGAGTCACAAGACACTGAACCACTAGCCATCTTTGCTGTGTTTAAAAGAATTTGTCTGCTGTGCCTCTGAAACACCATTCAGACTTTCTGAACCTGGGGTCCAGGGACCTTCCCTTCAAGCGATCTAGGGGTAGAATTCAGGGCATCTTTGCACTTGGATGGCAAAAGATTTGGTCTTTAGTTTTACTGACCTCTAACTGAAATTAAGCATTTTCTTTCATTGTGGATGTAGGCAACAAACTCTAATTGTATTAGCAGTCCCTGTGACTGTGTCACCAGTAGAAACCACAGATATTTCTTAATACAGCTGTTACAGACATCTCAAAATCTCATTTTTTCATCACTTTGAAATTATAGTAGTTATCAGACCTATCACTAGAACTATTTATTTATTTTAGAGACAGGCCTTGCTTTGTCATCTAGGCCAGAGTACAGTGGCACAATGATAGTTCACCACAACCTTGAATGCCTGGGCTCAAGGATCCTCCTGCCTCAGCCTTCCGGGTAAGCTGGGACTACAGGCATATGCTACATTTAAAAATTTTTTTTGTAGACGTGGGGTCTCACTATGTTGCTGGTCTCAGACTCCCAGGATCAAGCAACCTCCCACTTCGGCCTCCCCAAGTGTTGCAATTACAGGCGTGAGCCACCATGCCTGGCCTAGAACTTGTTATCTAACGTGATATGTATGACTATATATACATCTATATGTCACAGCACATATACAGTTGACCGTTGAAGAACACAGGTTTGAACTGCGTGGATCCACTTACATGCGGATTTTTTTTTCAACCAAATGCAGATGGGAAATGCAGTTCTTAGAATGTGAAACCTGTGAATACGGAGGGGTGATTTATCATATCTGAGGGTCCCTCAGGGCCAATTGGGGACTTGCGGGTGTGTGGACTTGTTTGTATATCGTTCATGGAACCAATCCCCCACATATAGCAAGGGACAACTGCGCATATGTATCATATACGTAAAAAATACAGTTTTTCCAGTATTATGATAACCTGTATTTCATTATGATTGGTTTCATTTGTGATCTATGTGGCTTATATTGTGCACTTGAAAATATTATTCCGAGAAGGGGTTCATGTTCTTCGTGGAACGCCAAAGGAGTCCATGGCACCAAAAACGATTTAGAACTCCCAACTGTCTGCAGCCCTGAGCTGTCTCTGGCCTAGAAACCTTCTGACCAGCAGGGGGCAGGCCACAGTCACGGTGTCGTGTGGGCCTGTGAACCCTTCGTGCCAGTGCAGACAGAGCACTTATTATGTCTGGGGGATGCCAACAAGGAAGCAGCTGGCATGCCTGCCATTAAGGGCTAGAAAAATGACTGGGATTCCTGGGGAAAAGAATTCATAAGACTGATGAAACCTACAATGCATAAGGGCAGTGGTCCCCAACCTTTCTGCCACCAAGGACCAGTTTCACAGAAGAGAATTTTTCCACTGGGTGGGTGTGTGTGTGTGCGGCGATGCACAGCCCGGTGTGTGTGTGTGTGTGTGTGTGTGTGGCGATGCACAGCCCGGTGTGTGTGTGTGTGTGTGTGTGTGTGTGTGTGTGTGGCGATGCACAGCCCGGTGTGTGTGTGTGTGTGTGTGGCGATGCACAGCCCGGTGTGTGTGTGTGTGTGTGTGTGTGTGTGTGTGTGTGTGGCGATGCACAGCCCGGTGTGTGTGTGTGTGTGTGTGTGTGTGTGTGTGTGGCGATGCACAGCCCGGTGTGTGTGTGTGTGTGTGTGTGTGTGGCGATGCACAGCCCGGTGTGTGTGTGTGTGTGTGTGTGTGTGTGGCGATGCACAGCCCGGTGTGTGTGTGTGTGTGTGTGTGTGTGTGTGTGTGTGGCGATGCACAGCCCGGTGTGGGTGTGTGTGTGTGTGTGTGTGTGTGTGGCGATGCACAGCCCGGTGTGTGTGTGTGTGTGTGTGTGTGTGTGGCGATGCACAGCCCGGTGTGTGTGTGTGTGTGTGTGTGGCGATGCACAGCCCGGTGTGTGTGTGTGTGTGTGTGTGCGGCGATGCACAGCCCGGTGTGTGTGTGTGTGTGTGTGTGTGTGCGGCGATGCACAGCCCGGTGTGTGTGTGTGTGTGTGTGTGCGCGGCGATGCACAGCCCGGTGTGTGTGTGTGTGTGTGTGTGTGTGCGGCGATGCACAGCCCGGTGTGTGTGTGTGTGTGTGTGTGTGTGTGCGGCGATGCACAGCCCGGTGTGTGTGTGTGTGTGTGTGTGTGTGTGTGTGTGCGGCGATGCACAGCCCGGTGTGTGTGTGTGTGTGTGTGTGTGTGTGTGTGCGCGCGCGGCGATGCACAGCCCGGTTCCTAACAACAGGCCAGGGCCCAATACCAGGCCACGGGTTGGGGAGCGCAGCATTTAGGGGATGTGTGGGACCTGGGAAATGAGTTCATTCCACATTAATTGACACCTCTTACGCACCACATGCTAAAGATGCTGAAATGAATAAGACATTGACAGTATTTCAAATGCTTGCCCTAATGTGGAAACAGGCCTGGAAAAGCAGAGTGCAAGTTTAGGCTGACATTGCTGGGGAGAATCAGGGAAGTCTTCCTAGAGGAGGCAATGCTGAGTCTTGGAGGACAAAGTAGTATGTGCCAGAACACACGCATTCAGGGACTGGGACATAGTTTAAGGTAAATGGCTTATGGGTCATGAGGCTGAAGAGGTGGACAGGGCCAGACCAGCATGCCAAGGCTAAGGCACCTTGGGATACAAGGGCAATAAGAAGAACAGGAGTGTACTCAGGGGAAGGGCAGTAGCAATGCAAGAGGCTCGCTGAGAAGGACTGAGTGACACTGAAAGGACATACTGGCCCACAAAGGTTTGAGGCTTTAGGAAGGAAAGGGAAGACTGCAGGCTGCATGAGGGCAGGGAATAAGACTTTCTAGCTGATGCTTTGCTATGGTGTGAATGTCCCCTTCAAAACTCATGTTAAGTTTATTTGCCACTATAACAGTGTGACAGGTGGACCTTTAAGAGGTGGTTAGGTCATGAGGGCTTGGCCTTCACGAATGGATTGATGCCACTGTTGCAGGAGGGGGCTAGTTATTGTGGGAGCAGGTTCCTAATACAGAGGATGAGTTCCCCCAATTTCCTCTCTGTCTCACATGCTCACTCCTGCCTTGCTTTGTGCCATGGGATAACCCTCACCAGACGCCAGCACCATGCTCTTGGACTTCCCAGCTCCAGAATTCTGAGCCAAATAAACTTCTGTGCTTTATAAGCTACCTAGCCTGTGCTATTCTGTTATAGCAGCAGAAAATGGGCTCAGGAAAATCAGTACCGAGAAGTGGGCTGTTGCCATAACAAATACCTGAATATGTGGACGCAGCTTTGGAACTGGGAATTTGAAGAAATCAGGCTAGAAAAAGCCTAGATTCAGCCAGGCATAGTGGCTTGTGCCTGTAATCCCAGCACTTTGAGAGGTCAAGGCATGAGGAAGGCTTGAGACCAGGAGTTCAAGACCAACCTAGGCAACATGGGAGGACCACCCCCCATCTCTACAAAAAAGAAAAGAAAATTAGCTGGGCGTGTTGGCACATGCCTGTAGTCCCAGCTACTAAGGAGGCTGAGGTGGAAGGTTTGCTTGAGGCAAGGAGTCTGAGGTTGCAGTGACCTATGATCATGCCACAGTACTCCAACCTGGGAGACAGAGTGATACCCTATTTCTAAAAAAAAAAAAAAAAAAGCCTAGATTCCAGAATGTAGGTAGAAATATGGACAGCTCATTCTGATGAGATCTCAGAAATGAGGAACAAGGTATTGGAAACTGGAGTAAAGGCCATCCTTGTTACACAGCTGAAAGAAACTTGACAGAATTGTGTTCGTGTCCCAGAGCTTTATGGAATGCAGAACTTAAGAGTGATGAACTAAGATACCTGGCAGAAGAAATATCTAAGCAGCAAAGCATTTAGGCTGCTGCACGGCTACTTTTAACTGAATACAGTGAGATGCAACAGCCAATAAATGACTTAAAGACAGAATTTAAAATTAAAAGAGAAGCAGAACGGAAAGATTTAGAAAATTTGCAGCCTGGCCATGGCAAGAGTGAATAGGTAAATGTAGGAGAGAATACTAAGGGTGTGGCCAAGGGACCATTTGCTAAAGAGATTAACGTAGCTAGAAAGGAGCCAGGTGCTGTTCATCAAGACGATGGGAGAAAGACCCTGAAGGTGGTTGGGAGATCTTTAAGGCTGCCCCTCCCATCGTAGCCAGAGAGCTCTAGGAGGGCAGAATGGCTTTAGGGGATGGCCCAGGGGGTGGATCCCTTGAGGGGAGGGTCTGTGGACCCCAGGTTAAGAAAGTCAAAGTGGTGTTTCAGAGACAAGGCAGACAAATCCTTTCAATTAAGACAGAGATGGGTTGTGGCTATGTATGTGTGACTCTCGATTATTTCAGTGGGCAGTTGGGTGTGAGACAGGAGGTGTGGTGGAGACACCCCTGGCAGAAGGTCTAGTTTGAATCCCACAGGCATCACTGACCAGCATTGTGAACCAAATAAACTTTTGTTCTTTATAAGTTACCTAGTCTGCGGTATTCTGTTATAGCAGCAGAAAATGGACCAATACACCCCCAAACACCAAGAGCCTGGCATGTTGCAATAGCAGAGATATAGTCTCAGCTCCTAATGCCATAAAAGGTCTGCAAAGGGAGCAGTGGAGGCCTGGGGGCTGTAGACTAGATGTACGTTAGTGCACTGTGACACCAGTGGTGTTTACTAGGTTCGATTAACAAGCGTGTCTCTGGTTAAAAACAAAACTGAGAGAACTTCCACTTGTAGTGATGGCAGACTAGGCAATTCAGATCAGTCTTAGCACTGAGTACAATTAGAAAAGCTGGAAAAACCATTAATTACATCTACTTGAAGGCACATGAGAACTACAACATAGTGATAAATTACCAGGCCAGGATTCAAGCAAGGATGGAGGCCCAGGGAGATCATGAGATTTCACCCTGGGTGCATTTGCTGATCCCAGAGGGTCACAGAAATGCAGAGCTGAGCTTTTGACAGGCTCCCAGGGCTAAGAGTACAAGGATTGGAACACAAGGCCTGCCAGGGGCATGGCAGAAGGGACCCAGGTAAAACAATTCCCTTTGAGTTCAGACCCCAAAGGGCTATACCTATGAGTAAGAGTTGACAGGCCTCATAGGGACTGTAGTTCTGCTTTGAATTATCAAAACCTTTGAAACTGGCCTGGAGTGATCCAGGATTGCCAGTGTTCATAAGCACCTGGCAGAAGCAAAGGTGAATCCTCCCTGGCAGGGAGAACATCATCACAGGCTTCAATTATTTCTGCAAGCAACTTCACAAATAAAATGTCTAGCACACAATTAAAAAAACAATGAGGCACACAAGGAAATAACATGAACTAAAACCAGCATAAATAACAGACATTAGAAACAGACCATCAGGGGCTCCAGATATTGGAGTAATCTAACTCTGACTTTTAAAAATCACTATGCTTAGTATGCGTGAGAAGATAAAGAATGTGATTTGAAAATTTCAGCAGCAGAAGTTTAAAAAAGAACCAAGTGTTCTAAAATTAGATAGTGGTTATGGTTGCACAATTCTGAATATTAAAGAAAAACACTGAATCGTATACTTTAAAGGGTGAATTTTATGGTATGTAAATCATATCTCAAGAAAGCCGTGATAAAAAAAGAAACAAGGAAAAAGGCTAGAAGTGAAACAAATAACTGAAGTTAAGTACTCAGTGTCTAGGTGCAATAGCCTGCATCCCCAGAGGCCATTACATGAGTCTGAATCCTTCCCACCTCTACTTGCCCAGGTCTTATTTATCACTTTGACTGGGATGAGGCTTTGAAAATCTTACAAAACATTTTCTTTGCCGAAAAGGAAAGATGATGAGAAACTAATAAAATAGCAGAACCAACAACATGGGTTGACTCTTCCTTCAGGACATCAAGAAACAAAGCTAAATCAATCAGAATCTCTCTCAATAATGAGGGCTAGGGTATAGTCAGACACTAGGCCAGTTAGAAATCAGAGTTGAAAAGCTAAAATATCATGACAAAGCGAAGAATCTGAGAGGTCAGGGAGGGCCAAATGAAAGCTGAAGTAAGAAAGGAGCTGAAACTCAGTGATGATTCCCAAATTTATGGCTTCGATGACCAGACAAAAATGATACTTCATTACAGGCATCATTTTCTGAGTTAGAAAAGATCGGCACAGGCCAGGCGTGGTGGTGTGCACCTGTTATCCAACCTACTAGGGAGGCTGAGGCAGGAGGATCGCTTGAGCCCAGGAGTTTGAGGCTGCAGTGAGCTATGATAACGCCACTGCACTCTAGCCCGGGTGACAGAGCGAGACCCTGTTTCTAAAAAAATAATAAAAAAAAAGATGGGCATAAGACAAAATTTGGTGTGGTGAAGGGAGTGAGCTCCAGAAAAGAAGTTTAATTTGAACATATTCAATTTGATATGCCAATTAGACAATCCCTATGAGATTTCCAAGGAGGGAGGTCACTTGTCCACACTCATCTGGTGCTCAGAGGAAATATCTGGGCTTGGGGGTATGAATTTGAGGTGAGTAGTTGAGAAAAACAAAGTTAGAGAGATAAGCTTGACCAGAGAGAGATATATGCAAACTATGAAAAGGAGTTTGGATTTTATCCTGAAGACAATGTGTGACGTCAGCTTTATTGTGTAGACGTGACCAACTGCAGCGTAAAAAGCACACCAGAGGGAAGGTGATAGTTGGGGTCCTTGCAGTAACCCAGGTTTTATATCCTGGCTTCTTTCACTTCCGTTATATTACAAGCATTCAAAAATGTCACTAAAAGTTCTTTGGAAACATAGTTATAAATGGCTAAATTGCCTACCAACCTGTGAATGCACATTATCTACTCAACCAGTGCCACGTGGTTAGGCATTCTGGCTATTTTTTGTTAGGAACCTTATTCTTTCATATAATGACCTGTCCTCTGTGCTAGGTACAATCTTTTTCCTCACCTTGATGATAACATCTCTGGAAAATCTCATATTTTTTCCAAAAGTATTCGGCAAGGTCTAGTTACCAAATATTGGTAACTATTTACTTTCTTATTGCTTTAAAACTTTTTCTCACCCAGCTCAAGCTTGAACTACACTTAGCAGCTTATAATGGCAAAGGCAGGCATGGTTAGGACAACTTTCACCAAACGTACCATTTTGATTCCTGACATTTCTGGTCCCCCTGCATTTAGGCAGGGCCTGGTGACTCATTCTGCCGAATGACAGGACTGTCACACCGATGCTGGGGCACACTGAAAAGCCAACGCATGATCCTCCAGTCTCTCTCTTCCCCTTATGGCAAGTGAGGGGTGTGTTTTAGATGGTGCAGAACAAGGCCGCAGATCCTCCGGCAACTTTAGTCCCCAGTGACCGTGTAGAGCAGGGCCCCTGCCAATCCACACAGGACACAGGCATAAGCAAAAGGTGACCGTATCCGTGATAAGCCGCTGAGCTGTCAGGGTTCCTTGTTACCACAGTAGTGGTGCACGAGGTGTCCTAATATAGTTTGCACCTTCACCATTCCTGCCACTTCGCTTTTCTGCTCCGGGGTCTGAGTGAAAAGGAGCAGGGAGAGGTGCGGAGTGCAGCCTGTCGGTGCACCACATCCCTTCTCTGGTTTCTGCTTGCTCCGCCCCACTTCCTGCTCCTTCCCCACTTTTGCTTTTAACAGTCCACACCTGAGACTCCCTTCGAAGGCTGCTCTTGCGCTATTGGAGCCACTTTGCCCACAGGCACAGAGTTAGGGTGCCTGAGAATTTACATCCACACTCCCAGACCCCCCGCGGTGGGTCTCACCAGTGCCTGAGTGGTGTGGGAGTATGAAAGCCCAGCTCCCTTGCAACAAGTCAGGACAAACTCTGGGGCATAATTTATATTCCAAAGTTCCCCTGTGGGATCAGGCTGAAGCTCCCTCCATGGGACTTTGCTCGAGATTGCACCCTTGCTTTCCTTCCCCCCTCCCCTATCCTGCTTCTCCTGTTCATTTTCCAGTTTTTCCTGGGAACATTTCCTTAATGGATTACTTGCACACAAATTCTCATTTCACAGTCTGCTTTTAAAGAACCCAACTTAAGACGTTTGGAACTGGAATGGTCCTAGGAAATAGACTCTAAAGATGAGATTCTGCAATTTGAGCACTAACTGGCCAGATGGCAGTAGGGACCCTATTACTGACGGTAAGTGAAGTGTTGTTAGCGCCTGGGATGCTGTATCACTGCCATTAGTCAAATATGTGCCTGTGGTAAATTAGAATTGGATACAGCTGGAAGGGGTTGCATTGGCTTGTGCAATACAGAGGAAGAAATGCTTTAAAGGACTACAAAATTAGTTTATTGTTTCCGGATGCTATTGATGCATGGAAGAGAGAAAATGACAGGATCAGGTCAGACAGTTACCAATTTAAGGCAAGATGTGAAGTCTGAATGCCTCTTTAGCAGCTTTTAAAAAGACTCATCATCCTCTGTGGCTCGAAGGCAAATGGTGCTGCAAACCAGGCGTAGGACTGTATTGTAAGAGTAGCAGAACTTCAGCAATAGCTAACTTTGCAGTCTCAGTAAGATTTTTCCACTAAAGTTAGGCCCCTGAGAGGGAAGAAATGGAACCCGGAGACTTGGATGGGGCTATCTCAAGATGCACTTGAGAACATTTTTCCCTGATGTGGGAAAACAGCCTATTGCATAGCAAGAGTGACGCCACCTTGAAGCAAAACCACCACGATGACTGATGTTTGACCCCCACATACCAAGGTGTTCTGCAGTGAGGTCTTTAAACAATGCCTGTAGCATAGATAAATCGTCATAAAAATGCTTATCTAACCTCCCCAGTGGTCACAAGTCTTGGCAAGAAAGTCTGAAAAAGCACATATTTTATCCTAAAACTTGCTATATAAAGAATACTTTCTGGGTTGGGTGCAGTGGCTCATGCCTGTAATTCCAGAGCTTTGAGAGGCCGAGGTAGGAAGATCGCTTGAGGCCACGAGTTTGAGACCAAACCTGACACCAGCCAGGATGACATAGCAAAATCCCTGTCTCTACAAAAAATTAAAAACAACAACAACAACAACAAAAAACCTAGTTGGGTATAGTGGTGTGCACCTGCAGTTCCAGCTACTCAGGAGGCTGAGGCAGGAGGATATCTTGAGCCCAGGAGTTTGAGGTTACAGTGAGCTGTGATCTTGCCACTGCATTCCAGCCTGGGTGACAGAGCAAGACCCTGTCTCTTCAAAACAAAAACAAACTTTCTGGAGGGTAGGTTTGGGGATCCACCATCTCACAGCTATCCGAGACTTTGCTTCTGTCCCTATTAAATATTTATTTCTGAGAAACTGAATTTGTCAGCCTCTTTCTTCAGTCTCTCAGCTCCCTTGGCCTTTGGGGTAGGTTTGCATATACCTGGTCACTGCAGAATACCTTAGATTCCCTTGAACATTCTGGGCACACAGAAGCGAATCAATCCATCTTGCTAGAGGACAACAGCATCCTCCTCCCTGCAGAAACTATGCAGGGGCCTGAACTGAGACAGGTGCCCTGCAAAACCATATCTGCCTTCCTCAAGATCTTCCCCCCACAAACCCTCCTGTACACTAGGCCAATAAGTAGAGTTATATCTCAACATGATCCACTTGGGGAAGTGCTGGCTCTGGTAAGGGTGGAAAAGGATTATTCATCACCAGGACTGCTTGCAAATAAATGTGCCTTGAGGATCTGAACCCAGGATAGGGGTGGTGGAATATGTGTCTGGTTAAAGGAATATTTGTTGATATGGGGACACTCTTCCATGACTCAATATTTAACACCCTGACAAGGGACCTTAAAACTGATCCTAATAGTAGAATAGTGTTTAGATATTGGAAAAAATGATTTAATAGGCTGCCAGTTTTGAGCCCCACTAATGCCTCTCCTTCAGCTGATACCTATGGCCTCGTTGAGGTAGGGGGTTCTCTACAACTAACTGATAAAGGCTAAAAAAACTTGGGTGTATTCCAGTATGGCTAAGTAATGGGTAGATCTGACAGTCCCATAGACAACTATAAACTTCGGACCAAATGCTAAATAAAAACACGTAACAATAGAAAACTACCTGAAAACACTGGAGCGTGAACAAGCAAGTATATATTAGAAGGGAGTTAAAATTGATAGAAGAGAATAGTATGAGATGAGTTCCCAATTTTCAGCCTGGAGGTAGGGTACAGTTGGTGCTATACCAGGAAACTAAAACTCTGATAGAAAATTCTGTCTTTTTGGCCTTAGAAACCAGAGAACAAACTTCAGGACAACTATACTACTGTAAAGTGAGGATGGATATCCCAGAAAGGAAAGATTCAGAGAGAAAACCCCCCAAATTGTGTGTATAAACTTTGCACAAACTCTAGTTGACCCTGAACTACGCATTTACAGGGCCAACTGCAAGCAGTTCAGTTAAGGACAAAAGAACTGAACTGAGGTTTGAGCTGATGCCTAGGGGACAGAGTTTGCAGTTTGAATCCAACCCAGTTAACCATCTGTTATTAAAAAAAAAAAAAAAAAAAAGAAGAAGCCAACTAACACTCTTCAGAAGAATATAACAGAATCTAGTCTTCATGACTTTGACAACACACAGGATACAGTTCAAAATTACTTAACATAGAAAGAAAGACACAGGAAAATGTGACTTACTCTCTAGAGAAAAGATAATCCATGGAGACCAACTCTGAGAAGACCCAGATTTTGAAATTTGCAGATAAGGATTTTAAAGAGGTTATTATAACTATACCAAAAAGAAACATCTAAGTCCTAACCTCTAGCACCTGTGAATGTGACTTTATTTGGAAATACGGTCTTTACAGATGTAATTGAGTTAAAAATCTTGGCCGGGCGCGGTGGCTCACGCCTGTAATCCTAGTACTCTGGGAGGCCGAGGCGGGAGGATGGTTCGAGGTCAGGAGTTCAAGACCATCCTGAGCAAGAGCGAGATGCCATCTCTACTAAAACAATAGAAAGAAATTAGCCGGACAACAAAAAATATATAGAAAAAATTAGCTGGGCATGGTGGTGCATGCCTGCAGTCCCAGCTACTCGGAAGGCTAGGGCAGAAGGGTGGCTTGAGCCCAGGAGTTTGAGGTTGCTGTGAGCTAGGCTGACGCCATGGCACTCTAGCCCGGGCAACAGAGTGAGACTCTGTCTCAAACAAAAAAAAAAAAAAGATCTTGAGATGAGATCACCTGGATTAGGCAGATGGGCCCTAAATCCAATGACAAGTGTCCTTGTAAGAAGAGGAGGAGAAACAAAGAGAGCCTTGGGGGAGAAGACAGAGACACAAAACAGAAGGCTATGTGAAGAAGGAGGCATAGATTAGAGTTATGAAGCTACAAACCAAGGAATGCCTGGAGCCACCAGAAGCTGAAGAATCAAGAAAAGATTCTCCAGAGCCTCTGCATGGAGTGTGGCCCTATCCACACCCTTCTGAACCTCTGGTCTCCAGAACTGTGAGAGAGTAAATTTATGTTGTTCTAAGCCACAAAGTTTGCAGTAACTTGTTACGGCAGCCCTCTCTAGGAAGCTAATACAACAGAAGGCCAACATATTTAAGGTGTTGGAAAAAAACCTTTTCAGTCCAGAATTCTAAATCCAGCTAAAATATCCTTCGAGAATGATGGCAAAATAAAGACATTTTCAGATAAAAGCAAACCAAGAGAAGTCATTGCCAGCAGTAATGCACTACAAAAAAATGCTAAAGGAAGTCCTTTAGGATAAAAGGAAATGATACCAGATGGAAAATCAGATATTCAGGAAAGAATAGAGCATCACAAATGGCAAACAACTGGGTAAGTATAAAAGACTATTTTCTCCTCTGACTTTTAAAAGAAACATATAACACTGTTTAAAAGAAAATGTATAACTTTTCTTGTGAGGCTTATAATGTACATAGGTATAATACATATGACATCCATGGCATAAAAGATGGGAAAGGATAAGTGGATACATACAGTTGTAAGGTTTCTATATTTTAGGTGAAGTGTTGCAGTATCAATTCCAAGCAAACTATGCAAAGTTAAGGAGCTACATTGCAATCCCTAGAGCAAACACTGAGAAAATAATGAAAAGACTTATAGCTAAAAAGCCAATAGATCTGGACTTGGTGCTAACTGGGTGGAGTGGAGTACCTTAAGTAGGATGTAGCAGAGAATGCTAAAGATTATTCTAAGTAAAAGCAACAAAAGGACAGATAATAAAATTGCTTGTTGGAAAGGAGATTAGGGCTGAATAGTGGCCCTCCCAAAATATACCTACCCAGAATCTCAGAATGTGACCTTATTTGAAACAGGTTTTTTGTAGATGTAATTAAGGTAAAGATCTCAAGATGGGATCATCCTGGATTAGAGTGGACCTTAAATCCAATGACACAGAGAAGAAATACAGAGATACAGAGAAGAACATGTGAAGAAAGAGGCAGACACTGGAGCTAGGCTGCTAAAGACAAGAACACCAGGAGCCACCAGAAGCTAGAAGAGATAAGGAAAGCAAAAAGAATAAAGTTGGACCCTTTTCTTATGCCCATATATGAAAATTAACATGAAATGTATCAAAGGTCTAAATATAAGAGCTAGAACTATATGCCCCTTAGAAGAAAGCATAGGGGAAAAGCCTCACAACATTGGATTTGGCAATGATTTCTTGTATATGACAACAAAGACATAAGCAACAAAAGAAACAGTGTTGGGCACAGTGGCACATGCCTGTAATCTCAGCTATTTGGGAGGCTGAGGTGGGAGGATCACTTGACCATGGCAATTCAAGTCCAGCCTGAAGAACATAGTGAGACCCCATCGCTAACAAATAAATAAATAAATAAAACAAAGAAACAAAAAAAGAAAGAACAGATAAATTGGATTACATCAAAGTTTAAAACTTTTGTGTATCAAAGGACATTTTAAACATAGTGAAACGATAACCCAAAGAATGGGAGAAAATACTTCCAAGTCATATATGGGATGAGATTAATATCCAGAATATATAAAGAATCCTTACAACTCAATAACAATAAAAACAAACAACCAAATTAAAAAATGGGCAAAGGACCTAAATAGACATTTCTCCAAAGAAGATATACAAATGGCCAATAAGCATATGAAGAGATGTCAACATCACTAGTAACTGGGGAAATGCAAAACCACAATGAGATAACATTAAACATCCAAAAAAAAAAAAAACCCAGAAAATAACAGCTGTTGGTGAGGATATGGAGAAATTGATTGGAACCCTTGTACATTGCTGGGGAAAATGTAAAATGGTATAGCAGCTATGAAAATAATATGGTGGTTCCTTCAAAAATTAAAAAATAAAATTACCATATGATCTAGTACAAAATGTAGTATATCTGATATCCAATGAAATATTGTTCAGCCTTAAGAAGGAAGGAAATTCTGCCACATGCTATAATATGGATGGACTTTGAGGACATTATGCTACGTGAAATAAGCCAGTCACAGAAGGACAAATAGTGTATGATTCCACTTAATGAGGTACCTACAGTGGTCAAATTCATGGAAACAGAAAGTAGAAGGGTGGTTGCCAGAAGTGGAAGGGAGGGAGGAATGGGGAATTCCTGTTTAATGGGCACACAGTTTCAGTTTGGGAAAATGAAAAAACTTCTGGAAATGGATGGTGGTGATGGTTGCACAATATGAATGTATTGAATGCCACTGAACTGTGCATTTGGGAATGGTTAAAATGATAAATTTTATGTTAAATATATTTTATCACAAGAAAAAAAAAGGAAAGAAAAGAAGATATGGGAAGGAATCTCCCTCAGAGCCGTTGGAGGGAGTATGGCCCTGCCCACATCTTGATTTCAGATGTCTGGCCTCCAGAGAATAAATTTCTGTTGTTTTAGGCCACCAAGTTTGTGGTAATTTGTTGTGGCAGCCACAGGAAATTAATACAGACACTGAGACTGCAGAAGGGAAATAAGACAGAAATGGAAACAGAAGGTTCTGCTAGAGGAGCCCAGGTGGATGCAACACGGCCTCATGAAGAGCTGAAGTGGGGCTGATAAAGTTGGGACTGAGGGCAGGGAATGTTCCCTTAGCGGTTCTAACCTCTGGGAGCGCTTGTACTCCCATGGCAGTTGGAACAGTGAATGGCCAATGACAGCAACCCCAGCTTGATAAAGGTATGAGGATCCAGGGCCTCAGACCCCTTAGGAATGAAGCATGAGACACCCTACAAGACAAGCCACCAAGAATCGCAGAAGTGGTAGCCAAGGGTGAGGGAAGTCAGGGCACCTAGAGAGGAAGATGATGTGATGTGTGTCATTATTTACTACTGCAGCAACAGGGGCTGTAGCTCATCCCTCTACCCTCCTCTTCTGAGTTTTCCCCTAGACCTTGTGACCAACCACAATCTTGAAGACACTGGATCAGGATGAAGTGATGTTACATGGGATGTGAGTAGACCTGAGCAGTGCATGGCATGACCTGTAGCAGACCGTTTTGATGTTCCACCCAGATCCCTGTTTATGAATTCTTCAACCCCTTCCCTGGCTCCTAGGTGCTATCTATCTATCTATCTATCTATCTATCTATCTATCTATTTATTCAGAGACAGGGTCTCACTCTGTCATGCAGGCTGGAGTGCAGTGGTGTCATCATAGCTCACAGCAATCTCAAACTCCTGGGCTCAAGCTATCCTCCTGCCTCAGCCTCTCGAGTAGCTGGGACTACAGGTGTGCACCATCACATCCAGCCAAATTTTTTTTTTTTTTGGTAGAGACAGGTCTCACTGTGTTGCCGAGGTTGGTCTTGAACTCCCAGCCTCATGGGATCCACCTGCCTTGGCCTCCTAAAGTGCTGGGATTACAGGCTTAAGGGTATTTTCCTTTCTAATAGCCCACACCAACTATAGTTGGCCCTCTGTATGTGCAGATTCCACAAAAATATAAAATAACAATACAACAATAAAAAATACAAATAAAAAAACAACATATCCCCTTTCCTCAGCTGTGGCCAAGGTCTCGGTCCTTCTGAGGAAGCTAAGACCACATTGGGGTGAGGCTCTCATTTCACCTGGTGATCAGCACTGTGGTTAGCAGGGCCAGCCTACAAGCTGCCCACACCACGAGCCATCATGCCCAACCCCCGAATGGTTTTCTGACAATCTTCTTTGGAAGGCTTTTGGTCTGCCAGTGACCTAAGACTTTGCAACTAAATGTCACCGACTGTTTTTAATTTTGGGGCCACAGGTGACACTCAGGACTGAGAGTCCCATTTTAACATCCTATTACATAGATAAGGCTTCTTGTGCATGTACTTTGCTCCAAGTTTGGTAATTCTGTGCCCCTACTGGTTACAAAGCTCCTTTAGTAGAGAGAAAAAAGTCAGAAGGCAGACAAACAACTCTCCCTTTCAGGTGGGAGGAAGCAGAATAAGGCACTCAACATGAAGTCATACCTGAAAACACAAAGCTCATGGAGATTATCTGAAACCTCAGTCATATCGACTCTGTGTTTTAGCAGCTAGAATCTAGTTCATCCCTTTCCTGTTTTCCTTTAGCTGCTTCCTCAGAATTCAGGATATTCCTTAGCATACATTTCTCAATATGAGAAATGCATTGTTAGCCGATTTCATCTTTGTGTGATCGTAAGAATGTGCTTACACAAACCTAGATGCCACAGCCTCCTACACTCCCAGGCTATATGGGATCGCCTATTGCTCCTCGGCTACTCGCCTGCATAGCATGTTACCGAACACTGCGGGGAACTGTAACACAATGGTAAGTATTTGTGTACCTAAACACAGAAAAGATACAATGCAAATATGGTATAAAAGATAAAAAGTGGTACACCTGTCTAGTGCACTTACCATGAATGGAGCTTGCAGGACCGGAAGTTGCTCTGAGTGAGTCAGTGAGTGAGTGGTGAGCGAATGTGAAGGCCTAGGCCCTAGGATGTTACCGTATACTACTCCTGTAGACTTTATAAACATTGTACACTTAGGCTACACTCAATTTATAAAACTATTTTTCTTTCTTCAATAATAAATTAACCTTAGCTTACTGTAACTTTTTTTATTTTATAAACTTTTAATTTTTTTTAACTTTTTTTTTTTTTGAGACAGAGTCTCACTCTGTTGCCCAGGTTACAGTGCCATGGTGTCAGCCTAGCTCACAGCAACCTCAAACTCCTGGGCTCAAGCAATCCTTCTGCCTCAGCCTCCCAAGTAGCTGGGACTACAGGAGGCATGTGCCACCATGCCCAGGTAATTTTTTAATATATATATATTTTTAGTTGTCCAGCTAATTTCTTTCTATTTTTTTAGTAGAGATGGGGTCTCGCTCTTGCTCAGGCTGGTCTCAAACTCCTGAGCTCAAACAATCCGCCTGCCTCGGCCTCCCAGAGTGCTAGGATTACAGGTGTGAGCCACCACACCCGGTATTTTTTAACTATTTGACTCCTTTGAAATAACACTTCACTTAAAACACAAACACATTGTACAGCTGTATGAAAATATTTTCTCTATATCCTTATTCTATAAGCTTTTTTCTATTTACATTTTTTTCTCAAAATTGACACACAAACACAGACATTATCCTAGGCCTGCACAAAATCAAGATCATTAATATCACTGTCTTCCACCTCTACATCTTGTCCCACTGGAAGGTCTTCAGGGCCAATAACACGCATGGAGCTGTCATTTCCTGTGACAACAATGCCTTCCTCTGGAATGCCTCCTGAAGAACCTGCCTGAGGCTGTTTTAAAGTTAATTTTTATTTGTAATAAGTAGAAGTACACTTTAAAATAATGATAATTCTGACTCAAGCAGCAGAGGCAGAATAAAAAAGAATAATAGCCAAAGACCAAAAGAAAACAAAATATCAATTAAAAAAAGATTTTATCAATTAAAAAAGATAAAAAGTATAGTAAATACATAAACCAGTAAGAGTCATTTATTATCATTATCAAATATTATGTACTATACATAATTGTATGTGCTATACCCTTTTTTTTGAGACAGGGTCTCGCTCTGTCACCCAGGATAGAGTATAGTGGTGTCATCACAGCTCACAGCAACTTCAAACTCCTGAGCTCAAGCCATCCTTCCACCTCAGCCTCCCGAATAGCTGGTACTACAGGTGCTCCCCACCATACCCGGCTAATTTTTCTGTTTTGTGGAGACAAGGTCTCACTCGTGCTCTGGCTGGTCTTGAACTCCTGGACTGAAGCGATCCTCCCATCTTGGCCTCCCAAAGTGTTAGGATTACAGGCATGAGCCGCTGCACCCGGCCTGTATGTGCTATACTTTTATATAACTGGCAGCACAGTATGTTTGTGCCAGCATCACCAAAACACATGAGTAATGCCTTGTGTTATAATGATGTCACTAGGCAATAGGAATTTTTCAGCTCCATTATAATCTTATGGGACCACTGTGGTATATGTGGTCTGTCATTGACTAAAACATGCATGACTGTACTTGGAGCCTGCCACACTGCTTAGAGCCTCCAGAAGGGCCTTGGATAGGCTTTGGCAAAAAAAGTTCACACCAAGATTGCTGAATCCTGTACTGCCCAGCCTACCGCTGGCTCTCATTTTGTACCCCATTTGTAAGCACCCATCTCACTTTCCCCAGCATGGGAGAACAGCCAGAGAGAGCAACGTGGAGCTGTGAGGGACTATGATCTGTTCAGGGAAATGTGAGGAGCCAGAACACAAGGTGGGGGTAAGTAGTGAGAAATGAGGTTAGAAAGGTGTATTGAAGTTTCACTGTTAAAAGCCTTCAGTGCTACTGGTGGCTAGTGTGGACCTACCTGAGTAGTGAGAAGTGGGGCACAAAGATTGGCTACCTGATGGTTATTTTAACTGGTATGTCTTTGGTTACTATTGAGGGTAGATGTTTTCCAAATCCAATGTTTTCACATCCAGGCTAAGGACTTCTTGGCAGATGTCTACTCTCATTCAAGATCACAAACTTGAGATTCTGGCATGCAGGATACCAGGGCCCTCTGTGCAGTCACCATAATGCTCTAGAGTAGTGATCTCTAACCTTTTTCGCTTGTGTACTCCCAAAAGAAATTTGAAACATTATGGAATTACTCATTACTTAAATTGACATCTAAACATTTTCAGCATAAATTGAAGTAGCTGAAAATACTTCAGTGTACTATAAATACTGACATTTAAAAATAAAACTGTTCAGTTATCTTTTTAATGAAATCTAAGTATAATAGCAATTTTATGCCATTGTCCATTTAAAATTACATGAAAAGTTCTTTACTAATTGGTGGAAATTTTATATCATTCCTTTTTTCCTTCCTGAACTCATATTTCCATTCCATTTTCCCCAAAGAATTTTATACTAATTTATTTTTTATGTTTGAAAGTCTTTTATTATTATCCTATCATACTTTTCTGCATATTGTGTTATTATTTTCATTTTCTATGATCATAGGCTCTAAATATTAGCCAAAAAATCCCTCTGGACTAAGTTATTAAAGTCTTTATTAAACATAATTGGTCAAACAAAAATATATTAACATTTTGATGATTAAACACATAGAATTTTATTAGAAATACATCTTTTCAATTGATAAATTTAAAAACTGTATCTGTGTGTGAATATTACTGTTGCTGGAATGAAACAATTTCATATCAAATTTATTTTTGTTCCATTTTTATAAATGTTACTACTAAGACTTGTTCATAAAAGAATTAAAGTTGTCTTAAAGCACTGTTATTCAAGTTTTTTGGATTCTGTCCAAGTTACTATGTCAAAAATTACATAGTGATCTCTCAGCAAAATTATTTTCTATTATTATTAAAACTCAATTTAATCCTCCTTCAATTTTGTTGAGAGCAAATTATTGGAAACCACCTGACTAGTAAAGGATTTTTTATATAGTCACTAGAGAAATTCACTTTCTCAATGTCTGGGAAGCACAACAAAATGGCTTTACCAAGATTCATTAATGACTACTAAGGATACCTGTGTAGGAGAGGCAGGCAATTCTATGTGTTCCCCAAATTTTACCTTGTTTCCCTTTTTCTATGTATACAGGAAGAGTACATTGTGCTCACTCATAACCAGTACATAGTTAGTACTGGTTGTTGGCAGGTGGCCTCGGTTCCTTACCACACGGACCTCTCCCCACAGGGCTGCTTGAGTGTCCTCATGACATGGCAGCTCACTTTTCTCAGAGTGAGTGACCTGAGACAGAGAACAAGGAGGAAGCCACGTGCTTCTTATGATCTAGTCCTGGAACTCACACACCATCACTTTTGCCATAATCTGTTTTGGGAAATTTTGGTATGAAGAATTATTAGGCTTGGTGTGGTTGCTCACACCTGTAATCCTAGCACTTTGTAAGGCTGAGGCAGGAGGATTGCTTGAGGTCTGGAGTTCAAGGCCAGCCAGAGCAAGAGCAAGACCCCATCTCTACAAAAAACAGAGAAATTAGCTGGGTGTGGTGGCATGCACCTGTAGTCCCAGTACTCGGGAGGCTGAGGCAGGAGGATCCCTTCAACTCAGGAGTTTGAGGGTGGAGTGAGCTACGATGATCCCACTGTACTCTAGCCTGGGTGACAGAGCAAGACCCTGTCTCAAAACAAAAAACAATTATTAATGATTAACAAGGGGTTAAGTACTAAGGGGTAAAGACAACTCTTAGTACAGAAATAGCAATTACAGGGAACAACCTATAACTTTAGGGATGAGGCAAAGTACCCAAGGAAGGAACAAACTTGGAAGAGTCCCCACGTTCCTCTCACCCCTAGGTGGAGATTCAGACCTCACTGCAGAGGGTGGTTGTAGCCTCTTGCATGGTAAAGTCTGCTTAAGTGATACAGGTCTGGGCTGGCAAGCAGAAGACTGCCCACTTAGCTGCCACTGAACTCAGTGGGAAGCCACCCTTTGAATGTCCCAGCCACCTGTATATGTGCGGAGACCATTTGCTGCCATGTGCCACAAAGAAAGAAGGAAAAGAAAGTACACTGGAACCAGATGGAAGCCCCTTCATTCTGCTGTGATCCTCTAGTGCTCTCTACTGACAAAGTTAAACACTGTACTGTGCCAGCTGGCGAAGGAGAAAGTTACAGGATCCTGCTCCACTATCTCAAAGCATGGCAAAGAAGGGTGGATTTGGAGCTGAGAGACTATAGATTGAGAATAGGCACCTACATATTCTGCTGTAGAAAAATTAATGTATTTGATTATGGAGTGATGTCCTAGACCCCACTGAGAGTGTTACATTGTACACGTGGTATATGCACCATTCTGCCTTTGTACAATCTAAACAATTCTGAATTTTGAAACATAACTGGACCTCAGGTTAAGGGATCATGGACCTGTACCAGTTTGTTATCCTCATGCCTTGCAAACCTCAATGAAGAGCTATCTGCAACACTGGGGGAAAGTATGCCTCAAGGTCTTCTGTCTTTGTCTATGACCAAATCTAATCACCACCTAACATCAAAAGCAATAAGAAAACCTGAGCACCATGTTTGAGAAGAGGTGACAGCAAAATGATAAGCCTTGGTTCAGCTTGCCTCTCATAAGCTTGGATAAGACGTCTATCACATACATGACCTATTTAGCCCCAGTGAGCTCCTGGAATTTGACTCAACAGTATTAATACTTTTTTCCTTCTAAGGTAGGATAAAATTTTAATAAAACTTTGAGTTATCTCCACTACAGTTCCAACACCAGGGGTTGCAAACCAGGTATCTATACAGGTTAGGCATACAACTTAAATGAGCGAAGCACGCAGATATAACACAAACAGGCAAGGTGCTCACTCCTGTAATCCCAGTGCTTGCCAGGAGTTTGAGACCAGCGGCAACATAGCAAGACCCGTCCCTACTAAAAAAAAATTAGACAGGCGTGGTGGCATGCCTTTACTCCCAGCTACTAAAAGAGGCTGAGGTGGAGGGATCATTTGAGCCCAGGAGTTTGAGGTTACAATGAGTTATGATTATACCACCATACTCCAGCTTGGTGACATAGAGTACATGCTTCATATAAAGATAGTAGTTGCTACTTAACTCCTACATATTGTTGCCATGTAGATCCAATAGTTAGATACTCTAATTTTTCAAGAAAAGCTGGAATTTCAGATTCTAAAATGTGAAACTGTCAAATTTTAAAACAATAAAAAGGACGGCATAGAATAAACATAGAGGTGGTCACAGTCAGCTTTTGACTTTTACACCATGACTCTGTATTCACACTCTTGTATAGTCCTTTTCTACACAGACTATGGGTTTGGCCATATGATTTGCTTTGTCCAATGGGGCATTACTAAGTCTGGTGCAACCAGAGGTTTGATAAGCATTTGTTCATCAGGGCTTGTCCTCTTTGAAGCCACCAGGCAGCAGCTTCAATAAGAAACCACATGGAGAAGAGAGGCCCTAGAGGATAAGAAGTCATTTTGAATGAGTTCTCAGTAGCTTACAGCCCCATGAGTAACCTCAGCTTATACATCGTGTGGGCCCAACTGAGCCTGGTCAACCCACAGATTGTAAAAAATAATAAACCATTGTTATTCTAAGCTACTAAGTCTTGGGGTGGTTTGTTATGTTGCAATATGTAACTGAAACAGAGGTCATTTATTCTAACCCCCTTGTTTTATTAATGAAAATCCTATGGCCCAAATAGGGAAAAAGGTCTGGTGAAATTCTGACAGCACATTAATACAAGAACTTTCCAATTCTGTGCTTTTTCTTTCTTCCTATTGCTTTTCTTTCAATTCCCTTGGTGAAAAGCACCAGATAAGGACTATGAAACTTCGAGCTTTACTTGCAGGGAACTTACACTGTGTCCTGAATGCATACAAATTACTGTAATAACTTGGTCCTTGGGAATGGGAAGATTTCTAGGTCATCCAGTCCCTTCACTTTACAGGTGCAGATAATCCAAAAACACTTGAGAAAGAGAAAAGCAGTCTGTGACATTTGGAAGCTGGCCTGGTACAATCAGCCAAGCCATAATGTTACTAGACCATAGCAGGGTCCTTACAGCTAGGTCTCAGGTTCTCCTGCAGAATATAAACAATTTTACACAACATCAACATCAGACAAAGTCATTCTGTGACTGTGACAGATCTAGGCAGAAACAAAATTACTCTATTAACATGTCTAAACACAGATAAACCACATTGTCCAAACCATAAAAAATGCCTAAACACCACCATCCGATTAATACAAGGGGCTGCCGCTTCTTTACCTGTACAGCTTTAGCCTCAATCTAGTATTTCCTTCTTCCAGATAAGATTTATTAAGATGCCTAATAATAGAATTACTCTCACTTCCTGACAGCATCTAATCCAGAGTAAAGCCTTCACTTCTTTAAAATCTCTCCCAAATCACCTTAAAACTCTTGCTGAGGGACCGGGCGCGGTGGCTCACGCCTATAATCCTAGCACTCTGGGAGGCCGAGGCTGGAGGATTGCTTGACCTCAGGAATTCGAGACCAGCCTGAGCAAGAGAGAGACCCTGTCTCTACTAAAAATAGAAAGAAATTAGCTGGACAACTAAAAATATATAGAAAAAAAAATTAGCCAGGCATTGTGGCACATGCCTGTAGTCCCAGCTACTCGGGAGGCTGAGGCAGAAGGATCCTTGAGCCCAGGAGTTTGAGGTTGCTGTGAGCTAGGCTGACGCCAAAGCACTATAGCCCAGGCAATAGAGTGAGACTCTGTTTCAAAATAAAAATAAAAACAAAACAAAACAAAAAACAAACAAAAACTCTTGCTGAGACGCTCCATTGGTCCTCATGGTGTGCGTTCTTCCTCACTGCAAATAGTAATAAACTTGGCTTGTTCAGCTGTCAGTGTATTTCTGGTGGATTTTGGTTAGAGGGCACTGACAGGCCTGTCAAAGTTCACCTAGAGTTGGAGGCAGAGTTCACTAGGAGTCTCCAGTTGTGTTCCTTCTTAGCACTTAGCACTCTTTTGGTTAATGTTTGTCGTCCTCCCACTAGCATTAAGCTCCACAAGAACAGAGGCCTTGTCTGTCATGTTCAGAGATGATTCATCCAGCTAGAGTGGTACTCAGCAAAGTGTGGATACTTAAAAAATAAATATCTTCTGAACAAATGAATAAGAAGGGGTCGATATACACAGGTTCCCTTTCATCCCTCGGCTCCTCCCAGATCGTGCGACATACAGATAACACCACAGCACATCTCACAGAACCCCTCTTTCCCAACAACTACGTCTCCAAACTCCTCGCTCCTGGGATGCCCATCCTCTCAGAGTCTCCTCCCCTGGCAGAGCTTCTCTCACCCTCTGGTCCCCTCGCAGACCTGAGCCTCAGGCTGCTACACCTTCCTAACGCGCCTGGAACCCACCTGTCTCCACCATCTGGCCCTATCACCAGACACTCGCGGACCCGCCGCGCAGCTACCCAGGCGTCGAGTGGGCACTGCGGTCATCGACTGCGCATGTGCGGATATCGGTCGCACACAGAGGATCTCTGACAAGTGAGGAGTCGCCGCGGAGTTTCCGTCCCGGTCTGGGCAGCCTTGGGCGGCCAGGAAGTCAGCAGTAACTAGCCGGAAGGAGAATCACAGCGCAGGGCTTTCTGGGACATGTAGTCGTGGCGCTTTCGAGGCCGTACCCTGAGCGGGCCCTTAATTCTTCAGGTCTGCACGTCCCGCGTGCACAGGCCAGTGCTACTTGCAGCTCAGGGTTCAGCTTCGGGCAGCCAGGAGAGATTGGCCTGCGGTCGGCCTCTCGTTCCCATAACGCTCTGCGGGGCCCGCGGCGCCTGCTGGGAGCTGTAGTCCCTGCTCTGCGTACTGCGTTCGCCGAGGGGGAGGGCGGAGCTGCCGGCGGCCCGGGCGGGCTGGCAGCTAGAGTGGGTGCGATAGCCGCCTCCGCCTCTGCCGCCTCCGCCGTCGCCTCCTCCGCCCGGGCCGTTCGCTGCTGCGCGGGGAGAGCGAGGCGGGGCCGCCGGGGTCGCCATGGAGCCCGACTCGGTGATTGAGGACAAGACCATCGAGCTCATGGTGAGTGCGGCCCGCTGGACCGTCTGTTCTTCCGTCCGTCTGGCCCCGGGGCGGGCCTGTTCCCCTCAACGTCCGGCGGGAGGCCGGCTCTGGCCCTTCCCCGCCGCCTCGGCCCACCCGCCTTCCCTGGCCTCGGGCCTGGCGCTGTTCCTCCGGATCCCTCGAGCTCTCAGGCCGGACCCGGCCCGGCCCCCTCTCTGCCCCTCCGTTCTCTCCCTTCTCCCTGTCCCGTCTCCGGGCCCATCTTTCGGACGACCCTCGCTCGTTTATGCTTGCAGACTTAGGTCACACCAGCTCTAGCATCTCATTCTCCTCCTTTTAGAAGGCGATGTTTCCCTCTCTGTATTTCTCTGGCCCAGGCCCGCACCGCGCTTGCAAGCCCCACTCAGCCCGAGTGAGGTGGTGGGAGGGAGTAGGGAGGACATCGGTCAGGGCAGCCTCGGCCTCCGCGTCCTAGGAGGAGTCTCGGCACCCTCTTCCCAGCCTAGGGGTGTGTGGATGCCGGGATAGGCCCTACAGGGCTGGCGGGTAGGGAGCTCGCGGGTTTGAGGCTGTGGCGGATAGGGGGCCTCTTTCCCGGGCCCCTGTGGTGTCCGGCTTCTCGGACAAAGGGTTTCCTACCCGGCCGAGAGGGATGTTTGCATAGCGAGGCCCCAGGTACTCTGGATTCCATCCCCCAGGAAAGAGAATCCGTAACTTCACGTGTTCCCGAGCTGCTTTGGGAAATTGGGGAAGAAGGGGGAGGGGGTCATCCTCATGATTGCCGCCAGTTCTTTCTTCTCAGAGGGGGGAAAAAAAAGGAGGGGAATCCTTGGCCCCTGGGGAGGCGACCTCTCTTCTGTTAGAAACCACTGGCAGCCAGGCCAGGCTCCCTGGTCCGCGGACTCCCCCCCACCCCTTTCCGCTTTAGGATTTGGAGCCAGAAGGGATTTTTAGAAACAGGACCATGAGAAAGTGGCCAGTAGAAGGGAAGAATTTGCTAATTGGTGGATGATTTGGTGGAAGAAATAAAATATGGCAGGTATTGCCTTGCCAGTTTGAACATTAGGGAAATCAAACTGGGCTCTGGAGAGTTGGGAGGAGGAAGTCTGCCTCAGCAAATGGACATGCCCAGGGTTTCTTCCTGTGGAAACCTTGACAGTTTCTTTGTATCTCTCCTAACACAGTTAACAACTTTTACCCCAGGGTTGAGAGGAAAGGTGGAAGAATCTACTTAACCCAGCAAAATGTTTTCCTAGCCAGATTTTCTTCAGTGTGAAAATGTTTATTGAGTCAGTGATTCCACTGGGTAGGGTTGGTGACATCAGAGCCACTTCCCCCATTTAATGCTATAAATAATAAATGGTGACACTGAAAGTCTGTTGGATAGCTGCATGGTTTCTGTGGATGACGGTGTCTGGGGAGTTGAGATGCTTGTTTTAAAAATGGAAATACAGTAGCATACATACAGAGGCAGCTTAATGTTTGCTGTCTTTGGCGTAATTCTCAGAACTGGTCTTCTCCAGCATTCTTGAAAACTGGAGAAAAAAGAAAACCTGGTAGTTTTTGATTTTTGTGTGTGTGTGTGCATGTGTGGTTGTTTTAAAAGTCATAATATCACTTATCGAGTAATTCTTCCTTTTCAGCATAATTTATCAAATTTGTAGGCAAGTGTTTGATATTCTGCAGCTTTTGTAGCGGGTTATTTTCTACATATCTTAATTGGAATGACATATACACTATATATTATTAACAACATACAATACTTACTACAGAAGGAATATTTCATATTGAAAAGTTGTAACTTGGTACCTCTTTGAAATTAGCTCTTCCAAGCTCCTTCCATTTCAGTTTCTTTAAGAAAATAGCTAAAATGTCTTTATTTTCAAAAGGATTAGAAGAAATACAGAGTAACCCAAGTCAGTGCCTTCGAGTGTATGGGGAAAAAAAATCTTTGGCTTAAATTTACTGGCTTCTTATGCTCACAACTTAAAAAGTTTTGTTTTTACATGGTAATACTTGTCTCTGATCTGAAAAGAGATTTCAGCCTTTTAAGGACATTATAAACTGGGATTTAAATTGGGATTCTTAGAAAATTTAACAAAGAGTTTGTAGTTATGATCAATTTTAAAATGACTTTTTATTTAAGAATTTTGGTATTTCCTGAAAGGCATATTAGTTAAGACTCTTACACAACTCTTTTCATAAACATACATTATATGTATTTTAGTACAGTAGATAGCACAGGTGCTTAACAACTGATTGAGTAAATCCAGGATCAAATGTAGGAATGATAATGCCTTAAAATCTAATTGCAGATGGCTTTCTGTATTCATTGCATTTAAATTATGGTTTCTAGAACTAGGTTAAAAATATTTTTTTACATTGTTTTCAAAATAACATGACTGAAGAAGGGGAAGGGGTTAAACTAATGGTATTTTAAAAGCGTAAAGCATGAAATATTTTTAGGTTTTTATGAGTCAGCTTCAATACTCAGGTATTTGTGATTGTGCTGCATATACCAGTTTGGTACTTAATGGTTAACACGATAACTTTCATTTGATATTTCAGAGGGTGCTATACTAAAAGAGGAAAGAGACTTCTTGGTTATCTTCATTTCTTAATATTCATCCCTCTACTTTCCTTGATTTTGATTCTTCTTTTTTTTCTTGGATTTTTGATAAGTTTAGTAGGAAATAAAGCTGGTGGTAGCAGAATAATTAAATCTCCAAAATATAACCCCTGCTCTGACTCCTATCCCTGCCTCAGGCCTGGGTCCCCAAGGCCTGGCTTCTCCCACTGCCCCACTGCATAGGATTCAGACTTTAATATTATTAAGTCTGTAAGCTTAATTCAGACAACTGAATTTACAATTGTTGATGGTAAATAAGGTAACAACCAGATGACTTTCATGGCCTTATATTGACCCAATACTCTACCTAGTTGGTGGGCCTGTTTTTCAAACTTCTGACTTTGGTGAAATCAGCCTTATTATGAATGAGGTAGAAAATTAGTAATCCATTTTTGAAACACACAAAGTTCACCAGGCTATGTTTAGTTTGGTGGACTTCACTGGAAAGAATGAGAATTGTACATTATATATCACGTGACATTTATTAACCCTTGAGTTAGAAATATGTGTTGATGTTCAGGCACTCATCACTAGAAAGCACTCACAAGAGCTGCTGATTGGAAGAGAAAGATGGTTAACCCCCAGATTAGAAGATAGCGGAAATTGATGTTTTAAGTTTAAGAAAGGTATTCTGCCCCCTCTATGGATGGCTGTGAGTGAATCTCCTCCCCCCTTTACACAGTTAATGGGCAGTATATACTCCATTGTTCATTGTGGAATGATTCCCCACTTTGCTGAGGGACTTTAACACGTTGACTGTCACACTAGAAAAAAAAATTTTCCTTGGGGCCACGGTGTTCCATTATGAAAATATAGTAAAAATTTTGAAAATGAAACGATCCTTTCTAATTTAATGAAAAATTTGTTATATCTTACTGTTTTCTGTGTGTAAGTTATATGCAACTTGAAAAATGGTTCACCACGGCTCCAAGGTGAAGAGACTTGTGAGTTACATACACTCAACTCACATGGCAGTTAATGTGTTAAGTGAGTCATTTCCCTTCTGTGTTATCTCTTAAGTGGCTGTATTACTTGTTGAATGAAGTAATATACATTAAAATGCATCGATCCTTATTAAGGAGGTGTGATATAAATATAGTTTGTAAAGCTGTTGAAGTATAGGCAGGCCACAAGGCCAAGGAGGTGAAAGAAACTGGAAATTTTTTCTGTTTTCTTTTTGGATCTTTTTTTCCTTGTTGTTATTGACTTTTTAAGTGGGGTAAGTGGGATTGTTTAGCAACTCCATCAAGAAATTGGATCTTACTTTGTCCCCGTCACTTATCCTCATGTACTTCTAGTGGAATGCTAACTTATACCAAATGCAGATAAAATCAGACAGACGCATGTTTCTGTAGGGTCCAAATAAGTTAGCCACATACTTATTTATATTTACAGACCTCATTGACCTGCCTAAAGAGGCTGTGGCTCAAATATATCAATTTTTACCCCTGATTTTGCAGTAGGTTAGATGTCTGTTCAGATTTGACAAGGATAACCATGTTTCCTGCACACCGGTCTTTGGCATTCTTGGCCCCTTACTACTATAGCTGTATCCTGCAGACCGAGAGAGCTAGCCCAGGAGAATCTCTAAGCCATTACATAGGTACAGAAAACAGTATATATCCCTCTGATTAGTGCTGTTTGAGCCTATGAATTCTAGAAACAAAGTTTTCTGCTCTGTGAGATCTCTGGGATCCTGGGTTCTACCTTGTGATATTTGCACTTCACAGAAGTGAAAGCATTTCAAGTCCTAGTGATTCCAATTGCAATCTCCCTTCTAATACCATTCTCTCTTCTGGCTTTTCCTCCCTCTTTCCTCCCTTATTCTGTAATCCAGCCAAAGCATGGAGGACCATGGTCCTCGTAGTTTCCTTTGTCAGCACTGATAGGAGCTGACCTAAGCCCACTTATCGAAGGCTACTGATATTTACCAAAAGGACCTAATAGTTGGTTCTCTGGCCAGATTGGCTTAGGTCACATCTCAGTGATTTTCTCTTCTGACTAGGCTGATGAAGTCCTATCTACCCTCAAAACACAATAAATGCCACCTCTCTTGATGTCAGTTTATATTATGGTGGCAGATACCATCTTGTTTTTGTGTCTGTAGCACTGCCTACATGATAATCATTGTTAAATGAATGAATTCTGGTACTTTGTATTTATCTTGTAGCACTTAACATATTCTGGGCTTGTATTATAGTTACCTGTTTGTGTCCCCAATTAAATGATTAAACTCCTCATGGGAAGGGATGGGGCCTTGTTTATCTTCCTATGACACACAGCTCCTTCAGACTCACAGTGCCTTCTCTGTAGTAGGTGTTCAGTAAATGCTGAGTTGAATTTCCTGGTGATCATTTTCATACATTATTGCCTTCTGCCTGTATCTTAACCATCCTCTTTTCTGGGAAATTTCACCTACTTTGCTAATTCTCACAATAATCAGTTCTTAACTTTTTTGGGACTTATCATATCTTCTTGTATATTATAACAACTTGTGATTGTGTCTAATAAACTCCTCTTCCAGAGGGTGTATCTGATTGCTCTTTTAGTCCTTCACAGTGCTTAGCATGTGGGTCCTCAGTAGATACTTACTGATTTAAATTCATGTTAAGTTTTCTTTTTTTGTGCTGTGAAACCTTTTAAGATTTCCTTTTGATAAGCTTAGACGAAGGTAGAAATGAATTGGGGAGAAAGACTGGTGAGGGGGAAGGGTGGGTGGTATGTGGTACACAGGTCATCCATACACATTTTCAGTATTACAGACTTTTCCACATGTACAGATTGATATTTATATATCCCAGAGAGTGGTTGATAGCAAAGAATTGAGGAAACCAAATTCCTTTTAAATCTGTTGGTGTGAATTTGCCAAACATTTCATAAGCTCTAAGGGTTCTATGACTCTAGAAAAGCACGATTTAGCAGAAAGGGCATGGGCTTTAGAGGGAAACACCTAAGTTTGTATCCTAGCTTTGTCACTTGCTAGCTGTGTCACCTTACAAAAGGTAACCTTTCTGTAGTATGATTTTATTATCTGTAAAAATAAGAAAACTTAGATTTGGCTCTGAGTTTCTGGAACAATTACGTGAGTGATGTATGTGAAAGGACTTTGCGGAGGCTTGCTATTCTGCAAGCGCTGGCCATACTAACTTTCCTCACAAGTACAGGGACCATATTTTGTAAAGCAAAATCAGGACAGATGGTGTGGAAAAGGTTTTAATTTTTTCCCCTGCATTGTACATGTATTTATTTGTGAAGCTTTATAAAGTCCTAACATTCAGTTGCTTTTAGCCATACATTTGATGAGCCATCTTTGGAGGAAATGATGAAATAATATAGAATCAATAGTGTCTTGGAAAATCTGGGAGGGACTGTTACAGTTACTAAGAACTAACAATTTGGTATAATTAGACCTATGCTCTAACTGTAGAGAGAACCCAGCCAGCCCTGTTTTAGGTATCCTGATAGAAAGACTGGTGATTAGTTTATATTAACAACGAACATTGATTTATGTTTGTTTGATCAGTTTAGTTTGGACTGGCAAATTGTGATTTTTGAATTCTTATTCTTATCATCAGGAAAGCTGATGATTTTGGCCTTCACAGAATCAGCAGTGAGTATCCATATAAGATTTCCTTCTGAGTTGTATTGTGTTTATTGAATTAATTGACAGTGAGGGAGAAAAACCTGTTGGTCAAGAATGTGCTTGTTACCTTCTGTTAAGTTTCTGCTGATCACAATTGCTTAATAGGAAGTTTGTCTTTGTAGGCAAATGAGAGACCAACCAGGAAGACTTGACAGTCCAGTAGGGTGTATCTCTAATCTGGATCTTACTGTTTTAACAAAACTCAAAAGATTGCAGAGTTCTGTGATGTCAGCAGGAGGCATTTTTAGGAAATTCCCTCTCTGGATTAGTCAACAATGAAGACCTTCACAGAATAGAAAGCTATAAAGTAGAAACACTGGGACATTAAAATGAAAAATGAAAAGAAAAAAAGTTGTGCTTGTGAGTAGAGAGAGGTGTGCAAATACAAGTATAATGAATGTAGGAAACCATTCTCTAGAGCCTCGGATCCACAGAAGAAAAGAAAGATTAAATGAGGGCTCTACTATTAAGAAAAAGGAACTTGAGTAATTTTTAATTTTTATTTTTAAAGAATGACATTGAGAACATTTAAGCAGTTTTGAGAACAAATAATAAGATATATTTTGGTTCTCTGAAATGACCACTTGAAAGGCAGAAAGGGACAGAGGACAGGAAGAACTCAGTCCTGACACTCCTCTTCTGGCGTCTGCTGATCTTTGTATGTCTAGCATAAGGCCTGTCACAAATTAGGCATTCAAGAAATTTTTTTTTTCCAAGGGAAGAGGGAAAAATTAACTGACTAGTATAAGGAAAAGGTGTGAGGATTCAAGAGGTCCAGAAATGAGTCTTAGTCAAATTATTGTGGTTGTGTTTTGCTATATCTTGTTCTGCATTTTGGATATAACAGTAAGTTATACTTTGAAAACCATAGTATATTGCTTTAGCAGTTAGCTACTAGACATAGCTCACTAGCTACTTTTATCAAAATTGGGTTCCTGGTTTATTTATTCTTAGACTCAAGAGTAATATTACTTACTGGGAAAAACTTGAGCACTCATTATTTGCTTGGGATTTTACTTATATGACCTCTTTTAAGTTGTAGGTTTTAAGATATTTTTATCTGATTGTTATGGTGAAGTTAATCATAGACTGGTATTTTAGTCACTTCCATTGCTTTGCCTACAATGTGAAAAAGCAGCACATCTTTAGTCATTGCCTGTGGACTTTTAACAAATCTTGGAATTTAAACATTACTTGGGTTCAACTGGATTTGAGATTCTTTGTTACAGACACAGTCTTTGCTGCTAAACACAAAGACTACTGGAGCACCATTATAATGTATTTTGTTTTAACGTTAATGTTGTGGGCCTTTGAATTGCTTGACTCTTTGTTAATGACATACTTTTCTAAGTGGCAGGACCTAGGGAGTTAGCCCTTTCAGGAGTGCTCAACTGGTTCAGCTGGGCTGAAATATTTATTCTTCTGTATTTTTGTAGTTCTCCATTCTAAAGTTAATTAACTTAGGGCTTTTGAGAGTAAAGCTTGGTTTCTTCTCTTGTCCCAGAAATCATGGCCTTTCTGACCCTTGGACTTGGGAGGCAGCAGTTCTCTGTGAAAAGGGCATGGGCTCTACCACCTAGTAGATGTGGGACTTTGGGCAAGTTACTTCTTTCCCTGCATCTTTTTTGAGAATTAAATATGGGTAATTAATGTAAAGGGCCTGGCCCATTAATAGTCCTTCAATAAAGGTAGGTATTATTATAATTACTGCAAAAGCATTTTGGCAGTAGTGTAATAGCAGTTGAGGAAATAGCAAATTTATGTGCAAGTAAGCTCACAGTCTTTTAAGTTTTTATCTGTGTCATCCTGTTAAGTGCCTTTTTTTCTCTCTCAGTTTAGAACACAGTCTAATTTGGTATGGTAGAAAAAGAATGTTAATATGATATGGAGTGGGCTTTTATTTAAAGGTGTCACCTAGTAAATTGTTTATTAGTGTTCTTTATTTTTCCCCAGTTTACCCAGTGATGGGCCATTGTAGGGGATTGGCCTTTATTGAATCAGAAGTTCACTCTTAAATTATGTGATTTAAAATGTCCTGCATTTCAACTGAAGGTTGAGGATTTGGGTAACATGTAGACATGATTGATGTCTTGTATGTAGCAAACCAAAAGATTTCTTTGTTAGGTGCTTAAATAAAGATCTTTATTGGGAGATATTTGAGACCTCACGTATCATTATTTTTGGCTGACAAACTATTTTTGTAGTGGTGGAGGAGCAGTCTTAGAAAATGGATAAGAAAGTTCATGGTAGCTGAATGGTCGGGACAATTTATGTGGATGATAGGGGAAGTTTGTAGCTGCTCTGTTTTGTAAATTGCATGCTATTTTTCATGAGTAAATATTAATATTAGGGATGTTTTTGTTATTTGCTATGTAGAATTTCGTATCCTTCTTTCAACACAGAGGTGAGGAATACTGCTACAGACCTTTTATGCCAAATAGCTGACTCAGGGGTTGTAACTTTTTTTCTGTGCCTCAGATCCACCATTCCATTGACCCTTCCTTCCATTTCCTGGTGGCTGTCCTTTGCCGCTGGTGCCATGGTGGGTGTATGGATTGCTTTCTGTCTTTCAACAGTTACCGAAGTGCATGTTTGGGATTTTGTTGAAGAAAGCTGGATACAGTAAACGGAAAGAATCTTGGAAGATGCTTGACTGCTGTCTTTTCTCAGACTAGTCTGAAAGGGAATACCCCATTCATTCTGGATTGGTGGATCTGAAGTACAAAATATTTTCCAGGTAAGCGATTACCCTGTATTGTTTTGTTTTGTGGAACTCAACTCGCTGAAAGAAATTTTAAAAAATCCTTTCCTTTATTTCTTTTGTCCATTAATAGGGAAAGGAAGAAAGATTAGATATTTGTGCTTAGTGTCATGTTTGAGTGTAGTTCAGTAGAGGTATATGTGGCTGAATTGCTAGTTAAAAACTTTGTTTCAGTGTAGTAAGTGCAGTTATTTTTACCATAGGCCCAAACAGTTTTTAGTCATAGTATAACAGGGAATATAGTAAACAGGGAAATTTTGTTTGGGGAATAGTTTATAAAATAGGGAAAACAAATGGTAATTTTGAGGCATTATCTCACATGATTTATAGTTAATATATACCTGGTCAAAATATATTTTGTAATTGCCATGTGAAGTGGTGGTCTTTTATTTTTAGGACTCTTGAAGGAGGGTCTTCTTAGGAAGGTTTACTGACTGTAGCAACTGTTTATTGAGAGCATCTGCTACAGGCACCTTTGTATGCACTGTACATACATTTCTTAACTGGCATGGGACTTCACCTGCATTTTACAGCTAGTGAAATGGAGCTCAGAAGCTTTAAGTGCAAGTTGCTTAGGGTCATACAGCTAGTAAAAGGCATAGCCAAGCTTTAAACTTGAGTCTGTGTATCCCCGAAGCTCTAACTCTTTCCATCTTACTATGTTTGCTGAAGTTTATACTTCAATTTCTAGATTTTTAAATTGCCTGTCTTTAAGAGCAAAGTGTGATTTTCTATCATGGGTTTCCACTGGAAGAACACATGCTGGATCATTGTTTGGCATGGTATTTTAATGATGTGATCTGGTACTCTGCTTGCTTACTGAAAAATCAGATCTTCAGTCCATCAAGTGAACTTAAACATAATTTAGGGAGTATAAAAAAGGCAGTACATTTAAATGTCAAAACACGTTTGACAGGGAAGTGTCATTTGGTCTAGTGAACTCAAGCATGTATTTTCTCAGTTCCTCCTTCATATTTATGGGTTATTTGAATAGCTCAGTAGCTCATTCTATAGACTTCTTTTGACCAGTGGTTTGTTTGCCTTACAAGTAAGATATTGTCATGCAACTCTCTTGAAAACATGACTTTTTGTTATTTAATAGTCTCTCCAGATTACCCCACTCCCTTTGATCTTAAACATTTTTTTTTAATCATAGATTGGCACTCTGACTTTGTGATCCTCATTTTAGTTTAATTCATTTACATTTGCTAATATTTCTCCCTTGTGAGCATTTTTCACATTTGTTCTCTGAAGAGCTGTTAAGCTGCTGGTGGTGGTGATAGTACTAGTAGAAATAATAGTTGTTAATATTCTGTATTGAGCATGATTCTAGATACTTTATGTGTATAATAAATTCATTTTATCTTTATACAGATTGAGTGTCCCTTATCCAAAATGCTTGGGACGAGAAGTGTTTTGAATTTCAAATTTTTTTTTTTTGGAATTTTTGCACTGTACTGGTTCAGCATCCCTAATCCAAAAATCTGAAGTCCGAAATGCCCCAGTGAACATTTCCTTTGAGCATCATGGCAGCACTCAAAAAGTTTCAGATATGGGAGCATTTTGGATTTTGGATTTTCAGATTAGGGATACTTAATCTGTAGTAACCTGGATGAGGTAGGTACCTTTATTTCCACTTTACTAGTAAGGAAACTGAGGGATAGAGTAGTTAAATAACATGATCACATATCTTGTAAGAGACAAAGATGAGATATGAACCTAGTAAGTCTGGCTTCAAAGAATATGCTTCTAACCTCTGCTGTACTACCTCTTGTTTAGAGTATAATCCAATAATAGAGAGGCAGAAATCTTGAAGACAAACTATATATTTTGATTTCAAGAAATCATTGCAAAAGGAAAGGAAACAAGTGTTAAATATTTCTTTCCTTCTTTCTTTTTCTTTTTTTAAGAGATAGGGTCCCTCTCTCAGGCAGGCTAGAGTGCAGTGGCACAGTTACAGCTCACAGCAACCTCAAATTCCTGGGCTCAAGCAATCCTCCTGCCTCAGGCTCTCTAGAAGCTGAGACTACAAATGTGCACCACCATGTCCTGCTAATATACTTTTTTTGGGTGGGGGTAGAGATGGAGTCTCACTATGTTGCCCAGGCTGGTCTGGAATTCCTGGCCTCAAGTAATCCTCCTGCCTTGGCCTCCCTAGGTGCTAGGATTATAGGCGCCTGCCGGCCTGAATATTTATTTTTTACCTTCTGAGAAAACAATCTAGCTCAGGCTGTTTCCCAAGATAACTTGCAAGAGGTTATTTTGAGGTTATCTTTCAGAATAGTACTGTCTGATAGAACTTTTTGCAATGATTGAAATGCTCAGTATCTGCACTATTTAGTGTGGTAGCCACTATTCACATGTGACTGTTTTGAAATGTGGTTATGTGACTAAGTAACTGAATTTTTAATCTTAATTTTAATTAAATTTACATCTAAATAGCCACATGTGCAATTTTAGAATTTAACATCATCTTAGTTCTCGTCCTTGATTTAGCTCCCTCAGAAATCTGGTCAGATCAGCATGCCCAAAGCATCTCCTTATCCCAGGGTTGGACTAACATTAACCAGCCTTACAAGACTAATGTGTAAAACCAGAATTCTAATTTATTAATTTATAATGATATATGTGTGTTGGCATAATTAGTATGTTCTTTTCTGATAGATTTACTTACTAGATCCTAATTAATATGCTGGTTTAATTTTTTTCAAATAAGAAACAATAGTCAGGGGGACCTGAAGGCTCAACCAAATGACTGGAATGTTCTCTCCAGGTAGGCAGACTTTACCCACCAGGTCAGATCATAGACGCAACCCAGGAAGTGAGATGTCTGCTGGACTGGGACTGAGACAGCTTCATCCAGCTTACTTTAGGGATAGTGGTTTTTCCCTATGACAAAAGCTCTTCCATCAACTTCTCTGCTTGCTTTTGCTTCCCAAATCCTTTTTTCATTAAAGCATTCCTTTTTAGATAGTTTTTTTGGCTTGAATACACTGTTGACTTAAAGATCCAGGAGGCACTTTGTTTTCCTTAAGTTTCCTTCATCACTGCCGTGATCCATTTTGTGTTCATTTTGAACTCTAAAAAGACAGTTGAATTTTTCTTGCTTCCCTATGGCTTCTTTCTACTAAAACACATGTATTAGCTTATTTAACTTGGTCATATATAGTATGTTGTAGAATAGAAACACATTCATAAAAATATATACCTGATGGTACATACTCTTTGCATTACATCATGTTATTAAATAGAGCTTGTTTTAGTTCACTATATCCTTACTTTGGGACTTGTTCTCCTTCTGTTCCTAAAGTAGAGAGAGTAATATGACCAAATTCGTATTTTAGGAAGTTAATTTGGCAGGTGTGTGCAAGATGGAATGAAAAGACTGAAAGCAAGCAGACCAGTTAGTCTAAGTGAGCAATGATGAAGGTGAAGCAGAGCATTGACAGTGGGGATAATGGAGGTGGGGTGGATTTGAGAGAGATGTAGATGGTAGGATCTACAGAATTTAGGGATTGCTTATTGTAGTAGGAGAGAGAAAGAATATAATATGAATTTTAGATTTTTTTTGCCTTGAGCACCTGAATGGATGTTTGTTTTCTTCTCCAAGATAGGGACTACTAGAAGAAATGCAGATTGGGGGAGGAGAAAGAATTAGTTCAGTTTGGGTTATGGTGAATTCTAATTGGCTATGTATGGGTGAATTGTCTAAGAGGAGTATCTAGTAGGAATATTGGCCATCATAAGAGAGGGTAGGGTTAGGGAGAAATATTTGGGAGTTTTTAGCCCCAATGGTAGCTGACTTTACTTAGTATAGTTAAGAATCTATAATATATATTGGTGTGTGGGAATGCCAACATAAAGGAATGGCCTACAGCTAAGGTTAGAACCTAAGATCATATGTGATAATGACCAAGAGGTATTGTTATCACTCTCTTCCTCTTGACCTGGGACTTTTGTTACAGCTAGCTAATATTGTACTTATACCCAGTTAGCAAAATAGCCCATTACGTTTGTATTGTGATTTTCTCTTCCACTGTAATAGTTTGTTTAATTAATAGAGGCACAGTTTTTGAAATGTGTTCTTAAAAACTCAGTGTTGTCACTGCACATCTTATGTACATTTACACAAATTCAATTTTATGCATCTGGTGACAAAAACAAGAGAAAAAGAACCTAAACAGTGAGGGATCTGATCAAGTGTGAGATGGGAAATGGAAATCTGCTCTTCTCTCAGCCTGTCTCAATTCCTGAATGCCTCTTATCTAGCTGTGATGAGTGTGATTATGATATTTTAAAGACACACATTTTTAACATCACAACATGAGGCCTAAATACAAGCCAGCTATTTTATCCACTAGTCAGTTAAAGAAACAGAGAACTGTTCCAGTGCTGGAGTGAAATGAGCTGTGTTGGAATTATTGAGATGCTATGTTGCTCTCTAGTGTGGTATATCCTTAAGGGATTTTTGAGGCATATTTTTGCTATATGCTATTTTCACCTTATATACTCACTTCAGACCCTAATTCCTAGGTGACCTGCAACTCCACTGTAATTAAGTTTTGGTAACGAAAGCAGAGAGACATGAAGAGTTCATTACAGCTACAGTTAGTTAATACTTGACAATTTTTTGAGTAAATTACTAATATATCTATGGAACAAGATTAATAAGGTGTGAGGGGGAGTATACAGCAAACAAACATACAAGCAAACCAAAGTCTGCTATTCCCTGTAGTTCTAGTCACGCAGCTACATTCTTGTGTAACCTTCCTGTAGATATGTGTAGGCTGTACGCATTGTTTTGCACCTTGATTTTTTTAATGTAAAATATGACTTGGTCATCTTTTATATCATTTTCCAAGAGCTCTCAGGTTTTTTGAGATGATTTAAAAGATGCATGCTGATTTATTGCACAAATATGCCATAATTTGTGTAATCAGTCTGGACTGATGCATATGTAGGTTATTTCCAGTCTTTTGCTGTTACACATAATGCTATAAAGAATAACTGTGCATATGTCGTTTCACACATGAGGGAGTGTATCTTCAGGACAGATTCCTAGGAGTAGGCATGCTGGATTGTGCCTTTTAAAAGTCTGACAGACATTGCCATATTGCCCTATTGCTTGCTCTCCAGTCACATTGCAACAATTCATACTCTTACAGGGTTTGTTGGGCAAGAGTATTCTTATTGCCTGATACTCTCATGGTGTTATATTTAAATTGTTCTTCTTTCTTCCCTCCATTATTATTTTTTTTTTTTTTGAGAGAAGGTCTTGCTCTGTTGCCCAGGCTATAGATGTTATCATAGCTCACTGCAGTCTCAAACTGCTGAGCCCAAACTGTCCTCTCTCAGCCATGCCCAGCTAATTTTTAACTTTTTTGTAGAGACAGGGTTTTACTACTTTGGTCAGGCTGGTCTCAAACTCCTGGCCTCAAGTGATCCTCTCCTCCTCCCGAAGTGCTAGGATTATAGATGTGAGTCACTGCACCCAGCCACTCCCTTAACTTTTTATTATGAAAAATATCAAATATATAGAAGAGTTGGGAAAAAAACAGTACAACAAACACCCATATACTCTTTCCACCTATATTCAACCTTTGTTAACATTTTGCTGTTTGGATCATTTCTCTGCTACCCACCTCTCCCTTCCTTTCCTCAGTCCCCTTTCCTCCCCCAATATACACCCTTTTTTGTTGTTAAAAATTTGAAAGTAATTTGTAAACATCATGATACTTAAGCCCTGAATTTTTCAGCATGTATCTCCTAAGAATAAGGATAGTCAGTTTCTCTCTCTTTTTTTCTCTCTCTCTCCGCTCCCTCTCATCCTCCTCCTTCCTCCTCCCCCCTTTGTCTCCCTCCCTTCCTCTCTGTCCCCTCCCCTTCCCTCTCTCCCCACATGTGCACACACACACAACCATATCTATCTCCATATATTTTATATATATAACCATAATACCATTTTCACATCTAAGAAAACTAAGGTAATTCCATAATATAATATCAGATTTTCAGTTAATTTAAATTTTCCTAATTGTCCCAAGAATGTCTTTTATAGCACCCTCCCTCCTTTAAAACAAATAAACCAACAAAATAGGATCTAGACAAAGTACACCTTTTGCATTTGGTTATGTCCCTTTACTCTCTTTTTTTAAAAAATTTTTGAAATTTATTTATTTTTTCTTAACTCTCTTAATTTAGAACATTCTCTCTATCCTTTTCCCTTTTTTCCTGGCATTAACTTTTTTGAACAGTATAGCTCAGTCAGTTGCTTTGTAGGATATGCAACATTCTGCATTTTTTTAAATATTTCCTTATGGTGTCATTTAACTTGTTTCTCTAGCTACTATACTTCCTGTAAAGTGGAAGTTAATTGAGATGCATCTAGGTTAAATATTTTGACAAGAGTGCTTCATCGTAAGTGAAGTGTACTTCACATTGAGTCATACCAGGAGGCATTTAATGACAGGTTATTATCCCATTATGAGCTAAGCTAAGTTTGATCCCTTGGCCAACATGGTAACAGCCAGATGTTTCCATTTTGAAGGTAAAATTTTCTCCGCTGCTATTAGAGAGGAATCTATGGGACACTATTTTGGCACCTTGTAAATCTGTACCACTACAACCTTTGCCTAGTGATTTCAGCACCCAGATCCTGAAATTGGTTATTACGATAGAGGCTGCAAAATTGTAGTTTTCTAATTCTGTCATTCCTTATACATTTATTAGCTATGATAGCATTCACAGAGGCCACCCCCATTTGTCCTTCTTCCTTTATCACCATATTCTCTTGGGCTTTTATTTATTCAGTGTGTTAATCAATTACAGTATTCATTGAGGTTCATTATTGTCCCAGATTTGGCTGCTGAGAGCTCCTTCCAGATAGCTCTTGCTTTCTTTTTTTTTTTTTTTTTTTGAGACAGAGTGTCGCTTTGTTGCCCTGGCTAGAGTGAGTGCTGTGGCGTCAGCCTAGCTCACAGCAACCTCAAACTCCTGGGCTTAAGCGATCCTACTGCCTCAGCCTCCTGAGTAGCTGGGACTACAGGCATGCGCCACCATGCCCAGCTAATTTTTTCTATATATATTTTTAGTTGGCCAGATAATTTCTTTCTATTTTTAGTAGAGACGGGGTCTCGCTGTTGCTCAGGCTGGTCTCGAACTCCTGACCTCGAGCGATCCACCCGCCTCGGCCTCCCAGAGTGGTAGGATTGCAGGCGTGAGCCACCGCGCCGGCCTAGCTCTTGCTTTCTTTTGACATGACGCCATCGTTCTTTGTGTGTTTCTTGACTTTTTGGCACAAGATGTCTCAGGCTCATCTTGTACTTCCCTTGGAGATTAGGAATCTGCCATTTCTCTCTCCAACAGGTTCTGGTGTCTTTTTTAGTGGGGAATGGTATTTAGAAACAAAAATCATTGCTGTGGGTTGTCATTACTTCTATACCCTTTCAGTGGACAGAGCTAAGAAATAATTTTATAAAGAGCCATTTCTAATTCAAATGTAATATCATGGAGATTTTTTTCTAAACCTGGTTAGCCTTTTGATTTTCAAAATCTGTGACACCTTTTGGTAAATGACCATGAAATTGAGGCACATAATGTTACATAAATAGGCAGATAAATAGTTTCATAATTCATTATTGAGCATGTACTCTGTTCCAGCTACTGTTTGGTAACGGGAAGTACAGAATAGAATCAGATGCATATGTTACTTCCAGAAGCTTTCAGTCCTTTACATAAAAAAGTATTATAGCATAATGTGAAAACTGGTAAGTCTCATGAGAGGTAGACGTACAGTGTTGTGGGAGTTAGAGAAGGAAGGAAATTTCATACAGGACATTTTTCAAAGTTATCCTTTGAGGCCTGAGCAGAAATTAGACATAGACATGGATATATTGGGGCGGGGGGCCGGGTGCCTTTCATAGCTGAGGTAAACAAGTGAACAGTGACTGGCAAACAGTGGTATGTGTTGTGTGTTGGGGAGACAAGTAAGTAGTTCTGTGGATTGTTGCAGTATAGTTTGTGTGGAAGGGACGGAGGTAGATGAATTTGGAAAGGTAGACGAATTTGGAAAGGTAGATTATAACCACCAAATCTTGGACTTTACCCTTTAGGTCATAATTTACAGACTGCTGGTGGATAGGTAGAGCTTCACAGACATATTTTATTTAGTCTGCACAGATTAAGAAAATTGGGACATTTCATATCAAAACACTAATTTCTGGTTTTGCTTGAAAATTGGAGCTCAGTAGTAGTCGCCCTTCTGAGTCAGAGCTTGTATTAATACTTTTCTGTTCACTGTAGCCCCTATAAGGCCATTTTCACTTTATCTAATTGGTCATGTAAATTTTTGAGCTTGTGCTCCTTGCATAGATTGGAGGAGGTGTGTGAGGGTGGTTGAATGGGGTTTGAGGGGAGAGTTGATTATAAAGTTCGGCAAGATCTATGCTTTACAAAGATCACACTCTGGCTTTCAGTTTAAAGGATGCATTAGAGCAGGACAAATTGGAGCAGGGAGACTAATTAGTAGACTGTTGGAATATTCCAGGGAAGAAATGACAAGATAGTAACAGATGGTATGAAGAGGAGGAAATGAGACATTTTAGATGTAGAATGGATGACTGTGTTGATAGATGTGAGTATGTGTATACGTATTGACAAGAATGTAAATCAGACTCTATCACATACAACAGGGAGTCTTATTTCTAAAAACCTTTTCATTTTTAAATCGGTTTCTGGAAGTTTACCACTTGTTTTTATAATCTGTTTTGTTAATTTTGGAAGGCAGTAGTAATAGTTTCATGCATTATTGTAACTGTAAAATTTAGTTTTATAATATGCAAATAACATGCTTGGCAAAAAATGTAACTCCAACCTGGCTTTATTTTGGCAAATTGTGTATAAAGTAAATATTTATATTGTGATTCTTCTTTTTCTATCACTTTTCTTATAATTATGCAGCTGAGTTTTCAAACAAAAATATTAGCAATACTGTATACTTATTTTTAAACAGCTTGCTGCTTGTATTTAATTTCCAGACAGTCTCTGGAAGAGGTTAATCAAAAGTGTAGTGAATCTACAAGGTCCTGTCCTCTATACTTAAAATTATCCCATATTAAGACTTGTCTGTACTGTTGATAAGTATTTTGTTGGAAATCTTTCCTGTCTGATTGGAGCATGACTTTATCTAGTCTCATTGCCAGTGCCGTTACTCCAGATATATAGTGTTACCCCCAGGCCAGATACCCTGAGGGACACAGACATGAAGAACATGTAAATGAACAGACTAGAAGTCTGATTGACTGACGGAAGCCCTACCTGGCTACTGTGTAATAAGCTTCCAGCTTCAAAGAATGAACAAACATCAGTTAAAAGGGCATTTGTGTGTGTTTGTGTGTGTGTGTGTCTGTGTGTGTGTATTTTTTTTATTGTGTATAATTTACAGGAAAGAACACACATCTTAAGTGTACAGGTCAGTGAAGTTTTATAGGTGTGTATGGTGCATTGTGTAACCACCTACCCAGATCAAGTTTTGCTGTATACTTTGTGGCACCTTTCTCTCAACCATTATATATTTCTTTATAATATTTTCTAGGTATGCCTAATATGTATGAATGTGAAAATGACTAACTGAACTAATCCTTTATTAGACATTTTAATTATTACTAATTTATAATAATTTAAATAAAACTGGGTTATTCTTTCTTGTAGTTTAATCTTCTAATGCATGTATGAATATTGCTTTGGGATAAGTTCTGAGAGGTGGAATTGTTCGATCAAAGGAGGTGTACATTTTTAGGAACATGGGTATTTTATATAGCCAAAGGTTTTACCCACTTTGTATTATTTATTTATTTATTTTATTCACTTTATTTTATTTTGTTTTCTGTGATGGGGTCTCATTCTTGCCCACACTGGAATGCAGATAATAATAGTTCACTGCAGTTTTGAACTCCTGGGCTCAAGTGATTCTCCTCTCTAGACCTCCCAAGTAGCTAGGACTACAGTTGTGCACCACAAGGCTTGGCTGATTTTTTTTTTTTCTTTTTTTTTTTTTGAGACAGGGTCTCACTTTGGGGTCACCCTGGCTAGAGAGCAGTGGTGTCATCATAGCTTACTGCAGCCTCAAACTCCTGGGCTCAAGCTATCCTTCTGCCTCAGCCTCTTGAGTAGCTGGGACTACAGGTGTGTGTCACTGTGCCCGGCTAATTTTTTTGTATTTTTTGTATTGTTTTGTAGAGATGGGGTCTCATTCTTGCTCAGGCTAGTCTTGAACTCCTCACCTCAAGCAATCCTCCCACCACGGCCTCCCAAAGTGCTAGGATTGTAAGTGTGAGCCACAGCACTGAGCCTCTGGCTAATTTTTAAGAAAATTTTTCTTGTAGAGACTGGGTCTGGCTGTGTTGCTCAAGCTGGTCTCAAACTCCTGGCCTCAAGTAATACTCTCATCTCAGCCTCCCAAAGTGCTGGGCTTACAGGTGTGCATCACCATGCCAGGCCTTCACTTTCTCTTCTTTATGAACATGACGTGATAGACCATATTCTCTGTATGAAACATGTTTTCTACATGTTTATGCCATTTTAGGGTTTTAAATAATTTCTAAAAAAAAATCTCAATTTAATTAAAGTTTTAAAAATTTGTTTTTAATTACTAGTGACATTGGCCATATTTTTCTTATGTTTGTGTCTATTTGTATTTCTTTTGTGAAGAAAGGGAAATGTTTAGATTAGCTATACTTCTGCTCAGCTCACTCAGGTTCATGGGGGAGTGTGGTAGAAGGAAATCACCAGGGTGAGGAACTTCTGTGTTTGTCATAGCTAGGGCATTGTAGCCCTTTTGTGATTGAAATGGCCATTTTTGTTAGAAGGTAGGGGCAGAAGTCTTTGCTTCACTCTCCATGGCAAGCATAAATTGGGTCCCTGTTCTGGGCAGACACTGTATAGATTTTCTTTATGAAACACTTTAGGATCAGTTTCAGTTGGCCTCCCTGACAGCTTCAAGGACAGGTTTCAAATCCTGCTACTAACTAGCCTTTGCTGCTTTGAGCTAGGAGGTGGGGCACTTGTTAGGTGGGCTTTTCTTTCTTTATATGCAGTGAACCCTGTTTCTAGTCCAGTTTTTTTTTTTTTAATACATATTTTACAGAAATTCCTTGAAATGTCTTATGTTTGTGAAGGGCACCCTAGCCAGGTTTCCAGTGCTAATGTAGATTGTCTGTTATTTTGATACTCTTTTGATGGTTTTGTTTGCACCAGTCAGCAATCCCACCCTTGCCACTTCTGTTTTCATCCTGAGTCTTGTCTGTTTTTGTTCTTTTTCACCCTAGCTTTCTGTACTTCCGTCACAGTGATTTTTTTTCCTTCATTTTCTTTGTTCCTCCTGTGTACCAGGTTCTGTTTGAGGGTTCTAATAAGCATTACCCTTTGTTATCATTGTTAGGGGGACTTCGCTGTCTCCTCCTTCCTCGTCCAGTTAACCTCTGCTTGTCCTTTAGAGTTGAGCTTAAGCATCAACTCCTCAGGGACTGTGTCTGGGTCCCCTAGGTACCCTTATGATTAAGTTTCCTTGTCATGCTCTAGCGGTACTCAGTTCTTTTTTTCCACAGCTATTAACATAATTGTAGTTAAAAAATGTATGACATAGGCTGGGTGTGGGGGCTCACGCCTGTAACCCTAGCACTCTGGGAGGCCGAGGTGGGAGGATAGCTCGAGGTCAGGAGTTGGAGACCAGCTTGAACAAGAGCGAGACCCCATCTCTACTAAAAATAGAAAGAAATTATCTGGACAACTAAAAATATATATATATATAAAAAAATTACCTGGGCATGGTGGCGCATGCCTGTAGTCCCAGGCACTTGGGAGGCTGAGGCAAGAGGATCACTTGAGCCCAGGAGTTTGAGGTTGCTGTGAGCTAGGCTGACACTGCGGCACTGTAGCCCGGGCAACACAGCGAGACTCTGTCTCCAAAAAAAATATGTATGGCATAATCCCCTGCTAGATAATCATCTCTTACTAGAAAGTAATCTCCATGGGGACAAGGATCATCATGTCTGTTAACTGATGTTCAGTTTATAGCATATTCATTCCCAGCATCTGTCTTAGTCTGTTTTGTGCTGCTATAACAGAATACCCGAGACTGGGTAATTTATGAAGAACAGAGATTTTCTTTCTTCTTTTCTTTTCTTTTCTTCTCTTTTCTTCTCTTCTCTTTTCTTCTCTTCCCTTCTCTTCCCTTCTCTTCCCTTCTCCTTCCTTTCTTCCTTCCTTCCTTCCCTCCCTCCCTTTCCTTTTTTTCCGACAGAGTCTCGCTTCTGTTGCCCAGGCTAGAATGCCACGGTGTCAGCCTAGCTCACAGCAACCTCAAACTCCTGGGCTCAAGTGATCCTCCTGCCTCAGCCTCCCGAGTAGCTGGAACTACAGGCATGCGCCACCATGCCTGGCTAATTTTTTTTTTTTTTCCTACTTTTAGTTGCCTGGCTAATTTTTCCCATTTTTAGTAGAGACGGGGTCTCCCTCTTGCTCATGCTGGTCTTAAACTCCTCTGCTTAAGTGATCCTCCCGGTTTGGCCTTCCAGAGTGCTAGGATTACAGGCATGAGCCACCGGGCTGGCCTCAGAGATTTATTTCTTACAGTTCTGAAGGCAGGGAACTCCAAGTTTGAGGGCCTGGGTCTAGCGAGGGCCTTCTTGCTGCTTTATCCCATGTCAGAAGACACAAGGGCAAGAGCGCTTGTGCACATTGAGAGAGCAAGAGATTGAACTCACAGCCTCAAATCCTTTTATAAGTGGCATTAATCCATTCATGAGAGTAGAGCCCTTGTGATCTAAACACCTCCCATTAAGCCACACTTCCCAACACTGTTGCATTTGGGATTAAGTTTCCAAAACATGCTTTTTGGGGGACACATTCAAACCATAGCAACGTTTATCACAGTGCTCGCCAAACGGTTGCCCAGTTGAATGAGGGAATAAATTTGGGAGGGCAAATGAGAATTACCATCTTGTATCGAAAGTCTATTCGTTTTAAAGTGAATACATTTGCTCCTTAAACTCTTGGTGTTTTTTTGTTTTAATACCATCTCTTAAACTTAACTGACTTGATCCTGAAAATCCAGGATATCAAAAAGCATTCCCTTCTCCCTCTCTGCTTCCAAACTAGATTTTAAATTTGTCATTGATTTGTAAATTGTCTAGATAGTTTCATCTCACTGATACTTCAACTGTCATTAGGAAGGAGTTGTCAGTGGCCTTAACTACTGTCCCTCCCTCAGTCAGACCTACTTTCCTTTCTTCCTCCCTCTCTCCCTCTTTCCCTCCCTTCCGTCCTTTCTTTCCTCCATCCTTGCGTATGTATCGATGGTTAATAGGATCACCATTCCTGTGAGTTGTTAGTAAACGTTGCATATAATCTCCTCCTCTTGGAAATTCACTTTATAATTGTCATTTTAATAATGTTTGCCAACATTTCCCAAACTTTCTGATCGCAGAATTCCTCTCCCCCTGTATTTTGGTTCAAAATCTATGAGATCCAATGGATACACTTTTGGAAATGCTGTTTTTCATGATTTTTGTTCATCCCAACTCCTTTTATTCACCAAGAGTTTCTCTGTCATCCTGCCAAAGTATGGAGGGAGGGAACTAGTATTTGCTAAATGCCTGCTGTTTACCAGATTTATATCCACTGTTCCTTTTCACCTTTACTATAACCTTGAAATGTTGCCTTCTGTTGGAATTTGCCAGCTGTTTTCCTTAAAATTTTTTTTCTTATAGTTTGCTTTTTGAATCAGGATCCAGACTTACACATTGTAGTTACGTTTCTTTGAATCTATAAAAATTGTCTCTCCCATCTTCTAGTCATTTATTTATTGAAGAAACTGAGTTGGTTATTTGTTCTGTATAGTTTCCCACATTTTGGGTTTTGCTGATTATGTTCTCATTATGTCTAGATATTCTGTTCCTCTTTGTATTTCTTGTAAATTGTAGCTAGATCTAGAGGCTTGTTGAATTTAGATTCAGGATGTTTCTGCCTCAATTAAAAAACAGAACAAAACAAAAACGAAACCAAAACCAAAACCTTTGCTCTTTCCCCTTCGTCATGGTGTTTTCTTTCTTTTGTAATATTCTCTATTCTTTCTCAGTAACTGCTCCTTGAAGAAACAGGACTTCTATGCTGTGCATTATTCTGAGTTAAAATCTGCACGGTTTATGATGGTAGATTGTGAAGCAATAACATGGCTGCTGGAGTGTCCACGTGTGGTTGGTTGTTATTAATACTTTTGTCAAAGTCAATGATATGACACATTTTATGGCACTGACAACCAGTATTAGAGTATTAGTCCTATCTTTTTTTTATTTTCAACTTTATTCTTTTTCTCAGTTCAGAACTGTAGTGACTTTTGCTACTGTTAGTATATACTTAAACCTTAGTTTATTCCAAAATAATGATTTGAATGATTACAGTGACACATACAATGTGGGAAGATTAAAAACAAGTGAGAAAATGAAGACGGAAGGAAAATAATTAGGACAATAATTTGAAGTCAGGGGTAAAGTTACATACAATGCATAGAAAAAGGGTTAGTTAGAGGAGGGGCGCAGATTAGGCTCTACTTTTAATAGTAATACTCAGCTTCTGTAGTAGTTTGTAGGACTTTTGTAATCTTAGATGATAAATATATTCCTTTCTCTAAGGTTATTTCTTTATTTGGCATTTGTATTTGTTAGCCTCATTGCTTACTCAGAATAGAGTGCTTATAAAGATGTGAGTCAGATTCCTCAGTAATGGGTTTTAGAGCTCTTTGGAAAATCAGGACTCATTTTTCTGTTGTGCTTTCTTTCTGCAGTCTTAGAGTTTTGATGAGTTTATCAACTCATCTAGTATCTTTCTTTCTCTAGTATCCATGGTTCTAGCATACATGAGATATTCTTGGAACATTTAGTTTTTAACACTTTGGTTTACCAGTAGAATAAAATGACTTTGGTGGAAACTAAATATAAATTTAAGGATGTTTCATCTGCACAATATTGTATCTTTATGACCCTGGCCATGTCAAGTACCTCTTTTGGGTTTCTCCTGTTTTATTTGTACTAGATACTTAAGATTTATTATGATTTTCCAGTTGAAAGTGGCAGAAAGCCCAACTCAAAACTGGTTTAAGCCAAAATAGGGAGTTAATGATTTGGAAATGCTGGAGGTACATGTGGATTCAGGTTTCTTCTTCTAACTCCTAGTGTTCCACATGGAATCCAGGCTCTCCCTTGGGATAGGTAGCATGGTGGCCTTAGCAGCTCTAGTTCTCATCTTCTCATTGTCAAGTTCAGTGGAGAAAAGATTGCATTTCTTGTGGCTTCCATGGAAGTCCTAGGATTCAATGTATGTGACCCATCATTGAATCAATCACTGTGATTAGTGGACGTGACCAAAAAATAAGTGTCTCCTATCAGCCCCTTAAAAATTTAACATTATATTCTTCTCTAGCTTCCTACTCAAGCTTTTGCGCTACATGTGAACTTTTCTATAGGCACTATAAGGACCTGAAAACAATAAGTTGAAAATTAGTAAACTATCTTACTGATAACTTGTAAATTGTTTTTTTTTTAATAAATTATTTTGGAAATAAAACACCCACTTAAGACAAGTAAGTACAGTTTTTATAAGAAAATTTATCAAAGTATTTTCCTGTAGTTTATGGACAAGTTTTTGGTTTTCTTATTTTATTAATTTCAAAGCTCCCAAAGTTGATAGCTGTTTCTGTTGTTTCTCTATAGACTTTTAAACTCATCAGTTAAAAGAAGGATGCATTACAGATTGTCTTTTCTCTCAAATGAAGTTGGAAATGTCCCCATAAGATTTGTTTTCTGATCTTAATTCTGTATTCTTTCAGAATTAATGACAATTTTTATGATGGTGGTATATATCTATATTCTGTGATTTGTGGATGATTGCTTATAGCCAAGTCATTCATAAAGTTATTAAAATAATGGAGTTGAACTGGGTTTTTGACAAAGAAATTGATAAGCAGTCTAGTATCTCACATTTGTATTGGGCCTTTTCATCATGACTTCATTACTTCCTTTGTGAAAAATTCCAGAATGTTACATTCTACCCATATTTACGTGTACACATGCAAAAACCATCTGTAAACCTATAAATTGACTTTTTATTGTAGTATCTATTGTTAAGACCAACTGCTTTCAAGGGGGTACCTACTAATTGCACAGTGTGAGAGACTTAGAGGACCTGGGCTAGGAAAATATTTTAAGAACATGGACAGAATGGTCTATAAAATATATAAAGTCCCTTTCAATTGCAGAATTCAGTAAATTAACCCAGTTGCCTGCAGGAAATGGATATAATGAAGGAAATCAAAGACATCCTTGCTGTGCTGCAAGCAGCAGGAATCCCTTACTAAGGCCATGCTAGCCCCTGGCCAATAGACAGATTCATTTGTTCTTAGAGCATATATTTTATTCTTATTTGAAACCAGAGTCAGTTTAGGATAGGTGAACAATGGGCCGTATGAGAAAGAGGAGCAAGTGTAAAGTTTATTCTAACATTAAGGGGTGATTAAATGTGCCCCTTTATATCTATTAGCTTTTTTTTTTTTTTTTTTAAGAGACAGAGTCTTGCTCTGTTGCCTGGGCTAGAGTGCCATGGCGTCAGCCTAGTTCACAGCAACCTCAAACTCCTGGGCTCAAGCGATCCTCCTGCCTCAGCCTCCTGAGCAGCTGGGACTACAGGCATGTGCCACCATGCCAGACTAATTTTTTTTTATATATTTTTAGTTGTCCAGATAATTTCTTTCTATGTTTAGTAGAGATGGGGGTCTCACTCTTGCTCAGGCTGGTCTTGAACTCTCCTGACCTTGAGTGATCCTCCCACCTCGGCCTCCTAGAGTGCTAGGATTACAGGTGTGAGCCACTGTGCCTGGCCTATATCTATTAGCTTTGACTACCCATTTTTCATGCTCTTTCTAGCTAAAGGAGCAAAATTTTGATTACCATTGTTTTCTAAATCTGTATGTGTATAAAATTGAGACTCTGCTAACTTGGAATATGTGTTTATTTGGGATAGGGACAGGTTAGGTCTCTGAAAATAAATACTGTATGTATTTAAGAAATGAGCAGTGTTTAGAAAATAGTAGAGTTGGCCGGGTGTGGTGGCTCATGCCTGTAATCCTAGCACTCTGGGAGGCTGAGGCGGGAAGATCGCTCGAGGTCAGGAGTTCGAGACCAACCTGAGCAAGAGCGAGACCCTGTCTCTACTAAAAATAGAAAGAAATGATTTGGACAGCTAAAAAAATATATATAGAGAAAAAATTAGCCGGGCATGGTGGCGCATGCCTGTAGTCCTGGCTACTCGGGAGACTGAGGCAGTAGGATCGCTTGAGCCCAGGAGTTTGAGGTTGCTGTGAGCTAGGCAGACGCCATGGAACTCTAGCCCAGGGAACAGAGTGAGACTTGGTCTCAAAAAAAAAAAAAAGAAAGAAAAGAAAAGAAAAGAAAATAGTAGAGTGCTTGTTTAAATGGTGTAAGGTTTGAATTCAAAAGGTTTTTTTTTTTTATCAGGATCAACTTTCATTCTACAGGTACTTACTCAGAGCTTGCAAGGAGACAGGGAGCATGTTAGATGGTGCAAGCTTTGAAAATCTTTGGAAGTGATAAATTACAAAAGATTTTAAAAATACCACTAGGTAGGTCTTAATACTCTTGAAGGTAGTGAAACTGCATGTATTGAACATATTTTAAACTTTAGGAATTTAGCCTTCTTTCTCCCTTTAGCGAACCAGGAAATAGAATAGCTTTATTTGCAGAAATAATTTTTAATACCTGTATATTTGGTTTTGAGAATTCTTGTTTATTGAAACATTCAATATACTGGCATGTTTAGTAAACTTTTTTGAATGAATAGGCAGTTTAAAATGAAAAAGTTAAAATAGAAATATGATGTAGTCTGACTATAATTAAGTTAAACCTTTATTGCAAGTAGATATAATAATATTCCTAAAGTCATCTTCCTGAAACTGATACCTCTTCTGAGAAAAAATGAGAATGTTCATTATATCAGGAGAAAAAAGTTTTCACTTTCCTATGTTCTAATGTTCTTTTTTTTTTTTTCTGTCTAAACCATTATATATAAGGGGCTAATGTTCTTTTTAAAACATGGTAAACTTTGCACTCTCTTACATGAAAGTAGGGTAAACATTTTTGGCCTGGTATATTGGAGGGCAGTCAGGATCTTTTTCACTCACTTCCAGAAATTCTCTGATTAAACATTTGTGACTTGTGAGGGTAGGTAGAAGGTCTAGGAAGGGATACAGCCAGCACTTGTGTCTGAGATGGTAAGAAGGGGAAGTTGGATTAACTAACTCAGGGTGGGGACAGGGGCACTGGTGTAGATAATGAGAGCAGATGTCTCTCAGTTCCTCGGCAATGTCTGAAAAACAAGGTAGGTTTTTAGTTTTATCAACTGAAATCCTGTCAGTTGTCATGCAATATGGACCATGGATTGTCACATCTTTAGAAATGGTAGGCTTATAAGACAGGACACCCTTAGGAGTTTTCTGACTGTATACCCTCAGTTAGGTATTTAGAAGCCACAACATTGAAATGAGTTTAGGGTAGTGTCTTTGTTAACTCAGAGTGTAGCCAAACTCTGATAGCTGTCTTAACCTCATCTGCTTCCTGCCTTTACTGAAGGACAATGGCCCACAATCAGGGGTAAGTTGCTATGACCAGATTTCCCAAGCAACTGTGGAAATGCCAGAATTCTGTTTTGAGGTGGCCTGGAGGAGAGAGGATTGAGAAGCTTGAGTTGTATATTGTATATTGGCTGCATCTGAAAAAATATAGTAGACAAAAAAATAAATAAATAAAAATTACCTGTATTTAATTCTGGATTTTTAGATGTATTTTATATTTATTAAATAAAAATGGGATCATAATGTAAGTCCTGATTTGTTGCCTTTATTCACTTAATGTTTCTTGAACTCTTTCAGTGTATTGTAACTTTCCACATATTAAACTTTTTTCTGTGTCTATAAATATACTTCTACAACATGATTTCTATTTGGTGGAGACATAATATTTTGTCTTATGGGTAATCCCTAATTTATTGAACCAGTCCGTTTGTTGACATTTTTCCTTTGCTATTATGAACAGTGATGTGATGGACATCTTTTTAGCTATATTTTTGAACATTTTTTTTTTCTTGATACAATGGCTTACACATGCAGTTGCTGAGTCAAATGTGCATGTTTTTTAAGTCTTGACTGTATTGCAAAGTTGCACACCAGAGATTGTACCATTTACACTCCCATCAGTGGCATAGATGAGTGACAAGTAGATAAAATTTGAAAATAAATCAGGGGAACTTGCTGCTTTAGTTTAGTGTCAAGCAAAGGAAGTGACAGGCAGTATAAATTTAGGAAAGAAAGCAGGGATTGTAGAGTCAGATAGAATTGTAGAATTGCAGTTTTGTCATTTTTGACCTTTGACAAGTTGTTTGATATTTCTGTTCCTCAGTTTCCTCTTCTGTAAAACTCAGCTACCTGTCTGGCCAGCGATGGTGTGGGAGTTAATGAATACAATATAGCTGTACAGGACTCAGTTTGTACCCCCTCCTAATTTATCCTTTTTTTGTAAATTTTCATATCGTTTAACTTTTATTGAAAAAGGTTAAACTTAGAGTTGAGAGCTCTCCCCTAGTCCTGAGTAACGTTCCTAATTGGACCACAGAGGCTAACTGACAAAGGCCCAGATGTACGTAAGTGTTATTAAATTCTCTCTAGTCTAAGGATTTATGGATCTTGGATAAACTGTGTTGGGACTGGATTCAGATTGATTTGACCTGAAGCTTGCTGAAAGAATCTGTTCCTCCTAGGCAACTGAACTTCACACTGGTCCTAGTACAACTGAGGACCCATGTGGCTATGCCAGAAATAGGTTATTTTGTTGCATCCTGTTCTCTGTCAGGCAGCTTAGAATAGAGATTCTGCTTCCCACCTCACACGTCTAATCTTCCCCTCCTCCAGCTTCTGTAAGAGCTTTGAAAAACCTGGTGACAGTTTTGAATCATGGGTGGTAGTTGTGAGGTGTATAAGGATGATTTTGCCTTTGGATTTCCTTAGAAATAAGCCGTTATGATTTTGATGTTCACTGCTGTTTCTGAGGATGGCTAGGTAAGATATTTTTCTAGCATTTAGCATTTTAACACATTTCAAAGTATAGATGTTTAAGATGGACTCAAAATTAATTCTTGGGCAAAGAATTTTTTATTTAAATTGTCAAGTTACTATTTGTAATTAAACAAAATAAAGCATCACTTAAAATTATACAAGGTACTATTAAAGTATTACGTGAGTACTAGATGGATGGGAATTGGGAAAAAATTAGAACATATGGATGAATGAAAATTTTAAAAGAAAATTACCCTTCATCCCTTTACCAAAGATGACCATGAAGATCCATTTTAGTTTGTTAGCTTTTGGTTTCTAATATCTTAGAATCATTGAAGATGAGATAATTTTTTTAGACATTAAAATAATTACATAATTATTTTATATATATTATTTTATGTAATATTTTATATAATTATTATATAATTATAATAATTATTTTATTATAGTAGTGTTTAGGGAAAGTTTGGCTTCTGGCTTTGAGTCCTGATCCCACTACTGTTTGGCAGTGTTTGAATCTCTAAAATTTGGCAGATAGTAAATTTCAGTTTTCCTCATTCTTCTTTTTTCCTCCCCCTTCTTTCTCCCTGTCCCCTTTTCTTCCCTTAACATATACCTCACCCTGAAAATACCCGGTGGTTTAATATTACGACAAATAAGTATGTAATTCTACAATGCTAAGAATCAAAATGTAAACTTTCTTGGTTATATGTCACATGTTTATTGTCAAATTCTGTTATAAAATGCCATCATGAGGAAAAGGAAGTCTTTTTTACACATTAAGGTGATGGGCCAAAATTCACTTATTTAAAAGGCTATAGAAAATGCCTTTAAATTGTGAATTAGCTTTTATCTGCAAGCTGTTTGCTGTATTATGATTCTTGGTTTTAAAAACAGTGCAGTTATTTTGGTGAGAGTTTGCTATTTCTTACAGGTTTCCATCAGGTTTTGAATTTTAGAAAACTCTTCCACTGAAAGCTTTGTGGCCTTATTTTTATGGCAAATACTGCTGCTTCTTGAAAAGCAACAGTCTGAAAGATGAGACACAATAGGATAATTCCTAATTTGGATTAATTTTAATGCTCGCTCTATTTGCCTTGAGGTGAGGGCAATTTTCAGCTGAAACTAACTGGGGACTCTATAGCTCTCCGACTCAGGTTTAGAGAGTTGGAGTCATGTACCCTCCTTGAGCCTAACTACTGTGTGATTTTTCAGGACCCAGTCCCCACTCCTGGCTAGAGATTTCTGGTGGAAAGGGTGTTACTGCCAAATAGTTACCATGAAGTGGATCTTTTATTTCCCTCCTTCGGTATCTGGCAGCCCTCATTTCATTATCATGGCACTCTGTTTTATATCCCATCAGAAGGGCAAGGTGAAAGTTTTATGGGGAAAAAAAAGACCTAGGCTGAGTATGAAAGTTGGTAAGTGCTGATCCTGGTGTCTACTTTTTGTAGCCAAGCTGAAAGAAATTTGCATTGGTTGTAAAACAAAAATGAGATACTATCTTGTAGGTTCTCTAAGAGACTTATCTTACTTCTTTTAAATAATGCTATGCTCCAGCTGCCAAAGGTCATTCCTCTGCTTAAAACAGTTTAATAGCTGTCATATTATCGCCTCTAGCAGTGGTTTGAATATCAAAGTTTTTGATATCTCACTTAAAGCAATTTAAAAGATTCAAAGCGCTCTTACTGGTCTTTAATAAAATCCATAATATCTATGAAAACATCCATGGTTTTTGTTCTATTTACTTCCAACCTTTATCATTGGGTTACTGTTGAACACACTTCTTTTTTTGTTTGTGGCAAATGTTTCCCATTTGTTCTGGAAAACATGGGATCCTTCTTTGATGCTGGCTTGAATTGGCTTGGCTTTGACTTGATACTATGCTTCAACCCTTACCTCTCAGTGTAAAAACTTCATCCCCACCCCCACCGGTGGTTGCATGACCCGTTTTTATTTCTCTCTGATAGATATTGTGGAAACAGTATGTATACTGAATTGCAGGAAAAAAATACTGTATAGATTGATATAAAATTGGGTGGCACATCTGGGAGCCAACTACCAGTGGTCTGTAGCACGTGGTTTAAGAACTGTTGTCTTACAGGGTGAAGTCTCAAGATTGATAGAATGGTAAAGGAGTCCTCTGTGATTTTGTCCCTCTCTATCTCTCTAATTAAGCTTTCTTCACCTCACACTTAAATATTTCAGTGCTGATTTAATTGCACATACTTGCATAGGATGTGTCATTTCTTAGCTCTTTGGCTTTGCTTATGCTATTTATTGTCTGGAATGTTTCTCCTTTCCCTCTGGCTGCCTCCTACTCACCCTTTGTGACTTAGTTCAGGTATCCTCCTCCTTTGGGTGGATTGAGTCTCTTCTTTATGTGTGTGTATGTGTATTTACACTGCACATTCTCAAGATTCCCTCCTATGAACTTGGAAGGTAGAATGTTTTAATTGCTTTTCTACGTGCAGATAGATACAAGGTCAGTTTTTTGTTGAATAGAACCTTGTATTTAAGCCACTCAACTTGATTATCTCAAGCACAATGGTAGGAGTTAGAAGAGGCTGGTAATGATTCTGTAGGAAGTGGTTTAAAGAAAAAGAATTTGGGGGGGTGCTATAGAAAACCTATAATAAAGCAGATTTCTGAATCTGAGGTTATAACATTGGAGAGATGATTAACATAAAATGCCTCTTTGAGGAACTTTTTGAAAGAATTGCCTCTTTGAGAAGGAATCAGGGCAGGAGATTCAAAACAATCCCATCTAAAAACAGAGCGAAGTTAGCTTTTGTGAGTTCTTTAAGGGAGCCAATCAGGAGACAAGGTGCCCACAACCACTTTTCTCTTTTGATTTGTGGTTCCTATGGCAATAGGAAGAGAGCCTGGGACATTTCTCTTCTACCTCTTTTAATAAACTTTTTGCTTTTGAAATATGCCAAAAGCTGTTCTTCTTGTCTTTACTGGCTTATAGTGTTTCTCAGCATAGTGGCCCTCATTTTGGTTTTTGATTATACAATGGGTATGGTCGAAGTAATAAATACCATCAGCTTCCTCGGCTCATGTTATTTTCTTTGGCTATAGAACCTACAAATATACAATCTTATTGGGTATCTGCTGTTAATATCAGAACCAACTATGAATCACTTCTTGTTCTTTATAAGCAGTCATAAATTAAATTAGAATACTGGCTATTACAAGTAACTAAATATGAAATTAGACATATCTTGGAGGTTTTCTACCATCCAGAGTCGTCTCTTAAGAATCTCCACTGTGATCCTCCTGGGTTTCCCTTGGCTCAAGGCTGAAGTCTCAAGAGGAAAGAGGCTTAGTTTGTATTGTTGTTAGCTTAATAAGTAGGTCAATAAGTATTTATTAAAATTGGTAAATACCCACAGTATCAGGGTAAGTTCATCAGACATATTTTAGCCATAAGGTAATGTTCCAGAAGCTCAGAGTTAAAACACTGTTTGCTTTATAAAAGAAAACAGAAAAAAAGAGAGATGATATGTGAATATAGTTAATATGAAGAAATCTTTTCATTAGTCAGTTAAAGAATAATTATAGCAGAATGATCAACATGAGTTTCTAACCAAGTCCCTAAATTTGAAGTTAGAAGCTTTAGGAATCAATTACTGTTGTGGTCCTAGCTGAATGTTAATGCTCTTAGGTTGATGAATGTGGAACTTTTATTTTTATCCATTATTTTCAAATTGGATCAATGTCCTTCTGATCCATTAGACCTAAAAACAACCTTGCTTAGGCCAGCAGGTACAGCCTTTCTTATTAAAAGGTGGGCGTATTTCCTAGAGTGGCATTTTCTGTTGAGTAAAGACTTTTTCAGCAATGTGGTTATTCAGTTAGCTCCAAGGTAATTGAGTGTGAAAATAGACAGTTCTTATACCTTTTAATCACCACTGTCTTACGCTTATTGAATGGATAACACTGGTCTTGAAACTGGAAGGTCCCAGTCCTGGGATAATCTGAGAGTTGAGACTTTGGATTAATAGATATTGGCAGTTGCATCATACACCAGCCTGGGTGATGCCTAGGATCAAGCTATCTCTTCCTATATTCTATTCTGAAGCAAACAGTGTAAGGTATGGAAAGTAGTGAAAAGTGACTCTTGCCCCAGACCTGGGTTGAAATCTCAGCTCAACCTGGCACTGTGTGATTTTGGATAAATAAATTACTTCATCTCTTTGAGCCCGTGTTTCCTCTGATGAATGCTGGGAGAAGTAATGCCTGTTGTGTTTGATTATTGTGAAAATGGGATGTGATAGCCGCTATATATTTAGCATGGTATTGGCATCTAATAGGCCCTCAATAAATACTGGTATCACTATTTATACCCCACAGTCTCCTACAGATATTATAAAGATAAATTCTTGGAAATCAGACCTTCAGAGGGTCCTTTAAAAATCTTTTCCTGAATATATAACTTCAATATCACGTTTTTAAAAAGCTTTAAAATATCAGATTTGTAATAAATGGTTAATATTTTGAAACTAAGTTCGCAGAAAATTTTCTTTGTGTTTCCCACATTTTTGTAAGTATTGATTAGATCACAGATAGTTAACAAACCTTGGGAAGATCATTATTTTTCTTCTTTGGGCTTAGTTTCTTCACTTTCTAAAATCAGGGGTGGGAAGTTAGACACAATAGTCTTTAAAATTCCTTCCAGTTCTTACAATCCATGATTTTTTTATTTGTTGAATGTGAAAAAATGCCTTTAAAAACATTTTAGATTATAGGTTATTAATGGAAGCTGATCAATACCTTACGCTTTCATGACTATTACTCTTTGAAGCAAGTACTATTAAACCTTACAGAGGAAACTTGACTTTTTATGGAATAAATGAAAATTGATTTATAGGTGAGCTTTGGTAATTATTTGGTATTAGTTGCTGAATCTAGGTGTAATCCTTAAACTCTGTTCTTTGCCCATCCCCTTCTGATGTGTGCTGATGTAAGTATTTTTTTATTAAGCATGTGCAAGAATACCTCTGGGTGCAGAGAGTTTGTGGTAGTGGAAAGAAAATCAGGTTGCTTAGAGTCAAACAGGATTAACTTCTAGTCCTAATTTTGCCATCAATTAGCCCCTATTCCCTTATATGTTGGACAAGTTACTGTTTTAACAAATCAAGCTTTCCTAATCCTTGGTTTCCTCATCTGTAAAATGGAGTGATACCTATCTCTAAAGGGTTATTGTGAGAGTTTATTATGTCAGCTATCTAAAATGTAACAGGAGCTTGATAAATGGCAACTACTTTCATTGTATTATACAAACATTTATGAGTAATACCTATCTTAAAAGGGTTATTGTGAGAGTTTATTATGTCAGCTGTCTAACATATAACAGGAGCTTGATAAATGGCAACTACTTTCATTATATTATACAAACATTTATTCAGTATCTTTTTTGTAGTTGGCACTCTGATATGAAGTGTTGGGGCAACAAAATATGTGTGTGTGGAGTGTCATTGGTACACTGCTACTGTATTGGCTATGGTAAGCTTTGGAATAAAGGCACAACTTGGAAATGTGGCATTTTCATTGTTACCAGAAAAATGCTCAATTTTTTATTCCATTTGGTTCCTCTGATTCTGTATTCTTTAAATGCCTTTACTAATAATCTCAATATTTCTTACGTTATAGGTGAAATGTAACTAGTAAGTGGCAGATGCTCAAGAGCTGGAGAGGAACCCAGGTTTATCTGATTTCAAGCAAAGCTGTCTGTGTCTATATGACAATTGGGGTGATCATAGAATTTATCCAAAAAACCAGAACACTTTGAGAGTGAAAGTTATACTGGGACAATAAGTGTAAACCAGGACTATCTCAGGCAAATGAGGATATTTGGCCGTCCTAACTATAGCTAGGATGAACAAGTTTATGAGCTCGGATCTAAGACTTCTGGAATGTTTTAGTGGAACCCGACCATCCACTTTTGGTTTTTTTTGCATGATTATTGATTTTGCCATAGTAAAGTAATTAACCTTAGATCTGAAAAAGTATTTATTGAATACCATAGTCTAAAGGTTATTAAGTACTAGCCATAATATATATGTGATCCTCCCGCCTCAACCTCCTGAGTAGCTGGAACTGCAGGTGCACGTCACCACGCCCAGCTAATCTTTTCTGTGTTGAGTAGAGATGTGGTCTCACTCTTGCTCAGGCTGGTCTGGAACTCCTGAGCTCAAGAGTGATACTCCTGCCTTGGCCTCTCAGAGCACTAGGATTACAGGCACGGGTCATTGTGCCTGAGCTAAAACCAGCAAGCTTTTAAAAGAGGGTGTGAAAGGGTAAATGAAATAAGCTTTTAAATTCTTAGTCAAGTCAAACAAACTTTGTAAATAAAGTCCAAAATGAAAATCAAGACATTCTAATGTTTTTTCTTTGGGAAGGCAGAGATGTGGATGACACTGAAAATCAGATGTGTTTTTAATCAGGTCTTTTATTGCCTGTATCTATCAATCTATCACTCATCTTTCTTCTTCCTTTTGCCTTTTTCTCTAGGTCTCCTGTGATTTTACTTTAGTGAAGTACGAAAGTGTCCTCACATGATAAAAGTTGGGGTGATCAAAGTTTTTATAATAGAGGCATCATAGTCTTTTGGAAAGAATGTGGGTTTTGGTAGCAGACAAACCAAAGTTTGAAGGGCTCTCCCCTCCTTTGCTTTGTGTCCTTGTGCAAATCACTTAAACTCTGAGCCTCAGTTTCCTTACACTGTAGTATGAGGATTAGAGAACACAACTAAGTGCTGAGCAAATAGTAGGTTCTTAAGCAATGATGGCAATTATGATTATATGACATAGACCAAAAACTGTTACGTTGGTGAAGTTACAGCCACAATCTTGTTTTGTACTCCAGCTTTCACAGTTGCCTTTAGTGGGTTTTCATTTAAACATTCTCTCTCTCCCTCTTGATTCTGTTCACTGTATCCTGAGAAATTAGTGTTTGGCAGCAGAAACCTCCTTTCCATAGTACAGAAAGCGGGCCCGCTCCCAAGGGTTTAGTAAGCTGTCTAGGACCATCCCTAACCTCCAAACTGCCAAGGGTGCACCCCCTTCCCCAACTAACATTCAAGTTGCCTGTGTGAAGGAGTGATTTGTTGCGGCCTCTAACTGCTTCTTCTCTTCCTTCCTTTTTGTCATCCTGCAGTGTTCTGTGCCAAGGTCTTTGTGGCTAGGCTGCGCCAACCTGGTAGAGAGCATGTGCGCACTGAGTTGCCTGCAGAGCATGCCCAGTGTCAGATGTCTCCAGGTGCCTCTCTTCTTTCTTGTTGTAAATGTGTTTTACGTATGCCATGAACATTTGTTGAAACTTGCAGTAGTGTGTTTAATCCAATGTTAAGTCTGCTAAATGTTCTGTGTAACCCTCTGCTTTCCTCCAGCCTGGGTGCCTCACATGGAGGAGTTAGTACCAAGAGGGGCCCTTCTGAGCAAATGGGTCTTTGGCTGGGCCCTGTCCTGCTCCCCTTTTCTGCTCCTGCTTTTTATTCTTTCCCCCTCACCTTGAGGTTGTGATTCTCACGTTTAATAGTTCTGCATGTGCAAAAAAAAAAAAAAAAAAAAAAAGCCCTGATATTTTCCATTTGGCTATTTTAATAGTTCTTTGTTGAGTTGGGAGGGTTTCATAATTAAAGTGGTGATTTTTCTATTTTGAAACTCATCCTTTTGGCTTGCTTTCTCTTCCCCCTTCAAAAAAGGAGGGAGGAGGGAATCACTACTGGTATAAAGCCTCAAATTGAAGTTTATAAAGATCACAGCTTTAAGCTGCCTGTAACTTGTCAGTTTGGGCCACCTCCCAAAGGCCAGATCTGACACCTGTCTTCAGGGTCCACCCAGTTTTCCAGGCCGAGGCCGGCAGAGAATTCCACAGATAAAAGTAAAGTTTTTGGGGGGTGGGTGGGAAGGGATTGCTCAGGATAAAATTGTTAGCAGGAGTGCAGTTGGTGACCCTCTCTTGTTGGGATGGCTTCTAAGAGAGCCAAGGCAGAAAACATTGTGGCTTTATTTGTGAAGCTCTGTTTAGACAAAGCTCGTGTTTAATTAAGCATGGTTTCAGTAGCAATATTCAGTTTCATCACTGCATATTCCAGACAGTTTGATATGTCTTTAAAAAGCAATATTAAATTCCTGGCATCCTATTGAGACTGCTCTGTATCAGGAAAACAGTGTAAAATTAGGAAATGAGTTAGAGGGATATTATTGATGGCCTGGGTGACTTTACTGTTCTCAAGGTTATCTTTCTAGTCATGTTTATAGTCTTTAAGTGGAACTGAGAAGCCAGGAAGAAGGAAAATTTTTTTCCATATTTGGGTCAGGCATTTTATTATTGGCAAACATTCTGAGTAGTATTGGTGTGGTTATTTATTCAGATTGCTTTCTTTAGAAAATTGTAGTGGAACCTCACTAACACAATTAACTGGAGAGTGAATTCAATATTAAACCTAGTTGTGTTTAGATTTTTATATATAAAGGTGGGTTACAAGTCCTATGATAACAGAAATTGGGTGTTTCAATGAGACACCAGTGCAATGAATGTATGTTTATCTTTGGATCGCTTCCCTGCATGCAATGTAACTTTAACAAAAATGTTCTTGAAATGGCAGACATTATTGCATGTGCTCTCGTTGGTGTTGTATAATGGATATTTGCATTATAATAATAGTGTACATCTTTGTCTCTATTTTTCTGGGGGGAAAAAAAAAGAATTTTCCAGTTGCTTTTTAGTGGGCTGACCCAGTTTTTTCTAGAACTGGAAATTTAGGTAGGAGAAGAATTGTAGTTAATGAGGTCCTAAAGTGTAGGTTCTTTTTAATGCATTTGGTTAAAAGTAATTGACCAATGGAAGACATCATTCAATATATTTTAGTAATGGTATTGTGAGTTCTCTGCAGGTGGGATGGATACGAGGAAGTATGGGTTCCTACTCTGTTCAAAATGGAAACCCAAATTTGTTGAAAGTTCTTTGACTCATCTGTCTCAGTGAAAGTCACTTAGAGAAAAAAATGGAAACTTTGCCCTTGGTTGGACCTTATTTCAGTGAGTGGAGCAATATTATGTTTAGAGGTATGTAGGGTATTTTGTTTACTTAGGTTTTAAGTTTTGCTAGTATATAACTGAGGGTATGCAGCACAGTAAAGTGAAATAAAATGAAGTACTCAGCTGATTGGAATTAGTAAATCATTACTCTATTTTTTCCCATATGCCATATGTGAATGGAAAGTTAACATGTATTAGTGAACCTGGAATACTTTCTTTCTCTCCACTTATTTGTTTTAATTATTATTTATTTTAACACCAATGTTCTCCCGTCTACCTCTAACAGTGCTAAAAGTTAGTCCCTTAATTTGGGTTTAGGCTTTCAAAGAGTGTTTGTTGCTTATATGCTACATCTTTGGTTTGACTCTTCCTTGACATTGTACACCTCTCAGCAAGCCATTTTAAGCAGGGCCTGAGAAGAGAAGGAACAGGCTACTTGAAGAAGACAGAGCCTTAGTTAACTTTGCTTGGGCTCTGGAGTTCCATGAAAGGGTCCTGTTTAAAATTGTCACACTGGACCCACTGATGGTTGCAACTTTAACCAATTGACCGGTCTACATGGCTGAATTAGTATACCTTTTTGAAAAAGCAGGAGTGAAGATAGTAGTTGCCGTTAGGCATGATTTAGCCACTCCTGTTTCTGAGAAGGGAAAAGGGATAACAGAGACTTAAAAATCACTCACTACCAACTGTACCTGGTGCTTCACATACAATAGCTTTGTGAAAACCCTGTCAGGAGGGTGCTATTATCTCCAATTTTCTGATGTGGAAACTGAGTCTGAGGTGATGTGTGTTATTTGACCTAAGCTAATATTTTTATAGCTGTGAAGTGGTGGAACTGGTGTATGAACCCCACATTTGCCTGATTCCCAAACTAGTTTCCCTTCCTCTTCACTGGAATGCTACTTTCTTAGAGTTTCCATCTTATTTTTATTTGTGGAAGCTTTACTATTGATATCTGGTGTTTGTTTTGTTTAGTCATTATTTATTTGACAATGAAGAAAGACCTTCAGATTCTGTAAGAAAAAAAATTGGCATTGTTTGCTAAAATGAGCCCTCCTGAATGTTAAAGGTAGTGAAGTTCCTGAATGGACTCCTGCAAACTTAATTCTGTGAATATTTACTGAGCAATCAGTATGTGTCAGGGCCTGTACTGGTGCTGGGCATATAGAGATGAACTTGTTTCCTGCTCTCAAGGAGCCCATTGTAGTAAGCAGACCCTGTGAATGAAAATCTAGACTGAGGCTGGGCGCAGTGGCTCACGCCTGTAATCCTACCACTCTGGGAGGCTGAGGTGGGAGGATTGCTTGAGCTCAGGAGTTTGAGGCTAGCCTGAGCAAGAGTGAGACCCATCTCTACAAAAAAAAGTAGAAAAATTAGCTGGGTGTGGTGGTGCCCGCCTGTAGTCCTAGATACTCGGGAGGCTGGGCAGGAGGGTCACTTGAACCCAGATCTTTGAGGTTGCAGTGAGCTGTGATGACACCACTGCATTCTACCTAGGGCAATAGAGCGAGACTATGTCTCCAAAAAAAAAAAATCTAGATTGAACCACAAATGAAGGCCAATGGAGGGGTGTGTGTGTCTATTAAAAGTCTGAAGTTAGACAAACCTATGTGTGCTTTCAAAACAGTGTGAACCAGTTTAAACCAGGACTAACTCTCTACATATTTTAGAACAGTTGAACTGGAATATCTGGATATGTCTGAACCATGCTGAACTGAATCAGTATTTCATTTGTCTTAGATACCCAGATTTGACCAGTTGATTGTTACATCAGGTAATCAGGAGTTCAGACTATGCGCAGTATTAATTTGCCAAGGCTCCTATGGACTGAGAATAATAGTGATGTTAATAGTACTATGTTTCATTTATTTCCCATGTAATCTTTCTGGGGCACTACATGTTGGGTTATCTCATTTGATCTTTTATGGAGAAGTTATCTATCTTGCCTTTTTGTATATGAAGTTAGAGAACTGAATTGACTTACCTAAGGTTACACATTTATTTAAGTGGCAGAACTGGGTTATGAACCCAGATCTGGATAACTGCAAAGCCAGCGCTCTGGTCACCACATTTAATGACAGCTGCCATTTTGACTTGGCAACTGCCATTTTTAGGTTGAAACAAATTCCCCTTAGCTAACACAACCAGAGTGATGTAGTAGACTGACAAATTTTCTTGGGAATGCCATTTCTAGATTCTCAGCTTGGGGAGGGTGTTAGTGATAATCGTTTTTCAGGAGTTGGACTGATTACTTCAAATGACAATGAGGATTATGTGAATCAAGTTTTAGTGCCTCCTTCCAAGCTTGGTGTGTATAGTGCTGGGTAATAATTAATGCAGCCTCTTCAGAGCTGCCTTTCTTCTTTCTTTTCTTACTTTCAGTATACGTAGTGAGGCACAGTGGTCTGAGAACCTGTAGCTGTTGACATAAGAGGATATTTTTTAGAGAAGGAAGATAGATTCATAGAAAGAACCTTGGCTTTGGAGCAGACAAACCTCAATTCTAGTCCCACTGTGAGAATGGGCAAGTTATATTACTTTCCTGAACCTCAGTTTCCTCATCTTTAAAAATGAAGGCCGTTGTGTCTCTTACAGGATTTTTGTGAAGAAGAGGAAGAAAATACCTCTTACTGATTCCTACTGTTGGGGGTGACAAAAATCTGTTTCTTTCTTTGCTTGCTCTTAGTTCTCTCTCTCTATTCAAGAGGGAATTCCAGTCTTATTATCTTAGATTCCAGGGTAGGGTAAGGATAAGCTAAAAGCCTATGCATAAGTCAAGGCCCCTACTGTTTGGTATTCTTCTTTTGTTCGGGGCTTGTCTCCTTAGGTCAGACATGGCTGTTCCAGCTCATTGCCTTTGTCTCTTTTCTAATGAGCACTGGGGAGTTGTCATTTCTTGTTAATTATCCGGTGGCATTCTGGGTCCAATAATGTGAAGGCTTGGAGTGACCTTTTGGGTTGCTCGATGATAGAATCTGTAATATTTTGTGAATATTAAAAAACACATTCTATATAAGAAAATTTATAAAATGTAGTTACCAAAAAAAATTGATTCGTAACCTCAGCACCCATCACCACTAAGAGCATTTATTGCTATTAAATATTTTAGGGTCTCATTTCTTTCTGCCTGTTGGGTAGGGAGAAATCCATCAAATTTTGTACATTCTCTTTGTTATTATGGTGATGATGATGATGATGATGATGATTATAACAGTGATGTTTTTAATGCCCGGTGGAACCCCAGTTTGACCTTAGAATCACTAGAGGGATAAAAGAGGACCTAGCATAGTGCCTCCCTCCTACTTCTGTCTCACCTAGAATCGTACTCTATTTGTTTTACATAGTGGAACTCTTAGAAAGATTTTATTTATTTGTTTGTTTGTTTGTTTGTTTGTTTATTTATTTATTTGAGACAGACTCACTCTGTTGCCCGGGCTAGAGTGCCGTGGCGTCAGCCTAGCTCACAGCAACCTCAAACTCCTGGGCTCAAGCAATCCTTCTGCCTCAGCCTCCCGAGTAGCTGGGACTACAGGCATGCGCCACCATGCCCGGCTAATTTTTTTCTATATATATAATTTTAGCTGTCCAGATAATTTCTTTATTTTTTTAGTAGAGATGGGGACTCACTCTTGCTCAGGCTGGTCTCGAACTCCTGAACTCAAATGATCCACCCACCTCGGCCTCCCAGAGTGAAAGGATTACAGGCGTGAGCCACTGCGCCCGGCCAAGATTTTATTTTTTTAAAAACTTTCTACTTATGGAAAATTTCCAAACATATACAAAAATAAAGAGAAGCATTCAAGTTAATGTTGAAACTTCAGCTTTTCTTCAGCTTTATTTTTTCTGGGGCATTTTAAAGCAAATCTAAGATGGATTAATAAGAAAAAGGTTTACAAATCACTGTTTTATGTCAGCGTTTAATTTTTTTTTTTTTTTTTTGGAGACAGAGTTTCACTCTGTTGCCCGGGCTAGAGTCCCATGGCGTCAGCCTAGCTCACAGCAACCTCAAACTCCTGGGCTCAAGCGATCCTCCTGCCTCAGCCTCCCGGGTAGTTGGGACTACCACTGTGCCTGGCTAATTTTTTCTATTTTTAGTTGTTTGGCTAATTTGTTTCTGTTTTTTTTAGTAGAGATGGGGTCTCGCTCTTGTTCAGGCTGGTCTCGGACTCCTGAGCTCAAGCAGTCCTCCCGCCTCGGCCTCCCAGAGTGCTAGGATTACAGGCATGAGCCACTGCACTCAGCCAAAAAAATTTTAATCAAAGTTCAAAACATTAAAAATAATACAGCTGGTACTGGAGGTTCTAAGAAGACATGTAAAGTTTCCTTTGACCATAAGCCTCACTCCCAAACTATCACTTTTCAGCTTCTCATTATCCTTTTAGACTAAAGCTTAAAAAAATAGGAATAGAACCATACTATATGTTAATAATATACACTGACCATCTTTCCGTATCAGCATATAAAACCAAGTAGGAACTCTACTCTTTTTTATAGCCGCAGTAATAATTCACCATATGCCTTCATCATTTTTTTATTTAAAAAAAATAGCCCGTTTCCCTTTGAAAGACCTTTACACCACAGGTTGTTTTTTTTTTTTTTTTTTTTTTTTTTGGTGTCCTAAGCACTTCACTAATTTCATTGCACGTATATCTTTAGGCTTTTATGATTATGTATGCAGAATAAATTCCTAGAAGTGCAATTGCTTGGTCAAAGAATATCAGTGTTTTATTATTACACTTGATCTTAGCCAAAAGGCCGAGAAGCGATATGGTGTTTTATCATTAATTAATTAAATTATCTGTATACAGCAGAGTTTAATAATCTCTCCCTTCCAGTTCCTCCCTCTCCCCTAAGAAACAAATATTAACATTTGGTTGTCTATCATTGCATATTTGTTTTTTTTTGTTCATAGGAGGATATGCAGCCCTATAATGGTGGGTATTTCCCAATTTTTTTTTAAATAGAGAAAATGGGCTCACTCTAGAAAAATCACAATGCAGCTTCCTTTATTTGCTTTATTTACTTAACATTATATTATAGGCATGTCCCCAGATCAGTAAAGTCTGACTCTGTAACCAGTGGTGCTTTTATCATCCCTAGATCTTGGGGGGCGGGTACAGTTTCCTTTTCATTTTTGAGGTATAACATACATATAGAAAAGTGCAAAAATCTGAAGTGATTTAAGCATCTTCTTAAGACGCTCTGATTTATCTCAAAGTGGGCAGTGCTTTATTTTGATAGGTATGGCCAAATTGCTTTTATGGAGGGTGGACCAGTTTATATTCCAGTCATTGCCATAAGTTCTGGATATCATTTTAGAATGTTTAGGAGTTACTTTAAATATATTATTAAAAATAACATACTTGTTCAAAATTAAACCAATAAATAAAAAATGACAAATAGTAACATGATAAATTAAGGTTTTCTACTATCATGTAAAATAATTGGATGATATTCCATTTAATAGATATATTACTTAAGAAACGTTCCCTTCTACATTAGGACTGCTTCCAGTTTTTGAGAATTTTAAGCCATGTTGAGTTGAACATCCTTGTAACTAAGTCTTTGAATACTGTTATTATTTTCTTAGGTAAAAACATGTGCATTTAAAAAATTTAGGTTGCTAACTTGTACTTTAAGAAGCTGGGCCAAATTATAATTCTAAAGGCAGTATATGAGAGATTCCCTTTTCATATACTCCAGATGACATTAGATATTTTAATTTTGTATTTCTTTGCCATTTTGATGGATGAAAATATAAAAATGATATCTTGTTATTTTAATATACATTTATTTGATTGCTAATGAGATGGAATATATATCTATAAATATTTATTGGCCATTTCTATTTCTTATTATATCAATTACCTCTTCATTTCCTTTCTCCATTTTTCTGTTGATGGCTTCATTTAAAAAAATGATTTGTAGGAACCCTAAATATTAAATGTATTAACTGTCATTTATTGCAAATATTTCCCCCAGTTTGACATTTGCCTTTCAGTTTTTTTGGTAATGCTTTTGGCCATGATGAAAGTTTTGAAAGAAATGTTTACTTTTTATGTAGTTATACCTATTCCTTTCCTTTACTATTCTTCTAGTGGTTTACATTTAAATCTTTCATTTTCTCTGTAATTTATTTTGCTATATGCTGTGAATTAGGGATCCACGTTTTTTCTATATGGCTAATCTGTTATTTGTACACTATTTACTGATCTAGTGTTTTCCCACTGATTTGAAATCATACTCATGTTTCATTTCCTTGTATCCAGTGATGCCCATTCACAGAAGTCTCATTCAAGCTTTTGTTCTTTACTTCCCTATTATCATCATCAGACATCAATCTCTGTAGGCTCATGGTCACAGCTGTATCATGTGGCCTTTATATGTAGTTTTAGTTTGAAAGTATCTTGTTAATGATGATACAGACTTTCAAAGTTCAGTGCCAAACAGAAAGATTTCTTTTAACATTTTTATAAAAGAGCGATTTTCATTATTATTACTATGAACTGAAATTGTTTTCATCATTTCTTTATCATATTTTCTGAAAACATGTAGGGTGATTGGTGATCTGAGAATTTGAAGCAGCAGCAGAACAGCAAGTAAATTAATATTTTGGAGAAAGTTTTAATGATAGCACAATGTCTGGCATATAGTACTAGCACTCAAGAAATCACATACATTTGCTACTAAAGGTAGCCCCTGCTGTGGGAAAATGAAAACTATACCTTGCTTTACTAACAGTTATAATTTATGGTTTCCAAAACAATGTCCTTGATGGATAAAGTTTCACAGTATAATTTGTGAATAGGGAAGTGGGTATATGGGGTTCAAACCACATTAAAAAATGTCTTTCTATTTTTTGAACAAAAATGGTATCGTATACCTCATACTACAGACATTTATTATGGTGCTTGTAAAAATGCTGGTTTTATTTATTTCTATTGATTTATATTTACTGTTTATTCTGTTTATGAAAGTAACACTTTTTTATTGCAAAAATTTTAGTGGACAAGAAGAAAGAAGAAATTATTCACTTCATTTTAGTGTTCTTTTTTTTCTCGACATTTTATTTGTACATATGTATGCTTATATATATACTTTGTTGTTTTTATAAAGGCTTGTACTTTATATTGAATTATAATCAATTTTTACATTGAACAATATGGTTCATATTAGTGAACTTAGGTCTACATTTTTAATAACTGCATTTTCATTGTCTGGGTATATAATAATTTAATCAGTCTCTCGCTCATGAACATTAAGGTCATTGAATTTTAGTGTATATTTATGATTAATACCTTAGGATATATTATTCGTTGAAAAAAGTTCCAAGTCAAAGGATATAGACTTTTTTAAGGCCTCTAAAAACGTCTACCAAAAACATTATTCTAATTTTCAATCTCATCAGCAATGTCAGATTGTAATAGAAATAAATGCCCAATGTAGAAAACTGGGAAATAGAGTAAAGCACAAAGAATAAATTAAACTACCCTCTGGTTACTCATTTGGTTTTTCTTTAAGCAACAAATATTTATGATGTTTCTACTATATGGTAGGCATTATTGTAGGATCTGGAGAATACAGGAGTGCACAAAACAGACAAAAAGCCATGCCGTCTTGGAACCTACATTTTAGTGGTGAAAGAAAGTGAGTAAAACAAAGAATGTGGTAAATGGTAATAAATTCTATGGAAAAAAATAGGGGTAGAGTAACCCAAGGTTTGAGAAGGGCTTCAGTTTTAAATAGAATGATGAGAGAAAGCCTCCCTGAGAAGATGACTTTGAGCAAAGACCTGAAGGAAATGAGGGTGTGGGCTGTGCAGTTATCTGGAGAAAAAGAATCCCAGGTAGAGGGAACAGCAGGTGTACAGGCCCAGAGCTGGGAATGTCTGTGGCAAGTTAGAAGAATAACATACATATAGAGGGCTGATATCTGGCTGCAGTGTGAAATGAGTAAGAGAGTAGTAGGAGATGAATTCAGAGCGGAAAGGAGAGAAGGCAGGACAAATTCTGTAGGGCTTCTAGGCCTTGCTCCACTTTGCCTTTTATTCTGCATGAGGTGGGAAGTCATTAGAGAATTTTTTTACTAGAGGAGTCATCTGATGTTTTAATGGGATTACTCTGGCTGTTGTGTAGACATTGAATGAAGAGGTGGAGGCAGGGAGACCAACTCTAAGGATTGCAGTGTTGTCAGTCAGGGTTCTCTAGAGAAACAGAATCAGTAGTGAATAGATAGATATTTTAGAAAACTGGTTCACATGATTGTGGGAGCTGGCAAGTTTGAAATTTGTAGGGCAGACCATTAGCTGGAAACTCAGGCAGGATTTCCCTGTTGCAGTCTTGTGGCAAAATCCATTCTTCTTCAGGAAACCTCAGTTTTCGTTCTTAAAGCCTTAAGTTGATTGGATGAGACTCACCAACATTATGGAGGGGGTAAAATGCTTTACTCGAAGTCTACTGATTGTAAAAGTTAATCACACCTAGAAAATAACTTGAGAGCAACATCTAGATTAGTGTTTGACCAAATGCCCACTGTAGCCTAGCCAAGTTGACACGTAAAAGTAACCATCAGATTGGGAAGAGGCTACAGCTTGGAGTTAGGGATTCAGAATGGAAACAGAAGCAGTTCATGATGAAATGAAAGAAAAGGTGATTGTAATGTTAGTAAAAATGATACCAATTTTCTCAAGCCAGTGTCATTTATAACACCAATATCTAACAAGAATTTAGTCAGAGGTGATTTGGACTTTGGAGCCCTGGTATGGTCAGAAGGTAAAAATATACATATGTTTCTACTTGCAGTAATGAAATGGTGAGTGCTTCATGGAGAATCATTAGTAAATAATGCTCATTTTGTGCAAGAACATAAGTAGGTAGGGAACTTACAGTTAATGAACACTTATGTGCCTAGACACGTTACTAAGCTCTTTCTCATACATTATCTTTCTTAATCCTCTGAACAACTTTATAAACTAGAGGCTATTATGTCTGTTTTATATGTGAGGAAATTGAGACTCCCGAGAGAGAAAGCTTGTAACTTGCCTAAGGGTACACACCCACCATGAGGTGAAGCCAGGATTCAAACCTAGTCTCTCTAGTTCTAATATACCGTACTGCTTCTTAAGATAGAAACTACTTTCATAGGGATGATATTTATGTTTTAAGTTGTAAATAGACTTTTCTTAATCTTAGGGCAATTTTGCAATGGGAATACTATTTATGTTATTATATTATTCTAGTGGCTTGCATGATCAAATATCTCCTTTTCAGAGAGACCTTCTCTGACCATCTAATCTAAAATAGCTTCCTGTTTTCCACTGTTCTTTTAACATTTGCTTTTTACTCCAAATTAAGTAACTAAGAAGCAACCTATAACATAAAAGATTTTTACAAGGACTCCAATAAGTGACTCTTGGTTTTCTAAAGTATAATAGAAAACCTGCTTTATTTTTTATTCATAGCACTTAGCACTAAAATTATATTCCATGTTTGTTTTTTTCCTCCTGTTTTCTTTTTCTCTTACCAGAATCCAAGTGCCATGATAAAAAGGGCCACGTCTTGTTCACTGGTAAACATATCTGATTTTAGCATAGTTCCTGACAGGTAGTAGGTGCTTAGTAATTATTTATTGAATGAACAATAAGCATAATAAACTGGAATGCGGAGGAAAGGCTTTGTTAGTATTATATGGTATGGTATTATTTCCTGCCATGCTCAGGACTACGTTGGATTTCGTTCTTTGAATTTTGTGAATCTAAGTATTCCTGTAAGTTGAAAGATTATCTTGAAAAAAAAAAAACTGATTTTGCTTGTTCTATTTTTGTTTTGCTTAAAAAGTACTCTTTTTGAATTATAAAATTAATAGGTACTATATATTATAGAATGTTGGGGTAAAAGTGGAAAGAAAAATGAGAAATAATGCACAATTTAAAGAGTGCCATTCTTAATATTTTGACATATTTTAGCTTTTAATCTATGCATATGTTTTACACAATTGGATATATTATATATATAATTTTATATACTTTATTTTACTTTTTATGCTTTGTACATTCACTCCATGGGATGATTGTGTTAAAGTATTCCTATAATTTGTCATAACATAATTTTAAGTTACCATATGATTCATTTCATGAACATTCCATAATTTGTCATTTTTTTGGATGTTTAGAATCTTCATTCTTAATTATTAAAAAAACTAATCACCATCTTTGTATATAAATCTTTGCGTTCATTTTGAATTACTTAGGATATATTTCTAGGTGATACATTGTGTGTATCCTGTCAGATCGTTTTTCAGAGGGTTTACATCTCATTGTACCTTCACTAGATTGAATATTATCAGTTTGAAAAGGTTTAACAAGCCTATTGCTCTGTGAGATTTACTAGCATACTCTAAGTATACTACTAAACCTCTTTACCAGTAGCAATTCTTCACTCTCAGCAGTTTGAATATATGTTGAGTCAGCTAAGTCATGGCCTACTAAAAGAAAATCCACTACAGCTGAATGTGCTTGGCCAAGAAAAAGAACTCCAGAGACATTTTCAAACACATAACAACTGTGCCAGCCCATGCCTTCCTATTGAATTGCCTGGGTGCTATGACTATAGTTCAAAATTGAGATCATTCAGTTAGAATAGGGTTACTTAGAAAACACTTAAGGAAACAGAATCACTCATACATTTTTATACGTATTTACCTACTATGGGTATAAGTATCTACTATGTCCCATACCCTATGTTATGTGCAAAGAACAAGCTGACAATCTTTGTAGACAGGTTGCATGTAAACACTCTCTACCCTGATATAAGGAAGGTTCTCCTCTTTGGAAAACCAACAGTCACTTACTGGTGTCTTTATAAAATCTTTTATGTTACAGGTTGCTGCTTAGTTACTTAATTTGGAGTAAAAAGTAGGTGTTAAAATCTTTCATCTTTAAGACAATAGGAAATGAAAAATTGAGGATTAAAGTAACTGTAGCCATGATAGTAGATAGGAAGAAACTACCACATTATTAATTTCAAAGAAAAAAGACTTTGCCAGAAGAAACATTGCTCAGGGGCATCTGTTAGAATTCACAAAAAAGGGATGGATGATTGAACCCATTATTGTTGACTAGTAGTGGGTGGCTTGGGGAAGACATGTGAACCTGTAGTCAGTACTAGTTTGAGATATTTATTGTTGTCTGACAGTGGTGATTTAAAAAAGGAGGAGGCCACAAAAGATTGCAGCACATTTATTCCTGGGGATGTGAGCTCACTGTTCGAAGTGTTAGATATGTAAACAAGCCATTGAAAGATTGCTTTTTATTTACTCTGAGGTAATCTCAAATTTATAGGAAAGTTACAAGTGTAATACAAAGAATTTTTTGTTTCCCAAACAATTTGAAGGTAAAGCTGACTGAAGGCTTCGGTCGTGCTAGAGTGTTTTAGTGTGTATTTCCTACAAAGAAGGATGTTCTACATAATCATAATACAGCAATCAAATCAGTAAATTAACACTGGTATAGATTACTGCCATCCAATCCTCAGCCCTTGGTTAAGTTTCATCAAAGGTCCCCATAATGTCCTTTATAGCAGGGCTGTCCAGTTTGGGATTATGCATTGCCTTTTGTTGTCATACTTCCTTAGTTTCTTTCAGTTTTGGGCAGTTTTTTCATCTTTGCTAGACTTTCATGACCCTGACACTTCTAAAGATTACAAATTGGTTATTTTGAAGTATGTCTGTCAGTTTAGGTTTGTCTTTTGTTTCCTTATGATTAGATTTAGGCTATATATCTTTGGTAGGAGTATCACAAAAGTGATTGTGTGTTCTTCTCATTGCGTCCTATTAGGTGATACATGATTTTGATTTGTCTCATTAAGAATGATGATTACTCTGATCACATAAATAAGTTAATGTCTAATAAGGCTTCTTCACTATAAAGTTATTTTTTTTCCTTTTGTAATTAACTATTGTGTAGGGAGGTACTGTGAAATTATTAATATATAAATGTCCTATTTTCATCAGATTTTGAAGTTTTCATTTATTGCGTAAGTATGGACTTGGGTTTTCCAATTTTATTGAATAGGTTATAATCTTTTATTATCATTATTTGTTTTGATGGTCAGATTGTTCAAAGTTAGGCCAATGAGTACGCTTTCAAGTCAGGTTCTTTATCCTTTTGATCTGTCCTCATAATTGTTTAAGCACTTCCTTTCTGCTGCAACATGTTCCAGGCTTGTCTTGTATTTTCCCATACTCAGCCTCAGAATCAGCCGTTTCTCCAAAGGAATGCTTGTTCCTTTTAGTGAAGAATGCTATTAGATCTGGGTGGCAAGTGTGCTTAGTGCTATTAGAATGTCATTGCTTCTAGGCCCTCTCAGCCAGCTGTGTCAGTGTGAACCATGAGTTCATATTGGTACTTTGGATTCTAGTCCCATCTCACAGATTTCATTTGAGCCTTCCGTAAGGTAAGGGGGACAACTGTATTCACTAACATCACTGAAAATTAATGTGTTAACCATACTGAAAAGTTTTTTACAATTTAAAAAAATCTTGTTTGTAGTTCAACTACTGAGTTCAAGAGTCACTTGGGTTAATTTTTTCGTTCTACCATTAAATGTGATTATGCTATTTATTTGAAATATATTAGGTTCATTTGTTTCTGATATTTCATCTCTCTTCTAATCTTTGTTGATTTTATTTTTTTATTTGAGTATACAAAGCATTTAATATAATTCTGAATCAAAACAACACAAAAAAGTATACTCAGAATTGTAAGTAATTTCTCATCCTTTCTGTCTTGTTTCCAGTCCCCCATCCTTTCCATCCTATTCCCACTGGGTAACCAATCTCATTAGTTTCTGATTTATCTTCTTGAGTTTCTTTATGCACTGATGAAAAGGTACATGTATGTATATTTTCTTATTTTTGCTTATTGTTTACACAAAAGGTAGTATACAATATATACTCTTTTACACTTTGTTTTTTCACCTAAAAATGTGTCCTGAAAATTATTCTATATCAGTCTATAGAGCCCGTCCTTATTCTTGCTTATGGCTGCATCGTACTCCTTTGTGTTCCTATGCCATAGTTTATTAAACCAATATCTTATGTATGTGCATATAGGTTGTTTCCAATTATTTTTTGAAATTGTAAACAGTGCTTTTGTGACTAACGTTGTATATATGTATTTTCATATTATTATTATGTATCTTCAGAGAAAAAAGAAGTGCTGGATTAACAGGTCAATGCACAGTTTTGTTAAATATTACCAAATTCTCCTCCAAAAGGGTTGTACACATTTGCTTTCCCACCAGAAGTATATGAGAGGGCCTGTTTCCTCACTGCTTCATTGAAGAATGTGTTGGCATACTTCTGCATATTTGCCAGTATATTAGGTGAGAAATGTGTAGCTTTAATTTGCATTTCTTTAATTATGAGTCATTCTGAATACCTTTTCCTATTTAACGTCATGTTTATGTCATTAGGAAAAATCTATTCTTGTCTTTCCCCTATTTTGCTGTTGGGGTTTGGGTATTTTTTATCCCCTTCAATTTAAAAGAAATTTTTAGGGATATTAGTCCTTTTATCTGTAACATGTTGCAAATACTTTTTTCCAGTATGTCATTTTCCTTTTGACTTATTTATGATGTTACTTATTTATTTATTTTTTGAGACAGAGTCTCGCTCTGTCGTCCTGGGTAGAGGACAGTGACATCATCTTAGCTCACTGCAACTTCCAACTCCTGGGCTCAAGCGATTCTCCTGCCTCAGCCTCCCGAGTAGCTGGGATTACAGGTGTGTGCCAGGATGCCCAGATAACTTTTCTATTTTTAGTAGAGGCGGATCTTGCTCTTGCTCAGGCTGATCTTTAACTCCAGAGCTCGAGCGATTCTCCTACCTTGGCCTCCCAGAGTGCTAGGATTACAGGTGTGAACCACTGTGCCCAGCCTATGGTGTTTTAAAAAAAAAAAAAATGCTATGCAAGGTTTGAAATTTTTATCTAGTCAAATTTTTCTGTTTTTGCTTTAGATTTTGAGTCATAGTTAAAACAACCTTTCCCTATACCTAGGTTTCAAAATTATTTACCCATGCTTTTTTCCAGTACTTAACAGTTTTATTTTTTAAATTTCTGGTCTATTTGGAGTCTATTCATGTACACTCTATGAAATATGGGTCTAATTTTATCTTTTTCCAAATTGTTAACTAGTTGTCCCAGCATTACTTATTAAAAAGTTCCCCAGTGATTTGAGATGCTACTTTTATCATGTGCTAAATTTTCAGATGTACTTGGGTCTGTTTCTGGACTTTCTATTCCATTAGACCAGAATTTGGTAAACTGTGGCCTGCAGGCCAAATGTAGCCCTGTTTTTGTAAATAGTTATAGTGGAACACAGCCATGTTCATTCACTTACATATCGTCTATGGCTGCTATCATGCTAGAATGGAAGAGTTGAGTGGTTGTGACAGAGACTATGAGGCCTGCAAACTTTAAAATATTTACAATCTGACCCTTTACAGAAAAAGTTTGCTGACCCCCTACACTGGAGTAATTGTATATTCATATGGCATAAAAATACCTTACTTTTAATTAGAGAGGCTTATAGTGTATTTTACTGTCTGATAAGATTAATCCCCCACACTCCACAATAGCTTTTCTTTTTCTGTGATTTTTACTGCGTACTCCAAAAAGTTTTTCCATATGAACTTGAGTATCAGCTTGTCTAGTTCTGTAAACAAGCTTTTTGTGTGGTTATTAGGGATATTTTAAACTTACAAACTTGGAAGAACTGTCATCTTTATAATGTTGAGTTTTCTTATCTAACAAGTTATGAAGAATAGAGAAACCTGTCAAAGAACTAATCCACAAAAATGCATCAGACTGGCTGGGCATGGTGGCTCACGCATGTGATCCTAGTACTCTAGGAGGCCAAGACGGGAGGATTGTGTGAGGCCAGCAGTTCTGAGACCAGCCTGAGGTAGAGCGAGACCCCATCTCTACAAAAAAAAAAAGAAAAAATTAGCCGAGCGTAGTGGCATGCAACCATAGTAGCTACTCAGGGGGCTGAGACGAGAGGATTGCTTGAGCCCAGGAGTTTGAAGTTGCAGTGAGCTATTGTACTCTAGCCCGGGCAACAGAGCAAAACTCTGCCTCAAAAAAAAAAAAAGGAAAAAAAGAAAGAAAGAAAAGAAAAGCTTCAGAGCAACATGGATGGTTTCACAGGCTATTCTACCACACCTCCTGACAAGAATTTATGGCCAGAAACCATAAATTGTTCTATACCACTGATTGAGGGAAAATTTCTTTGGGGTATTATTTCTAGTTTTATTATCTTTATTAACTTTAAAGTTTTATTTTTTTATACAGGCCTGTAAATCTTCAAAGTTTTATTATCTTTTGATTGTATTATTTTCTAATTTGTCTCCTTTATGGAACTTATTTCTTTGTGGTCTAATATATGATCAGTTTTCATAAACTTTTTTATGTATGCTTGAAAAGCAGATGTAGTCTCTATTAATAGGGTTTAAGGTTTCATATCTACCTGTAAATTCTGCCTACCTTCTTATGTTTATTCTTCTAAATTTTTATTTTATGTTTTCTGGAGCTGTTTTGTACTCAGAGTAATGTGTATAGTGTACTTTTATCCATCTCTTTGTATTTCTTTCAGTTTGTTTCTTTTCATGATGTGTTTTTTTTGCTCTTTTATTTTTGAAATTTCTTTTTAAAGTTAGAAAGGTTTGTAGTTTTTTACTTTTAGAATTTTTGGAATGCTTCTAGTTCTGTTTTTTAATCTAACATTTTATTAACAAGTTTATCAATTTTTAATAGTATTCTTTAACTCCCATCCTATTTCCTGTACAACAGTCAGACCTTGTTCTTTCCTCTTCCTTATTCCTTCTTCCATTTTTAAAGTTGCATTATTTCTACTTTGTCAGAATGTGACATATTATTCTTCTGCTGTTGTCTTCAACTTTGTTTTAGTCTTGGGTCCATAATTAGTTATTTTAAATGCTTACTATTAATCTTTAATCTTTTTGCTAAAATTTTCCAAGTCATCTCTCATTTACTCAGGAAAATCTTTGCTTTGCCAGTCTAATTAATGCTCTTTTAATTAAAACATTTTTGGGGTGGGTACTAAAAAATGTTTTAAAGTCTAATGATTTTCTTAGAATATCTCTTGGAGTTTATTGCTGTGGGCCAATTTTCCCTAATACCTGGAGACCTTTTCTTTTCTTTTTCTTTTTCTTTGGCAGTCTTACTCTTGCCTGGGCTGGAGTGCCTTGGCATCAGCCTAGCTCACAGCAACCTCAAACTCCTGGGCTTAAGTGATCCTCCTGCCTCAGCCTCCCGAGTAGCTGGGACTACAGGCATGTGCCACCATGCCCGGCTAATTTTTTTCTATATATTTTTGGTTGTCCAGCTAATTTCTTTCTATTTTTAGTAGAGATGGCATCTCACTCTTGCTCAGGCTTGTCTCGAACTCCTGAGCTCAAACAATCCGCCCGCCTCGGCCTCCTGGAGTGCTAGGATTACAGGCATGAGCCACTGCACGCAGCCTGGAGACCTTTTCAACATGCAGTTCAGGTTTCCTTTTTTTCCTGGAAATTTTTTTGAATTATAGTTTTCTCCCCTTTTAAATAATAGCTTTATTGAGATATGATTCACATATCATACAGTGTACCCATTTAAAGTATACAATTCAGTGATTTTTTGGTATATTCATGGAGTTGTATAATCATGTAAACATCAACACATCAATTTAGAACATTTTCATTACCCTGGAAAGAAACACTATGCCCTTAACCTATCACTCCCTATTTCTTTCACCCACCCAATCCACCACTTGGATCATCACTTTAAATGTTATTTCTGTTCTTCTGGGGCTTTGGGTAAAAAAATAAATAAAATAAAATAAAATAAAATAAAATAAAATAAAATGTTATTTCTGTTACATTATTATTATTATTATTTTTCTTTAGAATCTCTAGTTATATATAGGTTGGATCTCCTTTGTCTTCCATTTCAACTATTTTCTCTCTGTCCCATTTTACTTCTTTATCTCATTTTCATTCTCTTGGTTATTTTCTTGCTTTGTTTTCATGTTTCTCAGTCATTTTCAAATTTAAAAAAATTTCACCCTTTTTTGGGTATTATTTAATCTCATTTGTCAAAATTTTGTTTTTATTTCTTTTCTGAATTAAGTCAATTCATATTTCTTTCTGATTTTGGTCCATTTCTGTTTCTAAATTTTGTATTTCTGATTCAAGGTGTTTTAAAAATAACATCAGATCCCTGTTTGAGCATATTTAATTCAGTTCGGAGTAATTCTTTTCAACCAGGTTCCTTAAGAATAGTATGCTATAATGCATGCACTGAGGCATACATTGTAAATAATGAATTAACTTCTTTCATACATAACTAGAATGACACTATCTATGTACCATCCTTAGGAAAATTAAGAAAATAGTCATCAAAATTGCTTTCATTAGGGCTTAATTATCTCATAGAACCCCAGTTAAGAAAGACTTGTTTGGCTGTTGTTTTAGTTTTCTTTTTTTGTTTGTTTGTTTTATTATTTTCTTTGCTTTCTGTCTCTCTCCTTTTCATGTGTAGGACTATCATTAGCTTTTCTGTTTTGTTTTTTTTTTAAATAGATGAAGATTGCTTGTGTCATTATATTTTTGGGAGATAGTGCTGGCAGTTTGAGGTGGTTTAAGTTGACAAGATTCCTAATTTAAGAGCATCCTTTGCCAGTGTATAGTTTCTTTACTGGATGCCTTGTTTTCCCCCACAGGGTAACCAGGAAATGGTGGGAGGAAGGGCTTTTCATCCTTTGAATGTTTTTAAAAATTCTTTTCTCTTGAAGGGTCCTAAAATCATTCCTCCTGCAATTTCTTTTTCCCTTAATTGTATAGTTTTCAAAATATTCCTTGCCTTTCCTTTTCTTTTTTAAGAAAATTAATAAACTTCATTTTATAAAGCAGTTTTAAGTTCCCAGTAAATTGAGCTGAAAGTAGTGAGGATTCCCATACACCCTCTGTCCCCATACATGCAGAGTCTCCTGTAGGATGGAATATCCCACACCAAAGGGTACATTTGATGCAATGGATGAACCTACATTGACACATCATTGTCATGACTTATGATGTGGAGCATCTTTTCACCTGCTTATTTGCCATCTGTATATCTTCTTTGGTGAAGTGTCTGTTAAGTTTGGCCCATTTTTTAAATTGTTTTTTGTTTTCTTATTATTGAGTTTTAAGAATTGTTTCTATATTTTGGATAATAGTTCTTTGTCAAATATGACTTTTGCAAATATTTTCTCTCAGTCTATGGCTTGTTTTTTCATTCTCTTAACGGTGTTTCACACAGCAGAAATTTTTAATTTTGATGAAGTTCAGTTTATCAATTCTTTCTTCCTTGGATTGTGCCTTTGGTGTTGTATCTGAAAAGTCATCAACAAACCTAAGATCATCTAGGTTTTCTCCTATGTTTTCTTCCAGGAGTTTTATAGTTTTGTGTATACATTTAAGTCTGTAATCTATTTTGAGTTAATTTTTGTGAAACGTGTAAGGTTTGTGTCTAGATTCAAATATATATATATATATATATATATATATATATATATATATATATAGCCTATATGTGTCCATTTGTTGAAGAGACTATCTTCTCCATTGAATTGCCTTTGCTCTATTATTAAAGATCAATTGACCATATTTATGTGGGTCTAATTCTGGGCTTTCTGTTCTGTTCCATTGATCTGTTTGTCTCTTCTTTTGCCAATACCACTGTCTTGATTACTGTAGTTTTATAGTAAATCTTAAAATGAGGTAGTGAAAAGTTCTTCAGTTTTGTTCTTCAGAACTTCAGTCGTGTTGGCTATTCTGGGTCTTTTGCCTCTCCCTGTAGCATTCTTGAGAGTCGTTTTGTCAGTATCCACAAAATAACTTGCTGGATTTTGATTGGGATTGCACTGAATTTATGGATCAAGTTGAGAACAACTGAGGCCTTGACAATATTGAGTCTTCCTTCCTATCCATGAACAGAGAATATCTCTCCATTTATATAGTTCTTAGATTCTTTCATCAGAGTTTTGTAGTTTTCCTCATATAGATCTTATGCATATTTTGTTATATTTATACTTAAGTATTTCTTTCTTAAGTATTTAGGGCTAATGTAAGTGGTAATGTGTTTTTAGGTTCACATTTCATTTGTTCATTACTGGTATATAGGAGAGTGATTGACTTTTATGTATTAACTTTATCCTGCAAACTTATAAGTTATTTCTTAGTTCCAGGAAGTTTTTTTGTTGATTCTTTTATTTAGCTTTTTTACATAGACAATCATGTCATCTGCGAACCAAAGCAGTTTCATTTTTTCCTTCCCAATCTGCATACTTTTTATTTCTCTTTCTTGTCTTCCTGCATTAGCTAGAACTTCTTCTACTACAGTTTTTTTTTTTTTTTTTTGAGACAGAGTGTCACTTTGTTGCCCTGGCTAGAGTGAGTGCCGTGGCGTCAGCCTAGCTCACAGCAACCTCAAACTCCTGGGCTTAAGTGATCCTACTGCCTCAGCCTCCCCAGTAGCTGGGACTACAGGCATGCGCCACCATGCCCGGCTAATTTTTTCTATATATATATATATCTTAGTTGGCCAGATAATTTCTTTCTATTTTTTTAGTAGAGACGGGGTCTCACTCTTGCTGAGGCTGGTCTCGAACTCCTGACCTCGAGCCATCCACCCGCCTCGGCCTCCCAGAGTGCTAGGATTACAGGCGTGAGCCACCGCGCCCGGCCTTTTAGTACAGTTTTGAAAAGCAGTGGTGAGAAGGAACATCCTTACCTTGTTCCAGATATTAGTGGGAAATCTTTTACTTTTTCACCAATAAGTATTATGTTACCTGTAGGTTTTTTGTAGATGTTTTTTATTAAGCTGAGGGAGTTCCCCTCTATTTGCCTTTTACCTTTATATTCTTCTCTTTAAAGAGTGGTCGTTCGAATACTGCCTCTTTGCGTCTCTCATCTTCTTTTAAGTCCTTTATCTGTAATCAACTCTAAAACTACCAGGAGTCTTTTTCAGTATTTTCACGGTTAATGTGATTTTATGTCAATCTTTGGTCTGCTGCTTGTTTCTCCCCCTTGTTTTCTCTTCTGCACAGTTTATCCTGGACTGCTCTGCCCTTGATATTCATGCAGACTATGGCAGGAGCATAAGGATGTGCCAGGATCAAATTGTTTAATTTTCTACTTAATATTCTGTGCCTTCTAGTTTTGCTGAAGCCTTGAGTTTTGTGTTGCTTCATTTGTGGTGGTTTTTTGGGAGGGAGGGCGGTTGGTAGACAGATGGGGTTTCAGTGTATTGCCAGGATGGTTTCAAACTCCTGCCCTCAAGTGATCCTCCTGCCTTGGCTTGCCAAAGTGCTGGGATTACAGGCATGAGCCACTGTGTCTGGCCACTTCATTTGTCTTTTTTATTCTTTATATCCTGTGACTTTGCTCATGTCACACATTAACTTTTGTTTCATAGATTTGTTAGGATTTTCTACATGGGCAGTCATACCATCTGTATCTTTTCTGATATTTATGTTTTTATTTCTTTTTCTTGCCCTGTTGCACTAGCTGTGACTAATGAAATTTGTGTTGACTAGAACAGTGAATGGGCTTTCTAGCTTTGTTCTTGAGTACGGGGGAAAATGTCCCATCTTTGAATATTAAGTATGATATACGGTGTAGAGGCTTTTATTATATTCTCTTTATCATATTGAAGAAATTATCTGAGAGTTTTTAATCATGAGTGAGTATTAAATATTGTCAGATGCTCTAAATGCATCTGTTGAAATCATCCATTCTATCTCACTGGTGTAATATGTGTGTAATATGCTAATTCCACAGTTTTGATGATTATAGCTTTGTAGTGAGTTTTGAAATCAACTTTTTCATAGCTGATTGAAATCCAACTTTGTTCTTGTGTTTCAAGATTGTTTTGACTATTCAGAGTGCCTTGAATTCCTAATGAATTTTAGGATGAATTTTTCTATTTCTGCAAAAAAATAGGGATTTTGAAAGGGATTGCTTTATATCTGTAGATTGCTTTGGGTAGTACTGACATCTTAATATTAAACCTTGCAATTCATAGACATGGAATATCTTTCCTATTATTTATTTCTTTAGTTTCCTTTCAGCAACATTTTGTACTTTTCAGTTAGTCAATCATATTTTACAGAAATTAAAATATGAGAAAAAATTAATGTATATATACTGTTATTTTTACTATTTTTCTCTTTATTCTCTTCATTTATTTCTCCATTCCTTTACAAGACCCAGATTTTCTTCTGTTTCATTTTCCTTCTGCCTGAAATGTTCCTTTAACATTTCTTGTAATGGATGTCTGAGGACTAGATTAGTGTGGAGTACGGGAGGCCAAGTGAAAGAAATATATTAAGGAGGAAGTGCTCAGTGTTGCTGATAGGCCAAGAAATATGAGAAATGAGAGTTGACCCTTAGATTTAATAACTTATAATATGAAATCTATTCTGATGAAAATAAATGATTATTAGCAAGGAATTAGCAAGTAAAATTCAATTCAGCCATCTGTTTGCTGAATACATATTCTTTTGGATCTCATGGATTTCTAGGAATTTGGTGAAGAGGTAATTGTCAAAGTAGGCATGAAGGTTCATTGCCGTATTGTGTTTAATAGTAAAAATACAATGTCCATTGAATTGTGTAAGCAAATTAATGGGATAAAGTAAACTGTAGCTGTTAAAAACAAAAATGTAGATCTACAGTGACATGGAAAGATGTGCACAACACATGGAAAAAAGCAGTTACTAAAGAGCATGTTTTAAATAATTTTCACGCGCGCGTGCATACATACACACACACACACACACACACACACGGACACACGAGTTTACAATCTGTGTGCCAAAATGGTACAGTGGTTATTTCGGGGTGGCAGTATTTGAGTTGATTGTTTTTTCTTTTTTAAGAAACTTCATTTGTATATTTTCTTTTTTGATATGTCTGTATAAGTCTTTTGCCCATTTTAAAAATTGTGTTTATATGTTATTGTGATTTTTCCCTGATTTGAAGTGACCTTAAAAAAAATATTCTGGATGTATTGTTAGTCTTTTCCCACTCTGTGGGCTGCCTTTTTTCATTTACATTTAATTCCCTTTTAAAAAATTGATATATTATGCATATCATAAAATTAAAGCATTCCATGTATGCAATTCAATGATGTATCATCATCATAAATCAGTTTTAGAACAGGAGTCGCGGAGCTCATATGGTGATGCGAGTGATGGGGAGCATCTGTAAATACAGATGATGAAGGTTGCTTGCCTGCCACTCACCTCTTGCTGTGCAGCCTGGTTCCTAACAGGCCACAGATTACTTTTCCTTGTTGTTATAAAGAGATATGTACACTTCAAGGAAAATTTAGATGAGATATATAAACAAAAAGAAAATAAAAATTACAGAGATAGTATTGTAAGCATTTTAACATGCAGTTGCTTTCCTAAATAAATACTTAAATAAATTAAATTTTATTTTTAAGGATGAGATCATAAGACATATTTTGACCTGCTTTTTTCCCCACTTAAAATAGTTTAGACCTTTTTCCATGTCACTATTCTTCTAAAATAGTGTTTCATTAACTTTAGATGGTTGTGTACGACCTTCAAAATTTTCACATGTCTGTATGTCATTTGTTCTTTTACTTCACATATTTTAAAAATCTGTGGGAACTGTATATTACTGCATGACTGGAAAATCAATGACACTAGCATAGGTTACTGTAAAAATAAATGCCATAAAAACAAAACCCATATGAAATACTAGCCAGATATAATTTTTTTAACAGAAAACTGAACAGACGATCAGCTCTTTTTGTTAAAAACAGACAATTGCAAGTATTAGAGAGATGTAAAAATATATTTTGATGGAATTAAAATTGAAAGAAAACTGAAAAGATTGTAACTTTTGTACTGTGGAATTTATTGTATTCCCCTCCCTTAACACCAGGGGTTTTCAGGTGTTTTCACAGTAATAAATAAAATTTACATTTAGACCTACTGTACATGAACATGTGTATTCATGTGTGTGTGAATATAATTTATATGTGCATGTATATGTTATGTATGTGTATTCATTCAGAAAAAGCACTGCCATTTTTAATTGTAAGATACCCTTGATCATTAAGAAACATCTCTAATTCAGAGATGTTAATATGTGAAAAAATGCATCTTAGAACTAATGAAATGAGGTATGCAATATGTTCTAGTCTTTCTGTTTTAGTTTTTTTAAAAAATGCTGGTTATCCCTTAAATCGATATTGTGAACTATAATGGATTGCAGCCTCCAATCTGGAAAACATGAACTTAAAATTTAAAAATATGAATCTTAAACCCAACTTTATTTAAAAAATTAGTAAAGATGAATTTTAAATGTAAATGTACAAAGTAAAATAAAACTTTTAGGCTATTACATGGGAGAATATACTCCGGGATCCTAACACCTGGCTGTGGACTGGTACTGGCCTGTGGCCTGTTAGGAACCAGCCACACAGAGGGAAGTAAGTGAGTGAAGCTTTATCTGTATTTACAGTCACTCACATCACCACCTCAGCTCCCCCGACACCCACTCCCACCCCCACCCCCCACCCCGGGCCATGGAAAAATTATCTTCCATGAAACTAGTCCCTGGTGCCAAAAAGGTTAGGGCCCACTGCTTTATGACCTTAGAAGAAACATTTCTTGAGTAAGCACAGAAAAGCAGAAATTAATAAAGGAAAAAATTGATAAACTACGTTAAAATTTATAACTTCTATTTATCAAAAGATACCATTATGAGAATGAAAAGTTAAGGCACAGGTTGAGAGAAGACCTTTGTAACAAATATATTTGCAAAAGGACTCCATTCTAGAATATGTAAAGATTTCCTAGAAATTGGTAAGTCAAAGTCTATAGTAATTAAAAATTGATTAAAAGCTTTGAAATCCAAATGGCTAATAAATTTATGAAAAGGTGCTCAACATCATTAGTTATCAGGAAAATGCAGATTAAAGCCACATAGAGATACTCCTGTATACCCAGCAGAAAGTTAGTATTAAGACAAACAAAAAACAAATCAAAACTCTTACCTGGTAACTCATACCTGGTATGTACAGGTTCTGCATCAGAGGATTCAGCCAACATGGTTGAAAATATTTTTTTAAAAACAATAAAAAATATATACATTTTAAAAATACAATGTAACAGCTATTCATATTGCATTTACACTGTATTACAAGTAATCTAGAAATAATTCATTCTAAGTATACAGGAGGATGTGTGTAGGTTGTATGCAAATAATACACCATTTTATGCAAGGGACTTCAGCATCCCCAGATTTTGTTATCTGCAGGAATCAATCCCTTGCAGATACCAAGGGATGACTGTATACTTACTTTTTACTTTTTTTTTTCTTTTTGATACAGGGTCTCTTCTGTTGCCTGGGTTAGAGTGCAGTGGCATCATCATAGCTCAGCTCCCCGGGTAGCTGGGATTATAGGCGCATGCCACCATGGCCAGCTAATATTTTCTATTTTTAATTGCCTGGCTAATTTTTGTTTTTCTATTTTTTTTTAGTAGAGATGGGGTCTCACTCTTGCCCAGGCTGGTCTTGAACTCCTGACCTTAAGTGATCCTTTCCTCCTTGGCTTCCCAGAGTGCTAGGATTACAGGTGTGAGCCACTGCTCCTGGCCTAGGGTGGCTATTATGGAAAAAACAAAACAAAACAAAACAAGAAAAAAAAAAACCCACAAACCCAAAAGAGAGCAAGAGTTGGCTAAGGTGTGGAGAAATTAGAACCCTTATATACAGAATGCAAAATGGTGCAGCCCCTATGGGAAACAATATGGAGGTTCCTCAAAAAATTAAAAATGGAACTAGATCCAGAACTTGTAGGTATTTATCCAAAAGAATTGAAATCAGGATCTTGGAGAGATATTAGCACTCAAGTTCATTGCAGCATGATTCACAATAGCCCAGATGTGAAAACAACCTAAATGTCCACCAGCAGTTGAATGGATTAAAAAATGTGGTATATACATACAATGGAATATTATTCAGCCTTTAAAAAGAAGGAAATTCAGTGTGATAACATGGATGACCCTTGAGGACATTATATTAAGTAAAATGAACCAGTCACAGAACGACAAATACTGCGTGATTCTGCTTATATGAACAGGTATCTGAAATATTAGTAGCAAAACTCATAAAAGCAAAGAATAAAATGGTGATAGAGAATGGTGGTTGCCAGGGGTGAGAGGAGGGGCAAATGGGGAGTTGCTAATCAATAGGTATAAAACTTCTGTTATGTAAGATGAGTAAGTTCTAGAGATCTGCTGTACATTGTGCCTATACACTTAAAAATCTGTTAAGAGGGTAGATCTCATGTTAAGGGTACTTACCACAATTAAAAAAACAACCAGGCAAAATGAATATATGGTGATGTTAAAAAAAAAATAGTGATTACCTTTGAAGGGTTAATGCTAGGGAGTTAATATGAGGGAGACATTTGGAGCCCTGGTAATGTTCTTTATATTCATCTTAATAACGTTATACTTGAGAATTTGGCTCTTTATTATATTGTATTAATAAAAATAGTTTTAAAAATAATTTTTTGCCATCAGTGCCATCTTTTCATTTATTTACTTATTTTTATAGACTTCATTTTTTAAACAGTTTTGAGTTCATAGCAGAATTTGGAGAAGAATACAGAGACATCTCATATATGCTCTGGCCTCACATGGCACAGCCTCTTCCATTTCAGCATGCGCCACCAGAGTGTACATTTGTTACCTTTGAACTACATTGACATGTCATTATTGCCCATAGTCCATAGTTCATATCACTCTTGGCTTTGTACATATCTGTGGGTTTGGACAAATGTATAATGACATGAATACACCATTATAGTATCATACAGAATAGTTTTATTACCCTAAAAATCCTCTGTGCTCTGTGTACCATATTTTTAAATGAAATCCTATTGTTGGACATTTACAATGTTTTCTTTTTTACACATTACAAATTGTTGTAGCTGCAATTTTATATAGGTCTACAATTCCTTAGGATAAATTGCTGTAAGTTAAACTATGTCCATTGTTGTATAGTACTCTTTGAAGTTATGCATTGATAAATAGTCCCTAAGAGGTGACAATTTATAATCCTACCAGAGAGTCCAATTCCTATATAGTAAATAAAAGTTACTAATTTGATAGGTGAAAAATTATATCTTTTTTGTTACAGTGGGTGTTCATTTTTGGTGCCATTTAAGTTTCTTTTTTAAAAATGTACTTTTTGCTTATTTGCCTATGAAGGTACTAACTTTGTTTTTCTAACTAATTTACAAGATATCTTTCTATAGTATGTTATTTATCATATGTTACAATTTTTCCCTCAATGTATTTGTCATTATAACTTGTTGATTTTGAACATTCAGGAATTTAAAATTTTTATTTAGTCAAATCTAAATTCTTTACTGTTTGGTGACATCATGCTTAGACAGCGTTTTCCCTATTTTATGAGTTTTTAAATATTCTTCTGTGTTGCTTTTAATAGTTTATGGTTTTATTTTTTCATGCTTGATTCTTTTTATCCACAGTATATTTTGGCATGTGTTATAAGACAGCATTTGCCTTTTATTTTTAATACTCTTTATCCCTTTCCCACCAGTTTGAAGTTCTAACTGTCGTACACAAATTCCTAAGTGTATTTGTTTCTGGACTTTCTCTTCTGTTTCATTGATTTTAGTTTGTGAGGACCACACTACTTTAATTAGCATAGCTTTTAAGAAAAATGCTACTGTCTAGTAATATGGTTGCTCCTCTCTCTTAAAAAATAATTAGTGATGACGAAAGGAAGAAAAACCTTCTACATTCTTCCAGATATTTTTAGTATCATCTCTTGTCATATAATGTCAATAACAACAAAATACTTATTATAAATTCGAGTGGAACTAGTTTAGATTAATTAGAAGAAAACTTACTGCATTGTGATAATTATGTAACAACAATTTTAACCAAACTCCCAATGGATTTAAAATGTTTTAGTAGTTGGTATTTTTATTACGTTGTTTAAAGAAAACAACTGGTATATTCCTGTATTTAAGCATCGTGTGGAAGGAGGAGAAGGTTTCCAGTCGAGCTGTTTAGTGGGGGTCAGGTCATTGTGTCTGCATACACGCATACATGGCCTTCTTCCTTCTGAGTTGCCAGGTTAGTGTGAGAGAGAGGGCCTGCTGTTTTGGAAAAGCTTGTTTTTTCTTTTTCAAAATGAATACTTCTAGCTTTTTTAGGGATTTTAATTCCCAGCAATGTGTTGGTGAGATTTAGGTTTAAGGTTTAGGTTTTAGGGGCCTAGATGCAGTTAACAATAACAACAAAAAGGTGTTTGGTTTGCCTTGGCCAGTCACTGTTCTATGTATTTATCTTTGGAATTTATGGCAAGTAGTAATTGGCAGAATAGATTCAGATTTTTCTGCTTGGCCTAGTGTTAAACATATAGCAGACTCTTCATGATTTCTAACTGTATTTGAGATTTCTTCTGTGGCATAGGATGCTATATCAGTTTTTTAAAAAATGTTCATGGGAAATTGAAAATAATGTATAGTCTCTTAAAGGGTAGAAATTTGAGCTCTATCTTTAATAGTAAATCAAACTGCTGCTGCTTTTTTTTTTTGTCTACTTCATCTATCAAAGATGGAAAGACTTTTGAAAAATAAAAAATATTTCCAACTTTTTTTCTTGATGTACTTTGTGAAATTCTATCCAGTATATGGAAGCACATATTATCCTCTTTATAAATTTTGCTTTTTAGAGCTTTTGAAAATTCTTTGTTATTCAGTGGTTTGACTTGAATATTGCTCTCCTTGCAATAATGACTCTTTGCTTTCCTTGTAATTTGAAAATTTCAGCTATGTTTTTGCTCATTTCTTTTAGCCTTTTTGTGTGAATTTGATATTACACTTACCCTTGTGGCCAGGGGAATTCCTGAATTTAACTTTGTTTTATTAAAACATGCTGCTTGCAATGAATTAAGTTGATTTCATGGGCTACAGCCAGCAGCTGGAAAACACCTGAGACATATTTTTCTGTATGGAAAGTACATTGACTTCTGAGTAGAACAGACTTGGGTCTGAATGCTGCATCTCTCATTTACCAGCGATGTGACTCTTAACCAGTTACTTGCAAAATTAGCAGCATTTTTAAACTAGGAAATTGATTCTTCTTATATAACTCTCAAAGTGGGGAATTTTCCAAGTGAAATATTCTGTGTTAGTTGGTGGAACCTACTGGCAAAGATATATCACTACTTAGAGCCAGCTGTGCCTATATACAAACTAAAAGAAAATAAAGGCTAGGTCATTGCAACTAGCCTACCACTTCTGTTGTTTGGCCTGACACTGAGAAGGCAAAATGTATAAAAGAGATTCCAGAATTAGTGATACACTACAAAGAAACAAGGAATTCTAGGTGGTAGCTGAGATTTCATAGCAGATGCAATATTGCTGTACTAAATTACACAGCTGATGAAAAATCTTCCATGACAAATTTCAACTCACGATATTGTGTGGCCTTAAAAAAAAAAGATGGTGTAATGGGGTGCACTTTCCTAGGTTTTGTTTGGGTTTAAATAGAATTCGGTTTATGGAAAGTAATTTACATCTGGGTTACCTAGATGCTACCTAGAATGCATTTGTTTACTAAGGTGAGGAGTTTTTGTCATTAACAGCCTGGGGTAGCAGTGTTAATGAAAATGCACAGGTAAAATGGAAAGTTACTTTTGCTAAGCTGTTTACCATATTTAAAGACCACACTACATGTATTTTCAGGTTGTTTTCTTTTTTTTTAACAGTAGTGTGGAATTTGATTATTTTTCTATCTTCTTTCATTAGACACATTTGTGATCAGTGGTATAAAATTTCCAAATCTGACTCTGAGGGTAATCTGACTATTTGAAATAACCTACTAGCCAAACCAATTGTTCTTAGTATAGAAATTTATACTACCAGTTATGCTCAGAAATCTGTTTGTGAAGACAGAGCAACCACTTGTGCCTGTCTTTGTTTTCCTTTGCAGTGATGGAAAAAGTGTCTTTAAAATGAGATTGGGATTTTCATTATGCTGCAAATAGCTGTAGTGTATATGTAGTCTAACTGGGGGTGGAAGGTGTGGGGAGCATCATATAGGTAGAAGGAGTCTAGGTTTGAATCTTGGTACTTATTTGATGCATAACCCCAGGAAATTTGCATAACATTTCTGAGCCATAGTTCCCCCAATCTGTAAAATAGGATATGTGTATTACCATGTAGGGTCATTGTAAAGATTAGAGATAATTTATATAAAGTTTCTAACACAATGCCTGGGTATCATAGGTAGTCATTAAATAGTAATTATTGTTATCTTTATTACTCTGTGGAGCTATTAGATAAAGTATATAGTTGATCATATTTTTAATATATAGTTATTGACTGATTTCACAAATTTTACTTAAAAAAATACCCAGGAACAGACATTAGTGGTATTTGGTAGTTCTGAAATAACACATATTGGGATGGAGTCTGTCAATGCAGCTTCCTTATTTAGGTTGGTGTTACCATGTGGACTAATCACTTTGCCATAGCAGTGATTTTTGATCATAGAAATGGATCAAAATTACTTGGAGAATGTAAAAAAAGAAAAAAAGAAATACATATGCCTGGGCCCCATCCACTCCATGGTCAGCCGTACATAAGGATTCATGTTATTTATAGCCCTCATCCACACCCCCAAGTGCATGGACCTTTAGTAAAGAACCCTTGGTATCATGGTTGTTTTCCAGCTATGAATTTAGTGGCAAGTAGGACATACCCCTAAATTTAGATACTAACATACTCTATGAATTACTTGGCCATGGTAAGGTCAAGCTGTATGTGAAAAGCATCACATATTGTCACAGAAGCCAAGGAGAAAGAAGTACTGAGATGGCATTGCTTTAGTATATTTTCCTAAGGAGGCAAATGTAGGGGATCACATTCCTAGAGCACTGGTTTTCAAGGGGAGAGGGTGATTTAGTCCCTCTCCCCTGGGGACATTTGGCAATCTGGAACCATTTTTGATTGTCACAGTGTTTTTGATTGTCACAGTTCGGAGGAAGGAGTGTGAGTGTTGGCGGGGGTTGAGGGGGTGCTGCTGGCATAGGTGGAGGCCAGGGAGGCTGCTAACATCTTGTAACACATATGGCAGCTCTCACAACAAAGAATTATCCTTCCCGAAATGTACCAAGAATTATCCTTCCCAGTAGTACCAAAGTTGACCTGCCCTAGAGACAAGGTGCTTCTTCCTAGATAATATCTTTTATTGGTAGTATCAGAACAGGAGAGTTTGCATTTTTACCTACTTACGTGTGATGCCCTTTGGCAGATGTAGAAGGAAAGAAATGATGAGAAGGGTAGGTAGGAAGTGAATAAGCCAGGTTGGTATTTCAAAGAGCTTTTCTTTCCCAGCAGTGTTGGAGACTTAAAGAGGATTTCAACGGTCACGTTGGCCATGGTTTCACATGAGAGTTTGGATGTGGGAACTACCTTCCTTTTCTCTTGGGAGGCTCATTGTTTTTTCTTCCCTCATCTTTTGAACCTGTAACCTTTTGTCTGTTGGCTTTAAGGAATAAAATTAAAAATGATTAAAAAAAAAAAAAAAAAAAAAACTATGGCTCCCTTAAAAGAGTTTTCTATTCTTCCCATCACCATTTATCCCCATGACCCTATATACGGGTTAAGTATCCTTTATCCAAAATGCTTCGGGCCAGAGGTCTTTTGGGTTTCAGATTTTTTTTGGATTTTGCAATATTTGCTTTATACTTACCTGTTAAGCACCCAAATCCAAAAAGCTGAAATCTGGAGTGTTCCGAGGGGCATTTCCTTTGAATGTCATATTAGTGTTCAAAAAGTTATGAATTTTGGATTTTTGGATTTGGAATGTTCAACCTGTAGCAGGCTGAAAAAGATGATAAGGAATAGGGGGAAAGTGGGCATTTCTTTTGTCTCCGAGAAGTATTTGGTGAAGTGAGAGGGAATTGGGCTGTGCTATTGCTGTAGTTCAGTGTTTGCCACTGTGTCGATTCATAGAAGTATCATAAAAGGGGGTGTTCATGTGCAACAAACTTGAGAAAGCTGCGTTGAGTTACTTTACCCTGATTTTTAAATTTTAGTAAATTATAGATCGAGCCTTTAGTATCTTAATGGAGTATATTGTAACCTCTGAGAGAAAAAGAGAGGGAAAGACAGAGCTAGAACAGAGTGTATGTAGCATTTCTCAAACCTAATTAGACCCTGGGACCCTTTTTTTCTCTGAACGTCTCCTGTGTCACCTGGAATCCTCTTTGAAAGTGATCCTCTGATCCCTGTAGCTTCAGAGCAGCATTTTCTCTTTGGTGTCTTCTCCTGAAGCCTTTATAAAAGAAATTGGAAAAATATATGGGATGGTGAAGCTATTCCAGCCCTCCAGGGTTTTATTAAATGCAATTTTGTTAAATTGTATGTCTTTATCTTCTTTTATCAAGCCTTAAGAGAATAGTTGCTGTTTTCTTCAGAGGGGTTGTTCCTTCTCACCTGTATAAGTAAACATCATTTCTCTGTTTCGGAACAAGTGAAAGGAAGAATTAAATTTCCTCCCTGTAATGACAGTTGTAGTGTACAGGGACTTCTGATGTTTTGTGTTTCCTCCTTGAGTGAAAAAGTATTAAGGTAGCTTAGGTCACAGTAGCTGTGGAGGATTCAGGGCCCTATATTTCAAAAGTTTTTAGTTTAAAACATATATATATATATATATATATATATATATATATATATATATCATTCATTTCCTCTGGGATACCTGGAGACATGTGAGTGAGGACTCACTCTTCCACTTAATTCCTTATCCCTTTACATGCTCAGCCTTTCAAGTTTCCAACCATTCTTCTTTCTCCTTGCCACTCTTAGAATCCAGACATCATGACATTGCAAGATGGCTTTGTAACTACCAAACTCAGGGGATGTGTATTGAGTCACTGTTGCCACTTTGTTTATTCTCTTAAGGAAACCTGCTGGCTTCATTAATTCCTAGGTCCCTTCCAGATAGCAGTAAAAAGAAAATTACATGGAGAGACCTTCATAAATACTGCCTTTGTTTCCCTATTCTCTCTCCCCTTCAGTATTATTCATTGCTTCTACCACTCCAGCCTTATTTTGGACCGTTGGACACACTCTTTAGCTCATGGTTGCCTTTTACATATAGAGCCCCCGCCCTCCTATCCTCTTCCCCTGTCACAGACCTTGGTGCTATAGGGCTTATAAGATTTCACTGAGGAAGCTGGTGGGGTTTCCCCATAGTCAGCCATCTGGAGCCATGCTTTTAAAAATCTCTGAAATTAGAAAAGTGTGAGAAGATAACACTTGCAGGGAAAAGTAGCATCTTCAAAACAGGCAGTGAAGGAATATGTTTTTAAATACCTGTTCCGCACCAAGCATTGTGCTGAGCAGTCTCAATCCCCACAACAACTCTGTGTGGTTTGTATTTGTTTCAGGGGCAAAATAACTTGCTCAAGGTCACACACACACAGTGAGCGAGTGACCAGATCAGGAATCGACTTCTCTCTTTGGTTTCAAAGCCTTTTGCTTTGCCGCTGTGTCATACCGCACCCCTGATCAGAGCCAGCTGTGTGACCTGTGGAGCGAAGTGTTCAGTGATGATTCTTCTGCCGTTACCTGTATTGGGTTTTCAAATGGATTGCTTAGAAATACTGTGTGGGTCCAGACATTTCAGAACTTGAAGAACATAAAAGAAAAATAGGGAAAATTTGAGGGAGAGGCTAATCACCTAAAGCAATAAACAGAATCTTGTAAACGCTGATAATTTAAATAGATCTGTAGTTATCCTTTTGCATAATGTTATGGAAAAAATGTTGTATTTAAATTTGGTACCTCAATCTTAGGATTTTAGGTTTGGGAAGGAATCTTGAGACTGGTGTCCATAAATGAGTTGTTACTCCTTTCAGAGCACAACTCTCCCACTTCCCCTTCTCATTAAGTTTCCATTTAGCCATTAGGTAGGAGCTTCAAAAGGGAAAAATCCAATCATGTATAATCTCCAGTTAATGGGCGTCTATTGAGCGACTAGGTCACCAGAAAGAATAATTACACAGTGCTTCTTTGTGCAGTAAACACAAAAATCAAAAGCTAATGCATTCCCAAGGCCAGATTGTTACTGGCTAACAGCATCCTCCTCTTCAGGGGAAAGGTTGGGGCACCCACCATGCTTGCTAGGGGAGACTGCAAAGCCATTCCAGAAAAACAAGGCTATCAAGGGAGGAAAGAGGACGGCAGGGGGGCTTCCAAGCCTTTGCCACTTCTAATTGCTGATCCGTTGGGGTAGATTACTGAATAGCAGACATTCTAGTAAATGTTTTGTGCAATCATTGGAAACTTCATGGGGTTTCTGGGATTTTTTGCCATAAGTAAAAGAATAACAGTGATGACTGAGGTCGAGCCCTACTCCCACAATTTAGCCTGTTTTCTAAGCACACCCAACCTTCATGAATAAAGACTTTATGCTTACTTTTGTCTAGCCACTAACTTTATTGATTTATGAAAGATGAGCAAATTTCCATTGACCCAGAATAGCATGTGTTAGCCACAAGCCAAATAGTGCTTGGGTTTGTGTTGGTACACTCTAGTTTGGGTTTTCAAAATTATTTCTTGTAGTTATTTAGGGTTTATAAAATTCAGCATAATTCAAATAACCTGTTTTTCCCCCCTTAGAACACTTCAGTTATGGAAGATCAAAATGAAGATGAGTCCCCAAAGAAAAATACTCTTTGGCAGGTAGGAATTGACGGTGCACAGATAAGATAGCAGTTGACTTACTGTAGATGAGATGCTCCCTCAGTTAATGTCCTCAATGAAATCAAGAACCAAGCATTTTTGTTTGTTTTGTTTGATAATTTCAAAATCTACCCTAATTTATTTTCTTTTGCTTAGGGAATTGTCATTAGAGATAGTAAAGAATTTTGGAGTTTTCACAAAGATTCTGTGTCTGTATCCTAAAATGTTCTGTGGCCACTGTCTGAGCCAAAGATGGATAGTAGTCATCACCAGAATGGCACCATACCACACACCAGTGTATGCACTGATGGCTTTTTCTCCTGATCCTCACTCTTTTTTGCCATTTCCATTGATTTTCTTTTTCCTTTTGAACTCAGTCTCCTGCTCTTTTGGCTCTATTTTAAGGTTCGCCAGTTTTATTCCCAATCCCTCAGAGTTTTTTGGTTTGTTTTTTGTTTTGGGAGTGAGGAGCAAGTAAAGTTTCATGATTTGGTGTTTTCATTAACCATTGTGGTACACATGATTATTCCCTTCACGAAGACACGATTAAAAAAAAGCAAAACAAATCTCAATCAGAAGAGAATAATGTAAAAAAAGTTCTCTGGGTTCATTTGATTTGAAACTAAAGAAGTAAATTAGTTAGCAAGAATAAAGTGCGCCCAACAGATTTAAGATGAGATGAAACAGCAAAACAATGCTAGGAAGAGCTTGCTGGGCTGAGCAGCTGGTTGGAAATAGAATATTGAAAATGTGCTATAGAATAGTGTAGTGCATATGCCACTATTTTTTTTGAACAGTGTATACAGGCTGGATTTTGTTCCCTCCTTTGCATTTGTTATTTTGTGATAGGATTCTCTTCATTTACTATTGATTTTTCAATTGGCAGTGGTTCTTAACACTAGCTTTTAGTTTTTCTTTCCTCTATCTTCCAGTCAACTAGTAAATAGTTATACAAATACTCTAGGGAGGTTAGATGGTTAGGAACTCCTGTGTAAATGAAATAATAATAACCCTTTTGCTTATCAAATGAGTTAATGGGTGTGAAAATACTTTGTAAATTTTATAAAGCAGTACACAAACACAAGTTACTGTCATATTTAACCTGTTATGAAAACAATTATTTTGGCAAGTTATGAAGATATTTATATAAAAATGTAGAAATAAAGGAAGAAGGAAAACACGCATGGCTTTCTTTCTCAAGATAAGGCACTTTTGGCATTTTGATGTATATATCCTTTACTCTGTCTTGGTATGTTCCTCTTCTCACAAATTATTGTGATCATAATGCTATATAAAATTTTGGTTCTTGCCTTTTGTTCCTTAATATTGTTTCATAAGCATGTTCTCTTGCTATTAAAATCTTTATAAACCTAATTTTAATGGCTACATTATAGCACTTTATGTAGATGCATTATAATTTGTTTTAAACAGTTAATTTTTAATTTCTTTATTATATTGTGGTGGATATCTTTATGCTTAAAGACAGCATAGATGCCCCTTATACTTGCCACAGAAAGAATTTTCACTTTTTTTCTGTTTTGAACTCTTATTTTGGGGGGACTCTTAGATGTGTCTGACTACAAGTAAAATTGGAAAAAAAAAAAAAAAAATCCCTGTTCAATGCTGCCCCCTGGTGGTATCTGGTGTCAGTGAACTTTCCCTTACCCAAGTTACAAGGAAAGAAACATTACTAGACAAGGGGGTGATAAGATAAATTGGATGGAAGATAGATGACTTCTGACCATACACCTCTAAATGTGGACCTAAGAACTTACTTCAGATATGAAATTTATAAGATTTTTTTATCAAGGAAGACCAAAGACTCTTTGGGTATTTATAAAGAATGACTTTTCCAGGGATAGGTTCAGTCCACTTTAAGTTAGGGGATAATGAAAGTTCCTGGTTCTATGTGAGACTTCTGAGATAAGCTCCTGATGGAATTAATGGACATCTGTAATCCAGTTCTTCAGTTCTCAAAATTCTCTTGTATGTTATTCCTTCTGGTATCATACACAAGGAGGCCATCAGAAAAGTGATTGACAGATGGCTTGGCAAATGTTCAACAAAAGTATTGAGGTTATTTTATTTTTAAACAGGGAAGTTACTGAGCCTCATAGCATCAGTAGTAGATGTGGCTTGAGTCTAGTGATTCAGATTGTACAGATGCAGTATATGTAGTTTCAATTTTTAAAAAAAAAAAAAAATCCTGATCTTATGCAAGGACATGTAGGTGGATTTGATGAGAAATGTATTGTTAGTATATGAGTCTGTGGGTTATCCCCAAACCACTTATATAAGATGCAAAACTTTTCGGGTATATGGGGTTTACCTTGGGTCACTTTCTGAGAAGGTGATCAAAAGAAGGGAGAGAAGGTATAACTGTTTTGTCTGAAGCTTAGTAGCCAAGGGAGACAGTATAGAGGAGATTTAAACTGTTGGGTAAAATGAAGTTTTTTGGATTGAATTGCTTTCAGGTTTCAGCATAACACTGCTTATTGTCTCTGTTATATAGACCAATGGTTCTCATCATGTGGTCCCTAAAGTGTAGTCTCCAGACCAGCTGCATCAGCATCACCTGGGAACTTGTTAGAAATACAATTCTTGGACTCTACTCCAGAGCAATAAAATCAGAGCCTCTGGGATGGGACCCAGCAATCTGTGTGTTAACAAGCCCTCTTGTTATTCTGATGCTAGCTCAAGTGTGAAAACTGCTAGCATAGATGCATAATAACCATTTGCATAGAGTATATAGTATTAACTTTCAACTTTGAGGAAATAAAACAAACTTACTAATCAATCAGTTGCCACTTTGCCAATTTGAGCAGTTCTTCTAAGATGGTTATCTACAACATTAGTTATCTAATAACAGCATGATTTTGGAAGAAGCATTGGAAAATGATGATTTAAGATGCCATTTAGCTTCAGAAGTAGTGGTAACTTTGGCATGTTTTATAGTGACTAATTTGAGGACATGGGCCCTGAATACATTTTTAATTACTTCCTAAATGAATTAATAAAGGAATGAGTTTGGCTTTAGGGTAAAACTGGCATTTTAAGATTAAATGTACAGGGTAAAAAATGATTCTAATGACATATTAATTAGATTTCTTTCCCTTGTTAAACTAATTATTTTTTTGTTTTTCTGAAATAGATAAGTAATGGAACATCATCTGTGATCGTCTCCAGAAAGAGGCCATCAGAAGGAAACTATCAAAAAGAAAAAGACTTGTGTATTAAATATTTTGACCAGTGGTCTGAATCAGATCAAGTGGAATTTGTGGAACATCTTATTTCACGAATGTGTCATTATCAGCATGGACATATTAACTCTTACCTGAAGCCCATGTTGCAGCGGGACTTTATTACCGCTTTACCAGGTAACTGTACTTGTGTTTTAAAAAGCCAAGCAGTGGAAGAATGCCCAGCCTAAGGGTCTGATGGGAACTGAGTAGACAATTTATGAAATGAATGAATGAGTACTGTGTGAGGCATTTCTTTGGGACACATACTATATTTTTAAGATATGGGACTTGAGGGAGAATTATAATTTAGCGTTTATCTAGGAAATGTAGACAGTTTCTTTGATTAATAGTGTTAATCATTGGTCAATGCTGTTGCTTCATGTAGTTTGTTTAATGAGTTAATGATATGCATTTTATTTTGATGTAGTCTATATATAGGCATACTTTGCCTTTATATGTAATTAAAAAAATATATGGCATTCTTTTTCCTTCAGTTTGTCTGCCTGGGAAGTGTCCCAAAGTTTAGCATGTTTATTCGTATTTGAAATGACACTTAGGGAATGAGGGAATGGCAAAAACATACTGGGAAAACTGGTAGATTGTCTTTTACATTTTTCAAAAATTGTTTCTGCATCCTCTCCTTCACCACCTTTCCTACCCCCATCTGCCACACACACACACACACACACACACACACACACACACACACACTTCTCTGGTTGTGTTTACTTTGATTTTTTATAATAGATTTTATATTTTAGAGCATTTTTACGTTCAGAGCAAAATTGAATAGAAAGTACAGAAAATTCTCATATTCCTATATCCCCCAACTCCCACACATGCACAGCCTGTCCCACTACCAACATCCTACAGCAGAACAATACATTTGTTACAATTCATGAATCTATAGTATATTAACTCATCATTATTACCACAAATCCATAGTTTATTTTAGCGTTGACTCTTGGTGGTATACATTTTATGGGTTTGGACAAATGTATAATGACAGGTGTCTATAATAATAGTACCATATAGAATAGCTTCACTGTGTTCTGCTTATTCACACACCCACCCGTTAAAATATTTTTTTATTGGCTCTATGCCGTACCACTTTTTTTTAAAGACACGGGAATGAGGGGTATTTTGCTATGTTGCCCAGGCCGGCCTCAAACTCCTAGGCTCAAGCAATCCTCCCACCTCAGCCTCCTGAGTAGGTGGGACTATAGGTGTGCACCACCACACCTGGCTAATTTTTCTATTTTTTGTAGAGATGGGGTCATGCTATGTTGCTCAGGCTGATCTTGAACTCCTGACCTCAAGTGATCCTCTTGCCCCAGCCTCCTGAGTAGCTAGGATTTGATTTTTCTTTTCTTTTCTTTTCTTTTCTTTTCTTTTCTTTTCTTTTCTTTTCTTTTCTTTTCTTTTCTTTTCTTTTCTTTTTTTTTTTTTTTTTTTTTTTTTAGTTTGAAGGCAACACATGTGCAGGGATTTGATTTTTGGTAACTCATGAGTTCTTTTCTGTCTCTGTCTCTCTGTCTTCTCTTTAAAAATTTCAACTTAAATTTGGGTAGGTAAGATAAACAGATTTCACTCCTGAAGAGAATGGTGGCTAGAACATTTTCCTCTGGTGTGATCAGTATAGTATGGTAGTTACAACCACCATATCAGGGTAGACCTAGAAATAGCCAGGGATGAGTCGGTGCCATTGCCACTACCCTACCCCTGTCAGAGCTACTGGGTGGCCCCTCAGGGAGTAACCCCTCCCTTATCCTGTCTGTGATTGGCAGGAGAACATCAGGACTCCATGTTCTAAGTACATCCTCAGCAAACAGGCCCTGGCTCAAGGCTCAGGCCTGAAACCTAGGGCTGCAAATTGACAGGCCAGCTTCTGATTTCTAATACCTCATCTAAAACTTAGAAAACTTTGACTCCACTGTTCTTTCTATGCTGATGTGTAGCACAACACGCCCATTTCTTCTATTAGAATCCCTAGAAAATAAAAATATGAACCCTGTCTAGAATCATAGTATTTAATTGCTGAACAGGATCTTAGCCATTAGTCCTATTTCTCATTATGTAGATTAGGAAGCCGAGGATCAGAGAAATTGGGTGAGATTCCCATGATCATATGTTTTGGTTATCATGGTGATGGTGTGGGTGATAGTAGGATTTGGTTCAAAAGTTAATGCGAAGGCTAAGGAAAATTCCTTAAATTGGCCCTAAGTGTTGAATACATGGATTATAACCCACTTCAGTAATATTCACTTTCAATTATAAGAAAGAGGGAGAGAGAGAGAAAGAGACCAAGATGTGGTGAATGGAAGTAAAATGAGTGTACACATATGTGTGCAGTGCTGGAACTCAGAAGAACCCTGTGGAATCAGGTTGCATCTCACACCAATAAAAGACAGTTTTTGAGTGACAGTTGTACTTGTTCCTCATAAGTGCTTTTTACTAAATGAGCTTATGCCTCCATTTTTCTCAAGCAAATCTGTTTATTGTTTGTTTTCTACCGTTTTGATTTTATTTTCTTCCCTGTAATTTGCTTCTCAAACGTTTTAGAGTGCCAGGGAACTCACCTTATATTTGCAGGATAGCCACAAGGTGGCACTGTTGAAGTTCTCTTGATTTGCAGAATATATAGTTCAGAGGCAACCCCTTCTCTCGGGGAGTGTACAGTCTTGGAGAGGAGGCAGAACAGATGAACATGTGTTATGTATATAAATATGGTTAGTATAATTACATACAATTCAGTTTTCATTACAGTGAATTTTAAGGCATTGTCCATATCTCTGTTAAAGTAGAATTTTGTGGTATGGAATATTACATGAAATGAATGGACCATTGGCTGGGACATGGAAATATTTTTGTTAAAATGCTATTTGTTTTAACAAGATTTGATCTGAACATATACACATATGTCAGTATATATCATACATACGAATCTAATAGCTGGGGACAAGCTAGCCAAGTTGATTGTGTTAGTTAGTATCTAGAGACTTGGATTAAACCTGGCATTAGTACCTTAACACAGACCCTGCATTAAGAGCATTAGGGGAGAAATAGGTCCATGTCTATGTTCATACTTAGATTTAATAATGTGTGGAGCAACTTATGAATCATACTAGTTTGGTGTTTCACTTTTACTGTAGATAATCTTGAGTTTGAATTTTACTCTATTGAAATTAACAGTCAACTTAAGACTTCATTTGATTGTGCAAACCATTAGTTCTCCAAAAAATTGTCTATAGCCTTGGCTTTTTAATGCTTATTGTGACTATTGTACCTGTCACTATGGGGAAAATGGAGAATGTTTGTGGTCTCTGGCTTCTTTTGGCTCAGTGGAAAAAGTGATAATTACGATACGCTTTTCAAAAAATCATGGTAAATGTTTAGTCTGCAGTGTCAGTTTCTGCAGGCTAAGTTTGTGGTTTGTAAAAACTGTTGTTAACAGGAAAATTCATAGCATTTAAAGTAGAGGCAGATTGTACTTCAAAAAGGATGATAAGCATTGGTGATCCATTTGGTGAGGTGTCTAAGCAATTAAGAATTTTGGAACACTTGGCTTCTTGGCCATGGTTTATTCATTTGTCTTATCCCCTAGTAAGGATGATAAATCATCATGGACTGTAAATATGAGGCTAGATCAAAGGTCTTGGGAGATGGTGAAGGAATCAGGGCATAACTAAGGCTCCAGGCTGCTCACATGAAGACCCAGCATGACAGTGGAAGGAGTATGGATGTTGCGTTTAGACAGGCCCTTGGTTTGAATCCCAGCCCCTACACTTCATAGCTATGTGATCCCAGTTTTTGGAGCCTCAGTTTCCTCGTATATCTGGGAATAATAATACTACATGGGATGTTGTGAGGATTAAAGGTAATGGTTATAATGTGCCTAGCATCTAGTGGGTACTCTAAGGATGGCAGCTTAAAAAAAAAAAACCCAGAGGGGCAGGAAACACCTGCTTCTCCAGAGGTAGTAAGATTTATTGCTAGGAAGTTTTAATTATTCACCCACTAATTTCCGAATTGATTCATCCTGACATCATATAGGTGTGTGTGCCACTTTGTTGTTTTGTTTCCTGGATGTTTTATGGAAAAAGCTGTTGGGCTTGGTGACCTGGACTTCTTTTCACTTCATGTCTGTCTGAATCCTTAGGTTGGTGGTTTCCAAGTGAAAGGTGCCCATTGATTGACTGTTGCTGTCAGGAATTGCATTGTTTTCTTTAAAAATGTTTCCAGCTTCAGATTTTACAACTAGATCTGTGACGAGGAAGGGGGAAGGGACAGCAGTGGTGGGTGGGGAAGGAAGTTTCTTTGCAACTGCTCTTTGAAATGCATTTCTAAAATAATAAAAGTTTCTGTAATTGTATGATCTAAGCAGCTGTGTTGAAACTAGCTGTAGTCAAGGGCATTGAACTGACATTTGAGTTTCATTTTGATACAGTGTTATTTACATATTGAGCTTTGAAATTTGTGCCTTTTAATTGTTTTAATTTATTATTGAAATTTTTCCAGACTTTCATCTGGTGCCTATAATTAGCAACAGCAGCACTTCTTCAGTAATGTGTGTGCCATATTATGGCCTCAATTTTCAGAGGCCATAATGTGTCCTCTTGTTGCCTTGGGAAGGTTGGTGGTGGTGGGAGATGGAGGAGTCTCAGCATGTTAGAGTAATGAGAACCAGACATAGGTACTTAAGAAAATGCCTAGTTTAAACAGCTCAAAGCACTTTTTAGCCCAGGCAAATGGACCACCTTATTTAGTAACCTGTTTGTCCTGAATAGGCTTGAAACCGGAAAGTTGTAAGGTCTGCATGGCTCCTAGGAGTGACTGCTCTAAGGTGCCTGAATAGAGAGTGTGATTCCTATTCTTCTTAAAACATTTAAGGGGATATGAGACTTATACCAAGAAAATAGAGTGGGCTTAGCTTTTTTCTAGAGAAGGTGTGCAATATTTTCTCTGAAGAAAATGAAGAAGAATATTGTGTATGTATAGCCTCCTTGGCCATTGATATCAGCTGAGGGTATTTGAGGGAGAGGAGAGGAGAACAAAGACTGACATTTATTGAGTAAACCTTCTCAACAAGGTTGGGAGATTCCTTCTATGTAAAATGAGTGTATTGAAAGTGCCTATTTCAGAGGGTTATTGTGCAGATTATATGAGATAATCCATTCCAGGCATTTACTATCATTCCTATGTTATGGAAGACTGAGATCTGAAAGGAAAACGATTTGCTGAAGGTTGCACAACTAGCAGCTGACAACACTGACTCAGCCCAGATTATCTGACTTTATAGCCAATGCATCTTCTATAAGACTAAAACATGTTGCTTCCTAGAAGGACGAAGTACATTTAAAGTATTAACCAAAGAAAATAAATCTAGTCTCATAGATATGATTGAGATGTTGCTTAATTGGACTGATGGCATTTGAAAGAGGAAGAAATATGTATATTAGCAAGGGATTTACTTATACAAAAACTCATTGATAGCCTAGTTGTGAGCACTTGATGGGGGGGCAGGAATCAAACAGGACTGAGAAGGATATCATTGCTATAAACCAATAGTTTCCAACATGTCAGAATTATCTAGTGGCACTTCTTAAAAATACAAATTCCTGGGCCTCACCATCTGGACATTCTGATTCAGTAGGTCAGGAGAACTCATGGGGAATCTGTTTATATTGCTGTTTTGAAAATAATTAACCCTAAGTGATTCAGATGCAACCACACGGGCTCTACCAGGTGGTAGACCACACAGCTAGGTAGACGATTTGGGTGCTGCTTTCTCAGTTCAGACACAGATGACAGGGATGTTGCAGCTGTTAAGGACTGAAAAGGCAACTGTCTAATGTATTGTCTTGCTGTTTGTTTTATCTCTCAGAGAGCAGAGGGCTCAAGAGGAAAATTGGTTTGGGGTGTGTTTATAATCAGTGAAGAAGATTAGGTTAGTGATATGGAAGTAATATAAACCTTTAAAAGTGGCTGTGTTCTAGTACTAAGAGTAGAATCTAGAAAAGGAAGATAGATAAGTACCCTAGAATTAGAAAAATTAAAAGAAGAGCTAAGTCTATTAGCCCATGGCAAGAAACTTTAAATGAAACTATGATTAAAGAGGGCTGGGAGATTCTGTGGTTTGAAATTCTGATGAATAATTTGTCAATTCTAGTGATGGAGAGACATAAGTAGAATTACATGTGATTATCCATGGATTTCCCTGATTTTATGTAAACGTAGAAGATGGAGGTACACAGGAAGGTGGCCTGAACCTGTGAGAATGGTGTCAAGAAGACCAAACCCCAAATAATGTAAAATTGTCTAAAATGTTAAACTGAGTTGAAAATAAACAAAGTAATCAACTATTTGGAGCAAGATTGTAAAGAATGAAGGGATAGTGTGCTTAGAATAGATGGTATAGTGTTAGTGGAAAGAAACAGCACATTTCATTCTCATTTAATCTGTTTTTTCCCATCACTAAAAATAATGGCTTTAAAACAAGAAAAGATAGAAAAGTTGTAGTCAAGAAAGATGTGATGATACTTAGGAATCACGTACTTTCCATAAACAAGTAGGCCTAAATATATTATGTGCCAGGATAGTGACAAAACCTGTGGTTGTGATTTTCAGAATTGTGGAACATTGAGAAGTAATTGAAAACCAGTATGGAGAGCTACTGGATACAATTGTGTCCTGTACAGCTTGTACAGTTGCACATGGTAGTCCTGCATGATAGCACCCAGAGATGACTGATGAGCAGATTTCTTGGTTTTAAGAACTGGGGAAGGTATATAAGGGGGCTTTAGCTGTTAAATTCAATGTTGCACTCTAGCAGAATTCTCAGACGCATTTCAAAAGCTAATCACCATCTGAAAAGATTGTGTATGGTTGTGTAAGCCTAGAAGAAGGTATACAGAATGTTAAAAGCCATTATCTCTGGGATATGGGGTTTAGAGATTCAAAAATTTTTGCTTATATACAATTTATAATTTTTTAAAATAGTGAACATGGATTGAATATGTTACAAGGGGACCCAAAGCAGCTAGTGTCAACATGTAAACAAAAAATTGCAATACCAACTTTGTGTAGTAAGCACCATTAAGAGAACATGGAGAATAACTATACCAAATTCACCTCATTTCCTTTTTGGATAAGGTTATCAGACTAGTAGGTCAGAAATAATGATGTAAGGATGGTAGTGTCTTCATGGGGTGGTTTCTCCAAATGTCTCTGAGGACTAAACAGAGAGACATGGGCTGGGCAATAGTATACACAGGTGATTACAGAACTGGTGGTGCAATGTTGGTACCCTGTGAATGTTAATGAATGCATACATCAGTGATTGCCTGGAGGGAAAAGGCTAGTGTCATAGGTGCTGTCCTTGGTTCTGACCCATTTAACCTGTTTGCCAACCACTTAGGATAAAAACTTAGTACATTAGTCCATCATGCAGATCTGATGTGGAAAACATGCTCTTCTGGATGACAAAAATCAGAATTCTAGAGACTGAAATGGGTGGGTCAAATAAAGCTTTGAAGGTGAATCATAGTAAGGATAAATATAAACCCCTACTCAAAGCTGTCCCCTACCTTTCCAACTAGCTTTGTAAATACAGAATTAGGGGAAGATGTTTTGGGGGGAGAGGCCTACAATTTTATTTTAACTTACAGCCATCGTAAGAGTCTACTGTGATGACTATTAGATGAAGGCAATGCCAGTTCTGCATTAACTGTGAGATAATGACGAATGCAAAAAAGGATAGTGGTCCCAGTGTAGTCTTCATTGTCAGACCATAGTTTGAGTATTAGATCTTGTCCAGAGTGGGAAAATTAATATATGAAGGGCCTGGAAACCATAATCAAAGGGTAACAATAGTCATTCTTAGAGTTAAAGAAAACCTTAGTTTGTAAAGCATTTTTAATGCATTGTCTCATTTTGATATTTTCAAAATAGAGCAAAGATTATTATCCCCATTTTATACAGATGAGGAAAGTGAGACTCTGAAAGTTTGATGATTTAGCTACACACCCTGGTCTTTCAACACCAAGTTTAGTGCTACTATACTGCTTCTATTTCTTTTGAAAAAGAGAACAGATATTAACCTTGTAGAATGTTTTATGGTCTTTAAAATCTTTTCATGAAACTATTTAATTTGACTTTTACAGATAGCATGAGAAAGGATAGTTATTACTAGTGAATATCGTTTTATATGGTAGAAAATCAAGGCACAGGAATGTTATAGTTTTGTTTCAGTATTTGCTTCATGTCATAGAGCTAGTAAGTGGTGAACCTGGGACTTGAAATTGGAATTTTCTGATTTACATGTTGTGTGCTCTCTTCCTGACACAGAATAGGATGAGCTTTATTTTTTGTAGCTATAGAGGACATGCCTAGACCCACAGGATGGGAGTTCACAGGTGGCAACGATGCTGACCATAGTGATCTTCCCATTGGGAATGTCAGGCAGAGGCTGAATCTTGAGTGGTTGTCTTTGAGAGGACCCTTGCATTCTGTGAGAGGTTGAACCCAATAAGCTCTAAGGTTCTAGAATTTGTAGACATGTGCCTCCTGCTTTTGATGATTTTTACTATCTATTTAGGAAGAGAAAATGGGTATCCACAAAAAGAAGATGAAAAGATTGACCAAAAAAAAAAAAAACAAAAATCTAAGCACAACTGACTTTAACTCTTGGATTGTCATTTAACTTTTCCTAAGTTTTTAAAGATAGGTGTCCTTAGCTCTCAGGAATTCACAGAGGGCGTGGATTAATGGGATATGATTTGTTATGAGAGACAGTGAATCAGAGGGGGATAGATAAAAACTTTAAAGGAAGAAATCTGAGTTCTGGGCTTGGCTTTACCACTGAGTAGTGTAAAACCTTGAATGCTTTACCTATTTGTGCCTCATTTGTAAAATTTGGGGCCTCATTACTCTGTAGGGACTTTGTAAGAGTTATATAAAAGACAATGAAAATAAGTCTTATTTTCATGGTATCATAATATATTGTGAATGTCATAATATCAGACAAATGCAGAACTGTTTGTTCAAGGTCAGATTTTACACACAGAACAGTTATTATCAATTTTTTTACTCATAAAAAGTCAGAACCAAAAAAAGTGTGTATGTTTATGTACTCATGCATTTATGTATCTGTAGAACTTTTGATATTGCTTAAATATTAAATATTTCACCTAGTTTGGGATTCCTTTATTCCTCTTATCTTTAAGAAAATGATGGCTGGTATATTTCTATCTCCCTTCCCATTCCTTCATTCCCTTTTCTGTTTTGTAGAGCAAGGCTTAGATCATATAGCAGAAAACATTCTTTCCTACCTGGATGCCAGGTCTCTGTGTGCAGCAGAGCTGGTGTGTAAAGAATGGCAGCGAGTGATCTCAGAAGGAATGCTTTGGAAGAAGCTAATTGAACGAATGGTACGCACTGATCCTCTATGGAAGGGACTTTCAGAAAGAAGAGGGTGGTAAGTACTTGGGTTGCTTGTTCCCTTGAAAAAAGTTTCTTTGACACAGGGTCAGCTTGATTACACAAAAAGGCAATTATACTGCAAATGTATTGGCCTCTCTTAAATAAAGGAGAAAAATGAGTGGCCAACAGTTAAAAAAAAAAAAAAGTTAAGGCTGTTAGGATTTCCCCTTCTGAAATGTGAATTTGTTTGTATTTTATTAACTTGTAGAAAGTGTGTAGTTTGAATGGGTGATTTGGCTTTTCAAAGCTATGTGTTTATGCTTTTTCCTTCACATTTTAATTAGGTGATGATACTCTCACCAAAAAGGTAGATAAGATGAAAGAAAATATGAGAAAGTCAAGAAATGCCATTTTGCTATTTGTTATTTCTCATGGTTGAGAATATGGGAGGTGCAGCAACAGGATTTTTTAGGGAAAAACTCATGAACTTAAATGCAGCTTTATAGCTATATGCTGTATGGCCCAGTTAGCACAGAGAAAGAGAGAGCTACAGATGGAAGTGCAGGGGGTGGTGTCAGGGAGGGTTAGGACTGTATTTTCTTTATGGGAGAAAGTTCGATGTGTACTAAGTTACATTTTTCACAAAGCTGCATTAGCGCTTTTTATTAAACTCTATAGAATGAAAGGCTAGATTATTGTGTACTGGTACTCAGAAAACAAACAAAACTTGTCTCTAACATATAAGTTTCATTGTCAGAAATCCCACTTTTAAACTGTTCAAGCTCAATGCAAGTTAAAAGACATAAAAGATATGTCTTTATCAGTACCATGTTTGAATAAAATTCACCCTTTTATGTGCAAAAATGTAACATCTGTTTGTTTTTATTTGCCAGGGATCAGTATCTGTTTAAAAACAGACCCACAGATGGCCCTCCCAATTCATTTTATAGGTCATTATATCCAAAGATAATCCAGGATATAGAGGTAACTTTATGATTTATCTGTTTTATGGGCTCTTTGTGTCTTGTTCTCAACTTTTTATGTTGCCTTAGAGTCTTCTTTTGTTCTAAAATCATGGAACTAGTAATTTTTTTAAAAGTTGAGCTTTTGGAGTAAATGTATAATCTACAGCTATTCTGCAGGGTAGATAATGTCTTTTGCAAAAAAATATCTAACTTTTCTCAAACATGAAATGCTTCTGCAAGGCTGCCAGTTAATTAAAACCTTAATCCAAAATCAACTTTTTATTCTAATTTGAGAAATTTTCCAAAATCCAAGGCCCAGTTTTTTTTTAGGTAAGCATAGTTTTACATTTTTAGACATCTCTAGAGGACTGGAGAAGGCACATTTCCTAAAGTTCCTACAGTTTCCTCTGTAAATTGCCCATAGTTTTTTCATAAAAATGACTCAGAAATCATACTAAGCAATAGTTTAGTGGATTTTATAGAGCAAATTATGCTCCTGGACCATTTTGGATTTGAGTGTAACTTCACCAGACCAGTAAAACTCTGTAAACTTGATGAGAAACATTGGAGATGTTTGATATTGTTCATGTGTTCTAATTAGTTCAGTTTTATTATTTAGCCTTTTTCCTTGAACCAGGAAAGACATGCACAGGCATTTCTCATTAACTCTTTCACATGTGTTCTTGGCAGGTCTTGGTTACTTCACTATTTCCTCCTTGGCAGAAAAGTTTAGCTTTTGCTAGGCAATGCTGTATCACCCATAAAGTTATACTCAGTTTCCCAAACGTGAAGTAATCCTCTCCCCCAGGTGATAGACATAAAAGTTATTGTGCCAAAATTCATTAATGGAGAAACATGTGCTTTTTTGGAGTCCTTCCCTCCCGACTTCAGGCAGATGTGAACTAATGGAATCATTCCATTAATGGTAAATCTGAATGTGACTGGAATATCATTATTTAAAACATAAACCCTGTCTTGAGTATTCTTCTCTCTAAAATGACCTATAAAGTAACCTTTTAGGGAGGGTTAATTAATTTAAAACTTCTGCCAGACAAATCATGAAGTTTAGGAATTAATTGATCCATTGGCAGTACAAAACTTAGAATAAATTGCCCTTACAGTGTTAGTAGCTGTGACATAGTGTTAACTTTAATCTTAGGTTGGGGTGTGTGTGTTTTAGGGGAGAGGGGATATCTCTTACTCCTAGATAATTATAGGAAGACATTACTTGTGTACACATCTTAGAAATGACATTACCCTCTGTTTTTTTTTTCCCCTTGGAGGGAGTCAACTATTTACAAAGTATCTCTAGATATCTTTGACTAATTTTATCAGGTCATTTATTTTGAGAAGAACAATGTTTAAAGCTAATTGTGAATAAACAGGAACTCTGGAAGAACTTTGATCAAGTTGAAGATTTGGTGACTTAGGTTATTTAATCTAATCCTCATGACTACTGTTATAATCAGCAGTATGAACTTGTATTCTGTGGCATGGCAGTATGCGACACCACCTACCATAACCATTTCCTTAGGCTGAAATGATATGTTAAAGTTAGCAGAGGAGGCAGATGTGAGCAGAAACAAAACTATGGGGGAGAATCATATTTGACACAAAACCTCTCCATCATGGTGGTCTACCCAGTGGTTCTTCAAGCGTGGTTTGGGAAAACCCACTGGCTGGCCACAAGAGTCTCCTCCAGATTTTTGTGGGCTAGATCTCCTAGTGTAAGGGATGATGTTTTTATTAAATACTTTGGTATATTCACTACTGGTAATAATGATAAAAATAATGTGGCACTAATAGCATTTACTTGTGCCAGATACTTTGTTAAGCACTTTATAATACATTTTCTCATTTCACATTCTGGGCAAAACTTGAAAGGTGAGCCGAGTCCTTATTTAAAGTTGAGGAAACTGAGGCTTAAAAAGGTTAACCTGCTTGCTCAAGATCACACAGCTAGTGTGTAATAAAGTTTGTGATCAACCTTATACTTTTCTGCCCGTAATACATTTTTATTTATAATATAGATCACTGGTACCACATCAAAATAGAATTCTTTACTTCTGTTTTGGGAGTATGTTTTATTGTGTCCAGGGTAGACACACATGTAGAGGGTTCTTTCAGTGATCCCTGGATCAAATGAGAGAGACTCGCAGGCTTGGCTCTGCCCATGTGGCTGGTATGAAACCCTCATAAGCAAAATATAGTAATTTTAAGCACCTTCTTTTGAGCCCTTACAGTATACTATGAACTGTGTTGGGTGGTTTACATAGATTATGGCATTTAATTTATACAACAAGGTACATATTATTATCCCTATTTATAATAAGGGTAAACTGAGACTAAAAGGAGTTTTAGAACTTGCTACACATTTCAGTAGAAGATATGGGATGGGATTTTAACCGAGGTGTGTGTAGCTCTATGCTTAGCATTGTTTGTCATTTTCAAAGTGGAAAATTCAAGAAGTGAGGGAGAAAGAAGCATGTTATTTTATGCCTGCAGAATTTCAAGGTGGTCTTCTTTCTCTAGTTGGGTGAATACTCAGTGTCCTTGATTGTTAATTGAAAAAAAATGATATAAGTTAAGATTAGTTGGCCTTGTTTTAGTTTAGTTACAGGAAAGGTAGTGCTTTATAAAAGGTTTTAAGTACATTGCCAAAAGATAAATTATATCCAGAATGTCAGGCGGATGTTTATGTCCCCCTCTCTCCCCAATTGTCCATACACAGCTTCAGAGTCTCTTGTGTTTTTTCCCTTATACTTTGCAAGGTTACCGGTTCACAACCTTTTTCTTTTTTTCCTTCTTCTTCTACCTTGACAGCGTGGCTCACATGCTGGCTCCTATAATCCATCTATTCCCAGATTTGGCTCTGATGAACAGAGAGGAAATGTTCATCTCTAAACTTGCTCTACTACATTGACCCACCAGAAATTGGCTACATTTTAAGGAAAAAGTAGAGAACCTGGTTTAGTGTGGCCAGCTCCTATTATTCAGAAAATGAGGATGTGAGAAATGCAGTTTGGGAAGAATAAGTATGCATTCTTAGCTTCCTGCAAAGGTTCATCTCTCCTGGTATTCTTGCCTCACATACAGAGGGTTTACAGGGTCTCTGAATTGAGGAGATATTTCTGGAAAACCTGAGGCTTACTCCTAAAAGCAGCAGCCATATTTATATTCTCTTTTGCTATCTAGAGTCTTAGTTGTTGTTGTTGTTGTTGTTGTTGTTGTTGTTGTTGTTGTTATTGTTATTAACAGTGGGCTTACTGCTGGGTATTTTGCCACAGTGATTTAATTTAATCCTCAATTTGTTACAGCTGAGATCCTCACTCCAAAGCCCATGCTGTTTCCATTCTACCATGCCACCAAGTGTCCAAGAGAGTTGTTATAACAGACGTAGTCACTGAGTTCTGATGTTTTGAACTTGGATTTTTCTCTTTGGCCATTTCAGAATAGCGATAGACTCCTTCATGTAATATACCTTTTTCTTCTCTTTATTCACTGCATGGAAGCCTTTGAAGTGTTCTTCTTGAACAGCCCACTGGGAGAATGATGATGTGTTGTATTGCACCTTTTAATAAGCCACATTTTATTCAGGGAAAGTGGGGAGCTTTTTTGTGGTTTGCAAACTTGGTATTAACATTGTCCTGACCAGAAAATGTCGAAACTTGCCCACCACCCAGTTGTGTTTAGGCTTCTAAAAATAATGTTATTCCTCCATACTCAGACATCTGTTTTTACTCTGTTGCCAATTTAAATGCCTGTGTATACTCTGTGTATCATGGCTACTTTCCCAGTGTTTTGAAAACTTGCACAGAATAAGGTAAGAGGATTTTACAAGTTCTCAAAAACATGAAATATCCCTCTACAGTAGCCATACCACATGATGGCTAAGTGAAATGGTAGGTATCCACATACGTAAAGAGGTGCACCTGTGTATGACCTGTACCCCTGCTGCTGACATTAAGATAACAGTTGAATTCCATTTCAAGGCTGCACCCCTTCCTGGGAATGGTTAAGGAAGCTCAGGCTTATTAGCAGTAAATATCAGCCTAGACTGAAACAACAATTCCTGGCAGTTTGGCTAGAAGATTTTGTTGTTGTTGTTCACAGCCCACTATTTTTGGTCAGTGTTTTCAAGGACTGAGGAAGAACATAACTGCTACCATTTGCTGGCAATATGATGAGAACTTTATATATGTAATCTCATTTGAACCTTATAGTAGTTCTGAGAGAGCAGATACTGCCATTTTTCTCAGAGGAGGAAACTGCTGCTCAGACAGTGAAAGTCATTTGCCAAAGCTGCTACTTGAACTTAGTATTTGCTGCCACAATGGGCTGCCTGCCATTTTTAAAGGTCTAGTTTTCTAGTTTTTCTAAAAAAGACCTGGCTTATAAGCATTTAAGTAAGAGTCGAGGTTGTCAGACATGGGAGTAGTTTCTTGGGCAGACATAGTCAGCAGAAGTGCTGCTTTCTTGTGTGGGTGGCCTTGGGAATTGAGAACAGTGCATTCTCAGGAGTTACCCAGGGGTGGTGTGCAGCAAAGCCATCGACTCACTGATCTGGTTCTCATGCTTTTCAAAACAAGCTACACTTGTCTTGGGATTCAGAAAACTAATGGTTTTTAAAACCACCCTAAGTGGGGACTTCCTAAAATGGCGCATCAGGAATTATTTGGCATACTTTTTCTTTTAAAATTCAGAAATGTATTTGAGAGAATTAGGCTCTTTATAGAAAGTGCAAAGAAGCCAAGCCATTTGCTAACTTCCATTCAACTTAGAATGAAAGTGTGCTATCTGTTAAATAGCAGAGCTGATATCCTACCCTCTAGCTCTTGTTTGAAGGTCAATGTCGGGTATTGTCCTCTGTCCAGACATCTCAGAGGAGTGATGTTTCACAGGCTGACCCTGCAGCCTGACTCCAGCTCCTCTCTGTTGTCTTCTCTGCTGTTGTCTTCAGGACTTCAGGTATAGTAAAAGATAGTAACCAAGTCAGCCAGTTCTAGAAAACATATTACAGTAGTGGGGGAACATGTGGGAAATTCTTTTTGGTATGGGGATTTCCCCCACCCCCTCTTTCTAGATTAAAAAAGAAATTCCCCCCCTGAAACGCCCATGTGATAGTAAATGTGCTTTTTCTATTCATTAAAATGCATGGAATGACAAAGCTACTAACTGATTCAGTAGCATTGTAAAGCAATTATAGATGTTTTAAACCTAGGAACAGCTATATGAACTTTTGTTTGTGGTTTTTAGAGACAGACTCTGTTTTTTTTGAGACTATTGCCCAGGCTAGAGTGCTGTGGCATCAGCCTGGCTCACAGCAACCTCAAACTCCTGGTCTCAAGCTATCCTCCTGCCTCAATCTCCCAGCGAGCTGGGACTACAGGCACACACCGCCATGCCTGGCTAATATTTTCTATTTTTAGTAGAGACCGAGGTGTCACTTTCACTCAGGCTGGTCTCGAACTCCTGACCTCAAGCAATCCTCCCGCCTCGGCCTCCCACAGTGCTAGGATTACAGGCATGAGCCACCACGGCCGACCGCTATATGATTTTAAAAATAAGAGCTGATATATATGTAAGCCATGAGGTATATTCATCTTTGTAGTACTTTAGGTTCATATAAAGTCATGTATTCTGCAGCAACTCTGTGGGCCTCCAGAGGATATAGCCCGAGCGTTGGTAACCACTGCCAAGAGTTACTGGCCAGGAATTAGACTTGTTACCAGTACATCTGCCTTCTAAGTCAGCATTTTCCTGGAATGCTTAACATGCTGAGGTGGCTCAGTCACTACCTGAAAATACATTGTTTCTCCAAATTATCCCAAGCATTGAGTTGAATTTAAGAAATGCATTATATTCTTGACCCCCTTTTAAAAAGTTGCTTATTCAGACAGATCTGTTGTCTACCTTCATAGAGGTAGCAGGGGTGGGGTGAATTAATTTTTTTGGTTTAGCAGTGTGGTCTTTCATGTCTGACATTTTACCAAGTTACTAGACATGATGACTCAGAATAGGAAGTACTGTCTTGGTGGCAGAATGGCATCTCCTGGCATCTCCATGGCACCTCTTCGCATCCTTTTGGTGTTAGAAGTATGCCATCCTGCCCTCACTCACAGATGTGTGTGGAAGCTCTGTCATATTTCCGGGACCCTTGCTAAGCACTGGGGCCATAAAATGATGGAAACATTTCCTTTAAAATATGTCTCCAACCCTCCATTTCTTTTTCTGTAAAATATGAACAATAATTCCTGCTTCAGAGTTATGATAATTAAATTAGCTGCAAAATATATACGGCCCATAGCATAGTGTTAGGAAAGATTAGTGCCTGGCACGTAGCATTCAATAAATTTTAACATTTTACAGTAAGTGTACAGAAGGATACTGCTTCAAAATAAGAGGAAATATGGTTTGTTAGATGTAAGCTGAGCCAGTAATTAAGTGCTTATTGTAAATAAAGATGAGAATTATCTCCTTCTTCAACAAAGCAAGTAATTAAACTTTTAGCTGCTCAGAGATAATGAGCTACTGAATAATAATCTTTCAAACTGTATCTTGAACCGGAGTGTAACCAGTTATTGTAGTCCCTATTGTCCCCCAATTTCAAGGATCGGGAATTCAGACTTTCGTTGCTCTTAGTAGAGACATTGTATCTTTTGATCCTGAAAAATCCCTTATATCTTCTACCAGAGATTTGATCTTTTTGTGCTCTGGGCATGACCTACTTCCTCATTAAACTTGGCCCACTGGTGTCAGGCCATAGTGTTCTTTATCTCAAGTCCTGCGGCACTTAACAGTTGTTTTGTTTTTTTTTTTTTACTCATTTGGTACTTATATTTTATCTGGAATTATTTCTGATCTTCTTATGTTCTGTGTGCATTACCTCAAGAGCTAGGACCATCTTTCTTCATAGGCATTGAATGTCTTAGTAGCAAAAGCATGGGCTCAGAGTCAGAAAGAACTGGGTATGATTTCCAGTAGGTTCAAGCACTGGTTTTGTGGCTGTATGCAAATTAAACTGTTTCCTTGTTTGTAAAAGGGAGATAATAATGATTTCCTTCCAAGGTTATTGCATGGATCATTTAACCAAATAAACTTAGAGCATATCTAGTTGCAGATACTGGAGCGCCGCCGCCCTGAATGCAGTAGCTTCCTGTTGGTCTTTGTATCCCCAGTGCCTAGCACAGTACCTGGACTATATTAACATCTCAGCAAACGTTGCATGAATGATAAAAGAATAAGAATCCAGGGCTTAAATGTACCATTCTTACTCTGAAGAAACTTCAGTCTGGTGGGAGATTAAAAATAACAAACAAAATTCTTTCTATGTAGTTGGTATAGTAGTTGCTCAATATCTTTCCTCGGTGATCAAGACAATGGTTTGTTTGGATATGTAGATTGTCAATATATGCTTATTAATGGTGATGGCAGTCTTTTGCCAAGTATTTTAATTGGCATTAGGGAGCAACACAATGGGTTATTATTTATTTGTGTGTTTTGGGTACAAATGGCATTCTTTAAACATATTGAATTCTGTCTAGGCCATTATTTTTTTTTTATCCCCAAACCCAACCCAAAACTCATAGGAAATCCTGTGGTAGTTGCCAAACGGGCAGGGAAAGTTTGAGAAAAAACATTGTTGGGCTAATGTTTTACTTGGAAAAGAGCATGATTCTTATTCACAGACATTTATGCAAACCAAGATTGGGGTATCAGTGGTATGCTGTTTCTGGAAGCAATGCCAAAGTCTGAAGCCTAATAGAACAGTTGATTCATAAAAACTCATCTCTTGCCTCCTTTTTTCCCTAGACTATAGAATCTAACTGGCGATGTGGACGACACAACTTGCAGAGGATTCAGTGCCGCTCTGAAAATAGTAAAGGTGTCTACTGTTTACAGTATGATGATGAAAAGATTATCAGTGGCCTACGAGATAATTCTATTAAGGTGAATGACAATTTTGTATGTATTATTTTTAGAATCGTGGTTATGTGTTAGACACTAGATGTGACAATCTTTCCATTTACTTCAGATTGGTTTTTATCTCTTCCACTCAATTTTGGCAGTGTGGCTCTACAGAACTAGAGCCAGAGCATTTCCCCGTAGCGAACACAAGACCTGGATTGTCTCACTTCTTATCTGCCTCTAAGCCCATTCACATTCTATATTCTGTGTTAGGTGTAAATAGAAAATATCCCAGTATCACAGGGCTCTTGATTACTTTGCTTGCTGGTGAGAGGGTTGCTAGTTTGCCTGTAAATCAGAGTCATTACCTTTTATGGTTTCTGAGAAGGATTCAGATAATAATACAAGAGAATGATAGAGCAATTTATACTGTTTTCATTCACTTCTCAGTAATAGACAAACTGGATGATTTCTCCCTTTTTAAATCTGATCTGACAGATTTTGTTTTATATTATTTGTAGCTTATTTCCTTATATTTAAGAAAGCATTGAATTTTGTTGTTTTTTTTTTAAGTTATAATTTACATACAAAGAAGTTCACACTTTTTGGTGTAAAATTCCGAGTTTTGACAAAAACACAGAAGTATGTAACTGAAACAACAATGAAGATACAGAACAGTTCTTTCATTGCCCCCAATTCCCTTGTCCTACCCTTTTCCTTTCCTGTGCTTATCCATTTACCTTTTGAAGGACATTGTGCTGTTTTCAGTTTCTCAGAATTATTAATAAAGCCACTATAAAGGTATGCATGTAGGTTTTTATGGGAACGTAAGTTTTCAGTTCGTTAGGTGAAAACCTAGGACTGGGATTGCTGGCTCATGGTGCATGCATGTATGTTTCACTTGCTAAGAAACTGCCAAGCTATTTTCCAAAGTGCCTATACCATTTTACATTCCCATCACTAATATATGAGAATTCTTTTTGTTCGGCCTTGTTGCCAGCCCTTGATATTCTCAGTTTTTTAAAATATTAGCCATTCTAATAGGTGTTTAGACATACCTCAGTTTGCTTTAAATTCACATTTCCCCAGTGTGTGATGATAGGGAGCATCTTTTCTTGTGCTTATTTGCCATCTTTATGTTCCTTGGTGAAGTTGCTTTTCAGATCTTTCTTATTATTGAGTTTATAGAGTTCTTGGTATATTTTAGATATAAGTCCTTTGTTAGATATGTTTTGCAAATATTTTCTCCCAATCTGTGACTTGTCTTTTTATTTTCATAATGATCTCTTTGATAGAAAATTTTAATTTTGGTAAAGTCCATTTTATCAGTTTTTTTCTTTTATGGATCATGCTCTTTTTGCTATATCTAAGAAGTCTTTTGTTGAGCTTCTCAAATCTGTAAATTTATGTCTTTCATTCACTACATTACAGAAGTCTTTGGCCATTATTTTTCCAAATTTTTTTTTGTACTAATTTCCTTCTCTTTTCCTTGTGAGACTCTAATCACATAAATATTAGATCTTTTGATATTGTCTCACATTTTTTCAATCTTCTTCTCTTTTCTGGATAATTTCTATTGGTCTCTCTTTAAGTTGACTGAATTTTTCATCTCTCATCTCTATTCTGCTGTTGCCCCCCCTTATCAAGTGAATTTTTTATTGCAGATTTTATATTTTATAGTTTCTATTTCCATGCTGAGAATTTCTCTCTTTCTCATTCACCTCGAGCTATAGTTATAGTAGGTGCTTTTAAAGTCTAACCATGTCAACATCTGGGTAATCTCCAGCTTGACATCTGTTGATTGTCTAATCCCCTGAGAATTGATGATTTTTCTTGGTTTTGTATGTTAAATAATTTTAAATAGTATCTTGGACATAGTGGATATTATGTTGTGAAGACTGTGGATCCTGTTATAATCCTCTGGAAAATGTTTGTAGGTGAGTGTATTTTTAAGCAAATAATCAAGCTAGTTAGCTTCAGAACGTAGTTCTGTCTTGACTTTACCAGAGGTGTTGGAGGGATAGTTCTAATCTCTTTTCCACTTTTCAAAGCCTTTGCCATGCTACATTGGTCCTGTTTTGGGCTTGTACTACTCAGAGTTTAGTTTGAGACTTCAGCAATGGTTTAAATATCAGCTCACTTTTTCCAGCCTTTGATATGTTGGTTCAGTCTGTCCTGTGCATGCACAGCTAAAGGGTAAGCCCAGGTCATTTTTTTTCCTTTTCTTTTCCTTTTTTTTTTTTTTTGGTCTCTTTCGTCTTAGATTTCCCTAAGTCTCTTTGGCCCACAGGGACACTTTTTTCATTTTCCTCTGGCCAAAAAAGTGAAGTCTTTCTTAGAATTTTAGTTATCTTTTCCATTGTTCTGTAATGCTTCTCCATGACTTGGACCTGTCTGTAGGTCAAAGCTATGTGAGAAATCTCTCACATGGATGTCTTCCATACATTCTTTGGCTCATGGGGAGGGTCGCTTTTTCCAGCCCCTGTGTACAGACAGAAAGAGTGGTTTCTCTCAGAATTTTAGCTGCCTGTGCCACTGTTTCACTGTGTAGCTTCCTGGTTGGGGCCTGCCTTTGAGCCAAAGCCACAATAGAAAGAAAAGAGAAAATAACAAACAAAACGAATGGTAAACTCACCCCACGTAGATTGCTTCTCCAGATTTTGACTCCTTGCTACAATCCACCTACTCTCTCTCCATCCCCCTTACTTTTCGGAATCCTCAGCTAGTTAATTTTTGTATTTTGTATAGAGTTTTTAGTTGTAATCAGGAGAAATAGGTTGTAATGGCTTTTCTTCATCTTGGCCCTGTTTTCTGTATTGTTTTACTTTGGGTGAAATAAAGTTTTTCTGTTTGGTTTTTAAAATTTTTTTGTTTTGTTTTAAAACAATAGTGGAGTTTTAGTAATTCAGCTAATTAGGGCAAAAGATACTCTGAATTATAGAATATAAAGAAACTGTTTTGTTGGTTTCCTATGCGTATGGCAGTGTTTGCCAAAAGGTATTCTGTGGATGGGAATCTAAAGGATCTTAATAGGCATTCTACGCAAAGAATAATGCTCTTCAAAGAAGTTTAGATAACACCGAATGCTGTTATCTTCCCCTTAGAAATTCATAGGATATAGTAGCATATAAAGGCTCTGAGAAGGCCTACAATAGAGACACCTAGTGTTTCCCAGGTTCCAAAACTTATTTGACCACAGAACTCTATGTATTACTTATTGATAGCCCTAACCTGTAGCCACCAATATACTCTAGAAAGAGTGACATATGTTACTATTTAATTTTGCTAGTGACATTTAAGGAATGGTTTATAACAACTTTGTCAAAGCATAGACTGGCTGTGGGCTTGTAATTCATTTACATTGGATGTGTTTTCTGAAAAATTCTCTGAATAGAGGCACACCCATGTTTGAATTAGGCTTACATTTGATTCATAAGACATAGAACAGTAAAGCAGAAATACACTTTGGACAAATTATCTAGACCAGTGGTTGTAAACCGTTTGTACTTGATTCTGCACCAATCTTTAATTGCTAATCACTTTAAAAATACCTCAGGTAGGTTACATTAAGTTAGAAATTAAAAGCAAGCTTTGCTATTTATTATTTATTTTTATTTTATTTAAAAAATTTTTTTAGAGTTACGGTCTCACTCTGTTGCCCAGATTGAAATGCAGTGGCCTGATCACAGGTCACTGCAGCCTTGAACTTCTGGGCTCAAGCCATCTTCCTGCCTCAACCTCCCAAGTAACTAGGATTACAGGTGTGCGCCACCATGTCCAGCTAATTTGTTTCTTATTTTTAAATTTTTTTTTTTTTAGAGATGGGGTCTTGCCATGTTGTCCTGGCTTGTCTAAAATTGCTGTGCTCAAGTGATCCTCCCGCCTCAGACTACCAAAATGCTGAGATTACAGATGTGAGCCGCCATGCCCAGCCTAGAAATTTAAAAGTCTATAGTATTTGTAAAATCTTCTCCACTAGCATTAAACTTTAGGGACACTGCAAATTATGATAGTATTATTTTACAAGTCAAGAAGTAGGTCCAGGCTGGGCACGGTGGCTCACGCCTATAATCCTAGCCCTCTGGGAGGCCGAGGCGGGTGGATCGCTTGAGGTCAGGAGTTCAAGACCAGCCTGAGCGAGACCCCTTCTCTACTAAATGGAAAGAAATTATCTGGCCAACTAAAAATATATATAGAAAAAATTAGCTGGGCATGGTGGCACATGACTGTAGTCCCAGCTACTCGGGAGGCTGAGGCAGTAGGATCGCTTAAGCCCGGCAGTTTGAGGTTGCTGTGAGCTAGGCTGACGCCGCGGCACTCACTCTAGCCCAGGCAACAAAGTGAGACTCTGTCTCAAAAAAAAAAAAAGAAAAAAAGAAGTAGGTCCATAGAGTCTGTCTTTGAAAAAATAAATTTTTATCTTCCATTAAATATGGACAATATTGAAAACGTGGAAAGATGAAAAGAAGGGAGAGGGGTTTGGCAGGTAAGAAGTTTGGAAGTTGCCACTCTGTCCTGATAAGTAAAATTCTGGACAGACTGAAAAATCAACAACTCTGCTTAGATCCCTAAGAGAAGTGAGGTCACAGGAGAAACCACTGCCCCCCAAATTGGAGAGGCAGACAGGCAAATAAAGAAAATCAAAACTTACCAGAGCAGAAACCCACCAGGGGAAACATCCATGAAAACCAATGCCTGGGTAGGCTAACCTGAATTATAATTGACAAATTGCTGGAGGCTCAGTGTGAACAAGTCTGAGAAATAAAAATTCCAAGAGAACCCAGTCATCAGGGTTTTACCTCCAAGAGCTCTACCAGTTCTCACAGTGATTATCAGAGAAAAATCCCCTTATTTTTCTAGCAGGGAGAGGGAAAAAGAAGCCATTTTGAAATACATCAGAGTATTCTATTCTTAACCAGATCTACCTTCAGGAGAAATGATTTAAGGAGAGCCTATCATGCTGAGGTTTTATCAGAGCCTAACTGACCTGGGGGAAGGGAAATACCCTACTCCAGCCTCCTCTAACCATTTGGTCCCACCTAAAGGGGCAAGGGAAAACTGTAAAGGGGTAAGGGAAAACTGAGAGGCACTTGTAAGTTCACAGCCTGGAGGCACAGGCTCACTAAAAGACTGAAACCCAATCATATAGGACTATAGTTCTATAGAATGCTCCCCTTCTTCCCACACCTTACTACCACATTACTGAAGGTTTATTTATAGCATTTCCTCTTACCCAGTACTTCATGTCTGGCTCTCAAGAAAAAAATTACAAGGCATACTAAAAGATGAAAAACACAGTGTGAAGAGACAGTGTGTTAGAACCAGACTCAGATATGACAGGGATGTTGTTATTATCAAAGTAGGGGTTTAGGACAACTGTGATCAATATGATAAGGGCTCTAATGGGTGAAGTAGAAAGTGTGCAAAAATAGGCAATAAAAACAGAGTGATGGAAATTTCTAAGAAAGAACCAAAAAGACTTGCTAGAGATCAAAAACACCGTAATAGTAGAAACAAAGAAAACTCTTGATGGGCTTATTAGTAGACACACAGCTGAGGAAAGAATCTCTGAATCCCTGAGATTGAGGGTAGCTCAACAGAAATCTCCAAGCCTGAAAAGCAAACAGAAAAAGGACTAGAAAAGAAAAACCCTAGAATATCCAAGAACTGTTGAGACACCTACAAAAGGTATAATATTCATATAATGGGAATATCAGAAGAAGAATGAGAGAAAGGAACATACTTGAAAGAATAATGACTGAGAATCTCCCCAAATTAATGTCAGATACTGAACCACAGTTGCAGAAGCTCAGAGAATACCAATCAGGATAAATGCCAAAAAAACTACACCTAGGCACATCATATTCAAGCTACAGAAAATCAAAGATAAAGAAAAAAATCCTGAAAAAAGTCAGGGAAAAAACACTGATAGAGGATCAAAGCTAAGAATTGTATCCTCCAAAATCGTGCAAGCAAAAGAGACTGGAATGAAATATTTAAAGTTTTGGGAGAAAAAAATTTACCAACCTACAATTCTGTGTCTTACAAAATTATCCTTCAAAAGTGAAGGTAATAAAATGATAGCAGTGATACGAGGGATGGAAGGGAGGGGTTAGTATTATAAGATACACTAACTGTGAAGCAGTATACTGTTATTTGGAAGTGGACTTGGATTAGTTATAAATGTTCATTGCAAACTCCAGGGCAACCACTAAAAAAAAAAGAATATGACTGATACGCTAAGAAAGGAGAGAAAATAGAATCATATAAAATGCTCAGTTAAACCCAGAAAAGACAGAAAAATAGGAACAAAGATCAAGGGCAAGAAATAGAAAACAGTAACAAAAATGGTAGATACAACTATATTTATAATCCAACTATATTTATAATCACTTTGAATGTTACTGATTTAAGTGTACCAATCAAAAGATAGAGATTGTCAGAGCAGATCAAAAAGCAAGACCCAACTATATGTTGTCTACAGGAAAGCACTCTAAATATAAAGATACATAGATTGTGTAAATGGATGGAGAAAGATATACCGTGCTAACTCTTAATGAAAAGAGAGCAGGAGTAGATATATTAATTTCAGACAGAGTAGACTTCAGAGCAAGTAAAGTTATCAGAACTAAAGAGGCATATTGCATAATGATAAATGGGTTAGTTCTCCAAGAAGATGTAACAGTCCTAACATCAGAGTGTCAAAATGTGTGACATAAAAACTGATAGAACTGCAAGGAGAAATGATGAATTCACTACTGTAGTTGGAGACTTCAACACCCCTCTATGAAAACAGACTCAGCAGGCAGAAAATCAGTAAGGACATAATTGAACTCAGCAACACCATTAACCAACTGGATATAATGTCTTTTTAGTGTAGACTATAGACTGCTTCATTCAACAGTAGTAGAATACACATTCTTCAGTCTTACATGGAACATTCACCACATTCTGGGCTGTAAAAATGCACCTTAACAAATATAAAAGAATAGAAATTATATAATGTCTACTCTCAGATCATAATGGAATTAAACTAGAAATCAGTAACCGAAAGATAGCTGGAAAAATTCCTAAATACTTGTAGATTAGATAACACAATTCTAAGTAACACTTTAGTCAAAGAAGAAATCTCAAAAGAAATTTTAAAAATATTTTGAACTGAATGAAAATTAACACACAGCTTGTCAAAATCTGTGGGGTGCATTAAAAGCTTAAAGGGAATTTTGTAGCATTGAATGTATATATTAGAAGAGAAGAAAAATCTAAAATTGGTTATCTAAGGTTCCACTTTAGGACACTAGAAAAAGAAGAGCAAACTAAATCCAAAATAAGCAGAAGAAAAGAATTAATGAAAATTAGAGCAGAGATATCAATGAAATTGAAAATAGAAACTCAACAGAGAAAATTAATGAAACCAAAAGATGGGTCTTTGAAAAGCTGGGTAAAATTGATAAGCCTCTAGTTGTCCTAAATTAGAAAAAAAATGACTCAAATTCCTATTATCAGAGATGGAAGGGGAGACATCACTTCAGAGCCCACGGACACAAAAAGGATAATAAAGGAATACTGTGAACTACTCCGTGCCTACAAACCTGATAATTTAGATGAAATGAATCAATTCTCTGAAAGACACAATCTGCCAAAACTCACAACAACAAATAGACAATCTGAATAGGCTTTTATCTATTAAAGAACTTGAATCAATAATTAATTGCCTTCTAAAACAGAAAGCACCAGACCTAGATGGGTTCACCGGTGAATTCTACCAAACATTTAAATTATACCAGCTCTACAATCTCTTGCAGAAGATAGAAGCAGAGGGAATACTTCTCAACTCATTCTAGAATACAACATAGGAGAGAATCAGGATAATCTTGAGTTTGTTGATGGCTTTTGAGGTATAATACCAAAGGCACGATCTGTAAAAGAAAGAATTCATAAGTTGGGCTTGATTAAAATTAAAAATTTTAATTTTAATAAAATTAATTTTATCTTAGTAAAAGTTTTAATCAAGATACACCGTCAGTGGATGAAAAAACAAGCCATAGACTGGGAGAGTATTTGCAAAAGTCATATTTGACAAAGAACTGTTATCCAAAATATAGAAACAATTCTTAAAACTCAGCAATAAGAAAACAAAAAACACAATTTAAAAAATGGGCCAAAGCCCTTAACAAACATTTCACCAAAGAAGATATACAGATGGCAAATAAGCAGATGAAAAGATGCTCCATGTCACAAGTCATCAGGGAAATGCAAATTAATCCAATGAGGTACTGCTACATACCTGTTAGCATGGCCAAAATCCATGACAGTGACAACACCAACTGCTTCTGAGGATGTGGAGCAACAGGAACTCTCGTCCATTGCTGGTGGAAATGCAAAATGATATCCCACATGATCTAGCGGTTGCTCTACTTAGTATTTACTCAAAGGAATTGAAAGGTTATAAACATACAAAAACGTGCACACAGACGTTTATGGCAGCTTTTATTCATAATTGTCCAAACTTGGAAGCAACCAAGGGGTCCTTCAATAGGTGAATGGATAAATAGACTGCTATATCCAGACAATGGAATAATTATCAGCACTAAAAAAAAAGATATATCAAGCCATGAAAAGACAGGGATGAACCTTAAATGCATAGTAAAAGTGAGAGAAGCCAATCTAAAAAGGCAACATACTGTGTGATCCCAACTATATGACATTCTGGGAAAGGCATATCCCATAGAGGCAGTAAAAAGAAGGGGAAAAATGAGCACACAGAGTAGAAAAAACAACCATTAATAACATTTTACTTCCTTGAATCTTTTTTCTTTTTTTAAATATACATAGTCATTATTTCACTTTATAGACAGTTTTTATTCTGAGTTTTAAAAATGCTTAACTCTGTAATAAAGCATGACATTTTATCATTACAAACCTTCTAGTTTACTTTGAGATTTTTCTGAAATGTTCAACATTTTGTTTTCTATTTTTAATTTTTATAAATAAACACAGGTATGTATTTTTAGAAGGTCTTAATAGATGTTACAGCGTTTTTTAGAGGGTTAGCCAACTCTTTTCACAGATTTTATTTTTAAAAATCCCCTGTATAAGGCTGTTAAGTCTAATGAGTACAATAGCTAAGGGTACAAATTAAACAAAATGGCACATCTATCCTGGTAGTTAGTATTGCTCCTATTCTTATTGTCATTTCCTACCTGTTTGATATTTAACTTTTCTTATTTACTGTAACACAGGTGTGTTTTGTTTTATGATTCAGATCACAAGATGGGACAGTAACATTCATCAAAATGTGATAAACTGAGTCACTGTTTGTGTGATCTTGTCTCAATAGATTTGGGATAAAACCAGCCTGGAATGTTTGAAAGTGTTAACAGGACACACAGGCTCTGTCCTCTGTCTCCAGTATGATGAACGTGTCATTGTAACTGGTTCTTCAGATTCTACAGTGAGGTGAGTGATCTGGTTTCATTGGTCTAAACCTCAGATGCCTTCCACGAAGAGGCTGAGATTCACACCCTCCTCTTGGATAGGCACATACAAACTTTGCGTGCATTTTTACATGCTGTATTTCAAATTACTTTTGATGTAGATGTGTTTGAGCAAGTTAGGCAGGAAAGCTAATTTTTGTTAAGTGTCCTATTTCCATTGACATACATTATACAGATGACAACATGCTTTCCTATAAGGAGACAATACCTTGTATTAGCATGGCTTTCTCCTTTTGGGAAACCGTGGTCCAGAGCAGAGAAAAGGAAGGCTGCTATTCTGAGAGTGTGATGGCCACCAACCTGTAAAGACTGAAAGAATCAGAAGCAGTTTGCAGAATCTTTTGAGGGACACGGGGAAAGTAAAAGTTGAGAGATAGGTGGTATACTAGGTATTTTGTATAATGTTATCCTGTTGAGTTCTCACATCAACCTTTCTGAGTAAATAGATATTACCTTCATTAATATAGTTTGTATTAGAAAACTAAGACCAGAGGGGTTAAATAATTTCCTCAGAGTCACATAGTAAATTTTGAGCCTCTAATTGTTATTGGTCATGACTGTATATGTAGCCTTTCTAGCAGTGGAGACACTGGTTTTCAGTTGCCCCCTGACCCCGGGCAGAGTGATAAAGATGAAAATGGTAATGTTCCCTAGTAGAAGGGAAGCAATGACTGTTAGTTGGGAGTTGAGAGTAGAAAGGGAGTGTTATTGAGATCCACTCCCATACCTCTGGGACAAGGACATTTTCCTACATCAGATGGGCTTTGGAGTTGGGTGTGGTGATGAGTCCATCAGAGCTAGAGGTCATGTGGTAAAGCCTCAGCTGGACTGCTGGTGGCTTGGACGAAATGTGGAAGAAAAGGAAATGCCTCTTCTGGACTGAGTCAAATACTTGAAGAGGATTGTTTTATAGGCCCACGCACCCAAAAGACAGGAATAGTTACTGAATCCCATCCTTGGGTTCCTCTGCTCTCCCCTTTTTCACTCCTCTCCTTAGGTTAGTTTTGGTTACTAGCCTCTTGCCACACTCCTAGACTCTTTACTCACCCTGTTTGAAGCATGGCTACTATCCTTTCCTGGGTTCAGTGCTTCTAGGCCACTACTTCTGCCAGATACCATGTCTCAGCCTTACAGGCCTGAGTGTTTTCTCCTCTGCTCTCTATGAACTTGCCCTCTTAGGAGATTGGGGTTACAGACAAGGAAAAGCTATGATGTGGAAGGCTCCCCCTAAAAACTCTGTGTTTTAAGTGTGAACCAATTGGGAGATCCTGGCTCTGTCCATAAACAGCTGGATAAAATGTGAGTGTGGTGATTGATGAGACGTCATGACTTACAGTCTCCAGTTTGCAGTGGAGAAATAATAGACTCAGAGGCCTGTCAGGCTCTGAGACTCACAAGCCTGCAAACACCATCCCTGAATACCTGGCTATTAAATAGACCTGAACCTGAGCAGAGCCAGAATTAGCCGCCTTCTCTGAAACTGTCTCTGCACTTCTCAGCAAATACAGAAATTGCTTCTGGAAGCTCCTTTTAAGCATGTCCTTAGGTTCATTAAGAATGGACCTAGAGCTCAGATACCAGTGATCCAATACCAGAATCTTTTCCTGGCTGTTTCGATAATTGAGCATCATCCTTTTCTCTTCTCACCTAGAGTCTGGGATGTGAACACGGGTGAAGTTCTTAACACGTTGATCCACCACAATGAAGCTGTACTGCACTTACGCTTCAGCAATGGACTGATGGTGACCTGTTCCAAGGACCGTTCCATTGCTGTGTGGGACATGGCTTCTGCCACCGATATCACTTTACGCCGGGTCCTGGTTGGCCATCGTGCTGCTGTCAATGTAGTAGACTTTGACGATAAGTACATCGTGTCTGCTTCTGGTGACAGGACCATCAAAGTAAGTGTGTTATAACCCTGTCTGCTCTTGTCCCTTTTAGAATAGAAAGAAAGCAGAGGTGGCTTGTGCCAACCTGGTACCTGGCAAGATCTTAATTCTTCTCTGTTTGTGTTCATGAGCCCTTGAGCCCATCCCACTCTACCTGCTTCTAGAGTCCTAAGCAAGGTTGGAAGGGAAGTCCCAGGTCCAGAAGAGAGAACAATCTTCTATTTCATGAAATGACATTCTTGATCACCTTTTTAAAGAGAAGAGAACTAATTTACTGAGCATGTACTGTGTGCTAGGAGCTTTACATTACCATCTCAGTTAACTGTCCCAGCACTCTTAGGTATTGAGTAGGTATTATGGTACTCCAAGGTAGGTATTGCCCCCATTTTACAGATGTGGCTCGGAGACTGAAGAATTGGGTTGGTGATCACACAGCTAGTTAGTGGCAGATCTTAGATTTGACTTATTCATCTAATTTTGAAAGCTTGCCATGCCACAGACCTTGGCCTGGATGCTAGAGATATAATGATGAACAAGACATGACCCTGCCTTCAAGAAGCTTAGCATGTGGTAAGTGGGAGGCAGGTATGTGACAAGCAGTTGTAGTCTAGGGTGATTCATAGGATATGGTAAATGCAGTACTGATTCCAACATCCATCTTAACTTTTTCAAATTTTAGCTTTCCTATATTTTTATAACAGCTTTACTGAGATACAGTTTCCATACCATAAGAGTCAGCATTTTAAAGGGTGCAATTTAGTGGCATTTACTACATTTACAGTGTTGTATAACATCACTACTATGTAGTTCCAGAACATTTTAATCAACCTCTATAAAAATATCATATTCATTAGCATTCAATCTCCATTCTTGCCTCCCAGTCTACCTTCTGTCTCTGTGGACTTACCTATTCTAAACATTCATATAAATGGAATCATACAATATGTGGCCTTTTGTGTCTGGCTTCTTTCACTTAGCATAGTGTTATCAAGGTTCATCCATGTACATTGTAGCATAATCAGTACTTCATTCCTTCTAATGGCTGGATAAAATTCCATTGTGTGGATATACCACATTTTGTTTATCCATTTATCAGTTGATCGACATTTTGGTTGTGTCCATTTTTTTTGCTATTATGAATAGTGCTGCTATAAACATTTGTGTAAAAGTTTTTGAGTGTATTTTCAATTCTTTTGGGATGATAATTTTATCTTTAACATTTTGAGGAACTGCCAAACGGTTTTACAAAGTGGCTGTACCATTTTACAGCCCTACCAGTAATGTATGAGGATGTGAACTTACTCAAAGAATCTTCTTTTTATGACCAGTCCTAGATAGCATTCTGGTATTTAGCACTATAAATTAAAGGCAGTGTAGCATCAAACTTTAGAGTGGGTAGTGTAGAAGCTGAACAACTAGAATTGTAAACTCTCACTGTCACACTATTTGGTACAAGACCAGTGGCTGAAAGTCAAGAGGGTTTGGGCCTTACTACAAAACAGCTGTTTCATAATATCAGCCTAGAAGATTTCTCCATATTCTTGCCAACATTTGTTATTATCTGTTTTTCTTATTATAGCTGTCCTAATTGTGTGCAGTGGTATCTCTGTGGTTTTGCTTTATATTCTTTAATGACTAACGATATTGAGTATTTTTTTCATTTGCTTATCAGCCATTTGTATACCTTCTTTGGAAAATGTCTATTTAAATCTATTGCCCATTTAAAAAATTGGTAATTTGTCCTTTCATTGTTGAGTTGTAAAAGTTCTTTGTATATTCTGGGTACAAGTCCCTGATCAGATATATGTTGTATAAATATTTTCTCCCATTCTGTAGCTTATTTTTTTTTACTTTCTTGGTGGTATCCTTTGAAGCACAAATGATTTTAATTTTGATGATGTCCAATTTATTAATTTTTTTCTTTTGTTGCTTGCACTTTTGTGGTACTAGGAAACCATTGCTTAATCCAAGGCCACAAAGATTTGCTTTTACGTTTTCTTCTAAGAGTTATATAGTTTCAGCTCTTACATTTAGTTCTTTGATCCATTTTGAATTAAATTTTTAACCATGGTGTGAGGTGGGGGGTCCAACTCCATTCTTTTGCACATGGATATGTATTTATCCCATTCATCTACAAAAGCAGCTGATAAAATAATTCAGGTTGCTTTGTATCTCCTTATTTGTCTTATGTTAAGATATCTATGAACATCTAAGTCTTGCAGATGATTTCATAAAAGAGATGATATTCCATATACATGATATTAGGAGTAATGAGTCAAAACAAATGGGGCTATTCACGAAACTATGCTGGGAAAGAGGAAGATAAGAAAGGCGAAGCTTTTTTACATCAGTTACATTGGGTTTGACATGTCAGCTCGTGTAAAAACATAAAGTCTAGCCCAAACTCTTTCTTCCAGGCAAATGAACGTCTCAGCCATCCAGGAGATGTTCTCTTTGTAAATATCTCAAAGTTTGGAGACTTTACTGCTTCCCTCCGTATTTCATTCCAGTTTTGTCACTTAGAGTGGCCAAGAAAATTTCATGCTGTCCAGTTTGTCCCCCAGCCTCCCACCTTTGAGTTAGAAGACACTGTATTTTATAATCACATATTTGAGTCATTCTCAGAAGCTTACTCTTTTTTTTTAAAGGTATATTGTGGGAGAACTTTTCTGCGTTCATTCTTAAAACTATTGCTAATTTGTTATACAGGTCTGGAGCACGAGTACCTGTGAATTTGTTCGTACTCTCAATGGGCACAAGCGAGGCATTGCCTGTCTCCAGTACAGGGATCGGCTGGTTGTTAGTGGATCATCAGATAATACCATTAGGTGGGTAGAAATTAGTCTGCTGACAGGGCAGGCTTATTTTGCCATAGTGTTGGCTCATCTCCCAGTCCTAATGTAAAACAACTGCAGAGTAGATGGGATGCTTCAGATGAGAAAGCTTTAGGTAACTTTTAGAAATCTATTTGGCTCTGCATACTCAAGTGGGAAAACTATGCCCTGAGTGTTCTTCCGAGATTCCCCTGGTACACAACGTTTTATAACCTCAACTCCACCCAGGATCACTTAATACCCAAGCACTTTAGAACAGACTGGAACGTTCCAGCCCCACGCACTCTGATTTCCCTTACCTGTGAGCTCCCACCCTCCTCCCCAGCAGATGGGGGTATACTTTATTTTTGTTTCCCAAGACTGTATTACAAAATCATCCATTCCTGCTAGGTAGTTTGTTTCACCACCCTTTTTTCTTCCTAACACTCAGTCTCCTTGCTTTCTAGTAAATATGACTAACCTTAGACATTTTATATCTTATTAAGAACATCCCTTAAATGTTTATTTAATTATCCCAAGTCATTTTTACTAGCGTATATCCCAATACAGGCTAGTAGCTTTACATAAGTCACTATAATTTTGGCATTTATAACCAAATTGCCTAATGTGTGGGCAAAATAAAGATTGGGTTCAAGATTATTAAAAAAGAAAACAAACAATAGCAAAAACGCTATAACTGCTGTTAACTTTTATCATCTTAGTTTTTAAGATATCATAAAGATTTAAGTTTAGAGCTTAAATCTTGGTTCTACTATGTTCGTCATGCTTTCTGGTACTGCTTAATGTTTTATCAATAAACAGTTAACTTCCTCATTGTAATCTGTTGTTCCATAGTTTATAGAAGGGAACCACTTTGGAGTCCTAGTGGCAGTGCTGAATGGCTCTGATCACAGGTTTGAGAAACTTATTACTAACACTAAGATTTTCTGAGGGCAGCTGTGATACAGTGTTCATTGGATGTATGATAGGAATTACTGGTGGAGAGCCTAAGAAAATTCATGATAGAATTAGTTTGTTTTGTACATGCTAGTTAGCTGTGATTTCTTTTTGCAAATAATGTAGAAAAATCAATCATAATAAGAAAAAAAAGAAAAAATTTCTAATTCTGGAATTGTTATATAAATCATATGCAGAGAAAAAGGCTTGGTGTGGTCTATGGGTTTATACTTCCAAAACACTGCCTATACCTAATGAATCTCCTTCTCTGATGTTGTAAACCAGCCAACCTTAGTACACAGTATATATCAAGGAAGGGGTGTCTCTAAATCTCATCAGGAGAGGGAGACCACCATGCCAGTCCACCAGTTCTAACCTTAGTTGGCCTCATGGACTCCAGGCTGGAGGTGCCCAGGGTGGAAGCTTAACCCCTTGGCTGTACGTAGTATCTCCCCACCCTCCATACTCCATACTGCAATCCCTGTCTCCCCAGAAAAATCCTTCTTAAACCATTTGGCTACATGGTTTCATCCACTGAGATATCAGGAGAATGCCTAGGAACTATATACAATTGAAGCTTCTTGTTTGTTGATCTTATTTAAATACTAACACGTAAACATGATTAACAACGGCTTCAAACTGTATATAAGGAAATACAATGAAAAGTAAGGCTTCCTCCTAAGTTAGTGCTTAAAAACACAAATGATATAAATGTACACATGTAGCTTTATATGTGAAGTGTGGACTGGAAGTGAGATAATAGAAATAAAGGACTCAAGGACAGTGAAAAACCTCATGTGTATGGGACGGATATGAAGAACTTGAGGATAGCGTGAATTGTGTGGGAAATTGTTTCACAGGGGTCTGTTTTTCATTCAAGGCTCTGGGATATTGAATGTGGCGCCTGTTTAAGAGTCCTAGAGGGACATGAAGAATTGGTCCGATGCATCCGGTTTGATAACAAGAGGATTGTCAGTGGGGCCTATGATGGGTATGTGTTTCAGATTTTCAAATGCATTGTTATAGCTGTATCAAGAAGAAAAAGAAGTGCTGTACATTAAGCAATTCTGTATGTGCCAGGTCATGTGCTAGGTACTTTTTATGTAATGGTAGATGTTAGATATTATTATACCGGTCAGTCAGGTGAGAACCTGCAGGCCCAGAAAGATGAACTAAATCTTGCCCCAGGTCACACAGAAGCAGAGCCACTGTGGTTCCTAAGCTTATGCTTTTAACCATCATTGTAAACTCTGGGAGTAGCTTAGGCTGTGGAGGGGATTCAGTTCTTTGCCTTAGCCCTAAATTAAACCAGGCTGTGTGTTTGTGTGTGTGTGTGTGTGTGTGTGTGTGTGTGTGTGAGAGAGAGAGAGAGAGAGAGAGAGAGAGAGAGAGAGAGAGAGAGAGAGAGAGAGAGAGAGGTAGAGAGAGTTCATTAATAAATTTCTTTCCCCTTTTTGTAAATTGAACAAATCCGCTTTAAAACACCTCACAACTTTTAAAATGAGCAAATGGCAATTGTAAACCTTTCAAGATGACCTTATATATACTTCACAAATGGATTAGTTGGTCTGTTTATACTCCTATTACTGACTTTCAGCACTGGCTTAATTTGGAGAAAGGTATCCTTGGAATTTCACGCAGAGCTGTCAGCAGCACCTACTCAGCTATAGAGAACCCTTGATTAATGAATTTGGTGACATAGATTATCAAGTTAGGAATTGAATTTAGACAACCTAAAGTTGTTTTCTTGTCGCTTTTAAAATAATATTTTTTCAAAATGTCAGCAATTCTGAGAATGTGTAGGTTCTTATTTTTTTTTCAAAATCAAGTGTAATTGGTTCAAATAATTTTTAAAAACAAAAGCATTAGCTTTTATAATAGGCAGTTCAAATGCACTCCTTTTTGTCAAGGAAATGCTTGGCAATATGTAAAATGTTAACTTTTTCACTAATCACCATCTCATTTTCTCCTTTCTAGGAAAATTAAAGTTTGGGACTTGCAAGCTGCTCTAGACCCTCGAGCCCCCGCAAGCACATTATGTCTGCGCACATTGGTGGTAAGTGATCTCTTGAATGGGGAGTGGTTCCCTATGCTGGAGGATGACAGTCGCAGATGGCCTTGTCTCGGTGTATCTCAAGGAAGCTTGTATCTCATGCCATGCCTTCAGAGAAATTCACTGTTAAGTTTGTTTAGCCAAAATCAGAGAATATTTGACGTTTACATGACTGAGTTCTTTCCTGGGGGAGTAATAATGTACCTTGAGATATGAACACAGGCTTCCTCATTTTTAAGTGGGCTGGTCTCCTCACAGAGCATGCAGTGTTTTCTTCCTGCAGGTTTGGGAGATTTTTTAATGTGGCTATCTGTGGTTGTGTTATATTTTGATAACACACCACAGTTTTATACTTCTAAGGTGGAATTTCCCCTCAATCTATATTTTATGGATTATAGCTTTGTCATATAGGAATACTGTATTTTTATATGTTAATTTTGTTTTAGCAACTTTACCAAGCTCATTATTTCTAATAGTCTGGTTGGTTCTGTTATATTTTTGAGGAGATAGTCATTTGAAAATACTGATAGATTTGTCTTATTTTCAGTAGTTTGCTTTTTATTTCTATTTCTTTACTTCTTGCTTTACTAGAACATGCAGGACTGTAGTTGGGGCTATTCTTGTTTTCTTCTTGATTTTAATGGGAATGCTTTAATGTTTCACCATGAATTTTGATGTTGGCTATGGTTTAAGATAGATATTCTTGGTCATGTTAAATAAAAAACAACGTAGCCTTCCTGTTTTAGGTTTTACAGTGTATTTTTACAGTGTATCAAGAATAGATATTAAATATTGTTTGTTTACCTTTCTGAGGTCCTTTGTGAGTTGATCTTCTTTGACATATAAATGGGCCAGGATCTAGGATACAAAGTTTAATAAAAGAAAAGGCCTAGAAGGAAAAGAAAAGTATTTGTTCTTAGGGTGAAGGACAAAGCTCAGTAAATTCTGGAAAATTAGCAAGCCTGGATAAGCAGCTGCATTTTCAGCTTGTGCTGAATCCCTCGTTGTGAGATACAAGGGATTGTAAAGATCTCATTTTCTTCATTAAGCTGTTATATTTCATAGGAACATTCTGGACGTGTGTTTCGGCTACAGTTTGATGAGTTTCAGATCATCAGCAGTTCCCATGATGACACTATTTTGATTTGGGATTTCTTAAATGTGCCTCCCAGTGCCCAGAATGAGACCCGTTCTCCTTCCAGAACATACACTTACATCTCCAGATAACAGTCTGCACTTTTACCCGTTTCAGGTGAGTCCCCCTCTGCTTCTAATTTTGCTGATTGAATTCACCTTTCTTTGGGGGAAATTTTGTGATTTGGGTTCCTTGGTGATATGAACCAAGGTCTCTGTTAGATGTGTTGATTTTTGAACAGTTCTATTATAAGGCTAGATCTTTACAGTCATATCAAAACAAGATCTAAATTGGAATCCTGCATAGGGTGTAGGTTTTCATACTGACAGATGATGACTGTGGTTCCTGTTTTTAAAAACTATTTTCCTAAATAGTTTTCCAGGTCATATCAATTTAACACCAGTAAAGTCCCTCGAATTTTATTTTGAAGTATAAGAATTTCCTTTTTCTTTCCTTTCAGTTGTATATTTTGTTTTATTATTATTTTTTTTTTTTAAATTGTCATCAACAAAATCCCTCTACTCCCCCCCACCAGCACTCCCTCAAGGATGCATCAAAGAGGACTATCTGTTGTGAGAGCCCCTAAAACCCATTCTTCATCCATGAAAGACAATAGGTACCCTGAAAAGCAAAGTCCTTTGCTCTGGTCACAGGAAGACTTAGAACCATTATAACCATTGGTGATGGAATGTTTTGATGACTGAGGATGTCCAGTTTGGAAGATGAGAAGCCGTACTTGGCTGTATCCTAGGAACTGATGACCGTATAGAATAGTATTGACAACTCTGAGCATTTCGCTGTGAACCAGTGAATTTCATGCACATTTAACTTTGTAGATTGAATAAATGTTTGCATCCATTTGTACTACTGTGAATATAGGTATATAAAGACTATTGTTATTAATAAATTCATATTTATTTAAAAGGATTACTTAATTTTAAATCATTATATATTTTCCTGTTCATTGAATATTAAAAGTGTAAAGAAAGCCCATGTACAGAACTGAGAATTTTTTTTATGGGATGAGAGGAAACACCTGGTACCTGCTCACGAAGTTACCATCTTTTCAGATACTCCTTCATCAAGATTCTAAGATCCAGTATTTAGATCTCTTCTAGGAAGTTTATCTTACCCAGGAATCAACAAACTGTAGCCAGGGGCCAAAGTTGACCCACTACCTGATTTTCTTTTCCCCTATCACCATAGGCTAAGAATAGTTTTAACATTTTAAAATGCTTTTAAAAAATTAAAAGAAGAATAGTTTTTTTTTTATGACATGTAAAAATAATACGAAATTTAAATTCCAGTGTCTTTAAATAAAGTTTCGTTGGAACACAGCCATGCTTATTCATTTACGTTTTGTCTGTGGCTGTTTTTATGCTATTGTGTCAGAGTTGAGTAGTTGACACAGAGACTTACGGCCTGTAACATCTAAAGTATTTACCATATGGCCGTTGAAGAAGAAGTTTGCTGACCTCTGGTCTTGGCCCTGCTCTGTCTGTTAGTGGTAAACCAAGGGTCTGCATCAGGTGTTTTCCTCATGCCAACTCAGTTTGGTCAGTAGTGAGTGGTGGGAGTGCTGCCTTTGGGAAGGACTCTGTAGACCCCAAAGGACTGGTTGGGGTTGGCAGTGTACACCATGGGTTTGGGAAGCAAGCAGGAGTGACCTGTAAGCCACTTACCTGTTTACTCTTGCTGGTCTTGAGTGTGTTCAGGTTGTCTCTTGGGATAGTAACCTTTTCCCCTGCTGCTTCCTCTCTGGATAGATTCTTCATAAGTCAGTTGAAAAATCCACATGGCAGAATTATTATATTTATTGAATGGAGTCTTAAAATAGACATTATAGGATAGAGGATAAAGGCAAGGATCTCTTGAATGATTGCTCCAACAGACCCCTGCCTGACCCAAACTGCCTAAGGAAAATACAGGGCAGGAGGAACGGACCCAAGTGAAAACTGGCTCTCCACCCCCCATCTTTCCCTTTCCCTCCCTAGCCTGTTCTGCGTCCTGCTACCAACTGGGGTTATTATAGCTCTGCCTCTCCCTCCCCAAAATCCATTGCTTCAACCAGACTGAAATGTGTTTAATTTCCTTAATCACACTTGAGTAGTGCAAACGTCTACCACTTCCCTCCCCTCACCTTTGTTATTAGGGCTGTGTGGACTCCCTACGCCTACCCCTCTACTTCCCCTGGCTTAGTTTACTGTTTATTTGTATTGAAATGGTCTGTGGGCCTGTCTCCCTCACAAGGCTGAGGAGCTTCTTTATCATGGAGCCCCAGTGTTTGGTTCAGTGCCCAGAGTATTACAAACACTCATTGTTGTTTGTTGGGTAAGTGGCACCCAGGGCCAACATAATGTATTTGTGTTCTTTGTCCTAGGCCACACAAGAATTTGCCCATAAGGCAATAAATGTGTGTGAAACTACAGTGTATTCATGCAATTGCCTTCAGCAAATATAATAATAAGTAAAAAATGGAAAAAGTGATCTTACCTGGCAGAGAGAGATACTAGATCTATTCCCTACATAGAGAGGTACCTGGATCTATCTATCTCCCTCTGCCCTGCCCCCTTCACCTTTGCTGTGCCCTGTTGTTTTTTAACTAATTTTATTGAGGGATGATTTGTGTAAGATAGATTATACTGTTTGATACATTTTTAAAGTATATTCGTAAAGTATAAAATTTTAAAATGTATATGCTTGTAACCACCTTTACAATCAAGAAAAGAATATTTCTATCACTCCAAAAGTTCTCTTGTGTCCATTTGTAATCAGAGCCTGCTCCTACCCCAGCCTTGGCAACACAGACCTGCTTTCTGTCACTAAATAAGTTTGTATTTTCTAGAGCTGCACAGTCCACTGTCTGTCCACTGTAGTAGTCACTAGCCACATGTGACTGTTGAGCTCTTGAAATGTGGCCAGTGCCATTTCGGACCCGAATTTTGAATTGTATTTAATTTATATTTTATTTAAGGTTAAATTTAAATAGCCGCATGTAGCTGGTAACTACTGTATTTGGACCACTTGTAGTTTTAGAAGTTTTATATTTTTAGCTTTTACATTTAGGTCTTTGATTCATTTAGAGTTAATTTTTATGTATGGTGTAAGGTAAGAATGCCATTGTTCTTCTTTTTCATACAGCTATTTTGTTTTCCCAGCACATTTGATTAAAAGACCTTCCTCTTACCCTTGAATTGCTTTAGTATCTTTGCCAAAAAATTAATTGATCACTTATGTATAGGTCTACTTCTGGACTCTGTTCAATTCCATGATTTATGTGGCTGTTTTTTTACTGATACCACACTATCCTTATAATAAATGTTCCAACTTTTTCTTTTTAAAAATTGTTTTGACAATTCGAGGTCCCTTAGGTTTTCATATTCATTTTTTAATTAGATTGTCAAGTTCTAAGAAGATGGTTACTAGGATTATGATTAGGACTGCATTGAATCAAGATCATTTGGGGGAGAATTTCATCTTAACAAATGTTGGATCTTCCAATCTGTACACATAATATATCTTTCTCATTTAGGTCTTCTTTAGTTTTTCTTAAGCAGTGTTTCATAATTTTTCATGTAGAAGTCTTACACAATCTTTCGTTAAATGTATTCCATTCTTTTTCTTTCTTAGTGGGAACTTTTAAAGCCATACATTTTCTTCTATGCACTGCTTTAACTGCATCTTGTCCCTGCTTTTATTTTCCACATAAGAGAAGCACATAAAATAGAACATGGACAACTGTCACTGTAGCTGGACTTCTAGATGAATAAACTCAGGGAATAGGTGTATCATGGAACAATTTAAGTATACTTCATTTTTTTTTTTTTTTTTTGAGACAGAGTCTCGCTCTGTTGCCCGGGCTAGAGTGCCATGGCAACAGCCTAGCTCACTGCAACCTCAAACTCCTGGGTTCAAGCGATCCTCCTGCCTCAGCCTCCCGAGTAGCTGGGATTATAGGCATGCGCCACCATGCCCGGCTAATTTTTTTTTTCTATATATATGCTTAGTTGTCCAGATAATTTCTTTCTATTTTTAATAGAGACGGGGTCTTGCTCTTGCTCAGGCTGGTCTCGAACTCCTGACCTCGAGCGATCCTCCCGCCTTGGCCTCCCAGAGTACTAGGATTACAGGCGTGAACCACCGCGCCCAGCCCTTAAGTATACTTCTTTTGTATTTTTGGTAACTGTTTGTATCTTCACACTCTGTTTAAATAGGCACATGGTAAAATCCAAGACATTCATATTATGTTTTTTTTTCTGGCATTTTTAATAGATGAATCAATAACTTTTATTTATTACCTAAAAGTGCCCTGAAACAAGATTCTTTTGGTGGAGAGATGAAGCAGTGGTCATCAGTGCTGTTTCTCATGGGCTGTGGTAGAAAGGAAACTTCTGTTACTTCTTCGAGGCCCTCCTTCCACCCCCATTTTTGGGAACCTAAGAACAAATGCCTTGTTATAATCCACAATTATAAGTCAGTGGAAAAATCTTATCTGTTTTTTAAGGTAGTGGTTCCCTGTATCCCAGCACAAGGAATAAAACCCCAAATGTGTTTGTCTCTTCAAAGTGAATTACTTTTGACAACCTTGGCAGTTAACTTTATAGATTTTATTGCTTTTTTCCAAATTCTTTTCATTTATGGTAACATTAAAAAAATTATTACCATGTGATACTATGAGATTTATGCATAACAAGAAACATTACCCTAATGATGATTTAACCTTGCAGTAAAATAGTCACCCCTAAAATATCAGGTAAGAGTATCTCTGTGTCAGGAAATGTAACAATAGATTTATTGGCCGAGTCATTTTTTTAAAAAATTACTAACTCCTAAGAGCTGTATGTATATATAGTAGTTGAAAAATTATTCTTTTCTTATTACAAAACAATGTAAAATCATTATGGGGAAATTTAAAAAAATAGGTAAGCCAAAAGAAGAAAATAAACTCCTACTCATGGTTTACCACTATTAACTTCTTTGTATATATCCTTTCAGGCTTTCTGAAATTATGGTTTATAACCATACATGTTTTTAAATGCTTGTTTCCCTCTTTATTATAAAATTGTTACATGTTGGTAATGTCAGTATTTGTCTAAATTATCGTTCCTAATCATCATTCAATTGTTTGGATATGCCCTGTTGGTAGATATTTATATTTCCCACCCCCTAGCTTTTAGCTATTTTAAAGAACTGTGCTATGATCATTTTTTAAGCTTAATCTTTGCCCAGTCCTTTATTACCTTTGGATAAGATTCTGGAAATGCCTGGAGTGTCTGGGTTAAAAGGTACCACGTTTAAAGGCTTTGATACATAGGGTCACGTTGCCCTGCAGAAGAGTTAAGTCAGTTTATACTCCCACCAGCAGCGTTTGAGAGTGCCCCCTTCTCATCTCTGGGTGTTAATACTTTCAAAATAATTCAGGTACTCCTAAATATCCTCAATGGGAAAACAGTGGTAAATGAAATTTAATCATTCGTGAATTCATTGAGAAGGCTTATTAGAATTCTTGATCTTTATGAAAATTGACAACCTTTTGGGAAACGTGCCTTAAAAAAAGTATACAAGCTTTAAAAAGTCTTTCTTTTCTTTTCTTTTTTTTGGGGAGGAGGGGTGTGGGGCATAGAATTTTTTAGACCTAAGGTGACTTCATAAAGACTTTCTTGGCCAATGGTTTAGTGTAGTGTTTGGAAAAGGTTGTGGTGACCCATCAGTAACTGTGATGTAATTGGAGTGGGATTTGACTTTGTTTTGATTTAGAATAGAAAATTTCAACCTGCATTATACATAGTAATGGTAAATATTCTCATGAATATTCTGTTTTCGATGTGTGTATATGTGTGTGTACATATACATACACAGGTAAATGTAGAAATTGTGATTAAAATGTGTTTCTGACTCAAAGCCATGGTAAAAAAAAAAAAAAGTGGAACATTCAGTGGTCTTTTCCCCTACACTGTGTTGTCCTTTTACAAATGATTTATTTGAAAAAGAAGTAATTTCTGATTACTAGCATTCTATTTAGAAGGGATAATTTTTGCATATTTTTGCTTCACAGTAATAGATGAAGGCTCTTCTCTTTAGGATATGAGACGGTGCCTTGTAGGTTCTGCATGTCATGAAAGATTGTGCTAAATATGAAGTCTAATATTAAGCATATTTTGTTATATGCATACTTTTAGCAGCAGCACTGAAAGATGACAGCTTATAGGGTCAGGCATCTTTTTGAATCCCCTGTCACTTAAGGGCTAACTCTCGGAAGTAAACACTTAACCTTTCTGATCCATAGTTCTCTTGTTTGTGATGTGAGTATCATACTAGTTTCTACTCATAGGGTTGTTGAGAGTTTTAAATAAATATGATGCCTGGTATATAGTACACTCAAAACAACTTGCAGCTTCTATTTTTAATGCTAAATATTTGAGAAGTAGTAATCTGTCAGCAGTCCATATGTGTATGTGTGAAAGGGGATGGGGTGTGGCATATAGATCTTTGTCTAACCAGAATACCCATCCATAGCCCTTTGTTTTTGTTTTTCCAGGGTTTTCTAGTCTTGAACTACTGGCTACATGGCTACCAAATGCCTAAGGGAGTTCATTCACAGCTGAGTTACGAAGCTGGAATTGGTTCTAGACGCTGGGTAGATGCAAAGCAGCCTAACTCTTCAAGTACCGACATTTCTCACCTCTGATTCCGGCTCTACTTTGAGAAGGATACCTTAGCTTCACCGACTTCAAGTAGAACAGAAGCCCATTTCCTCCCCTCATCAGTGAAAAAAATCTAACGCTTCAAATGTAAATTGTTCATATAAAAGGAACATACAGTCTGTTTTACAGAAGTAAATCGACTGGCAAGAGAAGACTTGGCCTCTAATTTATATTGCTTTGCACTTTGGTCTGATATTAAGAAACAGCATTCTTCTTCAGTGAAATTTTGGGTGCCAAACACCTACCCAGAATGTCCAGGGCTTTCGTTTTCAGAAGTTAGCATTCTCCTTCTGACCGTCCAAGTCATTATTAATTCTGACTTGTCGTATTAGGAACATGGTGGACAATGGAAACATCTCTCTGGATCGTTTTAGTAATATTTTTTGGATTATACTTTGTTTGTGTACCGATTTCTTTTAATTTAAAGAACTATAAGCCAGTTATATTATCTCCCAACAGGTAATATAGCTTTTTTCATTTATTAACTGTTCTCTGTCCCCCAGCCATCTCTTGATATTTGGTAGAGTAACACCTTTATATGTGTGCTTGCCTCCTAATTTAAAACACTGTATCCGCATGTAGATATAATGTACATAACAGTTTAACCTCAAGGTTGCTGGAGTCAGGGCCCCCTGTGCCTGAGACACTAATACAGAGTGTGTTCGCACTTAGCCATGGGCTGGGCTCAAGAACCTGATACCAGGGTTGTTGTGGTTACCTAGAACCCTTCCTGCAGTATTCATATGGTGTTTTTATTTTGTCATTGTCATTGTGTGTGTGTGGTGTGTGTGTTTTTAATGGGAATCTTGTATTAAAATGTCATTTCTAAAGTTTAACACAAAACGTTTTATTTGTTATGCAGTACATGCAATAGAGAAGTACCTTGAAAATTTTTGTTGTTGTTGTTCTTTTCTTCATAAGTACTCCTGAGCACTAGCGGTCACCTCCCATAGCAATCATTTGGCCTCACTGTCAAAAATCATTATTCTGTGCATTCCCTGGGAAGGGAAGAACAAGAAGGCCCCATTGACTGGGCTTCCTGGCTCTAGAAGTCACGCATCTCGGCCTTGCCAGGGCGTCAGCAGGGCCTGCTTGTGTGTTGGAGCCTGCAGAGCAGGTGAGGCTGGTTCAGAGGCCCATGCTGAGGGGGAGGCACTCCTAAGTGGTGCAAAGCCTCAAGCCCATGCGTCCCACCCCAGTCATCTCTGGTGTCACCCACTGCCGTGGCCCTGGCAGGTCCTCAAACTCCCCAGTGCTCTGTAGCCCAGTGTGTGAATGGCACTGGTGCACTGACTGTGCATGGAAAGGACGTTGGCATCTGGTTGGCACCCTTTTCCCCTGTTCAATATTAGGTTTTGATTTGCCCCTTGCCATTGTTTCCAAAGATCAAAGAATGTCAATAATATTTTAAAGGACCAATAAAAACAACCTCCTGTAAATTAAACCTCTTCCCGTGGAAGCACACTCTACTACTAAAGGGAAAGTCCCTGGGCTCTGATTTGTCCTTTGCGTTGAGAACAGTGTGGGGATCAATGTGTGTGTATGTGATTTGTTTGTTGAGTTGGCTTTGCTTTTTAGTTTTTCTTTTTTAAAAAAAATACATCCTTCCCTCCCACATTACTAAATTAATTTCTGTTTTGGGGAGAGTGAGTCTCAAAGTGTGAAAAATAAGCCTCCATTAATAAGGTGGATGTTGTAAGCTTGACAGTGGTTGTAGAAGTGATTGAACTTTGACCACTCTTCATCTTACAGCTTCCGTATCAAATGGTTAGGGAGGCCCAGGGAGAGGGGGAAGGGAGGAAGTAATTCTCTTGAATGAATGGATTTTTTTGTTGTTGTTTTGCATGTTTAATATAGAAGTTCCTCTTGTTCCTTGGGAGATCATGGCCTTTGAATATGCACACAACCTTTGAATTGTGCCTACTAAATTATAGCAGGGGACTTTGGCACCCAAGGAATTCTGACTTTCTGGGATTATAATAGTAATTCCCAGCCGTACTCTGGACTTTATTTTGCTAACCATAATTGAGCAACTGTAAATTACTGCTATATTAATGTTTTAAAGCACTGGGATAGTCTAATTCTAACTTGTAATTAATTATGTTTGCCAATTATCTGTTTGAAATAAATTTGTGTCTGAACAGCTATTGAAACTGTTAAATTGTACAGATATTATTCATGACAGCTTTGTACTGTGGAATGTGCTTAATAAAAAACAAAAACTTTGACCTTTGTCCAATAAATTGCTAAGTAATGTCAATAAATCAAGTATGAATATTATGCAGTACACCTAATCTGGCTTCATGCGATTGTTACTTCAGCTACTAATTCAAAGCCAATACTCTTAATAAAGTGTTGCAATACTCTGATGTTCTGTTAAGAAATTTTTCGAAAAAACTGTTATATGCTATTAGGAAATCAGTGGCATTCAATTAAAGTTTATAGATTTAAAAATTCTTCTGTAAAAGGTGGAAAGCAAACTTTTTGGCCTGTGAGAACTTTGTAAATGATGATATAATTCCCTGTCTTGGGCTTTTGCTGAAAGCTAACTTGAACCTCAGGAGCCGGGGGCAAGTTGAGAACTCTTCTCCCGCCAATCTGCTTCCCACACATCGCTGCTTCCCAAGTCCCTGTAAAAATATGAAAATGTCAAAAGTGGCTTCCAGGTGTAAGTGGATCCCACCCTTCTTAAGGAAGGGGGTGGAGGTGCGAGAGGTGCAGTTTTGCAGCCCTCTTCACCGTAGCACCTGGGCACTGGGAATGGGATCGTTTAGTTCATCAGTTTCATCACAGGTTGAGTACTCACAGCAGAGGGAATAGTATCTTCACGATTCCACTCGGAAGTCTTTCTGAGTAGTAGCTGAGCTTTCTGGTTACCTAGATATGGCCCATTAGTCAACCGAACTGGTGATGTGGACTTTTTGGATAAGAACACATGGTTAAGAAAATTTACAAGCCACAAAAACAGAATAAAGTAATTCTCCCTCTCCCGTGACCCTCCAATCCCCCAGAAACTATTAACCAGTTTCTTGCATATCATTCAGCAGATACCCCTGTGTGCATAGAAGAATGCATATGTGTATGTGTGTGTGTGTACACATACACCAAAAAGCCCAAACACACCCACATATGCTCACACACACTCATATACACCCACATGCAAACACACACACATATATGCACACACACCCTTCTTTCTTGAATGTTCTTGAATGCTATACATGCTTTACTGCAACTTGGTTTCTCGTCTAATATTTAGGAGATCATCCCCCGTCAGTTTTTGTAATTCTACCTCATTCTCGTTAATGGCTGCGTAGTATTTGGTTATAAAGCTATAGCATAATTCATTTAGCCAGTTCCTTCAGGGTAGAGTTTTAGTTTGTTTCTTGCCTTTTCCTGTAGTGACTATCGTTTTTCACAGGTCTTTCTATCCCTGCCTTTGCTAAACGTAATAAACTATTGTCAGTGATTTGGTCGGTCTCATCATTATGAACAGCAGAGATTGAACCCAGGCCTTGTGTAGTGGGAAGGACAGGAGCTCAGGTGTTGGATTGGCTCTTAACCTTTCCAGCCCTGTCTCCTCCCCTCATAGCTGGTGTTCAGTAACTACTAGTAGGTGAGGTGTTACTGCAAGAAATTGAAAGCTGTGAATGCACCCCGTAATTAAGGAGATTCCAAGAGCGATCTTGTAGAATTCCTTGGATAATCAGAGACTAGAGTGGTGCTTTACCATTCCAGCCTGTTTGTTTTCCAGTTAACAAGGAGAGAAGAAGTTGGGCCATCTGGCTGATAATCCTGTTACTAATTAGCTGCCTGTTAATACCCTCTTTTGGATCTTTACTTCCCTGTGTATAAAAGTGGAGGTTTTATCAGGTCGACTCCTAGAGGATCCACGCCCCAGCTCTGGACAGTCTATTGCCTTGCAAGAATGCAGACCCCGTGATCCCAAGTCTAAATTTTCAAGAAAAGCTGGAAATCTAGATTATGTAGGGACCCAATGTATAAACGTTGGCAACTAATTTTTTTAAAAAAAGTAAATCTCTGGAGCACCAGTTTACCATCTCTGAACTAATGTGATTTTAAGCATTTTTGTTAGTGACCTGTTGAAGCATTCAGTCCAAGTTTGAAGAACTGAAGAGGCGTTTACACCGAGTTATATCGTTAATTTTGTTATTACGAATTATTCAGCTTGAACGGCAGTCAACCTATAATATCCCCAGGGGGTGTTTCTGAGAAGAGAATGAGATCGAAACGTACCACTCTCAGTTAACTGTCTTGTCTCTAAAGTGGACAGGGGAGACTGTCATGCCTCGGTGTGTGTGTCGGTGGTGGGTGACGCTGGTCAGGGCCATATGGCTACTCTCACCCTTGCGATAACCCTGCATGGTTTATATGACCATTTTCTGGTCGAAGAAACTGAGGCTCACCTCTGTCTTTGTTAGTGAGCAGCTGGGCTTAGCTTTGGTTCCAGCCATCTTGGTGGCCGCAGCTGGCGTCTTAGCACGCTGCCCTGGCATCTCCCTCTCCACGCTCCGCGGGCACTGACGATGCCTGCATCAGACTGTGCAGCGCCTCTGAGCTAACAGAGCCTGTGCCCGTCTCTCGTCCCTTCCACTCTAATGTTCCTGGGATGTGTTCTTTGGCCACTGATAACCGTGCGTGGTGTGCCTTGGACAAGGCACAGGTGTGGCAGAGTACAAGGAGCTGGACAGGATGGGTGCAGGGGCCCGACTGTGGCCAGCCCTGTGGGCCATGCTGAGCAGTGGGGGCTCCATCCTGGGGGTTGGGGAAGCCGCTGGCCCGTTTTAAGGTGACCAGTTAGAAGGCCAGTGGCAAGATTCAGGAGAGAGATGCTGAGGTCTGGAATATGGCAGAACACTGAGAAGGTGAGGGGGGTGGTTGGGAGGGGTCCTGAGGAGATGGAAACCGTGGGACTTGGTTGTGGAGGGAGGTGGCGTGGCTGAGGATGGCACCCGTATTTAGAGCGTGTCGCCTATGCACCACCAAGTGGGGCCACGGTGGACGCAGCACACAAGGTCCCTGCTCTCAGGAAGCGTACATTCTAGAAGAAATTGACAAAGCGGAGTGCTGGCCACGGTGCCCACAAGCACGTGCATTAGTGCGGTACATCCAGACGTGAGAAGAGCTGTGGGGAGACTACGCTGGGCCCGAGGGACATCTCATCCTAGACCTCAGCCATAAGAAGGAGCCAGCCATGGGATGAGCCAGGACGAGATGTTCCAGGCTGAGGGGACAGGGACGCAAAGGCCTTGAGGCGGGCATCCCCTGGAGTGGGCAGCCGGCTGCAGGGCCGTCCTGTCTCCCAGATCAGGGAATGGGGCTTGGTTCGGGGGTGGACACTGGGGGTACCCCAGAGAGGTCCCAGTGGGGCCGACCCAGGCTGCCTGGAAGACAGAGGCAAGTGGTGGCTTCCGAGGGAAGAGTCTGGAGGAACATCGGCCCTTAGGAACAGGAGGACAAGCCTGTGACAGAGGTGGGCAGGAGGGGCTGGAAAGGTAGCAGCGTGATAACCAGCTGTCTTTGCAGGGCTGGTGGATGCTTCCAGAACTTGGAAAACCCTCTTTTGCAAACACTTGCCTGCAAGCTGCCCGGAACCCCCAGGGGGACAATGCCTGTCCGCTAATCACCCTGCAGGACACCTACTCCCGCGTCACGCTTGTCCCCGTGGCCAGGATCTGGCAGCAGTAACACCCAGGCGCCCGGATAGCTTGTCCACTGCGGCCCTCGCCTGGCTCGTCCTTGGGAACGTTCCCTGCGGCCCATCTGCACAAACAGACGGGGGCCAGGCCTGCGCCTCAGGAATGAAGAGATAAAAGCGACCATCGGGGCTTTTTCCACCAAAGGCGAAAGCATTTTATAGAACGGGCTGCGAGTTTTTGTTTCAGGAAATTTCATCATGTCTCCAAGAAGGGGAGGGGAAAGGAGGGGGGGAGAGAGAGAGAGAGAGAGAGAGAGAGAGAGAGAAAGGGGGAGAGAGGGAGAGAGAGAGAAAGTTAATTGGCCTCAGATTTTCTCACTCCCTTTTCATGTTGGTAACACGAGTCGGCCCAGGTCAGACTCAGGTCAGCGACGTTTGGGCTCTTTAGTGCCCCTCTGTGAATACCTCATTTCTGTAATAGTTTTTCCTTTAAAAACAGCTCTGCCTTCTTTGGCAGATGGTGACATTCCATTAGCATATGGAATATTTTTCAAAACACATCCGAAAGCATGTCTCTTACGGAGGAGACTGGCAAAGCAAGCGAATGTCTGAAAAGTATGTTGGGAGCAGCTCAACATTTAACAGAAGGCCCCACTCCGCCCTCACCCGCGTGCCTGCCCGCGTCCCCGGGGTTGTTCCCGTAACCAGAAACAGAGGACAGGATTTTCCCCGAGGCTTCGCCTGTTGGCTTTACTAGGTCCGTTATGTACCCAGAGGGCAGCCAGAGAGAGCCTGGGCTTGGAGGAAAGAGTGGCAAGCCAGTGTGGAAGTGGCATCGGGGGTGGCGGCAGCTGCCTTGTGCATTGAGCACCTACTGTGTACCAGATGCTGTGTGCAACACACACCATTGTCTTTCCTGCTGAAATCCATCTGCCATGCAGTTGGCAGGGCAACCTCTTGAACACGTAAGTCAGATCATGTCACTGCCCTGCCCAGCACCTGCCACTGTGCTCAGAATCAAGTTCAAACTCCTTGTTATGGTCTGCAGTGACCTCACTCCTGCCTGCCTACTCATTTTGTGTCATTTTGTCTCATTTTGTGTCATGCTTCCCTCTGTCACTCCCACTTCAGCCCCATGAATCTTCTTTCCATTCTTCATTTCTACCTCAGGGCCTTTGCATGTGCTGTTCCCTCTGCCTAGCATGCTTTTCCCTCAGCTGGTTGCATGGCTGCATCCTCATCACTCAGTCTCAGCTCAAATACCCCCTTCCCAGAGGAGAGTTCGCTGATAGGTAATCTAATTAGCCATGTTGCACTCTATTGCACCTGGGTTCTGTCTGCTCTGTCGTACTTACAATTACTTTGTTTACTTGCATTCATTCAAAACACATTTATTAAGGCCTACTATGTGCTGGGTATGAGCTAGGCAGTGACAAAACAGACAAATATTTCTGCCACCAGGAAGCCTACATTACAACACAGAAAGGCAGATGATAAATGAATGACATGTCTTCTGACTTCCTGTACCAGAAATATGACCTTCCTAAGTACCAGGACCTTGTTTGTCTTGTTCAGAGGCCATTCTGGGGTGTGGTAAATCACAGAGCTCAAAGAACTGTAGTTAAATGAAGAACTGAACCCACATTTTATAAACAGTTGCATTGAGGCATAGACAGGAAGTGACTTTCAATACGTCTCTGCAGTAAAACAGAGCGCAGGATCTGAACCCTGCTCTGTCTGACTCTGAAGGTGGTGACCCATGACACCGGTCCAGCCCCGCGTCTTGCTGGGTGCCTTCCCCACTGTTTCCTTCTCCCCAGCCCAATTTCAGGGTCCTTCCCCTCTCCCCACATCCAAGCCGATGTGTCCCTGGACTGTCCTCCCAGCATCCTGCTCTTGGCAGGGCTATTAGCTCTTGGCAACACTTTGCACAACATCCTTTGGCTCTCTCAGCCCCAGTTTCCTCATCAAAATGAGAATTGGATCCACAGTAGATCTGCTAAAGCTCTTAAAATTCTGTTGCCCTGCCTTCTAGTCAACCAATCTGTAAATTGTGTTCACCAAGGGGTTGATAATTTCGATTTCTGCATCCTAGCTGAATAGTAATGCCCAGGGTAGTTTCAGCTGCTAACTCCTCTCAGACTAATATTTCTTTTTTTTTTTTTTTCTGAGACAGAGTCTCACTCTGTTGCCCGGGCTAGAGTGAGTGCCGTGGCGTCAGCCTAGCTCACAGCAGCCTCCAACTCCTGGGCTTAAGTGATCCTCCTGCCTCAGACTCCCGAGTAGCTGGGACTACAGGCATGTGCCACCATGCCCGGCTAATTTCTTCTATATATATTTTTAGTTGTCCAGATAATTTATTTCTATTTTTAGTAGAGACAGTCTCGCTCAGGCTGGTCTCGAACTCCTGACCTCGAGCGATCCACCCACCTCGGCCTCCCAGAGGGCTAGGATTACAGGCGTAAGCCACCGCGCCCGGCCTAATATTTCTAGCCCTTACTCTGCTCACTCCATTGATCTAGGATTTGAAGTCCAGTTCAAACTGGTTTTTGCAAAGAAGGGCATTTATTGACTCATATCACACAAATGAGCTAGGAATGGGCTGGCTTCAGGCATGGCTGGATCTGGGAGCTTAAACTACATCATCAGCTCTTGGGTCTCCATCTCTTTGCCTCTCTGTCTTGCTCTCCTCTTTCGTGGTCTCAGTGTAAGGTAGGTTCTTTTCCCATGTGGTAGTTGCCAGCAGCCTCAAGAGCACATCCTGTCCTCTGAGTATCTTTGGTAGAGCAAAATCTCTCCTCCCAGCGGGCCCAAAGAGTCTTGGAATTAAGTCTCCTTGGCCCAGATTGGATCATGTGCCCTCCCCCCAGCTTAGAACTCCTCACTGTGGTCAGGGGTTTGGAGTCCATCCCACACATGAACTGAGAATGGAAGGGAGGCAGATCCCCAAAAGGGTACTGGGGTCCAAAACAAAGGTGGAACAGAAACTGGGCAGACAAAACCTGTGTCCCCTGCTGCTGCTCCCAGGCGTGCCTTTTCCACCTGGGAAATGACTACTTTTGCATGTTCTTTGAGGCTTAGCTCAAATGTCACCTCCTCCCTGATCCACAGAGCAGGAGCTAAATCCCCCATCCCCTGAGCTTCTCTTGAGCCCTTATCCCTTTCTCTCGGTACCTTAGCGTTTAATGTGCATGCTAGAAAGTCTGTGGGTGGAAAGGGTAAAAGAGTCTGCCTTTGGGGTCACAGGGGTTTGGGTTCAGATCTCATCTAAGCCCTGCATTGGCCAGGTGACTGAGGATAGGGCACTTCTTCCTAACCTGTCCTTCCTCCTGGACCTGCCCTGAGCTTTAAATGAGATGAAGTGAGCCTAGCCTGGGTTCACAGGGGACTTTTGATTTCTTCCACACCGGGATCCACGTTTTGGTCCTCTCTGTGTCCCCAGCTCCGACCACAGATGTGTTGAATGAACAAACTCCTGGACTCCAGAACTGCCAGGGTACAGTGGGGTCTCCCCTTTCATTGATCGCAGATTGTAAAGTGAGCGCTTCAGGTGAAAAAACGTAGAGTCCACGACTCTTGCAAAACCCTTACAATGCGGAGTGTGAGCCGCCTGACCCAGGGCAGCCATTCTTACACCCATACGGAGTCTGAGAACCATCAAGCTGGCCAAGGGCAGAAAGAGAAAAGTCTAGCTGCAGACACTCAGTCATTCCATGGAGTCTGCTCTTAAAAATAACCACCTGGAGTTTCCCTGACAGGGAAAAAGGAGACGAGAAAGTGGTCCATTCTAAATTTTAAATCACCACATTCTGGCTTAATATGCAGCCTTATTCATAGCTTTAACATGTGGCAAGAGGCTTATTTGTTATGGGGAGAACAATGTGATCACAGATGTAAATAAACTGAGGAGAGTGTGCGGCGGGAAGTGGGGGGTCGGTGAGCGCGGTGGGATTTGAACCCAAGTCCGGCTGGGCCTGCAGTACAGGTGGCTCCTGTGCGTCTCCAGCCCACCTGTTTGCAGCTCCTGGGCGGGGTTTTCTGTTCCAGCCTTCTCATGAGTCACTAACCAGCCAATGGATGGGCTGCTCTTGAATGGGGGGGGGGCATCTTTTGCCCAATCAGTGGTCACCCCTTGTTCAAGCAGGGCCCGGGGCCATTCCCTTCCAAGGGCCTCCCGATGGGACGGTGGTGGGACGCGGGCTCTTAGGAGGGAGCTTAGGTGTGCCGACGCCACCACTCCCAGATCAGGGCACTTACTCCGCCCCACTCTGGCTTCTTGACAAGCACTGACAAAGGCAATAAAACTGCCGTGTAGGAATTGTATGCTCCGGAACTTACTTGGGGGTCTCTAAGGTTCAAGGGCAGAATGCCCGGCCCGTTGTTCGTCTCCTGGCAGAGTGGGGAGTGCACCAGGAGGGGTGGCATTCACAGGCCTGCCCTGTGGGCTCTGCGGCTGCAGTCGCCACCGGAGTCTGACTTATCTCTAAATCCCAGTATTTAGCACAATGCCTGGCACTTAGCCCTCAGGATACTTTTTTGGAGTAGCCATACATACATACGTAGGGATGCTCAGGTGAAATTAGGATAAGCAGTACTGAGAAGTTTAAGGCAGAGTTCTACAGCCAAAGTGCCTTGGTCTCTTTCCACCAGCACTTGGTTTCCCTGGATCAGCTTTTACATCTCATTAATATCTTAAATTTCATTTTCTCTGTAGTTCCCTTGCAAGATTTCCCAATGTGTGCCCTGTGGGACAGTATTTCCATGGAATATTAATTAAATATTATAAGCGAAAAAGGATTCTGTGATCACGTGAGTTTGGAAAATAGGGAGTTAAAGTGAAACGGGTTTACTTAACTGCCAAATTTATCAGAGTCTTTAATGTGCTAATGCCTGTTGTTATCATCCACAGAGGTAATGGAGGCTTTCCTGTTTCCCACACTTATTGGACCTTGGAATGATTTTTTTCCCCCTGTGAGTTTCTCACAGGACTAGCATTCTGAGGAGCACACACTGAGAAATGCTACTCTAGACAGAAAGGAAATGCTGTCTTTCCCCTTCATTGGATCTGTAGGATTTATCTAATCTGCTTACGTGTCTGATCTATCGTTGCTGGGTGTGGGGGGACATGCATGTGGTACTGGACTAGACTGCCCATCTTTAGAGAGGTTGCTTGCTCTTCCTGTTGGTCCACTAGTTATGGGCTGTCGTTGTTATGGTGACAGGAGGGAGGCTGCAGGCCCAGGAGGGGGTCATGCATATCTGCATACAACTTGGGGCAATTTCTTTCTTTGAATTGGACTTGAGTCACAGCATTGTGTACACCAAGAAAACATCATGAGGTATATAAATTTCCTTAACTTCCACAAAGCAGCCTGGTTTTTGCCTTTAAGTATGGAGGGCTGATGGGAGTAAAGTATGGGACGATGTATTACTTCTCCTGGGTTTCTCAACCTCAGCACTACTGACATTTGGGTGGGATCATTGTTTGTGGGGCCTGCTGGGTACCTGGTAGGATGTTTGGCAGCATCCCTGGCCTCACCAAAAATATATGTGGTTGTTGCCAAATGTTCTATGGGGAACAAAATCCACACCCTTTCCCCCGCCCCCATTAAGAACCACTGCTTTAAGGGAAGTTTATCCAAAGTCTGTGAAAGGCTTGTAGAGTATTTTATCATACTCTTGGAAGAAGGAAAGTAGTGCTATCATGCTCAAAGCATGGTCTGAGAGCCAATGAGACCTGCCAGCTAATTAAACTCTCCCTTTGAGCATTTTTCTTCACTCATCTTTAAAGCTCATGTATCTGTTGAGTTTCTTGGTTGTAAGTTACAGAAAACCCAATCCAAATTGGTCTAAAAAAATTTTTTTTTTGGCTCATGTAACTGAATAGTCCAACATATTTCTAGCTTCAGGCACAGCTGGATCCAGGTGCTTAAACAATGTTATTATGAATCAAGACTTTTTTTGTCCAAATCTTTGCTCTGATTTCCTTGGTATTGACTCCTTTCTTAGGCTCTTCCCATGTGGTGGTGAGGAAGCTGCCAGCACCTCTGGCCCACTGCTCGCTACAACAGATCTGGTGGAAAAGGGAGAGCTTCTTCTCCCTAACAGTTTGAATGGAAATCCTGGATCTTATTCCCATTGGCCCAGAAGACTATGCTACTCTCATTAACTGTGCCCGATTTACACGCCTGTCCCTGGAGCCTGGGGCAGAGCCAACACCAACTGAACCGCTCGCTGGGGAAGGGGGAGGAACGGTCCTTTAGAGGAAACCAGGGCAGTTACTTGAAGAGAAGTCAAGGGATGCTGGTCAGGCAAGTACCTCTATTGCCCCATTAATAAAAGTAACCATGACAACAATAACCAATAGTGGCAGCTCCCGTTTGTGGAACATGAGGTCTATACCAGACCCTATGCTGCATTTTTCCTACTCACCACCAGTATCCTGAGAGGCAGCTATCGTCAACCCATTTTACAGCTGGCTAAGTGGAGTCTCAGAGGTAGATGACTTGGCTAAAGACACAGTTGGGCAGTGGCTGAGCTACAGACCAGGGGCATCATTTTACCTCTTCTAGGACCCCCTCTCTGACCACCTTTCTTTCTGCAATAATCCAGAAGGTTTCGCAAGATCTCTCTGGTGATATTCTGAAAAGAGGTCAAGGGACAGTGGAGGGCCACCCTTCAGGTTGCCGCCCAACCCTTTCAAAATTTTCTTGTCAATGTGATGCTAGTGTGTGACAACCATCTCGTAAGGGCCATTGTGACACGGCAACACAGGGAAAGCTTGGCTGGCATTTGTAGGCCTGGCTCTATTTCACCTGCTCGGTCTGTTTTCTTCATCACCTCTTTTCGCCACTGCCACTGCTCTAACTCCTGTGTCTAGGGGGCTTGCCATGTGATAGACACAGCATCAAGGAATTTGCATGACACAATTTCATTGTGTTTTCTCAAATATGGTATCAAGTAGATGCTACTGTTATATTATCCCCATTTTACAGATGGAGCAGCCGAGGCATGGGGAAGCTAGCTGATTTATCCAAGGTCACCCGGCGAGCAGACGGGAGAACTGGGATTGGAATCCAGGCAGATCCCATTGCCTCCACCAAAGCACCAAAACTTCAGAAATTACAAACCGGTGGCCAGTGAGTCAAACCTGGCTTACAGATATATTTTGATTGGCCCACACAGTATTTCAAAAAACATTTGATCTAGTTGCCAATGTTTAAAAATTGACAACCTGCACATTGGAAAACAAAATCCATTCTTCCCTGCTTGTCTTGAAAAAAATCAGAAGATTCACATCACCGGGGCCCATATTCTTGCCTGGCAGAGATTGACGGGAGCTCACAGCTCAGTCCCAGGTGTCCCATTTGGATGGGGTGTGTGTCTTCCAGCTCGCTGCAGTCCCCACCGCTCCCTATTGCCTTCCCAACACTGAGGCCAAGTGTCATTTGCTGTGGCTCATGGGGTGTGTCCTGCGTGTTCCTGTGCTCCTTGTGCTTTGCCTGCCCGGCTGCGGAGGCAGGTAAGCTTGCTGCCCTTCTCCATGCCAGGGTACCCCGCCAGCTTCCCACCACAGGGATTTGGGGGTGCTGTAATCTCTTCCCACAAATTCAGTGGAAAGGTCCCCTACTGGTGAAGCTCTGACTTAGGTGCCAGAAGAGTTGGAAAGAGCCCGAATTTTCCTTTCCTCGGTTCTCCGATTCCATCCCCCCACTAACTTTGGTTTATTGGCCATCAAAGGCCACTTTCTTGGCAGTGTTTGTCTTGGGTACACGACCATTTTTTCTTGCTCCCCTCAGAGCCCCTAGCGTTTTCTTCCTAATCCTCCTCAGGAGAACCATCACTTGGATTATCATGAAACCTGAGCGCATGAGCGTGAGGTGCGACCCTTTACAACCGACGGGCCATTTCGTTTCTGCCCGGCTCTGTTTGTTTAAACTTTGCTGGCAGGACCCGGGCTCAGGGACAGAGTTCCACGGTGCTCGCAGGCAGATGTTCTGGCCCGTTGCAGGGACCCACGTTACAAGCCAGGCCAGGAGGGCTGGTGGCTGGAGGCCAGGCCGTGGGGGTGGAGGGCGCTTCGCGGGTGTGCTCAGGGACAGGGGCGGGGTGAAAACAACAGCTCGCCATGCTTTTGCAAACGGGATTTAAGGCCCCCTTTCATGCATGGAACATTGAGGCTTAGAGAGGCGGGGTCTCTTGTCACGATCACAGAGCTAGGTAGACAAGGGAAGAGAAATGAAATGTTTTATAAAGCATAGCAGAAGAATATGCCAAATCTCAGGCATGGAGATGGTGTCGAGGATGATGATAGGAACTGAAAGACAGTTAAGGCCTTAAAGCTGTTCTGGTCCAGAGTATGGACATTGTTACCCGTCAAGGCACCGCCTGGGCTCTTTTACAGCATCACTTCCTCACCTGGAATCACACAGTGGTCAAAAGTGGGGACGTTGAAAGTACATAGACCTAGGACTGAGTGCTGGCCCTGCTGCTGAGCAGCTGAGTCACCTCAGTTATGGCAACTTCCGGGAGCCTCAGTGTCCTTATCTGCAAAATGGGGGGAAAGAGTAGTTCACAGGGATTCTGCGAGGGATGAAGGACAGAGTGCACGGAGAGCAGGCCTGAGGCCTGGCGTGCATTCTTTGTTGAATAAGCAGGAACTTTTCCTGTTGCACCGGGAGTGTGGGCACGAGGTCTCGCACACACCGGGGGCTCAGCGAGTGCCACTAAGCCCAGAGTCCTTACTGGGAGGCAGGGGCCAGAAGCCAGGCTCAAACTCTAGCGCCTCAACTTCCTACCCACGTGACCTGGGGGAACGTCACGTCCCCTTGAAGGGCCGCTGTGTCCTCGTGTGTAGAGTGGGGGGGCCGGGGGAGAATGCTTCTTGCAGGTCTCTTGGGCTATGAGAGGCGCCGCCTGCCAGGTGCTCAGTGTGGAGTACGGTGCACAGCCAGTCATTGTTCCTGCTGAGAACTCACTCGTGGCCACAGTGGGCCACGTCGGGGGTCAGGGTTACATTCGCATACTCTCCTTCTTCCAGGAAATCGAGATGAGCTGGACGAATGACTCAGCACATTCTCACATGCAGCCGGGAGCTAATTTCATGGAGAGAAAAGGGAACAGGAAGGCAGGCGACCTCTCTTGAGGGCCTACTACGTCCAGAAGCTTTGCCTGAATCAAGAGTATTAATTTCTCAGCCACAGACTCAGGCATGTGAAAATGCAACCTTGTGTCTAGAGCACAGGCAACTCGATTTCCCAGCTCCCCAGCCTGCCCGGCGGCAGATGGCTTATCCAGCCATTTTCCGGCTTGATTTCGGGGATTGAGGCTCCATTGACTCGGGTTTACAATTGGGCCTCACTGGGGCTTGCTGCTCCTTCCTCTCAGGGTGGCAGAGGGGGTGGAGTAGGGTGGGGGTGGGGGCATCCCCCTCTCTCCTGGCTCTCCCCCCTTCTCTCCTGTTGCCTGGGCCTGGGTGAGGGTTCTGCCAAACGGTGGCCTTGACCTTTGTCTGGCGCTGGCCCCGGAGCCCTGTGAGATGTAATGCAGCCCCCTAGATATGGCGAGAGAGGTCTGCCCCAGCCCGCTCAGGAAATGCGGGGCCTTGAGGCTCTCTCCACCCACCGTTTCTCCCAGGTGCTGACACCCAGGCTGCCATCTGCGGAGCCCTCCCTCTGCCCCCAGGGTGGGGACGCCTCTGCCTTCCCATGTTCCAGGAGTGCTGCCACCTGTGCACCTGCAGGAGGGTCTCCTCATGTACTGGCCACAACCTTCAGGGCTGGAAAGAGCCATGAGCCCTTCTGCAGAACCGGGTGCTCGGGGAGATGCTACGTGCCTCAGTCATTCTGCCAGGAATGTGGCACTCGATCCCAGCCCTGCCTGCTTCCAAGGCTTGCCCTCCCTCCCCCGGGTAGCACTGCTTTGAACCCGGTCTTAGCAAGAAACCCAACTTCTGATAGTGGGAGAAACTCGTCTGCATGACGGTGCACAAAAAGCGCTTTCAGACTGTGTTTCAGTGGAGGAAACAGAGCCCCGGCGAGGGGAAGTGATTTACCCAAGGTCACGCAGCTAAGGGGCACAATCGAGATTCAGACTCAGCTTTCCTCGGCTCCCCTTGGCCCAGCTCTAGGAGGCCCGAGTCTGGGGATGACACGTGTGTCCACTGGATGTCATTATTTCTCTACCGAACGCTAGCTAGACCTTCTCTTTGGCAGTAAATAGGACTCTCCCCCTTCGTTGAGTAAGGAAGTTGCGTATGGGATGCTCAGGTGTTGGCTCCTCTCCTTTTGGCTCGAAGACAGGAGGTAAAGCCCGAGCCTTGTTTCTCTGTGGAGGGGAGGTCTGAGCACAAGCTGCCCACCTGCTCCTGGGGGCCTGGGACCAGGGCAGCCTTTCTCCAGCCCCCAGCCCTCCCCTGCGGCCTCTGCCCAAGCCTCCTTTCCTTGGCTCGGCTGGAAGTTACATTGCCTCAGTTAACTGTCCCTTCCCCTAGTCTCCCAAACGGTCCCTGGAAACAGGCTGCCATCTCTCTCTGGGGACAGCAAGGCCCTGCTGGGCTCTGGGCCACTGCTGTGTGCTGAGGATATGGGGGCAAACAGGCAATGCTCCTGGCCAGAGTGGGAGGTGGTCGCCTGTTGAGGTCGGGGCTGTGCCCTGAGATTATAGGGAAAGGCAGGAGGGGCATCTCCTGGGGAATCGCGAAGACATGGAGGCTGACTCCGGGGACCAGGGCACGCATACGAGGCAGCGAGGTGCAGCCTGTCAAAGTGCCCGGGCTTAAATGACGAGGTGTGTGTAGCTGGAGCAAAGGACAGGGATGGGTGGGAGACGGGAGGGTGGGCAGGGCGCATCACAGAGAAGAGCCCCCTCAAAGAGGGGGTCTGTGGTCCCTGCCATCATCCGCACCTCCTTAAGCATCGCCTCTCCGCCCCCTACCCGGGCACTGGGGAGAGGCCAGGGCCCAGCACCGGACATACCTTGGCCCCTGGTACTTTGGTTCTACCACTAGCAAATGACCTTGGAAAGTCAACGACCTCTCTAAGCTTTCATTTTCTCACGTGCAAAATGAGACCACCACCTGGGAGGCAGTGAGATCATAGATAGAAAAAGTGTTTGGAAAAAGCAAAAAAGGGCTATTCTGGTGTTTATCAAATGAATGTTTTGATAACATTTATCAAGATAATCTTAATTAAACATTCCAAGAGCGAAGCTCAAATGGCCAATGGACGTGCAGGGAATCGGGCGAAAGGATCCAAATTAACCAATGGGGAACATCTGGCAATAACCCTGGAGCCCTCAGTTTATGGGAGGGAAGGAAAGGAATTTGTTCTTTTGGTCAATAAAACTTTATCTAGTACCCACAGATGTGGGGGAAAGTGAAGCGAACCAGACAGGTGGCCAGGTGGACGGACAGCGTGGCCGGCATTTCGCATCCAGTCTCTGCTTCATCTTTACACTAATCCAGTGAGGAAACGTGGGCTTGGACAGGTGAAAATGTATTTCCAAAAACACAGCAAATAAATATTAGTGCCCATAGTGAAAGCCAGAATCATTTCACTCCACAGCATGCTTTCTTCCCCCCTTGACGTCTCTTGTGAATTTTCTTAAGTTGTATGCATACCTGTTGTATTAATTAGGATGCATTTGGGTGAAGTAATGGATAACCAACTACAGTAGCATAAGCAGTGAAGAATCTTATACTAGATATCTGCAGGCTGGCAGTAGGTCCTAGATTGGTTCAATGACTCAAAGTTAACATCGAGGACTCTCTTTCTGTCTCTTTATTCTGCCATCCTCAATGTATTTCCTTTAAGAGTCCGGACTTACCACCTCTTAGTCCTAAAAAGGCTGCCACAGCTCAGAGCATCATGTCTTTGCATACTGTGTTCAAGGCAGAAAGTAGGGGCTTTCCATTCATTAAAGAGGAAAGAACTTTCCCAGAGGCCTTAGCAGACATCTCTTTGAGCAGAGCTGGGTCACATGACCATCTCTAGCTACAAAGTGTGGGAGAGGGAGTATCCAATAGAGGGGTATGGGAATGTTCAGGTTTTCTTAGATCAATCATGCAGCCCCTAGGGCTGGGCACACCCTGCCAGGACTAGGGTTCTCTTAGCAAAGAGGAAGTGGGAAGCTGGCTGTTGGGGGCAGGAGGGGCCTTAGGCAACTCCTGGCCCTTATCTCCTCTCCAGATGGTTATGTTCCAGAAGGGAGTCCAATCCAGCACTTAGGGCAACCCTGCTGCCATGGTTGTCACTGATGGGCAGATGGACAGAGGAGTGGGAATCATTAAGTGCTGGAGGAAGAGGGAGAAAACTGGAAGCTCTGGGTGGCAGGGACAGTGTCATGCATTCTCTGTGGCCCCAGGCCCCAGCCGAGGCCAGACACAGCACACAGCTTCAGCAGGTGTTTGCTACCTGAGCCAACAAACCAACATGGGGACGGAGGAAGCTGCAGGACTCATCTGCCCTGTCACCAAGCCTTCTTTATCCCCAAAGTGCCCCGATACATTCCTTCTGGAGCCTGGTTCCAGTACAAATGTTGTCTCTGCCGAGGTTTGAGCATGCTTTCTGTTGTCGGAAAATGAAAACTATGCAGCCGATGTGTTTCTCTTTCTGCCTCAGCTGCCAGAAGCCAGAGTCAAATGTGTCACCCAAGTGCGGGGGCTGTGCTCCCTGGCTTCCGAAGCAGTTCTTCAGCGTCCTTTGTGGGGCGCTGTTCAGACTCACCTGCCTTGTGCCGGAACCTCTGGGTACCCCCAGGCCCAGTCCATGGGTGGGGGGAGCAAACCTGGAAGAAACTCAAGCGCGTGACAGACTCACGTCGGGGAGCACAGGGTGTCTTATCAGACTCCACCTCTCTGATCTCAAGCGAGACAAAATAGGAGAGGAACGGCTTCCGTCAAGGCTGAAACCAAACGTTTTGGCTATCTGAACGGCCACTGAATCACCCGATCCACCGTATTTTTCCACTTGCGAGTTGTTTCTGGGCTGCTGTGGAGACACACCCTTCCTGGGTTTAATGGCCCTCGCTGTCAGGCCGTGGGGAGGAGGCGTGTTTACTTTTTGCAGGGAAAATAGTGGTTAACGGTGGGACGGATGGACCTGATTAGTAATTGGGTGATTTATCCCATGAACAGTCCTTGGGTTTTCCCGGTGGTTTGCACTTGAACTTCAGCTGAATGAAGTAGGAGGAGGGGAGGGGAGGAAAATGGTTTCGAGGAGAAAGGGTGGGGCTGGCTCAGGTCTGAGGGCCCTTTCAGGGATAGGTGGAGGTTTGTGCAGCTCGAGGGAGACTGTCGTTCTAGCCATTGTCCAAGACTCTTCCTCTATGCTCATTCATTCACTCACACACTCATGCGCCTACTCATTCCTGCATTCATGGTTTCAAGATTCTGAGCACCTCCTCTGCCCTGGGGACACAGCACAGTTACTGAGCACCTGTGAGGAACAGGCATCTGTCTGTTAGGCGCTGAGTGTGTGTGTCCCCACCCCCGAAGTTCATATGTTGAAACCTCATCCCCAAAGTGATTGTAGTCGGAGGTGGGGCCTTTGGGAGGAGGTTAGGTCATGAGGGTGGAGCCCTCACCAATGGGATTAGTGCCCTTACAAAAGGGGCCCCAGAGAACTCTCTGGCTCTCCTGCCACGTGAGGATACAAGAAGTCAGCCTTAGCCCGGAAGAGGCCCTCACCACCTGGCACCTGACCACCTGGCACCCTGATCTCAGACTGCCAGCCTCCAGAACTGTGAGAAACACTTTGCTGTTATTTGTAGCCACCTGCGGTATTTTGCTGCAGCAGCCCAAGGTGGCTAAGACACCCTGTTTCAGAGGAGGGCCCAGACTTGAAGAAGGAAGGAGATGGGCAAGTCGCTCCTTTCCAGCAGAGCTGAGCTCAAACGAGGCGAGGTAGCAGCAGCGAACACTTGCTGGGCATCTTCTCTGCTCCGAGTGCTTTTCAGGTATTAACCCATTCGCTTCTGTCAACAGCCGCAGGAGCCAGGCACTAAGGAATGAGGCCCAGAGATGTAGGTGACTTACCCAGGGTCACGTGGTGCACAGATCTGCGCCTGGGCAGCATGTCCCGCTCCTCACCACCGTGCTGCCCAGCTCCACTTCGGAATGAGGCGGGTCCGCTCAGCGGGAAGGGTTCCAGAGACAGCGTGTCGCTGTGGGCCTTGAGGAGTGAATAGAGGAGTTTTTCAGGTAGAGAAAGTAGCAACAGGAGGTCCCAGCAGTTGAGGGTCCCTGTCGCATGCCAAGAGCTGCAAGGGGTAGGGGAGTCCAGAGGGGGAAGTAGAGGAGGGGCAGGCAGGGCCAGATGGTGAAACGTTGCTGTGAGGTGGGGGTAGCTTGGAGACAGGAGAGAGCGGACATCTGCTGCTTCAGCCTCTGGCACCTGCTCTTCCCCTGGGAGCCACCCCTTGCCCTCAGGCCCTGTGGCTTGAGGGGTGTTGACTCCACCCTAGGCTTGAGGGGTGGCACACGACTCAGGTCTGGCCAATCAGCCTCTTCTATCCCCCTGTCCGTAGGGATTGGCTCAGGAACATACATGTGACCCAAGGCTGGCAAAGAGACTCTTCCTACTGAGGATGCTAAGCTGGGGATGCCTACCTGGAACGGTAGGGGCCCAAACTGTCACTGTGTGGAAATCGCCTGGCTGAGAATGAAGCTGTGTCAGTTTCCTCGGGCTGCCATAACGAAGTCCCACAGACTGGGTGGCTTAAACAACAGAAATTTATTTCCTCGCAGTTCTGGAGGCTACAAGTCCAAGATCAAGGTGTTGGCAGGGCTGGCTTCTTCTGAGGCCTCTCTCTTTGGCTTGTAGATAGATGGCTGTCTTCTTCCAGTGTCTTTGCATGGTCTTCCCTCTGTGTGTGTCTGTGTCTTATTCTTATAAGGACACCACCTAATGACATCATTTAACCTTATTACCTCTTTAAAGACCATATCACAGAATGTAGTCACATCTGAAGTAGTGGGGGCTAGGATTTCAACATATGAATTTGGTGTGGCAGGGAGGGCACAATTCAGCCCATAATGGAAGCCAACACAGAAAAAATAAAACAGAGATAGGTGAGAGACTGAGTCTTGACCTTGTTTGGGCTCCTGGATCCAACCCTGCCTGGAGCTGACCCCAATACAATCTTGGACTCTTGAGTTTTATTAACCAATAAATACATAAGTCCAACCCCTTCTTTATTTTTTCTTAAACTAGTTGGGTTGGATTTCTGTCACAGTTAAAATTCCTGAGTAATACACAAGGGAACTAGTCAGCAAACTATTAAGATAGTGTACCCCTAATTAAATTACCACCTGCAAGGATAGTGCTTGTCTTTGCACCCAGGTCTGTGCAAGTCTAATAGCTAGAGGTAGCATATACAGAAAAGAAATGAGCCACGTGGGCACCAGCCTCTCCATTTAAGCAAGAACTCCCACCTTAGCTCCGAAGCAATGCAGGACAGAGCCAGAGAAAGCTCAGTTTACTACCAATGCCCCTACTGTGTGGAGTAGACTGGGTGCTGGCAGGTAAAAATTAAATAGTTTGGGCTTCAAAAGGCTTTCTAGAAGGGAAAGAAGCATTTTGAAAAACCTCGAATGGGCGCTGTGAAAAATGAGCTGGGGCTGTCACTTCGCTGGCTGGCAGGTGCTGCCGAGGGACACTCAGAGGGAGCGTAGGGGCACAGTGGGCTCCGTCCAACAGCCCGTGGGCTCGGGCAGGGGCCACTGACAAGCTCATCCCCGGGCTGAGCAGGGAGGGCTGTGGCTGACACAGCACCATCGGCCGTCCAAGAACGGGGACAAAGGATGAGAAATGGGTAAGGACAGAGCCCAGCATTCCCCTCCTGGGACACCTCTCTGGCATTCCCTGAAGTTGGTCATGTCCAGAAGAGGAGCCCCCTGTAGGTGTGTGGTGGCCAATCTCAGCACAGCTGAGCGCGGCTTGGGGTCTCTTTCAACAAAAGAAGGTTTTTGAGGGGCCCTCAGCTCAGTGCTCTGTTGGCCTCCTCCAGGGGTGCCAGAGGTGGCCCTTCTGGCAGGAAGGTGAGGGTGCCATGGCTGTGGAATCAGACGCTCCAGCATTCGCGTGGAGCTCTGTGCCAGGCCAACCTGGGGAAGTGGGGCAAGTGACAGCCTTTTTTTTTCACCATTGGCAAAGTGGCACCAACCTCACAACCTTCTCATGAAGCTAAAGTGGACCCAAGCAGTCCTAAAGGGATAGGCTTTGGAATACTGTGTTTGAATCCCAGTTTGGTTACTTAGTAAGCTGGGTGGACTTGGGTAAGTCATTTAGGATCTCTAAGCCTCAGTTTCCCAATCTGTGAAATGAACCCATCAATTGCACTTATTCACAGGGCGAGTGTGAAAACTGACTGAGATAAAGCAGGTAAACATCATGAGGGCAGGGGTTTGGGGGTCATTTTATTTTACTTTTATTCCCTCTGCAGTTCCTGGGATGTAAAGACACTAAGTGAATGGGAGAAATTACTATTGTTATTAGGATTCGTTGTTATCTGGCACCGGGCGAGGCTGTTCTGTGTGGCATCCTCCAAGGACTGTCTGTGGGCTCCTGGTCCAGGTGGGGAAGACAAGGCCACCACCTCTGGTGCACTTAGCAAGCCCACCTCCCAGGATGGATGAGGTCCCTGTCGTGCAGGAGCAGCAGGAGGGACGGCCAGGCATGTCCTCTGCACCATTGAAACGCCTCATCTGCATCGTTTCTGCATCCTTATCCCCACCCCATAAACTAGATTTATTTGTTACCTCCATTTTACAGGTAAGGGAGCTGAGGCTCAGAGAGGGAGAGTGACTGAGATCATAGCGCCAGGGAGGTACAGCCAGGGTTCAAACCTGAACGTGTACCATGCCACACCCCTTGTTTTTTTTTGTTTTTGTTTTTTGTTTGAGAGAGAGTCTCACTCATTCTGTTGCCCAGGCTAGAGTGCCATGGTGTCAGCCTAGCTCACAGAAACCTCAAACTCCTGGGCTTAAGTGATCCTCCTGCCTCAGCCTCCCAAATAGCTGGGACTACAGCCATGTGCCACCATGCCTGGCTAATTTTTTCTATATATTTTAAGTTGTCCAGCTAATTTCTTTCTATTTTTTTAGTAGAAATGGGGTCTTGCTCTTGCTCAGGCTGTCCCCTTGGTTTTAAAGGTGACGTAGGGAGGAAAGGGTGGAAGGAGAGGCGGAGGGTCACAGTCGCCCGGTGGAGGGTGGAGGGTGGCTCTGGGCCGGCTCTGCTGGGCCCTCCGGGAATGAGCTGCAAGGGCAGGGGCCCCCATATTTGGCAGGTGCTGTGTCCCACCATGTCGTGCCCCACGGAATTCTTAAGCAAGTGGCTCTATCAGCCCGTTCTCAGCTGGGATACAAGAGGACCGAGGGCCTCTCTACTGGCAACGAATGGAGCGCGGAAGCTGCCCCTGTCCCTGGCAGCAACGGCCTTCGGGGGCGAATAAAAAGCAGTGAGCACTGGTATGGCAGCGCCCGAGTGGCACTAAAATCCACCCAGCAAGTGGCCCGTTTCCTTGCGAGCCCACCGACAGCAGAGGAGAAGGTGGCTGGAGCCAAGCAGAGGTATTTCTGCGGCGTGGCCAAGTACTCCAAGGTCAGGGCTAGCACAGCCACCTCATGTCCACCTGAGAAGTGTCCTCCCGAGCATGTGCCTGGCCCTTTTGGAGGGATTGGGCCGGGGGGGGGGGGGGGCTCTGGACCTTACTGCTGTTCTGGGACTGCCCTGGGAACTGGAAAAGGAGATATATTTAGAAAAACTACAATGAAAAATGCGTTATCGGGAAAGACATGTTTTGGATGATAATTAGGTAGGTCCCAGAACCAAAAGGAAGGCCAGAGAAGGCAGGAAGGAGGAAACTGAGGCAGGACAAAGCCCCTGCCCAGCGATGGTTCCTTTCACATGTTGCTACTGGCACCATAGCCACGGGACACATGCTCCCACCACCCGCACTGCCAGCTCTGGGACTGGCTATGCCGTCCTGGATCCAGACCCCATGAATCTCCGAGAGCCACTCTGTGCCTTGGGTCACTCCTTCCAGAGTCAAATTCCTCACGGGTAGGGTTGCCAGATAAAATACCCAGGACGCCCAGTTAAACTTGAATTTCAGATAACCAAAAACCAATTTAATAGAAAAAATGATTGTTTTTCTGAAATTCAAATTTAACTGGGCATCATGTGTTTTTATTTGCTACTTCTGGTCCCTACCCAGAGGACTGGGCTCTGCGTTGGTGGTGGGCATGAAGGAACCCCTGCCCCTTCCACTTCTTGCTGAGAGTGTCATTCTTAGGGGATTGGATCCATCACACTGAGAATAGCTGAAAACCTAATACCAACTGTAGTTCCTCAGAGCCCTCCCCCCGTTTTTAAAAAGTCACCTGCCTGATTGGTTTTCAAAGTTGCCTTTACCCAAAGAGGGCCGTGTAGGTCATTCCTTGTCTGCGCCCACTTTTCAAAGCGCAAAAGATAGGTCCTCCCCTCCCTCCCCTCCTCCCCCGCCAGTCATCTTGGATGCAGAGAATTTGAGGATCTTCTTACCAATGAGCTCTCGCCACTCACGAGCAGGTGAAGGAAGGAGAGGGTCTGAAATGGAAATAATCCGCAGGGTTGACTGTCTAGACAGGGCTCGCTCCTCTGGGTGGGAGGGGGGCAGACAGAAGCCGGCTCTGGCCAAAACTGAAACTCAAGCCACCACCGCCAGTCCCTCCTGGGCCATCCGCAGAGGAGCCCTGGCCGTCTGGGCCGCAGCCAGGATCGGCCTTGAGCTGTTTCTCGCTCCTATTTCAAAGGATTTGCGCTTCTACCAAAGGAAAAGCTTGAACATTTATAGTGAAAAATTCACCAAAAGAGGAAAGACACAGAGGATGTTTCCTTCTCTTATCTTTTTGTTTGGGGGAAGGCGGTGAGAAAAATTAATATTTCAGCTATAAAACCTTGTCTGGAGATCCGTTTTAGAAAGAAAGGCATCTACTAATTGAAAACATCATTTTGGGGCCCTTAAGTCAAGGGAAACAGGTGCAGGTTTGTGGTTTTAGAAAGAGTATTTCTTTCGGAAAAAAATAGGAAAAGTGCCCCAGATAAGGTTCCTTCAAACCGACAGACCTTTACTTTTCAGCCCTTAATTACTCAGAGGCAATTGAGAAGATTAACTGAAAGTTAAAAGAAAAGCCAACCCTCAGGCTTCTAGGTAACACTCCACATCTCTCTCTCTTCTTTCCAAGGCTGAAGAGAGGGCAACAGCTGACTGCAAGTTTGATAACAGTCCCTCCCAATACTGTTTTGTGTTTTCCTGAGTGGATTCACACCTCTCATCTCTTACTCTTAACCTGGGCCAGAGCCTGGGCCTCCCTCCTCTTTTCATACGAAAGAGCTGGCGTCTATCCTGTACCATTTTAGTGGCGTGCTTCTCAGCATTTTATCTGGTTGTGAAAGGGCATAAATTTCAAGGTCAAAAAAGTCTTAGAAGCAGCTAGTAATATTTCTGTGCCTGCTGTGGCTTAGCTGCTTGGATGTGTCATATAGCTCTGCATCCCCACTGTAAAGCCATGTGAGTTTGTTTTCTTTTTTAAAGCTCTTTGGATGGTTGAGGCAATGGAGGCTTAGAGAGGAGAAGTCACATGCCCAAGGTGGCACCACTAGAAAGTTGCAGAGCTGAACTTGAAAGCCACGTCCATCTGACCATCAAGCCCTTGATTCCATTGTCACACCACCTTGCCTACCACCTTTGTAAATGGGAGGTGGCAGATCAAGCTAAGGGCAATGAGATGCTCTGAAGCCCTTTTCTTCCAAATAACTCACAACATCTTCCTGTCTTTGGGGAATATACAGTAAGCTTATTTTGGTAAAATATACACCATTGCTGTATTTCTGGGGGGAGATTCTGAGTTCCATGTTACTGATCAAGAAAGGTGGTCAATGGAGCTTATTTCTTTAAGAAATTTACATCATGTATTAGTTAGATATTGCTGTGTAACAAATCATCCAGAAGTTACTGTCTTGGGATAAGACTAATTATTTCACAACTTCTGTAGGTGTGGAATCTGGGCATGGCTTAGCTGGGTCCTCTGCTTCAGTGTCTTTCACAGGCTGCACTCAAAGTGTCATCCAGGGCTGTCGTCATCAAAAGGCTGGATTGGGGAGGATCTGCTTCCATGCTCACTCACGTGGCTGTTGGCAGGATTCAGCGCCTTGTTGGCTGACGGCCGGAAGGCACCCTCGGTCCCTTGCCCTGTGGGCCTCTCCAATGTGACTGGTTGCTTCAGCAAATGTGCAAAGGGAGAAGGCAACAGTAGTGTGTCAGCAAGATGGAAGCCACAGTCTTTTATAACCTAACCATGGAGGTGAAATTCCATCATGTTTGCTGGACTCTATCAGTTAGAAACAAGACACCAGGTCCAGCCCACACTCAAGGGGAGGGATGACACAAGGGCATGAATACCAAGGGCAGGGACCACTGGAAACTATGTCAGCAGCTACCTGTCACATGTCAGAGGAGTGGTGATGTGGTCATACCAACAGTGAAGAAGCCAACATTTATTGGGTGCTCCTTATGTGCCAGGCACTGGGTTAAATCCCCCCCCCATGTATTGTCTCATTAGCCTCCCTGAATGACTGACAAAGGGATTAGGACCCTACTCTGGTCGTTCCTACTCCAGAGACCTTCCCTCTGCTTCATACAGATGCTCAATGTCAACCCGCTGAGGTGCTGAGGCCAAAAAAGAGCGGAGTCTGAAAAATAAAGGGAAACTCACTGCCCATCAGAAAATTGCAAATGAACATGACCAGAAGCCATTTCATACCAATCATCAGAGTGGAAAAAAAGTTGAAGTTGGTGAGAGTGTAGAGAATTCTCATGCACTGCTGAGAGACTGTAAACTTGTACTGCCACCTTGGAGGGAAATTTGGCAGGATCTATTAAAAATTTAAAAGGGCATAAAAATAAAAAATGTGCATAGCCTGTGACCCAGAAATTACACTTCTGAGTATCTACCTTATAGAAATGCTTGCACACATGCACGATGAGCGGCGTACAGGAATTTTCATTGCAGTATCATTTCTAAGAGTGAGTAGTAAGTAGTAAAATTGGAAACAGTCTAAATGTTCATCAATTAAAAAATGGCTAAAGAAATCCACTGCAGGTCCAGGTGGCTCTTTGGGACATGAGGTGGCTCACCATTCCAGGCTTCAATCCTGGGCATCTCCATCTCAGCATGATCCTTCCTAGTTCACCATGGTAGAGGAAAGAAGATGGAAAATAACACACTGGCTTTTAAATGCTTTCCCCGGAAGTGACACATGCCATTTTTATTCCTAGCCTGTTGGCCAGAACTAGTTACTATCACCATTTATTAGACGATCAAATTATCCCAGATCTGGCCAGTGCGAGACCCTTACACTGAAAACTATGCAGCAGGTAAAAAGAATGATGTGGATCCACAAATATGTCATGGAAATATCTCTAAAACATTTGTTGTTGTTGTTTGTTTTGTTTTTGAGACAGAGTCTCAATCTGTTGCTAGGCTGACACCACATGACCTAGCTCACAGCAACCTCAAATTCCTGGCTCAAGCGATCCTCCTGCCTCAGCCTCCCGGGTAGCTGGGACCATAGGCGTGCGCCACCAGGCCTGGCTACCCAAAACACTGTTGAATGAAAAAGCAAGTTGCAGAATTTGACCCTCAGCATGGTATCATTTATGTAACCTCAGCAATGTTACACACTCTCTCTCTCTCTAAATGCATGGGGAAAGGTCTGGAAAGGTGTATATAAAACTGACAACACGAGGTGAGGGGAGGATAGAAGGCCATAGTTGAGGGGTGGTCAAGGGAGACTGCACCTTTATATGTAATGTTTTTAATATGTTGTGAAGAAAAATGCTAATTGCCTAACTTATATCAGCTGAGACTATCTCTTTTAAAAATCTTTCCTGGAAGCCCCATCAAGCAATTTCCCTCATGTTGTATTGGCCAGAACTGCACCACAAGGCCATCCTCAGGTCTGGGAAGGTGAATATTTTTTAGCTTTGCTAATCCAGGAAAGCAAGGAAGATGGTTGTGGGTGGCTTTTAGGCGGCTTTTAGCTAGGGAACATATGCATACACACACACAAACGCACACACGCACAGACACACACATTTAGGCTCAGATATATCTAATAATCTCTCTCTCTCTTCATGAACTCACACAGATTTCTTCAATCCAGTACAACAGGTTCATTCTAGTAACACTTCTTGGACAATGAGAAACCCAGAATATATTTGCTATAACTTGCTTAGTGCTTCTGCAAGTAACCAATCTCTTATCACAGCCACTGCTACCCACCCTGCAATCATGTGAATGACCTGCTGACCCACTCGCCTTCTGACCTGATATCCTGGGACGCATGTCCCTTCCTCCCATATGGGAGCCCCTCCTCACCCCAGGGTGGCCCCAACACCATGTGCTGGCCCACTGCAGCTGCCACTACTGTGGACACAGACCCTGTCCTCACCCACTCAGTCTCTGAATCCTCACGCCAGTCTGCCACCAACACTGCCTCCCTGCATGGGTCCCCTTCTCGCCCTGCCTGCTGAGACACTGTGGGCTGGGAACTCCTGCCACAGCCACCACCTTTGTGGACACCCTCCTCATCTCTCCCTCTCCCACCTTCTGTAGACACCTCCCTTGTGCAGCCACACCTAACGGCTTTTAGACTGAATTAGTCAGGAAGGGAAATGAAGGGGAAAGAACCTAAATGGTCATTTTTAATGGCTGCAAAACACCGCATTATGGGGATAGAATCCAGTTTGCATAGCCACCTTCCAGCTGTATTAAGCAGAAGTTGTTTGTATTTTTTTATTTTTTATATTTTATTTTCTTGCTGTTTTAGATACCATTCCAGGAAGCAAACTGTGCACACAGATCTCTGCGCGTCTCTCAATGCACCTCGCTGATGATTTTATTAGGGCAGATTCCTAGAAGGGGAATGGTTTCGGGGTCAGAGGGCCTGAATGCTTTGAAAGCTCCCGGTGTTTGTAGCACGGCTTCGGTGTTCCTCTTGCAATTCATACACCCTTGAATAAATAAACAAGCGTGACTCGGTCCCACAGGCCGCCGAGGACTTTGTACAGATGACACTTGTTTCGCCACTTAATGACATCACCTCCCTTTTTACACCAAGATTGATGTGGGAAATTCTGTATAAATACCCTGCATCAACAAGCCATTGTGTCGCCAGGCCTCTTAAAGATGGGCAGCCCGCTGCCGGGTGCTGGCGCAGCCTGGCGGGACGGGCGCCCGGGATTTATAAGGTCCAAGCATGAAGTCTTCAGGAAAGTTGGTGAAGTGCTTTATAGGTCACCTGTATTTTTCCTACCATAGATGTTTTGACTCACGGGTTTCCTTTATGTCACTCTGTCCATAGTCTAGGTATTATTACATTGGAATAAAGAGGTCACTGTAGCGGCAGCTGAGTAGAGCCCAAGAGGGAGTTTGTGATTCTAAATGGGAAAGAAAGAAGCACCAGGCGTGGCCATTAACTGGGACAAGTACTGGCAGCAGCCGGGCAGCCAAGTCTTCCTTGCATGAGGGCCAATGGCCCAGCGTTGTGCTTGGAGCTGTGGGGGGAGTTCGTTTGTTCATTCAACAAACATTTACCAGTTACCCACTCTATGCCAGCCACTATCCTAGCTGCTGGGACCAAGAGAAAAGGGACACTTTCCCTGTTCTTAAGGCGCTCACAGCCTAGAAGAGGAGAAACCAAGTCCGTAGCATAACGTCTGCTGGAGCTACGAATCCAGCCTGCGGAGGTTTCCGCAAAGGTTCTGAACAGGAGGGTGCTTGAAGTAGAAAAATGCATCTATTAGGTGCTGAGGTGGGGAAAGTTTTTTAAGGCAGAGAAAACAGCTTGAGCAAAGGCACATGGTTCTGTCAGTTCACCAGCAAGGATTTAGCGTGTGTGTTCCAGGTGCCTAACACTGTTCCAGGGACTGAAGGAGTGAATTTCATTCCCCAGATTGTGGCTTGAGAGGGTTGCGAGAACACTGTCTGCATGAAGTTATTAAAATGATTTTCTTCTGCTTCCAAGATAAATTCCAAGTGTCTTTCGTAAGCATCCAAGGCTGCATGAGTCAACATGGGCCGTGTGGCAGATAACCACAAGCTATCAGCGGCACAATCGCTGTGATAAGCATTTCCTGCTCTTGCCCACGCGTGTGGGCTGGCCGGGATGCGGCCACTTGTGGCCGCGCTCACCTGGGCCGGACTCCAGGCTGTGTGTTGAGTCCCAGGACTGCCCCAAGCATCTCTCAACCTTGTATCAGTGATTGCCTAAAATGTGTCCTTCTTGTGGCAAAGGCAGGAGTCCAAGAAGTCACTTGGAAGCACATTTACAGCCTTTGCTCCCCCGATGTCTGTTGGTGTCCACAGGTCAGAAGAAGTCACGTGGCTGCGCCCAGAGTCAAGGATAGGAAAGTGCATCTTTAGGGTCGTGGGGCAGGTGGGGCTGCGTAGTCCTCCGCAATCTTCCCTGCCTCATCTCTTTCTCCTTTTCTCCGGCCCCTCTGCTACAGCCACACGTGTCCCCTGGACATGCCACGGCCTTTCACACTCCACACTGAGCACATGCTGTTCCAGGGGCCCAGGATGCTCTCCTGTCTCAGGCACCTGGTCAGCCCCATCACGTGATTCCTCACTGAGCAAGGCCTGCTCGAGAGGTCACAAGGGACATTCTTATTTGCCTTCCTTTCCCTGTCCATGGCTATGGGTGGGTGAGGGGAACTCAGGGCCCTTCTTGCTGCCTGGTTCTCACTTATGGGCACTCTCTCTCCCTCTCTCCTTCCCCCACCCCCCCCCCACCTCGCTCTTGTTCCCAGCATGCATTGGCATGATCCTTTTAAGGTTAAGATTTGGTGTAGAGATAGACAGGTGGCCCCACTTCGATCCGGAACTTTGACCCGGGTGCTCTGCAGTTACGAGGGCCACCTGCGATGCTCCTTCTAAAGTGGCTCCTCCGGCTTCTCTTCTGCCCTTGCTCTTGGGGTTCTCTGTGTGAGGAGGGCGGTGATGGTGATAAAAGGCAGGACCCACCCGGCATTCCTGGGTCCTGTGCGGTGACACCATGACATAGTTCCCTGTCCACCTGTCCTCTCCTCAGGCACAGAGCAGGTTACTCAGGGTGGCTGGCAGCAGATTTTGGGTGAGCGAATGGATGAGCGAGCGAATGGATGGGTACATTTCCTCCACGCAGCGTTCCGCTCCCCATCAGCACTGGGCCTTGCAGTCCAAAGGCAGGAGGGATGGGGCAGCCGTGACAGGGCGCGGATGGGCACCGCAGAAAGCCCTGCCGAGGAGCAGGCGTGTCGTCTGTAAGGCTGACCCGGCTTTGGGGTGGGGACTCAGCTTTGAGCCTCCCATTTGCAGGGGCTCCAGGAGGTTATGGAGCTCTAGGGAACCAGCCTGGGCCACTCGGGCAGCCCACTTAGCGCGAGTGTTGCCTTTGGGGGCCTCCAATTCCCTTTACAAAGACCTTTTTAAAATTTCTTTAATGGAGCCTGGATACTGTTAACATTAACGTTGAACCGGTCGGGCAGTTCCAGCCATTGCTGATAATAAACAGAGAGATTCTGCAAGTGTAGCAGCCACCCCAGTGCCCCGACAGGGAACACATTTCTTCGTCTAAATTGTGGGTTGTTCTTGCAGTTGAACAGAGAGGCAAACTGAGGCTGGGAGAGGAGAAGCAGTCCCCCAGGGTCACACAGGCAGGAAGTGGCCAGTGTAGGGCTAGTTCCAGGTTGGCCCAGGGGCAGTGCCGTCTGTGTGTGGCAGTGCCATTGTCGTGTAGAAGGCTGAAGGGTCACTTCAGGGTCCCCAGGGAAGCAAATGGCGAGGAAAGGGGCCGAGGACTGAGGAAACCAGCTGTTGACGGGGGAGGCTGGAAGGATTTGTCGTTTGCATGGAACGCAGGCAGGTCTAAGTGCAGCGTGAAGGCTGAAGAAAGTGAGTGGGTGTCAGAGACCTGTTTTAAGCTGGTGCCAGGGGCAGGTGCACGAGTCTGAAGTGGAAGAGGCGGATCCAGAGACTCATGTGTTTGGCCTCCTCTATCCCCAGGCACCCCTTTGCTGTTCCAATTACAATGGACCCTGAGACTGCTCCGTGGGAAAAAACCACCCTTTGGAACGCAGTTTGGAAACCAGCGAGCTCGAGGAGCTGGGTGGTCCTAGGCCCCTGCACTGAAACCTTAGCGAATCGGGAAGCAGCGTCGAACTGGGGAGAGACACACTGGCCAGATTCACTCATCTGTCTTTGTAGGAATGGAGAGCAGTGGATGCAGGGGAAGAACCAAGGCTGGTGACGCATGTTTAGGGAGAACAAAGCGTTTGATGGTGTCAGGCACATTTGCTGCCGTTGGTCCAGCATCTACTCCCCCTTTCTGTTGGCATCAGCACCCCAAGTTTCATTTGGGGACTGTCCCCCACGTAGCCCTGGTACTTCCAGGGGAAGCAGGCCCAAGTCCCAGCTGCAGGAGGCAGACCCTGGTTGGCCTAAGCGTGTGCTTGCAGCTCGACACCCCGGCCCCACTGATTGGCACGTGTCCTGGGGGAGCGTTTGCTGGGAACGTCTGAGAAGGACGCTTTCCTGTTATTCTCGCACAGAAACTATTTTTGGGGAGCTCTCCTTTCCCGTTGGGCTAGGAAGCCTTTGCTGCTGCTGGCAGCCATCTTGTGGCCAAGAGGGGAGGTGGACGGGGCGGAAGGCCGAGGGGGGAAATGGAAGGAAACCAGGTTCTTGGAGACTGCATGGAGCTGCTCACTAAGGATGCTGAAACCTATCCCTCCTCTGGACTTCGTTGTAGCAGCCAGTAAGTTCTCTTAACTCTTTAGTTTTGTGTGACTTGGGCATGCACTTTTCCTAAGTGAGTTAGAGAGCTACTGCCTCCACTGTGCTTTTTCAGGCAGTCTCTGAGTTATACCCCTGCACTGGGCTCAGGGGACACGGCGGGGAGGTCACGGATCCCAGCACGACTGCCAAGGACCAGCCTCTCCTCCCAACTCCATTCCTCTCCCCTGCCCTGGTCCATATAGCAGACCAACCCAGCAACCGTGACGACAGCAAAATCTCAGAAACTGGGGTAGGGGAACACACCTTCCAATATTTTTCTTTTTAATAAAATGTCATCTTGATTTCCTTTCTTGAGACCTCTCTACCCGTTTCAGATGAGGCCAGCCATAAGACAGAAGGAGGCCTCAGGAGCTGTTACAATTGAATGTTCAACTGAAATATTCAATTGAATATTCAACTGAAACGAGATGCTCTCTCTGGCCCTTCCCAACTCTGACGAGCTCAAGTTCTGTGCCAGCTGGTCCAGTTATGCTAAAGGGACTCCAAGAGCATGTGCTGTGTTCCAGGCACCTTCCAGCCACTCACTTCTTTGCAGAAATGGAAACCGAGGCTCTCAGAGGCTACGTGGATAGCTCAAGGCTACACGTAGGCAGAGTTAGGATTTGAATTTGGCTCTTTCTGATACCAAGCTGTGTACATTCCATGAGAGTATGTGGTGTGCTCTTGCCTTGGGGGCATTTTATTCTGTACAGATGATTCCCCTACTTTGGAAGAGGTCAGATGCAGGGACACAACTGCGGCCCAGTGGGAATATTCTTTGGAACTGTTTTTCCACGGTTTTTTCTTTCCTTTTCATGAGCTTACTCAGTTCAGCCAAGAGTGCTTCAAGAGGCCAATTTCCAGCCTCTGCCCCTCCTAAAACCTGAAAGAACGTGAACCAGTGCCAGCGAACTTGCTGGATAATCTTGGAAGCAGCAGAGATCGGCTGGAGTTGGCCTGTCTTTAGCTCCCTGTGTACAAGCTGGGGATGTTTGCTGTTCCAGCGGCCACAGAGCAGAACTCGGGGAGAGGGTGCAGGGCCCTCAGAGGCCAAGCATTTGGATAGGATGGGGTGAGTGCACAAAACAAACCAGCTTCAAAAATATTTGCAGTTCAGGGGAAAAACCCAAATCTGACTTCATATGTTCTCCTGATTAATATACAAACTCCCCCGAGGAAACCCTCTTTCCTTCAAGACCGTCTGGATTTTTATTGAGCGTTCACCGTGTTCCCTGGATGGAGTTTTGAGGAGAGTTGGCGAGTCAGCTTGTGTTGGGCAGGAACTTAGAAGGAAGGGGAAGGGAACGGGAGGAATGGGGCCGTGTAATAACACATCCTCACACGTTCTCCCTGCAACTATGTCCCGCTCAATGTGTCCCCACCGAGAGCATGGCCCTGTGCAGACATGCTCACGTGCAATTGAGCTATTGCTCTTTCTAGAATGTGCTGCCTCCACCTTAAGACAGGGTATAGCTGGGCCTGTCCAACCTCGTGATTTGGAGGGTCATGATGGGCAGTTCTGGCTGCATGTTCACTTGGAATCTCATGGTCAGATGCTTCATAGGTGTCAGGCAAATAGTAGGCCTGGAGCTGTTTGTTGAAAGGTACATACTTCTTCAACATAGATAGTATGATCTTGCTTTAGAAGCCCAGGGCTCTACACTGTGATTTTCCTACGGGGCCTTCCACAAACTCCCCATGGCATCTTTTCTCACTCCAGAGAACTCTAATGTCATAGAGCTATGATCTAGAACATGAAGTTCTGGGCCCAATCCTCAACTTCTTCTGAACTTTCCTGCAGGAAAGGAGAGTCTCTTTGCATACTGCCAAAAGAGACCCTCCGGCTTTCACACTATGCCTTCAGTTGGTGATTATCCATCCCTCTCAGCCCTTCATTGCCTTTCTCCAAGGTACCAAACATCTCCAGCGACAGCCATCCTGTTCCATTGTCCTTATAGTTACTACTTCCCCAAACCTCTTGAAAGCCAAGACAGTGTACCCACCCGTGCATTCCCTGCCCAGCGACCCCATCCCATGTGACTGGTAAAGGTTGTCACCATTACACTGCAACCCTCATGCCAGTGGCTGACTGTGCTCCACTTACCACAGCGAGGGGCCCTGCCAGCTGGTGGGCAGGTAATCCAACTCTAAAATCCCATTTTAGAGCCCACTTCTGCCTCATCTATCTTAAGCTGGATTTCCCAGGGAAGAGACTGTGACACAGATTTGCAAATGAGTAGCTGACGGTGGTGTGTTCTTAGGGACAGCACCTGTACAGGGAAGGGAGGCAACATTGGGCAGATGGAAAGTGGAATCATGGTACAGTTGCAGCCAAATGTTCAGCCGATCCTTCTGGAACTCTGAAGCTGAGATGGCCCTTCAGGGAGGTCCTGAATTGTGGCAAGGAGAACAGGCCTTTGTGTGCCTGCACCAACCAGCCATTTGATGTGGGCTTCTCTTGGCAGGGCGGTGGGGGTATAGTTGTGGGTGAGGCAGCTTCCTTTAGCTGAGGAAGATAAAGAAAAAAGTTATTCTGCCACTTGTTAAAATGATAAGAAAGACTTTATTTGAGACTATTGGAAGAAGGGAGAGAGATCAAGTACAACTCTGAATACAGCAAGGACAAGTGGGGATTTATAGCCAATGAGTAGGACTGCAGGGGGCGTGGTCAGGGGATGGAAAATTACTAAGAGGAGACATCAAGGATCAGGGGATTCTTGCCAGATTGGCCCCACAGGATTCTTGCTAATGGTAGGTGAAGGACTTATACACATCAACGGTGGGGGATAAGGAGCTTGATCAGGTATCAAGGGTGATCAGATGTCAAGGCAGAAGGGATTCTTGCTAAACTGACTTAGCTAAGATGGAACTGAGAAGACTTGCAAAGATGGACCCAGAAGCCCAAAGTCGAGACCTGGTTGAGAAGAGGGCTCAGAAGAGCCCACATAAAGTCTGGTCAAGGAGAGTCTTTGCCAAGAGCAACTCTCAGGTTGGATCTCAGCTGTGAGCAGTGAGCAGGTGTGGGGCAGGGTTCCTTGGTCTTGCAGGGAGCATCAGATCTACCAAGGTCTGATATTAAGGTTCTCTTTGCCTGTTGACTGGCTGTGTGCTGGTGGTCATTTTCTGACCTTCACATTTCCCTAACGAACACATCTGTCTTTGTTAGCCCTATGCTTAGTCTGCTCAGCAGCGGACTGTTAGGCTGAAGGAGAAGAAATGGGGTGATTAGAATCATGGGAGCCAGACTGGGACCTGGGTACTTAAGCCAACATTCTTTTACACTAGTTGGGCTGTGCAAGTTGATGAGTAAATTGAGTCGATTGGTGTCTGAGCCTCTCCTCTGGCAGAGATAATTGACATTCCCGGACAGGTTGTGCCAGCTGAGGGTGTCTCTCACCCATTGCCTGATGCAGAGAGCCGGAGGGGACAAGTGTCAGGTAGGGGAGAGGGCTAAGGGTCAGATAGAGGTACGAGCGGCTCCAAAAGGGCCATTAAAGCAAACGTAGCCTAATTTTCCCAGTACTGTCCAGGGGTGGTGGTGCAAATGCGTTCAACGTTCACAGACTTTTACTGTAACTCACAGTGTAGGACATTGGGCTCCCCAGTGTCTTCCTGGTTACTTCTGGGTGTCTCATGTGAACCCATCCATTTCGATGATTCTCCAGGCCCCTTAATAATGTCTGCTCCCCAAAAAACTCCTTGAGGGCAGTGCATTACCAGTGCCAATGCCGCTGGCGAACTCCATGAGGTCAGGATGCTGGGGTGAAGGTGTGGCACCCTGATTGCCCCACAGTTGCAACCTTCAAAGGCCCAGTTCAACAGTGCTCCTCGGGCTCACTCCGTGTTGGAGCCAGGGTGAGCTCCAGGCAGAGCAGGGGAGGTGCCTTCTGGAAAAAACAGCTTTCTCAGTGTTCTGAGAGATCCGCAGGGAGCCAAGCTCTCTTTCTCTCACACCAAACATGGTGAGGACACAATAACCTCACCTGCTGCTGACAGCATCTCCCAGACACAAGGAGAACCAGCCTCTGGATGAAGGTGACACTGTGGACAGTGGATGGGAAGACAGGAAGACCCCAAGTCCTTGAGGACATTTTTGAGACACCAGAGCAATTAAGTTTGAAGTGTCCCCTACCCTCCACAAGATTTATTCTTACATGAACAGATAAATTGACTACCTTAAGCCAATTTGAATTGGGTTTTCTTTTAGCTGCTAGCTGAAGCATTTTGACCCTACGTAGCTCTCGCTAGCTTCTGTCTTTAGCTCTTCTCTTGCAAGGACTCAGGTGCAAATCACGAGACTTGGTTCTTGGCTATTTGCAAACATCTCTTCTCTCTTCTGGCCCAAAGCCCCTCCAATCCACCCCTGCTAGCCACTTTTGCACACTCAGCCTCAGCTCAATCTTAGTTTAGGGTTCCAGCGGGGTCCCCCTCAATAAGAACCTGGGGCAGTGAGTGAGAGGCAGAACATAGCACCAATGACTAGCAAGGCCGGGGGAGGCGGAGAGGATGGGTACTTAGAATGAAATGCAGAGCCCCGGTTCTAGAATCAGACCTTGGATTTCAAATGCCAGCTGCACCACTGTAAGACCAGAGTTGGCCAAGGCAGTTACTTCTCCATGCCCTCATTTTAAAGTGGATTCAATAATAGCATCTATCACGAAGTTTTTTAAGGATTAAGTGTGATAACGTATATAAGATGCTTAAACAGGACTGGTATACAGTAAGTGCTTAATAAATGTTATTCGTTGTTGGATGTCCCAGTGGGTAAGCTGATGTGATCTGGATGGGCAGCAAGCAGAGCAGGTGTCCGGCTCCTGCCCTGGGGGGTGAGCTGGGCTAGCTACCTGGGCTGAGTCGGCTTAAAGGGCCAGAGAAGGAAGGGAGATAGGGCTGCTCCTTGGTGAAACCCTTGCTGGCTCCCACTTGCTTTCTCCACTGGATCCAAACAGCTCAGTGGTGGTGGTGGGCGGGGCAGGAGGAGGGTAAGTCACTGTTGTCATTTCCCAGCATCCGTCCCTGCCTTCTTCTGCACCAGGAATTCTTCTGGATTTGAGTGTTCCGGAGGCATCAGAAGGTGGCTTTCCACATCCTTAAACTTCTTCTTTTGATCTTGCTTGGTTCCTGTCACATCTTTATTGGGTTTATAAATGCTTTTATCCTCTTTCTTTTAAAAATCACTGTTTATTTGTAGAGCCACTAGTTTTAAAACTTGTGCAATATCTTAAATGTCATTTTTGCGCCGGCCTGCTCATAATGCATGAGGTAGTGCCTCTTACATAACACCTCTTACATGCAGCTCAGAGGCCTTTGAAAGTAACGATTCCCAGCAAGCGTTTAGCATGGGCAGTCATTGCATAACACGGAAAATGGACAACTCCCATCATCAATTTGATCTAGTCTTTTAGAGTTGAGGAGATGGGGACTAGGTATAGACTTTGCCAACAGATCTGGTTAATTCAACTAGTGCAGGTTGGGTCTACCAAAGGCCTCAAGGTGACCTGATACAACCAAACTTACTGCCCAGGGTAGTGAAATAACCAGCCAGATTCAGTCCTCAAATGGGTCATCTCTCTTAGACAACTGGTTTTTGTTTATTTTCTCTTTCCACTGTATTGGCCAATGGAATTGAATTAATTGGCCTGTTGTTTTGGCACCGGGTACAGTCAAATCATTGGCCAATTTGTGGGGAGAAACATCTGTCAAGCCTGTTGTTCTGCTAGCTGATCTGAATCCCTGTGGAGACACAACTGTAGTTAAGATCTGATGAGAAATGTGGACCCAGTGCACATGGTGGCTGGGTGTGCCGTTGCCCTGTTTCATGGCTGTGCTGTTTGTGACCCAACACTCCTCATGCAAGAGGTCTCGATTTGCTGACATATTCTGGGTGACTGATCACTTGGCTGTGTGACAGTCAATGCATTGTTGAAGAGTGTTAAGGGCTCTAGAGTCAGAGGGACATTGGTTTGCATCTTGGCTTGGCCACTAATTATTGGTGTGACTTTTGGAATTTACATTCTCTTTCTGAACCTTAGTTGCCTCCTCTGTAAAATGGGAATGATTCCAAAACTACCTGTCTCATGTCATTGCTGCACAGGGTGGGGACCAACCATCCTTGTCTGCTCAGGATTGAAGGAGTTCCTGGGATGTGGGACTTTAGGTTTTAAAACTGGGACATTCTCAGGAAAACAGGGATGAGTTGGTCACCTGGTTGTGAGGATGAAACAAGACAGGGCCAGCGGAGTATTTAGGACATGTGGAAAATATTCCATAAGGTTACCGCCTAACTTTTGACCAAGTACCTGTTGACTGGAGCTAGTAAAAACCTCGAGGCCTCTTCCTCCAAGATAGCACAAGTTCCACACAGCACAGAACGGGCCACTCTCCTGTCTCATGTGAGGCACTTGTCATCCACGTTCTTCATCTGTGTCAGATGAGGTTGACAGGCTTCTTGAGGTACAGGAACAGTCAATCTAAGAAGGGCTCAGGTTTTCATCATAATCTAGAACTCATCAGCTTCCAAGCCAGAAAGCTTGCATTCTGTGCCCTGCTCTGTCACCAGCTGGTTATGTGACTGGGACAGTAGCACTTTACTTCCATGAGACTGAATTTCCTCAAAGGGAGAGAATGATTTCACTGCCTCATGAGGCTCTCGTGAGCCTCGAAAGAAATCATGTGTGGAAAAGGGCTTTCTGAGCTGCAAGACATCCTTCAGACGGCAAGTGTTTTACTAAGGGCCTAATTCAGCAGATTTGCTTAGCCACAGGAAAGAACAGCAGACTTCCACCATCCTTGGACTTCCAGCCCAAAATCCAACAGTTTGCCACCCTGCTGCTAGGTGTCCCCAGCGCACCAGGCCCTGCTACGTGATGTTCAAGCCAGATCTGCCCTCAAGGCGCTCAGGGTCTATAAGCAGGTAAGTTCAATATCGTGTTGAGATAAGAGAGGACCTTGGTCTGGTGCAGTGACAACTCTTCTGAAGAGAGCAGCAGAGAGCCAGGGTGGGCGTCAGGGAAAGAGAAGGCAGGTTCCAGGCAGAGAGCAGAGCTCGAGCAGCGGTGGAGGTGGTTCTCCATGCAGAATGCGTGCAGGAAACTCTCAGTGTCCCTGCACTGTGGGACAACATTTTGCAGTAAGAACCCAGTAGTAGGTGGCATGTGTGGGGCCCTGGGCGTGAAAAGCCTCATTGGCAGTGTTAGTCTGCACTCTTAATTGTGACAGGCAACCAAATTAAGTTGAGCGAAAGAGAGGATTTGTTGAAAGATCCTGGGGTAGCTTAGAGTACTGAGGGTGGAGGTGCAGAGAGGCCAGACCAGACAGTGCCTGGTCCTTTCTCCTGCTCTCTTCTATCCTTGGTGACATCCGTCCCTACCACAGGCGGCCTACATGGCCAGGAACATGATCATCAGGGCCCTGACTCAATTATTTCCCAGTTCATCCCCCAAATCTAGAATCCTCTCTCCTGGTTCTAGTAGGAAAATCCAAGGAGAGGTCTCCAGTTGTGCTTAGGGTGTGTGCCAATCTCTGGATCAGTCCCTGCAACCAACTGGGTGGGACATTAGGACCAGGTCTGCGGTCACCTGCCTACCCTCATGCTCACTCCCAGATGGAAATGGGAGAAACAGGTGTTGGGTAAACGATGGTAATAAATGCAGTTGATTCCCATTATTTGCAGATTTCTTATTTGTAAATTTGCTTACTTGCTAAAATTTATTTGTAACCCCCAAATTATTAGTCAGTGCTTTTGTGGCCATTCACTGACATTCAGAGAGCAGTGAGAAATTCAAGTTGCCTGACCCATTGAGTTGCACATGTTCCTGGCTGAAGCCAAACAAGGCCACACTGTGACTTCCTGTTCCAGCTTTTACATTGTAACCAAGGGTCCTTAATGCCATCTTTTTTTTTTTTGCATTTTGAGACTTTTATTGATGATTTAAAATGTTTAAAGTGCTCTGTATAAAATGTGCCTCCCCCCCAAACAGTGCTGAAGTGCTGTGTAGTTTTCCTAAGCACAAGAGGGATATAATAAGAGCTTTATGGAGAAAATATGTGCATTGGAAAATCCTCATTCAGCCATGTTGAGTTCAATGTTAATGAATCAGCAATAGGTACTAAATACATATTAAAATCAAACAGGAAGACATACAACAGGTTATGTATTGATCTCTGGATGAAAATATTGTGAGCAGAGGCACACAGGAACCTGACCCTGTATGTTCCCTTCAAGCAGCATTTGCCATGCTTTTATAGAACATGATTGTGGTGAATAACAAGAAGGGACTGTACCATGCAACTGGAGTTTAGACTTTATCCTGGAAGCAATGGGGAGCCACTGAAGGGTTTTAAAACAGGAGGGAGGTGGGTATGATTTGTGTTTGAGATAGTCCGTCTGGCTACTGGGCGGAGGTGGGGTGGGAGGAGACTGAGGGCTGGAAGAACCGAGAAGGTGGTTGCAGAATCCTAGTGAGAGATAAGGAGACCCCACCCAGGCGAGGATCCGGGGATGCATCTGAGGCAGATATTTAGTGGGTAAAGCTGGCAAGAATTGGGGCCCACTGGATGATGGGGGCAGGGAAGGAGGACCCCAAACATCTCAGGGCTTTAAAAATGTCTACATCTGATTTTTTTTCTTTCCTTAAAGGAATGTCTCATCGGTCTGTGCCATGTGTTTCCTTCTGTGAGAGGCGGTGGGGACCCTCCGCCTGGGGGGCGGGGTGGGGGGCGCTGAGCAGCTGCGAGAGCGGGTGTGTGGGGACAGGCCCGCGTTCGCCCAGCGCACTGCCCGTAAACTGCACGCAGGGCCAGCTGTGTTTTCTCTGCGTCCTTACATCATCACCAGTCATAAAATCCTGACCGGGGGGAATTGTGCTGACGGTCTGGGCTGTGATGTATGAGACAAAGGAGTCCAGGGGGCCGGTGTCAGGGTTCGCACGGTTACGATGGCTGCCGGTTGGGAGGGGAGGCTGGCGGACCCGGCACACATTGCATTTGACGATCGTCTACGGTTGCTCTCCAGGTCAATAATTTCCTGGCTTTAAGCAGACTCTGGCTGTTTAGTTCAACTCTGGCCTTTTAATACAGCTGGCAGCCCGGCAAGGTGCTGCAGCTGGGGAGGAACGCAGGCCTGCCCTCCGCGCCGCCCCCAGGCCTCGGCGCCCGGCTCCCGGTTGCAGACGCCTTCCTTTCCTTGGCTGGGGGCTGCTGCTCCAACCCCGTCCTCCGGCTTTGTTGTCAGCTCCTGCCCTCGGGGTGACCCACTGGAAGCCCTCACCTAAAGACAAGGGGAGTCTTGTCCTGTGTGTCCACACCTTGGATCTTTCTGTTCAGCATAAAGAGCTCTCTGCTGGGTGCCAGGAACCCAGTTGTCACACCAGTGTGGCCCTACTCTGCCATGGGCAGAATTGACATCTTTGTGTTAGGGGGAAAGCTTCCTCTGCGAAACCCATTGCACTGGACCCTGCCAGGCACTTGTCTAGAAGATATAAAAAGAAAACCCTTATTATTTGTCTTATGTTGACAACAACTCACATTTTGGAGTGTTCATCACGTGCCAGGCACTGGGCTAAGTGCTTTATTAGGCACTTTATTAGGCAGCTTCCACTGTAGGCACAGAGCGGTCAAGGACGGTGTCCGAAGTCCTGCTGCTCCCGGGTGGCAGAGGCAGGATCTGAATCCAGACTGGTAGGTCCCCGAGCTTGTACTCGCTGCTGCTCCCTTAGCCACCCCGACGTCGCTGCCGAGGAGCCCTCTCCACGGCCGTGCTCTGCCAACGCACATCGCTGGCCAGCACCAGGGCGCAAGGAATCCAGAGCCCGGTGCCCAGCAAGGCCCTGGGGCTATGCCCGTCACACAACTGGGAGCTGGGAATTCTTCAGCTGTCAGATTTTAGGAACTCAACTGGAATGCACCATCTCTATACTTTTTGTATTATTTTATTATGGGCATTTTTCTTTGCACAAGTAATACATGACTCCATTCTCATTATAAATCTTTCAAGCACATTCCAAAAAGACTACAGAAGTCCCTCCTCATCTCTCTCGCTCCTCATCACCTCCCCAGAGGCAGTCACCAGCGACAGCTGGCCATCCCTCCCCCAGTCCACCCCCATGCGCCTGCCGGCACTAGTGTGTATGTAGGGACACACCTTTGCTCCCCTTCTTTTTTCATAAACAAGATCATTTTATCTGTATTATTTTGCAACTTGATTTTTTTTCTCTCAGCATGTTATCTTAGAGGTCTCTCCACACAGGAGAGAGTCCTTGTCGCTCTCTTTCATTCATTGTGACAGTTACATAATATTCCCTATTATGGCTTTACTGTAATTTATGTCACCCACTTGACCGGGCACTTTCTCAGCAACACAGATCGTTTGAAAAAGTAAATTACCCATAGTTACTGAGTGGTAACAAAATAAATAATAAAGTCTAAATGGGGGAAGGTTGTCAAGCGTGGGGTGTTAATTAGGTTATAGGAAAAGAGGAGAGGGGCTGGGCTGTGTCCCCCCGGCTCTAACCCAGAGCATCCATGCCGCAGGTGTGCGCTCCATCCGGTGTGTTTGTCTCCTGCTCCCCTCGGCTGTTCACTCTGCTCGTCCCTAAATGAGCGTTTCCATCCAGGCCCTTCAGGCCCCCTGACCACGTAACCCCGATGTCTCTCTCCTCGCCATTCGGGGGAGGTTCAGGTACAGGTTGCCTGAGTTCCTGGATCCTCTTGGCACCAAGGACAAGAGTTGGTTAAACCTTGTTGGCTAGAAGGTGCCAGAAAGTCAGTCCATAGCAGCTCAGATTCCACACGGGCATCTTACCCGGTTTTACTCAGTAAAACCCAAACACCCATTTTTGTTGAGACTTTGACGAGCCCTTGAAACCGCCGAGGGCCCGGCTTGCCCCGGCACACGTCTGAAATATGTCAGGCAGGTGTTTCCAAAGAACTTATGCTGCAGGAAAATATATCCTGATGTAATCTGACTAATTTGGCGTTTGCCTTACTTGCAAGAGAACTGGCTATTTGTAATGGAAACAGTTCTGGGGCCACTTCAGATGGGCTTTGTAATGTGAGCTGGTAAAACCCTGCAGGTGCTCTGGGGGCCCCTGTTTTCATTTTAAGTCTCACGTTTGTTTACTTTAATGTGTTTCTCTGGGAGGCAGAAAAAAAAAAGTGACCTGGGAGGAGTTTAACAAGTCATTTTTCATTTCAAAAAAAGAAATGGTTTTGTATTAAGAAAATTAGCGTCAAGCGGCCTGCGGGAGCCCCGAGGCGACAGGAAGCACACGTGGCCTGGGAGGATATGTTTCTTGAGACTAATTCCCCAAAGACACGTGTTCAGGATCTGACATACCTGGGGCCCTTGGCAGAGGCATCAATTAGAGAGTGGGAAGCAGTGTTTTCCTTGCTAATTCTTCGCTACCGAATAGGGGTTACCGAAAGCTCCCTTTTCCCCCTTGGAGTTAGGCAGTTTTGAAAAATTGTAAAATTATGAATTCAACTTTGTTTCCCATCAAGGGAGGGGGAGGAAATGGTTTGCAGGGTGCAAAGCCCGTGTGCGGGGTGGAGAGAGCCATGCCTCGCCCTCTGATGTGTTCCCAGAGCACCCACTGCTGGCCCAGGTACTGGCGCTGCTGGGGGGAGGGGCCTCCGGCAGGAGGCAGACAGGTGACAGTGGGCGTGGGGGTGTCCGATGCAGCTGCTGCAGTGAGGGGAGTCCAGTTAGAAAGGAGGGGAGGGAAATGAGCCAGGTCCTGTCTGTCTCCCAAGGTTTATTTCATGCAGGTTGACGGCGGTGGGTAGCTGTCATTGGCATAGAAAATGTCATGTGTTTGTCACGTTGGGCTCTCCTGTGCCCCGGAGATTGGGTTCAATTAGACCCAAGTCCCAATTCCCTGCCTGTGATGTGAAAGTCTAGCAGGGATGGGGAACCTGTGCCCTTCTGGATCCTTGAGTGTGGCCTTTTGAGGGAATCCCAATTTTACAGAACAAATCCCTTTAATAAATCCCAGGACTTATTCCACCCCATGCCAGTTCCTGGGTCAATGTTGTCACGTGTCCCTCTTCCTCCCGGTACTTGTGTTTGCGCGAACTGCCTCGGGACTGGCTCTCGTCCGTCTGTGCAGGAAGCTCAGCCCCTTGACCAGTTTCCATAAGAAAATCTGCCCCCAAACACGTCGTGAGTTTAGGGCGGTTGTTGATGACTGGGGAGGACACAGAAGGCGGTTGCATTACAAACCACTTGCCTTCTGCCATCTCACGGGTCTACGGGGACTTCTCTTTCCTTCCTCTGCCTTCTTCCCTCACTGGAAGTTTCTCCTTTTCTCCTCCCACGAGAAAGTCCCATTCCTGCACATGCAGGTTCCCATGGGGACTCACCCCACCCCCCAACAATGCATTTCTCTTCCTACGGAGGATTATGGTGAATTAAATGTTCAACTAATAGCTCACTACGCCCACATGTGCCTCACAGAGCATTGAAAACACACAGTGGCGTTACATAAACCCACAGTATCATACGTGGTCACAGCCAAGTCACACGGAAAAAGGCCTTGGGGACCGGCTAGCCTAACCCTTCATTTTACAGTTTAGGAAACAGATGCCCAGAGAGGGAAAGGGACTTGCCAAGGTCACCATGGAGTCGTGGTAGAATTGGGCTAAGACCAAGCCCCCCTGACTCCTGCCCAGTGCTCTCTGCACCAGGCCGAGTGTCTACGCATCCTCCCCATTTCTTTACAGACTGTGTTCAGGAAGGGGTCGAGCTCCACACAGGCAGTCTGCGCTGAGTCCCACTGGTTCTCCCTCCCTTGTCTCAAATTCGTCCCTTCCTGTCCTTTCCCATGGCCTCGGTGGGAGTCGGGGGTCTGGAGTGGAGAGAGAGTGACACAGTTTGATCTGAACCCATTGTAGCCGGTTTGTTGGATAAAATCAAGTTGAGATAAAGCTAAAGGATGTCTTTGAAAATGATATGTTCAATATTTGGGAGGGTTAGTTGGGACACACCTTTTAGACACTGCTGGTGGGAGTTGGTACACTTTTACTCAAAAGTAATTTGGCAATATGTTCCGTGAACTTTAATAATATTCCTATGCTGTGTTTTGCTGAACTTTTAAACTGATGTTTAATGAGATGCAGTTACATGCATGAACTCTGAGTGAAGAGCTTGGTGAATTTTTATAAAGTGCACATACCTATGCACACATCATCCAGATCAAGATATAGAATATTACCAGTACCCCAAGAGCCTCTTTTGTCCTCTCCTGATCATTTCCCCCAAAAGTAACTGATACCCTGACTTGTATCTCTATAGATTGATTTTGCCTGATTTCAAATGTTGTATGAATGGATCATAGAGCATGCACTTTTTCATATCTGACTTTTTCCATTCAACATTGTATCTGTGAGACTTATCCATCATTTTATGTGTGTTTGTTCTTTTTCATTCCTGGATAGTATTCCATTATATAAATGAATGCAATACTATTCATTTATCTATTCTACTATTCAGGACTTTTGAATGGTTTCTAGTTCTTAAGAATAATGCTGCTCTGATATTTTTGGTTATGGCTTTTGGTACACATATATATGCATTTCTGAAAGGATACATTTGGACTGAAATTTTTGAGTCATAAAATGCATGTGCATACGCGTATTTAATAGATACTGACAACAGTTTTTCAAAGCAATTGTATCAATTTACACTCTCACAGAAGTATATGAAAGTTCCAGTAGCTCTACATCCTTGCAAAACTTGGTGTGGGTTTAAAAAAATTAAGACATCTCATTGTAGGTGATGATACCTCATTGTGGCTTTAATTAGCATTCATGAATAACTAATTGGCCATTTGGGTATGCCCTCTTATGAAGTACCTGTTCAAATTTTTGCCTGTTTTGAGGTACACCTATCTTTTTCTTATTGATTTGTAGGATTTCATTGTATGTTCACTGTGCAGGTTCTTTGTAAGATACATGTGTTGCAAACTCTTCCCCCATGATGCTTGCCTTTTCACCCTCTGAATGGTGTCTTGATTTATTAAAATTTTCATTTATGTTTGGTGTTCTTTGTGTTTTGTTTAAGAAATCTTTGCCTATCCATGGTCATAAATATACTTCTACAGTTTTTCCATAAGTTTGTTGTTTTACTTTTCACATTTAAATCTGTCGTTCACCTGAAGTAGAATTTTGAGTATGGCATGATGGAAGAGTCAACCGTATTTTCTGTTAGGATGTACAAATGATCTAGCACCTTTTACTGCTAAGACAGTTCTTTCTCTCACCACTGCTCTGTTGCGGTGCCTTTGCCATACATCAGGTGGCTAGGTATGTTTGGGTCTGATCGAGTTTGTTATTCATTTAATTTAAATCTTATATCCTTATTAATCTGTGTCTCTGTTGGGGCTATCAGTTACCAAGAGATAGGTTTCAAAACCTTCTGCTATGATTATGGAATTCGTCATTTCTCCTTTGAGTTCTTACAGTGTTTGAGGCCACGTTAGTAAGCTCATTTGGAATTTGGAATTCTTATGTAATCCTGTTGAATTGACCCCTCTGTAATTTGAATTGTTATTTCTGATGTCTAATAATACTTCTGGTCTTCATGTCAATTTGATCTAATAGCAGCAGAGCTATCCCTGCTTTTAAAAATATCTATCTACCTACTTATCTATCTCTGTTTATTTTTTAGTATTTTTTTGGGTATGTTTTCCCATCCTTTTACTTTCAACCTTCCTGGGTCTTTATATTTGTATCTTTTGTAAGCAACATACATTTTAAAAAATCCAGATTAATACTCTTTCTGTTTTAATTGGAGTATTTGGTTCACTTTCAGTTTTTGGCCCTTATAAATAAAGTTTTAGTAAGTATTTTTGTATAAGACTTTTTGTGGCTATATGATTTTTAGTTGTGTAAATATCTAGGAGTGTGATTTTTGGCTCATAGAGTTGGTGTATTGTTTTATTGTTTTTAGTCAAAGTTATTGAGGTATAGCTTGTATACAATAAAATGAAGAGATTTAAAGTGTGCAGTTTGATAAATTTCAACAATTGTATACACCCATGTAACCAACACCCCAAATAAAGATATAGAATATTTCTATTACTCCAAAGAGTTTCCTTGTACACCTCTCCTGAGATATTGTCCTGATTTATATCACCACAGTTTCCTTTTACACAGAACTGGACAATAAACACTCTTGTATCTTGCTTAGTTCATGCAACATGATGCTTTTGAGACTCATTCATCCTGTTGTATGTATCAGTAGTTTATTCTTTTTAAAAAAGCTTATGAGTAGTATTCTACTGTATGAATATACCACAACTTATGTATAGACATTTGAGTTGTTTCCAGTAGTTGTCTTATGTGAATAAAGCTGTTAGGAACATTTTTGTGCAAGTTTTTTTTTGTGGCCATTAGTCCTCATTTCTCTTGGATAAATACTTATGAGTAGAATCACTAGGACATAGGTAGGTGTGTGTTTATAATAAGCTGCCAACCTGGTTTCCAAAGTGGCTGTACAACTGTGTACTCCCACCAGATTTTCAGTGGTCTGTCTTCCTTGCCGATGTGTGGTGTTGCCATAGCATCCCATCGTGACTTTAATCTGTGTATCCCTGATGAGCAATGATGTTGAGCACATTTCTCATGCTTATTGTCCATTTATATACCTTCTTTTCGAAGTGTCTTTTCAAACTTATGGCACATGTTTTAAAAAATTGGGTGGTTTGCCTTTTTCTTATTGATTTGTAGGAGTTCTTTAGGTATTCTGAGTGTAAGTCTTTTGTCAGATATACGTATTGTGAATAATTCCTCCCACTCTATAGCTTGCCTTTCATTTCCCTAATGTGTTTGTAAATATTAGTGAATAGTTCTTTGGAGAAAAGGACCCCCTAAGTGCCCAACGGTGTTATGCAGGACATGGGAAAAATGCTTATGACATACTGTTGAGTTTAAAAAAGAGGTTACAAAATTGTACTTGCAATTATGCCTTTAACTATTTTAAAATATGCATTAAAAGAAAATTTGAGGGAAATACATAAAACATTGCTTTGGCTGACCCTGGGTAGTGAGATCGTGCTCTCCCGTGACTTTTTGAAAATTATGGTAAAATACACCTAACATACAATTTACTATTTTCACCATTTTAAAGTGTACAATTCAGTGGTATTAAGTACACCTGCAATGTTGTGTAGCCATCGCCACTATCTAATTCCAGAGTTTTTCATACCCTCATCACCCCAAACAGAAACCCTGTACCCATTAAGCATTCTCCATTCCCTCCTTCCACCAGCCCCTGGCAACCACCAATCTGCTTTCTGTTTCTACTCTCTTGCTGTTTTAAAAATATATACTTTTCCGTTTCATTTTTTTCCTAGATTTTTGCTAACAAGTATATGTTTGATATGTAAAATAAAGGAGAAACGAAGAGCAACAAAGAATGTCTTGTGGCGAGGGGACAAGTAAGTGACAAACGGTGAGTGCTGAGCTCTACGCTGGAGCGAGTGAGGCGGTAGAATTTGTTTTGCGACAACAGCTTGCACGCATTCAGCTCTGACCGCACCTGCCCTGCGTGCTTCCTCTGGCGTGAGTCTCACACCCACCCTAGCAGGGAGGCTCTGACATCATGCCCCGTAGTAGGCATGATGCAAAGTCTCTTCCCACTCATCGTGTGAATGAGTGAGTGCACGTGTGCAAGGAAAGCTCCTCCAGCCAGAGTTCTCAACTGGTACCTCAGTGTCTCTTCCTATTCATGGCTTCGTTGAACTCCTCTCTAGAATGTAACTGGCCACATCCAAGAAATGACTTGGCGGGTGCTCTAGAGTGAGAAGAATCCGATGGATCTCTGGGTGTAGCCTCGGAGTCAAGGGCAGGCTGGGAGGAAGTGCACGCTCAGGGACTGAGTCCAGAGCTGTGAGAAAATATCTCAACGGTAGATTCATTAGGTCCCTCATGGCTTTAATGGCCAGGGCGGGAGGAGAGAAGTAATAACGAGTGACATTTATATAGTGTGCTACAGTTTACACAGCTCTTGCATGCACATTACCTCATGTAAACCGGAAGGAGCACCGGGTGGGGTTTGAGCATGTGGCCCTGGAGTTTGCTGTCTGAGTTTGCATCCTGGCTCCGCCACTTAGGGACTGAGGGGCCCTGGAGTATTAAGGCACCCTGTCTCCCAGTTTCCTTACGTGTACAGCGAAGGCACTGACCGGAACTGTCTTGAAGATGGGCTGCGAGGATTAAATAAGGTCATGCCCATAAAGCACTTAGAGGAGTGCCTGGAGCATAGTAAACACTAAATAAAACTTGGCTCTTATTACTTAATCCGCGCAGTAGGCCCGGGAGATGTGTAGACATACCCCATTTTATGGACGAGCAGAATAGGCCTCAGAAGGGTAGAGGGCCCTGTCTGAGGTCACACGGTGGAGAAGTGGGGGTGAGGGGCAGGACTGAAACCAGGGATGTTGGGCCCCAAAGCCTGGTCATTTCTGCTTTTTCATGCCACCTCCTCTGCCATGCACTTCGTCTAGGCTCGAAGGCAGCAGAAATCAAGTCTGCGGTAGCACGTCCCCACACACCAGGGTGTTGAAAAAGGTCACATGTTCAGATGAGCTAAGGTCCAAATGAGATAGTGTAGCAAAGAAAGCACTTTATACCCCGCCAGGGAATGATGGAAATGTAAAGAATTGTTATTATTGATAATTTAGCGAAGTATTTCAAATTTTCTCGTACCCATTCCTCTCCTTTCTGGTAGCAGCACCTGGTTTCCCTAGGGGAGCCGTGGCTCCTCCTCTCAGTCCGCACTTAGGTGGGGCTGACTCCGTCCCTGGCTAGAAGGATGGCTGTGTGACACAGTTCTGGCCAAGCAGAGCCTGTGTCCCCTCAGCCACGAGGATTGGCTCAGGAGCTGGCCTGTAATCCAATCCAAGAGAGCCACAAGGCTTGATCGCAGCACTTTGGTCACAGCTGTCGGGGGAGAGGCATTTCCTTTCTTCTGGGGAGGCTCAGAGGATATGACAGTATAGCCTGTCCCTCCTGCAGCCATCCTTCCCCCATGGTGGGGACGTGTCTGAGAATGGGGCCAGCCCAGAGGCAAGCTGAGTTGTGAGATGGTGAGAGTGAAACAAAGTTCATGTGCCCTGAATTTAACTGAGCCTGGAACTAGATCTACCCAGATTTTCTGTTCTGCTGCCTTGCCCTAAGCACCTGCTAGGTTTCTGGCACCTGCTTTGTGGTCATTAGGCCCCCTTAACATCCCAGCAGATGTTCAGAGGAGGGGACAGTGGCCCCATACGACAGGGGAGGAAACTGAGGCTCTGAGGTAAGAGTGGTTTGGCCAGAACACACAGGTGACTCCAAGCCCTTTCTGCTGAGGGCACAGCCACCCCACTGAGAAGGCCAGTCTCTGGGTCTGCATGAAGCTCTTTCTTCCTTCTTCTGTCTTCCCTGCCCTCAGGCAAGGATGTATTCCTTCATGGAAATGTCACAGCGGAAGGGATTTGCATGCCCCAGGATAGAATCCCTCACCACCCTCCATCGTCCTCCTGATAGCCAGATTGGAGCCAAACTGGATTTAGTGCATTTCACAATTTTGTTGAACAAATTTGTAGATTAAGGGAACAAATTAAGTCCACATTTTTTATTTGACACCATCAAAAATATGACATGCAGACAGGAAGTGGACATTTCTGGTTTTGGAATAGATTCAGTGGAGTCCAAATCCTTGCTAGTCAGAGTTGTTTTTTTTCAGCTTGATTCTAACAAATGACTTTGGGAAGCCTGGCCTCGAATCTTCTCTGAGACCTGGGATCTGGTCCTGAGGTTGAGGCTGGGCCACGGCACCCACACCTGAGATGTGATCCGTCCCACACCCCATCATTCATCTCTTACCAGTTTCCCCACAATTTCCCCTTGGCCATAGCCTGGTTTTAGTTCCAGAATTTCTGTATAGCTGTTCTAACAGATTTTCAGGTTAGTGCCAACTCAAGTGCCCTATCCCATCCCTGAACTCGTAGGCCAATAAATATTTATATAGCTCATTGGCAATTAATTAGATGCCTTTGGCACTTCGTCCAATGGCTTGTAAATCAATATAGTTATTTCATTTCCCCCATCTTTGTTTCTCGGCCTCCCGGTAGAAAGACAAGCTATTAGTGAGCAGGGAGTGTGATTTCTATTTCTTTGTATATGTGTGTGCCCTACATGTAGTAGCATGTAATGAATATTTATGGCCTTATAAATTCAATTGGCATTTGATTACTTAACAATAAAACGAGAACGTTTCCAGAGAGAAAAAAACATTATCTTGGCTGAGCTTAATGGAGAGGAGGCTGTGAAGGGCACTGACTTGGTGTGGGGGCTCTGATGCCAGACAAGTCCAAACCCCAGCTCCTCACTTAACCACGACATAATCTCCCTGTGCCTCAGTTTCCACCTCATAAACTGGAAAGAGCAGTAGTGCTTGACAATCCCCCTAAAACAGTGCTGGGACACAAGCAGCATCTTCTAAATTGTCAGCTATTGTAATTTTATTATTTCTTCCTAATGAATTTTATATTCTTAAGAAATAGACATGATTGACACATAAGTAGCCTTTACCTCATTCAAGTTTTGTCTAGAGTGTCAGATTCTTATCTTTAAAACATGAATTGTCTGAATGATTGTGGGTTTTTTCCCCCTCATTATATAAGATGAAGGAAGAAAAAAAAAAAGAAGCTGATCAAAAACAATAACACAAACAACAAAAGAAAAACCCAGAATAAACCAGTGTTAGCAAAATAGAAGAACCTGAGGGAGCATGCAGAGGGTTGCCCAATAGACCTATGCAGTAAAAGAGAGATGGAGGACAAAGCCATCAATTAAAATTAATTAAAAGTTTTTAATGATCTCTGATGCTGACCTCATGCACCAGGTACCTGGAACAAAGAAAAGGAATGTGGATAATTGGGTAGTCATGGTATTTTCCCAACTGGCCACTTTCCCTTTAACAAGACCAAACCTGTCTCTTCCATTGTGCCCTCATGGGCTACCTGAAATCCTGGCTCAGTTTCCTCTGGGCAGAAAAGAGAAGAAGTCCTGAGGCCTGGCAAGTAGCTGTCTGGACCCGACTCCATCAGCCGGGTCGATGATACTTTCCAACTGTATCCTCATTCTCTGCACTTCCTGCCAGCTCCTCGCCAGCTCTCCTGACTCCAAGCCTCCATCCCTCATCTGGAAAACTGCAGTGGCTTGCTCAGTGGTCTTCTTGTTTGTTATCCTCTGAAATTACCTTGTCTTGACTTTTCCACTTGTTTTTTATTTGTTTCCCCCATTAGCCTATAAATTTCTCAATCGCCAGGGGCTGGCACATGCATGGCCCAATAAATACTTCTGGATTGAACGGAAGGACCTGTGAATAGTGGCTTTCTCAAGCAAAAGACATTTTCTCTCCCACAGGGAAATCTACTTTGTCCATATGAAAGTGAGCTCCTTAATAGGTCTACTGGGCAAAATTTTGCTAACCTCATTCAAATTATAACAGACTTCAAAGTCATAAAAAGTAGTCATATGCTTCCTTTTAAGTGTGTAATTTGTATTTTTCACACCCAGAAATGGAAGGCAGAGAGTGGAATATCACCCAATTATTATTGTGGCTAATTTTGTGCTTTTGAGGCAGGCTGACCACTCACCTATGGTGAGTCTGGTGGTCAAGCACCACCCACCTCATTCTCAGCAACTGTTTTCAGCTACCCCCCCTCACACCAGCCCTGGCTCAGGTCTGGGATCTGCCACACTCGTGACCACCGTGGGTGCTGTAAGTCAGGTCGTCACAGCACAGCACAGCGCCCCCGGGAGGGGAAGGCTCTGGCTGTAGGAGGTACCTCTGCTCTGGAGTATTTTATCCTTCCCTCGTCCTCCTGCTGCGGCTGATTGTATCAAGGGTGGTCCCCCCTCCAAATCCACCCCAAAGGCGGTCTGGATGTAGAGCCAGGCCTGGCACAGGAGGCTACAGCCAATGAGATGGGTCAGTCCTAACCCACGCACTCCCCCTGGATGTGACCTGGGGAATGTGGGCAGAATCGCGCGCTCAGTAGGAGGTGGAAGGTCGTGGGAAGATGAGTGGCCATATAGGGCTAGGAGCAAATCAGAGTTATGAGGAGTCAGAAGGAGAACCGCTGAGTTGCATAAGAGATGCAAGGCTGGGAAGCAAGAAGAGACGGGGCAGACATACAAAGGGAGGTGGGTGCTAGAGAGTGGCGCATCCGGGTAAAGGCGGCACGCTAGAGGGAAGCTCCAGCTCCCTGCAGCTGGGTGCTGAAGCCAGCTTGAATTTTCAAAGACCTTCCTGTTCCAGGCTCCATGATCCCAGGTCATGGTATTTCAGGAAGATTCTGGCTCTCTTACTGTGCCACAATAAACTCTAATTGCCTGAGTTACCCTAAGTGACTCACTGTTCTTTATGGGCTCACAAGCCAACATAACAAAAGAAACCACTCTCGATGGGTTGAGGGCCCACACCAGCGTGGGCCGCCCTGCTAGGCCCTGTGTGTTGTGCGGGGCGGGTGGTGCACAAGAAGCTCAAAGGCGGCGGTTCAATTCCTCAGGGATCTAAGCTCCATTTTTTTTCATGTATTCCCCTTAATTTTACATACATATATAAAAATATATTTTATTAATATATTTATAATCCCATTTTATATATAATATAAAATATATAGGTATATATAATATAATATATAAGTATAATATGAACATATGTAATGACAGCCCTATACGGTAATATGCAAGGAAATATCAATCAGTCTCCTCCCATAGAACCCTTGCTCAAATAAGTGCAAACAAGAAAAAACAGATTCTGGTTCCCACCCCCTGCCGAATATTCAAAGCGGAAAATTGGGCTCATAATTTGCAAAGGCTTTTTCCATCCCAAATGGCAATTGATTAAATCCTCCTGGCAAACAAATTGTTGTGCTATCTCTGTAAGTCAGATGTCCTCTGAGATTAGTTTAATTGGAACCCTCATGACTTTCCAAAGATTTGAGGTAGTTCTAATAATTGGCACATATATAGTAACTTCATCAAAATAGAAAACACGAAAGTCATAGGAAGGAGAAAATAAATAACCCAAACAATGAAGCTGACATAATTCCAATAATGAACAACTAAACTCTAAGTTTCCTGGAGGTAAAAGGAAAAAGGGAAAATCCTACATAAAAATTATCATTGTTTAATCAAAATAAATCATTCTTCTCTTGAAATTATTTTAAATTGAATTATTTAATTTATTATTTTAGAATAATTAAAGAATTTTAATTAGAATCTTTAAGTCCCTCATAATTTCATCATCATAATACTATTATTTTCGCTTGAACACACTATATTCTAGTCTTATCTGCAAGCAAGATTAGATAATTTTATCTTTCAAAAATATTTGAGTACACAAAACATTCACATAGTTTGAAAATAAGAAAGTATGAAAAGTGTACAGTGAAAAGTTTCCCTCCCATCCTTGTCATGTATCTGCCCAGTTTCAAATCCCCTCACCCCCAGGTTTGTATCCTTTTAGAGTTTTTATGTGCATTTAATAATGTCATCAACAGCAAAATACATATTCTTATCTCCCACCCCATTTTTGCACCTTGATTTTTTTTTTCCCATTTTTTTGCAGGCTTTTTCATATCGGTAGAAGGAAAGTTTCCTAGTCCGTTTGGGCTGTTATAACAAAATACCTTAAGACTGGGCCATTGAAACAATAGAAATTTATTGCTCACCGTTCTGGAGGCTGGGAAGTCCAAGATCAAGGCAGCAGCACATTCAGTGTCTGGTAAGGGCCTGTTCCTCATAGATGGTGCCTTCTAGCTATGTCACATGGTGGAAGGGGCCAACAGGCACCTTTTATAATGGCACGAATCCTGTTAATGAGGGCAGAGTCCTCCTGACCTAATGGCCTCTTGAAGGTGCCCCCCTCTTACCACTATCACATTGGGTGTTGGGTTCCAACACACGAATACGTAGGGGACAGCAACATTCACACCACAGCAGAAAGGCTCCTCATTCTCTTTTATAGCTGCTCAGTAGCTCATTATCTGGATGTACCATAACTTATTTAACCAGAGTCCTACTGATATCATTTGGGTTGTTTCCTTTTTTTGCTATTATAAATGAAGCTAGGGTGACTAATCTTATATGTATGTAACTTCACACACGTGCAAGTGTAGCTGTGGGACACGTCCCCTGAAGCAGATTGCTGGGTCAAACAGTAAATGCATTTGTCAATTTGATGGCTATTGCCAAATTACCCTGCGTAGGGATTTTAGCAACTGGGCTTCTACCAGCAGAGTCAGAGGGCGGAGTGCCACATATATCCATACACTCAGCCAGAGCTAAGTATCCTGCTGCAACATTCCAGGGAGGAAGGAAAAGGAATGTCAGAAAGGAAGAAATGTTTGCCAGGTACCTACTATGTGCCAGACACACTATATACACACTCTAGGTATACTCAGTGATTGTATGAGGCAAAGTGTTTTTTTTTTTAATTTTACCAATGAGGAAAGTGAGGCTCAGAGAAGTTAAGGAAATTTACACGATATCTCAAGTAAGCAGAAGAGTCCCGAACCCATGGCGGGCTCTGCAGCCTGTGCTGCTTCCGGTGGACCCCCTCCCGGTGTGAGGGACGACATCTCAGCAGGGTCCTGGTGTCTGCCTGAGGCTGTTTCTATCAGCGTCCATGAAGGTGAACAGCAGATTTCATTTCCCAACTACTTTATTTTCTTGCCTGTCTCGAACTCCAAGTGTCAGAGCTCAGCCCTGCTTAGAGGAGCCCCTGGGAAGCCCTCCCCCCAGGCCCACCCCCACCCTTTACATGTGGCTTTTGTGGGCACAGCAGGGCTCCTCCATGTGCGGCTGCAACTCTCCCAGAAGAGCATCCAGCCACAATTCCAGGTCCCGCACTAGCCGTTCCAGCTCTTGCACCTCTTCCTCTAACTTCTCCAAGAAAACATACAAATTCTCCTTCAACCAGATCCTGATGACCTTTATTGGCTCTTCTTTGGGTTCACTGGTCTGATATTCAAGCCCCTGAAAGGCAGACACCAAAGTTGCATCTTGAGCTTTTTCATGTAGGACCCCTTACCACTGGTTTCAAAAAGTTTCCCGGGCCTTTGCACATGCTATTCATTCTGCTTACAGTACCCATCCCCACCTTAGCCACCTGGCCAGCTCCTACTTATCCTTCATGACCCAGCTCACCAATGACACCTTCTCTGGGAAGCCCACTCAGATTGCCTCACCTCAGTACCTTGCTGAATATGTTACCTGGGAAGCCACAGGATTCTGGTAACAGTTACATTCTCTGAACCTTTCTGACACCTCCCAACTTCTTCCTGGAATGGGCACAAACAACATCTCTTAAGAGTAAGTGAGCAGTAACTGAAACCAACATGGTTGGTCATTCCAGTAGGGTGAAGGGGGCGGGGGCCGGAAGAAGTCAGGTTATGGAGTCCCCTTAGCATGCAACCATCTCCGGAATACTCCACCAGACTCCCTGTGGAGCCAGTTCTTTCTTTCTCGGATTCCAGAACGCTCACCTGATATCCCTGTGCTCAAGTACAGCACCAAGACCAGCAATACCAACAGCGTCTGGGGAGAGGAGGAGGAAGGGGAACATGAGGGTGAATCTCTCCAGGCCCCCTGCTTCCGGCTCAGAGGGCCAGGCATGGGGTGCTATAAGGCAGTTTTTAGAGCCTTTTTTCTAGTTATCTAAGTCACACAGGCTTACTGGAAAACCCCCAAACATGGTGGAAATAGATAACTTGGCAACTTACCGACATTTCATTTGTCTTTTGCCTCTTTTCTTTCTCCCTTCTGAGAAGGAAGGTCCACCTCTTCCCTCATTCTTTGCCTCATTTAAAAATTTTTCATTTTAATTTAATCTGGAGAAGGGATCAATTTTATTATGGTATAATTTACATACAATAAAATGCACACATTTATTGGTGAGTTTTGACAAGTGTCTCTACCTGTGGATTGTCACCCCAATCAAGACACAGAATAGTTCCATCACTTTAGAATGTTTCCTCATGCCCTTTTGCAGTCAATTCCCTCCTTACCTCCATTCTGCCAGAATCACAAATTGATCAACCGTTTCTCTCTATAGAGTAGTTTTGCCTGTTCCGTAACTTCGTATAAATGGAATCACATGGTATATATGCTTTTGCGTTTAGTTTCTTTTGCTCAAGATAACGTTTCTGAGATGTTTTCGTGTGTTTGATTTTATTGATGCGTATTTATGCTGTGCTAGTATTGTATTGATGAGTACTTATAGTGTATGAAAATAGCACAATTAATCTCTTCACTTATTGATAGACTTTTAGGTTGTTTCCAGGTTTGGGTTATTATGAATAAAAGTGCATGAGTGTTCACATCTTTGAGTGGACATATGTTCTTGTTTGTCTTGTGTTAGCATCAAGAAATGCAAATGCTTGGTCATATGGTCAGTGTATGTTTAATTTTATAAGAAACCACCAAACTGTTTTCCTAATGTTTGTAACATTTTACATTCCTGCCAACAAGTCATGAGAGTTCTAGTTGCTCCACATGCTGTCAGCACTTGGTATTGTCTATCTTAATTTTAGGCATTCTATTGCTAGTGATATCTTGATCTGGTTTTTATATCAGTTTCCCTAATGATTAATGATGTTGAGCATTTTATCATGTGCTTATTGACCATAATTCATATGTTATTTTTGTGGTGTGTCCATTTGAGTCTTTTCCCTATTTTTTATTGAACTATTTGTCTTTTTCTTATTAAGTTGTAATAGTTTTTTTTTCTGTATTCTGGATGTAAGTCCTTTGCCAGATATTTGCACTGTGAATATTTTCTCCAAGTCTGTGGCTTGTCTTTTCATTTTCTTATCAGTGTCTTTTGAAATTTAAAAGGTTTCAGTTTTGATGAAGTCCAGTTCATCGAAGTTTTCTTTTTGTGGTTGTGCTTTTTGTGTGCAGTCTAGAAAAATTTGCCTACTTCAATGTCGTGAAGATTTTTTCCTGTTTTCTTCTAGACATTTTATTGTTTGCGCTTTTACATTTAGGAGTATGATCTATTTTGAATCGATTTTTGTACATGATTAAATAGGGATTGAGATTTTTTTATATGGCTGTCCAGTTGTTCTAGAATTATTTGTTTAAAAAGATTAATTTTTCCTCATTGAATTACATTGGTGTCTTTGTCAAAAATATATCCACTGGCTATTCTGTCAGTCTACTGCTGGATTCTACCCTGCTTCATTGATCTATGTGTCTATCTTTGCATCAATACTAAATCTGTATTAATATATACACAACAGAATATCACATACCTAACAGAATATCACAAATGAGGTGTCTCGAACAGCAGAAATTTATTTTCTCACAGTTTTGGGGGTGGAAGTTCACCATCAAGGTGCTGGCAGGGTTGGTTTCTGGTGAGGTCTCTCTCCTTGGCTTGTAGATGGCGCCTTCTCAGTGTGTCCTCAAGTGGCCTTTTCTCTGTGCTTGCAACATCCTTGGTGTCTCTTCTTCTTCTTTTAAGGACATCAGTCCTGTGGGATTAGGGCCTTACTCTTATGACCTCATTTAACCTTAATTACCTCCTGAAAGGCCTTATCTCCAAATATAGTCACTTTGGGGGTTAGAGCTTCAACATATGAATATTGGGGGACACAATTCTGTCCATAATGACTACACTGTCACCATCCTGTTTCATTGATTTATATATCTATCTTATATAATACCACATCATTTAGGTTACTGTGGCTTTATTATAAGACTTGAAATCAGATAGTGTAAAATTTTTAACTTTGTTCTTTTTCAGGTTTGTTTTGGCTACTCTACATCCCTTGCATTTTCATACACATTTTAGAGTCATCTTTTTCTGTTTCCATAACAAAACTTATTGGGATTTTGATTGGTATTATGTTGCATCTATAGTTTAATTGGGTAAGAAATAATGTCTTAAAAATATTGTATCTTGTAATCCATGAACATGGTATATCTCTTCATTAGCTTTTTAAAAATTTCTATTAATAATGTTATATAGTTTTCAAATGTAGAGAATCTTGCACATCTGTGCAAAGTATTCTATGTTTTTGATGCTATTATAAATGATATTTTAAAATATTCATATCCCAATTGTTTGTTGCTAGTCTATAGAAATACAATGGAGTTTATATCTTGAGACATTAATTCTAATGGTTTTTTTGGTAGAGTTTAGGATTTTGTATATAGAAAATTGGGTTGTCTATGAAGAAAGTTTATCTTATCCTTTCTAGTCTTCATCTTTAAAAAAGTCATTAGTCTTTTTTTCCTTGCCTGTATATTGACTTGAACCACCAATATCATCATCTTGTTTCATATCTTAGAGGGAAAGAGTGCAGTGTTAATTGCAGATTTTTCATTGTTGTCTTTATCAGGTGGGAGAAGTTTCCTTCTATTCCTACTTTTGTGAGAACTTTGACATGAATGAGTGCTGACTTAGTGAAATACTTTTTCTGTACCCACTGAGTGATTACATGAGTATCCCCTTTTTGTGATAAATTCCATTAACTGACTTTTAAATATTGAGCCAGCTGTGAGTTCCTTCAGTAAACCCTAATTGTTCATGGTGCATTAGCCTTTTTATATATTGCAGAATTCGATTTGCTACTATTTTGTTGAGTTTTTTTGCATATGCATTCATGAAAGATTGGTTTAAATTTTTTCCTATATGCTTGTCCAAGCTTTGGCGTCAAGGTTATGTTGCCCTTTAAAATGAGTTGGTAAGAATTCCCTCTTCCTCTATTTTATAAAGAATTTGTGTAAGACTGGTATTATTTTTGTCTCAAGTGATTGATAAAACTTATTGGTGAAAACTTTTGGGGCCCATAGTTATTAAGACTTTCTATTTCTTCTTTAGTCAATTTCATAAGTTGTATTGTCCAAGAATTTTGTTCATTTCACATATATTGGAGTCAAGTTGTTCCTACTAGTACCTTAATATTCTCTTAATGCCTGTGGGAGTTGTTGTGATATCTCTCTTTCACTTTTTAAAAAGATTTATAAAGAAAAGAGGTTGAGAGAGGAAGCAAGAGACCTCTCCTAGCCTTTATTTTTAAAAAAATCATGCTTCTATTTGCCTTTTATTTTTACTTCAATAGTTTTGCCTCTTTCATTCTTGATATTGGTAACGTATTTTCTCTCTCTGTTTTCTAAAAAATTAGTCTATTTAGAAGTTTGCCAATTTTATTAATTTTTTCAAAAATGGCTTATTACTTTTATTATTTGTTGGCTTTACGTTTTATTAATGTCTAATTTTATCTTTATTATTTCTTTCCTTCTACCATTGTGCTTACTTCTTTTTCTGCTTTCTAATTTGGAAACTTTGGCCGCTGCTTTTAAAATTTTCTCATTTTTCAAATATATATGTGTGTGTGTGTGTGTATGTGTGTACATATCGACTGACATTAAATTTTCCCCAAAATCACTAGATTTGGGCTGAGTCAGATTTAGTTTGCCTACAAGAAATAATGCATTTCTTAAATTATAAAAATAACAATAATAACAAACAATTAAAAAAATACATTTCTTACACACCCAAATTTGTGAAGCAAGATTTAGGTCTGCTACTGCAAGGAAGAAGATAAAAGTTTGTCTAATTTTCCTCTCCCCTGATAGTTTTATTTATGTATGCTAACAACTATATTATTACTATTACTAACTTTAAAAAATAAAAATAAGTTACACAGCGACAGCATGGTTGAGTTTCACAGACACAGTGGTAGGGGAAAGAAGCCAGACACAAGGCACACTTGGTGCCATTTACATTAAATGCAAGAACGTCCAAGCTTCATCTCTGATGATAGAAGTCAGAATCGCAGTTATGGGAATGGCGTGCCAGCTGGGGGAGGGCCCGAAGGAAGCTTCCACGGTGCTAGAAATGTTCTATAGTGGTGGTGGCCCGGATGTGCGACCCCAGTGTAAAAGTCATCGCACTTTACATTTGAGGATGCTTTTGCTTAACAATATTCCTTAGGAATCTTTTCATGGAAGACACACAGAACTGTCTCATTCTTTCAAATGGTTGATGAGTACTCTGTGGTCTGGATGCGCTTCTATTTAGTTAAGCAGAGCTCTGTCAATGCGCTTTGTAGCTTGATTTCCTCCCCAGCACCCTGGCTGCTGTTTCTATTCCGTGCTGCGTGGAGGCAAAGGGAGGGGCACGGACTAGGTCAAGTTTTCGTCCTTTCCTTGTGCTAGCTTGGTGTCTGAGCCAAATCATTTATTTTCTCTGAGCCTCAGTTTGTTCTTCTGTCAAATGGATTTTGAAATACACTGAATGGTTTTTCAAAAAGAAACCATGGGGCTCTGCAGTAGAATCAATTTGCGAAATGCTGCGTTAATAAAGCTAAGTGGATTTCGCTGCTGTAGGACATGGCAGTCTTTTGTCATGTGACCGAGCAGTGTAAATCTCCAAGAGGGGACGAGGGTACACAGCGGTCCCCAAACCACAGAACTCTTTTTATGATTTTGCTAAAAGAAGCACTCCTGGGGTTTGGTATTTGTGGAACACTTAGGAAAAGCTGCAGCACGGGGGGTGCCCGTCGAGGCCCTCGTCATATGCTAAGAGGTCCAGCACGTAACAGGAGGCGCTGGCTGCATGTCTTGTAAATGAACAAGTGAATAAATCTTTTGGAAACACACACAGTACACGTCAGTCATTCATCGCTCTGCTTAAAACTCTTTAAGAGCTTCTTATTATCCTGAGAATAAAATCCACCCCTTTGCACAGTGTGCAAGGCCGGGCTGAGCTTCCCAGCCTCTGTGTGCACCCCTTCCTCTGTCCGCCCCCCGGGAGGCGTGGAGCGCAGGTGAGCCTTGCCCAGGGCTCTCCTGTCAGGTGGACCTGGTGTCCATGGATTCTGAAATCAGATGGATGTGGTTTCAAATCCTGGTATGTCCGAGCTCTATGGCCTTTTTTCTCTCTGAGCCTCAGTATACCCATTTGTGAATGAGGTTGATGGCATTTGCCTCTCAGGAAAGTTCCAAGTTCTGAAAGTGAGGGGACGTGGAAGCACTAGGCTGTGCACAGCAAATGTCAATGTTTTGACAAAATTCCACATGAGGCTGAGGAATTGCAATCCTGAGAACGAATCCTCAAAGAGCTGTCTGCTTGAAGGGTATTACCCTATTTATTTCAGTTTATTCATTCATTCAGTCCCTGTTATGCACCAAGCATCCTTCTAGGCAAGAGGGATTTAGTAGGAAACTAAACAACCCAGCCCTCCTGGAACACACCTCCTGCTGGTGGCGCTGAGAAGGAAGTAAGACAGTGTCAGTAATGACTTCCAGGAGAAGAGCCTAAGCCCCTAAACTATGCTCCAGGAGGCTGGGCTCCAGGGACAGTTGGGTCCAAAGCCTATTCTGAGCTTTGAGGACCTTACAGTCTGTCTGGAGTGGCAAAGGGAGCCCGAAGGAGAGGAAAGTGGCATGCACCTGGCCTGGCCTCACCTGCTTCTTGTCCTCACAGCGGCTGCCCCTTCTCTGTTCAAGCAGCTCGGCTGCCACCTGCCCCCTGCTGCCCACCTGTTGGATTGCCATGGCCTCAGGTCAGACTGCCTGGGTGGGTCGAGGTTCCCCACCCGGCAGGCAGATAGCACCCTTCCCCTCCCCCACCTCTGGTCACCAGGCATCCCACGAGCATGGAGTTCTGATGTCACAGAAGGTGAGGGACAGCAAGGACCCCACCTTCTCACCACTCTGATTTTTAGCCCCTTCCCTCACATTTTTTTTCCATATAAACATAGACAACAAAGACCAGGAAAAAATCCATCAAAAGATTATATTTCAGGATAATGATTTTTCTGATTTCTTTTCTTCTATATCTGCCAGTTTTAAATAAGATGTTAATTCTAAAATATAAAAACAATAAAAGCTATTTTTAATTGAGAAATTTATGGAGATAATTGTAGGCTCACATGCAGTTATAAGAAACAATAGAGAGAGTGCCTGTGTACCCGGTCCCCATCTTCCCCCAGTGGAAACGTCCTGTTTCACGTAGTGCCACATCACAACTGGGACGTCAGCGTTGGTACCATGTACCAATCTCAGCCAGACTTTGTTTTACTTGTATCATTTGTGTGTGTGTGTGTGTGTGTGTATGCGCGCGCATGCACACGCACGCACGGGTGTGTATAATTTTAAACGATTTTGTCACATATGTAGATCTGTGTACCTGTCACTGCAGTCAAGATACTGAAGAATTCCACAACTGCAAGGAGCTTTGTGTTGCCCTTTGGCACCTGCCACCTCTCCCAGCCTCACCCCCACAGTCCCTGACTCCCGGAAGCCGCTCATCTGTTCTCTGTTTCTAAAATTTTGCCAATTCAAAATGTCATATAAATGGAATCAAACAATATGTAACCTTTGAGGATTTTTTTAAACATGGTATAATTCCCTGGGATTCTTCCAGTCTGTTACGTGTATCAGTATTTCATTCCTTTTCCCTGCCGAGTAGTATTTCATGATGTGTATACACCACAGTCTGTTTAACCATTCACCCACTGCAAAACCTGTTCAAAATTTGTTCAAAAACTGGCTGTCTCCAGTTTTTGGCTCTTACTGATCAAACTGTTATGAACATTCTTGTACAGGTGTTTGTGTAAGCATAAGTGTCATTTCTCTGGTATAAAGCCTAAGAGTGCAATTGTCGAGTCATGTATTTAGTAACTGCAAGATGGTTTTATAATAAGTATGTTCCCATCAGCAATGTATGAGTGATTTAGTTTCTCCTGATCCCAGTATTTGGTGTTTTCGCTATTTTTAATTTTAGCCATTTTGATAGATATCTAGAGAAATCTCATTGTGGTTTTTTTAATGAGTCTTTTCCTGGTAGCCAACGATGATAAACATCTATTCATGTACCGTCTGCACGTCCTCTTCAGTGAAATGTCTGGAACTGGATTGGTTTTTCTACAGCTGAGTTTTGGAATTTCTTTGCTTACTTTAGATACTAGTCCTTCTTTGGATAGATGGTTTGCAAATATTTTCTCTCAGTCTGTATCTTATCTTTTTATCCTTTTCACATGGACTTTTGGAGAGAAAAAGTTTTCAATTTTGATGAGGTCCAATTTATCATTTTTTATTTTATGAATTGTGCTTTTTGTGTCAAGTCTAAGAGTGCTTCACCTAGCCCTAGGTTCCGAAGATTTTCTTCTATTTTTTTCTTTAGTTTTATGCCTTATGTTCCAGTGCCCATGATCCATTTGGAATTAATTTTTGTATAAGGTGTGAGGTTTAAATCAAGGTCCATTTTTTGTATGTATATCCAATTGCTCCAGCACCATTTGTTGAAAGGCTGGCCTTCCTGCTTTGAATTGCTTTCGCATCTTTGTCAAAAACCAACTGAGCATGTTGTGTGGGTCTATTTCTGGGTTCTCTATTCTATTTCATTGGTCTATGTTTCTGTCCCTGCACCAATACCACACTGTCTTGGTTATGGTAGCTATATAGGAAGCCTTAATATTGAGTAGAGTGATTTTCCCACTTTGTTTTCTTTGTCAAGATTGTTTCAGTTCTTCTAGGGCCTGTGCATTTCCATATAAACTTTCAAATAAACTTGTCTGTATCTACAAAAAATGTTGCTTACTGGGATTGTGATAGGAATTCCATTAAACCTACACATCACTTTGGTAAGAATTGACATCTTTACTATGTTGTGTCTTCTAGTCCATAAACATGGTATGCCTTTCCATTTATTTAAGACTTGTTTTATTTTATCAGCATTTTGCAATTTTCAGCACATAGATCTTATCCATGTCTTTAAAGTATATATCTAAATATTTCACTTTCTTTGGACTGTCCTCATACTTTAAAAGCTCCTATGTATCAAACAAATTTCATGCGTTAAGAAATCATTAATTTTCCACATATTGTGAATTGACTTTTCCCAAAGTTACACATACGCAGTTTCTCATTAGCACCCAGATAACTTATTTCTTGAGACCTGCTATACATTAGGCATTTCACTAGATTATTTTACTATCTTTTCTCTACACTGTAATTCTGTAGGTAGTTGGGGATTGAATCTATTTTATTAACCATTGGATTTTTTTTTATTTCAAAATATTAAGGGGGTACGAATATTTTAGGTTACATGGATCTTTTTTGTAATGCTTGAGTCTGGGCTATAGGTGTGCCTGTCATCCAAATAGTGTTCATAGTACCCATTAGGTTGGTCTGTTCCCCTCTCCTTAACCACTGTATTTCTAATACCCATTATGCAGCCTGTTACATAGTAAATGTTCTATAAAAATATTTGTTGAAAGGATAAATAATGAAAAATCTCAAACTGTGGGCTCTGAGAAGCCAGGAACTGTGTCTGGTGAATACATTTTTATATTCACAGAACTTGGCTCAGTAAACACTTGTTGAATGAGTAAAGCAGGTGGTATGATTTTTATTTTACCAATGAAGAAGCTGAGGCCCAGGGAGGCTAAGGAAGGTGTCAGCGATAGGGGCTGTCATGTCCTGAGTACCTATTATGTGCCAGACCCATGCTAAGTGCTTTCCTTGTATTATCTCATTTTACCTTCAATAACTGCCTGGCAAGGCTGGTGCTGTTAGTCTCTCTGTTGGGGACATTACTTTCCTTACTCCATGTCACATATCCTGCCTGAGTACAGGTCTATTTATCTCCAAAGTCTTTTAGTTTACCACAGGAGTTAATATAATTTCAGCTAAAAGCAAAGAAAGATACTGCTCCTTCCATGGGAAGACTCAAGGCCAGAGAAAGAAAGGGCCCTGCCCGAGACAGGTGCAGGAAAGGGACTCACCTCAAGTCTCTTGCCTCCCACTTGGGGGCCCTTCAAAAGGCCATTTGCATCACTTTGGTGATCTTGCATGTGCCCAGGAAGCTGTCCGCCTGCAGGGATTTACCTGGTGGACACATTTCAAATGTCAAATACAGATAGGCAAGGACTGCACATGAAGCTAATTAGCACATCAAAAGTAATGAGTTAAAGTCACCTAAAGAGAAGATGAGGAGGAACATTTTCTGGGAAACCCAATGAATTCTTCCAGGAAACGGCCCTGAAGAGCAGAGCTTCTAGAATTGGCCCCAGGGTGGGGGCGGGGGGTAGGAAGAGCAGCCCCCTGGGCCACAGAGACGTGCCCAGCAGAGGTGGTGGGCGAGGGTTGGGGGAGCCGCAGTGCTTTGTTGGGTGCTCCCACTTCCCAGTAAGGAAAGAGGGAAGGGATGAGAAAGGAGAGATGGGCCAGTGGAACAGGGAATTAGGGAGCAGACAATGTGGGAACTAATGGGGGAGGGAGGAAAGCAGGGAAAATATGTGAATGAATAGAGTTCCCGGCAAACAACTAATCAGCCTTGAAAAATTATACCCTGCCAAGGGAGAGATCTGCCCCCTACCTAGCAAGTGGAGACCAAGCAGTGCTCTGTGCTTGAGTCCTGTCTCCCAAACACACTTGGGTTCAAATCCTGGTGACACTGCAACATTCACTTGGGAGAGTGACATCATGTGTCTGAGTCTCAGTTACCTGAAAAATGAGGCCAATAATAACGAATATCTTGTGGGGTCACTGGGAGGGCTAAATGGGACGAACTGACTGGATAGTGTCTGCTTCCAACTGGAACTTCAGCTAGTGTCCCTCCTTCCCTCTCCTCCTGCCCCCGTCCCTCCACCCTCCACCCTCCTGCCTCCTTCCCTGACTTCCTCTCTCTTCATTCCTGTCCTCCCTCCCTTTCTTCTCCTCACTTCTCCAAGTATTTATCGAGTCCTGTGCCAATTCAATTAAATTCTTCCCGTAATGTAACAATGCAAAGACTTTATATGAAAAGTCTATCCAGCAGCTGATAGATACGGTGTGATTGGCAAGCCTGGATGGGAGTGGGTGGGCACTAATAGGGTGTAGGAGGAAGAGACAGGATGACTTCATAAGGGAGGAGGCATTTTTGGCTAGCCAGAGGGGAGGAAAAAGGATTTTTGGGGAGACTGAGTATTATGGGCAAAGACCTCACAACCTGGGCCTTAGACCAGTGCTAGCCTGGGTCTGGGCCCCTACCTTTAGTCTGTGGAAGAAAGATTTATATTTATAGCAAGGACTGCAGACTCAGATGCCTAGAGGTACTGAACAATTAATGAAATCAGAGAAGTAATCTGATTGTAAAACAACAGGACCTGGTGGGGACCGTGGCGAGATCATAATGTGTGTGTTCAGAAAGACCAGCCGACTGTTGCCAAGAGAAAGTGGGGTTCAGTGTTGCAAGATCTGACATTTTTTTCAAGAGAAGCTAGAAAGTCAGTCTTTTACGTGAAATCTCCTGACTTATAAATGTTGGCAACAAATTCAACTTTACAAAACACTATACTGTGTGGGCTAAATGCAGGCCCTCAGTGTGTGGACTCTGATGTGTGTCTACTGTGCCCAAACACAGCTTGTCCTGGTCCCTAATCCTCACAACAGCCCTGTCATGTGGCATGTATTACCTACTATGGCAAGCAACAGAAGCCCCGGTGACTCACTAAAATCACAAAGGGCAAATCTTGGAGGGATTTGAGGAGCTCCTGGATTTGACGGGAAGGCTGAAGATCCAGGCTGAAGGCTGGGACCACAGGCGAGGGCGTGGCACAGGCACAGCCTGAACTCAGAGCTGTATGCTGGGGTGAATGCACACTCCAGGTGGCAGGATTCCAAGGCCAGGAAAGAATTCTAAATTCTCTTGATGCCTGTGTGAGTTACCTATGGCTTCCGCAACAAATTACTAGAAATGGGATGGCTTAAAACAACAGAAATTAGTTTCTTTGTAGTTCTGGAAACCACAAGCCCAAAGTCAGTGTCACCGGGCTGAACCATCAAGGCACCAGTGTGGCTGCACTCGCTGTGAAGGCTCTAGGGGAGAATCCGTTCCCTGCCTCTGGTGGCTGCCAGCATTCCTTGGCTTGTGACTGCACCACTCCAATCTCTGCCTCCGTGGTCACGTGGTCGTCTTCTCTTCTATGTGTGTGAAACTTTCCTGTCTCCCTCTTATGAGGATATGTGGGATTGCACTGGGGCCCCCTGGAGAATCCAGGATAATATCCTCATCTCAAAATCCTTCATTTGATCATATCTGCGAACTTCTATTTTGCAATATAAAGTAATAGTCACAGGTTCAAGGGATTAATTAGCGTGTGGGTATCTTTGGGCAGATGTTTCCAGCCTATCACCATGTCTTTGGGACACTCCCTGAAGATTCAAAGCTCTGGGCAGGGACAAGTGCTGGGCTGAGCCCTAGCTGCCAGGAGGTGGGGAGGAGGATGGGGGCTCGCCCTGCTCCTGCAGCGGGAGGCAGGGCTGTGCCACTCCCCAAGACTCTGATGGTGGGGGCTTGCCTCCAGGGAAAGAGGGATTTGGGATGCTCAGCATTGCTTGCTATTCCCTCTTCCCATTTGCACTGAGGTAGAGACCCAGCTCTGAGAGGCTGGGGGATGTCTAAGCTCCTGCCCCAGGAGGGCAGGGATCCTCTCCCTATTGTGCTGTGTGGCATTCCAGAATTTAGCCATGCCTGGCACTTAGTAGGTGCTCAGTATCTGTTAACAGCTTGCTGCCTCCAAATTCTGTTTTCTCCCTCTTTCTGTCACTGCAGCAAGCAGTGCCCGGGACTAGAGACCAGCTGAGGGGCAAATGTATACATTTACACACAGCCTTGGCGCGTGCCTGACTGCTAGGGACACAGGCCACACCCAGTACACCCATCTGCATGCCCCATTAAGCCCAGGGTGAGAGAACTGTGAACAGTGGACCAAAAAGGAAAAAAAAAGCGGGATTAATTTATGAGGCGTTCTGCTGCCTGGATGGCTCATTGCATACCCGTTCTGGCAACGCTGCTCTGTAATGTGCTTCTAGACTTACTGTACTTCGACATCCAGGGGCTCTTTTGTAACATGCCAAATATTCTGCCGTTATTGTTCTAGGCACCTCCTGTTGGTCATTGGGCTAATTTATTTCAGTCGGAATTTCAGGACCAGACACAACTCTTATTACTCACTGCTTCGGAGAGAGAATAAAAGAGCAATTGATATTTGGAAAAATGAAAAATATGTCCAGAATACTTTGGGCTCTGAGGCCAAGAAGGAAAAAAAAAAAAGGAGGGAAAGCTGGAGGGAAAACTAAGGCGGGCTCACCTCGTCATGCACTCTGTCGTGGCCTGTCTCGGAGACACGGAGTCTAGAATGTCTGCAGACAAATGAATCAACGACAGGGCTTGAGAATTCCGCAGACACCTGGGCCCTTCCGCACATGACTTCAGCCGCCACCTGCAGGAGTGGAAAAGCCTGCGGTGCGAAGCGCTCCCCTCAATTAGTTGAGTGTGTTAAATTGGGTCTCGGGTTGGAGGGTGAGGGAGAAATCCCAGTGGGGCTGTTGAATTCCTAAGGCCGCTTGTTCCCGAATCCAAGACTCTTCATGGAAAATTAACTTAGGAATAGAATTCTGAGACGTGACAGCCCAGACACTTGCGTTCGGGGGCAACAGGATGCTAAGGAGAGAGAAAGGCTCTGCCGATGGGCAGAGAGATGATTCTAGGGCTCCCCTGAATTCCCATAAATGGTCTTTTTGAGGCTTGAAGCGCGAACGTCTCCTTTGCCCTGCAAGGTCCTTTGCCCCGTGCGTGTCAGTGTGAAATCTGTGACTTTTCTGTTCCTGGAAGGCCTGGTTGAACGCCGGGTTTTTGGCAGACAGAGCAGCTTCTGCAGATGCAGGAAAGTGGGGGATGGGCTTAGCTCTGCACTGGCCAACAAAAGCCGCCTTCGGTGAGGACGTGCACGAAAGCGAGGGGCGTCTACACACATCTCGGGCTTGTTGAGTGAGGGTTTGGGTCCTGGGCTGTGGAGCCAGGCATCCTCAGGACAGATTCACCCCCATTCCCCGTGTGCACCTTGGGCTGCACACGACCTTGGGAGATCTCCATTTTCTCATCTGTAAGGTAGGGATAAAAATAATACCCGCCTTTCGGGGTTGTCGTACGGAAAAAAAGATAACACAGGTGACAATTCTGGCCCACAGTGATGGCAACATCTGCTCCCTTTGCACGTGTACTGCCCGGCGTTGAACGAAGCACTGAGCGTTCGTTCTCTCAGGAATCCTCGCAGCGACGCGACGAGGTGGAGACAAACACGGCTCCTGTTTTGCAGGTAGGAAACTGAGGCTAAGGGGGACTAAGGCGTCACCCAAGACTCCGGAGCGCGGGTTCTAAATGTCTACAGCCGCACGTGAAGGCGCGGTGGCAAGAGTGTGGCCCGGCAGGAGACAGACGCTTGCAAAGTCCAGCGCAGCTGCGCCTTCCTGCGGCTTCTTCATCCGAGCACGAGTCCGAGTCGCTTCGGGAACACGCTGAACTGACAAGACCCTTCCCAGGAGGGTCACCCTAAGAGGGGCAAGATGCCCTCTGTGGGAGAGACACGTGACAGCGGAGCCTGCAGGACGTGGCGGAGATGCTCACAGGGTGCGAGGACAGCACTGCTTTGGTATGTTCTAGATGCTTCTTTCCCTCTCTGATTGTCTAGATCTGAATTTGAGTCAAGAAGGTGGCCGAGGGCCCATCAGACGGGAAGACCCTGTGAAGAGGTGATGAAGGCCGGGCACTCCCGGCACTCAACAAGCGCTCGGTTCTGTTTGTCAAAGGAACGTGGCACAGGGTGAGTGTCTGGGGTTGGCAGCCAGCCCCTGCGTTTGAAACGGCTTCAAGATGAGATCAAAACATCCGTGTCTGGGCCGTGTCTGGGCTGAGAATACTGCCCCAGTTCTGACTTCACTCCCGATCCCCACATCCCTTTCCCGTGGGGCCGGGGACATTCAGGGGTCTCCTGAGGGGGGCTGGGTCTGCGCCTGGGAGACCTGCCCAGACCTGTGATTCGGAAGCCTTCGGGCCAAGTTAATAAAAACAGAGTGAGCGTGTAGACACGGCCTGCAACGAGGCTCCCGCAGGCCTTGAGCCAGTTTCTTTTTGTCTTAAGCTATTTGGGGTTTCCGGTAATTGGGAATAGAGGGATTCTTGACACAATAGCTGCATGTCAGGTTGTGCTTTCACAAGGCACACCATGAAACCCTCTTCTGCATCCAAGGCGCTTCCTGGGATTTGTGGAGGAGCCTTGCGACCAAGTTCAAAGGAGCCTTTGATGGAACTGGAGGGTGGGGCAGGGCAGGGCGTGGACAGTGAGCCATGGGACTATGTGGATGAGTCCACAAGGAGCTTCAAGGGGTGGGGGACAGCTGGGCTCCGGGGCCTTCCTGGGTCATCCACAGTCCAGGCCTGTGGGCATGTAGGGGAGGGGGGAAGTGAGCTGTGCAGCCAGGAGACCAGGGTTCCCGTTTTTCCTGCGCTGACTCTCTGTAACTCTGCATGGCTTCCTTCCTGTCTCTGTGCTGCCTCAGTTTCCTCATCTGTAAATTAGGGAAAATGACGTTACTCTCCATTTTACAGGGCCAGGGCGACAAGGCAGGGGCAAGCGTGGGCTCTCTGAAGGGGAAGGTTGGGGTGGAGAGTGACAGAGCTATAAGCCACTAGTCCCTGCCCTCGATACCAACAGTAATTCCAAAGGCCAAGATGGCCTAACAGGCGGCAACAGCTGACAGTACTAAACTCTCCGTTGTGCGAGTCCAGCAAGCTTGGTCTCATCCAATCCTCACCCCCGCCCTCTGAATAGATACCATTTTACTTTTATGTGGTAGGTTAGGAATCAGTCCCCCAGTCCATAGCTACCAAGCCACACTGCTCCTAAGAGGTGCACAAATGGTGAGCACACAGAGAGGCACGTCTAAGTCCCACTCACATTCAAGGCCTGGCATGGGCCCCACCTCCTTGGTATAGTCCTCCAGCCACAGGGATCTCCCTCTACCCATCTGGACCACAGACGAATGTTTAATTTTTTTTTAAAAAGTTGCCAATATTGAAAAATTAGGAGCTTTCCCATGCAAATCCAGGTTTCTGGCTTTTCATGAAGAGTGAGAAATCTGGCCACACGGACCCATGTTCCTGCATGACAACACTTGCCGGCTGCCGAGTAGTCTAGCTTCCTCCAGATGGGGCCTGGGGGCTTCTCCTGGTGACTAGAAGCTGTGATGCTACCTGCCTGGCTTTGAAGGCATCTGGCTTGTGATCCCTACCCTTGAACCTTACTCTCTCTTTAGTAATCTAATCACAATGCCTTGGGTTATTAGCAAAAACTTCCTGTGCATTTTTTTTTTGTCTGGCACCAGCTCCTATGCCAGGGAAAGGCCTTCCACATTTCAGAACCCCTCCTGTCTCGGCTGTGTGGGCTTCAGGGTCCATGACCTGTAATGATCTGTTGATTGGATTACCGAAAGCAGGTGACCCCAGACAGAAGTCTTGGAAGGGATTCAGTGACCTCAGAGAGGTTGTGCATTTCCATCACTCTACTATCGTGGAGAGGTGTGGATATGAAACAAATGCTTATTAAGCTCCTACTGTGTACCAGGCATGGTGGAAGGAATCGTGGGAAAATCATCTCACTGAGCCCTCATCACCTCCCTGAGACGGAGGTCAATGCCCCCATTTTACAGATGAGAAAAGTCAGCCTCAGGAGAAGAGAAGAGGCTCAGCTAAGGTCAGAACTGGCTTGCTGGTGTTAGAGCCGGGATTCGAACCCAGGTCTGTTGACTCTCACATCTCACTCTTTCCACACACACCCTGGGCCAACTCTCCACGCCAGGCCCCTCTCTGCCAAAGAGAAGACCTTTGCGATGTTTTGTGTCCTTGAAGGCAAACCAAAAGAATTCCCTACAACTGGCTGCTGGCATTTCAAGTATTGGTTTATGGGTTTTTGGTGAGAATGCATCCAGGGGCCTATCACCCTCAGTGAAATGGATACTTTTCCAATCAAAGAGTCAAACCAGAACTTGGCTTCTTAGAAAACCACTTGTCTGGAATGCTCGCCAGCCACCAGACGGTCCCACAGTTCAGTTTTTAAAAACTGTCTCAAATGTATGGAGAGACCTTTAGGCTGGAGGGTGGGAACGGCACATGCCTTGCTATGGAAACACACAGACGTTCGACTCTTCAGGACTCCTCGGCTGGCCAGGGTCACATTGGCCCTTTTGCGGCATTCTCAGGAGTCTCGCTGCCTTGCTGAACCCCAAATGAGCTTTTATTTTACGAGACTTTTCTTTCATGAAACAAAAACAGTAATTAAAGAGAAAAACCTTTTATAAACAAGTGTCTATAGTTCTCGTTTGCTTAACTTTTTCCAACCTTACGAAAAATTGGAACTGACATCGCCTTCTGAAAGAAGGTTCGGGAAGTATTTTCTTTCAGGTTCATTCAAAATAGGCACACCTCCTTCTCCACCCCTTCCCGAACGCTGCTGTTTCCAATGGTCTCCACCATATCCTGGAGACTAATCATGTGGCATGTTTTCATTATCTCTCGCCACAACAATAGGGACATGCAAATGACTTTGAATATAGTTTGTGACCTAAACTCTCACCCCAAATCCAGATGGCGTCTGAGACCCTAAATGGTTTGACTATTTGGGATGAAGAGGTTGGTTAATTCCATCCAAGAACCAGTTGTGGGCTGGTTAGGGACTGGTTAATTCATTCCAAACGGTCAACCGAGGATGGTGAGCAGACATAACCCGTGGTTCAAAAAGGTTTCCCTTAACCCTTCCTGAATTTTGAGCTGAGGTTTATACAAACAGAAATTATGTGTGGGGTGGAGCACAGCCAGGAAGTCTCTGAGAAAACTCCATCTTACACATTTTCTTTGAGACAGCCAGACATAAATCTTTGAGGATATCCGTCTTCCTAACAGAGTGGCTGGATTTTATGGTTACTACACCCTGGTTAGATTTTAATGGATAAAATACTTTTTTTTGAATCCAAGGAAAGAGCTAGTATTCCCTGAGTAGCTAATACAGTCTTTCAAAGCAGAAGGAAATGACTATTTTTTAAAAATCAGAGACTACACTACCAAGGGGAGAAAGGTGTGTGTGTGTGTCTGTTTGAGTGGACTAATGAAAGAATAGCACTTTTTGGGATAAATTTTCTCTTCTTTTCAGGATAAGCAAGTTAATTTTTCTGACCCTGAAATAATACATTAAGCTGGGACAGGTTGGCTGTCTCCAAGCTAAACAGGGTAAATATATATTTGTCAACCCAAACTAGAGGTTAAACTATTGCTCTTTGCCGATGATATGATCTTATATCTAGAAAACCCCAAAGATTCTGCCAAGAAACTACTGGAATTGATAAATAAATTCAGTAAAGTCTCAGGTTACAAAATCAATGTATACAAATCAGTAGCTTTCATATATGCCAACAACAGTCAAACTGAGAACTAAATCAAAGGCTCAATATGTTCTCTGTGCCCTTTTAAAAATTATTAATAATAATAAAATGCCAGATTTTTTATCCATGCGTTCATTATTGATCCACATACTCAATCTCCCTCCCTCTCTTTCCTCCCCCCCGCCGCCCCGCTTCCTTCCTTCTTTCTCTCCTTCGTACTAATATTTTTCTGAGTACCCACTGTGTGCCGGGCACTGCCCTAGGTTCTATTGAAGTTCCGTACAAAGACTATCAGGGAAACCCATTGATCATGCCAAGCCAGGTTTATTAAACTTGCTGAGCAAGAGGGAGCACTATCCCGTGACGGTCTCGTAATATCTCAAAAGGGGACATTAGAGAAGGGTACTTATAGGGGCCTGGGGAATTGAGATTTGAGGATGCTCTACTGGGCACTGGGGACACAGAGACAAATGACCCAATTTGAACTGAAGCTGCTCGCAGCCTGCAGACTGTAGGCAGACTGTCACACTCTAGTATAAAGGTATTACAGCAGATACCAGGGAGCATGGACAAGGGCCCCAGCCTGAGGTCTATGGAGGGGCCTCCAAAGAATGTCTCTAGAGGAGTTAAATCTTAACAAAACTCACTAGTAGAGAAAGGAGTGGGTGTTACAGGCAGGGAGAGCTATGGGCTCATTTGAGGAATTGCAAATAGTTCAGACTGGCTCAGGAGGGCAGTGGTGGAAGGCAAAGTTGCTGAGGGCAGGACCTGTCCAGTTAGGTGGCGTGGGTTTTCTGCAGGAGGGCTGTGGGAATGGCTTTGGAACCATGGGAAAGCAAGCACACAGGAGGGAGAGCTCCAGGGACACTGGGTTAATCAGGGAGTGCTCTTAGGAGCACTGAGCGACAGAGCAAGACCCTGTCTCTAAAAAATTATATATTTGATGGGTTTCCAATCCATTGCAACTTTTAACCTTACTGAAGCTCAAATTATCCCATCTTTGGCAAGTGGGAGCCTCTTCGCATTGGCTTCTGGCTCCTTTGGATACAACTTTGGTAGCCTTTGATAGCCTCAAAGCTATCTGGTATGTCAGGATATTCCAGGCTCATCTTATATATTTCCATTTCCAGACTTGGAGCCATCTGTTTAGCCAAGGAACCTGTTTCTACCAATGGGAAGTAGTGTTTAAAGATCACAGTCTGGGTGTTTGGTTGGTGGTGGCTACAGGGCTACTCATTGTTTCTAGGCCTCCTCCCTAAAACCCCTGTGCACGTGTGTGCACTTGAATGCACACATGCACAAATACCTTGTGAGTTTATGCTATTTCCTACTCAAATCCAGAAGTTCAGAGATTTTACTTAACCTCTTCTATGTTACATTTTATCTGCTTTCTTCCACACTGAGAACGTTGGTTCTTAAGGACACGAGAGATGGTAAAATCAGAATAAACCGTAATTACTCATTGGCTTTATTATACTTTATACATACAAAAATTTCAAAATAGCAATATGAATGCTACCACCACTGATTAAGTTTACTGAAAACAGTTATGTTTTTCATATACTAGCTCCATTGTTGCTCATTTAAAAAAAATGGTTGTACTATATCCACGTAGATCCAAGAACCATTTTCCACTGTCATCTTTCCCTCTTAACTCTCATTTAGTCTTAGTTCTACACACTGTTTGTCCCTCTGTTTTTTTTTTTTGTTATCTGAAGCTTGTTCCTAGCAGACTCCACAAAAGGCTCATGGGAACAACATTTTTTTGAGTTCACAACAGTTTGTACCATTTATACTTGAAGTTTAGTTTTTGTTTTTTTTTTTTTTGAGGCAGAGTCTCACTCTGTTGCCTGGGCTACAGTGCTGTGGCGTCAGCCTAGCTCATAGCAACCTCAAACTCCTAGGCTCAAGCAATCCCTCTGCCTCAGCCTCCTGAGTAGCTGGGACTATAGGCATGTGCCACCATGCCCGGCTAACTTTTTTCTATATATTTTTAGTTGTCCAGCTAATTTCTTTCTGTTTTTAGTAGAGACGGGGTCTTGCTCTTGCTGAGGCTAGTCTCGAACTCCAGACCTCGAGCGATCCTCCCGCCTTGGCCTTCCAGAGTGCTAGGATTACAGGTGTGAGCCACCGCACCTGGCCTGAAGTTTGGTTTTGCTAGATATAAAATCCTGGCCTCACTTTTCCTTTCTGTGACTTCTATTATCAAGTGTTGGTGTCAAAAAGTCTGATAATAATCATGTTTTCTTTCCCTTCTAAGTCAAATTATTTTTCCCCTATATGCTCAAAGGACTATTCTCTTACAGTAACTTTACTAGGACATAACTTGGTATTGGTCATGTTGGGTCAATAAATTCTCAGGTACATGGTGTCATCACTCAATATGCAGTTTAAAATCTTTTTAGCTTAGGAAATTTTCTTGAATCATAAATTTTAGTATTTGTTTTGCTCTCTTACTTTCGTTTTCTTCCTGTGGGAATTCTTTTACCCTTATGTTGGATCTTCTTTGTTTATGTTTAGTATTTGTAACTTTCTCTCAAATTATTTTTTTTAAGTTTTTTCTCTCAATTTATTAATATTTACCTTGAATGGTTAATAATAATGATATTGATAATAATAATAATAATGCTGTTTCACATTTTCAGAGTACTTTGCAGGATGCCAAGAAGAGGATGTATATGATACCCCTATTCATATACTTTACTCTTGTGAGGCTAATCAACTTTTAAGTCCATTCTTCCTGACATCCATCTTTTTTCTCAAATTACTTTTAGTCTCTTTTTTTCTCTTTTTTCTATCATATTTCTTTTAAGGCATTATTTGTTGTGTTGTCTGCACTGTATTTCTTCCAGTTTAGTCTTCATTTATAAATTTTTTTTTCTTTTATTTCTAATTATCTCTTGAGTTCTGCCATTTCATTTATGAGGTTTTAACATTTTGATTTATGTGATTTTGTCATTGTCTTAATGTCTTTTATTTATTTTGAAATAGTGTGTTAGAATTTTGATTTCTTTTTAAAAGGATTTTTTATGATGTGTTCCTGTTATCTGTAGTATTATTGTTCTCTTCTTTAATCTCTTTTTTCTTACAGTAACTTCATACAGCATTTGTTCTTGATGCTTTTTTATTGATCACTTTTATGTTAATTTAATTTTTCAGAACGTCTAGAAAGGTAGTTGGCTTAGGAAGCTTTTATAACTTCACAGGTCTCTCTTCTGTTATTTTCATGTAAAGTTTAAAAATACAGAAGCTTGCTATATTTTTTGAGATTTCCTGGCTATATTTTCCTCCCCCACTTTATCTGTACTTTGTCATTGCTTTGTCTGTTTTCCCCATCCTGTTTAAATTTGATTTTATTCCCAGCAGTTTCCCCTCAGCGTGGGACCCTGTCCCAGAAAGGAGCCCTGGTAGGTCCATTTTGACAGTTGATAGGAACTAGACTGCACCAGTCTCTTCAGGTCTTGCTCAGTTCAGCAAAACCTCTCCTGTTTTCAGTTGTTGTGTTCAAATTGGCCTGTCCCACTTTCTCATGAAGACCTCTTGGCTATTTTGGGGTCCTCTTGTACTCAGCACCATCAAATGCCTTGTTGTTTCTTCCACTTTCTCTCTCATGGGTGCCAATGACATGCAGATCTTATGGCTATTAGTGCTTTGGGAGTTGTGGGCATTAATTTTCGTAGTTTAGTTGTAAATGTTTCACATGAGTTTTGGATTTTCCATCCAGTTGCTCTATTTTTATATGGGATTTTGGGAAATCCAAAACTACATGTCCATCAGCACTGCTCCCACCTTCCAGAAGCCATATCTACCTTACTTATTAAATACATTATCTTACAACAGTCCATTGAGATACGTATTATTTTCCCTCTTGCAGAGGAGGTGAGTCTTCCAAAGAGGGAAGTAATTCATTTCTAAGTGGCAGAGCTGTGACCTGAACCCATGGAACCCTAAAATCTTCTACAATGTGACAAATACTTTGACTGTTATCATTCCCATTCTAAACCATCCAGTAAATCTTTAAATGTCTGCTTTGCTTCGGGCACTGTAGAGTAAGCAGAGGACATAAAATAGGAGTAATAATTATAGCAAACATACATAAGGAATGGGTATAGTTCAGGCTTTGTGCTGAACACTTTCCACACATTATTCCTTTCCATCCATAACCACCAGGGTTAGAGAAAATTCAGCAAACTGAAGCTCAAAGAAGTTAATTAGCATAAATCAGATATTGTCACACTATCTTGCTTAATACCTGCAGATGGTTCCCTAATACACTAGAAATAAGATCTAAAATCTTTATCCTGACATAAAACCCTACTTGGTCTGTATCTCTGTATCTCTCTGACCCTGTCTTGGACCACTCTCTTCCCCATCCACATGCTCCAGCCACCCTGACATTCCTCAGGTTTTTTAACTGTTCCAAGATCATTCTCATCCAAGGGCCTTTGTCCCCCCGTTCCAGCTGCTGCAGGTGCTCTCCCTGAACCTCACAAGGATGGCTCCTTCCTGAGGCTTCCCGGCCACCCAGTGTAAAGTAGCCCTTTAGTCATCCTCTGTCCCATTATCCTGCTTAGTTAATTTACTTATTGCCTCTCTACACTTACTAGATTATAAGCATTACAAGAGCAGAGATTGTCTTAGTATGGATTCTTCTGAAAGCACAGCCTGCCTCAAGGGTTTAGGTGCAAGTAGTTGATCTGGGAATTGATCTCAAGAAGCAGGAGGGAGGGAGCAGGGGGAGTAGAAGCGGGAAGGAAGAACAGTCAACGCAAGGTGTGCTATTGAGATTGCCGGTAGGCAGCAGGGCCTGGATTTCCCTAGGATCTTGGAAAAGTGCACATGGTATCTCCCAGATTTGTCTTTGTGAAGGACGAGAGGCTGTAGGATTATCCACCAGCGTTCGCCCCCGTGTTGGTTGAGGATAGTCCCCCAGGAGCATTAGCCCCACACTTGCATGTTGTGTTTGCAGAAGGTCCCAACAGGCCCTTTTGACGTCACACAATTTCTTGGGGCAGGAAGCAGAGTGTCATACAGTGCACCTGGTAGGTGGGATGCTGCAAGCATGAGGTGAACTTGAGCTTGTGTGGAGCTGTCTGCTGTGGCCGTGGCTGAAATAAGAGGGGAGAAGTAGGGGTGCCCGCTGCCTGCTGACACTCTGTGCGGGATGGAGGAACGACTCGCTAAGGAGAAGTGAAGGCAGACTTTGGTCTCTAAAGTCAGGGTTTTTAACTGCCAGGCCACATGGCGTGTGGTCCTTACCCTCCACAATCTCTCCAATTTGAGCAGAGCGGGGTGAGAGACTCTAGAAGAAAAGCGTTTCATCCAGATTTTACAGATACCTGAGGCACAGGGAGGTAAAGAGGCTCACCCCAGGCCGCACGGTGCCAAGGATGTCAGCCCCAGCCTCTCTGGCTTCGCACTGAGCTGGCCTCCTTGAGCTATGGGAGAACTGCGAAGAGGGTTGTGTGTGACCCTAACCTGTCACCGCATCCTGCTTGGAAATCTGGCTCAAGTGGGATCAGTACGCAGGAGGGCAAGCTGGGTTGGGCCCAACCTGTTTTCTTCTTTCCTGACTTGGGTATTCCTTGGTTCTTACTGGAATACGTGTTTCTACACTGAAGGGGAGGCCAGTGGTGACTTCCTAGCCACCAGCGGGACAAAGAAGCCTTTTGTTACATTTTCAAGTGGTGGGGCAGGAGCCCCATTATTGCACCCCAGATTGGTTGGTGAAGGAGGAAAGGAGGGGTGTGTTTCTCCTCCTTGCTCTGCTGCCCTCAACCACAGCAGCTGGTGCGGATTCAGATAAGCATCTGAGCTCTGGGAAGCCGATTCCTACTGAATCCAGCCCCCGCACCGTCTGAGGTCCACCCATCCCTAATTTTCATATGAGTTATATTAAAGAGTCTGATGGGAAAGTATGTCTTGGTTTAAAAATAGAATAATACAACAATAAATCAAGAAGAAAAAGCAAACTGAAAAAAAATGCAGAAAACAGATGAAAAGAAAGGGGAAAAAGTGAACGGTACGAAAATACCCTCCATGCCAGGCACTTCAGATGTGATTTCCTGTGGCCTGCACTTTGAAGAAGCCTGCTGTTACGCCATGTGCTGCCTCCGCAGGCCAACAGGGCAGACCAGAAAGGCGTGTGGAGACTTGGAGGCCAGGGTGACATCTGACCTGCTTCTGCTCCAGACGCACACACTGAGGACACGTCAGATGATTTTCCACTTGGTGGAACTGAGCCCTGTGCCTGCTCCACCCACCCCGTGCCCACCCGGCTCTGACACACTTCCTGTTATGGGCGCGGGCACACAGTGGGGCCGCCGGTAGAGGCCAGGGCACTGGCTTCCCGGTGCAGACGACTTCAAAAGCCTCATCTGGCATGTGGAGAAATGATTTAAAAGTGAACTTGGGTGGCTCCCAATCCAGACCTACTCCAAGTAAGTAGAATGAAAACATACATTATCTCATGTTAAAGAGCAGGCTTCTTTGAAGGCACTGCCAACTATTTATGAAATCCTAACTTATTGCTGAAAAAAGCCCCCGACAATCCTAGCAACCGCTGGCAAGGCCAAAAGGACATAAACATGATGTCACGGTGCCAAATCCCAAATTGGCCAGGATTGCATGACAAATTTGTAATTCTAATCTACCAGGATCTCAAATGTATGCCCTAAGAATATACTGTCTGCATCAGGGATGCACTTGTCTGATATTAAATTATGCCAAGGAAAAGCAAAATAAACATCTTTTCCAACAGGCTGATTTGGGAGGGGTGAGAGGTAGTGGTATATGAGTGGAAAAAATAACATTTCAATAACATGAGAGAAAAAAGAACAAATCAAGACACGACTGATGCAGCCTGCAAAATCGTCCAGTTCAATCGTCAGTTTGGTGCTGAGGAGTTTGCCGTGTGTCATGGGACGTGGAAGCCTGGCTGGGTGGAGTGTGGGTGGCGACGGAAAAGGACTCACAGCCCTGTAAGCACCTGACACAGATGGGCTTGAACCTGAGAAGTGTCCCAAGATGAATTGGGCTCATATTTATAAACCACTAAAATGTTTCTGGTTTGCCAGGCAAGAAATTGGCAGCAGGCATCCTCCAAACATGTGTATGTGTGTGTGAACGCTCGCGGGTGTGTGTGCGTACCCGTGTGTCCTGGCCGTCAGCGCAAGGCCAGCTGCACTTGATTATAATCTCCAGCATGCCCACAAACATGCATGTGACTGAGGGGATGGCATGCTATTAAGAAAACGTGATTCATTAACGCCACGCTGTGGATCTCGGTTACTTTGGCCATCCCTTCTGTGCCTGAGAGTGGTATCTTGCGAGGGATGCCATGCGGGCTGCCCACTGAGTGTGGCAGAGGCCAGGAGTGTGCTTAGGACTCTGCCCCCTTCCTCACTGCCCCAATTCCACCCTGGGGAGGAATGAAGGACCCACATGGCCAGCAATCAAAAACTCCCAATTTCAATCACTGACTGTTGCACCTGCACAATTATTTTCTTTCTTTCAAGACAGAGTCTCACTCTGTTGCCTGAGCTAGTGTGCAGTGGTGTCATCATAGCTCACTGCAACCTCAAACTCCTGGGCTCAAGCTATGGTCCCGCCTCAGCCTCCCAAGTAGCAGGGACTACAGGTGCACACCACCACGCCCAGATAATGAATAATTCTTTTAACTTCTTGGAACCATTTAATGCAGAGACCCATTACTTCTGTTCCTTTCTTAATGACAGGATTATGAATGAAGGTTGAGAACAAAATTGAGATAATATCAGTTGTCAGTGCTGCAGGCATTATCATTAGGAAGGAGTATTATTTTTATTGAAGGAAACAAAAACTTCCCATTTCAGACTATCCTCTGAGTTGGCCCTGCCCTGGTGACTGAAGTTTCTGACATTTATCATTGCTTTGCATTAGGCATTGGAAGTTCACATTCAAATGCAGATCTTATCAGAAAAGAGGAAACATGTTAAGGCACGTCATATGTAGCTGCTCACCTAGCATGGCTCTCAGGCAGGTTTCTGAAACTTTTGGGGGCCGTGGAACTCTTTGTGACTCTGATGAGCCCTCATAAAATGCATGTCATATGTTCACACCAAATTTACTGGACCAGACACAGAGGCCAGATACACTTTGGATACTTCTAGGAAGGGGGAAGTACAACAGCAGCAATCTTAGAGGGCAGATGAATGTGCTGAGGCACAGAGAGTGAAGTGACTGTCTCAAAGTAACAGAACCAGTAAATGCTAGAGCTAGGACCAGAACCCAGGGCTACTGGACTCACTGTCCAGCTGAATCCAGAAGCCTGGACTCAGGACCCCCCTCTGCCACTTCTGTGTGACCACGGGCAAGTCATTTAATATGCTTGGGCATGCTCTGTGATCTTCAGCTTTTTCATTTATAGCTGCGACGTGACCACTTACTCCAGTTTACTCATCTATGAATGAGGATGCTAGTATTTACCTAAGTATTCCATATGACTTTGACTGTTGGTCATGTATTAGGCAAAGAGCATGGGGGCTGATCGCCTTAACCTAGTCCAACTGACCTGAGTTGGGGCTGAGTTGCAGTAAGTCTCCATCTACCTTTTCGGTTTGCTCCTAGTTCTCCAGATCTTCCAGTTGAGGACTGGTGTGTTTACTGGGATCCCTTCCCCTTGGCAAGGCCTGAATGTGAAGCATTTTGTAAACTATAAGTTTCCATATAAATTACTAGCTACTATTGCTATCTTTGCTGAAATACACATACTATGGTCTGAATATTTGTGTCTCTCCCCAAAATTCATATGTTGAAATCTAATCCATAATGGGTTGGTATTAAGAGGTGGGGTCTTTGGGAGGTGACTGGGCCATAAGGGTGGAGATCTCATGAATGAGATTAGTGCCTTTATAAAAGATACTTGAGGGAATCCGCTTGCTCCTAGCTACATAAGGACACAGCACAAGGCACCATCTGTGAAGCAGAGAGCAAGCCTTCACCAGACACCACATCTGCTAATGCTTGAACTTGGACTTCCCAGTCTCCAGAACCATGAGCAATGCATTTCTGTTGTTTACAAGCTTCCAAGTCTAAAGTATTTTGTTACAGCAGCTTGACTGGTCTGAGACAACAGAGAATGTAAATATTATATATGGCAACTTTTGTAATGGAAACCAAATAGTGAAATATTAGAACCTTGTCGTCTAAAATATTCTGACTGATACCTGGATCAAGTATAAGGGAAAGCTGGGGCACAAGTGCTGCCGTGGGTGTTGTGGTGGCTGGCGTAGGCAGTGAAGGCCTGTGAGGAAGGGGAATAGATGCTGTCCAGGCACAGTCTGCAGACATCCTGCTTGGTGGACGTTGTGCAAATGAGGGCAGGACTGAGGCTCAGAGAGCAATCATCCGCCGTCACCACGGCGCCTGCCAGCAGTCACAGAGATCCCCATTGCCATCCAGACAACTCATCTGAACACTCACATCACAGTTCCCGGGCCTTCTTAACTCTGGTAACTCTTACTCCCACTTCACTTCAAGCTCCACTCCGTAGACTTGGTCATTACCTGAAAATGCTCCAGTGTCCCATCCTCAGGTCTCTCGCATCTCCTGTCTGTTCTGTGTCCCCTGACACTTCCCAGGTCCTTGACCGCTCCGTTTATTAGCTCCTTTCCTGTCACTGCTCTGCCTGACCTTATGACTGGTTATTTCATTTGTTATCCCTCTGGGATCTTCACTGCCTTTGCACCCCTGCCCCTCCACATCCCCTCGTGAGCCCCCAGCCCTGGGACAGTGCCGCTCTCCACCTTCACAAGTCCCCAGGTGGCTTGACGCTAGAGGAGCTTGTGTAACTGTGAGGACTGGTACCATCATGAAAACATTGCTTTCTCCACTGCGACTTATCAACCTTTGTCTTGTTTTTATTCAGCTGAACTTCCCATCTCCTTCACAGTGTCCGGCAGAGGCCACTTGGGCAAATCTTTTACAACTTCCTGTTTCTCATTCATACACTTGTTACATCTGCACTAGAGGGGCCTCTGTCAGTTTGGTCTGCTCAGTATGCATACTGCTTTCTACTGGTAATAGTGTCTCAGTTTGCCTTTGGGAAAATCCTACCCCACTCTGTCCATCTGGTTTGGATGGGAGTGATCATATCCTTGGAATGTAGGTGTCTAATAGCTGGGTCAACCTCCCTGGCCATGGTGATTGGGTGTTGGATAGATATGGGACCAAAGAGTGTCCAATGAGAATGACTGCAGGAATGATTCTGAGAAGCTTTTTCTACTGGGATGACTGAGCTGGAAGGGTAACAGTTGGAAGTTTCTCATGAGTATCGTTATACCATGAGGAGAGAATCTACATGAGACTGGATCCATCATAGCACTAAGAGATGGAGAAAGAAAGAGAGAGGGAGCCAATGACACCATTTGAATCCTAGATCCAGCCATTCCTGAAGGTAATGCTAGTTTTGGACTTTTTAGCCCCAAAAGGGCCAGGAAATTCCCTTTTTATGCTTAAGTCAGTTTAAACTGGGCTTCTCTTACTACTAACCAAAAATGTTCTGATCAATATGCACACACACCCTTATCTTCTTTATCCAGTATGAGGGGGCAATACATGCTGGTTCTTTTTCAGATTAAACCCTTCATCAGTGCTATTCATTTATTTAACAAAATTTTATTGAGAGCCTACCTTGAGTCAGACACTATTCTTGGCACTGGTGGATACCACGGTAAACAAGTAGATGAGGTCCTTCTTTCATGGGGTTTGATGTCTTGTTGGATAGAAGAAAAAAATACAAAACATAAAAAAATAAAATTCAAGCTGTGATAAATGCTATGATTGGCGCTAAGATGGAGAATGACAGGTAGTGGAGAAGGTGTGGAGGGAACATTTGCTTTAGTTATCTTTTTGTTTGAATTGCTGGTTCTACTGTGGTCAGAGGACACATTATATATGATTTTATTCCTCTGGTATTTGTTGAGAGTTTTAAAAATTTTTTGTTTTATATTCTATGTACACTTACGTGTATTCTGAGGTTGTTAAGTATAGTATTCAATAAGTGTTCATTATGTCAGGTTGGTTGATGGCATTGTTTAAATTGGCAGTATCCAAATTGATTTTTGCCCACTTACTGTATCAGTTATCCGGAGAGATATGTAAAAATCTTGAACTATGCTTGTGGACTTGTCTGTTTCTGCTTTTACTTGGTTTTCAACTTCTTGTACGTTTTTTACAGTCTACTTTTGCTATATATATATTCTGAAGTTGTATTATTAAGTGCACACAAATTTAGAATTGTTTTGTCTTCTTGTTGAATTAACCCTTTTATCATCATGAAATGTTCCTTTGAACATTAGTCCTTCTAAGTACTACTTTCTGGTTAAAATTTGCTTTGGCAGTATATTAGTATGTTATTAATAGCATAGTCACACAGCATTTTTTAAAGATAGTGTTTGTATTATGTATACTTAATGGATGAAAATAATTGTGATTACAGTGATTTATCGAGACCCAAACTATTGATATTTCTGTTTAGATAGAGCATGTCTTAAAAGTCTGTTAACTAGCTCTTTCTGTGTAACTGCATTCCAGTATCAGAGGCTCATCACTAGTATTCATAGACTCAAAGGGCCCACGTACATTTCATTGTACAGCAATAAAAATTCATAAACTTATTCTGAGACAAATATTTCAGAAATTATTTACCAGAGAATCTTGGAACTAAAAAGATTTTGGAAAATAAAAAAAGATGAACTCTTAAGTAGTATATAATACGGTTGGAGAGATAAGGGGATTTGTTATGCAATTTAAGGGAGGAAAGACACTTCTGGGCTTTCTTAGAGGATATGTGTTTAGAGATGGGAGCTCAAAGATTCAATATGTCAGTAGATGAGGTTAACAGAGATCACAATTTCCATTTGAGTAAGCAGCTTGAATAAAGAAACAGAAGCAGGGACAAAAATAAAAATTCCATTTAAATTGAAAGTAATGATTCACACAGAGACAATCAAGGAGAGGAGAAAGATAGGTCAGCCACATGGCGGAGAGGCAAGAATATGAACTTCAGGAGGCTGGGTGATACAGAAATTCATGAAGAGTCCCCAGAGGTACTTGAGTACAAAAGAGCCATTATGAAAACTGCAGAAGTTTCATCTTATTGGTGTGTGGTGTCTGGAGTAAGAAAAGCCAGTTAGGAAGGTGAGAAGGGATGAGAGTCAGTACCCTGTTGATAGAAGTTCAACGGACAGGGGGAAGACAGTCCCGGATAAGAAAGACAAGCAGCAAATGTTAAGTTTTGATGAATAGGCAACATTAACTGAAAGACATGGTGTGTGGGGAGGAGAGGGTCCTGTATTGAACAGTACATATTTGTATGTGAATAGATGTATTTCTGAAATATTTTTATTATAATTAAAATATATAACATAGAATTTGCCATTTTAGTGATTTTAAGTGCACAGTTCAGTGGCATCAATTACATTTACAATGTTGTGCAACCATCATGACTCATTTCCAAAACTTTTCCATCACACCAAACCCAAACTATGTAACCATTGAGCAATAACTCCCCATTCCCCCTTCCTCCCATCCCTGGTAGCCTCCATTTTGCTTCTGTCTTTATGAATTTTCTTGTTCTAGATACCTCATATAAGTGGAATAATGTGATATTTGGCCTTTTGTGTTTGGCTTATTTCACTTAGCATGTTTCAAGGTTCATCCATGTCATAGCATGTATCAGAACTTCATTCTTTTTTATGGCTGAAGAATATATTCCAATGTATGTGTGTACCACATTTTGTTTATCATCTGTTGGTAGACACATGGGTTGTTTCCTTTTGGCTATGAATAATGTTGCTCTAACATTGACATATAAGTATCTGTTTGAATCTCTTTTCAATTATTTTGAATATATCCCTAGGAATAGAAATGCTGAGTAAAATATGAACATATTTATATTTATTTTTTTGAGGAGCCATCAAACTCTTTTCCATAGTGATTGTACATTCTCTCCATCCATGTATGAGGGTTCCAATTTCTCCATATCCTAGGCCACACATACTATTTTTTATTTTATTGACTATAGCCATCCTAGTAGATATGAAGTGGTATCTCATTATGGTTTTGATTTGAAATCTTCTAATGACTAATCATGTTGAGCATCTTTTCATGTGCTTATTAGCTATTTGAACATCTTCTTTGGAGAATTATTTATCTGAGTCCTTTGATCATTTAAAAATTGCATTGTTTGTTTTTGTTGTTGAGTTATAGGAGTTCTTTATATAATCTGGATACTATTAAACCCTTATCAGATATATGATTTGCAAATATTTTGTCCCATACTATAGGTCATCTTTTACTTTCTTGATAACATCCTTTCATGCACAAATGTTTTTAATTTTGATAAAGTCCCATTTGTCTATTTTTTCTTTTGTTTCTCATGCTTTTTGTGTTATATGAGAGTCTGTTGCCAAGTTGAAGTTTATGAACACTTACCACTAGGTTTTCTTAAAGGAGTTTTATGGTTTTAGCTCTTATATTTAGGTCGTTGATTCATTTTGAGTTAATGTTTGTATATGGTGTGAGGTAGGGTTACAACTTCATTCTTTTGTATGTGAAAATGCAATTGGTTCAGCACCATTTGTTGAAGAAACAGTTCTTCCCTTTTGAATGAACTTGGCACCCTTGTCAAAAATTTAATTGACCATAGATACATGGGTTTATTTCTGGGCTCTCTATTTTATTTCATTGATCTCTACATCTATCCTTTGGCAGTATCACACTGTTTTGATTACTAGAGATTTGCAATAAATCTTGAAATCAGGAGTGTAAGTTTCCTGACTTTGTTATTTTTCAATATGATTTTGGCTATTCAGGTCCCCTTGCAACTCCATTTGAATTTGAGAATTGGCTTTTCCATTTCTGCCAAAAAAAAAAAGGCATTGGAGTTTTGTTAGAGATTGTATTGATTCTGTAGATCATTTTGGGTAGTATTGAGATCATAGCATTAAGTCTCCCTACCCATGAACATGAACTGTCTTTCCATTTATTATTCAATCATTTCCATTTGATTTCTTTCAGCAATGTTTTGTAGTTTTTAATGTACAAGACTTTTACTTTATTGGTTAAATTTATTCCTAGATATTTCACTCTTTTAGATACTATTTTAAATGGAATTGATTCCTTAATGTCCTTTTCAGATTTTATACTATTGTTGTATAAGAACATCACTGGTTTTTGAGTGTTGATCTTGTACTCTGCACTTTTGCTGAAATCCTTTATTGTCTCTTGTAGCAGTCTCTGTCATCTCCCACCCTTTATGTTTTTGTCACAAATTATATCTTTATACACTGTGTTCCCAAAAACATAGATTTATAATTATTTGTTATATATTTGCCTTTTAAATCTTGTAAGAATTAAAAATTGGAGTTACAAACCAAAAATACAATAATATTGGCTTTCATATTTGTCCATTTATTTTTATTTACTGGGAATATTTTTTCTTCATATAGATTCAAGTTACAGTCTAGTGTCCTTTAATTTTAACCTAAGGGACTCCTTTCAGCATTTCTTATAGGGCAGGTCTAGTAGTAATGAATTTCCTCCACTTTTTGTTTATCTGGGAATGTCTTACTTTGTCCCTCATTTTTGCAGAATAGTTTTGCTGAAGATAGAATTCTTGGTTGACAGGGTTTTATTTTGGTTGTTTTCTTGTTTTGTTTTGTTTAATTTTAGCACTTTGAATATGTCATCCCACTGTCTTCTGGCTTCCATGGAGTCTGATGAAAAACAATCAGCTGTTAATCTTATTGAGGCTCCCTTGTACATGATGAGTTGCTTTTCTCTTGCTGCTTTTAAGAGTCTCTCTTTGAATTGTTGCAAGCCTTTGGCTAATTTCCAGTGTCCTGAAATGTTTGTTTTGACAATTTATGCCAGTGTTTGTGGTGCTTTTATGCTGTAGCAGATTTTTGGAGGTCCCTACCTTTTCATTCCAGAAGTGCTTCTTCTGGTTTATTTACATTTAATTTTTTTTTGAGACAGGGTTTCACTCTGTTGCCCAGGCTGTAGTGCAGTGGCATGATCACAACTCACTGCAACCTCCAACTCCTGGGCTCAAGTGATCCTCCTACCTCAGCCTCCTGAGTAGATGGGAATACAGGTGTGTGCCACCATGCCTGGCTAGTTTTTAAAATTTTTTTGTAGAGACAGGGTCTCAAACTCCTTGTCTCAAGTGATCCTCCTGCCTTAGCCTCCCAAGGTACTGAGATTGAGACACCATGCACAGCATATTTATACTTAATGTAATAATTGTTTTAGTTGAGTCCTGAGGCAGGAAAGAGATTGGGCCATTTCAGAACTAAGGGTAGGTTACTGTGCATGGAATACAATAAAGGAAAGAGAAAATGGGAAGAGATGAATTTAGAGAAGGAGGTTGGGGCCAGCCAATGAAGGCTCTGAAGATCATGGCAAGAAATTTGAATTTTATACAACACGGATTAAGAAGGTTTGGGAGGGTTTAAATAGGAGCATGACATGGTCAGATTTACATTTCAGGAAGATTGCTTTGACTGCCTGAGAAGCATAGATTGGAGGGATATGAGTGGGAGCAGGGAGGCCAATTAGGAGTCTGTTGCAATCACTAGGTGAGAGGTGATGTAAACCTTGATGAAAGGCTCTCCCTCTTTTATATAGTACCTTACTTCAGCAGCCGTCTCCCTTCCTCCCCTATATTTTCAATACCTTTCTCGTCTTTTCCCTTTCTCCTCAGTCTATATCATAATCAAGTGTCTCCTATTTTATAAAATAATCTTTGTTTCATTGTCGTTTTCTAGGTAATGCCCAATCTCCTTCTTCTGCTTCTCCTACAAAATTTCCAAAAGAGAAAACTACAACTGTTTTCTGACTTCTACCCTTTCCATTTCCTGCTCAGTTCTCTGCCTTCTTATTTCAGCTCTCTCTAACCAGTGCACGGCTAAGCATCCAATGACTTCCTCACTGCCCTACAGGATCCTCCTTATATTCCTCTCCCCTCTATGAATGGCTTGTTCACTGTTGTTTCTATTGTCAGGCTTGATGCATGAAATATAACAGGTGACAAATTGAATACATTTCACATAAAAGACTGAATGCTGACATTCTAGAGATAAGACCAACTATTCACATGGGGGTTTCTCATTCCCTAGGACCACAAGGAATAACCAGCATACTCACACATCTTTATCTTCCTTTTTCCAATATATCTCTGTTGCTATTTAAAATTACCCCCTCCATCTGTGCTAGCTATTAATTAATTTACTCTTTTATTCCACAGATATTTCTTGAGGGCCCATCTTCTGTCAAAGACCATTTATAATTAGTATAATCACTACTCTCTGTCTCATTCAGGGTCTAGCACAGCGCCCTGTACATAGTAAGCAATTAATAAATGTTTATAGACTTGAACTGATTGACTTTTGAATGTGCTAGTTTCATTTCACATGCTATGGCTCTCTGTAAGATTAGAGTCATATTAAAAAGCCCTTTTAATTTAGGTATATCTTATATACAGTAAAGTATATGGGCCTTTTGTGACTCAATGGCCTTTTACTCTAAGTAAGCACTACCCAGATCAAGATATAGAACATGTCCCATCCTAGAAGACTCCCTCATGTCCTGTCCCCTGACAAATTTTTAAGAAAAAAGACTTTATAATTTATTATGTTTTCTTTTATAAGCAACCATTAATGTCCTAGAATAAAAAAAGAAGCAAGTTCTCAAGGAAGATCAAGCACAAAGCTAAGCTAAGGACATAAACATCTTTAATATTAATTGACGACTGGTGTGAAATTGTTTGACTACCCAGAATCAGGATTCTTTTACTTCACTGAAGAGATGTGACCCAACAAAGTCTCCTGTAAAGTGGATTTCTGTCAAAAATAATCTTTCCCGTCAACTCCTATTATAAAATTGGAAACACCGTTTGTTTGGGGGAAGAAATATTGGCCTCTGTCTGTAGACTCACACTTTAAAAACAACCAATTCCATAATAAGACTTCATCAATAACCCTCAAAATGTTAATGGAAACTCACAAAACTCAGAATTCTCTGCAGCATTCCAAATAAATCACCAAGTCAGAGCACTGGAAGTGGAAACGTAGTAAGGGATCTCTGGTAATGCGATGGCCTCATGTCATAACCCTGTCGTGGCAGAGTAATCCCACGACCTAAGAATTCTGGGCACTTGGCTTGGCTTTCGGTACTTGTAGTGTGACTTAAGTCAATTTTCTATTCTGAAACCTAATTAATTCACCTACAATCTGGTGATAAAAATTATAAAAGCCCTGTCTATCCTACAAGGCTTTTGTGAGGGTCAAATGAGATAACACTTAGTGGTTTTGATTGTTCATTTCTTTAGTTATTTATCCATTTGAACAGTATCTATAAAGAATCTCCTACGCACCTGGTGCTGTACAGGAGTATAAAGTGAGGACCAGTATGGGCCTGTTTTCTGCTCTTGTGGAATTTATAATAAACTGTAGAACAGAGACATTAAACAACTACTCGAAGCTCCCTGTGCAATGCAATAGGGAATGGTAGGCAGTCAATTACAAAAACAAAACAAAACAAAAAAAAACTTGGCGACAATAAGAAATTATAAAAGTGATACCTATATTCCTTAAACATTTTACCTAAAAATATTTACGAATACCCTTATTTACCAATATTTTGATGTAGGAAAGAGTCTTTTTTGTGGGGTCTAGGTTCTGTGTATTTTTTTGTCTTGCATAAACCACTTTCCTTAAGTGAAACAAGATATTTATAAATTAATACATAATCCTTTGAAGGTTTTATGGTTGTTGTTGTCAGTTGTTTAGAGTATTCTCCTCACCATATCCAACAGATATGTTTTCTGGGACTTGTCTTTATTGATTATTTCCAAACCAGTCGACTTAGAAAGAGCAGTTTTCCTTTACTGCTCATGTTTCATTCATTTGCATAGTATTTAATTACATTATGTAATGATAGTACTGAATATATCTGCCATAAACAGCTTACACAACAAATGCAATGATCTTTTGGTCAGTAAACAACTCACCTGTTGGGAGCAGCAGTTCATGGACATACTAAAGAGTGGTTGTATGGGATATGATGTGTTTGGCTGCAAGTAACAGAATCTTTAAAACTCATATAATTTTTGCTTTCAAAAAACTCTCGAAGCGTAGTAAAAAATACATTTTATACTTACTCAGTACACATGCACATACACATGCAGAAAGCAGGAACTGAAGCAAATTTTCACAAATGGTACTTACTTTTGCTTTGTATGATGCTATCTAATGTTTTCTATCCTAGTCTATTCCTTTCTATTCTTATTCTATTAAAAAACACTGGTCCCAACCCACTAAAATAACGTCATGTCCTACTAATGGGGTACTATGTACAGTGTGAAAACACTGGCTTGAACAGAGGACATTTATTATTTTACACAGGACGAAGTCCAGACACAGGGAAGCCCTTGCACTGGTATAGTAGCTCAGCAGCGTCCTCAAGGTCACAGATATTTTATATAGATTTTGTTCTGCCATCTTCAGAGAATTAGGAACATCCCCTCATGGTGCAAAACGGCTCCCATATCTAGCAGTTGTAACATGCAGACACAACCGCACCCCACAACTGCACCCAACAAAAAAGAGAGAAAGGAAACCTTCCCAGAAGCCCCCAGCCAACTTCTCCTCAGGTCCCCTTGGCCGGGATTGGTCACATGTATATGCCTCAGCTGCAAGGGGGGCTGGGAAAGCAGGTGACTGGCATTTTCAGCCTCTATATAGGGACATGGGCTCTGCCAGAAGGCCAGGGCAGGGGCACAATACCAGAAAGGCAGCCCAGAGTGGAAGGCATTGGGGGTCTGGCGGGTGTGAGAATTCAGCTTGCTCTGAGCATCCCTTGTGTGTTTTACAGAGGGAGAGTGTGGAGAGTGTGGCTGGAGGGCTGGCATCTGAAGGGGAGCCAGAGCGACTGTGGCCCAGGAGTGGGGACAGACCAGGGTCCTGGTAAGTGGCCTCTGGGGCTGTTCCGAAGAGGGGTGATGGGGTGGCCGAGGAGACGGAGTGGAGTGACAGGTCTGAGAAGCGTTTGGGTTTGGGGCTGGAGGAAGACTGGGGCATTGAGGGTGACTTCTGGTGCCTGGCTAGGGCCACTGTGCAGACTGCTGCTCCAGGAGCCACGCCAGGGCACCTGGACAAGGAGTAGTGTGGGTGCGTGGCATTTGGGGCAATGGCCAAGCCCCGGATCCAGGCCTCCTTCTCTGGTCACTGCCACTTTCCCTAGGCCAGTCTGAAATCTGTCCCTTAGCATCTGTGAGAACCGGCTCCATGGCTGCTGCCCTCCGAGGTCAGGAGAGTGAGTAGAGGCCGGATGGGTGACTGCCCTGGCCAGAGCGCCCCGCATCTTCCCAGCGAAGACTCGGGCTATGGCTGCGTTGTTGCTACCACTGTCTGACATTAGTTCATTTTAGCTTGAACTGGGCCTGGAGTAGCATTTCTAGCCAGGATTTGAAGGTTGGAGACAGTCTCAGGTTGTAAATGTCTGGGGGAGAAACAGGAAACTTGAACAGATGTCACCACCCCTCCCTGAGTGTCATGTGAGTGTGCAGAGGAGGCCTTGGCGTGAAAGGACTGGACCTGCAGTAGCTGGACCTTTAAGAAGAACTGTTCTCAGCAGGACTTCGGCGTCTTCTGGGAAAGGGAAGGTTTTATGTGCAAGGATGACCTTCCATGAAGGCTGGGCTCCTTGGTGAATTTGCTCCTCTGGGTTGGACAAAGGGACTGCGTGGTGGCCACCAGCCAGGACTCTGACTGTAGGAGGGTGATGGCTTTACACTTGGGCTCGTCCTCTCCTCCCTCCCCTCTCCCTGCTGCTCTCCTCCTCCTACCCTTACCTCCCCCTTCTTCTCAACAGCAGTCGAACCTTTCGGGAACACTTGGCACCCCTCCAGGCTTTCTGAGGTCTGTCAAGAACCGAGTCTGCCCTTGCAGACGGAAGACATTGAAATGCAAAGGCAAGCTGTCCAAACAGCAGTTCAGGAGGCATAATTCAGCACTAAATATATACTCCAAGGAGCACAGTGACCATCTCACTGCTCTGAGCCAAGACAATCACATGCTTTCTGTGCCTTTGCACGATTTGTTCCCTTTGCCTTAAATGCCCCCTGTACTGGACACTTGACATTGTCTTTGGCCACCCAGCAACTGAATGCCCTTCCTATGAGCCTCTGTGGGTACAGCATCCCTCCCCAGGGTAGGAGCCCGGAATGCCAATGCTTACTGTCCCAGCCTCCCTTGCAGCTAGGGCATGGCATGTGATCCAGACTCAAGGTCAAACCACTCAGATGCACTTGGCCTGACCTTGAGATCAGGAGCTGTTGAAGCACAGTAGTAGGGAGCCGGGAACCCCCTGTGGAGGTGGCTGGTGGTGGGAGCTGTGGTGTCCTGTGCTGGGGGCAGGGTGGCAGTAGGGTCCTCACTGGGCCAGTTCTGTGACATGCTTTAGTGCAATGCTCCGGGCTGTGTTGCCTAGAATGCGGTTCTCTGTCCCTCCCAGCAGCTCTGGCAACTCCTAGCACCCTTTCAATGAGTTCTTTTCCTGGTTAAAGGAGCCAAAGTCAGCACCTGTGCTTACAACTATGAACTCTGACTAGTACACTCTCTGTTATAGACTGAATATTCCCCACAGATTCATATGTTCAAATCCCAATGCCCAATGTGACAATATTTGGAGGTGGGGCCATTGGGAGGTGATTAAGGCATGAGGGCAGAGACCTCATGAATGGGATTATGTCCATATAAAAGGGACTCCAGAGGGCTCCCTCACACCTTCCTCCATGTGAAGACACAGTGAGAAGATGCCTATTAACCAGGAAATGGGTTCTCATCAGACACCGAACCTGTCAGCGCCTTGACATTGGAATTCCCAGCCTCTAACTGTGAGAATAGATTTCTGTCCTACCTGGTCTACGGTATTCTGTTATAGCAGCCCCAACAGGCTAAGACACCCTCCCTCTTCTTTCCACTGTCTGGCAAATTCCAACTCACCTTTAAACATTCTACTCAAATAACACCTCTTCCAGGAAGCTGGCATGGATTCCTCAGGCAATGAGAGCTAGAGCATCTGGGCTCCCAGGTGCATACAAGGTATCATGGGGGCTACAGCAAGACAGGAGACAGTTCAGATGCAATCCCTGAAAACGTGTGTAATTTGTCAGTCTACTGGGTGGCAGGGTGGGGAGGAGGAATAGGAAGGTGAGATAGTAAAGCTAAGAGGTTACAAGCTTCAGCTCAGGAGTTCAAGTTCTGGCTCAGCCACATGCTAACTGTGTGGTTTTAGGCAAATGACTTAAAATCTCTGTGCCTCAGTTTCTTCTTCTGGACAATGAGGTTATTAATAGGAGCTATCGCATAAGATTGTTGTGAGGATGAAAAATGACACATGAGAATGCTTTAGATGAGTGCCTGGCACTTAGCAAATGCTCAGGGAATATGAGTTATGGGTTTTGCAGGCAGCAGGGTACAGCATCCAGTAGGGAGATGTGAGTTCTATCCTAGCTTGGCCACCAACTCCCTGGCGTCTTGGCAAGGCTGTTTGAAATAAAGAGAATCCTATTTCAAACCAGCTTAAGCAAAGAGAATGAGGGTCTTTCATGGGACCCAACGGTAGAAAATATAAAGAGGGAAAATCACGAGGGCCTGGAACCAGGACTGGAAGGTTAGTGTCAGCAGGCAACCGTTTACTTCATCTTTGCCCTTCCTTCCTGGAGCAAATAAATCTATCTTCTCTGCTTCCTTTGACATGTCCACACAAGGGCTTTCTATGTCTCTTTGTGTACGTATCTCCCAAATTTACACGCAGAAACAATCTAATTATCTCTGAATCCCAATTTTCAGCTCCTAGTAGAGGAGCTCAGATGGACTCAGCTTGGGTGAGGATTCCATCAGCAGTGGCCAGAAGGTGGGGCTGTGTGGTACAAACCCGGCCGCCGGGGCCCCACTCCAGTAATGGGGTGTCCATCAGAGATAGTCACCAGGAGTGGGGCAGACCGGTCCTCTCTCTGTCTTGGTTCCTTTTCTACATAGAATGGTTTCATGAGCATATTATAAGAGCTGGAATGTTGTCAGCTGTAAGCAATAGAATACTTAACTAAGAGTGGATTAATTATCAAACGCTTTTATTTTCTTACATAACAAGAAGTCTGGAAGTAGGTATGCTGGCTTGTTCCATGGCTCCACTCTGTCATCAGGAAGCTGCATCACGGATGCAATTCTTCCATCCATCGTAGCCTGTTGCTTTTTGTCTTTGGGCTTACTGCTTCAGGGTTGCAAGATGGCTGCGGCCGCTCCAGGCGTCACACCTGCACAGGATAGTATCCAGACCAGGAAGCATAAGGCCTCTCCTCCTGCACTGATTTCTTTAATCAAGGAGTCTGCAGGAGACTTCTTACATTTCACTGGTCAGTGCTATATATGCACTGTGCAAGGGCATCTAAGAAAGTATCTGCCATTTTCAACTTTTATTACTGGAGAGAGAATTTACCAGGAAGAAGAAAGAGTAGAGGAATAGCTGCTCATTAGGCAACCAACCATGTCTGCCACAGTAAGACGCAAAGTATGGTCATTTCTGGAAAATAGCCTTTATTGTCTGCTTAAAATAAAAGCATTAAAGGCAGTGCTCAGTGCTAGTGTTGTTGATAGAAATTCAGAAACCATCCATGTGCAAACATATCATGTCCAAAAGGCAATGTTTAAGTCCATTTCTTCCTAAGCCCAAAGAGACTTTATATATAGGCCTTGGCAGTACACGTGTCTGTGTAAAGTGGAGTTTCACAAAAGGACCAGCGATGTGCTGGCATTGATTCTGGCTCTACTTGGTTCTTTTCAGCTCTTCAAAAATGTATCCAAAGATGTTTTTCTTTGAATTTCTTCTTTTCATGGTAAGAAGACACTTCTTTAAACAGCTCATGGGCCAACACTAATGAATAACGCGATGGCCAAGACTAAATGGATGCGCATGACTGCTTCACGCCATCTGTGGGGTGCAGGCAGAGCTGGCCTACTTTTCCTTCAGTGCATAGCTTTGTGCTTATCTGCGAATGTTTGTAAGTAGAGGAATTTCAGTGCAGATGTGAAAGTGTTTTTGAAATATGGATGGCTCTTATAATTTGTGTTATTTTTTTCTTTTTACATAGAAGTTTTTCTTTTGCTTGGGGCTCACTGAGGGTAGAAAGAAAGCTCAGAGAAAAGAGGTGAGGGTCCTATAATGCAGTGACTTCCTCCCCTAGTGCATGGGTGCGAAGTGACAAAGTCATGGATGTGCTTGTTTGGAGGCACTGAATACTCTGTGCCCGTCGTCGACATGCCGGGTGGCAGTAGGCTCTGGTACAGAGCACAGGCTTTGGAGCTAACTGACTTGGGTTTCATACCCATCTCTGCAACTGCCTTGGCTGAGAGACCATGGGGAAGCTCTTCTTCCTTTTGAGCCTCAGTGTTCCCAGCTTGGGCAAAGTCAAATCCTGTGTCTTAGGGTCTTTGTGTGGATCATGGGAGTTGGCCAGGTGAGTTTTTAAGTTCCTTTCCAACTCTGAGCTTCTGATTCTGAAGATTAGAGACTACCTCCAACACCATGATTCTCTCCTCTTCTTCCTCCTCCACCTTCTTTTCCACCATCATCTTCTTCATCATCACCATCCCTTGAGCGTTATGTTGTACTAGGCACCACCCTGAGCCCTCTACCTGTGGAGACTCACTGAATCCTCATGGCACACATTCCAGGTAGGTATTATTACTGACACCTCACAGATTAGGAGGCTGAGGCTCAGAGAGGTGAGAGGATTTGCCCAAGACACCCAGCTGGTAGGTGGAGTAGACATCGGAACTTCCAGGCTAGGATCTGTCCTACTGAGAAGGCATTCTGTCTCTTTGACTGTTTCTGATGCTTCTCAAAAAGGAACCCATGTTCCTCAAATAAATATGCTCCAGGGTAAAGCTGTGACCCCAAGGACCAGGCCTAGGGGAAGCGTTCATGCGGGTTCGGTTGCTACAGCCTCCTCTTAGAATGGGATCACCCTCCTGCAGGCGGAGAGCAGGGGTCTTCCTCACAGGCGGCCTCTGCCCCAAGTGGAGTTGACTCCCATGGAGGGCATTCGTGTTTGTGCCTGCTCAGCATCAACCTCCTCTTCTTTTGGTGACAGTGTCTCAATTTTTTCTTGGAGAAGTCACCTCAACTCCACTCTTAATGCATCTGGGGAGACTGACTCCTCTCCATCCATTTCCTACTCATATGTCAGGGATGGTCACATGATCTAATCTTGGCCAATCAGAGTATTTCTTCCATCTGACCAAAGTTCAAGGCTAAGTGCTCAAGTTGTCTAGTGATCTGCAATCCTGGGACTTTTGTGGAACCACTGGGAAAGACAAGATTCTTTTCTACTGGCGGGCTTCTGGGCTCACCAAGTGTGAAAGTCTTTCTTAGAGGCTGAGGCAGAGAAAAATAGAACTGAGAGATGGCAGAAGGCACATTTGAGTACCTAGATCCATCAATTTGTCTCTTGCAGTGGGAAAAGTCATGACTGATACACCTGCCGTCCCTGCAATATACTGATGGCGTAGGCCATGGAGGCAGTCATTCTAGCACAATTTTCTGCACATCTCTCCTGCAAAAAATTCTTTGATACTTTCATGTGTGTAAGGATTGACATCCCCCTCCGCCAGCACACACAAGCTCAGACACTTTTTGGTATACAACTTTGGCTTGGAGATTGCTTCATTTTGGCTCTTTTTTATGCAAGTAACTTCTAGATTCCTCTTAGAAGGGAAGAAGGATTCCCCTTGATGGGAGCTGGAATTGGGGTGCGGGCAGAAACCAAGGCAGCCCTGGGGACAGGAGGCTCTTGTGTTTCTTTTCTTGCGGCAACTCTATTTCTCTCTGCTCTTGTGTGCTCTTCTCTAGTTTCATCCGCCAGAGCCCTCTGCCTCCTCATGAGTCCTGCTGCCTCTAATCTTCATGAGCATCGAGACCCTGACTTGACCCCATGACATCCTTTCAGCTTCAGTTCTTGCCGGAAACTCCCGAGGGAGGAGTAGGATCGCCCATTCACCCTTTCCTCACCCACCTCGGGCTGCTGCAGGTCAGTCTGTGGCTTCTTAGCTCTGCCACCCGTCTTGGGTCCCGACGGCCGTGCCTGGGGTCGTGAGGTGGTCTGGTATCCGAGTGGTACCCAACCAGCTGTGGCGTCACGTGGCCTACATAAGGAGGAGCTGTGACGGGGCAGCGCTGTGGTTCACATCTCTGCCAGAAAGGCTCTATTGCACAATAGCCTAAATTGTCACTGAGTCGTGGTGAGGACTGTTTCATGTGAGAGTTAAAACTAAGAAGTCAGCTCCCGTGGAGCTTACGGCCCACGTGGGGAGATGGACAGCAGACAAGAAAATGCCCCAGTACAAGCTAAGCATGGTCAGTGGTAAAACGTGGGCTGCTGTCGGAGAGAGCAGTGGCGAGGGGTGGAGGGACCACAGCAAACTATGCAGTCAAGGAAGGCTCCTTGGAGATGTCATCCGAGCCAGAACTTGAACAATCAAAGGATTCAGATGGATCATTCTGGTAGGCAGAGAAACAGCATATCTGAACGCCTCAAATTGGAAATAAAACAGCGTATTTGAGGAACTAGCAATGACCTTGCCATGGAACATTCAAGGCAAGGGGAGAGGGTGTCAGGATGTAGTCAGAGATGTCAGCAGGGCCAGATGATGCGTGGGTTCTGGTTCATGTTTGATTCTGAGCACATGGGAAGGCGTCAATGGATAAGATCCAATTTATACTTTTAAGGTCTATGACCTTGAGAAAGCCATGTTATGTCTCCAGGATTTTATTTTTCTCCTCTGTAAGATGTAGATGAGAATCAGGCCAATTTTGAAGGACCCTGTAAAGATTAAGTGAGAAAATGAGCTAAATGAGATAAACCTGTTTGAAAATGGCTGGGCCTTGGCAGGCGCCTGTAAAGGTTTCCTTTCTTCTTTTTCTTTTGAAAAGAAAGTGCAAGGAGTCCGTCAGCAAGCTCCCTTCTCCCTGACCAACCGAGGCACATTTTGGTCTCACGGTTTCAGTTTTTTATCCTCCCAGCACACACCCAAATCTGGCCATCGTCTGCTCCCTTCTCATCCTTTTATTGAGGACTTTGTACATATACTGTTTGGGATTATTGCATTTCATACATCTTTTCCACTGTTAATCGTTCCAAATCCTGTTTCCATTATTTCAGCCCTGCTCTCGGGGCAGAGTTCCTTTCCTTGTTTAGCATTTATGTAACTTGTCTTAAATAAACCTTATCATGATTTCATCTGAATTGTCCCATATTGGGTAGATTTTAGCTGAATGTGGGAGATGGTGATTTTATCATTAACCCCATGGGGAAGAGAGATCACACCTGCACGGTACAGGTACACTGGAGGGAACCTTGGGACCAGAGAGAATAGGGTCCAAACTCATGAGTTCCTCTTTTCTGGCTGTCAGGCCTTGGGCAAGTGAGCTCACCAGTCCTACCCCCAGTTTCCTCATCTACATAAAGGAGGATAAAAATAGTGCTGACCTTGTGGGGTGGTTGTGCCTAGCACCCAGCAGGTGTTCAATGTTAGCTGCCTCCTTGGTCTCCCTCCCCGCCCCCACCCCATGCCTCATTCTTTGACCTTTATATGGATGACCTTTGTCTAATTCCTGGCATCCACCTTTTCAGGATCCATGGGCCTCCTTGTACACCTCTTTTCATGTGCCATGGACTGTAGTCTTTGGAGTTAGTCTGACTTGGGTTCCAGTCCCAGTTCTTCTGCTTGTCAACTGTGTCACTGAAGCTCTTGGAGACTCACTTTCCTCATGTGCCAGGGGGAGAAACCCAGAGTACTACTATGTTTGAATATTGGTCCCCTCCAAAAATCGTGTTGACATTTAACCCCCAATATGGCAGTACTGAGGGATGGGACCTTTAAGAGGTGACTGGGTCATGAGGGCTCTGCCCTCATGAATGGATTACCCATCCATTGATTCATGGATTAAGGGGTTAATGGATTAATGGGTTATCACAAGAGTGGGACTGTTGGCTTTATAAGAAGAGGAGGCAAGACCTGAGCTAGCGTGCTCAGCACCTTTGCCATGTGATGCCACGTGATGCCCTCTGCCGCCTCGGGACTGCAGAGAGTCCCCACCAGCAAGAGGGCCCTCACCACATGCAGTCCCTCTACCTGGGAGTTCTTAGCCTCCATGACTGCAAGAAATAAATTCCTTTGCTTTATAAATTACCCGGTTTCAAATACTCCATTATAAGCAACAGAAAATGGACTAAGACAAGTACTAACCTCTGAAGTTATCACAAACATTCACTGAAATAACGTTCTGGAAGCACTCACTGCAGAGCCTGGTGTGTTGTGTGTGGTCAGTGAATGGTATTGCTATCGCACATTACCGGAACACTAGACTCTAAACCCCTTGAGAGCAAGGACTGTGTTTTTCATCTTTGTATGACCTTGGCCTTGCAGAGAGCCTGGCACACTGTGGGCCCTCAGCTGGTTTCAGTTCCTTTCATCTCCTACAACAAAAATAGAGCTGCTTGGTGGCCAAGTTGGCCAGAACACTGGCGTCCCTATAAAATCCTACCTGTTTACACAAATGCCACTTTCTGACATCCTGGAGACAGGGCAGGACTGCGGAGTGAAATGCCTCAGGACTTGATTGAGCAATCAAACTGCAGGCCGCTGGTCCCGGGCTAGGTCGGGGGAAGCCAGGGCCACACGAGGCCTTCTCTAAAGGGAAAGACCTTGCTTTTGAAGAGCGGATTGTCTTATTTATGTGTCCTCTTCTCATTATTTTCCTGAAAACCTTTTGAGAATGTCACTGGGAGTCAAAAAACACAGTTTGCCAAAATTGGAGGCCTTGTAACCACAGGGCCTGGTCCTGGTGACCAGACGGAGACCAAACTGTGACCTCTGGCGCTGGATGCTGTTTATGGCTGGCAAAAGACCACTTTGGGTTTCACAGTAAAAAGAGTTAGAAAATTGTATGAAAGGGCTCAGAGGACTCACGGACATCAAATAGCTCTTACAAAACCAATGTTGTAATTAGTTAAGTATAAATGAATCAGAACCATATGGCTTAAAAGTTAAAGGAAAAAGAGTTGGAGGAAAAAATGTCCTTTGGGATTTAATCAAACAAAAAATGCTGGAAAAATTGTTGATATTCACCAAGTTCAGCCCCCGATGGGGTCCTCCCCGTCCCATGTTAGCATTTTCCTCCTTCCCTGGCTCTCTCTGTGCAGCAGGGGCGACTTCTGGGTCCGCTCTCTTGATGCTGGACAATGTGGGGGTGGAGGGGGCATTAGTTAGAGAAAGGCTCAGGCCTCTGGGGAGCGTGGAGGAGGGGTGCCCAAGCCGGCCCTTAGCGGATTGGGAAGGGCTTCCCTAGGGAAATGATCCGGGGCCAGGCTCACAGACAGGTGGGCACCGGGGGGTGGCATTTTGGAGGAGACAGCAGTGCGTGTGCATACACAGCATAGACTAAGCTGGATGATTATGGAATTGCAAGTCATTTGGAATGGCTGGTTCTCAACTCACTTCCCTGCCCACCCAGTTAAAGGTGCCGGCCCCTCCCTGGGCACTTTCTGTCTTATCACCTCATGACATTTTCCTTGTGGCACTTTTCACAGTCTGAAATGCTCCTGTTTCTTTCTTTCTCTCATTGTTATTTGCCTTCCCCTAGAATGTAAACTTCTTGAGTGAAGGGATCTCATTTGTCTTGTCCCCCTGCTGTGTCCCCAGCAGCTGGCACAGCACCCGATGCGCCATGGCATGTGCAGAGCGGATGAGCGGGAGATGAAGGAGCGAGTGGCTGAAGGGTGGAAGGCAGGAGGGGTGGGGAGGGGAGAAACACTGCAGGAGTGGGCAGCAGCCGGGTCCGAAAGACTCCGCACAGGTGCTGAGAGGCTCCTGACGGGAATGGGGAGTCAACAAAGGGCTTTAAGCAAAGACATGACAGAGTCACACTGAACTGTGTTGGAAGGAGACGAGGGTGGGATACCTGGGACCCAGGAGAAAGCGAGAGCCAGCCAAATCCCAAGTCTGTCTGGCCTTTCCCTGTCACTCCTGATTGTGTTGGAATACGGTGGCACATGCAGAATGGGTGCCAGGTGTACGCTGCGGAGTTAATGAGTGATAGATGCTCTGGCTCCCAAGGGCCGCACACAAGCCATTATTTTCTCATTTAGAAAATGAATCTCGTGGCTCGCTGTGGAAAATCATCTTCCAGAAAAAAGAAAAAGAAAGATGTGTATGTCTGCTCCGTCTAGAATGTTTTCCCTGAACCAGATTCTCCTTCTGGGGGTGGCTGCCCCCCGGCAGCTCTCGGGCTACGTGAAGCCGGGCGGGGGTTTCTCTGACAGTTCAGCAGAGTCACGAGGGGTGGGGTGGGAAGCACTGGGGCTGCAAACTAGGTAAGTTGCTCAATGTTCCCGGAAAACCTCCGAGGACAGAACTGTGTGATTTGGGGGAGCATTTTAGGCACAGAGTCGTCTTCGCGTTAGGAGAGAAATGTGCACCCCAGGCTCTCGGAGTCACTCACAACAGTGTGTTGTTGCTGGAGGCCCCAGAGGAGCCTGGACGCAGCTCCCTTCGCGGGTGGCTGAGCCCCTCCGAGACAGCCGTTTCCTTTCCCAGACACATCGGTCTTTACCCGTGTTCAGTGCTCCTGCTCTTCTGTGTTAGGGCCCCCAGCTGCGGGAGAGGCCCGTCCTCCTCTCTGTGCAGCAGACACTGCAGTCACCAGAGCTAGCTCTTCCTAAGCCTTCACCGAGTGCCTGCTCTTGTTCCCGGCACATTCCAGGTGTATCATCTGGTTGGACCCTCAGCTCAGAAGCTCAGACAGGTGAAGTCGCTTGCTCAAGGTGACACCATCAGGATCAGTGGAGGCTTGCGCTCTGCCCCTCTTACTTTCCCTCACCTCAGGTGATTTTAACCTCTGCAGATGGAGCTTGCTGGAAACCCAAGCCTACCCCTTCCTACTACGTCACATAACTCTGCCCAAGTCTTATCAAGAAGGATCTGCCTTCCCTTCTCGATTTAAACAGCAACATCTGCAGTGAGCATTTCTGGGTTTCGGACTATTCAGTAGCCAGCAGCACTTCCATTTCCCTATGGAGACCCACCCTTCTGCCATTGCGTGTAGACATGGGACAGTGGGTGGTGCACCTGCCTCCTACACCGAAGCACAAGCACCCAGTTCTCCCCCTCTGCCCCAGCTGCAACCAAAGGGTGGCACATAATCCAGGCTAGGGTGGCCAGATGTTCCCTCTAGGACCTAGGTCCTTGAGTGAGTGATTTGGGGCCGGGAGGAATGGCTGCAGCCTCTCCAGGCCAGCGGCACTGGTGGTGTGCCGGCCACCTCTTCCCGTGACCTTGCTAAGTCCCCTGTTGCTTAACCCTCTGGCAATCCCTTGATTTCTGGCCCTTTTCCAAACCTCATCACTATTCTCTGCCAATTTTATGAGCCCCTGATAGCCTTCCAATAAATTCCATTTGATTACCACACAGCTTGCAAACAAGAACCCTGACTAACACACAACCATTTATTAAACGCTAAGTATGAGCCAGACACTTGACATGTGACATCTTGTCAGATCCTCAGGCACCCCGGCCAGGAAAGCATTATTATACCTATTTCCAAGTGAGGACACTGAGGCTCAGGGAGCTGTCGCAACATGCTCAGCATTGCCCAGCGTGGGAACTGGAACCCAGGACTTGCCTGATTCTGAATCCTGAGCTCTGCCTTTTGTGCTTTTCACCTGTTCCAGCTCACGGTGCCCTGGGGAGCCAGTGCCGGCCAGCCCAGGACGTCCCGCATCCAACCTGCATTGCTGGCTTGAGACTTGGGGCAAAAAAGTACTTTCAAAATCTAATTTGCTCACATACATGAACACCTGCCAGGAAGGAATTTGAGGCGTTTGGTCTAAACATGGAAAAGCTGAGTTCATTTGCCCCAGAGGGGGCACCTGCAGGGAAAGGGAAAAATGGTTTTAACCCTTTTTTTGAGTCAGAAAATGAGGCCACCAAACTCTCCTTTCATCCCTCCACTATCAGGTCTCATCTGCTGTGAATTCTGCAAATGAGACTCATTGTAAGATGCAAGAACCGCAAGAGCGGAAGAAATCCATGGAAATTATGAATTCTTTTTGTGCCTTTTCTATTGTCAGTTTGGGGGATATTTGTAAGTAGTGTGAAATGAGTGTGAAGAACCCATTTAGTTTCATGCAGCTTCCTGGGGGAAATTTAGGAATTCTTCAGATCCAAGAGTTTTGGGATTTTAGGGCCTTTGAGAGACCTGGCCTGTTGAATACTCCCCCGCCCGCCACCTTACCTGATCGCCTCCCGAGTGGCTCCTCAAGATTGTACTTTCTTAATGATGTGAAAAGACATCTGAGTAAATCTGTAGTTGAGACTGCAGGAGAAAAAGAAACTATATCACACGCTCCTTTGTCGATGGAAATGCAGAACTTCAGATTCAAACCCGTGTGTGCATCCAACAATTGGAAGCTGAGTTCCCATTTCACTGCGAACTGCCCCGACCACTCTGCAGTCGCGGATTAGGAAAGACCCACAGCCATTTTGTGGACATGGGTGTCTTTCAGGACAGCGGCTCAGATTTCTCAGGAGTCATGCCCGTTGGTTCGGGTTTCAGAGGCTGCCTTTGTGTACAGATGTGAAGATGAGTCTCACCATCAGATGCCTGAACTGGCCATGTGGCTGAGGTTCAGGGGGACCTGCTGAGGCAGAATGAAAATGGTGCCTGTCCAGTAGCCCTGTGACCCTGATCATGGAGGTGGGTATAGATCCTAGAACTATAGCCTGATGTTTCTGGCCAAGCTCTGGGCAGTATCTGGGCCCACAAAGATATGTGAAATTATGTGGGTTTTTTTTTTTTTTGTATTGTAAACATTGAGGTCTATCTACTCCACAGTAATAAAGGATGACTGTAGGGAACACAAACCCATTTCAGATAGCTCAGAGAAAAGAGTGATTAGTTGGAGATTAGCAAAGATTTTTATCAAAAGAAAGCACAGAGTACAGCCAGGCTTGTGGGAGCTAGAAGGCAGGCTGGCAGCTCGTCTCTCCCTTTCTTCCTTTCTGGCACCTCTGCTTTTCCCCGGGAGGCAGCAGGCCAGCCTCTCTGCCTCCCTGTGGTTTCCGTCTCTCCACAATTTTGGCTCACACTGAGATTTTAGCACCTCCTCCAGCCCCGTCTCCGTATGACCGTCCAGGTTCAGCCCCATCTATCAAGGCTGCTGGCTCTGGGACTGTCTGATGTTTTGGGGGAGAGTGTATCAGCTATCTGTTGCCACAGTAATGCTGTGTAACAAACATTCATGCCTCAGTGTCATACAAGGAAGAAAATGTACTTTTGTGCACTAGTTGGTTCCGCTGGGCCACACTGAGCTTGGCAGGACTCACTCATGCGTCTGTGGTCAGCTTCGGGTAGCTGGGTGGCTCTGTGAATCTAGGATAGGCTCTCTCCTACGTCTGGACCTCACCTGAGTCAAATGGGCTGACTTGGTTTTATTTACCTGAAAAAGATATTTATTTTACTTTCACTTTTTAAATTGTTAATTATTATGGGTACGTAATATATTTATAGGGTACATGTGATGTTTTGATACAGACATACAATGTTTAATAATCAAATCAGGGTAACTGGGGTGTCCATCACCTCAAGCATTTATTATTTCTTTGTGTCAGGAACATTCCAATCCCACTCTTTTGGTTATTTAAAAGTATGCCCTAACTTATTGTTGATGGTAACAATTTTGTTGTGCTATCAAATGTTCATTCTGTCTATCTAACTATATTTTTGCACCCATTAACCATCCTTTACTTTCACTTCTGAAGGATAGTTTTGCTTAACATAGAATCCTGGGTTGACAATTTTTTTTTTCTTTCAGCATTTTTAAGATGCTTTTCCATTGTCTGTTTGGCTTTATTATTTCTGATAAGAAGTTAGTCATTTTTAGAGTAGTTCCTTTGCATTGTGTTATTTTCTTCTGGCTGCTATGAAGATTTTCTTTTTGTCTGTTTTTTCAGCAGTTTGACTGTGACATGCCTGGGTCTAATTTTCTTTGTATTTATCCTTCTTGGGTTTTGCTGAGCTTTTTGTTTTGTTTTTCACTACATTGCTAGGTAAACAAGTGAGACCACTAGATATATTTTTACATGTCACGGAAACTCCATTTTCTTTGCCTTTTCTTCTCTGTTCTACAGATTGGATAATGTCTATTGTCTATTTTCAAGTTCACTGATCCTTTATATTTTTATCTCCAACCTGCTGTTAAACCCACTCAGTAAATTTTTAATTTCATATGTTATAGTTCTTAGTTCTGGAATTTCTATTTTTTAAAGTAGTTTTAATTTCTTGGCTGAGATTCCTCAACTGTTCTATCATTATGGAATGCTTTTCTTTAAATCCTTGAACACATTTTTAATACCTGCTGTGAAATGCTCTTCTGCCAATTCAAACATTTCAATTGTCTCAGGATTGCTTTCTCTTGCCTATTATTTTCTCTTGAACACAAGTCACATTTTTTCTGTTTCTTTGCTTATCTAATAACATTTTATTGTATACCTGAGATTTTGAACCACACCTTGTAGAGCCTCTGCATTCAGTTCTCTTCCTTTGAATAGTGTTCATCTTTGTTCCAGCAAGCAATTAGCTTGGTTGAGTTTGAATTCCAAACTCAGTCTCCCCTGAGGTGGATAACAGCTGAACCGCTCAATTCCTTCAAATTCTCAGCTGTTCCTTTTTGCTGAGAACCTTCCTGACAGATGCACAGTTCAGAAGGCAATAAGAATTTGAGACAGAGTTTTTGATGCAAATTTTTGAGGTTTCACATTTTGTGGCTCCTTTCCAGTATTTCCTCCTCACTTTGTACCCTTAAAACTCCGTCTTCTGACTCCTCAAGCCAATATGACTGAGGCTTTTTGCTTAAGTTCTGGCCACTCTGGGCTACATAGACTGAGAAGTATTCTAAGGCGAAAATGTGGTCAACTTCCCTCCAGTTTCTGTCTGCTTTTGGTAACAGGTTAACCATTGCCTTCAAGTGGTTACTTTGTCCAGAGTGTACATTGTGACTTGCAGGAGGCTTATTATACTACAGGTTACTCTACTGGAAGTATAATTCCCTGTGGTTGTGTATCAATATGCTTATTTGCTAAATGTCTGCCTTCCTCACTAGAGGGATCTCCATAAGGGCAGGGGCCATTGAGTTTTATTTACTATTGCAGTCTTGTTGCCTGATATTTAGTAGCTGCTCAATAAATACTAACAGGGTGAATAAATGTTACTTACTTCTCACAATTCCCACATCATCAGGTACCAATGTTCTTTCCATCTTTCCCCTCTGTTCCCCACAGCTTTGTCCTTAGGCTAGCTCTTCTCATAGTCACAGGACAGCTGCTACAGTTCCAAGGGACTCGTGGAGATACGACAATGCCAAGAGGAAGAGGAGAGATTGTCTTTTCCCAGGCTTTTGCTGTTAAGAGCAGAGAAACTTTCCCCATAATTCCTCTAGCTGGCTTCCCATCCTACTTCATTGGTCAGAAATGGCCCTTGAGCCCACATCCTCGGTGGATTACTAGTGAGGGGAGTGGGGCCACTATGAGTGGTTTACACTAATCAGGACTTATCCCTGGATCACTTGAAAGAAGGCAGACAGCAGAACAAAATCTTTACGTGGTTAGCAAGGAGAAAGGGAGTGAGATGACCAACGGATGACAACCAGTAGTGACTTCTGCAAATGACTGGCAAAATCAGATCTGGGCTCTGTCTTCATGGAGCACACAGTCTGATGGGAAAGATTTATCTAATAGCCCTATAAACTCGTAATTAAAACTGAGGTCAATGTTCTTAAGGAAAGGAAATTCAGTTGTATAATAACATATAACAAAGAAACTGAACTAGGTTGGAGGTGGGGGTGGTGAGTGTGGTTGGGGAAGCCCAGAGCATGGTCTGCAGGACGGCTGGCCTGGATTCAAGTTCCACTCCACATCAAGCTGAGTGCCCATCAATTCACGAGTGGGTAAAGAAAATGTGGTGTATATATACACCATGGAATACTACCCTGCCATAAAAGGAATGAAATAATGTTGTTTGCAGAAACTCACATGGAGGGCGATACCATTATCCTGAGTTAACTATCTCAGGAATAGAAAACCAAACACTGGATGTTCTCACTAATAAGTGGGAGCTAAACGATGGGTACACGCAGGCACAAAGAGATATAAAGGATACTGGAAACCAGGAATGGGGAGTTCAGGAAGGGGACTGAGGGATAAAAACTTACCTATAGGGCACAGTGAACACTATTCTGGTGATGGGCACACCAAAAGCCCTGACGTAAGCATTAGACAACATATTCATATAATGAAAACATTTGTACCCCTTTAATATTTTGAAATAAAAAAAGAAGTCAAATTCCACTCCACTTCCTGGCTGTGTGATTTTGGATAAGTCACTTCACCTCTTTGAGCCCAACTTCATCTATAATAATCTTTCCTAGGGGTGTTAAAGGATTGAATGGGCCACGGTATGTAACCACTTGGCACATAGTAGGCACTTCAGTGGTTCCTTTCCCAGTTTAAAGAGGGGCGGGGAGTGTATATTTGGAGTTAGCAAAAGACAGGATGATTCCTCATGTTTGTTTTGGAAAACAAGTCTTAGACTGACGGCCGTGACAGGGTCTGACATCATCGGGCCTCAGTCAGGAGCATTAAGAATCACACTCTTAATTAAAAATATTCAGAGTTTGTGACTAATGGCAATCCTTTTCAGATCCTTTCCCTAAGAATTTAATTTTTCTCCCCACCCACCCAGAGGTCAGGCTTATAATGTAACAAGTACAATAAATCTTCCGCTGAAGATGGCCTCTCTCTAGAGCAAGCAGGAACAGGGCTCATCTGGATTAGAAACCTAGACGGTTCGGAGTCACCTGGTGAGGTTTACGTGCACAGCTGGGGCCCAGCCTACCTAATTAGGACCAGAGAGTGGCGGAGGAGGAGGGGACGGGGCGCGTATTCTAGGTGTCTTCCTCCAGTGTCTGTTTCTAATAACAGCAGCAAGTAGCAGAGGCGGCGGGGTGAGTGTGGAGCGCAGTGACATCATCCCCCCAGCTGTTTTACACATCTGTAACATGGCTCATTAGGACTCTCTTAACACCTCATCCTTCCCTGTTCCACGCAGCTCCAGTTGCATGAGAGAAGGTGCTCTTGCATGTGAGGGGCCTGGAGATTGGGGCTGACTTCAGGGTCAGAGATTCGCTTGGGCTCTCTACCAGTCGTTAGAATGTGCACAAGGACACCCCCGTTCAGCATGTGCTCCTTTCAAGTGTTAATGGCTTCAATATGAGGCTGGCACTTCTGCCTGATCGCTGGTGCTCGGGGCCAGCTCAGTACTGGGGAGTAGACCATCTGCAGCAGCTGCGAAAATGTTTTTGCTTATTTTGAGCATTCTAAGTTTTTCCTAGCCATGAATAACAACAATCGAATAAATCATCCCACAGTGTGTAGGATGGCTGTTTTTTTCAACAAGAACAAAAAAAAATGGCATATCATGTGCTGTGGATATTACACATAAAAAATTCCACCATATTTATGTGCAGTGGTTTAACTAAATATATTTAGATATTTGAGACTGTCTTAAATCACACGAATGCGAAAATCTTCCTAGATTTCATTGGAGAGCCTCAATGACTAAACTAAAAAAAGAATTCTATTACTATTAATATCAAGTGTAGTGCATGTTCTGAAATAAGATATAAATGACATTTACAAAATAAAAAAAGAAACTTTGTCAATAGACAACCTCATGGAATAGAGTAGAGTCCCAGATTTAGGAGACCTTGGTTTGAGTTCTGAATTTTACTAGGGAGTTTTTTGAGGGTGTTCATTTTAACTCTCTAAATTTCCCCTTTTTTGAATGGGGATGATAAAATGCCTCTCCTAGGTTTTTTGAGAGGATTGAAAACACAGAATTTGGAAAGTGCTTAGCGTTATACCTATCCCAAGGTTAGTGCTTGAATATGTTAGCTATTATTATTATTATTGATATTACTGTTCTTATTTCTTCTACAACTGTGTTATTGTCAAAATGCAAAGTAATAATGATACATTTTCATCAGCTATTAAGTGCTGCATGTATCATGTTTCAACTACTATAAAATGGCATTAATTAAAAGATCATTATTTTATTGTTTCTAAGAAATAAAAAAGGGTGCCCATCAAACAGTGGCACATTGCTTTCTTGTTCTATCAGCCATGAGAGGTATTCTTTTCAGTTAGGATAGAGTAGGTTATGCTGCAGTAACAAACAACTCCAAAGTCCCGTGGCTTAACACAACCAAAGTGTATTTCTAGCTTATATTACATGTCAAATGTCGAGCTGTGCTCACTGTGATCACTTGGGAACAGTATTAGTTTGCTAGGGCTGCCGTAACAAAAGTACCACGGACTGGATGGCATACGTAACAAATCTATTGTCTCACCGTTCTGGAGTTCTCTTTCTCCATGGCTAGTCGATGGCTGTCTCCTCCCTGTGTCTTCTCTCTGTGCCTGTCTGTGTCCTGATCTTCTCTTCTTGCAAGGACATCAATCATGTTGGACTAAGGCCCACACTAATGACCTCATTTTAACTTAATTATCTCTTTAAAGGCCCTATCTTCAAATACAGGCACAATGTGTGGTACTGGAGTCAGGACTTCAACAGAAGAATTTTGAGGGGCACAACTCAGCCTATATCAGGAACACAGACTAGTGGAGGCTCCAGCTGTCCACGTCCCCCCACGATCATGTGGCTGAGACAGAGGCACATGGCAGCTGCACTGGCTTTTCAAGGCTTCCACTTGGGAATCACACTGTTGGCCGAAGCAAGTCACAGGGGCACGTGTAACTTCAAAGGGCTACACAACTGCGGAAGTGCAATGCCACTTTGTACCTAGAGCAAAAAGAATTGGCAATTTTTTTGACACTAACATGAAAGAAACGTATATCTTAGAACCAATAAAATAGGAGATGTGAGAGATTATAAGTATTGCATGGTAAGGGGGATAGTTTGAATGAATAGGACTGACTTAGTCAAGTCACCCTCTCTAGGCCTCAATTTTCCCATCTAGAAGATGGACTTGGCTGGGCACAGTGGTTCATGCCTATAATCCCAGCACTTTGGGAGGCTGAGGCAGAGGATTACTTGAGACTAGGAGTTCAAGACCAGCCTGGGCAACATAACAAGACCCCATCCGTACAGAAAAATAAGAACAATTGGCCAGGCATGGTGGAGGATGCTTGCAGTCCCAGCTACTCTGGAGGCTGAGGTGGGAGGGTTGCTTGAGGCCAGGAATTCAAGGTTACAGTGAGCTATGATTGCACCACTGCACTCCAGCCTAGGCAATTGGGCGAGACCCTGTCTTTGAAAAAATAGAGGAAAAAAAGAAAAAAAACAGACTAAATGGTTCTCTAATTATCAATAATTTAATGATCATAAATTTTAGTAGTCATTAAAAGTACAAGAATCAAATTCTGGAAAGCATCAACAATCTCTTGAGCCTTTGAAAATGAGCTAATTTTATAGATCGAGCCCTCTTTTCTTATAAGCAGGTCCATGAGTATAGAAAGCTCGTGCTGTGTACCGTTGCCATTTGCTTCCTCATTGTGCATTTTTCCTCTTCGGGAAGCTCCCGAGGTATGTGGTCATGCTAAGAAATGGAGACTACGCTGGGCGGGTGTCTCTCACCACCATACTCAGTGCAGGGATGTGCTCATGACAAAACCTGACAATAAGATGAAAATACATTCTTTTCTTCCTGAGGCTGCTGGGAGAGTGTCAGGATCTCTCCCCTGGGTGTGAGGCAGATCATACATAAGGTTCAAAGCTGCAAGAACCATTTTTTCACCACAAGAATCCTTAGAAGGGAGCCAACCTGGTGCTAAGAGTCGTCAAGAGACCAACCTTATCTGATATTATTTGAGTCCTTAGATCTAGCTGTGCCTGAAGCCAGAACTATTCAATAACATGATCAAAAATTCTCTCTTTGGGCTTGCAACTGAAAAGCTGGAATGGTCCTATCTGATAATGGAGTGGGATAATAATTTTGGGCATTTAATCTAATAAGAATCCCAATATCATACCTGAATACTGAAAGAGATAACAGTATATAAAAAACCCATTTCTATCAGTTTCCTACAATGCCATCAGAATTCCTGTCTCACAATTTAATTTTCTGAGTTGAGCTTTAATGCCATGCATGGATAGCCATATGAAACTCACTAATGTATTTATTATAAAAATATCACTGAAGACATTGTCTCATGCATCACTCAATGATACTTTCATAAGTAAATTTCTTTTAGAATTCAGCATTAGGAGAAACCCGAGGAAAAGATATGCCCTTTTCTTTTTCTGAATATGTGAATAACTAATCTTGTATTCCTTTTTGCTTTGGCTTCCAGGAAGCTCAGAACCAGATTCAAGCCTCAATCTCAAGTTTTTCTACACTACCTTGTGATTGGCACATTTTCCTTTACTTTGATTCTTATGTTCTGTGTATCCTACACATTCTATATGCTTTTGTTTTACACCACTCCAGACTCCTTAATGGAAGAAGCTGTAAACAAACCGACAAATGCCATGTTATTGCCATTATAAAAGCCATTATGGGAGAGAAAGAGCTTGTAACCATGCTAAACATTTCCTATGAGTTGAAATCCGAAAAACTAGGCAGAGACCCCCAAGTTCAGGTGTTGCTATGAATTACAGGAGCCATGCATTTTCATGCTCCTGATTCACGCAGCTTTCTGTTTTTAATATAACAGTCGAGGGACCCGAGGAGATGAATGCTTTGCTGTGTGACCTGGGGGGAAGAAAAGGGATACAAATCCAACAGGCGTGGCTGTGTACCCTCCGTGGGACCTCGGGCAAGTCACGTAACTCCTCTGGGTCTTAGTTTGCCTTCATGGAAAGGAGGAAATACCCATCACAAGGAGCTGCGGTGGAGGGTGGGGGAGATCCCGGAGGCACGGTGCCGAGCACAGTGCTTGGCAGACTGGGGACCCCAGAGGCCAGCCATGCTTCCCTTTTGCAGGACAACACCCCTGGCTTTCTGCACCCGAGGCCTCTGCCTGTTTGCAGAGCCACATGTCAGACATCACCTCCACATCCTATGAGTCTCCCCTCTGGTCTCTGTCTGTCGATCTTCACCCAGAGGCAGCTCGAGAAGCAGCTGTGTGTGTTCCGTGTATTGTGTTCCCATAGCCACACTGCAGAGACTTGTCCTCTATGGGATTTAGCGTCCCCTGGATGAGCCCTACATGAGATTTTTTTTTTTTCAGAAGGTGTTAAGGGAAAGCTTTGCTGCAAATTATTTTCTCTCTTATAATAAATATTAGGCAACTGATGCTCCCCGATCCCCACTTGGGCTGCTGGGAAGTGCAGAATTAAAAATGATGAGAAGATAAATAACTTCAGCTGAAAACCCAATCTCTGCATCTGTCAAGGGACGTGTGCTGAAGCCCCTGGTGCGGAGACACTCACGGCCCGAGGGGAAGGTGGAGGGGCCAGTCAAGGGCGAAGGAGGAAGAGGATGTCGGGGGAGAGCCCAGGCATCCTCAGAGTTATTTTCTCAAAGCCTTGACTTTCTTCTGGAACTTACAACTTTCTTCCTCTAGATTTTGGCTATCGCAGACCATCCCACAGCCAGCCAACCCCGAAGCATGTGAGCCATCCCGGCCAAGATCAGCAGAGCCACCTGGATGACACACAGCTGGCTTCGGACGCATGAACGAGCCAGCTAAGACCAGTAGACCCGCTCAGCTGACCTGTAAGCTCGTGAGCAATAATAAACGCTTATTGTTTTAAGCCACTGAGTATAAGGATGGCTTGTATAGACCAACAGCTGATACACTCTTCCTGCAGTGCTCGGGTACACAGTACGTGCTACATAAAGGCCTGTTTTGTGGGTGAGACAGTCTCATGGCGTGGAATTGAGGACCTTCACTATTGTGTGGCTTTCGTGTATGTCCTGGCTGACTTCAAAGTTGAAGGAGGGAATCTAGCTCCAAGAAGAGTGTGTCCACCAGTGGGTCCAGGCGACCTGACTACAGTCCCAAACTGCTGCCTGTCTGTCTACGTGGGTCACGTCTATTCTAGGCCCTCAGTTTCCCCATCTACAAAGTGAAGGGGAGGGCTGGGCTTGGATAGGGGGCAGCCAGAACCTTAGCCACCAAACCATCAAGCCACCATCAAGCAAGGACACTGCTACTGCCGTAGCCACCCCCTGTTAGATGTCACAGATGACCTCACTACTGTCCTGCACTGGCCACCAGGGGCTGGCACCAGAAGTGAGATGTTTTTGTTACTCTGGCTGCTTCTACCAGGGTGGTCTCTCCGTTGTCCCTCTTCTTGGTGTCAGCAGCTCCCACCGGACAGCATGGAGCGATGGCTGGTGGTGCCGGCCACGCGCCCTGCGAGGGAGCTGGGGGGAACGAGGGTCTGGTCTTCCCAGCTTTGGTAGAGGGAGGTGGGCCCTGCCTTTCACTAAGATTCGTACAATCCGAGTTCTCCAAACACAGGAAGGAGGCTCAGACGCTGGGCACCTGAACGTAGGAAGAAAAATGTCTACTACACAAAATCCTTCATAACGTTGTCTGAGACAATGCTTTGAAAGGGAGTCTGTGAGGTTCGACGGGGGCTTGGCGGACCAGGTGCTCAGCAAACCTTGTGACTTTTCAGCGGCCGCGTGGACTCTCCTGGAACTGAGCAAAGACAGGGCTTACCCAAATCAGCTGGGCCTTTCCCCACCCCCACCCCCATGGCCACTAGACAAGGCTCCGGGTCCAGGCTCTGGAAACATGGGGGCTGTGCGTCTCTCGGGGGTGCCCAGCAACTGGACAGAGCAACAGGCCAGCTTGATGAGATGACTGCAAAAGCCAGAAACTCTCAGTTACTGGGAAATCAGCTGGAGAACTTCATGGGCAGGCAGAACTGCGGCAGCAGCTCGTGGAAAGGATCCCCCTTGGTAATCAAAGCCGTGCGACCCGCGAGCCAGGTCACCTGGCAGACCTCGGCGAGCCCTGGTATGTTCCGGGCCCCGAGTGCAAATGCAGACCTCTGCCCTGGCTTCAAGCCAGGGAACATTCAGCTTCTTTCCTGGCATCGTTTTCTCCAACCACATTCACCAATCCTCCTCCCTTCCCTCATCCAGAGTACAGCACTGCACAGGGTGCCCACGTGATCGGAGTCTGCTGTCCCGAGTGTAGAAGCGGGTCAATGTGCACACTAGCTGGGGTTGTCATATAAGGTTGGACACATCTTTGGGGGGGGTGAGTCACAGGTCCCTTTGAGAATCTGATGAAAACTGTTGATCCCCTTTCTAGGGAAAAAGGAGCACATGCCCAAGCCATCTTGTGTATAATTTTATGGACCTACTGAAGTTCATCCGTGGAAATCTCAAGGGCCAGGGTGCAAAAAGCCTTGTAGGAGATGTTAAGGAATCCAAGACTTTCTCAGAGTGCAGTTAGGGTACTATCACACGTAGAAATTCCTTTCAGCTCCGTGTAAGAGAGACTCAGAATAGGCCTGGTTTAAGCAGGTGTAGATTTATTTTTCTTTCTTGTAAACAAATCCAAGGTAGGCAGTTCACTGCTAGCTGATATCCACAATGTTGTTAACAACCCAGGCCCTTTCCCATGTCTCAGCTTTAACTGTCCTTAGTTCTAATACCTGTTTCCATCCTGAGACTACCTGCATGGTCCCTAGATGGCCACTGCTGCTCCAGCCATCATATTAGCATTCCAGTCAGGAAGAAAGAGGAACAGGGATGGAAAAGGCCCCCAAGGCCTCCCAGTTGAGTCAACCCCTTTGTAAATGTGCTTTCCTGGAAGTCCCACCCAGTGACTCCCACCCCCATGTCTTCGGGCAAACTAAAATCAGGGTTATTTTCCTAAGGGAGAGGAGGAGAATGGATTTCGGGCAGTTGGTGGGCTGTCTCCTCTGACAGAGGGAGAGTTAGAAGCCGGTGGAGACTGAGAAGGGTAAGAAGCAACAGGAGGTGGGTGGGGGAGGGGGGGTCGGGGAGGGGGCAAGGGGCCTGAGTCCGAGTGGGGGCTGCAGAGGAGAAGTCGATGTAGGGTGGGAACAATAGCACTCGATGAGGGATAAGGAGGGAGGCGTTGGGAATCCATCCTTGTTTCTTGTGTGGGTGGGGAGCCCATGCCAGAGCCAACTGGGGGCAAGAAGTCTTTGGGGGACTGGAGGGAGGATGACAACTTTAGGCAGGGCTGGATGGAGACCGAGGGGCCCTGGTCACTGACCAGACGACAGTGCGCTCCTAGGAAGCCTCCCCTGCCAGGAAGTCCTACAGCATTCTGACTTCCCTGAGACCACTTAGATGATTTTAAAAAATTAGCTTTACTGAGCTATAACTTACCTACAATAAGTGTACATTTCAATGAGTTTTGAAAAATGTGCACACCTTTTGTGTAACCACCACCCCCGTCAAGATACAGAGTATTTCTGTTGTTGTAGAAATTTCCCTCATCCGCTGTGCACGCAGTTCCTACCTCCCCTACTGATCCGATTTCTATCACTATAATCAATTTTGCCTGTCTTAGAACTTCAAGTAAATAGAATTATCCAGAAAATATTACTTTGTGTCTGGTTTCTTTTACTCAGCATCGTATTTCTGAGATTCATCAAGTTGTGAATATCGGTAGTGTGTTTATCTTTGTTTCCAGATAGGACTCCACTCCTATTATGAAAAGACTCTTATGAACATTTGTGTATAAGCCCTTTGAGAATATATATTTTCATTTCTGTTAGGTGAATACCTAGAATTGAAATGGCTTGATCATGAAATAAGTATATATTTAATTTTTAAAGAAACTGCCAAATTGCTTTCCAAAGCAGTTGCACCATTCTCTTTTTCTACCAGCTGTGCATGAACAGCTCACTTGCTCCACGTTCTCACCAACACTTAGTGTGGTCAGACTTTTTCTTTCCCCCCTAAGATTTTAGCCTTTTCAGCAGGTATGAAGTAGTGTCTCACTGTGGTTTAAATGTGTATTTCCTTGATGACCAAAAAATGTTGAACATCTTTATATATGCTTATTGGAGATTCATATATCCTCTTTTGAGAAGCAAAGTCTTTCGCCCATTTTAAACAATTGAGTTATTTGTCTTCTTATTACCAAGTTGTAGAAATTCTTTTAAATTCTGGATACAAGGTCCTTTGTCAGATCATTGTTTTGAGAATAACTTCTCCCAGTCTGTAATTTGCCTCTTAATTTTCTTAATGGGATCTTTTGAAGAGAAGATTTAAATTTTGATAAAGTCAAGTTATAGGTTTTTTGTTATGTTTCATGGTTTTTGTCCTATCTAAGAAATCTTCATTTATTCCAAGTTTGTAAAGATTTTCTCCAATGTCTTACTCTAGACATTAAAATTTTTTAGCTTTTATAAGAGTTATATTTTATGCATGGTGTGAGGTAAGGGTCAGAGTTTACCTTTATCCTCCTAGCCATCTATCTAGTCACCCTGGCATGAATGTAAACATTTTTTTTTTTTTGCACACATAAATGTTTGTTTTTTTTTTTTTTTAAATAACGGTGTACTTAAATACTTTTCCTTTCTCTTATTTTTTGGTCCCTCTGCCTTGCTGGACGCTTGCTGCATCCGCCTGGATTCTGATTTGCAGGTGTTGGCCTTGCCTTGCTGTGGGAGAGCCAGGTGGAGGTATCCATCCATCTGCGGATGGGACGGCGCTCCAGAGAAAAGGCCAAGCTTCCGATACAGAACTGGGAGATACATCGACAATGGCCGTAGTCACACGTGTGTCAGATCTTCAGGAAACCACACCTGGGGTCTTTCTGGCTTCTGCAGCCCTCCTTCCTTCCCTGGCCTCCTCTGCCCACGGGCAGCAGCAATTTCCCACTATTGCCTTTCTGGGGGCCTTACAGTTCCTTGCTGGCTCCCACACTCTTATAAACAGTCCCCTTCTGAAACTCTCTGCTAACACCCCTTTGCCTGTGCCATCTGTTCTTCCTGAGACCCTGAATGATGCACTGATTACGGATATTTTCAAATACCCAGTTTATTAAAATGCAACGTACCATGGTATCCTCCCTCATGTCGGGTACCCAGACACACACCTGACAGACATTCACCCAGCTCATGCAGCACGTTCAACCTAGCTAAAGCCGCAGACTTCCTTACAAAGCCCAGATGCACAAACACAGAGCGGGGTCTGCTGCAGAATGTGGTAGCTACTCCTGAGCTCCTTCACGGAAGGAGGCCCGGTGTTTCCATGGCGCACTAGACTGTGCTCCCCAAGGGCAGAAAGTGTTTCTGTTTGCTCACCCTTGGCTCCCCGGCAGCTGGAAGAGCACCTGGTGCGTAGTGCACTGTAAACCCTGACACAGTGGAAACACCGTGGCGTCGAGCACCGTCCGCAAACCTCCCTGCTCCCCAGCAGCTCAGGATGGCGCCCCCAGCATTCCGTGGGTAGAACACATAAGGACAATCTGGTGAGAGCATTCGGCAGTTCCAGGACTGTGGAACTGTCGTTTTGCTTTCACTTTGCCAACTCTGAACATATCAAGGAATTTCTAGTCACTTGCTCAAGGCCACATTGGTCTTGCATAAGCCTCGGGACGGCCTTCGGGGTTCCAGGTGAGCCCGAGTCAGGGTGAAAAGGCAGGGTTGGTGGACAGCGGGACACGGGGGAGAGCGGAACCCGCCCTCTCAGGCCGCAGCGTGGCCACCACCTGCCTTTCCTTCTGGCGTGTGGGCTACTGCCCCCGACCTGCTTCAGATCCTGTCTCGCCACTTCCTAGATGTGTGGCCCTGGGCTCGTGTCCCCGAACAGCCCAGGTAATTCCAGCTCCGACAGGAGCTGAGCAGGACCATGGAATTCGGGGCACGGCCAGGAAATGCCTTCTCCTGGTCCTGCCTGAGTGTGTCCCCAGCACGTGTTACCTTCATTCTTCAGGCCACACAGGTTGGCTGCCTCGGGGCCAGGTCTCATCTGCTCTCTTATTCGGTGTCACCTTCCCAGCCACAGTTCCCTTGGTTGGATCACAGGCGAACTCCTGAGCCCATCAGTGTGGCCACGAGGTGCAACACACCAACTAGCTCAGGCCTGGGCCGTGCCCCCCACCTCTGAGGCTGGCGCAGAGCCTCACCCAGACTGCGCGGGCTTGAGCGGGGTGGCCTGGAGCCTCCTCTCCCACGTCCACACAAGAGACAAGGGGGACGGATGCTGGGGAGGAAGTGGCAGAAGCCTCCCAGAGGTTGCTTTAAGCCCTCCACCATTGATGTTTTAGAGAACAGGAACAGGTGGTATGAAAACCCTGGGTTCAAATCCTGCTTCTGCCACTCGCTTGCATGGACTCAGGCAAGTCCACCCACTGCGGCCTCGACTGCCCGACTTCTACAGCGGAAAACATACTTCACCACTCAGAATCTGTGTGTGCAAATGAGCAAGCATGTAAAAGGCCCTGTTTGGCACCCAGGCCACTGGCAAGCACTAAATGGTAGCAATAATTATTATAATTGTTATCATTCCCTGGCTTGGGCCTCTGGGAGTCCAGAGATGCCCAAGGACCAGCTGCAGATCATTAGGCTTCATGTGGCTGACATCTGGGCTCAGAGCAGCAAGCGCTGAGGATGTGTCCCAGTCACCCAGACCACAGGGACACGGCTTGACAGGGGCTCAGGCCATAGTTCACACTGTTAAGCATCCGCATAAGTGTGGGGAGGGGCAGGCTCTCTCCAGCTAGGCGTCCTGCACCTTGCTTAGTGAAAGCCTGTTAACAATCCTATGTAAATGCACACTGGAGGGGTTAGAGTGTCTGGGTGATTGGGACGAGGAAGCAGGAGGAGGCCTAGGAAACTGAGCAGTCAGGAGAAGGGCCGGTGAGATAAGATCAAGGGCACCTATTCAGCCCTTCCTGCTGGTCAGGGCTTTCCTGCTTTACATCTGTGTGGAGGCGGCCAGATGTCTCCTAGTAACCATTCTCCCTTCTTGCATGTAGGCTCAGAACTCCTGATTTTAAGTTGAGCACGTCATTGTCCACAATAAAGGCAGCACACCCCACCCTCTTCTTTTAGCTAGGTAGAAACATACTCTGGCAATGGGATGTGAGCGAAAGAGAAGTGTACAATTTCATTATCACATCTTTGACAGGAAAATGTGTCCCTTTCCCTCTACGTGCAGGCGGGAATGCAAACGTGGTGAGCCACCTTGGACCACGTGGACAGAACAATACCCTAAGGACAGCAGATCAATAAGAGGGAAGGCATCTAGGGTCCCGGCACCTTGGAGCCTCCATATCAGCCCTGGATTGCTTATGCCTGGATTCTTATGTGAGAGACAAATGGATCTCCATATTGTTTGACATGAAAGTCTCTACATTGTTTAACGTGAGTTCTGTTGCTGAGAAAGAGACCCTGAGCAATACGTTATGCATTTTTATAAAAATGTGCTCCCATCCTTGGCTGAGATGAGAGAAACAAGGCTCAGAAATGTTTAACAACTTGCCTGAAGTGCATCAGTCAGTATAATGCTAGCCGCTGTAACAAACAGACCCAATACTAAGCATACAGAGTCTTCAACACTACGAAGCTTATTTCTTGCTCACTTAGCAGTAGTGGGTAGATGGAAAATCAGTGGGGCAGCCTCTTCTCTTCAGTTGTCTGAGACCCAGGATAATGGAGAGGCTTCCGTCCTCAATGCAGAAATTCCACAGTTGTCCTGGGGGCACCTCCATTCCAGCCAGTCAGGGAGAAGGAGCATGGGGAAAGGGAGGCGCGTTTCTGGACTAATCTGGAGGTGGCACACCTGCTTTCTCACATTTCACTGGCTAGACTCAGTCACACGGCCAAAGCTAACTGCAAGAGATCTGGGGAATGTCGTCTGGTGTGTGCTCAGGAGGAAAAGGAAACACTTTTGCAGAAGAGCCAGCCAATTTCTGCCACGCTGGGGTCACTCAGCTCAAGTTGCAGAAGGTGAACTGGTCAACCTGGCTCTGAAGCTCAGTATGTCTTTTTCTCTCTGTTGACTCCCAGTTTTGAAGCAAAGATTTTGTTTGATGTCTGTGGTGGTCTTGTCTTTTGTCAATGTGGCCAGGCGATAGACTCCAGTTACTCAATCAAAGAGTAGTCTACGTGTTGCTGTGAAAGTATTTTTACAGATGTGACTGATGTCCCTATCAGCTGCCGTCAAGTAAGGGAGATTATCCCAGATCTTCTAGGTGGGCCCGATTCAATCAGTTGAAAGGTCTTAAGAGCAAGACTGGGGTTTCTCTGAAGAAGAACTTCTGCCCGTGGACAGCAGCTTCAGCCTGTCCCCGAGGGCTCCTGGCTGCCCCTGCAGACGGCCTGCCTGTGGGTGCCAGACTTGCTGGCCACCCCCAACAGCTGCATAAGCCAATTCCAGTCCTCACGTCCCACCAATGTTCACTGATGTGTGCAGCACGTTTTTACTGAGCACTTACTACAGACCAGTCGCTGTGCAGCAAATGAATCACACATGGTTTCTGAACTCATGAAACAATGGAAGAGACAGGTTTTAATTAAAGAATCAGACAAGGAAATAGACACCTCAGGATAAGTACTATGACAGAAAAGTTCAGAGGACTATGAGGAGGCCTGATGTCATCTGAAGGGTCACGGATGGCTCCCTGATGAGTGACATTTGGAACCAAGCTCTAAAGGAGTGCATCAGCTAAGGAGTGTGGGCACGGCCTAGGAAGGTGTTCCAGGAGGGTGCACAGCCTGGGAAAAGGACTGGAGGAGGGAGGGAATGGCAGGCTTGAGGATGGAGATTGGGTTAGTGGGACCCAGAGCCAGACAGCAGGACAGTGGGGCAAGGAGAGGCAGGCCGGGAGTGGGCTGGGCAGGGCCTTACAGAGATCTGGGCTGTGGAGGCAGAAAGGATGCGAGAGCCCCCCGTGGGTGCAGGGAGGGCAGCTAGGCTCTCCCAGCGTCCCTAGGTCTTTCCTCTTATAAAGCAAGCAGCTGCTATAGCAAGCCTAGGGTCGTGGGCTTTCCCCCCCAGATATCCTTGTCTCTCCATCTCCCTTCTACCTGCAAGCTACCTGTTTGGCTGTCAAAGTCCTCTTGAATGCCACCGCATCAGGGCATCCTGCCCTCCTGAGTGGACTCAGCCAGCTGTCCCGTGTCCCTGCAGCCCTTCCTGCCTCCATCAGAGCACCCTTCCCACCATGTCTCAATTACTGGCCATGTGCTTGTCCTTCTCACTAGGCTGTGAGCTCCTTGAAGGGGAACAGGGTCCCTCAGGATCAAGCCCAGGGCAAGTGTGTTGACAGAGTAAGTGAGTTACTGTTACCGGACCTCTCCCAAGGGTATTTTCATTACATTTCATATAATGTAAATGATATACAAACATAAATATAAGATATAAACATATAAAATATAAGTAAACACATAATTATTATCAGAAACCTATACATAGGAAAAAAATGCTGGAAAAATATATGAAAACACGAACAGATGTCTAAGTGCTAAGCACTATCAGTGGTATTTTTGCTCTTCCTATTTTTAATGCATTTTCTTTTTTATTTAATGCATTTTCTTTTTTATTTAATACATTTTCTTTCAATAAGTATATGTTATTTGAACAAGTAAAGCAAACTATTTGTGCCACCAAAGTTGTATTTGGTGATACAGTGCTTGTATATGATTTAGACACTGTGAATAAAAAGAAATCAGTTCTATGGCAAAAAGTGATTTTTTGATGGACTTACCTAAAATCTTTCTTTCACAGGCAAAACCATCTCACACAACAGGGAAGAAGATTAGCTATTTTCCAATTTTTAAAAATGCATCTACAAAACAGAAACTCACCAATTAAAGGATGAACATTTTTAAGAAAGCATAAAAGGTATGGCGGATATATTGCACACTTGGTAAACACTCGTTGGGAATAGAAATTATTTTTTAGACCACAGATTTCTTCCTTGGGTCCACACACCAGAGAGTCTGTGATATGGACTTTTATATGGGGCTACAGAGTTTTATAGAGACACTATGAGTATGAAATTTTATGCACATATTTTGAGTTTGGATCTATTTCGGGGGAAGGAGGGTCTATAGTGTTTATCAGATTTGCAATAGGACCTGTCACCCCAAAAAGGTTAAGAGTCACTGCTTCAGATAGAGGTAACAGCACAATAGCTGACATTCTTCATTTATTCATTTTACAAATACACATTTTTGGCCTGCTGTGTGCCAGGCACTGGGAGGTGGTGGTGACCCCACACTGTCCCTTGCTCTCTTAAGGGCTGGGATGTCACGTACTCGAGCTGGATCCTCAGACCAGCCTGCCAGGTACACACCATCCCCGATGCGGACCCTGAGGTCTAGCAAGGTTTGCTAGCTTCCTCAGGGCCCCCCGTCTCTTGTTTCCTGGACGCTCACAATGCGCTGCACCTGCGCTTTGCAACACCCAGGCTCCAGGCATGCGGCTGCGCACTTGACACACGGCTCGTTCCCCGGGAGACAAATGCGCTGTGCGCAGAAACGCAGGGGACAGTGAAGACTTAGTACAAGTAAAAAATGTAAAATATCTCGTTTATTTTTTTATGTTGATTACTTGTTGAAATGACTTACTTTTGATCTATTGAGTTAACTAATATATGTTATTAAAATTAATTTTATTTGTTTCCATTCTGTAAAGGTGGCTATAGAAGACTCAGGATTTCATATGGGGCTGGCATTCTACTTCTATTGGATGGTGCCGTGCCGGGCACTCGGGTCCAGTGGTGAGAAAAACAGTTCTTAGTTTGGGCACAACTCTTAAAAAAAATCCCAAAAAGGCTAAGGGTAGACAAAAAAAGAAAAAAATGCACTTAAAGGCATAGAGGATGTGAATCTCAGGTGGGCAAGAATAAGCGTGTCCCATTTTCTTCTGACCAGCTTTCAAAGTGATCTGAAGGCTCATCCTGATGGCCCAGCAGGAGACTCAACGTCGGTCAGGACTGAGCCTCCCCCATCCCTGGGAGAGCTCATCAGTCACCCCCAGTTCACACTGGCTGCCAAGGGGACACCTCGTCCCTGGGCTGCATGTTCTCCTTATGGAGATGGAGTCTTCTCCATCAGTCTCACCCCAGTCTGTAGGGTCAGACCACTCAGCCACCTCTGGGGTCCCACCTTCTCCTGGGGCACTACTGCTGGACATGGGGGGCTGATTCCCCACTCTCCCTGCACTCAGAGACAACCTGTTCCCTACTCTCTGCCGCCTCACCCCTTTCTGCACCCACCCAAACACACGTCTACGCCTCTCGGACACTGGTCTTCATCTCTTAGCTGGCAGAGGCTAGAGGTCAGCGGCACACGGCATGAGGGCTGAATCTTGCCTAACAACAGGTTTTGTCTGGCAGATACAGCATTTGGTTTTTACTTTGACTTTGATGCTAACATTTTAAAGTCATGAGCTCTTTTTTTTAGTTTTTATTTATTTACTTATTTATTTTAATGGACAAATAAAAATTGTATATGTTTATGGTGTAGGACATGATGTTTCAATACATATATATACTGTGCAATGGCTAAATCAAGCTAATGAACATATGTCTTACCTCACATACTTATTTTTTTTTTATGGTGAGAACACTTAAAATCTATCCTGTTAGCAATTTCCAAAGTCATGAACTTTCACACAATATCTCACACTTCCAACTTCTCTTGAAACGTTAGAAGGTCTGGTGACCCCGGGCCTCTGTTCTTATGGCAACGAATGGCTGGAGTGAGTAGCTCCATGAAAGCTGTATGAAAGGGTCCATTTCATTCCTTTTAGTGACTGCGTAGTTTTCTACCATACGTGTGACCTTGTATCCTTTCCGGATTGGAAATAAACTAAATTTTGGATGATTTTGAGAAACAGAGTGAGGACTAACGTGAGGCAAGTGAGATGCCTTGATCACGACATTTAAGGAGGCACAGCTCCAAGTGCAAGCCCCTCCTGCAATTCTGCACCTTAGGTGCCTCACTAACTATGCCCTAGTCCCAACCCTACTGGGGCTATTTTCTTCCAGTACGTCCCTCAGTCCTCCACCAGCGTGGTCAGTGTTTGTGCAGTTAAGGCACATACAAAAAGAGGCCTTGCCTCTGAGGTCTTTGCTGGGCTTGGGGGACAGGAGATTGCAGTGAGCTCTGAGGTGCGAGTGGGAAAAGACAGTGTAGACATTGTCAGGGTAGGAACTCTGAAGAAATTTGGTTGTAGAAGGGAGAGAGAGATTGGGGGGCAGGTAGGTGGATGTAGGGTGAGGAAGGTTTTGGTTTCATTTTAAGTCGAGAGGTGAGACACTGGAATGGGTTTACAGTCTGAGGAGGAGGACCTCACGGCATGGAAGAGGGTGGGAGGGAAACGCTGGTCCGTGTGCTGACCGCAGGCCGGGCGCTGTGTGGAGGGCTGCATTCCGGCTCCTCCTCCACGCTTCCCAGCTGGCCGTGGGCATTGGCTCAGAGGAGAGGGTCACCGTACCCCGACCCCGCAGACAGGGCAACCAGGCTTGGAAAGGCGGAATGGCTTGCAGAAGATCACGAGGGGAGACCTTCCTTCAGAACACTGCGTTCGAGGGTTGGGGAGCTCTGGTGGCAGCAGGCGTGCCTGGCACGCACATCTGTGCTGTGCTGCCTGGGCAGCCAGCCAGAAGGGGGCTGAGCAGGGTGGAGAGCACGGTGACGGTGACGTTAGGCCGGGTTCAGACAGGGCCTCCTCGGGTTCCCCAGCCCCCTCTCGAATGAGGCCTTCGGGGGGTGGCAGGGGTGGTTTTCTGCCTGCCCAGCCAGCGTTGAGTCCTGCCAAGTGGCAGGAAGCTCTGAGTGGATGCCTTTTGGGCCTTTCATCCCCCCCCTTCCCCCAGCCCCAAGAACTCCAATACAAATATTTGTATAGTTATAAAAATTGGATTACAGGAATAATCTGTTTCCATACCAGCAGGACCACATTGCTGCATGCTCGTATAATAATTACGTGACGTTGCTTGTGAACAGTCACATTGCAATTACGCAGCAATGCCCACTCTGGGGACCTGTGCTGTCCTCTGTGATGCTACGTAGCCCAGGAGGGGCTGAGTGCAGAAGCCGAGCCATGGCGACCTGGCTTCCCTCATGTGGCCAGTTTTGTGGCAGAGCTGGGGTTAAACTCAGGTCCGTCTCAGCTCAAAGGCAGGAGCTCAAAGAGAAGGAATGAAGATTCACACGTGGACAAGAGGCAGCCTGCCTCTCCCGCTGAGACCGGCACCCAGAAGGAAAGGCTGGGTGTGCCTGCAGGGACAGTGTCATGGGCCAGTGTGTGAACGGAGAAGGCAGAAGTTAAGGGAGGCTGCAAACGCTTCTTTTCTCAAGGAAGCAGGAGGTAGGAACACTTGCTGAGAGCAGGAGGGAACTGGCAAGACTGGGGGTCTGAAATAAGAGTCAAATGTTGAGGACAGCTGTGTCGGGCTGGGGTAGGGCACCACCAGCGAACCAGCGTGGTACAGGGGACCATCGAAGATCAGGTTGAGTTTGGGGACCATGGAGTTGAAGTGATGCCAGTATGTCTGCTGTGGTTTTTCCTAGCAGCTTTCTGACCCCGGCAGTGATCCAGGGTTGGGGCTTTGCTAGGTGGGGGCAGTGGAAGGACCACCACAAGGGAATTACATACATGGGTGAAGGATTCATGCAAGTGAGCAATCGTAGGTTTAAGGTGTTGTACTAATCAGATCTTTTTCCGTCGTACGTGACAAAACCCCAACTTTCGCTGATTTAAGTAGACTGGCTTACACATCCAGCAAGCCCACGGATGTCATAGTTTCAGGTATAGCTGGATCCAGGGGTTTAAACAATGTCATCCAGGCACCATCTTTATCTCTGGGCTCTGCTTTCCTGTGTCGGCTTCGCTTTCAGACAGTCTCTCCCTTTGCGGTGTCCATCTTTGCCCCCAGCAGCTCCAAGTCTACAACCAGTGAGTTTAGTGGCTCCAGCTGAAAGGCAGCTTCACTTTCCGAGAGTTCCAGGAAATGTCATACAAGATTTACCCACAGTGGCCCAACTCAGGTCACGTGTCCATTGCTGAGCCAATGCCCACAGGTCTGGGTGTGTGCTCGCCCCGACAGCCAGCTCCACTTGGAACCAGAGGGTGCAGGTGTCCTCTGCATGTGGGGAGCAGAGGAAGAGGGGACACAAGGAGGGAGGTGGGGACCTGTGTGGCAGGTGTGAGGGAGGGAGCGAGCAGGAAGGGCTCTGCTGTGGGCGGAGAGTTGTTTGGGATGGCGCTGAACAAAGCTTGCCCTCAGGGTAGACGTCAGGATGGATGTGAGGAGGAGCTTAGGGGTGTGGAGCTGTCAGGGGTCTTGGCTGCAAGCAGCAACAATTTCCTTTGTCCTAAGCAAAAGAATCCTCATTAGCAGGACTTTGAGGACTCCCAGGATTGACAGGAGGCTGGAGAGCTAGGACTGGACTGAGTGGTAGCCCAGGCTGCCACAGAGTCGAGGCGGCAGGGACACACGGCAGAAATAGACCAGTGCCCTGGTGCGGCCACCGCTGCAGTGAGTGTGCCCTGTGGCCACCCTCGTGTGCTTAAGTCGCAAGCTCCACATTGGAACTCACAGATACAATCACCCTACTGCTGGGTCTAAGTCACGTGTCTGCCCCTTAGGAGAGGGAGGGAGCCCACACCTCCCTCCCAGGAAACACCTGCGGGAGCGCAGCGGGCAGAAGGAGAGGCAGGCCGAGTGCCGGAAGCGAGTGACCATGTCCGTGTGAGGGGGGGTGAGGTGCTGCCGCTGACCCACTCTGGGCATGCGTTCTCATGACAACCCTGTGGGCTGCGTATTACTGCTTGCAGAGGGGGAAACTGAGCCTCCAGCGGGTTGCAGAGCTGCGATTCCAAACCCAGGCCTGCCAGTGTCCAAGGCCCTGTTTCTTCCCCCTGCCCTGCCCTGGTGGTGGCAGAGTCCACCTGGACCTCGCAAGGTGCAGGCTGGTCCCTGACATTTGAGTCACCGTACCCAAATACCACAGCCCTGCAGATGCCTGGGGATGGTGTCCCCTGCACAACCCCAGGGCACTATCTCTGCGGGAGTCCTGAGGGAAGGAGGGCAAGTTACGTCCCCACCCTTCTCAGCTGCAGTGTTTGGCTGTTTGTTTTGCTGCATGTTATTCTGATGTCCCCTAAAAGCAGTAAACATGCCAGGGCGTGTTGAGTCCACTCTGGGAGACGGGTCTGAGTGCCCGGGGTGTGGGCAGGGCATTAATGACCCAGGCGCCAGGGCCAGGCCCAATCCGGGCTCCGAGGCTCCTTACACAAGACCCCTCCCGCCCCAAGCCCGGGGCAGGGTCTGGGACTAGACACTTCCTGACGGGCGGGAGCCGCTTCCCGCACCCTGTCGCGGGTTCTGGGGGAGCTGGCCTCTTGCTTTGTGTACTCCTGGAGGAGGGAAAACTTCCTGTTTGTGAAGGAAAAAAGCCCTCCACACGGCTCGGCTCGACGGCCCTGGGACATCAAAGTGTTCTTGCAAAACAGCACCCTAATAGCTTAAGCATCAGTGAATCAGGGACAGATGGGTCCCATTTGCCATAAAGTACACACGGGTTTAAAAGTCCTGAGGAAAAATGCCAGGCAAAATATGTTTCAGGTTTTATTGAACCAAAAAACTCTCAGAAGATAGATTTTCGACAGTCACCAAACCCAGCGTACGTCCCGGCTGCCCAGGCCGATGCTCGGGAAGCTCAGTCCGAAGCCTGAGCCACTGCCCTCCATAGCAGAGACAAATTAAGTCAGATCTTGATGTAATTGAGATATAAAAGGCTTTTATGGGATCTTTTCTTTTATAGGAACACTTGAAGTGTGTCTGAGAAGAGCCCAGCTCACTTGCTGGTAGAATAGTAGGTGTGAACTTCAGACAGTGTGATCCGGGGGTATCAGAGGTGTTTGTCTTTCCCAGTTCTCTGGGGACATCGGGAAAGGAAGCTTGGATAAAGCTCCGAGGGCCTTTTTTCCCGACTTTAAAAACCTACCGAACGGGACAGAAGATGGAACGAAAGAGAGAAGGAAAGAGAGGAAGAAAGGAAGGAAAAGAAAGAAGGGAGCCAGGGAAGGAAGGAAAGGGAGGGAGGAAAAGAATGTTTTAACGTTTTCCTAGAACCGAAGTTTGCACATCAGGAAAATGGTGTGACGCTACAGTGTATCAGCAACGGAGCTGTTTTACGTTCTGCTTTGAGTTTTTCTCGTCGTATATTTCTCCCCGGTTTGCAGCCTTGCTTTGTGCGAAGTGCCATAAAGACAGGCTTTCCCGTTAACGCAGTCCGACTGGGTCGTATTTCAGGCTGTTACTCGCCGAGACATTATCCCGACGAGAATCCGTGTACTGCGGAGTGATCTGTCGGAGCCCGTTAGGGGGACAGATGAGAGGATTGGAATGGGGCCCGGGCTCCGTAATGAAACCTTAGCCCAGACAAGGGCCGAAGAGGGGGCTGTGGTTTGGGGGGTCTCGTGGAATGCATGTGGCTTTACTCCGATGGGCTCGAAACAGCTCAGTGCTGAAAGATGAACATTCCTGTCTTCTGGCCTCTGCTCCCCTCCACCCTTTGATAGGTGAACAGCTCTGGCCACCGATGCCTCGTGCATGAGAACACCAGATTTCCACTTGGCTTTATTTTTAGTTTTTTGATTGTGTGTGTGTGTGCGCGTTCTTGTCACTTTCAAGCAGAATATGGTATGTTATAAATAAAGCCCCACTTTCTCCCATTCTGATCACATACCATATGAGCCTGGGGCGGGGGTGGCGGGGGGCTTCTTGGGGGTGCCTATTCACACTGGTCCACAGGCATCCGAGATTTCCTTTTGAAAATCCCAAGGCCTGGCCCACACTGACATGAAGTTATTATGTACTTTTGTTGTACAACAAATTATCATCCTATACTGTTGCAGCAGGCACTTCTACGGAGAACGCAGGTTGTAGTAATTTTGTCATACAGAGTAATATGTCACATAGACCATTCTGGATTTAGACCAATATATACAGTTTCTGGCCTAAGCAGTAACACATGTTTGGAGGAGAGATCGTTTCATTTTACTGGAATGGACAGTAAGTAGAAACACATTCCAGATTTCTTTTTTTCTCTCCCCCCACCCCCCGCCCTGAAATTTGGCAGCCAGAGTCCTCCTTGCACTTGATCTCAGGTTTTCAGCTGCTTACGAACCCTGGTGCCCAGAGCGATACGATGCCCATGCGTTTAGCAACTGGTGACTAATGAAATTAAAAATTACTGCTCAACAGGTTTCCCAGAAACCCTCCAAGAGCTGTTTTCAACAAATGTAAATGGCACTCAAAATCTGCCCAATAATAGCCAAAGTTCAGAACTTTTCTGCAGCTAATTTTATGCTTTCGAAGTCTGGCTTTGTGGAAACCTTTTTTTTTTTTTGGATGAGTCTGAAAATTGCCTTGTGAGTGAATAAAAGATGGGCAGTGATGCCGGGGTGATGAGTGTACCCCAGACGCTGGACGTCCCACTTCAGAGATGCTCAGGTGCCTACCTGCCTGACTCCCAAGGGGACACTGTATGACTCAGCGCTTGGTCCGCAGAGTGGGGGGCAAGCGGCAGTGAAGTTGCTAGCTGGTGGCATTTGCTGCATTGACCCTGGGGTCAGGAACAGTGGTGACGGAGCTGGAGGAAGGAAGGGATTCACGTTGATTGGAAAACTATTTTGTACCTACTTCGTGCTTTGAACAAACTGGATTTCACTCAGATTCTCACAGTAATCCCCTCTCCCCCTCTCCTGGTGAGGAAACGGGTATTCAAGCCCACAGTTTCTCTGACCTGGAACCCAGGCCCTCTCCTCTCCAGTAGTGCGGGCTAAGAGTCCAGCGCACAGTAGGTCCTTGGCAATGCTTTATCTCCCACCTGGTTATATGTGTAGGCCCTATAGGATTATATGCTCTCTGGGTACAGGGACCCTGACTTTCCTGTAGGATCTTATTCCCCACTTTGGGCCTTGTAATGGTGGAGAGAGACCTGAAGTTTTCTAAAGAACAGTTGTTCTCAACTGGGGACGATTTTGTGGCAATATCTGGAGATTTTGATCCCCTCCTAGGGGAGGCGGTTTTATTGGCATCTAGAGGGTAGAGGTCAGGGATGCTGTTAGCACAGGACAGCCCCCCGCATTAAGAATCAGATGGCCCCAGATGTCACTAGTGCTGCCACCGAGAAACCCCGCTTTAGAAGAAAAGCTGTCAGGTCAAGTCTCATTCTAGTAAAAACAACCCCGAATGACTTGTTTTAAAGATTTTTTTTAAAAAAGAGCAATACATTCCAAACATGCAATATACTTGCTTAGAAAGTTAGAACCATGGCCTTCCAAACTTAGTGCATAACTAAAACAAATTAAGAATCATCAAGGGGTGTAAGCAGCAGAGAGAGACTTAAACTGGAACAAGAACTTCTTGAAGGCGTGGATTATGCTATGTTAATTCTGCATCTTCCGTGCATAGCACAAGTCTTAGCATGCAGTAGGTGCTTCATAAGTGCTTACTGCGTGTCTGATGGGTGAATAGAGCCTCTTCATAGATAATGTCATACTAAGTTATACCAGCCACTGAACTGCGGCATGTTCTGCTCTCCTGTTCTACAATATCCCAGGCTAGCCATTGATGGGGACCTCACTGCCCCACACAGAGAAGCTCATTCTGTTTCTGGACCACTGTGAGCATTAGAACGGGCGATGGCTTCTCCCTGTGCTTTCGAGCCCCTTTCCTTGGGAAGGGCTCACAGCTGCTGTTGAATGGCCCTTGGTTGGGGGAGGATATGGCCAGGGTGAACGGGTGTTTAATAGGGCCCCAGGCTGAGTCTGGTCACCTCTCAACTCCGAGGCCATTTCCTGAGCCTGGCATATGGGAGTTACTTACCCCCCTTGCTCCAAAAAAAGGGACCTTCATTGGAGGCCACTTCCCATCTTGGTGTCTCTGTCCACAGTGTTCTCCCGGCAGGAAAGCCCTTTCCCTCGGCTTGGCCACTCCTTCCTACCCACCACATCTTGGGGGCTACTGCCCACCTGAGCTCTGCTTCCTCTGAAACCAGGATTTCCCGAGGTCAGAGCTCAGTGGAAGAGGTGGCGCGGTGGATTTTGAAGCCAGCCATCCCTGGGGGCTAGTCCTGACTCTGTCACAGTGTCGCCCTGAGGCCACTGGGCCTTTGTTTTCTCATCTTTAGTATGAGAATATGATGCCTCTCTTCCAGGTCACCTCTAGGGGGAATGATTATAATATCACTAAGAGCTGTTATTTATTGAATGCTTGGCACACAGCTGGTTCACACACATTCTTTTTAATCTTTCTAGGGATGTGTTAAGTTTTCTTAACCCCATTTTATCTGCAAGGAAACTGAGGCCCAGAGACCAGTGACGTGCTCAAGCTCTGGCCACCAGGGAGTGGTTGGGAGGAGTCCGTGGCCAGGACTAAGTTTCTCCTGGAGTCCACACCAGTGCTCAGTGGGTGCTCGATCAGTTTATTCCTCCCACCCTGCCTACTTCAGCACTGAAAACGGTCTCGGCTTGCTCTTCAAGTATTTCAGCAGTCTCAGTGTCTCAAGTAGACTACGAGCCCGAGAAGCCACGAACTCCCCTTTCCTGTGACCAACGCTCCACTCAGGCACAAGGGAGGTGCTCAGATAACATTTGCTGACTTGAAAAAATATGGAAGGGCCATGTCTTGCCCCTCCTCTGTCTCTACACACACACACACACACACACACACACACACACACACACACACACTCGTGCACAGAGCTGTACCCGTGCATACACTGTGCACACACTGGACATGTTCACACACACTCACAGTCTCAAATTCACCGCACAGACACACACACTAACTCACAAGATGACACACAGACTCACAGACTAGCCATGTATTGAGCACACGCCTGTCACAGTCTCACACACACTCCCACGTGCAAACTCCCGGACTACACACACGCTCACACATAGTCACACGCAGACCCACACGACACACCCCCCCCCACGACACACACTCACACAGGTACTCATGAGCTCACAGGCTCACACACACTCCCCGCCCCTGGACACTGAGTCCTTGGTGAGTGGGGGTCCCGGGAGGGGTCCGACTGCTGGTTCCCATCCCGTCACAATCAGCCTGGGGACCACAGTGTCATTTGGAGACGCGGCGCTCAGGGGACGCGCTTTCTGCTGAGACCGTTCCTGGGCACGGACATTTCAAATGCGTTTGATTTCCAGCCTCGGTTGAAAGCAGGCCGTCCTGTACACGTCGCACACATTTTCGCTCCGGGAAGGCCTGTTTCTGGAGCCGTGGCCGCCACATGTGTGTGCCAGGGGCCGGGGCGGTGGAATGGCTTTTCCATGTGGGTAATTGTGGTCGTCAGGAAAGCGCCTCGCAGCAGTTTGCGCTTTCTCAGTTTCCCCAAGCCCCGCATCTGCGGTGCCAGGAAGGCACCCTCTCCGACAAGGTCCGAATCTGAAGGAAAGACAAGGAGAGAAAAGACAAAAGAAAAGAGAAGAGAAGAGAAGAAAAGACAAAGAAAGGAAAGAGAAGAGAGGGGGTAGGAAGGAGGAAAAAAGAGATGTCGACACACGCTCTGAAGGGGCCAAGGAATTCTGTTTACTCCTCGGTGATATTTCTGCCTTTTGTTGTGGCAAAGACCTGCCTTTTACTGCGTTGTTGAAACATCTTCAAAGTCTGGAAATCCGAGGGGCATTCCAATAAAAACCTCTGTTGAGCTGCAGCGGAGAGAACCCCAAATTCAAATCAGGTCTGAGCACTTGGCAGCAGGCGTGACTGGGTAGCAAAAGCCCAGCTCGGGGGCAGGAGGCCAAGGAGCCCTGTCCCGGTGACGGGAGAGCTGCACAGGGCACTCGAGGTGGAGGGCCAGCGAGCTGGAGGGTCTCTGGGAACACTGTGGGGCCACATGGAACCCTGGTCAAACCCTGTCTCCACCACGAATTCAGTGTGTTACCTTGGATCTACCACTCTGCCTCTCTGAGCCTCAGCTTTCTCACCTGTAAAATGGGTGTGTTTATGCACACATGCATGTGCGTGTGTGTAAATAACCATCTACAAAGCTAGTGTAGAGACAAAATGTGTAAAGTATTTGGCACATAGGAAGTGTTAACAGAGTTTAATTCCCCATCTCCTTGCTAATATGGACAAAGCCTGCTGTGCCTTGGGGCCTGCCTTCTCCACTCCAAGCTGAGTGTCCCACCATTTCTAGGAACAGGCACCTCCTGCTCCCTCCACCTCCCAAGACCAAGGAGGGCGAGTCTTGGGTCCCTCTGAGAGAGGGGGCCAGTCCTGTGTCCCGCTGCCTGGGTTAGCAGGTTCCTGCAATAGTCCAATGAGGGGGCTGGCACTGGCTCTCCCAGATGGAAACTCACAACGGAAGCAGCCAGGAGTGGGGGATGCCCTGGAAGTGAGGCCCCCACTTTGTGCCAAGCATGTCCCCATCATCTGTAGGCACTGCCCATCCCTGCCCTGATCAGATGATACATGGGCCCGTCCAGTCCAGCCATGCTGAGCCAGGGTGGCCCCATGGCCACAGTCAGACCTTGGGCAACCTTTGGCTTGAGCGGCTCCTTACGGTGCCCTGCGCTTATGAGGCCATTCGTTCATTCACTCATTCATTCTTCCAGCCTTCAGACTTGGAGCTCAGTAGGACCCAGCCTAGTGGAGAGACAGGCATGACACCCCAAAGAGACTGCTCACATGCTGGGCGAGCCCAGGAAGGGACCCTGACCCGGCCGGACAGGGGCTGAACAGGGCGGGAGTGGGCCTGGCCGTCTTCTCAGAGCAGGAGACCCCGGAACCAACTCATTTTTGTCCATGTCTCAAGACAACATACTTGCCTAGGCCTAAGGATTGGAAAATGCCCTTAAAACTGGGGTCAGGTGCCCGGTTCTTTAGATGTCCGTAAGACCAGGAGAGACGCTGAGGGGGAGGGGAGGGGGACGTCCAGTGTGAGTGTGCATGGGATGGAGGGGAATGGGACTGGGGGTCTTCCAAGGAGGTCTTGCCACCCCAGAGCCTTCTCCCCCCGGATGCCAGGCACTGCCCCGTGTGCTGGGCCCTGGGCAGGCAGGAAAAGCGCTCTGCCCTTTCTAAACGGGGAGAACAGTGACCGAGGCTCAGGGGCAGGAGCTGGGGGACGGGGGTCGCAGAACAACCTGGCTATCGGGCTGGGTGGAAGAGGTGAGTGGTCAAGGAAGGCTTTCTGAAGGAAGTGACCGTGAGGCTGGCCCTGGCAGGTGGAGGGGACGTCGGTCAGGCAAAGAGCAGCAGAGGGAATGCAGGGGCAGAGGGAGCTGCAGACAGGAACAGAGGAGAGACGCCCCGGAGCGGGGAGGGGCTGAAGCGATTCGTGCACTTGGCACCTATGGGGGGTGAAGGGACTGTGGGGCTGTGAGCCTTGGGGCAGGCTCCGCACTGGGCGGGCACGGGTGAGGCTCACCGGGTCTTCTGACCTTGCCCTGAGCTAAATCCTTCTCATCCAGGCCCTGCTCTGCTCCACGGTGGGCCTGCTCGTTGCAGACATGACCATCGTTTCTTCTGCTTAACTCCTCATAGATCCCCCTTGCCCCAGGGTAAGATCCGTTTCCCTACCTTGGCTCTCGAGGGTCCCCAGGAGTCTGAGGGGTGCCGGGGCAGTTGGCTTCAGGGCAGGTGGACTTCGGTTCCAGCTCCAGATGTCCTACTATTAGTTGACCTTGGAGAAAGCCTCAGCTTCCTCTTCTGTAATAGCACAGGAAATGAGATGATGCCGTGTCCCCCAAGTAGCTCCCCACAGGTGACAGCTCTGTGGCGACTGACAACTTCATGAGCCTTGTCACCCATCTCTTACCTGCTCATATCCTTTTCAGCCAGCACGTTGTAGGAACTGGAGAGCGTGGTGCTGTTCCATGCCTCCCTGCCTTTGCTCATACAGCCCCCTTCTTCCTGCAACACCCTCTCTGTGACTGGCCGCCCGACAGCCTACTCACCCTTCAAGACCCAGCTGAGGGGTCACTTCCTCTGAGAAGCCCTCTCTGATTTCCCTCCCCTTGTTGCTTCCTCCTCTGTGCTCCCCTGAATCACCATAAAGCCACTGCACTTTCTGAGGCCTGTCTCTCCTCCACGCCCGATCACCCGCTAGCTCAGGGTCAGGTCCTCTTACCTCTTGACCCCCCAGGGTCTGGCATGGAGCCTGACACCCAGCCAGTCTGACAGTGGAGAAGGCCCAGACTCATTCTGCACATTTACCCCAACTAGATTCCATTTGCATTTCTCTTTTCCTGTGGGTGCAGTGGGTTGGGGAGGGGGCACCCTTGAGCCAGGTGCTCACTTAGGGGGGCTCTTCGGTTGTTTGGCTCCAGCCCAGATCCCCTGGCAGGAGGCTGGTTCCCCACAAGGCCAACCTGCTGCCTGCTGGTCTCCCCTTTCTGAGACAGGAAGACGGAGTGCGACTGCAGCCGCTGGCCTCCTGCTGCTGGCACCTGGGCTGGGCTGTCCCCCCACCCACTGCGGGGAGCCCTGGTGCATTGTTAGTCACTCTTGTTTTGCCCCACCCAAGTGATGATGGCAAGCTCCAGCCTTCCATTACCTCATGCCCTGGGAACACCTCCTGGGTCATTGCCAGGCTTATGTGCAGGACAAGGCAGTCACCACTCCCACCAGTGACCCCACACAGGGACAATGAGGGAAGGGCAGCACTACTGCCTGCAGCTGGCTTCTGCCCCAAGGCTGCAGGGGACAGGGGACAGGCCTCTGGGGACCAGGCCTCAGGCTTGTGTTTAGGCTATGGGAGGTCCCGGCCGGAAAGATCCCAACCAATCTCCCATGTCCATGAGAACGTCTGACATTTACTCAATGCCCACTATGTGCCAGGCTCTGGGCTGAGTGCCGTACGTGATTTAATCTCATTTAACTTTACTAGAGACAGTTACTATCCCCACCCTCATTTGAGAGTGAGGAAATTGCGGCACAGAGAGTTTAGGTAACTTGTGCAAGGTGACACAGCCAGCAGTGCTGGACTTTGCACCAGGACACTGAACAACGGAACATGTGCTCCAGTCAGTGGCAGGCTTCATGCCTCCCTTTTTACAGATGGAGAAGTTGAGGCTAGAGGGGGAAAATGTGCAGGTTTTTTCCTGCTTTACCTTATTGCTGAAGAAAATCTACCTTGTCTTTTGTTTGTTTAACTCCGAGGTCACCAAGAAATGGGTTCAATCCCAGCTGAGTGACCTTGACCAAGGGACTCCGCGTCTCAGAGCCTCAGTTTCCTCGTACGTGAAATGGGACTACCGTTCTCTCCCTTGTGCATCTGCGGGGGATTCTCAGAGCAAAGGGGCCGGCAGCAGTGTCTGGCAGGGCAGGATGAGCAAACACTGCCTGGGAGCAAGTCACGCCATCACCGTCACTCCATCAACTCCCATAAAGGTCTTGAGGCCCTGACATTAGGGCATTAGAGTGACGGAGACCAAGACCCAGGAGTGTGGGGTAAAAGGTAAAGACTAACGAGAGGAGAGAAGTTATGAGTCATTCTCTCTCTTAGCTGCTTGTTCTGCAGTGTGGTTTAGCAGGGGTCTTTGGAGCGAGGATACATGAGCTCAAATCTCATAGCTACCACTTACTAGTTCTTGGGCTTTGGGAAAATGACTTGATGTCTCTGTGTTTCCATCTGCAAAAAAATGGGACTAATCATAGTGACAGTCCCATAGGCTCATGGTTGTGAGGGTTAACTGAACCAAAGCAGTTAGCACAGCCCCTGGCTTAGACTACAGGCAATGAGTCAGCACACACGTGCTGAGCACCTGCTATTGGCCAGGCTCTGGGGAATCATGTGCCATCTCCGTGATGATGTGTGTCCTTGAACAGTTCACGTTATAGTGGGGAGACAGGTAAGGGGCACATGGCTGCATGAGGAGTTAAGGACACTATGAAAATTAAGCCTGGAGTGTAGCTCTGAGCTTCCTAATGGCCAAGCCAAAGAGGGAAAGAGTTTACGTGGTTCTCACTGTCTAGAAGGTCATGAGACAGATAATTTTTTTCCTGGCCTCAATTTCCCATTGAGAGAGAAAGGAGATGCAGAGAGGTCAAGCCCCTCAAACTAGGTCACACAGCTAATAAACTAGTATTCCAATCTGGGTCCGCCCTGAGGGCTCTCTGCTGTCCAAGGCTGCTGATGACAGAACAGCGCATTGCCAGGCATGGCCAGCTTACTGCATGCCCCTGTATGGGAACAAGCTTCCATCCCCGTCCTTGCGTGGGTGAACTCCAGCTTGCAGCCCAGTGTGCAGTGGTCAGGGACCTTGGACCTGCACTTCTTGGTGACCAGGCCCATTATAGCCATTTGGAGGAGAAAACAGACAGTCTATGACATTGGTACATTAGACACACTGCCTAGGGAGGCAGTGTGATGAAAAACAGAATTTCCCACAGATTTGAGCCATAGGAAATTGCTGCTATTTGATGATTTTTGTTTATAAAAATGGCAATATCACACGGTTCGACCAATAGTATTTACTTAATATCTTGCCTTAAAATCCTATTTTAGACTTGCTTGTTCTCTTTGGCCTCTTCCTATAAAATGATATCCAATAATTCATGGGGTTGACATGCTAGTTATATTATTTTCTCGAATGAGTACAAACCTACTAACATTTTATAGGCAGCCATTCCTGTGCCTCTCTGACTGTCCTCCATGACAGGCAGTGGCCTGTGAAGACACAGAGGAGGGGACCAGGACCAGGATTGGGCTAGAGCTGGGGCCACCACCTACTAGGTGAGTTTACCTCCCGTGATGGTTACTTCTAAGCATCCGCTTGGCCGGGCCACCCTGCTCAGCTATCTGGCCAAACCTTATTCTGAATGTTTCTGTGAGGGGGGGTTTTGGGTGAGATTAGCATTTAAATGGATGGACTCTGAGTAAAGCTGATTGCCCTTGCTAATGGGGTGGGCCTTATCCAACCAGCCAAGACTCGGGTAGAACAGGAAGACTGGCCTCCCTCAGCCTGAGTGAGCTCTGCAGTGGCCTTTGGACCCGAACTGCAACATCGATGCTTCCCTGGGTCTCCAGCCTGCTGGCCCACCCTGCAAAATTGCATGAGCCAAACCTCTCTCTCTCTCCATACGTATATATATTCTGTATATATTATATCTATATTGATATCAATATATAGAAGCATTCCATTGGTTCTGTTTCTCTGGAGAACCCTGCTTAGTTCCCTCTGGGCGATGGGGTTGAGGTTGACCGGGTTGTGTTGAGCACTAGAGGAGGTGCTGCACCCCGGTAGGTGCTGCGCGAATGCCATCTCCTGCTACTATCATGGTTATTAATGTTATTACTATTAGATGGGGGGCCAGGGCATCTTCTGATCCCTGCCACACACCCTGACCTCCGTTGTACACTTGTCATTTCCCCAGAAGGTGCTTGTCCCTAAGGGGACATGTCCCCCCAGGAGCCTGCTAGTCCCATGTTCCCCGTGCATGCACCACGTGCCCAGGCTCAGGCTGACAGAAGGCTGGCTGGTGGGACAGCCAGGGCAGAGAAGCTGCTTGGAGAAGCTGCTTGAGGTTTGAGACCTGGGATGCCACGAGCGTTTGTGGAAAGAGCACTGGACTTGGAGCCAGCAGGACTGTTCTGGGGGCTAAGCGAGTTTTGCCGTAGGATACTCTTGGACACAAGGGTGATCATATTTCTCCACTCTTCTAAGTCACATGAAATGTGGCTCAGGATGTTCAGTCCCAGCACTTTAGGGGTGGGAGTGGAGAGAGGTTTCCTTTCTCTAAACTTGTACAGTAATGCTGGGAACCCCACACAGACTGATTATTAGGGCCGAGCATCTGGGCTTCCTTGCTTGGCCAAGGGCTGTAGTTTGCTGAAGGGCAAGGGTGCCTCTGCCTGTGGCTCCAATTCCCTTGGTGCCATCTGGGCCAGGGAACCTTCCCTGGGCTTCTGAGGCCCGAGTGTCCCACCTGACCAGGGCGCTATGCTCAGAAGGGCCTCACACTTGGTCTCATACCCTCTGTCACTACCTTGAAATTCTGAACTACGTTTGAACAAGAGAACAACATTGTCATCATGCACCAGGCCCTGAAAATTATGTAGCCAGTCCTGCCCCAAGGGCCCAGCCATGTGTCATCATCCTTGGAGACGCCACTCCCCCAGTGTCCTTCAGGGGGGTGGGAGACCCCTTCCTACTGCATGTGGAGCCCACCACCCTCCACCACGTGCCCATTCTTGGAAATCTCACCTCTCTTTCACCCTCTGGAATCAGCCCCTTTCAGACAAGCCAGTTCTTTGTCTCTGAACCTAAGATTTTGAAAATAGTACAGCCCCTCACTGTCCCATGGACCAAGGGCACCTCAGTCCTCTGGGGCACAATGCCCTCCCTTCCTTCTTGGAAGAGAAACGGCGAAAATCCTTTTACTCTTTCCTGGGCAGACTTGAGTCCTCACATGGCTCGTCCCTCCATCAGAAGATACTCTGGAGTGCTGAATAAATGGTCGCTCGCTGCCCTGCCTGGGTGCACAGCCTGCACGTGGGCCCTATTGCTGCCACTTCGCAGAAGATAAACTGAGGCCCAGAGAGGTGCACAGACTCGCTCATGGTCACAGAGCCTCCCAGCTGCCCACTCTTCTCAGAGTTTCCGTAGCCCTGGCCAGGGAGGGGAGAGAATGAGAGCGTGAGTGGGTAAAGTTGATGTCGTTTTTGTTCCTCTAAATGAAAAGCCTTGGCTCAGTTTAAAACCCAGAGAAAACTCAACTATTTCCCATTACACACCTAAAATACGGCAGTCACGGCCTCGGGAGTTCACATGCGTATCTCATTTGCTCCTCACGACAGCTCCATGAGGTGTTGTGTTCATGCTCCTTTTTAACAGATGAGGAAACTGAGGTTCCAAGCGGCTGAGCACCCTGGCCAGGCTCTCGCAGGGGGAGAGCGGCAGCCCCAGCGACATCATGCTCTGCCATCGGGAAGGTCCATGTGGGAGAGCAGAGGTGCTCAGAGGATGGTTTCGATTTTCCAGCCGTGGTCTGACCACTCATGTTTTCAAAAATTAAAAATTAAATCTTGGCTCTGAACCGAGGGCGAAGAAGCGGTGCTCTGTTCTTGGAGCCCTGCCCGCCCGCTCACCCTCGTGAATTGGGGGTTCTGTGTCGTGAGGGAAATGGCGATTGCAGCTGCCAAAACGCGCCTCACACTCCCTGCGGCCCTTGAACCCGAGAGTTATTGCTGTGGGTAGAGAGCGGTTTGCCCCCGCGTTGATGGATTGGGAAAGGCCTTGACATTCCGGGGTCTTCCAGAAACTTCATCCAGGTGCAAGAAAGAGCGGTGTGCTTGAGAGGGACCTGCCAGCGGAGGATGAGGTCAGGAGTCCGAGGACGATGCTTATTCGGGTGGGAGTCTGCAGGGGGGGCCAGGCCGCCCCACGGGGATGCCAGAGCTATGGCTCCCCCAAGAGCCGCGTCTTCCTCGCGCTTCCTCCTTCCTCTCCCATCCAGACCCAGACAAATCTATTTCTGAATAGTTTCCACATCTGCTCGCTCATCAGCCCGTTCAGGCCTCATCCTGCCTGGATGCTGCCGTTGCCCCTGCCAGGTCTCCCCGTCTCTGGTCCCGCCCGGGCCACACTGGTCACTGCAGACCCCACCACACTGAGGGGCCCCCACTGGGTTCACCCAACACACTGGAGCATCTGACGGCGGCCTGCCCTCAGCCTCCTCTTCTGCCACCTGTCCACGCCAGTCACGCCAGACCAAGGAGGTCCCTACCTCTGGGCCTCTCTCCCCCACCCTCTGCTGGGACACCCCTCCCCCTTCCTTGCTGGCCCCCTGCCACCCCACCCCGGACTCAGAGCTCCCCGGGGGCAGGGTCTAGTAGTCCCAGTTTCCATGTCCCAGGTTCCCAGCTTTACATGTTTGTTGAATTAAAATAAAATGAAAATAAATTTGCATGTACCCCCCAGGACTCCAGGCCAGCTCCCATGGAGTTTAAAGCCCAGAAACCGAAAACGAAGAAGAGAAAATTCTCTCATCAGAGCTCCGCTGTGAATTCAGAATCTGATTGATTTACTGTCGTTGTTCAAAAAATATTTCTTGAGCACATACTGTGTTCCAGGTGCGGTACGGGGCTCTGGGCTAAACACTGTGTGGTTGGATGCTATTACCTAAGGCGCAGAAGGTGGAAATGGCTTCCTGGAGGGCAGAGACGAAACAGGAGAATCACAAGTCCGTGAGCAAGTAGCTGTGCAATCACAAAGAGGCCCAGGGGACCATGGGGAAAAGCCAGGGGCAGCGAGAGGGTAGAGGGGCCACCTTGGCGGTATGGTCAGAGTAGGTGTCTGGGAGAGGGAGGCATTGAAGCTGGGGTCTGAGGGCCCCAGGGAAGCACTGCCCAGGTGGAGGGGCTGGCGCGGGCAAAAGCAGGAGGTGGGAAAGTGCTTGGTGCTTTTGAGGGACAGGCAGGGGCCCGCGTGGAGCCGCTGCAGTGGAGTGCGGGACGAGGAGGAGGGCCGGCCCGTGCAAAACGCAACCTCAGGCCTCCTCTCCCAGCCCCCTTAGAGCTCAGGACCTTTCTCATCCTGGAAGACTCTGGACTTTGCACAAAAAATGATACTCTCTTCTGGAAGTATGTGCTGCCTCCTTCTTCTTCCCCCTCTAAGGGGTCTCCACCCTGCCAGCCTCACAGCTGTGGCCTGTGCAGGAGGAGGGGGAGGGCAAGTCCAGTGGAAAGCTCACTCTCCAGGGCCCAGAAAGACTAAGAGTAGCCCGCAGACTTGGCCTTGGAGCTGGTGTTTTCATGAGCCAATATTTTTGGGAGAAACCAGGGCACACTGCAACGCTGGGGAACAGCTGCAGAGGAACACTTTCTGTCCGCCATGCGTGCTGGGTGGCGAGGGGAAGCTGAGCAGCCCTCCAGCGTGCCTGGGGGCCGTCTAGCTTAGCAGTCAAGAGCCTGAGCCCCGGAGCCCAGCTCCTGGGCTTCAAGATCATTTCCCCAAGTGGCAACCAGTGACCTTGGATAACTTACATGACCACCCCAGACCTCCCGTTCCTGAAGTATCTATGAAGGGGAAAATTGTACATAGGGTCATCAGATTAAATGAGTTAGTGAATATCCAGTACTTGGGAAAGTGCCTGGCCCATAGGAACGGCTTAATAGGTTTCAGCTATGATCTTTATTATTATTATTATTATTATTATTAATAACCAGGCCTCTCAGGTGTCTGAGGACTTGCCCACATGCCACCAGCAGAGAGCGATGCATGAAAAGGCCACGAGCCTCCACGTCCTTTTTCGGAAACATCCACAGCAGTTTGACATCGGAGTGTCCAAGGTGAGTCTGGCCTATTGCACACAGCAGCTGGTTCCCCAGGGAAAGTTCTCACAGGGACTTTATTGGGTACGCGGACAGGTAGCTGGCCTGTCTGTCTCCTCCTTCCCGAGTGTTCCCACCCAGGGGAGCGTAGGTGCTGTAATGGAAATCCGAGGTTTATGTTCTCATTAAACATGATGAGCAACCCGTCTCATTTGTGTCCAGCCTCATTTCATCCAGTTATCAAGCTCCAGGCCTTCACAAAACCAAAAAAATAAAAAATGAAAAAAGTTAAAAAGCTCCTTTTACTGTTTGTTTGTTTTCCCTCCAACTGTTTTCTGCTGATTTAAAATCATGTGATTCAAGTGAAATATGATCCATATGTCTCTGATTCATTTACTGATCAACTAATTTATGACTGTAAAAATGGCTTTGAAATGACAAAGTTTCCTACAAAGTCTCAGCGTCATCATTATTTACACTTGGACATCAAATGGCTCTTGTGACATATCTTGCGGAGCGGCTGTGGGGCTTTTCTGGTTAAGACTTTGTTCTCTTTTGGATTCATGATGACTGCTGCGGGGCTTTTTCCTCTTCTTCTTCTGCCTCCTTTTCTCCCTGTCCCCATTCTTCATCCTCCTCTTCTCTTATTTTTGGTGAAGTTTCAGTAGAACTCGAGTCCTGAAAACTTGCTTGAGATTTGGACTCGGCATGGTGCGTGACGTTGCCTGTGAACCAACCAAACGAGCCCACATTCCAGTTGCACACAGCACCGCTTCCTAGAAAACCAGGGTGAATGCGCCCCTGAACGCAAACAGGAAGGTGGGGTGGGCCTCCAGGAGGGTGGGGTGGGGAGGACATTCAGAGCATGCTCAGGCCCAAACTGGGGGGGGGGACCCTAAGATTTCAAAACTGGGAATCAAAAGGTCTAGGGATATTTTTTTGAGGTATTTGAAGAGGGGGGGGGAAAGCCTAGGGAAATTGGTTGAATGCTTTTAGGAAAAAATTTGTTTGTTCAAAAGTAAGAAATTAAGGGATCCAAGGTCAAGGATAGATTTTTGTCTTCCTGTTTATTTTTATTCTGGATTCTTCCCTCTCTCCACATCCGGTTCTGTGCCATGTGCCCTGGAATTTTCTCCCCCAAGCCCTCTCCCTGTGTTCTCCGTTCCTCCCCTGCCCACCCACAGCAGCTTTGCTCTGTCTATCCCAGGGCCTGAACACACATTCACCGCTTCTCCCCAGCTGCCTGGCCCAGCCTCCGCTCTGTCCCGGGGGAGCGTCCTAGAGTTCTGCTCAGAGCACGTCTGACGCCTAAAATCTGCCCACAGTCGTGCTGTGCTTCTGAGCCCTTCCCCCGCGTAGTCTCTGTGCTCATCATGGCTCAGTCTGCTCCCACCTCCCTTCTGGGAAGGCTGTGCCCTACCACCCCGCTCCCCAGACGGGGCAGCTGAGAACCAGAGAGACAGTCACCCATAGAGGGAGCAGGCAGTGGTCCAGCCGGATCCTTTGCCCTTGACCTTGGGTGGCTGCCTCTCCAGGCTGCCTGCAGGAGCAAGTCCCCAGGCCTGAAGGCCCTCGCGGCCCCTCTCTCCCCACTTCTCCGCTCCTCTCCCACACGTGCTCTGGCCTCCAGCTATGCCAAACTATGAGTTCACACGTCCACGCCCGCCCGGGCACAGGCTGTTCCCGCCGGTCGGTAACGCCCTCTCCATGCAGCCCCAGCTCCGCCCGGCACGCTCTGTTCATCCTCGGGACCAAGCTCCCGGCCTCCTCTTGGGGGAGCCTCCCTCGCCTGGGGGAATCCACTGCCTTTGCCCCTGGGCACCCTGCTCCCCTTCTCCCAGTTTGCGTGGCGCTGGCTTCCTCCTTCAATACGAGCAGTGAGCAGGTGACCCAGACCTGGCCCATAGCCAGTCAACGGTCCCACCTCTGTGGAGCCGCAGTGACTACTGAGAGGGTGGCACGTGACTCGAGCAAATCGACAACACTCAGTCCTGGGAATTTGGCTGAAGCCAAAAGTAAACAGGGACTTTCCTTTCAGAGGTGCTGCTAACCATGTTGACCTTGGAGAGTGCCCCCGGGGGACATCTTGCTCGTCAGGGAGTGGAGCCTTCTTCACAATAAAGTCAGTGTGGCTGAAAGCCCGGCCTAACGCTGGGGACAGAGCCCTGGAGAGAGCCGTGCCTGAAGCCAGTCCCCCGGAACTTCTCAGAAACATGAGCCACAATCAGTCTCTTGCCCCACTCCTGCCCTTCCCCCCACCAGAGCCAATTTGTGTTGGACTCCTGTGACTTAATGTCACTTGTCATTAAGAGTCGTGAAGAATGTCCGAGTTGACATCTTTCTCCTCCGTGTATCCTCAGGACCTAGTACACACCTCTGTAGTTTCTTATATTCTCATCCAGTCGCAACTGTCTCGTTCATGAATCTCTGCGACTTGACTCCACGCTTCTTGAGACTAGGGATGGTGGCTTCCTTCTCGCTGTTGTCTTGGCACAGACTAAGAAGCAGCATCAAGTTGGCACTAAAGTCACGGACTTTGAAGTCAGCCAGACCCGGGTTCAAATCCTGGCTCTGCCACTTGCTGCCTGCGCAGCCTCGGCCAAATTCCTTCCTTCACCTCCTTGAGTCTCAATTTCCTGAACGCTCATGATGACAGGTCATTAAGAAGAATGAGGTCACTTCCACTGGCCTTAGCACAGTGCCTGGCCTACACGAGGCATTTAATAAATGGTAGCTATGGTTACTATGACACGTTGGTCCAGTGGAGTCAGTCCTGTGAAAATCACAGGCACCCATGGCAGTGGCACGGGCCAGGGGTGGGGACAGTTCACACACAAGCATAGCCACAGTTACTGCAAATGGTGGCAGCTTTGCTCCTGGACATGTGGAGACTCAGGGCTGGGAGGAGTTCAGCAGCTTGGGAGAAAATGGGCAGCTCCTCTCAGCCCTGCCTCTGAGGCCATGCGATTGTCGGGGTGAGAGTGGACATGGGGGTGTGGCAGAGAAGGAAAGTCCACCCGCCCAGGGTTCTCCCCCTGACCAGCCCTCACCTCCTCACTGCAGACTCGGAGTTCAGGGTCTTTGCCCTGGGCGGAAGTTCATGGTTAGGAGCTCAGGCACTGGAGTCAGGCAGTCCTGAGTTACACCTTTGGCTCTCTACCTTCCTAGCTGTGTGACTCTAGGCAAGTTACTTACTCTCTCTGAAACTGTTGCCTCATCTCCAACATGACTTTTCTAGTGGAAAAATGAGATCATGTAATTTAAGCTCTTAGGCCAGTGCCAACAAATGGTAACTCTTATTTTCAAAGACTAAAATACAACCCGTGAGGGACTCCAACTCCCTGCTGTCCTGGCACCCAGGCTGGCCATTTGGAGGGTAGCCGGAGCATGGACTCCAGGACGGGCACTCTCAGCCCTGCCCTCTAGGCCACTGAGGTGGCCGACAGCATGGATGATGGGGTCCAGTGCTTGCCTTGGCGTTCTGGCTCTTACACTTACCCTGCAAGTCATTCAGCTTCCCTATGCCTCAGCTGCCTCACCTGTAAAATGGAGCTGACAACAGTATCTATCTTATTGGGGAGTTCTGAAGATTAAATGGCTTAATACAAGCCATATACTTAGAACAGTGCCTGACACATGGCAAGGGGCCATGAGTATTTTCTAGAGTAATTTGATGACTACTCATTGCACTAAGAGATCTCCACCTCCAAAGAAAGTGAAGCTGAGAGGGAAAGGAGGTGAGGAGAAGAGAGAAGTGGGGGTGGTGGGATGGGAAGGGTGAGAGGGAGGGAGAGGAAGACAGAGAAGGAGACACGAAGAATGGATCCCAGCTCCTGGGTCGTGTGGTCCGTGACGCCAGCATCACTCTTTTCTGGGGTGTATGATAGTTACACGAGCTAATGAATTCCCTTCGCTGCTTCCACGTTTCATAGACTCTAACACGCTATCGATCGCAAGATGCACCATGGTTTAATGTGCAATGAACTCCCCATGGATTGCAAGCGATGCTAACGACGTTAAGCATGTTTAACGATACTACAGTGTGGAGACTGGGGGAGGGTGTCCCTGAAGAGACGAGTACAGCGGTGCAAACTGGGCTTCTGTTTCTCCCAGAAGAAAAATTCGAGTTCATTCATATGCTCTTTCTCCCCACTCTGGAAACACACCCTGAGCACAGAAGGCCTGTGGCACCTTCATGTTTTACGGAAGAGTTATTTGGAAAGAGAAGGGGGGCGGGGGAGAAAACAGCCCATGCCTCTGTGGACATGGAGGAAGGTGCAAAAACAGTCCCATCTCGTAAGCAGCAAAGCTGCGAGCCCTGGGCTGGGGCAGAGAGTGACAGTCTCAAGAGGCACCTACTATGCACCAGGGACACTTACGCTTCACATCAACCTTGGAGAGAGCTGCGGCTGCCCCTGTTTTACGGCAGAGGAAAGTGAGGCCAGCCTCGGTTAACTCACTTGACTGAGGTCAGGCAATAGGGCACCCCAGGGCCAAGACCCCGACCCTTCCCAACCGGTGACATCCTTCCTCCTGTGGAGCTTGGCTGACTCCCTGCGTTTGTTCCTAATTATCCCTAAAATTGTCAAACCAGACCCACTGCAGTGAGAGGAGAGAGCAAAAGAGACACAAAGCCATGCTGTCTCTGAGTGACGAAGAACAGTGCTCACCTCCCAGCATTCTCAGAAATTCAGGGGGAAAACGGGACCTTGTTGCCAGCCGCTCATCTCTCTCTACGGCTGGTCCATTTTTATCTGAGCATCTCTGGGATCCAGGCCTGGGCTGTCATCGGCTCACAGCATGACCTTGGGCATGTCCCTTCTCTCCCAGGCCTCAGTGTCCCCAACTGTAATGTGATGGGAACTGGGGCTGGACAAGCTCACTTTTAAAGGTTCTTCCAGGCCAAACATAAACAAACCTTAGTCACTAACTTCACTTAAGCATTTTACAGTTTGTAAAGATCTTGCTTGGTCCTCCTATTTTTCTGTTGGAGCACATGTGACACTGTCGTCGCTCGTGGCATTCTGCGCACGATTCCCACTGGCTAGCTGTACTTTCACACTTTCCATCCCACTCGAGAGAGCATATTAACATGCAAATGAAGAAGGTGACATTGGCTAGGGTTAACCTTGGATACACTCTAAGTTATATAATTTAAACCCAAATCACATGAAATATCAGTGCTCTGTCATAAGCCAATAATGACATTGCCAGGCTTCTCCCAACTGACTCTGACCCCAAGGTTGTCTAGACACAGTGGATTAAAGCCACGGCTGTAATGAGCCCTGGAGGAGACAGCACAGGCTTCACGTATGTGTACGGAGCCGCAGCGTATTAATAGCTGGTGTCCGGATTCCTCCTAGGAAGGGAACTGTGTCTTAATATGGACTGAACTGGGGGAGGTAGCGATCCCGAGGGCCCTGGGTGTCAGAGCTTCCAAGAGGAGAGCTGGTGGTTCTGCACAAGATAGGATGAAGACATGGAGTCCCCAGATACAACCCAGGAGGTAGGAGGTGAAGGGGAGAGGGGAGAGGAGGAGAGGACAGGAGCCAGTGAGGGGCTGTAAGGCTCTGCTGTGTTGATGCCTCCCTGCCCTGTGATTCCCAAAGGTTTAGATACTCTCCTCCACTGCCTCAACTGTGTGTGTGTGTGTGCGTGTGTGTGTGTGTGTGTGTGTGTGTTCAGAGAATGGGGCCGTCAGACCACACACATGCAATCACAGTGCTGGAGCCAAGCAACGTGGTAAATGATGGGACCTCAAACCTCTGCAAATTTGTGGAAATCTTAGAAAGTTCTGACCAGTCAGATGAGGTGGGTTTGGGGGTTTCAGGCCATCCTAGCTAGAGCAGAGGTGCTGTCAAAGCCCCGTCTGACATCCAGACTTTTACCCATTTTGCAGATGAGGAACCAGGAGGGCTTTGCCAAGATGGAGCAAAACTGGCTCATTCCTTCCATGGGGTCTCGACTGGGTATTTGCTCCCTGTGGTTGCTGCTCCCGAGTTCCTCCATCTCCTCCTCTTCCAAGTCCTGACTTACCCATCAACTTCGTAAATCTCTTGGGTGATCCTAGCCTCCGCCCTTCCCCAACATTGATCTATTTTTTCATTTTTAAATAATCTTAGATTTGTAAGTGTTATGAAGATAGTACCAAGAGTTCCCATATACCTTCCACCCAACTTCCCCTAATGTGAACATCTTCCGTAACATTTGTCTAAACTAAGAAAACGAATGTGACACCATTGACTAAACTACTCGCGGAGCACAGACTTGATTGGAATTTCACCCGTTTTTCCGCTGATGTCCTTTGCTTCAGGACGTATTCCAGGGAACTGTGTTAAATTTAGTTGTCACGTCTCCTTAGCTTCCTCTAATCGTGCCAGTGCCCCCGTCTGTCTTTGCTTTCCGTGCTGTTGAGCGCTACACACGCTGGTGCCGCTGGTGCACATATCTGCTCATCAGAACGATCCAGCGACTCGCCCACGTGGGGTCAGGGCTGTGAGAGGCAGCAGCAGCTCAACAATGAGGCAGGAGAGTCCCTGACCTCGAGGAGCTCACCGGCAAGGAGACTAGCCAGAACCAGACCACGAAAGCAGGGTGATAGAAGCCGCGGCAAAGGGGGGCTCGGGGAGAAGAGCTGAGCCCACAAGTGCACATGGAAGGGCCGGGGCCTGGGGCCAAAGCACAGAGTGCCCTTGGCCAAACTTCGGACTGGGGTAGAGCGACAATCCTCCCTCAAGGCGCTCCTGCGATTACATGGCAATCTTGATTAACTGGGCATCTTTGCCGAGTGGGCAGGGACGTCGTCCCACAGTGCAGGAACACACTTAGAGACACCCGAGCCCCACCTGTGACAGGCAGGTATTAGAGGGTGAATTGTGGTTCCCCCAAAATACACTGAAGTCCTAACCCCTGGTGAATGCGACCTTAATTGGAAACAGGGCCCTCGCAGATGGAATCATATTAAAAGATGAGTTTATACTGGATTAGAGCAGGTTCTAATCCAATGACCAGTGTCCTTATAAGATGAGAAAAATCTGGACACAGATGCACAGGGAAAATGCCATGTGACAACAAGGCAGAGATTGAAACGATGTGTCTACAAGCCAAGGAGCGCCAAAGATTACTGGGAGCCACCAGACGTGGGAAGAGGTAAGGAAGTCCCCTTCCCTAGAGCCTGGCCCTGCCGAGCCTTTGAGTTCAGACTTCCAGCCTCCAGAAATGTGAGAGAATAAATTTCTGTTGTTTTAAGCCACTGGTTTACAGTAATGTGTTATGGTAGCCCTAGGAAACTCCAACGGCTCCTGGTGACCTCCACACCCTGGTATTCCTGTGCACACTCCCCTCCCATGCGGCGCTGCCAAGGGAGACGGATGTCACTTCCAAGATTAGGCTATCAAAGACTGACTTCTGGCATCCCCCCCCCACCCCCCGTCTGTATGTATCTTTTTGCTTTCTTGCTCTGATGAAGCAAGTTGCCGTGTTGTGAACTGCCTCGGGGAGAGTCCCACGTGATGAGGAGCTGAGGGTGGCTCTGGTCAACAGGCAGTGGGGTGCTGGGACCCTCCGTCGCATGCCCAGGAGGAACTGAATCCTGCCAACACCAACATCAGTGATCTTGGAAGCAGATTCTTCCCCAGTCCATCCTTGAGATGGATGACTGCAGCCCTGGCCAACACTTTAATTGCCTCCTTGTAGCCACCTTGAGCCAGAGAATCCTGCTCAGCTGTGTCCAGATTCCTGATCCACAGACACTGGGAGATCATAAATGTTGTTCTGAGCTGCTGGGTCCGGGGTAGCTCGTTATGCAGCAATAGATAGCCCGTATACCATACAGCAGAGATTGTAGCTGGGTAGAAGCATAGCTCCATTGTGTACAAGTTTGTACATTTTTCAGGAGAGGCTGGAAATCTAAATTTTTTTAATTCAAAAATTTACAATTAGACCAGTATTTCTCAGTCAAGGGCTACTTTGCCCCCCTCGGGACATCTGGCAATAGTATCTAGGTGCGTTTTTGATTGTCATGACTGGAGGGTGCTACTGGCTTCTAGGGGACAGAGGCCAGCAATGCCGCTAAACATCCCACAGGAGAGAAATATCTGTCCCAGAATGTCAACACGATGCACAGGACAGCCCCCTTCTCCCAGCAAAGAAACGTCTGGCCCAAGATGTTCACAATGCGACTGTTGGGAAAACCCAAATAGAAAACATTGCATGAACCAAACAAACAAGTCTGCTGATTAGATTTGGGGGTGGGGGGGTCCCAGGTTGCAATTCCTGCTATTATGATTTTTCGTGTTATTTCATGGTGTGACTGATTTCTGATACAATCAGAGTCAGTAGGGCCAGAAACTGCTTTATTCTCTGTCACCATTTCCTTTCAACCCTTTCAGACGCCTCCCTCCCCTGCCTCTAGGTGATACTTGGGTTTTCTGATCACTTTCAGGCATTAGAACATACCATTTTTCAGCTATTAAAACCTCAGCAACAGCTAATATCAAAACTGCGCTCCCTCAGGCCACTCAAAAGTTCTTTCCCCTCCTCATCTGTGACCTCACCTGAGCAGTCTTCAGATCAGCCCTTAGGGAGAGAGAGGGGTCAACCAGGACTGAGTTAGGAAAACAGGAACCATGCCAGGTATTTCCAACAGAGGGGCCTTGACACGGGAAATTGACCAAATGGGCGTTGGGAGGATGCACGAGCAGCCGGGAGAACACACAGCAGCGCAGAGACGGATGGGCACGGGAAGCAGCCGCCACCCCAGGGCCGCGAGCGAGCGCGGAGGAAGGTGTTGTTAGAGTCCACAAGCTTGGAGCAGTTGCTGTCATCTCAGGGCTGGGACAGTGGGGGACAGGCCAGTCCTCAGGAACTGGGGGCCTTGAAGAGATGCAGCCACCTCCAGAGACATTGCCAGAAGAAGGAAGGGGAGAGGGGGAGAGAGACAGAGAAAGGGAGAGAGAAAGGGGGGAGAGAGAGAGAGCTAGAAAAAGAGAGTGAGAGCAAGACAGCGCGCACCGGAGAACACACAATGGTTTGTTCGCTCCCTTAGCCCCTTCCTACCTTCTGCTCTCTCGCTAGGGCCTCCTGTGAGAGATGGTAGTGAGACACTAAAGGGAAGACAGCTGGAGAATTTTGGTGTACAGACTCCCAGAACCCACTCCTCAGGGCGGACGACGGGAGGTGTGGAGCCGGGAGGCAGTGGCAGAGAGCCCGAGCGCAGGCTGCCCCTTCCAGAGCCATCTCCCTTGCCCCCCACCCCCTCCTCCACTCTCGAGGTTTGTTCTGGCTCCTTCAGCGCTGGGCTGCATGGGGAGCAGCAGTAAAGGGCCCCAAAAGCCGAATGCCCTGCACTGTCGGCAGTGCACAGGGCACCTGCTCTGGAGTGCTCTGGCGCTGGGGTCACACGTCCTTGCGTTCCTGTGGCCTCTGGGGAGCCATTGCACAGACGCTGGCTCTCTCTTCTATGGCTTCTTCAGAGAGGGACCCCAACAGGGACCCCTGACACTCTCCTGTTTTCTATCTTAGGAGACAGTCCCTGGCTGGCGACTTACAATGGCCCCCAGCTCCTGAGACTTTGTGATACACACCACACAGAAAGCTCCTGCTGGGGCCCTATTGCCCTGATAGCCCTTTCTCTTGGGTGGGGTCCTTTCTAGAAGGCCCTGGCTCAGCCATGTTCATGGCATGCACTTAACCCACAGGAAAATTCAACATTTTTTGCCCTGCCAAAGTCTGGAAGGGCAGGTTATTCCCCCTGTAGCACACTCTCTTTAACTGGTCCTCACAGGTGACCAACTCAGATTTTGCCTTTAGACTTCCTCCAGTGAGAGTCAGATACCATGTCCGGGTAACTCCGGGTATACCAGTCAAGTTTTCCCAAAGATTCTTCCACCAACTGAACTCTGATAGCACCACAGAATAAACCTATAGCAGAACACCTGAATAAAAGTAAATAGTAAAGACATAATTATCTCATGTAACAAACTCCCAGGTTGGTTCAGAGGTTCAATAGCTCTGGATCACTGTTTCAGTGAGTCTGTTTGGCCTTATCCCCAAGGTGGCAAAATGGCTGCAGCCTCTCCAGAAATCACATCTTTGTCTGCAGAGTTCAAATTGAAAAGGAAAAGGGAATGTGGGAAGAAAGGCCATTTTCCTGACTGCCTGTCTTTTATCTTTACCAAAAGCCCCTAAGAAACTTTCCCTAACATCTTGTTGGCCAGAAGTGGATCAATGTCCCGGCCTAGATCAATCACTGACAAGAGAGAATGGAAAGGCTAAGACCAGCTTAGAACCATCATGATTCAACCTTTGGAGCCAGAATGAAACTGGGATACAGTTTTCTAAGAAAGAAGGGGAAATGTCTGTTGGGTAGGGAACCAGCAGTGTCTGCCACAGGCATTTGAGTTGCTTCTGAACTTTTGCACTGGGTAAATAATATTGCCCTAAATATTCTTTTGCATGTCAGAGGAGTTTATCCACATCTCAGTGCCCCTGTGGGTTGTGCCCTCCCTCTCGAGGCTGCCATCACAGTCCTCTGTTTTGGCAGGTCACCTGGAGCATGTGAGTTGCTGGCCAGGGTTCACAATTGCTGGCTGTGTGCCCAGGGACAGACGATTATCAGCTGATATAGACAATCTGATTACTTCCATATTTCCCCTTTTCTACTTTTATTTTGGTTTATCCTTTGAATATTTCTTAAGCTCTCATCTAGTTTAGTCAAAGCACTCTAGCCAATCCCAAACCCAGAATATGCAAAACTCAACGTTAACAATTTAGAACAAAACCTGAAATCAACCAACAGAATCTGTTTTTCTATTAGCCACCTCTCTGGAAATCTTGCAATGTGTAGTTTTGATTAGAGACTGAATTAAGAAACCCCACCACCACCCACAGGGGGCTACATCAGGAACCACATTTAATGAACCCCAACCAGTAGATTCCCCAAAGTGGAATTTGTTGGTCAAATTACATAATAATCATCAGCCACTGTGTTAGTCTATAAAGGTATTGCCAGTTGCTATAGTAGATAATCTCCAAATCTCAGTGGCTTAATCCAATAGAAGTTTATCTCTTATCACATAATGTCTAATCAGGAGTTCTTGGCCAAGCAGCCTCCTAGGTAGAGATTCAGGGACCCAGACTCCTTCCATTTTGTTGTGCCACCCTCCTCTGTAGTCCTAAATCCTCTCTATTCAACCAAAAAATGGGGAAAGAGGATGTGGAATTGTGAACAGGAGACCTTGCAGGCTCAGCCCTGGAAGCCCACCCATCGCTTTTCCTTACTTTCCAGTGGCCAGAACTTATTCACACCGCCACACCACCACAAGAGAGGCCAGGAAAGGCGACCCAGCTGTGTACCCAGGAGGAAAGGAATAATCAGCCATCTCCGTCAAAGATGCCTACCTGTACCAGGTGCTTTACGTGCATTACCTCGTAAGGTGGATATTAAAATTCCCACTTTACAGATGAGAAAACTGAGGCTCAGGGGGATGAAACATCCTGCCCAATGTGACACAGCTAATATATGTCAGAGTGAGAACATCTCCTACATTTTATACAATAGACTTCATACTTTTACCTTTCATATTTAGGTGTTTAATCCACGTGGAGCCCACCTTTGTACAAGCTCTATGGTAGGGGTCCAGTTTTCCCCAAACCACATACTAGACAAAATTTTTTTACAACACCTGGTAAATTTTTGTTTTCAGAAAGGTTGGACCAATTTACCTTCCTACTACCAGTGTATGAGTGTGTTTATTTCACTTCACTCTAACACCAGATACTGTTATTTTAAAAATCTGTGCTTTTCAATGGTAGAAAAGTGATGACTCATTTCTTTGATGGCAATGAGAGTGCCTTCATCCCTTGTCTCCCCAGATATATTTCTTCATTTATGAATTATCTATTTGAATTCTTTTTTCATTCATCTAGTAGGGTCTCAATAACTTTCTCGGCTCTTCATATGCATATAAACATACATATAGCACAAGGTCTCTGTATAATACAGATGTGATTGACACCTTTGTCCATCACTTTTGCTGCATACATTGTCTACATACAGATGTGCTAAATTTTTCTGCCACCAATTCTGTCCATCTCTTCCTTTGTGGTCTTTTCTGATGCTTCTATAATAGCTGTAACCAGCCTTCCCTCCCCAGAGGTCTGATAAATATTCAAGTCTTTTCCCCTCTATGATTTGATTTTTTAAAATATTCAATTCTTTAGTGCATCTGGAATGCATTTCAGTGCTCGGTATGGTACGGAAGGGTCTGACTGCCAGGTTTGTAAGTTTCAAGGAGTCATTTGCACTTCCAAGTTCCCTTTCTGCCACCCTGAGCTGCTTCTCTCTTCTCCAAGCCAAGCAGAAGCAAAGAGATCGTGACAGGAAAGCATCAAGGCTGTGATTATCTTCCCCCTAACTGAAGAGATGATTGTTATTATTGTGCATAATTGAACGTTTGCCATGTACTGGAGTTCTCTGTGCTTTGCACAAATTGTGTCATTGAAGTCAGCCATCAGACACTCTCATGCGACAGAAATCATGACCCCTGTCTTACAGGTGAGGAAAACTTGCCCAAGGTCACACACCAGGGTGATTGTTATCTTTTTTCTTCAAGTCCTCTGGTAACTCATGACTGCACCCTGTAGTTACTAACTTAAAATGTGCTTGTAGAATGACATTAGACGAATTAGCTTTTTTTTTTTAAAGCCTTGAAATGTTCAAGATTCCCCAAAGTAGAAAAAGGCAACGAATAGGACCAAGAAACTTCCCAAAGAGGATGACACCATCCCGTTGACCAAGAACCATTGTCACTTTGGTAAACACGAAATTTACGTGAACTGGCTTTTAGAGGGACTGACTCCAGGCGCCATAGTCTAGAGCTCAGGTGAGTGTGGAGAAACGGGTGTTTGCCAGGGATTCGCGCCAGAGTGGAGATTCTCATTCATCTGCTTCCTGTTGTGGAGAGATGTTCGTTTTCGTGAACCTGGAAGATTCCTTGGTGAAGGGAGGGAAAGAAAGAAAACTGAGCAGCAAGGAGGTGGGAAAACGTGAATAAACGCAGAATCCCCAGTGAGGCACCTGTTGCCGTGGCACATCCCCTCTCTGGGCCTCAGCGTCCTGTGAAATGGGACTAATGACTGTGACCCCTACTTCACAGAACTAGCCATGGCGAGGACCATGTAACATCGAATTCAGGGGTGCCAAGTGCCTGACCCTGAGTTCAGACCCGTCTCTGCATTCCCTCCAGTAATTCCCACACGGGTCCCGCGAGAACTGAGGACATTCTGAAATTGGCCAACATGCATGTTTGGAAGCAGATTAGGGGAAGTTCCTGAATCAGGAAAGATAGAAGATGCTAGAGAGGGAAGAGGAAGACAACCTATTTTGTGTCCAAGGCTTTATATACAAATTGTATCTTAACCCTCCCAGCGACCAGGTCAAGTGGTGTTCTAGTCCCGTCTACAGATGAGGGAAGAAGGAAGAAGGAAGAAGGAAGAAGGAAGGAAGGAAGAAGGAAGGCTGGGGGAAGTGCAGCAACGAGCTCAAGTTGGCCGAGGATTCAGTTCTGGGTCTTCTGGACAGCAAGGCCTGGGTAGGGCATATCTCAGGGAACAAGGGTGAGGGTACATGGAAGATGGTGACTTGAACATGGGTGAAGCCCCATCCAGCGGTAAATCTCACAAAGGACCCCAGGCATCTCAGACCAGAGCACGTGAGGGTCTTGACTCTTAGCGGGTCACCTGGAGAGCTTATGATGTTCCAACCCGGAAGAGTGAGCAGCTCCACAAAAGGCTGGGTGCTGAACGATAACACAGTTCAGCACACAGACCCATGTCGGGGAACTATGCCTTTTAGCCCAGCAATGTCCTGATTCCAGGCGTGTTTGTCTCAATTAAACAGAACAAAACAAACAATAAATAATTTTAACTTGGCGATATGCTAAAAAACAGGTTTCAAGAACAAACTGAGCCAAGCTATTCCTCCATAAGCTACAAAAGAATCCTAATTTCACGTTTCTTAAGGTTTAAGCTGATTTAAGTATTATTAAACCCTTCAGAATCCATCGTCAAAGTGGCACACGGAGGTGTAGATACAGAACCCAGAAAGGAGACAGAGCAATGAGTGAGAAAATCCTGGGTTCTGGTGCAGCTCCACTGCCAAGAACATCTCCCTACCTGCAGCAGTTGTAAATGCAAGGGAGTATTTTATGGTTTGTTTGATTGTTTGCCAATTTCAAAGGAATCTTGATGTAGAAAGTTTGAAAAACACACAGACATATAAAGAAGCAGGCAAAAAATCACCCATAACCCTATTAGCCAGCAATCACCACTTTACATCCTGGTATTTTTCTCTCTTGAGTTTCTTTCTGAGTTTTTGTTTTTTTAAATAAACGTGATATCTGGCTCCAGTCCCATCCACTCCCAAACTGGATGAGATGAGGCCCATTACACCCTGCAAATATGCACATTGCCAATTATAAAATGTAATATGCTTGTTAGAGAAAATCTGAAGATTTCAACAAAAGAATGAAGAAAATTAAATTAAAATTCTACCATGCGGAGAATTAACATTGGGATGAATTTCCTTCTCATCTTCTTTCTTTGCCTTTCTTTGAGTGTGATATACATTTTTACCTAATCTTGCATTCTACTTTCTTTTCTTAGCATTATATCATAAGCATTTTCTCATGTTCTTGTAGGAATATTCTTTCAAGGCTACATAATATTCCTTGGTATGGAGATTATATAACTTGCTTAACTATTTCCTTTATGATGGACATTAAATTTTCTGTGAATTCCTTTTTGAAAATCTTTGCCCACAGCTCTCTTATTTCTTTAGGATTTCAAGATGAATTACTGGGTGAAAGAGGATGATTCTTATAGGGAGCATGAATCTTTTAATACATGCTGCCCTGTCGTCCTGTGCAAAGATGGTAACTGGAGCGGCATAGGGGAGCACCCACGTCACTATGCCCGTGACAGCTCTGCGTGTTTCACTTTACAAAAAACTATTGCTGATTGAATAGATGATTGTGTATCACTGAGCTAGGACCTCAAATAGCTAATCCCTTTACCAGGCATGTCTTTACAACGTTAGATCAGCCACCTTCTCTGGGCTCAGCGTCCCCATTGTCACTGTAACAAGTGCTCCTTAAATTCCGAAGTTGTTCTTAAAGTTGGAAATAGTGGTTCCAATTCCAGCTTCCACTCTTCAAGATTCTGTTTCCTCATCTGTAGAGTAGGACTGATGTCTAGCTTACAGAAGCATGGAGACGATTTAAAAAACAAAACAAAAACAACAAAATATGTAAACGCCTTAGTACGATGCCTGGCACATAGCAGAAGCCCAGTGAATATCACAATTCCCTTCTTTATCCCTAACTTGGAAACCGTTGGAAAGTCAGGACAGGTAGCAGCATTCGACTACTAGATTTCTAGTTGAAGAAACCAAGGCTCAGAGAAGCTAAGTAACTTGCCTGAAGTCCTGACGCTGGTAAATGACAGGGATTACCTGTCCGCAGCTGGAAGGACTTACCCACAAGGACAAAGGGAGGTCCACCCCCATGGTCTAAAAGAAGGGACGGCAGCTGCCGGGCCAAGTACGGACTCTACATCTGTTTTATTTGGCCCACAGAGCCAAAAATAAGTAAGAAAATAGGATAAAATCGAATAAAACCAATGTTTAACATGCAGAAATCCCACATCTATATATGACTTCTGGTTTCTCTTGAGAAATCAGTAGATTGGATGTGGGTCTGGCCCGGCTGAGCGGTGACTGTCCCCTTTGCAGGGGTCACTCACCTCCAATTCACCAAGTCTACACTGAGTGTGCTTTGGTTTCCAGATCCTGTCTGGCTCCTGGATACACTGGGGTTTGCGACCCCTGCCCTGACCCACTAAGCTATTTGGATCTAGGGTTTCTGGCCACCGCCCAGGACGCGCTCCTGCTAACCTCCGCCGGCGTGTGCCCAGACGCCCGCCCCAGGTGGAGAAGCGCCCACCGAGCCAGGTCCTGCTGTAGTCCAGGAATGTGAACGTGCATTGTTCCCCGCCCCGCCGCATTCATGCGGGGTGAGCTCACCCTGGCCCGCTGCCTCCTTTCCCCAATCTCTCCAATTAAAAACATATTACCTTCCCGCTCCGCCCGGAGCAGCCCTGGGCCGCAGCTTTATTTTATAAACACATTTAGACAAGTTCAAAAAGGAATGATTCATGCTGGACCCGTGCGCTCCGAAACGCGAGGGCTGCAGAGCATTTTCGCAGGGCGAGCATCCTGAGCCGGACCAGGCCTGGCCCTCGGGGGGTATCATCTCTCCTGCACGAAGGCCCGGGATTACCTGTCCGCAGCTGGAAGGACTTACCCACAAGGCCATCTTTCGGCACCCCCAGCGCAGCTCAGCCGGGGGCTGCGCCCAGACCCAGCCACCATGGGCTCCTGGAGCGAAGGATGCAATCCCAGCCCCTCCCCCACCGGAAACCTTCCAGGGATCCCTTCCTCCCCACTTCCCTGGGCCCCTCCTCCTGTCTCCTGGGGGGCTGTGTTCCCCAGCAGGCTTCCAGGCTCCCTCTCCCACCTTGGGTTTGAATTCCCTCCTTCCACTCGCTCCACTGAGCACTCCTGGAGGGTCGACCCTGGATGGTCTTTTATGCTTCTTTCCACCATGCCTGGCTCAGTGTCTGGCACAGGGAGGGGCACGTGGCGGGTGTCAAATAGAATAATAGTAATAATAACTAAGGCCGGGTGCGGTGGCTCACGCCTGTAATCCTAGCACTTTGGGAGGCAGAGGTGGGAGGATGGCTTGAAGCCAGGAGTTCGACACCAGCCTGAGCAAGAGCTGGTCCCCCGTTTCTACAAAAAATAGAAAAATTATCCCAGGATGGTGGCGCACATCTGTAATCCCAGCTACTCGGGAGGCTGAGGTGAAGGATCTCTTGAGCCCAGGAGTTCGAGGTTGCAGTGAGCTATGATGATGCCGCTGCACTCTAGCCTGGGTGACAGAGTGAGACCCTATCTTTAAAAAAAAAAAAAAAAGTAATAACACTAAGGCTGTTGAGTAGAGAGCATTGAGTGGATGCCAGGCAGGTACTTAGCAAATTATGTATATTCTTTCATTTAATTATCACAAGAACCCAATGAAGTAGGTGCTGTTTATGATAAGCCCATTTCACAGATGAGGAAATTGAAGATTGGCAGGGTTAGAGTTCAGGTGACTTCTACCCATGGGGATCTACCTTAGTTGTCAGAAATAGAAGGGCCCATAGATCGTTTGGTCTTGTCACCTGATTTTACAGAGGAAGAAACTGAGGCCTAGAGAGGGAGAGGGACTTCCCCAGGGTTGTGCAAGGAGGGAGCAGCCTTAGCAAGAGCCCCAGCTGCCCGACTCTTTATTGCAACCATCGTGCCAGCCCCCGGCATCGTGTTTGGCACATAGTAGGGGCTTAGTGAACGCTCTGAGTGAGCGAATGCCGAGTGAGTGTCGCTATGGCGCTCCCCTTCCGACCGTAATTACCACAACTGTACCTTACTCATCAGTGTCACCATTGTCCAGCTCCAGAGCCAACACCAAGTAGGTTCTCCAGCGACTTCTGCTGAAGGTATGAATCAGTGTCTTATTGTGCCTTTTTGCCCCTGCAGTTTGACCCTTAATTATTATTTTGTCGTACGGGTTGTTAATTTCCTCTCCACACCTGGAGGGTACACACTGGCTGGTGTCCCTCACTTGCAGGGGAGGTGTGGCTTGGCACACAGAGGTGCTAAGTCCCACCAGCTTATTCTTGCCCTCATTACTATCTACTGAGCACCTATTATGCACCAGGCCCTGTGCCAGCTGATGGCCACGCTGTGAGGCAAAGGCAAGTCCAACCACGACCTGCCGCTCGGCAGCTCCACTGTGGCATCCCCCAGTGGCCGACTCTCTTCTGCTCACTGTGGCCATGATGAACAGGGCTGCAGGGCCTTGTCTAGTGTCAGGAGAGTCTGGGATGAGGTTTTGCAAAGTCCTTGGTCTTCTCTGCTCATTCTTTGCTAGTTCTCTTGAACCCAGTCTGTCCAATGGTACCAATCACCAGGAGTGAGCTGCCAGCCGTGTTCTATTCATTCGTCTAGTCACTCAGCAAACATTTACTGAGGCCCCCTGTGTGCTAAGTCTTGTGGCTGTGAGAAGTAGCCTGCGCTCAGGAGCACTTTTGCCAGACATGTCTGTGTTAGGCAGAAGGCTCTTGGGGCTGAGTGACCAAACATAGGTCAGCTTAGGCAAAGGGGGGACTGATGAGCACCTGTCACCAAACACAGGGATGGCTCAGGCACTGCAGGAGCCGTTCTCTGTATTTCTTGCCTCTGCCTGTTGGTTCCTTCTCACCTTTTGCTCAGGGCTGGGTTTTTTTTTTTTTTTTTTTTTTTCCTGCAATAAGGACATGGCCGTCATCAATATCAGGGCTCACAAATTCTCAACCTCACCCCGCCATAGGCCTAAACAGAAAATCCCCAGGGAGGCCGAAAACAGAAGAGAAGGGGCTGCTCAGACGACATAACGGGGTTGACGACATTGAGCCTGATTTCTGTGTCATTCTAGTGTCCTCGTTATCTTGGCCTGTTCCGTCTTGATTCCTACAGTCTGATTCACAGACGATTCGATGCTGAGGCAACTGAGTCAACTTTGGGGGTTGTAAGTCACTTCTCTAAAAATTGTAGGAGCTCATAGAATTCAAAGAGGCAGGAGAAAGCTCTGTCTCTGTACTGTCTGCTCCATTTTTCTGTAAATATAAAACTGTTTTTAAAAATAAATGTTATTAATTAAATAAAGTCTATTAATTTAAAAAAATCACACACACACACACACACACACACACACACACACACACACACACACACACACGGTGAAGACTTTGAAGTTGGATAACCTGAATTTGCATGTTGGCTTCAATACAACTTCTGGCTGCGCGACCTTGGGCAAATTATTTGAAGCTCTTTGCACCTCTGTTCTGTCCTTTGCAGTATAGGGCTGGAAATCACTGCTAATGCACTGGTTTGTTTGGAGGATAAAAGAGTATATTGTCTATGAAGCTCTTGGCACAATGCCTGCTACATATATGGCGCTCATTAAGTGATAAGTATTATTTTAGGCATATATTCACAAACACATGTGCTGGAGTTATTACTGATGCAAAGTTTATTTTTATTGTTCTATTTTATTATTTTTTAAAAGCAAAAACTGTCATTTCAAAAATTGTCAGCCAGTTCTCATCCTAGCAGAAAAGGCTTTTTGCATTTAAGCCAAAAGCACCTGAACTTTTTTTCTAAGTGTGTGGGCGTCAGACAAGCAGACACTCACGGTTTGGGTTTGAGTTTAGGTTTTGGTGGGAGTTGATGTTTGTCTTCTTCAGAGCCCAGGGTTTCAGCCTTTCAGTGGACTCAGTTTCCCCCCGCCCTCAGTTTCCTTCCCTACAGCCACTGGGCTTGAGGGGCCCGGGAGGCGGGAGAGCTGATCTGAGCAGGCCGAAGGGCCTCCTGGAAGGAAGGGGCTGAGATCCCAACACTCGCCGCCGAGGGTCCGAGCGTGAGAAGGCCTCTGCCGGTGACGGTGCCTGACCAAAAGTTCCTCTTCTGGAAACGGGGTCTGGCCCAGGGGCCCGAGCTCAGCACTGCGGGTGGGAGGGGCGGCAGGGTGCCAATTGCACACACAGCCCCCCAGGCCCAGCCACCCTGGCATCACCTCCTTGGGCACAGACACCACAGTTGAGCAGACCGCAAGAATGATGGACTTCCTGGCCGTCCTACACTGAGAAATGCTGACGTGAGGGGCCTGAGCAGCTGAAGTCGCCAATGCAGCAGACAGAACCCCACATGCTGCCTGTTTTCCTGAAGCGTGGGTGGTAGCACCTGCCACGCCATGTGGGGTGAGAGGGGTTTGCATTGGAGTTGTGGGCTCTGTGTCTTCCAAAAATACCATGTGGTGACAGCTGCAGCTGAAGACATGGTCAGATTCCCAGTTTCCTCTTCTAGAAGAGAGTAACCAGCTCTCATCTCCTGGTCCAAGCCCACCCTGGACCACTTGATCATCACAGAAGGGACACTGGGAGGAACGAACTTTTCACAATAAGCAGGAGATACTATACTCTGGCCGTTAAGAGAAAAGTGACCTCATTTTGTGCCTTGAGCTGGAGAGCTGTGTATTGGTTACCTGCATCAATGTCCACACACATAGACACTTTTAAATACTTTTATGAATATGCATGCATGGACGCACACACAGACACACACACACACAGACACGTACCCACACACAGACGCACAAAGATGCAAATATGCTGCCCACGCTGCTTATTGTCTTGGCAAGGAAAGTTCTTTTTTTTTTCTTGCACTCAGCTTTTCTTCCCAAGTCTTAGATTCTTGGAAAGGGACTGCGGCTAGGGGTGGGGGCAGGGAAGGAACAGGGGAGCGGCAGGCCATGTGGAGAGAAGCTAATTTGTTTCTGCAGTCGACAGATGGGGTGAGGACAAATTACACGGTGGGTATTAAAACTCATTTTTAAATTCAGCAATATTTGCAAACTGATCTGAGCCCCCCAGAAGCAATAAGACAAAGTGTACAATCCAAGAACCGGTTCCAATCTCTCTTCAGGGTGGGGCTATTCAAAAATCTTTAAAGCATGGTTTGCTTGTCATGTGTACATCCCTAGGTAACATCGGTCACAGCCTGATTATGGCCACTAGGAGAAAACTGTAGGTACAACATGGATGTACAGAGACCCTTGGGTATTCTGAAATGACTAAGTTTAAGGTGTAAAAGAGGAAAATTATTGGCTTTTTTGTCACCGGAAAGGAGTATGTTTGCTGCAGAAAACTTAGAACAGTGTGAATAGTAAAAATCCCTCCAGCCAGAGAGGAGAGGGTGTTATTTTAAATAAATATTTATAAATATTGTTAACATTTCAGTGTTTGAAAGGGTCTCTGGTAACAATAGCTACTGTGCCTTTTCTCATGGTTTTTAATATTATTTCAAGCAACCAAGGTGACCATCTCTGCAGGCATAATACATAGATCTTCTTAAGAAGTGAGAATACTTAGGAAGGAGAGCCCAAGTGGCTGCCCCACCCCCAATCTCATCTCCCCACCCCCACCTCTAGAGTAGAGTGGGCTGCCGCCGTGAACTTGGATATTCAGCATCCTCGGAACATTCGTGCACATCTGGAGGAATGGTTATGAAGATTAATGTCATGCTCAGTGTCAGAACTCCCCCTGACATTTCCTCAGTTTATCCAAACAATTTAGGGGAGCTCTCTGGGGAGTAGGAGCCACACTCTGCAGTGCAAGGCTGACACTTAACCTCTTGAATTCTCATTTCCCTGGAGACACGCGTGCAAGTTTTATTGTTTAATGGCTAAAACAATGAGGTCGTGTACAAGACCAATACAGCAAGAGTTTGAAATATTTTAAAGCAAGATTGCACAAAAGGAAAATCTGGACCCACTGTGTTTATGGGAATTAGAATACTGTAAGCAAAATTTGAATGCCAATAGAAAATAGAAAGTAAATGAAAAAGAAGTTAGTGTTTTTGAAACCATTATGTGTATCAAACAGGATATTGAACAAAATGAAGTATTTTAAGTGTGATTTAGAGACTATTTTATTTTTTTTCCCCACATTCAGAATAGATTTAGCTTGATTTTAAACCAGTTGACTGCTGCTGCAAATTATTTCTGTTTATGAATAATGCATATCATATAATTAATATATCTTCCATATTGCTTTGGCTGCCAGGGGGCTCAGGAACTCATTGATTCAACTTGAGTTACCACATAGGTCTTGCATATCTATGTGGTAATACTCCCTCTGGTTTTGATTCTTTTGATTTTTTCCCCCCTGATCCTGGTCTTTATCTAGTTAGAGTTTGGTTTTATTGCATGTATTTTTTGTAAGCCACCTCAAATCTTTTGTTAGATAGATTTGTAGATCAAAACAACTTGGATTTGTGGTTCAGTTTAAGAAGAAATGAACATTTCGGTTTGGTTTTAGAGTTCAGCAAATTAGTGTGATTAGCTCTGATTTGAGGTTTACAGTTCTATTACGTTAAAGTCCTTGGTATTTAGTACATCAAAGAGCCCGAGAGCTTGCACTTAACCTCCTGCGTGTTAACACTACGCAGTGCATCGCGTGTCTGTTTCCAATGATGACTCGGTAAGAAGCTCTTCGAGATTCCGTCCTGGAATCTCGCTCACCCTTTAGGCTTGGTGGGGTGGGTGCGTAAGCCCCAGCTTTCAAACACAGATGCAGCGAAGAGTTTAGGGGGGAAAGGGACCACGCTCACCCCAATGTTTCCCTGCATTATTTGCCTTTAAAGAGATGAAGGCCAGAGTCTTCTGCATACAAGAGGGTACATGTCCTCCTTTGCTCAATATTCCACTTCCTGTAGCAATGACTCCAGAATCACCCACTGAGGTGACACTGAGAGGTTCTTGCATCCTGCACCTTCTCCAGGGAATGAGGAAGCTCTGGCATGAGAGATAGCATAGTCTTCCCAAGGAAGAGGAAAAATCATAAATAAGGCTTAGGCTTGAATTCCAGAGCTTTGACGCTCTATGTTGGCCCCGGTGGATCCCCCAGGGAAGCCCTCGGATTCCACCAAAGACCACTAACTTACGCTAACGTCTAGACAGAGGATGCTTGTGGGGGTGGAATCAGGCACCCCAGGCTCTGGTTGCTGCTAGGACACTCGTCCTCAGTCTGACCTTGTGGAAGCTCCGTGGCATCTCTGCACCCTTCCTCTCCCCCAGGCCCAGCGGAGGGATGAGAGACTGAGAGGAGGGAACCAATGCACCTTGATTTCTGCTGCTTTTCAGAGACCAGGTTTTCCATTTACCAGCTTCATCATTTTTTAGCTACATGACCTTGAGCAAGTGACTTCCTCTCCCTGAGCCTTGGTTTCCTCCTCTGAAAGTCAACATGACATATTTATCGTGAAGCTAACGAAGCTTAGGGTTCAGGACCCCTCCCTTTGCACAGGTCTCCTCCAAAGCCTGGGAAGGGGACTGGAAATGTGTCCACTTAATTCCATGTGTTGGTAAAATTTGTAAAAGTAAAATATTTTAGTTCCCGTTGGTTAAGATTGTTGTTTTTTTCCACTTGATTTCCTCTGTCATATCTGGCCACGATCATTTTTGAAATCAGGTGAAGATGAGTTCAGCTACCTTTGCCCTGAGTTTAGTGAAATATATTTGCATAGCTGACTTTCTAGGGTCAGAATGCCTTCCAGAAATACTCCCATGTCCCCGTGAATGCTCCCACCTCCCTTTGAGTACTCTCACATCCCATGAGTACTCCCATTGTCCCTTGAATACTCCTGCCTCCCCTTCAATACTTCTAACCTACTCTGGAATACTCCTACCTCCCTTTGAGTATTCCTTCCTGCCCTTCAATACTCCCAACGTCCGGGACCGGGAGTACTCCTGGAAACCACTGCACAGCGTGAAAGTTTTCTAGAGTGGCTCACACCAGAAGCGTGTGGGTAGTGGTAGGGAAACAAAGTTTGAACTGTGCGGAGTCTGTGGAAAATACCTCCAGTTATCAGATGTGTAAAATTTTAAGTGGCAATTTGATTTCTATAGATACCTAATTAAGATAAAAGTTCTCTCTTCTCAGAAACATGCTTAGTAATGCAGCCTATGTGATTATAAACTCACCATGCTTTTTACAATGTGAACCATGTGAAATATCATGTATTAAATTTTTGTTTGCAGAGACAAACCTATAGCAGAACTATAAACAGCTAGTATATCCTTGTGTGAATTTGCATGTTTTTGCCAACTCTCAATTAAAAAAAATAAATAAATTTTGCTCAACCATGCCAGAAGAAAGATTGAATTATCTCTATATTTTCTCCATAAGAAATAATATTACACCCTTGTCATATGAAAAGGTGATCAAAGAGTAGGCAGCCAAAAATGTAGGGGTAAAAGTATTAGAGAGGAATGATAGGCAGTTATTTAATCTAAAAAAATATGTAAATTCTATATCTTTCATGATGTTTGTGGTATCTGCTAGCTTTTTGAAATACGTAATGTGTGTAATTTCTTTTCTTAGGCTAAAATATTCACTATTTTATCTCCTCTTTATGTGTAATTTTATAAGTTTCAGGTTACAATCTGGCTATTCTCCTGAAAATGGGCATAGTTACACCTACTTTGCAGAAAGATGGGAGATGTTCTTATGAGATGTGTATTCAGGGCTCCCGGGCCAGGACTGGGCTGTTCAGTAGATAGTAGTTATTATAGTGATTATCATTGTGGGAGATACAGCAGGAAGTTTCTTTCTGCAAAGAGCTTGGGGAAACCTGTCAGTGCTCACAGTGTATAAACGAAAGGGAGCTCATTTCATTCACTTCGAGAGCAGCACATGTAACTGGCAAGCATCAAACCTCAATGCCTAGCTGCACTAGACAGCTATAACTTTGTGCCTAACTATCTTCTTCACTCTTTTGAGAAATGTTCCTTTCTCCACTCCAGTCTTGTGGGTATGACTAAGTCATCTGTGTGCCCTAGGACTCTACCTACCTGGCTATCACGACTGACCCAAAGTGAACCAGTCATTGCGCTTCATTGAGATTTTTGGCCTTGAGACTAGAGAGAGCAAGTCTTAGTCCTTCTATGGTGGAGAATCTTGGAAATGTGCTCCTGGTCATTGCTGGTAACTATGGTCTCAGCCACACCTGTCTGAGAGAGTAAAGTTAGAAATCAGAGGAAAATAGGTCTGCCAAGTGGGGATGGATCCCAGGGTGTTCAACTCCCTGGTTCTTATGGTCCCTGAGGCCCAGGTACACTCCTACCTTCCCACAGTAATGTTGCTGGTCTGATAAAACCTTTGCATTTCTTCCTGAGCTAGTTTGAGTTGGCTTTTAGATGAGACTCATGTCAACCTTCACCCCAGGAGTAAAGGAGAGCTGGAGATAAGCCAGGACTTGCAAAGATTAAAACTCAGCCTTGAATCAGTTCAATTCCTGAGGACACCAAAGTGCACTTTTCCTACAAAACAGCGTGTCAGAAACTAAAGAAAATCCTCCCTCTGGAGGCAAATAACATGATCTGGATCTTCTAAAAATTTTTATACAAAATTTTTAATATTTAATCAAAAATGATCAGGCATATCAATAAAAGGACCAAAAGAAAAAATATGTATAATAGAAAGAGACCTAATGGTGATCCGAATATTAGAATCCTCTGACATGGACTTTAAAAATTGAAATTAATATACTCAAGAAAATAAAAGACAAGCTGAAAATTTTCATTAGAGAACTCAACCTTTAAAAAGGAATCAAATGAAAATTCCAGACATGAAAAATATAATAATTAAAATTAAGGATACAAGCAACAATTTTAATAGAAGATTAGACACAGTTGAAGAAAAGCTTAATGACCTGAAAGTTGAGTCCACAGAAAATATCCATATTGAAGCACAAAGATTAAAGGAATGAAAATACAGAAAAGAACATAAAATATGTATGAAAATGGTGAAAAGATGTTACTTACATGTAATTGGAATCCCAGAATGGTGGGAGACAAAGAAGAAAACTGAAGTCATCTTTGAAGCTATAATACCTTAAATACCTTTTTAAAAAACCTGGTGAAAAAGTCAAACCACAAATTTATGAATCACTATGACCTCAAGCTGGATAAATACAAAGAAAAACACACTTTGGCACATCACAGTAAAACTGCTAAAAGCGAGGTACAAAGAGAAGTTTTAAAAACAGCCAGAATGAAAATAACGTTTTACCATCAAAGAAGCAAACTAAGATTGGACACTAAAATGATGTAAAACAGAAGTCAATGGAATGATATATTGAGAGTGCTGGAAGAAAATTATTGTCAGCATAGAGTTTATACCCATTGAAAATATCCTTCATAAATGAGCCCTAAAGACATTTCCAGACAAACAACAACAGAGAACTTGCTGTCAGAAGATTTACACCAAAAGGAATAAAAAAGGAGTTTCTTCAGGGAACTCTTTTAGAAATACTAGAAGAAATACCATCCCAAAAAGATGCATAGAAATGAGGGAAGGAATAACAAGCAATGGAAGGGATAAATACATAGGTAAATCTAGATGCAGTTTGACTGCAGAAAATAGTGACAATACAGTTGACCCTTGAATGACACAGGTTTGAATTGTGTGGGTCCACTTACATGCAGATTTTTTCAAGAAATTACCCCAAGTGTGCCTGCCTCTCCTGCCTTCCATTCTACCCCGCCACCTCTTCTGCCTCTGCCACCCCTGAGACCGCAAGACCAACCCCTCCTCTTCCTCCTCCTTCTCAGCCTAGTCAACGTGAAGATGAGGAGGATGAAGACCTTTATGATGATCCACTTCCATTTAACGAATTGTAAATATATTTTCTCTTCCTTATGATTTTCTTAGTATCATTTTCTTTTCTCTAGCTTACTTTATTGTAAGACTATAGTATAAAATACGTATAATATACAAAATAGGTGTTAGTCAACTATTCATGCTATTGGTAAAGCTTCCAGTCCACAGTAGGCTATTAGTTAAGTTTTTGGAGAGTCAAAAGTCAATTGCAGATTTCTGACTACACGGGGGATTCGCCCCCCACCCCACCCCCTGCATTGTTCAAGGGTCAACTGTAATACTGTTTTGTGGAGTTTTAAACATATATAGAATCAAAACAGTTAACAGCAATAACATATAAATTCAAAGAAAGTAAATTTAATTTAATTTAATTTAAATAACTTAAAATGTTTTCATTTTATTGTCCATAAATGGTAAAGGTATTGACTTCTATTAGGTTTCAATAAATCAAGGATGCTTACTATATAACAATTGCTAATAAAACTCCTAAAAGAATAGTACAAGAATGTAAATTAACAAGATAATAGGGGGTAAAATTTAAAGAATAAAAAATTTTTAGTTGGAAAGAAGGCAAGAAGGTCAAGACAGAGGAACATGAAACAGATGAAACAAATGGAAAACAGGTAGCAAGATGGTGCATCTATACTGCAATACATGAGTAAGTGCATTAAAGGTGAATGAACTAAATATTCCCGTTGAAAGATTATGATTATCAAGCTAGGATCAAAAACAAACACAAAAACAGAATTGTGTGCTGCTTGTAAGAGGTACATCTTGGTTATAAAGACCCAGGAAGGCTGATCGAGGGAAAGGATGGGAAAACATGCCATGCAAATGTAGCGATGCTGTGTTATCGGCCAAGGAGACTTTAAGGCAGAGGTAAAGAGGGATGATAATAAAAATGAGAAATGATAATGACAAAAAACATCACTGCACTGGAGACACATGATTCTAAATGTGTGTGCGTCTCATGACAAAACTTCAAAAATGAAGCAAAAATCGACAGCACCGAAAGGAGAAAGGAATAATTCCACAACCACAGTGGGACATTTTCACACGCATTTCTTGGCGACTGATGGAACAAGCAGATGGAGTCAGCGGAGACAGAGGGCCCGGACAGCGAGGCTGGCAACTGCGCTGTCCCAGCACCCACGGGACCCTGCACCCAACGCTGCGGACAACAGTTACCTTTCTTGTCTCAGGGTCTCTTGGCCTTGGTTGGCTTTATTCTTCTTTTTTTTTTCCTGTTTGCATTTCCACTAGTTGCCTCAAGTTTTTTTTGAAAGGAATAAAAGTATCAATAAAGAAATTAGAAACAGATAAATGGGAGGGTGAGGTGTGAGTTTGGGAGTCCAAGGACTTGGGTTCCCTTTCCAGCCCCGTCCGTCACTTCCACCTGCATATCATAGGTGTAAGGTGCACATGGGAAAATTGAGACGGTAGTAGCAATTTTACAGGGTCCTGGTGAAGCTTAGGTAAAATAGTGCCCGTGAAGTGCTTGTCCGGGGCCTGCACAGCACAAGCGTAGCATCCATAGTTGCTGCTATTGTTGCTATTACATTTGCAGAGAGCAGGTCTTTTACATGACGAAACTCTGAACTTGTCTTCCATCCGGAATCCTCCAGGCAGGCAGTCTGCTGAGCTAGCTTTTTTGCCTGCACATGTCTGAAGAACAGGAAAGAAAAAATGGACCGAGCTGGCATTTTTCACCCAGCTCAGCTCATAAAAAGCTGTAAAAACAGGCTGCACGTGCCTCTGGACTGGGCAGGCAGGCATTGAAGACAGTGTCGCTGGAGCAGAGGGTGGAGGGGCTGGTGCTCACCACAAAGCCAGTGGGGATGAGGCTCTCCTGCTAGCGAGGTCCTCCCAGAATATCTCTAACCGAGGTCATCTGGACTGGGGCCAGACAGGTCTGGGTTTCTCTGAATCATACCAGAGAGGGCTCAAAGGCTGCCCCTGTAGCCTGGGTCAGAGTGGGGTCCTAAATTCTTATAAAAAGCATAGTACATCACACACTTTGGAAAACTTCTACTCATCCTTCAAAACCCTAAGTCAATAGAAAGCCTCTATGAATTCTCTCCTGGTTCTCCAACCCATCATCTCTGATGTGCCACCTCTACCCCAGCACCTACTTTTATTGCGACCCATTTTTCATGCTGTTCTGCAACCATCAGCTAACGTGTCTGTCTCCTTCGCCAGGCTGGGGCTTTCTCATTGTTTCATTGTGTCTGGATTGAAGGCATCAATAAGCACACTAGGAGGGAATGGAAAAAAAAAAAGGAATGACTGTCATTCTGCAGAGATTTATCTTGTCCCTATAATGTGCCATACACTGCTAGCTAGATGTGAGGTAGAAAGCAATGAATAAGAACAAGTCCCTGTCCCCATGAAGCTGACATTCTAGGGAGGAAACAGGCCATAATCAAGTACACAGGTAAATAAACAAAAGATAAGTGTTTGCCATAAGTGCCACCTCTGGGGGCCCAATTCTGCTCAGATGACGAAAGACTCCTACCTGTAGGCAGAGGGCTGGATGAGCAAGAGGACTATTTAGTTATTATTTGGGCATTGTATTTAGAAGGTGGGTGAAACCCTTGAAAGTCCCTGATTCTTTTGTGCCCTAAAATTTTCATTGCACTATATTCGAAATAAAGAAAGCAGAGTCCTATTAGAGAAGCAGGCAGTCTGAAGTTCAGCAGACGCCAGAACGTCTAGGACAGGATGGCACTTATGTGGCACGTATAAGTCCACGTGCTAGGGCAGACATTGCGAGCTGATCACGGCACTCCTCCCAGCTGAGCCTAGGTCCCTTCTCAGCACAGCGCCGCAGGCAGCCCCAACCAATCAACCCGAACTGCCTGCAAGTTGAAACCTCTGTGCACCCCTAGCCTGGGGCATCATGTCTCCCTTCTGGCTGAGAGAGTGTAGTGCTGTGGCAACAGCTTCAGGGGAAACCAAATCCCTGAACCGATCTTGGCAGTGGCACTTGAAAAAAAAAAATCTGAGAAGAAGAATTGCTTTTCAAATATTTGGTTTCCAAACATATTTATTTGCAACTCCAAGTCTACTGACCATATGCATTACATCTGTTCTGGATTGGGATTCAAACAAGGTTTATGATTTATTAGCTTTAAAAAATTCATCTCTGGATACCTCCACACAAAGATGCTAATGAAAGAAGCCTCGGTCTCACAAGGACACGTTGCCCCCTCTCCGAAGGAGTCAGAGTATTTTAGACCTTTCCCCATGAACAAATCCCATTGTCTGATTTAAAAGAAGGGAATGGGGGCGGGGCGGAGTCTGTTTGGAAGCTTGCAATCCCTTCATGTGAATTACCCACGCTGGCTGATTTAACACTGCCCGATGAGGTTTCACCGCTCGGTGAAGGTTGTGCCTCTCTCCTGGGGATGCTGGGCTCAGATGAGTTTGCCAGGCCCTCCTGGGTGGCCCCGCTCTGCAGTTTCCAGTGGGAAAACTGGTCTTTCCCCTTCAGGCCTTGAACTTTCCCCAGGGGTCCCATGGCTGCACACAGCCCCTCTCCTGCCGTGCCCTCCCTGTTCGGCCCCCTCCTCTCCCAAGAAGGGGAAGAGGAAGGGAACTGGCTATGACTGAGTCTAGGCCAGCAGTCACCTGCTTGACTCAGACCAGTGTCTGGAGCATTATTCTCAGTTTTCTCATCTGTGAAATGGGAATGAAAGTAATATTGCTTTCTGATTGCCGTGATGATTCGATGAGCTGATTCAGCTCAACAATGCAGCTCATAGGGACTGCCCACAGAGGATGGGTGCACCAGCGGGCCGCGGCTGTGGGGACTGGTTTAATTTTCACGAGAAGCCAATAGACTGGGCTCTCATGCACCAGGGTGCATCTGATCACCCCAGGACCTACCTTGTCGGAAGGTGCATTTTGTGATCCAACCCACAGAGTCTCGTTTGCACAGTCTGAGACAGGGCCTGGGAATTTGCTTTCTAAGCCAGCACCTCAGGTGGTCTGGCCTGGAGGGTCTGTTGACCAGCCCTGAGAAAAACTGTGCATTAAGAGAGAACCTTGCTCCAGTGTGACAGATAAGGGAACAGGTTCACGGAGGTATGACGGCCTGCTCCAGGCCACAGAAGGAGAAAGTAGCTGAGCTGGGATTTGAACCAGAACTGTCTGATTCCAAAGCCTTGGGATAAGGTCCCATTTAGGGACGTTTTTGTCGGAGGAAGCTTCCTGCTTGTTCAAGCCCTCCCCCAGCCCGCCGTTCCCGGGTCCAGCATCTCGCTCTTTCCCTGTCCATCTCTGCCCAGAGAGAACCCGGACACCTGAGAATGTGCTGACCAGAGGTGCCTTCAAATCAAGGCACTGTCACTCGTTAGACGCACGACTTCAGGCAGATGCTGAGACTCCAGAGCCTCGGGTGTGGGATTCTGCTGGCCCTCCGTTTGCCAGCCCACCCTCCTCCCCCTGCCTCAGTGGGCTCCCCTGCCCCCTGGCCTTCTGTGGGTCAGTCAAAGGGGGGAACAGCAGGAGATTAGAGGGCAGGACGGAAAACAGGTCAGAGCATCCCCCGCCCCCCCAGCTTCCCTAGACAGGCAGCAGTGACACGTTGCTCTACCAAATGCTGCAGCTTCCACTATGGGTCTGTCTGCCACAGGTGTCCTGGGTTCTGGTAACCACTGCTCTTGCTGCTTCTCCAATCCTGGGACTTGCAGCCGCCCCCCACGGTGCTGTCCCTGGAGAGCCTCAGCACCCCTCATTGGTCCCCTTTAACCCATCGCCCTTGTAAGAGCCCCTTCGTAACACCCCTCAGTTGCCCTGTGTGAGCAGCGTGTGTTCCCTGGGCCCTGCCTGACACACTTAGTTTCCTCATGTCGCATACACAGAATCCTGAGAACTCCTTCGGGGGCCAGCGGAGTATGGCCCGTGGGCCCAATCCGGCCCACCGCCTGTGTCTGTGAATACAGTTTTACTGGAATGCAGGCATGCCCATTCATTCATGTTTTGTCTGTGGCTGTTTTCACGTTACAATGGCAGGGTTGAGTAGTTGTGACAGAGATCCTAAGGCCCTCAAGCCTAAAATTTTGACTGTCTGACCCTTTATGGAAAGTCTGCCTGCCCCGAACTCCATCCCAGGATGGGATGACAATTCCTCGGCATGGACCCCGCCACACCGTAAACCGTCAGCGAGGTCTGGGTTCAGTGGCAGCAAGGCATGTTCTCTGAGCCAGAGAACGTGGGAGCGGGAAAGGGGGTGGGGGCACCATCTGCTTTACAGGATGCTGGGTCACAAAAGCCTCTCAAAAAGCAAGGTTTCCTGGTGAGTTGCCACTTCCTCGGCAGGAATCGGGGCTTCCTCATTCTTCCTCTCAGCACCTAACTTGGGGCTCCCGGCAGAGTCAGCATCTATAAATGTTTGCTGTTGGATGAACGAATTCAATTAACCACCCATCGATTGGGGTGGACCTTTGCAGAGACCCAGCTTTTATGCAAATCCGACTCCTCGGGGATGCTGCAGCTGTGGCCAAGTCTTATCAGCTGTTCCACCAGCGCTGATTTCTGGAATCCCCGGCCCCCACTGGGTCGCGCTGGCCACCTCCACTGCATCGGTTCCTTCGGTGCCCTTCCTACCCTCAGGCTCACCCCCTCGAGCTGCCCCCACACTGCCTCCAGAGTCATCTTTCCAGCAAAGTCATCTTTCCATCTGATCGTGCTGTTCCTCTTCTAAAAATCTGTCTGCAGCTCCCCGCTGCCTGTGGGATCACCTCCAACTCAGCTCCCAATTCCTCCGCACAGAGTTCAGTGCTGTTGTCCATCAGACCCTGCTCACTGATCCCGCCTCATCCTCACTTCCCCCTCACTCACCTCCCCGTGATGTCCCAGAACCCCACAATCTTGCCAGGACACCAACATACCTGGATCGTGGTCACTTCTCCCTGGAGGGCCCAGCTGCACCTCTGCTGCGTGCCAACCCCAACTTTTCATTAGGGCCTATCTCAGGCTTCCCCTCCTCCCAAGAGCCAGATCTCTCTCTTCCAGGCTGAACTGGGTGTTTCTCCCAGGCCCCCCAGTATCTTGTGCTGTGCTCCTTGGGAACCTGGAGTTGTCTGTTTACCTGTTGTCCCCCTAGGCTAGACTATAAACTCTGAGTGAGTGGGCTGTACGTCGTGGCCTCACCCTTGGCTGCAGGACGCACGGGTCCTCAATCAATGGGAGCTCCTTGCTCCCTCAGCCCAGGTCCTTCCTGCCTCTTTGCCCTGTTGCATAGTCCTGAGTATGTGTGCCCAAGGCCCCCAGCCCCTGGGAAGCTCCAGGAGTCCTCATTTGGGGTGTAGAGGGGGAGCCACATTTCTTTTCTTTCTTTCTTTTTTTTTTTTTTTTTAACCTAGTTCCTTCCTAAATGCTTGAAAATTCTTGCAAAGCTCAAAACAATGGCTGGACTGAAAGCCACATGATTTAAACACTAAATTGAAATATATTCTTTCAAAGAGGAACAGCCACTCATTTGAATTTCAGAGCTCCTTAGGAAACCCTCTTGCAACCTCAGACAATCCACTTGTCCTCCCTGCGGGTGCAGCCTGTGGCGTTGCCGGGGCTGATAGCCCTGCCCTTCAAGTCCAGCTTTGGTTCGAGAGTGAGATGACAACTCACTCCTTGCAACTTTTGCTCTCCTTTCTCCATGAAAGACCACGTCGACCACTGCAGAAATGCAAACAGACGTAACTCGGGTGCCCGGGGAAAAAGTGGTTTTTGGCTGCTTAGTGAGGGTCAAGCGACCTCAGGGGCCAGGATGGAATGTAAATGAGGGAAGCAGGACTTGGAGCCACAGGGGGAAGAGGGGGCTGAGGCAGAGAGGGGGCCTGCTGTTCACATCCAGCCTCGGAACTGGGATCTTTCATTAGAAAACAGGAATATAGATTTTTATAAGGAATCTCTTGGGGTTTTTTAATATCAGCAATTATTTCAGAAACTTTGAAGCCTGAAGGAGGTCAAACAAACCTCTTCAGGTTGAATGCAGCCTGCTGGACGTGGGTTTGGAAGCTCTTGTCTTCTATGTAGGGACACTGGACACGCGGTGGCCTCATTAACCCCCGCACTGTCCACGAGACCTGTGTTCCTCTCAGCCTCGTTTTGCAGATTAGGAAACTGAGCCTCAAAACCACCTGCCCAGAGCCTCTGATTCCAAGGCAGCTGTGTCTGATTCCACGGGCTTGGTCATGCCAGCTTCCCAGGCCCCTCCTAGAGGCAAGGCTCTGGCAGGGCCTGCCCCAGGGTCCCAGACACGGGGGTGGACAGGTGCTGTGAGCCCAGCTCATCTCCCAGCCAGCAGCCAGGGCCGGGGACCGTTTGTGTGAGCTCAGCACCTGGTTGCCAAATGCGGGCGGCCCTGATCCACCGCCTGGCCGCACGTGGGAAAGGGGCACTTTCCACACTGCTGGTGCAGCCGGCCGGGCAGGCGCCATAGGAGCTTGGAGGTGGAGGTGCGCAAGGCAGGTTCAGGCTGGGAGGGGATGGCAGGTCCCCACTCTCCCCATCTTACCTGCCTCCATCTGTCTGTCCCTGTGGCCTGTGTGTCGGCCTCTCCTGACGCCGCTTTCCTTCTCTCCCTGTCTTCTCTCCGTCCTCCCATATCCCTCCCCTTCCTCCCTCGCTCCCTTTCACTGCCCTCCTCCCTCTGTCCGTCCTCACCTCCAGTCCCTTCATGCTGTCTCCTCTGCAAGCCCTCTCTGTCCTTTCCTTTCCTCCTCCTGCTTTTCCTCTACTTCTCCCTCACTTTCTTCCCTCTTTTTTGCCCCCCGCCATCAGAATAGCATGCAGAAACCTTTCATTCCTGCCTTTCTTCCAACATTCTCCCACAAGGAACAAACACGAGAATGTCACCAACAAGCTCCGACCACTTTGTTCCAACAGACCTTTTTCTCTTAAGAGACGGATAGGCACATTTCTAAAATAGCCCCCCCCTCTCTCTCTCTGTCTCTCTGACATATTCAGGACTTGGCATCCTGTGACAAGTTAAGTATTTTTCCAAGCACAGCTAGACTGGTGTGTAGAAGGCTAATGAATCCAGCTAAAAGCAGCTTTCATCTGCAAGTCACTAAAACCGTTGTTTATTCCTCACCATTCCTTTATTTCTCCACAGTCCTCTCCTTCTTCTCTCCCCGTCATGCTCACACATATTTGCTTATTGCCGTTCCTTTGAAAGAAAACAAATTCTAAACCTCAACCCCCTGGCAAGGTTCTCCTACCAGGTCCTCAGGAAAGGGCGACCGGCCTTTGCCAAATGCCTTCTGCATTTCGGGTGACTTCTCCACCTGGGCTCCGGACCCCACAGCAGGCCTGCCAGGAAGGTGGCTCATCTGTGCAGGTAAAGGGCCTGCAGCCCAGAGAGTCCAAGGCCACAAAGGCGGCCCAGAGCTGACAGCCGAAGTACTACAGCCCTGCCCATGGCAGTCCGGGGAGCTCTGCGCGTAATTTCAGCCCCAGAAATAGGCTCTCAAAGACCTCCTTTGACAAGGGCATGCATTACTGCACCCCAAAGTATCTCCTCACCTTTCACAGATAATGGCGAGATCAGGACTTTTATTCAAAGCTCATTTGCCTCCTACCCATTGTTTCGTCTCATCCTTACACAACTCTTTGAGATCTGGTAGTTCCTATCCCCACTTTGCAGACAGGTGAAGTGAGCCTTGGAAAGGTAAAGTGACATTTCCAGGGTCCTTGGTTGGTTGGCAGAAGGGCAGGGGCTAGAACCCATGTCTCCTGTGCCTTTCTAACTACGTGGGTATCAAGACTGCAGGGGGACACTGTAGGCAGCGGGGGTTTTCTGGAGTGACACTGCAGAACATTTTTTAAAATTCTAGTCTTGTTTGGTCAGTTGTAGACATCATTCATTTGACCTTTTGGTCTCCGTTTCCACATCCGTCAAATGGAGAATGATAACTGCTACAGGATTTAATATCAGAAAAGGAAAGAAGTTAGATTTTTGACAATTTTGAAAATAAAAACCAAAAAAACCCAAACCAGCAGCCTTTCCTAGACCCTGTAGGAGCTATTACTGGTGCTCACCAGTCACGCGCTTGCCTCTCCGGCAGGGTGCATGGAAAGCTGCATCTCCAGCTTCCGGGCTGAGCGGGGCCAGGGCACTAGCTTTGGCCACTGTGTGAGAGCAGAAGTTACAAATGTCACTTCTGGGCCAATGCATTCGCTGCTGGTGTGAGAACCCCGTCTTTCTCTCTGTTCCCTTTGGCATTGACCAAGAAGGCTTCACGTTCTAGATCTGTGGTCCCCAACCCCCAGGCTGCAGACCAGTACTGGTCTGTGGCCTGTTAGGAACTGGGTCGCACAGCAGGAGATGAGTGGCAGGCAAGTGAGCAAAGCTTCATCTGTATTTGCAGCTGCTCCCCATCGCTCACATCACCACCTGAGCTCCGCCTGCTAGATTTGCAGCAGCGTTAGATTCTCATAGGAACGTGAACCCTACTGTAAACTGTGCATGCGAAGGATCTAGGTTGTGCACTCCTTATGAGAATCTAGTGCCTGATGATCTGAGCTGGAGCTGAGGCTGTGATGCTAGTGCTGGGGGGTGGCTGCAATTGCAGATTGTCATTAGCAGAGAGGTTTGACTGTACAATAAATGTAATGCACTTGAATCATCCCCCAAACCATCCCCCTGTCAACACCAGTCTGTGGAAAAATTGTCTTCCATGGTCCCTGGTGCCAAAAACCTTGGGGCCCACTGTTCTGGATGATGCATCTAAAAGATGATGGAGCCTCCTTCAGCTGGGATTGTGGAACCATTGAATAGAGGACAGTTGCCCTGTTCCCTGGCCTAGACCCAGAACAGACTCTGCTTAGTGACAACGCAAGCTTTGTATGTACCACTGAGATTTGGGGTTATTTGTTACTGCAGCATAACCTAACTTACGCTGGTTAATAATCACCATTTTGTGGGCATTTAAGTTAAAAAGGAGTCTCTCAAAATAACTCAAATTACTCCACATAGGAATGGCACCCAGATTACCTGTGAAGATGAGAGACACAGCAGTCCCTCTGCCTACACATCTGCTGGAAAATGCTTCACTCCTCCTTTCCCTGGCCTTATTGCCCGGTCTTGCCTTCTCCTACAAAGCCCAGGGCAGCTTTTTGCTGAGACCCCTCTGATTCCCACTCACAGTATAGAGACCACTGTGGAGTTTTCATGTCCTACCCCTGACCCGCTGGCCACTCAGTGCACTCCCTGTACCTGCTCAGGCCTCACTGTCTGTCGCCTGGACCATTTCACAAAACTCCTCTCCAGCCTCTCTTCCCCAAGTCCTACCCCTCCTGTCCATTCTCCATGCTGCCCTTTGGTGTTTTGTCCACAACACTAGGGTAGTTAGGTCACTCCCTGCCTAGAGCCCTCCATGGCTCCCTTTTGCCCTCAAGATAAAGACCAAGCTCTATAACCTGGCTCTTCTGGATCTGACACCTTCGAAACTCAGTGAAAATGTTCCCTGCTTCCTGACTATTTGCACATTCACATGCAGTTTGGTAATTTCATTGTTTACACATCCATATCCCCCTCTAGACTGTAAGCAACCTCAAGGTCAAAATTAGTGTTAGAGTCCAGGATTTGTATAGTGGGCACTGAAGAAATGTTTGTTGAATGGATAAATAAATGAATGATCTAAATTGAGTTCTGGTTCTGCTGTCAACTCACTCTGTGATTCTGGTAGTTTATTTCCCTCTCTGAGATTTAATTTCCTCATCTGTAGAAGAAAGTGAATAATGTTTTCCTTGCCTATTTACAGTATCTGTAGTTTTTAACTCTAGGCCCTTTTAGAGGACAGAATATTTTCAATCCAGGAATGTGGGGTCACCGTGTCTGAGGATTTGGGGGAGGAGTAATGACATAATAGATGCAAAAATGCTTTGTGCCATGTACAAAGCGAAGGGCTTATTTTTCAGACTCAGTTCCTGCCTTTGGACTTAGATTCTAGAAGGGAGATAGCAATGCATGGAGTGCATACTCCTTCCACCCCCTCCTAGTCTGTGGCAGACATTAAAAATCAATCACTGCACTTTAAGCAGACACTTCCAATTGACTGATACAGAGCTGAGAGATACAGTCTATTTGCCATCCTGGTTACCGAAGGAGAAACAATCCTTGCCTTCCCAGACACCCATGTGAGATGCCATGTTGACCACCGAGGCAAAACATCAGCCTCTGCTAATGGAGCCTAGGCTTTTCCATACATATCTTAATCAATCTTCACCACAACCCCACAGATCTGAGATTAGCATTCCCATTTCACAGGCTGGTCTCTGAGACCAAGACCTGGGGTTGCTGACCCCAAGTCACCCAGCTTGTAATTGATAGAGCCCCTATTTGAATCTGGGTCTATCTGTCTCCAGACGATATTCTCTTGCCACGTTTCCACACTGGCTCTCCCAAACAGGAGTCTAAGAGGTCAGGCAGGGCTCAAAGACAGGACTGGGGCCGTGCAGAGGGCTCTGGGGAGAATGAGCACACAGCCACCCTTTTTCCAGCAGAGAGCTTTCATTCCTGCTGGATTCGTGGGGCCTGCCAGCACTGGAGTCTGTCTACTGGGAAAGGCAGCACATGCTATTTTGATATTGAACCTGTGCCCACAGCCCAGTGATGGACAAGCTTTTTACACATCTCAGAAATAAAACTCACAGAGTCATTTCCAGCTTGGCCCGAGCGGTGGGCACGGTCCCAGAGGCCCTGGCTCTGCTAATTCTCTCATCAGCCTAATAGGAGAACAATTATCAGAGTCAGGATACAAATTTAGCTCCAGACACTTCTTTGGGACCTCAGAGGGTTTGTGACTTATGGCTTCATTTTAAAGAGGAGCAAATTGTTGACATGAACTCCGGGTAGTTCTCGTTTTTCTCGAGGAACTAAGCTGTACACACTGTTAATGGTAGAATCATTAGGTCGTGGCTGAGGTCCATGAGAGGCTAGAAAATCCAGCAACTCGGTCATAGGCTGAGCTATCTATAATTAACCTAAGAGTCTGTTTATTTAGCTATCTCAATTACAGATTCATTTAAGTAACATTAAAAATAAAAGATGAGCCCCAAGAGCAGTAGCAGAAACAGAAAGATGCTCTTTTGTCCAAGCTTCATGGGACACTATTTGAACGCATGAAAAGCCACTGGTAGTGCAGCCATCAGCAAAACTTTTAAAAAGCCTTATTTGAGACAGAAAATGCAAACATGAGCAACACTGACTGCACATAGGCAGGTCTTGCAGTAAAGTCAAATGATCTGGGTTTGAGTGCTGGCCGTGCTGTGTGTCAGATGAGACCTGTGCAAGTCATCTAATATCTGGAAACCTTAGTTTCCGCCTTAAAGGAGCCCTGGAGAGAGGTCAGCTGATATCGTTTGCCGTGATTGCTAACACGTCTCGAGCAGGCATGGTTTTAAGCACTTTACTTATAAGAACTCATTTAGTTCTCACAATTACACTATGAGGTAAGTACAATAGTTACGTTCCATTCTATAGGTGAGGAAACTGAGGCATAGAAAGGTTAGGTGACAAAGCAGCATTCAAGGCAACAGAACGTAGAGTGTGGAGGCTGCGATTTGAAAGCAGGCGACCTGGCCCCAAAGTCGCTGTGCATATCTGCCACTCTGCCCTGCCTTGGGAAGAACCTGCACCACCAGAGCCCTCAGAACATGATCAAGTGGAATCCAAATTTTTTCCTCTGTCGTACAAGTGTGGCTTTCTGATGGATTATGCACATTTTTCTATCTGATATAAATAGCTTTTTGATTTTTCTCCCTCTGTCCCTCCTCCAAATATCAGTCAATACTTGAGAGAAAATAACTGTGTCTGGTTCATGGTGACAAGGTCAAGGCTCCTTGGGAGAATGCTTGTTGGTACTGTCTCCATCCTGGGCTGAGAAATCACGGCATTTATTTTAAGCTGAAACATTCTTATATTTAAAGCTTGTCATCAGGCTGACGTTTGTTTATTGCATTCCATAATTATGATGAATATATTTTAAATAGAAAAAGATTTGAAATGTAGGACAGCTGCAAAAAATATGGTGTCAATCACTGAGAATCAGCCCACATCTGGAGTTAGAACTTGGGTGGGAATGGCTTATTTTGCATTTTTATGACCAGATGCATCCAGATTAGATGTACCTTATAAACTTCACCCAGACAACTGTCAGGGCCAATCAGCCTTAATTGAATGCGACATTTTCTCCACCAATCCACCCTGAGCCCAGGCCAAGAATCCCCCCTGTATCACGCACAGGGCCTGTGTGAGCTCTGCTAGCCGTGCACACAGATCTGTCAAACATAGGCCAAATTAAATACTGGACTTCATTCCACAATGACTTCCAATTAGAGCAGAATGAAGTTTGGAGGGCTTTGAATGCTCCCCTTGGCCCTGTTACTTGGAGACACAATCAGTGAAACAAGGGGAGCCAATGAGTCTGCTGCACCCCCATGCTGTGCCCCATGCACGGAGTGCTTACTGTGTGCCAGCCCCGTGCAGTGAGTGCTTACTGTGCGCACCGGGCCCTTTACGTACTCCCTCCCCCTCAGTCTTTCAAACAGCCCAGCAAAGCGGGTATGACTCTCCCATTTGACAGCCCAGGAAACTGAGGTTCAGAGAGATGGATGGAGTGTCCGGCCCAAGTTTGCAAAGCTAGGAGATCTTGAAAATTCTCACCAGCCAGCTTCATTTGACTAATGGTGGTCCTCAAACTGCCCTGGGGACATTCAGATGCACGGGAGGGGATTTGGAGTTGTTGCAGTGACTGGGAGGGCACTGTTAGCTTTAATGCCAGGGACCCAGGAATATTAAATCTCTTGCAATGAAGGATAGAGCCAAGGAGTAAAGAACAGTCCCCCAGCACGGCCCATCTATCAACTCTTAATGTGGCCACACGCAGACTGGCACCCACGAGTAGGGAGTACATGATTTGGTGTGCAAATCCATAGGCTTTGAGAATATTTTCTTATTCTAGATTTCCAAGACATCACATGCTGATGCACAACTAATGACCAAGTGCCAAAGACCGCAATGGAGGAGTGAGAGGATAGGAGGGAAGGAGGATTTTACCTGTTCCTAGGAAATATCCAATAAATTTTAGCCCCCAAACCATTATCAAAGTCATCATTATTACCTCTAAGGTTTGCAAATCAAGGCAGGATTCTGCTACAGGTACATGTGAACAATAAAATCTTCACAATCCAAGATTTCTACTTCCGAAACTATTAAATAGAACTAAAGCAGTCTCATAAAGGAGTGATCAATCATAAAAAGATGAATAATTATCTCTCATGCTCCAGCTCCTATTCCATGAGCTTGACATATGTCATCTTGCATCCCTATGGCAATCCTGTCATGTGGCAGGTATTATTCTGACCTTTTTAGAGATGAGGAAACTGATGCTCAGAGAGGTTAAGTGACAGCCCAAAGCCACACAGCTAGCAGGAGGCAGAGCCCAATTTTTAGTCTGATCCCATGAACTAGAATCACTTTCCAAACATTGAACTCTAAGGAAATTATAGTTAGTTTTGGTGACAAAATCCAAACCAAAGGTGTTGGGCTGTTTTTTTTTTTTTTTTTTTAAATCACCTCTTGAACAGGTTGGAGTGAGCATCCAAAATGAACATTTACTTAACTATTAAACCAAAGGAGGACTGGAACATTAAAATCTTGGCAAGAGCAGCATAAATGGAAGCCTCTCTCCACCAGCACGCCTGGTTTTAACAAGTCCCATCATTTGTATCTCGTTCTGGGTAACAAAGAGATTTCCACAAGTTGGAGGCCCACGATGAAAGGATGTTGCTGATCTGGTTACAACAAATTCTATTAAGTAAAAAATTCTGTCTGACAGAGGTTTTCATCAGTCCCTCTCTTTATTGCAGACACTCCCCTCAGTGAGAACACTGGTTTGGGATTTGTCTTTTGTGAAACTGAAATGAAATAAACAAACAATTTACAAAAGGCTTTCAGTCAGAGAGGCTGCAAACTCAGATGTCTCCGGGGGCCAGCCAGGTGAGGGAAGTGGAAGGAGTCAGGCACATGCGTTGTAATAGGGCGGGGTGGGGACTGTGGCAAACTGAGGAGTCGACGCTGGGTCCAGGTGGGGCTCAGCTCCAGCCAATTATTTCATGGTGACATTAGATGGGCAGGTTTTTTTGACTTTTCAAGGAAAATGTGGGGATTTTGGTGTAAAGTCTCCTGGTAGTTGATGTTTGATAACAAATGCAAATTAAAAAAAAATTTGTATGAGACAAAGCAAAAATGCCTGTGTCCTGAAGTGGCCTGTGGGCTGTTGGTTTATGACCCCTGACACTCCACACCTCCTTGACCCTCACAATGGCTATGGGATGGGCACCACGATGAGCCTCAGGTAACAGTGGAAGAAGTGGGTTCAGAGAGGGCAACCGGCGTGTCCAAAGCCACACAGTGGGCCCTCCCACGGAACACAGAGGCCTGGCACGGATACCAAAGACCTCACTTCAAAGTATCGAAAGCCATTGACAAATTAATCAAAACCTATGCTGGTATTTGCTCTTCAAAAAGCTGTCCCTCTTCCCACATCTCTGTGTGCCTCAAATCCCCGTCGTCCCGTTTTTTTACAAGGACACCTGTCACTGGATTTAAGGCCCACCTGGATAACCCAGGATGAGCTCATCTCTAGATCTTTAACTTAATTATACCTGCAAAGACCCTTTTTCCAGTTAAGGTCCAGCTCGCATGTTCCTGGGGTTAGATCATGTGCATAGCTTTTGGGGGACCATCATTCAACCCACTACCTATCCCTTCTCTACTGACCTTCTTCTTAAATTTGAACTTGTGTTCAAATTCAAGATTCCCAATCTACCTTATGATGGTGGCACCCCCAGTGTCAGTAGCGCACTGGGGTGGTAAAGTCCCCAGGAGAGGGGAACACCTAGTCCTTGCTGTACTGATGATTGTCTTAAATGAATGATGGTGTGAAATTATGGCATCCTTCATGCATTTCCCTAGAAAAACATCCTTCCGGACTCCCAGAAAGAAAAGCCCTAACGCCGTGGTGCCATATGATGGATCCGGTGCTGGCCAGCAAGCAGCGCAGCCTGTCCAGATTAGACCACTGACCAGAGGGAAGAGCTTGAGGAAGCTCGGGCACTTGCTCATGTCTGCTGGCATTAAATGTCACCAGCCCAAAGAACGGTATTTGAACAGCTTAAAACTTTTATCTTCAAAAATCGCAGGTATACAAGATTGGTCTGATAAGAGAGCACCTCTCCAGGTCATTGTCACTGACCAGGTGATGGGGATAAGAATGGGTTTCCTTTCCCCTCTCTGGCTGCTGCGTGCTCTTGCTAATGGAAGGAGCCCACAGGCAATAGGAAATGGTATACTACAACCAACCAACCCAAAAGGAAAATTTTACCTTTCAAATAACAGGAGATTTACAGACAAGGGGAAAACATACAAGGAAGCAGCATTCTGGGAAATGACCTTCAGGGATTTGGGCTCTGAAATGAAAGGAACTGGGGTGGGGGTGGCAGTGAAGGCCACCTGCTTGCACCTGCTGAGTTTGGGATGGGGGTGAGGGCAAAGCCAGGTAAAGTGAGAAGGGAACATCCTTGCTGTGGGAAAAGCATGTTCACAACCCTTGTTAGGTGTGAGGCAGACCGTGTGGGACTGGAGTGGTGAGGAAGGCACTGGGGTCAGACCCAGGGTTGACCTTCCGGAGGCTCTACCGATGGAGCTGTGTGACCTGGGGCAAGCGGCTGACCCTCTCTGAGCCTCAGTGTCCTCAGCTATGAAATGCGGATGATAGCAACACCTGTGCTGCGCCTTCAATAATTACTGTATTTCATTTCTTAAACTAGGAAATGAACTGTCACTTTTGGAATGGGTTTTCACTTTATAAAGGGAATTGCCACAGAATCTATAAACTTGACTTTCCATTTGTAATACTTGCAGTTTCTCAAGAGAGCAATTATTGCATGGACACATGAGGAGAGGGCTTTCGTCTGCAGCCAAGCCTGAAGCCTCAGTTTGCTCATCTGCAAATTAGGGGTGTCAGTAATGATTGCTATATCTCTCTGAGTTGTATGAAGATGAACTGAGAACATAGACTTGGTAGTAGTTAAGACGCTCTTGTTAGCAGAAAGAAGCAAGTAACAAAAACCCCAACTCAAATTGAAGGGTGGCTTTAAATTTTCATAAAATTTATGATCTCGTGTAAGAGAAAGTTCAGAGGCAGTGTGGCTACAGGGTGGGTTGGATCAATGGCTCAATGTCGTCATCAGAGGCATAGCTTTCTTTATCTCTCTGCTCTGCCATCTGCAGTGATGTCTTCATTCCCAAGATGCAAACAAGAGATGGCACCAGAAGTCCCAGGCATCACATCCAAGCATGGCAACGTCCACAAGAGGTTCACTTTTAGGAGGAAGAAAACGCTGCCCAGCAGTGGGCTCGCCCTTGCATCTCCTTGGCCAGAGCACAGTTGCCTGACAATGCCTGACCCAACTATTGGCAAGGCACATGGGGATGGCCCGGAATTGGAGAGGGTCAACCACTCCCGAGGCACACAGCTCTGCAGGAGTGGAAACAACGCATCCAAATTAGGAGAATATCTCAGTTGGTTTCTCCCAGAAGCAGAACTTAAACTTGAAGTTCCTTATCTGGAAACATCAGCAGGAGAATGAGGAAGTAGGAAAGAGGAAGGAAGACAGCCCGTTAAGGGCCCCCTATCAGGCCGGCTGCCTCTCCACGGAGAAGCCTGGGAGGTGCTGCCGTGGAGCACACCTCGGAGGTACCTGACTGAGGGCCACAAAAGCTAAGGTGTTTCTGCACAGCACCCGGCTCACTCCGCATTCGGGGCGACTTCTGGTGCATTAACCAGCGCGTTACTTTGCCCTGAGTGCAGACCAAGCAAATCTCAGTAGATAGGAAAAAAACGTGGGGCAGAGATTGCAGGCGTTTGCAGGGGAGGTGAGTACCAAGCGGCCACGGGCCAGGTGTCTACAGCTCCCCAGACAGGAGGATGGAGCCTGGGTCGGCAGCCAGCGGTGAGGACTCTTTGCAGTTGAAGAAAAAGGAGTTGACCTTGTTCGCATGACCTACAGTGGGCAGCCCTTCTTGACACCAGTCACAAACTGTCCGGGACATCTTGTTTGTCACTTGAATAAGAGAATTTTTTATGAACTCCTCAAAGGCCCAAGGGCTTTTCTCATCATGTGCAGACTAACCAGTCTTTCCAGATCTTTCCTCTCTATTCCTGGGTCATCTCTCCTGGGAGTGAGAAAAGAATAATAACATCAATAATACTACTAGCAGCAGCTACCACTCTGAGCACCTACAAAAGTCCAGGAATTGCGCTTTATGTGCGTTACCTTGTCAAACCCTCACGGAAGCCCTGTGAGGTGGGGAATGTGTGTAGGTGGGGACGTTGAGGACAGAGAAGGGGATAATTTCGCTAAAGGCACGGAAGCGATGGCTGAGGTGAATTCCGACACAGAGAACCAGTGGGCTCAGGCAGAGCGCTGAGTAGGACCGACTGTCCCACCAAAGTGCTCTTTTTAGCAATAGCGTGTGTGTCTAGAGGCAGGAAAGAGTCCACTGAGCGCTGGGCCGCCACGCAAGGCTCTTCCAGGTGGCTCGCCGCTGCACTGCCAAAGCACACAGTAGGTTCCATAAAAGTTAGTTGAATAAAGAAATATCTCCATAAATGTTCTAGGGTAATTTCTCCCATCTTATGAATAAGGAAACTAGTTGGAGAGGATAAAAGTTCCAATACAAGAACGTTCTGAAGGAGCGAGGATTCCAACCAAGGTCTCTCTCGACCTCAAGTTCTTTTCCACCACACTGTGGGGTCTGTGGCTGGGCCCTGGCTGCTGAGACCAGAACCACAGGGCCTGGCTGTCTCTCTGTGGTGGCTGAGCCTGAGGCCCTGGCTCTGGCCACTCCGACCATCAAGGGCTGCGGGTCGGAGGGTTTGCACCCACACTGCCCAGTTGAAACACGGCGTGAGCCACAAGTGTAAGCCACAGGCGTAATTGTTAATTTTCTAGTAGCCACATTAAAAAAGCAAAGAGAAACAGGTAAAAATATATTTATTACATATTTTGCTTAATCTAATACATATCCAAATATTATAATCTTAGTGTATAATCAAACATCAAGCTTTCTTTCTACTTTTTTTTGTACTAAGGATTTCAAATCCAGTGTGTATTTCATGCTTACAGCACATCTCAGCCCGGGGTAGCCGTATCTCAGGTGCTTAAGAGCAACACGTGGCTGTGGCTACCATATTGGACTGGGCAAGTCTGGATGATTCAGAGAAAACCTTGCCCTTCCCACTCTCCTCTCCTTCGCCTCCTACACACAGGCCTGCAGGTTACACACACACACACACAAGAGAATCAAGGTGACTTCAAATACATGTTTTACATTGGTAAGAAATAGTATCTACTGAAGCAAGGAAACAGGAAACGGCATCCTTATAAGCTAATGATGAAATGTAAGTGGGTACCAATTTGGGTGCATACGCTTTGACTCACCGATTTGAATTACAGGATTTGATCTTAAGGAAATAACTGGGAAAGTATGCAAAGATTTACGGATAAGGATATTCATCAAATGGTTTGCATTAGCTTCCTGTTGCTGCTGTAACAAATTAACACCATTAGTGGCTTTATTATCTTACAGTGCTAGAGTTCAGAAGTCTGGAACAGGCCTCCCTGGGCCAAAATCAAAGTGTCACAGCTATATTCCTTCTGGAAGTTCTAGAGGAGAATATGTTGCCCTGACTTTTCCAGCTTCTAGAGGCCACCTTCATACCTTGGCTCCTGGATGCCTTCCAGCAGTGGCATCACTCTAACCTCTGCTCTCATCACCACATCTTCTCTGACTCTCCTGCCTCCCCTTTTCCCTTGAAAGAGCACTTGTGATTACATTGGACCCACCTGGCCGATTGAGGACAATCTCCTTGTCCCAAGATCTTTAATCCATTTGCAGAGACTCCTTTCCACGCACGGTAACACAGCTTCCAGGGACCCAGGTGTGAACATCTTTGCAGGGCCGGTATTCTGCCTAACAGAGGGTTGTTTTTAAAGGGAAAAACAAAACAAAACAAAAATGGAAATAATTGTTGGGATCTGGGGCTTGGTGAAAAGTTCTTAGACATGACAGCAAAAATGTGACCCTTAAACGAAAAACAAAATCAATACATTGAACTTAATCAAAATTAAAAACTTTTGCTCTACCAAAGACCCTATTAAGAGGATCAAAGACAGCTATAGACTAGGAAAAAAATATTTGCGAATCACGTGATTGACAGAGACTTATATCTAAAATATATAAACTCTTGAAATTCAACCATAAGATCACAGTCCTGTAAGAAAATGGGCAAAAGACATCAAGAGACATTTCACCAAAGATAGCAAAGAAGTACTGAAAAGATGTTCGGCATCACTGGCCACCAGGAAATGAAGGTTAAAACCATGAAATATCACTACACACCTATTAGAACAGGTACAATGAAAAACAGTGGCAATATCAAATGCTGGTGAGTTTGTAGAGAAGCTAGATCTCTTGTATATTGCTGGTGGAAATGTAAAATGGTACACCCACTCTGCAAAATAGTTTCAGAGTCTCTAAAAAACTAAACATACACTTACCAAATAACCTAGCAATTGCACTGTGGACATTTTTCCCAAGGAAACTAAAATATATATCTGTATGAAAACCTCTGTAAGATTATTCATGAAAGTTTTCCTTGTAATAGTAAAAAACTAGAAACGACTAAAATGTCCTAAAATATTAATAGGTCCCACACTGTGGAATACTACGCAACAATAAAAAGGAAGGAATAACAGACACAGTCAGTACCATGGATGGATTTCAAGGTTGTGCTGAGTGGAAATATACGTGTACACACACACACACACATACATGCACACACACACCCGCACATAAATGTAACATTCTCAAAATGACAGCAGTGTAGATGGATAACAGACTAGTGTAATTGCCAAGGGTTAGGGAGAAGGGGAGGATGGGTGTGACCCTAAAGGGATAGCATGAGAGAAATCTCTGTGAAGATGGAATGGTTCTGTGTCTTGATTGTGGTGGCAGTTACACAAATCTGTACATATGATAAAGTGACATAGAACTACAAAGATTGTACCAACGTTAATATCTTGATTTTGATATTGTACTATAGTTATGCAGGATGCAACCACCGGGAAAACCAGGTGAAGGGTACACAGGAATGTCTGCACTATCTTTGCAGCTTCCTGTGAATCTATAATTATTTCTCAGCTAAAAGTTAAAAAAGGAAGAAAGAAAACAAAAAGAAAAAGAAACAGACACAGAAATAAGCTAAATGTCCAACAACAGGGGACGGGTGAAATGCACTGTGCAATACGCATGCAATAAAATGACTCACAGCCGTTTGGAATGATCATGGAAAACCACATAGGGAGACAAAGAAAATCAGAACACACGACAATGTGTTCTGTGAGACTCCCTTCTTGTAGCTAGGTGTGTGTGTGCACCAGATGCAAGTCTGACAGAACACAGCAAAATGTTAGCAGTGGTTATCTCTGAGTGACTTTTGTCCTTTTTACTTTTCAGCACTGCCCAGTGTTTTATGATGCACATGTGTTACTTTAATAATCAGGGAGAACATGCTATTTCTATTTTGGAAAAAAAATGAGTCTAAGAAGGCAGCCAAAGGGCAGCAGATCGTATTGCCATGCCATCTTTCTGTCCCAAGTGCAGCCGCGGACGTGTGCACAGGGAGGGCTGCAAAGAAATCCTCCTCCCGGGGGAAGGGACTATGAAATATATGCTTGGCTTTCTGGCAGGAACCAAATGAAAGGAGATGGAGTGATTCAGACCAAAGACCACAGCAAGTCGGGAATAAAACAGCACCTGGTGTATTACAACCCCACCAAAACATGTGTGTGGACTAGGGAGGGGTTCAGCAAAAAAGAAGAGAAACTGGTTGTTGAATCTGGGTGAGAAATTAAGCTATAGGGACTCTCTCTCTCTCTCTCACATAGTCCTTCGTATTTTTGCTTTGTCATCATTTCTGTTAAGAGAAGCACCTGGTTTTACATTTGCAACCACAAGCTCTAAATGTCGTTCTGCTGGGCTTGTCTCTGTCTGGGCTCAGGGAGGCCGCAGCCCCTGAGCAAATCTCCCTAAAGGCCCCGCTGGGGATTGCTGAACAGAAATTTCTGTAAAGACTGGGTGGCAATTAGGACTTGCATGAATAAGCCAGGTAACAATTGTTATAGTAATACTCTTTTTGTTTTTAAGCATTAATTGTGCTCCAGGCACTGCAGTAGCTGCTCTACCTAACTCTTTCTAAAAGTTGGTATCGTTCCATTTTACAGATCAGGAAACTGAGGTCGGTATCAAGGCTCAGGGGAGGTGACCAGCCCGAGCTCATGCAGCTAGGCCCTGAGGGAGCTGAGGTGAGCCCCAGGCCTGTCTGGCTCCAAATCTGTGCTCCTTCCAATGGGGCCTTCCCCCACACCATTTTCCTCGGTTCCCCGCAAGGCTAAACAGGAGAGGGGACGTCTGCATGTCACCCTGTGGCTCCCCCACAGGGCAGGAGGCATCGCTCAGGTCAAACGCCTGCCTGTGCCACCCAGATGGCCACTGCTGACTGGAGCGGGTCCCCGATGCCAAGGCTGTTGTAGCTGGGACGGGATCTCCTGCGCACAGGCTCCCCCTTATGGAAATGAGGGACATTCCGCTGCAACTGCAACCTGCCACTGCACCCGGGAGAGATGCCGTCGAGGGTGCGCCTGGCCCTGGCTCCCAGCGCCTGCCGAGCCCTGTGCTTCGTGCCTGCTCTCCCAGAGTGTGTGCGTCTCCTTCGGCGTCCCACTCAAGGACATGTTTTTGGATCCACACATTGCGGAATTTTGTTAAATAAAGTAACATAAGCTGACAGAGCGTCAAGGAGAAGTGATGATATTTCCAGTGGCCTTCTCAGGGAGCCTTTTCCTGTTTAGACACCAGAAGGAAAACATCTTTTCTTGAAAAAAAAAAAAAAATATATATATATATGTATATAGCACGTGTCATGTTTTATTTCCTAGGATGGCTGAGAACTGCTTTCTAACCACAGAGTTTTGAGCAAATCTCATTCACTCTGTGAGCCTCAGTGTCTCATCCATAAAATGGTGAGTTGCCACTAGGACGGTTGTGACCTAGGATGGCTTAGGACAATGTTTACCCATTCCTTTAGGTCCTTCCAGGAATCTTATAATTCTAGTGCTTATTCACTTATTCATTAACTAAGCTACTCAATAACTGGTGACTGAGGGCCCACGACATGCCAGGCACAGCAACGAGCAAATTGATGGGGGCCCTCAGTACCTTTAGCAGTGAGTGGAAGACCCAGCGCCTGGGAGACACGTGGGAGGTGTTTGAGCAACAGGTGAAGGGAGGAGGGAAGGGGTGATGGTGTGGCCTCACTTGACCTGCAGCTGCCTGGGTCGGCTGGACTGGGAGTCAAGACACCTGGCTCCGACGTGGTGGTCCCTATCCATCTGTAACCTTGTCCTCTGTTCCTCCCTCCCTCTCTCTGCAAAGTAGGGGAACAGAAGTGAATAGCTGGGGGAAGTGCAGTTATTTGAACAGCCGAATCTCCTAGGGTCAAAAGGCAGCCCTGCTTCAGACAGTCCCTTCCCTGTCCCCCAGTGCCCTGCCTGGGCCTCCCACCCATCGTGGTGCCCCATGGGGGCCCCACACCTCTTCTCCTGAGCCCCAGAGCACTTCCTCTGCTCTTCTAGCCTTGGGCAGGGTTGGATGGTGGGACCTGGGTCTGTAATCCAAACCTCAGTTTCCTAATCCATAAAAGGACCTATAAAGGGGCCCCTCGTGACTTGGTCCATCCAAAACGATGGCCGTGAGCGGGCTTTGCAGCCATCAGTGCCCCCCATGGAGGGAAGGTCTCCGCTATTGATGTCACTATCTCAGTCATCCCTGGGGAGGTGCCTCCCATGAGATGGGCCTTAGAGGGCACAGAAAACGATGACCCTCAGCTGTAGGGCTGGCCAAGAAAATACCCTCAGGCTTCCTGAAGCGGGGGAGTCCCAGGCTGATTGCTGGGCCAGGCGTGAGCTTGCGGGTTGAGGGCGAGGCTGTGAGTGTGGGCCGGGGGATGGTCCACGTGCAGAGAACTGCATGGGTGGAAGTTCGTGTAGAGAAGAAGCCTGGAGTTTGGCTTTGCTTCTCCTTAGGGAGAATCTTCCAGCTCTTCAGTGTGGGAGGACGGCCAGCGTGGGGGGTTTGGGAGGGGAGGGCAGTAAGGAGGCACCCCGGGCATGAGGGACTCGGAGGCCAGACGCCCAGGACTTTGGGTTTCAGACCAAGGAAGCCGTGTTCGTGTGACTTGGGCGGAGTGGAGAGGAATGAAGCAGGAGAGACCAGCGTGGCGACACTCCAGGAGAGAGAGCGCTGGCTGCAGTCGAAGCCACGGGGATGCAGAGAAGGGAAAGTATTTGAGAGATGTTCCTGAGATGGCCCCAACGGGGCTGCCTGACAGATTGACTGTGGCGTGTGAGGTGGAGGGAAGATCTTACCAGCTAGCTGGAGGGCCCAGACAGACACCCAGGGAACCAGAGTGAAGTAGACGAGAGAGAGGATAATTAAGTGCTAAATTGTGCGGCTTAATTTATTGTTTGGACAGTTGCCTTGCACTGTAAACCCCATTGCTCTAATGAGCCCATGACATCAGTCGGCAGGGAAAGTATGCCCAGCCTGTCGCCCATCACGCCGGAGCCATCCGCGGGCACTGCCCAGATGCCTATCTGGACAGACAGGCGCTGGCTGCGGGCTGCCGCACTCAGTTTGCAGTAGGGGGTACTGGCAAGCCCCAGCAGGGCACCCCTGACGAGACCCCTTTCCTCGAAGCCCCAGAATCTAAGAGGCCTGAGATTCCCAGGCGTGTTAGTCTGGAAGGGAAAGGAAGCACGGAGTTTGAATTTGATCATAGTGCAGGAGCACGGTCCTGCCGCAGGGGCCAGGGGAGTTGGAGTCACGTCCAGCCCGCTCTCTGCTTATGTGACCTTAGCCATGCTCTGACCCTCTCTGAGCCCTTGTTGCTGCATCTGTGAATTCAAGCAAGCACCGGCAAAGAGCTCTGTGAACCTCGGTTAGCATGAAAAGATCCTCCCAGTTGAAATGGTGTTAAAACAGCAGATGTGTAAGAACACCTACATTTACCTGCCTGGCGTGTGCCACATCCTGGGCCTGGTGCTCCGAGGATGCAAAGACTGATGCCATCCACCTACTTTGGAGGGGAAAAACAAGTCATCCTTGCTCATATTACTGCATTTCTCAAGTCATTTAAAGAGATTTCAAGTGTGGTGGACAGAGAGTAAAATTTGTCTTGGGGGAACCCAAGAGAGGCTTTTTGGAGAAAGTAGCACCAAAAACAGGCCTTGGATAGTAGTCTAGACTTTCTCACCAGAAAAACAGCTCCTTGCGTTTGTTCTTCCTAGCAAGGTTGCTCTAAATGTCCTTGTTGGAGGCACTTAGGAGGACATCTGGTCAGAAGGGTCAGCGGTGGCTGCATCTGCAGAGCACGCACGTGAGACGGAGAGGGCTCCGTTTTCCGTGTCAAGGAAAGTCAAGTCTGACGGAGATTCTGGGGTGCAGGGGCAAAGCTCCCCCCAGGCCGCCACTCCTCATAACACTGATTGCGGCTGGACGGAGAGATCATCTGTTTGATTTTCTGCTTAAAATGTGCACCATCACCTCCCCTGCAATAGAGGATGCCTGGCAGAGGACAGGCACTCGATACATTTCTGTAGAATAAATGAATGAAGACAGTGGAGGTAGTAGTCAAAGACATTCACGTGGAAACAGGGTATCATTTTCACCTGTATCATTTTCACCTCTGCTAGGCATCCTCTATTCACCCAGCCCTGGGCCTGATACAGTGTAAAAACACAATAATTGAAGGTAATTTTTTCTTTTAATAATAATGATTTTTCTGTCTGACTCCAGATTCCACAGCGAGGTAGAGGTGGGAGTAGAAGGGGGTGAACACGACGCAGGGAAGACCAGATCATCTTCCTTTGAGATGGGAACCATGTGGCATAAATATTAAAAATCAAAGGAAACCATCCTCTCCCTGTCCGCCCGCCAAATGGGAGCCCCTGACATTTGCTGATGCTCAGTTCTGCACCTGCTGCAGGTCAGCCTGGTCGACAGACCCATGTCCTTAGTGGACTGTCTCAGCCTGCAGTCACCTCGGCAAGGGAAGCGCAGACAGATCAATGAGGCACCTACTCTGTGTCAGGCACGACGTCATGCGGTTGCAGAGCCGGGTTTGGTGTTCAGGGAAGTCCAATGACTGCCCCAGCTAACAAGTGGCAAAACTGGGTCTCAAGTCCAAGTCTGTCTGGCACCCGCCTGCCCACACCTGCTTTTTTCCTCTTTGCCGTTATTCCTCCCACCGCACTGCCTTTTTGATTTCACAAACTTATGCTTCCGAACATAATGCTGTTTACAGACTTGCAGTGGAGTAAGGTGCGTGTGTGGTGTTTCCCACTCTGCGTAGTGTGTAGTGTGGGTCCGTGTGCATGAAAGAAAAAAACACAACAACAACAAAACTCACTCTGGAGTTGTCTCGCATCGGGAGAGTGGCTGCCTTTTCCCCCCACCCCAGGGTGGCTGTGGCATTGTGAGCAAGCTGCAGACCCCCCAAGCAACCAGAACATTCTGTACCTTGTGGCAATTAGTCCCCACTTGGCTTAAGGACTCCGACATCAAAGGAGGTCTCCGCCTGCTGCCCAAGGGAGGCCAGGGGACTGCCTCCGAATGGAGCCCTTTCCCCCTCATTAGGGGGCTCCAGCCACCAGCAAAGCAGACTCTGGACAACAGACCCGGCCCCATCAAAGGCCCCCTTCCCCCGGGAAGGCCTCTGTAATCCCGGGCCTGAGTATGCCCTGCCCCCTCCCTTAGGCCAGCTCAAAAGCAGCCGTCTGGGGACACCTGACTGCTCTCCAGTTCAAAGCCAAGTGAATGCATTAACAAGACAAAACACCATTTTCCTGTCTGGAAGCTCCTAGGGTCCTGCTTTGAGCTGCCTGCAGTTCAGGCCTGGAGGGTACACAATCCCTCCCCACTTAGCAGACGGGCTGAAGTCAGGCCCCTCCTCTGCCCTCTCTCCAGCCTTTGAAAGCCCAGGAACACAAACAGGGGCTAACTTAAGCCACTCAGCAAGGCCTCTTCAGACCTAATCTCTCCGTGGTAAGGTAGGTGGCCAATCTGGAGCCAGCCCTCCTGAAAGCCAGCGAGGAGGGAGAAAGCAGGCCGCTCTGAGGCTGCAGCCTTCCTCTGCACGCAGAGACCGCTTCTTCCATCCCAGAGCGTGAATGGCGAGGAAGCACGGCAAGCGGTCTCACTTCAGAACTTAGGATTCTAGGACCAAAGCGCCAGATTTGGTCATTGACTCACCCATCCATCTATCCACATCCACCTACCCATCCATCTATTGATAGATGGATCTATCAATCCATCTGTCCATCCGTTCATCTATTTATCCACCTGTCTGTTCATCCATCCATCCATCCATCCATCCATCCATCCATCCATCCATCCCACTGCATGCCAGATCCTGTTCCAAGCCCTGGGGACCCTGAAAACGATTAGACACAGATCCTGCCCTCGAGCAACTCCCAGTCTGCAGGCAGAGCAGACAATACCTCTGGCCTGAGAGACGTCTGAGAGGCAGCAGGGAGCTCAGGGGATGGCATCTGTGGTACCCAGGAAGGCAGCACGGGGTGAAACCTGGACCTGGACGATGAACAAGAGTTTTCTTAAGCTGAAAGGGAAAAGCTGGCATTCCAGACAGCACATGCAAAATCATGGAGGCCTGAAACAGCCTAGAATGTGTGGGAAACTGAACTACTAGCTGTTTTGCTCCTGAAGTTTGTATAAAGGGGTGAGATGGGGGAGGAGGGATGACAAAAGGTGAGGCTGGGGCTACAGAATGTGTGTCCCTTCATTCCATGGAGTCCATTTCCTGACGGACACTTAGATCCCCTAGCACATGCGTGCACACACACACACACACACACACACACACACACAAGTTCCCACGCATGCAAACAGCAAGCATATGTACAAATACACAAAGGTGAACGCCTTTACACATAGCATGCTCATGCAAATATGCTCAGACACGTGCAAGCGCATGTACACAAATGTGCTCACATTCACATAAACACATCTACCCACATTCAAACATGCTTGCATATACACACAAGCATGCTAACACATGCAAATTCACACATCCCAAAGATATGCACTCAAACACTCAAACTCTGACATACACACACGGGCAAACACACATGGAGACCCACTATGACAGCCGTGTTCACTCGTGTGATCTCTGTGTGTGTGTGTCTCCATGCACACACACGCACACATACACACACACACCCCACACCAGGGAAAGTGGAGGAATAGGATGCCTGCCTCTCATTATTCCTCAGTCATAAAAATGTGCCCCTGGCAGTGAAACTTGGCAGAGCTGGGCCCATCAGCTGTGCTTGGGCTGGAGCCACGTGTCCCTGGGCTCCACTTAGCTCTGCCAAGATGGTGGGGCTTCCTGTCCTGATGTCAGACTCCTTCCCCTGCACTTCCGAGCCTGTGCTGCTCCCACTGTAAGAGCTACCTTCTCCTACAGCCATTGCCTGGCTTGGGTGATGGGACAAGACTGAATATGTCCAGCATTGCTCCACAGGGCGGGGATGGCCGGAGACAGCCCTATGACATTTTCTCCTGGACAGGTGCCCAGACAGCTCTGGGCAGGGCAGCAACATTCCAAGTGCAAGACCCAGGGGACTCCACCCTATGCTTCCAGTTCCACCTCACAGACTCCCCCAACCAGGCCCTCTGCTACAGTCACCCTGGGTAGACCCTGGTCCCCACTGCATTCCTGATGGGATTGGTTATCAACATGAGACCACAGCTGGGATGGTTCTGAGACTTAGATTGGGGTCCTCCTGGAGCAGTGAGAGGTGGGATGTGATGGTCATATTAGCTGAGCTCACTCCAACTAAGATCACTGTCAAGGCTCTGCTCTACACAGCCATAGCCCTTCTCTTATGCCAAACCCAGTCATCTATCTTCCCAACCTCCTGCCCCTGCCTCTGTCGTATATTTACCTCTCTCTGTCTACTCATCTTTCTACCCACTCAGTAATAGATAGAATTCTTAAACAACCTATACCCATACCATAAAAATTTCAACCATCCATCCATCCTTCTGTCTATTCACCCATTCCCCATCTATTTATCCACCCATTATGTATCTGTCCATCCATCTACACACTCAAACAGCCAGACGTCCATCCATTGCTAATCCACTTAAATATCCATCTTTTTGAACACTTACCCATCCAATCATCTATTCATCCATCTGTCCATCTGTTCATATGTCTGTCCATCTATCTATTTTTTTCATCCATTCATCCAGCCAACCATATGCTCATCTATTTATAGACTTTGAAATCCTCATTTCACCGCTTGCTGCCAGGAGCAGATGCTGTCAATTCTCTTCCCATGTTCTCCCCATTCGTACCGTCTCAGTGCACACAGGTCTGAATTCCAACTGCCAGAACCTAAAGCGCTTTGCCTGAGGGCTCTCTCTGCAGCTGAGCCTTATCTGTCCTATGTGCAGAAGGCTGGAAGTGATGGGGCATTACCACTCCTTGCGAGCGGCCTCCAACCGATGACTAGCCAGAGTTGATGTGTAAACACCCAGCTTCCTCATCCTCCAGTGGGATGACTCTGAGGTGTTCTTCACTAGCTTCCAGAGTTCCCCCAGCAAGATTAAGCTCATTTTCCCACAGCTGTAACTTGTCTGATAACATACCTTTTTTTCTTGGCTGCCTTCCCTTCCCTGTCTCTTCCCTGCCCTATCTCACTTCACACTTTGTTATTTCACTTCCCAAATAAATTACTTGCATTTGAATCATCATTTCAAGGTTGACTACTGGGGAACCCAAGCTAAGACACTACATACGTGATTTGGACAGATTATTTAAGTTATTATGATGCATGTCCTTTGGTAAGCATTCAACCATCATTAGTTATTGCTTCTATCATATACTACTATTAACAATAATAGTAATAAATAGCAGATGGTGGAGGTAATGGCAATGGTGTTGGAGGTGGCGGTGATGATGGAGACGGCGTTGAAGGTGGTGATGGTGGTAGTGATGGTAGAGATAATGGTGGTGATGATGGTGGTAATGGTAGAGGTGATGGTGGTGATGGACAAAGTGGTGATTGGTGCTGATGGTGATGGTGATGGTGGTGGTGATGGTGCTGGTGGTGGTGTTGGTGGTGGTGATGGTGGTGGTGGTGGTAGAGGTGATGGTGGTAATGGTGGTGGTGATGGTGGTGGGGTGGTGGCGATGGCGGTGGTGATGGTGGTGGTAATGATGGTAGTGGTGGTGGTGGTGATGGTGGTGGTGGTAATGATGGTGGTGGTGATGGTGACGGTGGTGGTGGTGGTGGTGGTGATGGTGGTGGTGGTGGTGATGATGGTGGTAATGATGGTGGTGATGGTGGTGATGGTGATGATGGTGGTGGTGGTGATGGTGATGGTGATGGTGGTGGTGGTGGTGGTGATGGTGATGGTGGTGATGGTGGTGGTGGTGGTGATAGTGGTAATGATGGTGGTTGTGGTGGTGATGGTGGTGGTGGTGATGGTGGTGGTGGTGGTGGTGATGGTGGTAATGATGGTGGTGGTGATGGATAAGGTGGTAATCATGGTGGTCGTGGTGGTAATACATTTTGTAGGAGCTCTGTCATTTTCTGGGGTCTTCTTATGGATTGCTGGCAATCTTCTCATTTGGATCCTCCCTTGACCCCCCAGTTTGAAGCAGGCTTTCCTGAGTGGAACTCGAAAGGGAGAACAGTGCCAGAAGGGGCTGAGGTTTGAGAAATGGCTCCTATGTCACAGAGGGGATAGGGAGGAAGGGTAGGAGCAGAGGCCAAGCTAACAAGGCCTGGGCTTGTCAGTAACAGTCACTTTTATGCTTTGTTTATTTTTCTCTTTAAATTTCTTTCCACTGAGAGCCAGAAACTGCCTCTCGGATGTTCTCTGTGGGAAGAAAACAGACAACATTGCTTCTGAGCTCCTCACTGCCCTGGTGTGGTCTGGGCACCAGGGACTAAGGGGACTGAGAAGCTCTAAACTGTGGTCAAGCAGATGCACCCAGCAACTTGAGGCCCAGAGAGGGCAAAGAATGCCCTGGGGTTACCCAGGAGAATTGGGGCTAAAATGAGGCCTCCTGGCTTCCCATCCTGGATTTTGCCAACACACCACAAACTCTTTGACCCCTGAGTCACCCAGAGACAGAGAGGAAAAGAGTCAAAGATCCTACCAGCTGGGCACAGAGAGAGAAAAAGACAATAGAAGACCAGGCTCCTGTGGGCTTGCCACTTGTGCTTCACCACCTCCCACCAGTGTCCCCTCTTCCCAGCCCTCTGGCCAGCCCTGGGCATTCCCGAGCTGTGCCTTCCCCACCAGGGATCCCCGAGTGAGAAGGACCGCAGTCCCTGGGAGACAGACTCTAGGTCTCCAGGGTGGGGTCTTGGCAGGGCCCAGATGCACGTAGGGCCCCCACCCCACCCCAGGGGGTATCGGCCACCATCACATGTGGGGGAGAGCAGACTGGCAGGGGCAGGGTGGCGCCAGGCCCTGGGCTGGCCACCGCAGGAAGGCCTGCCGGCACCTGTGGGCACAGCTCCTCACGCCTGCCTCTCCCTGTGCTGGCCTCATTAACACCCTCCCTGGGGCTGGGGCTGGGGCTGGGGCTGGGGGCGGAGGGCAGAGAGAAACAGCTGAGGCAGTGGAAAGAGTCCCAGCCTGCGCCCTTAACTGGTTGTGTGACTTTGAAAAATCACTGTTCAGTGTCTCCAATTTTTCATCTGTGCAACTGGGACCGTGGTATGCACCATACACAGCCCACTAAGGGAAGCCCACGTGGAGTTCCTATCAAGTGCCAGGGACACAGTAGGTGCTCAATAACCGATGGCGGATGTAGTTATGTGTCTCCAGGGCTTGCAGTGGAGCCCCCTTCCTCCCTGACTTCCCAAGCTGCAGGAAGCCTGGGCTGTACCTCCAGACCTCCCCGGGGAGTGTTTCCATCCCCAGCTCTCTGAAGCCCCCCGTGGGGCAGAGCCTGTGAGGAGTGGGCCCAGACCCAGACCCCAGACCACGCCCCTCTCTGAGAGCTGGAAAGCGAGCAGTGTTCTGGGCCCAGGGGAACTCAACCCACACCGCTGCTGTAGGCACTCAGCTCTGCCGCTTACAGACAGACCATGTAGCCTGTTGGTTATTCCCTCAGTCTTCTCATCTGCACAATGGGATAATATTAATAATAAATAACCCACAGGGCTGTTGTGGGCATGAAAGAAGAGAAGGGGTGTGATGTTCAGACTGAGGGGCGCCTCCCTGTGCCTGCCCCATCTCACTGTCCCCGGGGACTGGCTCTGGGGGGGACATGGGGCCGCTGCAGGAGGCCTGGGTAGCCCAGGGAAGGAGAGGGAGGCAGGAGAGTGGGGCGGGGTGGAGCGAGCAGGCAGAACAATGGCCAGGCCTGGCTTGTGGTTTGTGACCTGAGAGAGGCGAGTTGAGCTGATGTTTTCTTGTCATCAGACTTTCCAGTCACCTGCCTGGGAACCTGAGGAAAAGATTAGGGAGCCAAACACATATTGTTTCTTTTGTTCCAGGTGCCAAGTCTGGTGGGATGAATTGGCCATCTGTTCTCCCGCTGGGACCTGGCGGGTGGGAACCTCTGCTTCCCGAGTCGCCACCCTCCATCAGCGCGGACAGCCCCCTCTCCACGGCCTGGCCGGCCCACCTTCCCTCGGCCGGGTCCCCCGCTCCAGGCCCCCCGTGCACTGGGGCCTCAGACTTGAAAGCCTGAGGGTGAGCTGGGAAAAGCCCCCATGACCTGGGCTGACCCCTTGAGCTTCTCTGAGCCTCGGTTTCCCCATTTATAAAATGAGGGTGGAAGGGAACAAGCACAGCCTCTGGCTCTGACATACAGAGTGATGTTGTCCTCTGAGGTCTGGCGAGGGCAATGCTGGCCCTTCCTGGGGGCCGGACGCCAGAGTTCCTGAGCCCCTGTTGGGGTCCCACCATCTGGCACTGAGGCCTCCATCTCCCCCTGAGCGGAGTCAGCAGGGATGCTCAGCCTGAGGACTGGCTTCCCTGGAAGGAATGGGGAATGGAGTTTGAAATCCCAAGCAGGAGTCGCCTTAATTTAGGGATTCCAGGGGGTGTGTGGCAGAGTTTTGTGTGCAGATGCATTTTCCCAGGGGCCGGGAGCATCACTTCCATCTGATTCTTCAGGGACTCTTTGAGCTAACAAAGGTCCAGAATGGGTGGCCTGGAATCTGGAAGCATCTAGAGTGACACCTCCAGAATGAGGGGACAAAAAGAATAACTAAGCCCTCCACACCCCAAAAGTAGGTGGAAGCAGGCAGCCCGGATGCCTCTGAGCAGATGCTGAGTGACCGGTGGTCAGGAGAGGACGGGCCGGGGGACAGACGTGCTCTTCCGCCTGGGGAGGGAAGCAGCTTTGGGAGCAGGGTAGCGGCTTCTGGTGCAACCACCCAGGTGCCTGCTGCCCTCTGTCAGGGAAAACCAGAGCTGGGCAGTGGGTGAAGCGGTGACAGCAGATTTTATTCAGGACTATTGCAATAGGGGGAAAGAGACCTCGGTGGGGAACTGGGTCTCTGAATACAGCACAGGCAGTGGGGCCTGACAGCCGAGAAGCAGGTGGGGGTGAAGGACAGAAAGTGACTAAGAGGAAACGTCCGGTGACGGGGATTCTGGCCAAACCCACCTGCAGGATTCTTGCTGAGGACAGGCCAGGGTGACCAGACATCACCTGGGGGTGGTGGGGGATGAGGATCGGATGCAGAGGGTGCTCAGACGCCGAGGGTTGGGGAAGAGCCTCAGTAAGGCTTGGCCAAGCGAAGACTCTGTCCCCCTCATTGGCACCTACAGACACAGACGACAGGAGGCACCATGCAGGGAGCATCCCTTGCTGTTTAGTCCTGATTTCTGTGTGCTCGCAGCTTCAGCAATGCAAGGGCTGGCTTGGTGGCCTCCCAGTCTCTGGGCGAGGGACCCTGTTTCACCCCCCTTCCCCACTCCCCTGAAGAGAGTCCCTGCCAGATGACCACCTACCTGCACTAAGCCCTCCAGAGGCTCATTCATCTGACCTTCAGAGCCATGATATACATATAGGCCCCATTTCACAGACTGGGCCACTGAGGCTTAGAAGGGTTAAATAGCACAGCCAAGGCCACTCGGCCTGCAAGGGCCAGAGCCAGGACCCGAGCCCTGGCTGTCAGATTCCAGTGCCTTCTACGTGCAGCTGGAGCTCCAGGGCTGACTCCTCTGCCACCACCCCCACGTCCCTACTCGGCCACTGACCAGCACTCGGGCCCGTCTGGGCATAGCGAGTGTCCACGTCTCCCTGCCCCGCCCCCTCCTCCGATGGCCTGCGTGCGAGCTGAGCCGCTGGCAGGTAACAAAACCCTGAAATGGTTCCCAGCCCCGCTGCTCCCCACGCGCCCCTCCCCCAGGGCTGCTGTGCTCCATCCAAACTGATTACAGCCTCCGAGCCAGGGGCTGGGGGAAGGGGAGCCGGCCGGCATCGGAAGACTTGAAAGAAAATTTGAAACACACGTGTGCTGCCTCGGCTCTGGTAACCCTAAGCCCTCAGCCCGTGTGGCCCAGGGTCCCCCCTCCTCCCTGGCCCCACCTGTGTCTCCGAGGGGCCTGCTTTCCAGGCTCCACCCCTGCCCAGGGCAGCTCACGGGGTCTCCAGGACATGCTGAACTTACGGCTGGGAGAGACCCCCGCCACCCGAGCCTGTCTGTCTCAGAAGGGGACACTGAACTCCACAGGGGGACGTCGGTTTGCCCGAGATACAGGGCTGAGTGGGAGCAAGACCCCAGACCCCACTCCCTCCCCCAAGGTCAGCTATGAGTCTGTCTGGGCCGTGTCTCACTTTCTCTCTTCCCATGTACCCACCCTGAGGCCCAGGAGAACCTGTCTTCTCTCTGCCCTGCACCTGCTGCCTTCGGCTTTAACCCCTTCCCAGCCGGCCTGGGCTCAGTGGCCCAGCGCTCTGGATCTAGAGTTTGGGGAGGGGAAGGAGGTGGCCACAGCTGGCTCTGGGAGCTGGAGCCTGGGTCGGGAACCAAAGGTGAGTCCAAGTGACAAGCTCTGCCTCATGCTGTTTATACGGAATGTCCTTCTAGCAATTGGCTTACGGCCTCCAAACATGTGGCTTCAATCTTTCTTTGAAATATTGGGGGGGAGGCTGCTGCTGCTGCCAACAGCCCCTGGATGCCTCTCTGTGCAGCCCAGCTGAGCACTTGCTGTAAACTAATAGCTCCGAGGTGGGCGCCTCTTGCCAATGGCCCTGCACACTTGGTTTGCAAATTGGATTCTGTTTGGGAGGGTGTGGTCTGGGAACGGGCTGAAGGCTGGAGGAGCGGGCAGGCAGAGCGGGCAGGGCGTGGGGCTCTCAGGCAAGCAGGCCTGGGTTCAAATCCCAGCTCCGTCACTTGCGAGCTGGTAGTCACAGCCTAGGCAGGTGACTTAACCCCTCTGAGGCTTTGTTTCTGCATCTGTAAAATGGACATACACGGTAATATGACAAAGTGTGACAATGACATGCAGCCTCTAGCTCAGGCTGGCTCTTGTGTGCCAGCACCCTCTGGTCCCTCACCTCACCTGCCACCTCTCCTAAGGCCTGTTGTCTGTTCCTTCTTGGCCTGACTCCTGCCTGCGGCTGCTTTCTCAGTTAACATGGTATGTTCTGGAAGTTGGAGGGAAAGGACCTGGAGCAAAGCTTTGTCAGGGGTTGGCCACGAGTTTCTGGACAAGACCCGTTCCCTCTGAGGGCTCAGTTCTGCCGGCTGTGACATGGCAGGGGTGGGGGGTGCGGCAGCCTGTGTGGGTAATGCCCCACTGTTTCCACATCCCGTGCTCAGGGACTCTGGGAGGCTCAGGAAGTCAAAGGTTCCGGGGTTTGAGGTCCCGGGATGGGGTCAGGGCAGGGAGGAGGTGGCTGGACGTGAGTCCCCTGAGACGGGAGCCGGAGGGCTGAGCTCCCTGGGCAGGTGAGGAGGGTGTGTCCTTCTCACCCCGGCCACCTCCACTGCTGCCTCAGACTCCCGTCCCCACCTCAGCCCCATCTCTCCTTCTTTGTGACAAACCAGCAAATGACCTGGACAGACTCGTGGGTGAGAGAAGTGTGATGAGAAACATTTCCACAACACGGCTGCCTCCGAAACCCCAGGGCCCCAGCCCAGACAGATCACGTTGGCATCTGCAAGGATGGGGCCTGGAATCAGTGTTTTAACTGGCTCCCTGAGTAATTCCGGGATGCAAGCAGGTTTGAGGATCCATTACTGGCAGGGGGTGCATGTTTTGCAGTCTGCTGGACCTGGGTTGAAATTGTAGATCTGCTCTCAACTGACCTTCAGCAACACAGTTCCCTTTTTCCAGCCTCAGTTTTCTCATCTGTTAAATGGGGAATAATTGTTCCCATGTTATAAGGTGTAGCAAGGATTAAGCAGCATCTGTGTTAGTTTCCTAGGGCTGTCATAATAAATTATCACAAACGGGTGGCTTAAAACAACAGAAACTTACTCTCTCACAGGTCCAGAGGTCAGAAGTCTGAATCAAGGTGTCAGCAGGAAGAGCCCTTCCTTGCCTTCTAGCTCCTGGAGGTGCCGGCAAGCCCTGGCATTCCCTGGCTGTGAATGCGTCAGTCCAATGTCTACCTCTGCCTGCGTGTGGCTGTCTTCCCTCTGTGTGTCTGGGTCCAAATCTCCCTCTTCCTGTAAAGACACTGGTCACTTACAGGAAGGGCCCACCCTGATCTCATATGACCTCATCTTGGTTATATCTGCAAAGACTGTTTTCAACTACAGTCACATTCCCAGGTAGCAGGAGTTAGGACTCTTTTCGGGGACACAGTTTAGCCCAGAGCATCATCCATAAAGTGCCTGGCCATGGAAGGTGCTCGATAACTGGGGAGGGTGGGTACACAGACAGATACAGAGTGAGAGCAAGAGAGGAGGAATGCTGTGTGCCCTTGGACAGATACACGCCCTCTCTGGTGCTGCAGTCTTCCCATTTGCAACACAGGATAACAAAGCATCTTCTTCCCCCGAGTGTTATGAGGATTACCTGAGGTCACATCTGCAAAAGACCTGGTGCACAAATGCTCAAGAAATGGCAGTGCCCCCCACATAAGGAAACAGTGATGTTCAGGGGACCATTGGTGGCTAATGTCCACTGTGGCTTTCTCTTGTGACTGGGAGAGAGGAGAAATGGGGGCCACTGATGGCTGGGGAAGGTACAGTGCATAGGTTGGTGTTTTTCAAAAGCCCAGGGTCCCAGAGGAAGAGGGTTCGGTGAGCGGTTGACCTTGGAGTCTGCACGCATCTGCGCCCACAGGTCTGAGCTCACGACCAGGTGCTGGTGTCTAAGAGCCAGGCAAGGCCGCTGTCAGTGAACAGACCTGGCAGAATGTTTTGTACTGGAGTGATTGGAAGTGACGGCTGGGCTGGGTGGGGAACGAGCGGGGCGAGGGAGCCAGCAGGCATCTGCAGGCTCAAGCTGCAATGCATTAGTCCGGGTCTGGGCTGGGTGAGGGAGGGGCACAGGGAAGGCGAATTCTATGGGGGGGTGCTTCTAGATGGAAAGCAAGAAAGTGGGAACCTTAGGCAAGACCCTGGAAGCCAGAAGGTGGGCTGACAGAGAGGAGAGGACTGTGGGGGCAGAGGGGCTGAGCATCTCAACTGTGCAATCCTGTGCAACCTCTAGGAGCAGATGCTCTCATTGTGCCCATTTTACAGAGGAGGAAACTGAGGCTGACAGGTGAAGGGCCTTTTTTCTTGTCCTTTCATCTCCGCCATCACATCTACCTGTCTTTTTCCTCTCCATCCTTTCTTCCTCCTCCTTCCTCTGTGGTCGGCTGAATAAGGCCCCCAAATACATGCAAATCATACGCCCCGAACCTGTGAATGATACCTTCTATGGCAAGAGACTGTGAGGTGTGATTAAGCTGAAGATCTTGAGATGTGCTGGTGGCCCCAGAGCCTCTTGGTGAGCCTGATAAGGTCCCAAGGGACGCGGGAGGAGGCAGAGGCAGAGAAAGCACGTGGCACCAGAGTGGAGGCCAGAGCTGTGACGACAGAGGGAGAGGCCATAAGCCACAGGACACAGCCATCAGCAGCATCTGGGGACGTTAAGGAAACCGATTCTCCCCTGGAGCCTCCAGAAGGAACCAGCCAGCCAGCACCTTGACTGCAGTTCCAGAAGGCTCATTTCAGACCCCTGACCTCCACGCTGCAAGAGAATAAATTTGTCTTGGCCTAATCCACCCAGCCTGTGGTCATTCGTTGCAGCAGCAGCTTGAGGAAGCTGATTCAATGTCCTTCCCGCTCTCTGCCACACCTCCACCGCCTCCTCTTCCTGCCTCCCTTCTCTCTCTTCTGCCTCTCCTCCTCCCCCTTCGCCATGTTCATTAGCTCATCTGGCTCCTCCTCAGTCTCCTATTCCTCCTCTGTCACAGCCCCCTCCACACCAGAGCACAGCCTTTCGGCATCTACAAGTTGGGTTCAAATCCCGGCTCCACCGCTTGTTGACTGACTGAACAAGTCACTTTCGTTCCCTTAATCTCGGTATTCTCATCCGCCAAGCACCTCCAGCTTCCCGGGTGCTGCGGGGAATGAAAAGAAATAGTGTTTGCAATGAAACGGCACACGGCGGCTGTGCAACAGATGTGTGGCTCTTCCCACGTCCCTTGCTGCCCTGTGATCCGAGGCTGCACTGAGCTCGGGCAGGGACAGAGCACCCAGCTGGTGGGATGGAGACCCGGCCCCAGACACTCAGACAGTCACACGTGGACCTTCGCAGGCTCTCTGCCCACCTGGGCGGGGGAAGGGGCAGCTGGCGCGGACAGACACAGAGCTGGCTTCGCCTCTCTCTGCCCCGTTCTCTAGCTCTTCCTTCTGGAATCCTCTGTGGGGCCAGGCAGAGTGTGAGTGACAGTTTCTCAGGAGCACTTGCTAAAGATACCCTCACACCTGGGAAAACGGCCGTTGGTCTTGGAGCTGTCAGGGCTCCCGGCCCACAGCAGCAGTTGGCTGCAAGAGAAGATGGGACGCAATTACCCTTTGTTCTCCACGTCCGGGGGAGACCTCCCTCACCAGCTCGTCCTGGGAAATCAAGCCTCGTCTCCCCGCAGTTGCTATTCCCCAGCAGCACTCTGGAATATTAGCTGGCAGAGGGCGAGTCTCCCGTGGGGTCATCAAAAGTGTGCCCACATCTTGGAAAAACTCCAGGGAAGAAGACAGCTCCAGCTGCTCATCCTTGGATCCAGTCGGAATGGTAGAGGTAATAATAATCATCTTTCTTTTGTCCTTCCGTTACGCGTCAATACCATTCAGAAAAAATACCAGGAACCCCCATGTTTCAGATGAGAAAGCTAAGGCTCGGAAAGGGAAAATGCTAGTATGAGGTGGCAAAGCTAGTGCCAGAGGCTGCTGGAGTGTTCCGCTGTGTCATTGCTCTTCGGTGTCCTGCCTTGTTTCCAGGCTTGGCAGGAAACAATCTTCGGGAACCAGTGGGGCTGAGTGCACCGAGGAGGTACAGTTCAAACGCTTCACCCTCTTTATTCCTCGGTGGGTTTGTCACCTGGCCTAGGTGACAATAAGAACTCTGTGCCAGGAATAGTTTTGCTTTTCTTGGGGAAAAAAGGATGCTTTGTCTTTGTAGATAACAGAGAATTCTATAAATATGCCAGGAAGCTCAGGAACAAGTTCGCAGTTAAATTGCCAGTCATCGTGGCCTTTCAGAATCCCTGTCCTGAATACCTTTTTCTTTCTCCTTCATAGGCCTCCGGTTTGAATGGCCCTTTTTGTGGTCCTGCACGTCTACTCATGATTTTTCTATTACTCGTGTTTATGACCCTACCACAACTCCTTTCCAGAATATGATAAAGTATTAATAAAAAAACAAGCAAATATTCATTTGGCCTTCTTAATATTGCATTTGGATTTTCATAGCTTCAACGAGCTAGGTGTAATCTGATAGGAGCAGGACTCAGTCTAATGGCCAAGTCCTTTGGGAAAAATTCTCCTGAGGCTGTTCATGCACCCAGAAGCAGCACCTGTCAACAAGTATCTACTGAGCATCAACTCTACGCTGTGCATTGTTTTAGGTGCCAGAGACATGGTAAACAAGATGGACAATGTCCATTCCCTCCCAGAGGGACAGACAATAAACAAATACTTAGATAATAGCATTATTTTAGACAGTGACAAGTGCAAAAGGTAATGTTTCAGAGGCGAGAGTTTGGAATGGGCGCACTTAGGGCAGGCTGGAGGTTCCCTTGATGAAGTGACATTGGAGGTGAGACCGAAATTATAAGAAAGAGCAGCTGTGCAAAGATGTAGCCGAAGAGCACTCCAGGCAGCAAGTGCAAAGGCCCTGAGACCAGGATGAATGACATGAGTTAGAAGCAACTTGTGGCAGGAATGTAGGAGGTGAGTTCAGAGAAGGGGGCAGGGGCCAGGTCACCAGGGTCTGGAGGGCCATGGTGAAGAGCTGGGCTTTTTCTAAATGCAATAGGAAGACATTGGAAGGTTCTGGCATTGGGGTTTGCTATGACCTTTTCACTTCCCACTCACGTAGAAGAGCTTTACTTCCACTAAGTGGTTGGTTCATATTTGAGAAGCCAGCTGCCTTTCCAGAATGATAATAGTTCTTCTTTGAATTCTTCAATTCCACAATTGCTTTGCAACTCTGCCAAGACCACTCATGATGATATTATTCTGAGTGTATTTTTCAGTGACTCTTCAAGGTGAGGTGTCTAGAACATTACTAAAATATTATTTTTTTCAAATAGCAAACCACCAATACTGCTGGCGAGGTGTGGCTCCAGCTGTAAGCCTGGATGTCTGATATTATTGAGAATCTTGGTTTTATGCTTATAGTCTTTTATTATTTACTTTCTCAAACTACATTTTGACTTCGCAACAAAACAAAGCCCATTGGTAACTCCTGAATAAAAATGACAACCATTATCATTTATTGAGCATTTACTAAGTGCTGGCCACACTGGTAAGCATTTTGCAAATATGATTTTATGTAATTCTCACCATAACCCTCTCCTCATTTTATAGATATAGGAACTGAGACTTAAATAATGGCTTTGGTTAGCATCAAACGCTTACATGTAGTGGAACCCTGCGCTTAGCTATACAAAAAATATTTCTTCAGCCCTTTCCTGTGTTGGGCACTGTGCTAACATCTAGAGACCCAGCAGTGAATGGGAAAGACATGGTCCCTGCTCCCAGAAAGCTCCCTTTCTAATGGGGGAAATAGACTGGGAGACAGGCCATTACCCTGTAGGAGAATAAGAATGGAAATTAAGGATGATGGAAATAGGACACAGAGAAGTCCCATGACTGAGACTTAACAGGTTCGGAGAAGACTTCCTGGCTGACATGACTTATAAGACAAAGAATCCTGAAAGGTGAGAAGGAGCAGTTCTGGGACGAGGGGTGCATGGGGACCATCCCTCCCAGACAGCACTCTCACACCCTACAGGAAGATCCCATATCCTGCCAGTATCACAGACAAATGACAAGTGAGCAGGCTCCTGACGAATGAGTTGGAATTTGCTAGTAAGGGAAGGGGTTGGGTTGAGGAAAGCATTAAGGAAAGGGTTGAGGCAGGGAGGTTTAAGAGAACCCGATGTGACTAAAGACCTTTACGTTCAGCGTGACAGGAATATGACAGGCTGGGGTTGGGGAGGAGAGTAGCTAGAGGTGCTGCCTGATGTTAGTTACTCCCACTTCCCATGTAACTTTTAGGCGATGCACAGGGTGTTTGATCATCCTGTCTGGACTAAATCATTTTGTAACATAAAATGACTATATCAAACATGACACTTTATTACATCAAGTACATCATGAAAATTTATTAAAATTTTCCCATAAAAGAGCTGAACACTAGTCACATTTTGTTATTTGGATAATTGATAACTTTCCACTGTATAAAACCAGGAAACTTATAGATGAATCACACAATTAAATGATTTTAAGAAAAAAAGATCTTAGAGGTACTATATTTTCTACAAACAAGGAATTCTAGAGACAAATAGTTAACTGAGTTGCCTAATAATCCAGGAAAGAAATGATGAAGATCTCAATTAACACAGTTGCACATAGAGAGAATAGATTCAAGTATTCAAGTATTTTTACGTGAATAACAGAGAAATATTCACCCTTTTAATATGCAGCTCTTCATTTGACTCTCTCTTCTCAGACAATCACCCTTTACTAAAAACAGGGAAAGTTTATGACATATTTGCTATAGGATCTATATCCTTAAAAAGAGCTCTTACAAATCAATCACAAAAACAAGACAAACTATATGCTGGGCCATAAAACAAGTCTCAAAAATTCAAGTGGGTTTAAACCACATAGAGAATGCCCCCTAAGAAAAGTAGTAGGAAATGTAACAAAATATACATCATTATAAAATATTATGATAAACTTTAGATCAAACCTGTCAGTTATAACAATAAATATGAATGAGCTTAACTTATCTTAAAAAAAATTTGAAAGTTGGCTCACAAAATAAACCTAACTATATGCTGTGTAAAAGAGATGAACCTAAAATGAAAGGATTCAGAAAGGCTAAAAATTAAGGGGCGGGCATAAGTATACTTGGCAAGTGGAAATAAAAACAAAACAAGAAAAAGTGAGGGAAGCAATCCTGACACCGGGTAAGGAAGAATTCAGACCAAAGAGCATTTAACATGACAAAGAAGGATACTTCTGAATCCTAAAAGCCATGATCTACAGTAAAAGGTACAATATTTATTAATATTTATGCACCAAATAACACTACAACCATCTTGATGAAGCAACAGCTATAAGAGATATAATATCAGCTGTCTTATGTTATAAGTGGTATTAAAGAGAAAGAGAAGTGTTTTAAAGAGAGAGAGTGGTGTATTAGAGAGAGGGGGGAGAGAGAGAGGTGCACAGATGTGTGTTAGTAGCTCTGCCCACTAGAGGGCCTAGCAGCACCTCAGTAGTAATGAGCACAGCTAGTACCCAGATCATGGTTTCTAAATATCATTCTCCAATAAAAGGAACCAGAATTCCTTGGAGAAGTGGATGATTCCAGGACTAAGACAGAGAAAATATAACGTGAACCTGAAACATCTTTTAGTGGCAGAAGAATAAACAAATAAAGTCTTATTGAAAGGACAACAGGAGCCAAACTGAAGAGCTCCTAATGTCCACAGCTGTTGCAATTTGAGCAAAAAAATAAAGTAGTGGGTTATAACTTACAGAATAAAGTAAATATTCATGAGTTTATATTGATATAAATAAGTACTTGATTCAATAAATAATAGGGGAGAAGGCACAGCTCTTCCATACCGTAGAATTCCAGTTCATAAATGTAGAAGGTAAGAGGGAACTAGAAAAATACCATTAGACAAACATCACAGTAATAATTATTGCGGAAAAAATCCACTGATGGATTCTAAAATTAGTGGTGAGAGTGTGAGGCAAAACAGAATTTTCATAGTCTCAAAGAATTTCCCCCAAGATATTCATTAACTATAAAGAAAAAGATATTATATTTATGGTGGAAAAACCTGGCAGAAACCACCTTGACCAAGTGCTCAAGATCAACACCACCAGTAATAAGACATGTCAACATCGTGAACTCCATGTGATGCACCGAGAAGAATCCAACATCATTTTTGTGTACATTTCCCAAAAGGACAAGACCTCCAGTCACTGGAACATATCAAACAAACCCAGATTGTGGGCCATTTGACAAAATAGCCAATCAATTATCTTTGGAAGTGTAAAGGTCATGATACATAAGGGAAGATTAAGGAATTGTTAGCAATTGCAGGGCTTTAAAAAAAAATAACAACTAAATGCAATGTGGGAGCCTGGATAGGGATCCAGGAAAATTAAATTAATGGGAAAACTGGTAAAACTGGAACATGGTCTTTACTTAAAAGTATTATACCAATGTTAATTTCTTGGTTCTAGCAATTGTATTATAGTCATATAAAATATTATCATTGGGGGAAGCCGGATGAGGAATATGTATAATTTCTCTGTACAAATTTTGTAACTTTCCTGTAAGCCTAAAATTAGTTCAAACTTAAGAAGTAAAAGTAGATTTAAAAATAAAGTGTGTTCCCTGACCACAAAAGAATTAGAGTACAAATCTATAACAGAAAAATGCCCAGATGATCCCTCAATATTTAAAAATTAAATGTATTTCTAAATAACCCATGGGTCAAAGAAAAAGTCACAAGAGAAAGTAGAAAGTTATTTTGAACTGATTAAAAAGGAAAACACAACATATCAACATCTGTGGCATACAGCTACAGCAGCAATTAGAGAGAAATTTATAACATTAAATGTTACTGGAAAAGAGCAAGAGTGCCCAATCTTGATCTGACTTTCCACCGGAAGAAACCAGAAAAAGAAGGGCACATTAAGCACAAAGCATACAGAAGGAATGAAGTGATAAAGATGAGAGAAAGAAGTAAATTACATAGAAAACAGACAAACCATGTAGAAAATCAATGAAACCAAACCTGGTTCTTTAAAAGATCAACAAAATTTGATAAACTTATAGCCAGACTGATGAGGAGCAAAAGAGGGAAAGGGAAGACACAATTGTCAATATCAACAGAAAAAGAAAACGAATCATTTGAAAAACAGGCAAAAGACAGGAAAAGGTATTTTTAAGAAGAGGAACTACATATGGCTAATAAAAATACGAAGAGATGTTCAGTCTCATTAGTAACAGGAAAATGCAAATCAAGGCTACTTGGATTTGCAAAAATTAAGAAATTTGACAAAACCAGATTTTGTAGATCGGTGGTTCAACAGGATCTCTTATATATTGCTGGTGAGAGCAAGTACTGGTACAATGAATTTGGAAATCAATTTGGCTCTGTCTTATAAATTGAACTTTGCATAACCTAAAACCCAATAATTCCCATCTTAGGTATAGACCCAACAGAAACTCATTAGAAGTAACTTAAATGCCCAGGCACAGGAGGATGAGTGAATAAATTGTGGCGTATACACAGATGGTTTATTTTACAACAGTTAAAATGAATGAAATACAACTGCATGCAGCAACACGGGTGAATTTTAGAAACATACGTTCAGAGAGAAAAAGCAAGTCTGGGATTTCTGGAACACACTTTTTATAACAAGAAAAATTAAACAACATATTGTTAAGGCATACATATGTATGTGGAAAACTATGAATATATACGTTTCAAAAGCAAGGAAATGACAAACACAAAAGTCAGGATAGTGGTTCCCTCGGCGGGGAAGCAGGCAGACAGGACAAGAGGGGCTTATGGAGAATATAGGATATAACACACAAAATATGTGTTAATTGACTGTTTATGTGATTGGTAAGGCTTCCAATTAACAGTAGGCTATCACTAAAGTTTTGGGGGAGTCAAAAGTTATATGTAGATTTTCGACTGTGTGAAGGGTGGGCAACCCTAGTCCACCACCCCCATCCCCGTGTTGTTCAAAGGTCAACTATGTATACTCCTGAGAGTCAAAATAAAATAAAACAAATGCTTAACACACACTCCGGCATACAGTAAGTGCTCAATAAGGGTCAGCTTTAATTATTGTGTCTAGTCTCAGTCTAGCTCACTCCTAATTCTTCAGCCCAGGTGTTGCCTCCTCCAAGAAGCCTTCTCTGCTCCTCCAGGCTAGGTCAGTCTCCCTCCACCCTGGAGTCCCCCCAGCAGCTTGGGCTGACTTAGACTATGACAGTCCTCGGGCTATGTGGGAGTGGGCTGTTTATTAATCTGCCTCTGCCGTCGGGGGCATCAGGCCATGTGATCCACGTGGCAGCAGGTGTGGTCCTCACTGCATTCCTAGCCCTTCCTTTTGCCTGCTGCCTTATGGGTTTGTTGAGCGAGTGCATGAGTGAATGAGGGGCAGGCAAGAAGGTTCCTGGACTCTAGAGAAGAACAGGTGCAGAGACTGGCAGGGGCTCAGAAGGTGGCTGGAGGCAGGCGCAGATCAAAGGGGGCTCGGGGCATCTATCAGCCCAGGGCGCAGGAAATAAGGGCGTATATTGTCTGTATGGAATTGAAAAGCACTAATAGAGCTGACTACAAGTCGATCTGCTTTTTAATATCACTACCTGCTGGCAATTCTAAAATACTGCTCCTCCCACCCACGATTTTGCTGGTCTTAGTTCTAAAGAACTAAGGTGCAGTTATTGTCGAGTTTTAATAATATATAGTTAAGCTTTATATTAGTGCATTATTATTACTTCTCCTTAAATAATGTATTCTGTGTGGAAGTTGGTTCAAAGGACTCCCCTGATGCAGCTCTCTGTGTTCACTTTGAGACTAACGTTTCAGAATCATTCAAGCTCATTTTGGGCACAGCCCATGTCTCCAACTCTCATGACACCACAAATTCTGGCACTTAAACTGCGATAGCAGAGTGATTGTAAGGATGAAAAACAGAATGCGGGTTGCTCCAATTCTGTCATTCTATGTGACTACTTAGAGTTTAAAAGGAAAACATGAAACAGAATGCAAACTGCGAGGTGTAAGCTCTTTATTTGTTAAGTGCCAATTTTCATTTGTACATGAAATTGTTTACCAAATTGAATGCTATCTTTAAAAATCAGAATTTATTCTTTTTAATCATCAGTGATTAAAACTGAGGAGTAAAACAAGACAATAGTGATTATTACTGATTATTATATAATTATTACTGAAAATAATTTTGAAACACAGAAGAAGGAAGTGTTAAAAAAATGATCCACTCCAGGCTCCAATGGCTGAGGGTCCAGGGACCAGAGGCCGGGACTCCAGCCCCTCCGCCATGCATCCCCAAAGCTGTGGCCCCCAGGGCAGGATGGGCACACCCCACCAGCACCTACACTGGGTCACCCCGGGGTGGCTCCCACGGAAAGAAAGACCTGGCTCCCAGGTCATGGCAGCCACAGTAGAGAGTGGTGTGGCAGTCAGGACACGGGCTTGGGAGAAGGGGGTCGGGGGGACCCTAGGCCAGCCAACCAGGCTGAGAAGGCTCCGTGGAGGGTGGGCGGCACAGGCTCTACATGCATGTCAGAGAGGCAGGGCCTTTAAGGATGACGTTCTCCAACCCCTCTGCAGTGTCAAGATTCAGAAAGAAATTCTTGTCTCCACCTTGAGTAAGTCACCACTGGGGCTGAGGTCTACATCTGAAAAATAGGCACAGCAATGATTCCTGCAAGGCAGTGCTGTGGAGGGCACCAAAAGTGTGTAGCCTGGCGGCTGGCATGAAGAAAGCTGGCAGTAAATAGTAGCTATACTTGTTATTTTTCAAGAACACAAAAAATAGAGGCCCGAAGAAGAAGAAGGATTCTCCAAGGTCACACGACAAGTTGGTGACAACATCGAGACCAGAACCTGGGTCTCCTGACACCACATTTAGGGCTTGGTTTACTGTAGCATCTGCTCAAACATGTGTTTGGAGCCTTCCAGAATGGGGCCTATATCTGGCATCTTCCATCCCCAGGAGCTGCTAGGGCAAGTCCTCTGAGCCACCCTCATCTCCTTAGCCTGGTACCTGTCTGAGTCCCCACACTTCCCTGTCCCATCTTTAAATAAAGCTTCACCCTGACATCAACTGGGGGCTTTGATGTGAGAGGGAGAGAGGGGTGTTGTGTATATGTGTGGGGGGGATGTTAGGTGTTGCTTGTCTGACCTCAGAGATTCAGGGTGATCCTAAAAGCTGTATTCATGGAGAGCCTGTTCATTGAACCATACAGTGGGGTGACCCACCAACTGCCCTGGGACCCAGGTGAGGGTCATTAACGCACAGGGGCAGGCAGTGAGTGAGTTAAAACCAGACATTATCAGGTTAGATGGTTTCCTGGGCTGCAGCAGGGAGCCAAGGCCAACACGATCCACCAGCAGAAGAAACGAAACTCACACACTGACACCCGACTGCCCTCCCTGTGATTCCAATGTCGTGTGATTAGCTGCCAATGTGCTTGAAGCTGTGCTTGGGGTCTCTGGCATATCAGAGACTGCCAAACATGCCGGACCTTCCCCAGACACCTGCTCATGCCGACCCCTGTCGGCGTACCTGGGGCTCCGTCCAACAACCTGTGCTGAGAGCTGGGATAAAGCTGAAACACGCAGGAAAGCTGCCTGCCCTCACTGCGAGGGCCACGTGGGGACTCGGTGCCCTGGAGAAGCCTGGCCCAGCTTGCTCTGGTGGGGGCAGAGACGTGGAAAATGATTTCCCTGACTTGAGAGAAGGATGGATTTGGGAAGGAAAGGGTGCTGTTTGAGGCAGCGGGAACGGCACGTGCAAAGATGCAAGGGTACGAAAGACCAGGGCTTTCTCAGGGGTCTGTGAGTAGTTGCGGGGGTAGGATGGGTGGCTTGATCCGGGAGACCTGCAATGCCTTGAGGAGCCCGAGAGAAGATCCAGAGACAGCCAGTTGAGAGGCCGGGGAATTACAGCCACACCAGAACCCGATGCCGCTGGAGCCTGCTGGTGTCACTGTAGGGCCCCCATCTCCCACCCACCCTAGCATAGGCGAGCCCAGGCTGGACCCCTGCCTGCCTCTCGCCCCCCTTGGGCTGTCACCAGCCCTGCGCCCCTCCCTGCTGTGCCAACATTTTCCTCTTGTGATGGATGGAAATTTCCCTGCTTGGGTCAAGTCAAATTTCTCCTGATTTGTTGTTTTACACACTGAGACCGGAGGCGGATCCTGCATGATTCATAAAGAAAAACTCGCTGTCTGTGAAGGAGAGTAATTTATAGGCGACGTTTCCCCAGCCTCCAGAGATGAAACTCACCGGGAGGAAGAGGAGGAGAAGGGAACTCCGACCACTGTGAGTGGCCAGCATGGCATCTGAAGCCCCCGACGGCCCATCCACAGGTGGCGGGACTTTGTCAGTGTGTTTTGCAGAAGCTGTGGCTTTTCTTGGTCATGGGGTACAGAGCCAGACCCGGGCAACCAGGAGACAAGAGGGGCCAAGGCCCCCAGCGTCCCTCCCTGCCCTCCCAGCCCCTCCTGCCCCTCTACCCTGGCTGCCATCTCTCCCTCGCTCTCATGTATGAAAATAAATGAAGTCAAGTTTCCCAGCCCTTCTCGTCTGGAGGGGGCGAGAATGGGGCAGGCAGCCAGCTGACACCCGCCTGACCCAAGCCATACATCGTGAAGGTCACAATGCTGCTGTGGGCACAGAGTCTGGGAACAGGTCTGATCAGTGGCTGCCAAGACTGCAGGGTCGGATAGACCTTTGCTGGGGGAGTCTGCTGGGGGCAGACTTCATGATCAGAAGAGAAGATCAAACAGAATCTGTGGAAGGAAGGAAGGAACTGAGCGCTCACTCTGTTCCAGGCACTGTGCCAAGCGCTTTGCACATCGAACCCCATTTATGACCCAGCGAGGCAGTGATCATGACCTCCGTTTCACAGCTAAGGAAACTGAGGCTGGGAGGGAGGCAGGGGTGGCATCCAGAGCTGTGGGTTTGACCACATGCTCAGAAAGTGCCAGCAAGCAGAACATAGATCTCCTGGGCCCACGAGGGGAGAGGGAGGGGGCAGAAGCAGGAGCCCAGAGAGGTCTGGGTGCATCTGAAGACAGCGCCGGGTGTGAGTGAGCGGAGTGACGCAGGCCCCCGCAGGGCGCCATGTCCACATCTGTGACCCGAGAGGCGAGCCTAGATGTGGATAAAGTGACTTGTCTGAGGAGGGCGATTCTCAGCTGTCCCCACCCCAGCTCAGCCATGCCTGCCTTCCCACCACTGAATCGGACCTCCTGAACCTGTTCCCAAATGTCACACGAGCTGCACCCCAACACTGGCAGACTTCCCTTCCAGGCCACCATCCTGCAGAGCCTCAGAGACTCCACCAGGCTCGCTCTGCAGCCCACGCTCTCTCCTGCTCTCTCATTCTCCCTCACGTGTCACTCACTGAGTGCCATGCCCTGGGCTGGGCTGTCGGAGGTCTGTTGCCCTGGCCTCTGCCTCCAGGAGCTCCCTGTCTAGAGGGGGGACATACCAGGTGGCCTGTCTCATGATGGATTGGCAGGGAGCTCAGTGAGCTCCAAGGAGAGAGGGCCAACTGTGCCCAGAACATTTAGGGCAGACTGAACTGGGCTTTGAAGACTGTGTAGGAGTTTGCGAGACCAAAAAGTAGGGGAAGGGTGTTCCAGACACCAGAACAGCCTGTGCAAAGCAGAGATGCAAGTAGCCAACCCTGTTCACTCTCCTATGTGCCCCCACACCTATCTCCACTGCTGTGACCCTGCCCCACCATCTCTCTGGACTCTGGCCCCTTTGTTGCTGCAGGACCCAAAGCCCCTGCCAGGACGCACCAGGGCAACAGGCCCCTCCAGACTTCCCCGCGATGGCCACTGGTAAATAAGCTCAGGGCCACATGGGTGAACCATAAATTAAGCCTTCTGGGGATGGATCCTGCTGAATAAAAAGCACATTCAGTAGTGAGAATATTTGTTTTTGTTTTCCTTCTCCGAGTAAATGGAAACATGCACTGACCTCACTTTTCTCACAAGTACAGTAGCTTTCCTGAGCGGCCGTCAGGCCGGGGGTGCCAGGAAAAAGTGGTGGAACATTCAGCATCGGGAACAAGGGCCTCAGTGGCAGCTGTGGCCGGCCAGTGGAATACAGCTGTCAGGCCGCTGACATGAGTTTCCGAGGGGTGGGGAGGATCCGGCCCAGGCCTCCCAGGAGGCCCTGAGCACAGCCAGGATGGGACTCCGAGAACGCTGTCCTCCCAGTGCGTTTCCTGACGCTGAGACGGAGGCCCGGCAGCCGGCCGGGAGGACAGCCTACAGGGGCCTTGGCTCAGCCAGACCTGGGCTTCCAACCCAGCTGCCGCTTCCTGGCTTTGTGATCCCAGCTGGCCATGCCACCCTTCTGAGCCTCAGTTTCCCCATCTTCATAGGAGAGGTGATCTTACCAACCTCACAGGGTTGCGTGAGTTTTAAGTATTGGAAAGTACCAAGATATACTTACTCATCCTCAGTCCCTTCCTGTCCTTTTCCCAACATATGTAATTCAGGCCCTGCCTCCTCTGTACTCTTCTGCAGACCCAGTGACCTCCTCCATCTGGAATTCCAGGTTTTTTCCTACAGCCTTGTGGTGATAAACACCTTCCACGAGAGCGAGACATTCACCTACCCATCAATCCACCTGCCCACTCACCCGTCTATCCATTCATTCACCCGTTTCCCCACCCATCCACCCATCCACTCACCCACCCATCCACCCATCCGTGCATCTACTCACCCGCCCACTCAGCCAGTCATTCACCTACCTGTCCATCTGGCCACCCATCTCCTTATTACTCAGGGAACATTTTGAGCATCTGTGTACTCCGCCACTGTTGGGAAGATGGGCTGTTTTCTGTTGCTAACAGATCTTGGTCAGATAAGGACCAGCGCATACTGCCCCCTAGAGACTGTGGGGTGGTCCTCGGTTTCCTCCGCAACCAGCAGCAGGCTTAGCACGGAGCACTCATTTGGTTGCAAGAAAACCCAGCCAGACAAACTAGCTTAAGAAAATGGGAATCTAATGATTCATGGAGCTGGAAAGTCCAGGAATAGGTCTGGCTTCAGATGCAGCTTGATCCAGACCTCAGTGATGTTCCGAGGCCTGGTCTCTGCACCTCTCCGTGCAGCAGCTGCAGCCGCAGCCTCACGTCCATGCGGGTTCCAGCCCAGCATGAAAGATCGGAAGTCTTCTGTAGAAACGCCCCCAGACCACACACACTGAGAACTGGGTTGAGAAGGGGTTGCACGGTAGAAAGGCCAGTGCCTCATGGTTGCTGCACCTCCTACAGGAGGCACCGGGGCCCGGAGGTGAAGAGGAACGCTGGACAAGGCCCCCAAGGTCCCCGGGGGGCTTACATCCACGTGGAAGCAGCAGACGACACACGAAAAAACAAATGTGTAAATAAGAGGACCCACCTTAATGGTGATAACAGCTAGGATGACGATAAAACAGGCAATGTCGTTAGGGTGATTGGGATGAGGCCATTTTAAATAAGTGGTCAGAGAAGTCCCCTGTGAGGAGCTGACATTCAAGTGAGACCTGAATAATAAGTCGTCCGTGCCAAGAACTGGGAGAGAAACATTTCTGGCAGGAAGAACAGCAAGTGCAAAGGCCCGGAGCCGGGAATGTGTCGTGCAAGTTCCAGGAACAGAAAAAGGCCAGGGGCACACACGAGCATAGCCCAGGACAGAGGGGAAGAGATTGGCGCCAGATCAGAGAGGGCTCGTGGTCTCAGTAAGGAGGTAGATTCTATTTCCCAAGGAGCCAGTGAAAGATTAATTAAAGGAGATACTCTGATTTCATTCTTTCGGGATCCTTATTTTAAGAAAAACTTTTCATTGAGGTATAACCCACGTATGGTAAAGTACAAAAGCACATTCATCTTAGGTGTACAGTTTGAAGTCTTGTTCCTTGTGTACACATTTGTGTACCCATCAGCCAGATCAAAGTACAGACCATTCCCAGCACCCAGAAGGCGCCCTCGTGCCCCTTCCTAGCCGGCCCTCCCTGCCGCAACCTCTGTGCTGACTTTTGTCATCACAGGTTAATTTTGCCTGGTTTTGAACTGCATGTAAGTGGAATCATGTGGTGTATGTTCTTTTGCGTCTGGTCCCTTTTGCTCAGCATTGCAAGTCTACGACTCATCATGCTGCTGCCCGAGGCAAGGATTCATCCTTTTTTGTGACTGCGTAGCATTCTACTTCTTCCACTCTCCCAGCGCTGGGAGGTAGGCTGTTTTTTGGTGTTGTCCTCAGTTTCTCCTTCAGGCAGCACTGGGCTTGGCACAGGGTGGAACAAGCCCCATTTTGGGAGTTGAGCTGAGAATTCACTCAGGGCAGGACAAGGGACCTAGACGAGAAACTGCTAGATGCCATCTTCTCCAGGCCTGACACCTCCCGGGCCCTGGCCATCCCTCTAACTTACCTCCCCGAGAACGAAGTTCAGGTGCTTGCACTTGGCTGGGTAGAGGTTCTGGTAAACGCTGAGCCCCAGGGTCCCCAGTGGCCAGTGTGAGGGATGTCGCGGGAAATGAGAGGAGCTGCGGCTAGCCGCCAGGCGGTGACTCTACCACCAAAAAATGTGCTCTTGGCCAGGGTCTCCTTCTTCTCTCCTCTTGGCTCTTTCAGACGGCCAGGAGTTGGCAGGCCCGGGTGCAGATAACGTCGAGAGCCCCAGGCCCTCTTCTGTCATCGCCTCCCCCATGTGAAACCCAAGATCTTGTTTATTTATGAGGAAATTCTGTTCTGCTGCTCGACAAATGGTGTAGGGGGGCCAGGGCACATGGAGCGTGGAGACGGCCCAGCCAGGCCCCAGCATGCCGTGCCTCTCTGCGGGTGCAGGCTCGGAAAGAGAGCTGGGAGCGACTGGGGGGCAGCCTGATGCTCCCGGGATGGGGGCTGGGCATGGGGTTGAGGGGTCCTTCCTTCCCTAAGCGGCCAGAAACTCCCTGCCTTCCCAGAGAGGCCACAGGCAGTAACAGCCTGGTGGCTGTCTTGTGACCTTGCTGCAGAACCGACAACAACCCTCCTCTGGGACCCACCTCTCTCCCCACCTTCCTGGGAGAGGAAATGAGATGGTGTATGTCAGTATCCCAGGGACGGGAGAGGGAGGATAAGCCCTACCGAGGACCCACCGCATGGCAGCGGTTTGCATTGCTTATCTCATTCAATTCACCAACGGCGCTGCCAGGTAGATACAAGTGTCCTCATTTTTGATGAAGGGCTAAAGTTCAGAGTGATGAAATGACTCATCCAGGGGCACAGAGCTGGGACGCGTAAGAGATGTGACTCAAACCCCGGGCTGTCCAACTCTAAGTCTGCTGTCTGGGTGGTTGAACACTCACTCAGAAAGCCAGTGTCCAGCTGCAGCAAACTGAATACGGAATTGTTTTGTGTCTGACTCCAAATCTTTGTCTTTTTCTATCATGCCTCCCTGCCTCTCGAAGAGACATGTCCTTTAATAACATGCTCAAAAGGGTCCCAAGTTGTGATGGAATGTCCACTTCTGGATGAAGACTGCTTATTTGATTTCATCTCTATTTCAGGTTAATCTGACATGGCACTAGCTGAGCCCTTATTGCTCAAATACTTGCTGAGCCCAGATCTTCTGATAACATTTCACACGCACGGGTGGAGTTTGTGACTATTGAGCTGTGGGGCAAACGTGTTCGTGAAAGTTACCCTTTCGTTTGTGCTGCCAGAACTACAGACCTAAGACAAGAGGGAAACGCTTTAAAACGACAGAAGTGAGACCGAATATATCAGCTATGAAGTAAGTATAAATGGGCTAAATGCCTCTATCAAAAGACAAAGACTTTAGCTTCAAAATAACAAATAGGTTCATTCTTTTTTTACCTAAAAGTTTTGAAAATATACCCGTAATGAATCCCAAGTCTTCCAGGACTCATCTCTGATTTCTCTAATGTTGCCTTGCTTTATTGTCCTTATAAAATATTTCAAACATACTTGAAAGTAAAGAAAACGACGATACCCACTGACCCACCACTGAGATTTAATATATGCTGGTATTTACTATTATTTCTTTCAGATCTTTTTGCAGGGTCCCCATTCCTTCCCTCCTAGAGCTAATCACTAACTTGAAGATGTGTATAATTTCTACACAAGTTTAACGCTGTTTCTGTGTACAAGTGTAACCACAAACTGTATATGGAATTGTTTTGTGTTTTTGGAATTTATCTATTAATAAATAATATCACATAATAGATACAATTTGGCAACTTGCTTTTTTGAGAATTGTATATGTTGAAACATATAAATGTGTGGCATTAATTTGAACTGCCAAATACTGCTCCTTGTCTGAATAAATAACAGGTTGTATATCCATTTGCCCATTGATGGGTAACCATTTCTGCCTTTTTACTATCACAAACAGTGCTTTGATGACTGTCTTTATCATATTTTCTTGTGTACGCAAACTAGTATTTCTCTGTAATTCTCTAGAAGTGGAATTTCTTAGTTGGGCTGGTTGTAGCCCTTACCTCATACCTGTTATCTACTCTCTCCTTTCTCAGGATGCGGTTAAAGCAGGCTTTACGAACAGGATTTGAGTTAGGTCTTAAAGAAGGAGAAGTCATGATGCTACAAATAACAGTGAGCTGCATTCTAGGAAAAGGGTGTCACCAAGACTAAGAGTCACATGGCTATATGCCCTGTCACACTCTTTACTGTCAGTGAATTCTTTGGGCTGGAGTATGTGCATCTGTCATTATAGCTGAGGACTTTGGGAGCAGGTCTTTTCTTCTTCTTCTTTTTTTTTTTGTAAATCACACCCTCCCTCAGTTTTGTTCTGTTGGCATCATATTGGTTCTTGTACCGACTCCCATTTCAGAGCTGACAGCCAGTGGTTTCCAAGCCGGGCTGTGCCTCGTAATCACCTGGGGGGCTTGAAACGTGCAGATTCCTGAGCCTATCCCTGGAGATCCAGGTTCGTGGGTCTGGAACAGGGCCTGGGAATCTGTACTTTTTTAAAAACCTCCACAGAGAGGCATTTATCGAAATTACCAGTGATACCTGTTGGTAAAGCTGCCATTGCCAAGGACGTAGCCTCTGATTATGTGCTTGGAGCTAACTTTGCTCCAGGGCCCAACACTGTGCACCTGTGAGCGATAGTTTGTGGTCATCTCTGCAACGTCCCTGCAAACCACGGTGCTCCGGGTATGGGGTCTTGTTCCCCGTATTGAAGAACGTGGTAGAGCCGGGGTCCCGACGGTGTCTGCCTGCCCACGTGTGGTGGCCACTTGCCTTGCTTTTCTCATTGTCTCCACCAGACGCCTGGCTGGGCCGTGTGTGAGCCAAAGATTGTGCCGCTGCCCATAGAACAGTGATAAAAGTAATACCAACACAAACAGCGCTTTCTGTGAGGAAAAGGGGACTTTCAAAGATCTCCATTCCACAGACAAGGAAACTGAGGCACAGTCAGTAAGTGGTGGGGCTGGGATTCAACGAGGCACGCCATCTTCAGCACCCATGGTCAGAGGAGGGCCAAGTCTCCCCAGGGCACTACTTCAAGAGGTCCTCGTGCCTGGTCCCTCCTGCCCTGGGGTAATGGGGAGTCTCCAATGTATATTTTACTTCCCTTATATCAGTCCTTGCAGCTAAAATAAGTTGTACATGTTCATACATGACAGATAATGCTAATATTAACGACAACAACTGCCACTGCCTGAGACCTCACCACGACAACGTGGCAGACTCACTAAGGGACAGTTTTCGCAGGAGATGGCGTGCAACCCCAACCACCACCACCGCCAAACACACACGCAACACACAGGGGCATCCCAACAGTCCCCCGTGCGGAAACTTAGCCACAGGAGGTGAAGGCACTTGGCCACTCAGCTGAGCCTGGAGAGCCTCTCACCCCGGGACCTTGTTCTTTCCACCCTTCTTATGGCTTCTAGCTCCTTCTTCAGAGTGAGGTCAATGCATCACAACAGCAATTAAAATTCAGCAACAAGACAGCCCCTGCCTTGAGGGAGGGAGCCCTTCCCCAGAGCTGGAGTCACTACCAGGTCTGCGGACTTTCCTTCCAAGAGCAGAAGGAGCCAGAGCGCCGTGACCAAGGCGCTGACCGCCCTGTCTGACTCTGGGCACCGCTGGTGCTGCCTCCCTGCCCACTGCCACCCCCAGGCGCGTGCGGCCCCTGGACTCTTCTCCAGCTAAACCAGAGCCGTCTTCCTCATGTGCTCATCTACTGTCACCACGCTCCTTCTCAGAGAGCCTCAGGGACCCCGCCAGCCCCGTTTCCCTCTCTGCGTGACAGCCCGGTGGGCCAGCTCCCAGCACATCCAACCCTGACACACCCATGCACCGCCCCTCCTCTGGGGAGCGAGCACCCCTGGGAGCCGGGGACAAAGAGGTAAATAGAACTAGGAACAGCGAGTGTCAGGCGTAGGCTGTCCACTCCCCAGCTGTGGATGCAGTCGTGTACCCGACGCCAGCTGATCACGTCACGCTGCAGTTTCAGAACCGCTCTACACCTGCCCTCCGGTACTGGAGTCTCTGGCCACGTGGGGCTGTTGAGCACTGGAAATGCAGCTAGTGCCACGGAGAAAATGAATTCTTAATGTAATTTAAATTTAACAACTGATAATTCAGTTATTGGAAAAACTTTTACGATTGTTTGGAACAACTTGTGGATGTTGAATCTACTTTTTCCACTACGCATTTTATAAAAATCTAAATAAACGTCAGGTATTTCTCATGAAAACTTAGCATCTGAGTCGAGATGTAAGTGTAATATACATGCTGGATTTCAAAGGCTCCCTATGGAAAACGTGATGGACGGTATCTCGTTAATAATTTTATATTGATTGTATGTTGAAATGATAATGTTTGAATACTTTGGGTTAAAATACATTATTAAAATTAATTTGTCTTTTCATTTTTCTGAATGCAGCTCCTGGAAATCTTCAAATTATCTGTGTGTCGCATTAAAATTAGATTGGACTGTCCTATTCTAGACAGGGCGCTCTGGGCAGCCACTACCCATCGATCCCAGGTGGCACATTGAGGTGACATCTATCTGCCATCTCGGAACAAGAGACAGTGCCTGCTCAGTGGGACTCACAGCACAGTCAGAGAACTGGCCACGGTCACGTGGGAAGAGCAGCACAAGGTTCGCAGGAGCAGAATGTTGGATTAATTGGTTCTGTCTAGCAGGAAGTTTGGGAACACATTTTAGGAGGTGGCTTTTGAATGAACGCCAGAGCAAGGAAGGGCATTCCAAGCCAAGAGAACAGCACCAGCAAAGGCACAGAGGCGTGAGCGTGCAGCGCAGCTGGCTGGCTCAGGGTTAGTGCTTGACGGGGCTTGAACTCTGCTCCTACATGCTCAGAGGCAGAAAGAACGAACCCAGCTCGGGCCCAGGGCCCGGGGCCTCCACTTTGTTTATTCCTCTCCTTGCTCCCCTTCTAACTTCCAAGCCTGTGATGAGGCTGGAGACAGAGACTAAAGTGCAGAGTGGGAGCAAATGCCAAAGCTCTGAAATAAAGCCCCGGTGTTGAGAGCAGACTGCCACAGCCAGCCGGGAGAAGTGGCTTATGTGTAGGGGCCGAGCTGTAGCTCCCCTTCGAGGCCCACACTTGGGCTCCATAGGTGGCTCATATTTTTATTTATTGATCCATTCATTCGTTTGATGTTTATTAAGCACCTACTAGGAGCAATGCGTTATGGAGGCTACAAAGGCAAAGTCCTAACACTCCACCAGTTTACAAAGCCTGGTAAGTGAAGACACACTCGCTACAAATTTAACTAGTATTACAAAGGAACATAGGACAAATCCCATATAAAGTAGGTGTTCAATAAATATCTTCCAAGGCATACACAAGAGTGTTCATTGCAGTATTGTTTATAAAAGTAAAAACTAGAAGCAACTTAAGCTTCTACCAATAGGGGAGTGGTTACTAAACTATGGTACATCACCACTAAGTGTTTTTCTTTGGCTGAGGGGGTGGATGGATGGATGGATGGATGGATAGAAATTTCAAATATAGAAGGAGAAAAAAGTGAAATGGGAAGGTTGAAGTGTCATGGAGAAGACAGGTGGGAGAAAATGCCTTGGACAGAGTACATAGTCAATAAGCGTTGCCCATACAAACCGAGTCCCCCAGAGCATCTAGTAAGATAACCCCCTGCAACCCAAAGATCCCCAGGAATGTCCACGTGTGCCCAGGGAGCACACCCCCTCCACAGTGCCCTGGCTGCTCCCCTGTCTCCTGCAGCAGCTGCACTTCAACCCTGCTAAAGCCAAAACTGCATGGAGGTTTGTGGCAACCGTGGGCAGTATGGCCCTCCCTCTCTTTGAGTCCTGCAGCAGGGCTGTTTGGACCCTGAGGTATCACAGAACTTTCATTCTACTGACAGTCTGCTGCTGCCAAACCTAGATATTAAGCCAGCTTGGGCTGGAGACAAATCCACAGGCTCATTCCTGTGCCTTTCCAGGACTTCCTGGGTCAGCTTTCTATGCCCAAGTCCTTCTTCTTAAGTCCTTATTCTCTCCAGGAAACTCCTTGTCCGTCCTGTGTATCCGTGCCTGATGGGTTCGTCCCCTTGGTTCACCAGACCTGCTTGGAGGCACGACTGATTTCCGTGTAAGTTGAAACCGTTCTATCCCTACATCCACCTGCTGCCCTGCAACATGCACACGTGGGCGTACACACACGTGCGCACCTGTGTGATTAGATGAGCAAACTGACCTTTGAGGACTGGTGAAAGGAACAGTCCTCAAGCTGGAACTCTCCTCGCCCTGGGAGGATGGCCTAGCACTGCATGCCCTCCCTGCCTCTGCTTCTCGAGGGGAAGGACCACCTCTCCCCGACCCAGGTGCCATCACCAGATCTGCCAGGGGGAGCTATCTCTGCTGCAGGAAGCCCTTTACCTCCCACCTCTCCACTAACCCGGAGGACAAGGCCGGGCAGACGTCTCCTTCCTGTCTGCCGAGCTATGGGCCTCCCTGCTTCCTGCTTGAGCCCGTCCCGCTCAACCACTTCAACCTCTGAGCTCAGGGGAAGCATAATACAGAGCTTTGATCTGAAAGACCCTCGACGGCTTCGACTTGCTTTATTCTCGCCTCAGTACTGGGAAGTGCCACGGGGAGGACTTTTATGCCCACTCCATAAATGCAGACCCTGAGGCCTTGGCTGGGACGCTTGTGCCTAAACACGCAATAGAGAGCCGGATCCGGAAGGGAGAGCTCTTGGTCGGGTTTCCTGAAGGCTGGGAATTGTAGTGAGAAAAGGACTGGTTTTGGAGCCAGCTAAACCTGGGTTCAAATCCTGCCTGCAGCACTAGTGCCCTATGTGACCTTAGCCAAGTCATACCTGACTCTGCGCGGGTCATATCCCACCACCACCAGCACACCCACACACAGGAGAGGCAGCGAGATGGCCTGAGGAAATAGCCTGGGAGCAGCTCAGACACCAGGTAAAGCAGCGTCACACCTAGATGTGTGAGCAGCTGTTCCTTGTGTTGGCATCATCCCACATGGTACTGCGAAGGCAGCGGTATTCAACAAAGATCTGGGACATAAATAAGTGCAGGTGTTATATATGCCCCTTGGAAGGAGAGGACAGGAGATTCTGGCCTCAGTAAGCACTGAGTACATGCCTGCTGTTGGGTGTAACTTGACAGCTCAATCCGCACTTGGGGTCGGTTCTTGGACATGAGCTGGTGAGCACCAGAGAGTCTGAGACAGAGGTGAGGGGGGAGGTGGTTATAAGGGACCTAGAAAGACAGCGGCTCCGTCGGGGAGGCAGGAGGTGACCAAGAGCCAACTTGTACCTCCGCTCTGGGCCACGGGCTGGTCAGGAACCCACGCGTCCTGGCCCCCAGTGTGCTGCCTGCTCTCTCGGGCTTTAGGGAACCTGCTCTGAGTATTAAACAGCCTCTGCCTCCCCACGCTCCCAGAAAGAAAGGAGGTCCCACATGGCTGGATCCCTGGGGAATCACCCGGCCAGGTGCCTTGGGTTTACATGGGGCTTCCAAGTGGAAAATGGCCCCGCAGTCTGGCCCGATGCCTGACTCTTGGGGTCACAAGCCCTAAACAGGACCCGAGGCCCAGGCTCTGGGAACCCGCCTGGCCCCCACAAGCCTCCCCTCCAGGCTGGGCGGCTCATCTCTTCTCGGACCTTGGCAGCTCAGTTGGCACGAGGAGTGGCGGATGAAGTCACCTGCTCCTGAGAACCGATCCCCCAACAGGCCAGAGCAGGAGGAGGCCCAGGAGGAGGGAGCGAAGGCAAGAAGGGAAACCATGGTTCTGAACATTAAAAATTTCTGAAAGAAAATGAGTGAATCCAAGTTGGCTGCTGGTAATTTAGAATGATGAGGCTGTTTTCACTCCGCTACCTCATAAATAACGTTTGATTTAAAGTTTCCAAGGATTGACAGAGCACTTCAAAGGACCTCACCAGGGAGGAAATGAGCCTCTCCCTCCGTGCCCTGCCCGCTCAGGTGAGGACTGAGATCACCCGCTGGAGGGGTTCACCAGGGGTGTGGCCCGACCGACTCACCGGCCACTGACAGACTTACTGACTTACTGACTGACTGAGGAGCCACCCGGCCAACAAGCTCATGGAGAGACTGACCGACAGGCTGACGGGCTGCTGAAGTAACCAAGCGATGGGCGAGCCAATGGAGTGGTTGGTACACAGGCGAACAGACTGGCTGCCCAGCAGATGGACAGCTGGACTAATGGCCAGCCAACAGACCAACCGATTGACTGACGGATCACTTCGTCAGTGAGCCTGTGGATTGTAAGGTTAAGCTGTCTGCCCTCCCACAAACCTGGCCAATCAGCTGACCTGCTGACCAACAGGCAGACGAACCAAACCTGCCCAAATCCTAATAGGAGAATAGGGAAAAGAGAAGGGCGTCTGGTGGGTGGATAGGTTAAGCAACCATTTACCTACACAATTGTCAGAGGGAACTCAAGAGTGCCAGGACCACACACAGTGAGGAATGTCCCCAAAGGAAGATCAGACACAATAAGAAAATGGTAGCAGATCCAAAATGGACAAAAACTAAAATGTCCACTGTATAGTGAGGAAGGAAGAGGACCCCGGTGATGACGTTGGAGGTAACCCGACATTGTTGACGTTGAGAATTGCATAAAGAGACTAGAAGATTTCAACCCAATGTCAAGATGTGGTTTTTGCTAGTTAGGTCTCCCTTGTGGTGGCTGAATTAAATAACCAAACAAGCAAGTGCACTAAGCAACGGCCTCTCTCTAACATTCTTCTGACCCATTTTCTATGTCCCCATCATGAACGCAACAGACTCATTCATTCTCCTAAGGCCATGGATTCAGGGTCATAAAATGCAGTCATGGTGGTGTTCCAGTTATAGGATTACGGGTGATTATTTTTTCTTTCATTTTCTAATTATATCCTATAATGGGGCTATATGATTTGCAATGGAAAAAATCCATTTATAATTTTAGAAGAAAAAATAAAAACAAATTTGGTTCCTTCCTCTCCTTTGTTCCATACCCAATAAATATTTCTTGACTTATTGATCCAAAGAGTCTTCAAGACTTGCGTCTCCTTACTTTTTGATGTCAACATGGTTTATTGAACACCTACTAATCCTTTCCCTCTTTTTTGTAGATTACTAGGAACAGTCTTTGCGCCCTCTCCCTGTTCAAGTTGATCCTTCACACAGATGCTAAAAAACAATTTCCCATTATATTCCTCCTTCTTAAGAACTTCCAGGAGCTGCTGGTACCTGTTCAATTCTAAACTTGAACTTTTGAACCTAGAATCAATGGGATCTGAATAACTAGTTTCCTCTGCGTGCATACATCTACCCATATCCACACACACACATGTGCACGCCCACACACGGCTCCTACCAACCTCCCCAGTCTAACTTCTTATGACCACTCAGTGCCACACTGAATTCTCCATTCAGTTCCATATCTCATAGTTTTTTCTTAACCAGGAATTGAATCCCACACCCACTGTTTCTTCACCATCACACTAATAAATTTATCCATCTACCAATCAAAGAGTGTTTACTAAACACCCAATATTTTCCCACTACTGTAAGTATTGTGGAATCTCCAACAAGGGCAGAAAGAAGGGTGTTGACATTTATCGAGCACTTACGATGCCAAGCATTGAATTCATGGGTGATCTTTTGGTGTCTTCAGTGAAATATGGTATTATTCCCATTTTAAGGATGAGAAAACTGAATTGCAGAAAGGTCAAAGTCGTCAACCTAAGGCCACACTACTAGGAAGCAACAGATGTGCCTAACTCCGGTGCCTTTGCCTTCCACCCACTCACTCACTCATTCATTCACTCACGCATGCAATCACCTAGCACACATTTACTGAGCATCTACTCTACACCAGGACATCACCACATGGTGGGAATATAAGGGTGAACAAGACAGTCATGGGGTGCGCCTTCCTGGAGCTTCCTGTTTAGTGAAGGAGACAGACCCAAATAAAAATCCATCTATCATCTCTACACCAATTTTCAGTGAGGAAGGAACCAGAAGACCAGTGAGAGTGAGATAGAGAATAACGAGGGAAAACTATCTTAGATTTGATAGCATCTATCATACACATTGCTTTGCAGTTTAAAAAACCCCTTACAAACTTTATGAAATTCTTAAAGGTCAAGATTCTACAGATAGATTGAAGGGCAGGATGAGTGATGGGTGCAGACGCCTGCAACCTAGTCCAGAGTCTGCAAAGCTATTCTTGCAGGATATGCAGGGTCGTGGTTGGGCGAAGAAGAAAGCACAGGTTTGGAACTGTCAGAGCAGCCTTCAGAGGGGTGATGAGACTTGGAACGGATGTGGCTGGAGGTGGACCAGGAGAGGAGGGCACAACTGCATCTGCGTGGGTTATTAGGACTGGTTGGAGACACGCCCATCCAAAACCCTTGGACGATCCCAAGCTTTGTGAGCATATAAAGGCCTGAGACATAAGGACCGTCTCCAAATGGAGAGAGCCACCAAGGAGCCTGTGAAAAACATGTTTGAAAATAGGACTCTTAATCATGCCAAGGCCGAATTATTTCCGACTTGAGACAACCAAAATAAATAATAAATTGCTTACTACAAGATTTATGAACATTAATAACAACATGCTTTGGAATTTTGGAAAGTTGAAGAAAAGCAGGCTCCCGGTTAATCTCCGGACTTGTGCTACTTGGCGTAAATGAGAGGAAGAACCACAACAGCCCTGCGTGGGCCCAGAAGCTTCCCCGTGCTGAGGCTGGGATTCTGGGGCCGTCTGTATCCCTCGCTCATCCTCCAAATGCTAGTTTAGGACCTGCTGCAAGGCTCACTTCCTCCTATAAAGTCCCAACAAGAATACAGGCTTGGGAATTCCCACCCTAAATCGGCCACTAACATGCTGTGTGGCCTTGGGCGAGGTCTCCAGACTCTCTGGGCTTCAGTTTTCTGAAAAACAAGACAAATCATAACTACCTTTTGGGCTTGTTGTGAGGATAAAGGTTAGGTTGCTCCCAGCTCTGGGGAAGAGACGGGCTGTTTTAGCCTGCTCAGCATGCTTTTCCTCTTCTTCTGTCAAGAACATCTACCTTGCCCTTGGAGAAGTCTCCTTCCTCACTCTCAGACCGTAGTGATTTAAGTGGGACTGACTCTAGCTCCAGGTTTCCAGCATGGATACACGATCAGGCTTGGTATGTGACCCAAGTGCATCCTAGGAAATTCAGTCCTGTGACTTGTATTTGAACCCTGGAGGAAGAGTCCTCTTTTTGCCAAGGTGCTGAGTTGGTGACAGCTAGTTCTGAAGCTGGGCGGCCATCCTAGCTTCACAGGGGCAAAGCCTACCTGGAGGTGGATCCAAACTGCAAGAGAATGAATTTGGGAAAGGGATGGACATTGGCTGGGCATCTGGACCCTGCTATACCTGCTGCCTTGTTACTCCTGTCAATAAGCCCCTTGGTTAGCTTAAGACAGATGACGTTTGGTGTCTGTCTTTGCCATCTAAAGAGTGGTGATTAATGTCCTCTCATGGGAAGAGATCTCCGTGGACCAAGATACCGGTTCACATGTCGGGTTGTTTGTGTTCTGTCTACAATGGCTTGGTAAAGGCTGGAGAAGAGGCTCAAGGACTCAGGGTCTTTCTTGAAGCTGTCCAGGAAGGGAAGTTATGACTATGAAAGAAGAAAGGAACCCAAAAGTCTAAAAAGTGCCAGATTAAAATCATTTCTACCACTTACTGAAGACCTATTACATGCCAGCTATGTTAAAAACCCATTCATTTACTCAACACGTATTTAATGAGGTCTACTGTATGCCAGGCACTGTTCTAGGGAGCTCCCAATTGAGGGGGAGAGCTGGGTCTAGCTCTGCCAGGTAGGTACCACAAGATCCATTTCACAGATGAGGAAAACCAGTGAGGAGGACTGAGTTGCCTAAAGTCACACCTCTAGACAAGGGTGGATTGGAGAGTCTAACTTGAGCCTGTCTGACTTCAAAGCCCATGCCCTTGGCATCACTCCAGGCCACCCTCTTTGTAAACTCTGCTCTCTGGAACCACCACCCAGTTCCATCTTTGCCTGAGATGGGGAGGGAGAGTCAGCGCTCCCATAATAGCCTCTGGTTCAAGAGTCAGGACCCGCAGCGTCTCGGTGCCTGGCCATGTTTACGTTGCTCGTCAGACAGGCCTGAGTGTGTCTGCCCAAATGGACTGTGAGTTGCGCGATGGAGGTTGGAGGTTTTGTCTGAAGATCCTCCGACAGCCAGAGGAGCTGGCAGAGGGATAAATCTGGCCACCCTGCCCAGCCTGTGGCTTCTCAGCTCACCCAACATCCTATGCTCCAGTGCACCCCATCTATGTCACCTCACCCTCATTTTGAGAAGACACCAATGGTAAGATCACAGAGTCAGAGAGACCTGGTTCGAATGCTGCAGCAGTAGCTTGAGCAAATCCCTTAACTCATCTGTGCCTCATTTTCCCCATCTGAAAAATGTGAGTAACAGGATTGACCTCACAGTCTTGCTCTAGGGACCAGACAAGATAAGAGATGGACATGCTCCTAGAACCACATCTAGCATCCAGCAGCCCGACCTGTGTTCCTCTCCTGCAGTCCCCCCTCCCCTGCAGCTGCCTGGCTCACCTGGGCACCCCCTCCACCCCCCCACCCCACCCCCGCAACCCCCTCCGCCCCCAGTGCAGCCCTAACGACTTTTGCAGCCCATCCTTGGTGGCAGTAGCTGAGAGGCCGGAGACTCCCAGGGTCCCCGGGCTCTTTAATCAGCCTCTGCGAGGGCTGTAAGTGATTCAGCCTGCGAGTGATTCGGCACTGGGCACAACAACAAACGGGCCTGCAGGGAATCACTTCAGCAGAAAGATGCTGGCACGTCTCTATAGCAACTTGGGGAAAATATTTCACGCAAAAGTCCATCTGCTGTAACATAAAGAGAGTCCCAGCCAATAATCAAGTTATAACGAGTTATAAATTAATCCTAATTTGCAAGCTTTATTTTACCAAACCACAGAATACACACACACACATACACGCATATACATATTTACACACATGCTATGTATGTATTCTTATACACAAGCACACACATATGTGAGCAGTCATGAGACAACAGTGCTGCAGTTGGACTGGGCGTCTCATCCTGCGGTGCTGAGTAATCAACAGGTGGAAAATCCATCTGCAGGCTGTGTGACGCGACCCAAGCAAACAGGCATCAGTGACCTCCAAGGTCACTCTGAAAAGGAGAGACAAACTCACCACGGCACCTAGAGCTATCCTGTGAGCCAGAGTTAAAATCCTTTTGTTAGTCTGTCAGTTTCTCTTAAGAAAAAAAAAATGTTTTGTTTTTTTTTTTCTGTTCCTGATGTCTTTGTAAAGAGACATTTATATTGATTCATCGGTATAAAATGCTTTGTAGAGGCTATCAAAGTGGAAAAAACAACGTGATAATTCACATTGTGATGCTTTTAATTTTATGTGTTGTCAACACTTCAAAGTGGGCCGGAGCGCTGCCTGGGAGATCTGGGACGTCTCTCTTCACACGTCGTAGCTGGGCTGCAACTGTCTGCAGCTCGAGAGCCTCTTGCACGACACCCACTCTGGCTTCGGATCGCTCCTCTTTTTCTTTTTCTTTTTTTTCATGCTCTGCTTTCTAAGTCTGCTCTGCAAAACTCCTGTGGCCTGGAGAAAGAAGAAGGGTGGTGGTGAGTGGAGGGCGTGGGGTTAAGTGCGAGTGAGACATAGAGCATCTTTTTCCTCTTGGACAAAGAAACAGCTGGCTTCGCAGCCAGGAACCTCCCAGGCCATCTCAGGGAGAGGGGCTGGAGACGACACCATCTCCCTGACCCCAAAGAAGAATCACCACAATTTGCCACTGTCCCCTGAGCTCAACAGTGTGCCAAAGGCTTGCATTATGTCCCCAACCTTGTCTTCAACCCCTTGACGAAGGTGGCATTTTTATCTGCGTTTTCTGTTACATTTCATTTATAGCTGGGGCTTGGAGGGCTGGATGAGTTGCTCAAGGTCCCCAGCTGAGAAGCCATTTGCCCAGAATTCAAACCCAGTTTCGGCTGACTCTACTCTCTGGGCTGCTTCTGCATGCCTCGAAAGACACAAAGAGGCTTTCCCCAAGAGAGAGATCTCTAGCAGTTGACTTCTACCTCCAAAAGTTTAAGCAGCCTAAGATCCCATTTATTAATCCAGATGTGCACTTGGACTTCAAATGCATTCATTGTCTTCCCTCAGCCTCACAGCCTTCCAAAGCAGAGAGGATAACCCCCATTTCACACACAAACACATGGAGACTCAGAGAGCTCGAGACACTCCCAGGGTGACACAGCTGGCTAGAGATGCCAGCCCTCAAAGCCTGACTGAGCTCCCCCGTGCCTGTTTCCCTCTGGACAGCTGTCCCTTAGGCTCGATGGCAAGCTCCTGCAGGCCCAGCGGGGCCTGTTACCCACGTGTGTGCCTCTGTGGGGCCGGGTGCAGGGGGGTCTGCTCTCTGGGAGCCCGTGGACTTGATGGAACGCAGCAGGGGCGGCCCGGGGCAGCAGGGTCAGCACAGGGAAGAGGGTAGGGACACGGTGTTACCAGATCTGGAGGAGAAATGGAAAGTGAAATACTTGGAAAATGACTTCGGCCTGCCTGGAGGAAAGTGTCGGGATGTTTCCAAAGGCCTGGATGAGCAAGCCTTTCCCCCACCCACCCCACACCTCGCTGGAGGGGCAGGAGCGTGTGCAGAAGCCAGGGCGGAGGCTGCTGCACTGAGCTCCCGGGTTCAGGTCATTTCCAGGGACAGCCTCTGAAGAGCCAGGAGATCTTCTCCCTGAGGCCCCTGACCGGAGAGGAAGGCCCCCGTGGCTCGCGGCCCCTCCCTGTCCCTCCTGGAAGGGCAGGAGTGTCAGCTGCAGGCTGTGAGGTCCCCACTATCCAAATCTCTCCCCAGGGGCCCAGAAAGGCCCTCCCAGCTGGGGTGACTCGATTCGGAATCCGCATCCAAGACCTTCCATCAGACCTGTTGAGTTGGGGCCTTGGAATGGGGAGCTTGCAGCTGCAGAAGAGGCTACTCACTGTCTGCCCACCAAGTTCATGTACAAGAGCGGCCCTGGCGGCCTCTGCTCCAGGCAGAGTTGGGGACGAGCATGGCAGGAAACTTGACTCAACAGACCAGGACCCTCGTCCGGCCAATTTTTCTCTCCTTCCTTCCTTCCTTCCTTCCTTCCCCTCTCTCTCTCTCTCTCTTGCTCTTTTCCCTGCTAAGCACTAGAGGAAAGAGAACACCTTTCAGGAGCAAGCTCATGGCAGTTTTTCCGCATGTCTGGTTTTCAGGGCTGAGCTGGTCCCTCTCAGCTGCTCTGTGGCACACGCAGGGAGGAGCTGTGTCCGGGGGACCACAGCGTCCCAGTGCTCCTGCCTGAGTGCCGAGAGGCCATTTCAGGATCTCTCAGGCTTGCTAGGAATCCACCCTCCAGGGTGAGCCAAAGGCAGAGCCTCCGCTGACCTCTGCCCTCCCTTAGCCTGGCCAGAAAGGAACAGCCCAGAGCGCTGCAGGAAGCCCTTCGGTTGAGCACAGTGAAAACCACGCATGCACGCCCAGGAAAGCCCAAGCCAGGTCTTTTGCATGGGGGATTTGGCTCCAGTTAGCAGAGGCTTGGAGAGGCAGTGAAGCTGAACGCCCTCTGCTCACCCACCCCCAGCTGCCCCCAGCCTTGGCCTCAGTCATCTCTGAATTCTCAGCCAGATTCTGTCACCAAACTTTGCCTTCAAGTGGCAGAAAGACACGTGCCCAGGAGCCTGAGGGCAGTTCTCTCATGGGAAGCCATGGAGTGCAGTGGCTAAGAGCTTGGAGTCAGACACACCTTACTTCGAATCCCACATCTGCCACTCACTAGCTGTGGGACCATTCATTCCACCTCAGAAGCCTCAGTTTTCCCATCTGTAAAATGGGTGCTATAACATCGTCACCCATCTCATGCAGTTTGGGTGAGGGTAAAATGAGGTAATACGCGTGAAGCACTTAAAGGGCGCAGGGTGGGCCTGCTCTCTGGGAGCCCGTGGACTTGATGCCCAGCACGGAACAAGTGCTCCCAAAATGTTAGTCCTCATATTTTGTTGCTGTTGGTATACTTCCAAGCCTGCCTCTGGGATGTGCGGCATGTGTGTGCACTTGTGCACACACACGCACACACACACGCGCACACACACATCCGTCAAGGGGCAGCCTGAGGGTGCAGCCTTCCCCTCCATATCATCATACGATGCGAGAGTTGGACAGGACATTGGAAAATATCTGAGGCCAGAGAGGAGAGGTATTCTGGCCACGTCACTGACCGGTATGTGGCAGGCTGGGACTGAAATGCGGCTCTTGGTGTCAACCACCACCCCTGTGGCAGACCCGGCTGGGCCTGGGCTCCAAGGTGAGCCGATGGCTCCTGCATACCTGGGGCTTTCAGCCGGTGGCTTCCGGCCTGTCGTGCATCTCTGTGGCCTGCTAAACTCCTGTCCTGTGTAACGAAGATCCCAAATACACCGAATGCTTGGGCGCTCGGCCCCAGTCTGAGCCTCCTTTCCCTTCGTGGTTTGTGGGGTCCGTGAGGACAGACCCCTCCCTCTGCTTGTCTGGGTAGGGGGCTTGCGCAAGACAGCCTGGGGCACACTGGGCTGTACTCATCCACGTAGGGGTCTGACTGTCCCCAAAGGCCCTGAGGTGTGACACACTTTGGGAAATGTAGGCTTTACCATTTGACTGCATTTCTCACAGGAACAACACGGAGAACAAATGTCCTAAGGCTTTGTAAGCATTAACTCATTAATACCCCGTAACCCTGTGACTTGGTCTGCTGTGAGTCTTATTTTTCAGAAAAGAAAACTAACGGACAGAGAGGGAAAATAATTTGTCCAAGGTCTCATAGCTCTTTAGCGGAGAGCTTGTCAGAGAGGAGATAAGGCTGGAGATGCCAGCACTGACCTGGTCACAGAGGGCCTTAATGCCAGGCACAGGTACGGGACTCTACCCTGAGGGCAGAGGAGGGCCATTGAAAGATTTTGACCAGGAGAATGTCTTGATGTGTTTTTCATGGGTTTTTTTTTGGGGGGGGGGGAGTTGTTTTTTAGATGGAGTCTCACTCTGTTGCCTTGGTGAGAGGTGCAGTGATGTCATCATAGCTCACCGCAGGTTCAAACTCTTGGGCTCAAGCGAACCTCCTGCCTCAGCCTCCTGAGTAACTGGGACTACAGACGCGCACTGCCATGCCAGGCTAATTTTTAAGTTTTTTTGTACAGAGAGGATCTTGCTATGTTAGCCAGGCTGGTCTCGGTGGCAGTGCCATCCCTGGGCTAGGACCCCTCCAGAAGAAGACAGTCTGGAGAGAACCAGGAGCCGTGTTTGGGGAATGCTGGTTTGAAATGCGTGAAGATCCGCCGAGCGCAGTCCCGCAGGCTGCTGGTTTTCTGGAACTCTGGAGAGCGATCAGGACCGGAGAGCAGGAGCCCCGGCAGAACTAAAGTGGAGAGCACCCCAGAAAGCCCTGTGCTACATCAGGACAGAAGGCGTCCCCTCTGCAGAGAGCCACCCCCAGCTGCCTGGCCTTGGTGGGGCCCTCGCCTCCCCCGGCCCCTTCCTGACGGCTCCTCGGGGCACGTCCGCAGCCAGGTTTCCCTTCTAGGCAGCCAGGCCTCCACCCTGGAGCCCTGGGCCAAGCGAGCAGGCCTGGGGATGTGGCTGAGGGGGCCCCACTAGCAGTCTCCTCCCCCAGCAGGGCCAATGGGACCCCAGAGGGGGCAGATGACATGTTTATGGCCCAGCCTCTCCTTACTCATGCTTTTGGCTTCCCCGCGCTGATTTTGGTTGGGTGGATCCCAGTTCTGCTGCTGGATTTGGGAGCCTCGGGGCTGGGGCTGAACAGAGGTTCCTTTAACGGTTCCAACCCAGGACGATTCCAGCCCCTTCCCCCTCTCCCCCAAGACCTCATCTTTTCCCACACCCAACTTTATTAGCACATGCTAGCCTCTCCGAGCCGGAGAGGGCCTCCGGCATCCTCTCCTCCAACAGCTCCTTTCATCACGAAGAAACTGAGGCCCAGAGAGAAGAAGGAACTTGCCCAGGGTCACCCGAGCAGGTGGAGACAGAAGATCCCGGCGTCCCGACTTCCAGCCCGGGGCCCCGAAACCATCCTCCCACCACCACCTTCCTAGGTTGCTGTTTTGTTTGGGAAGGGACAGCTCGGCTTTGCTGAGCCTGCCGCAGCAACTCTCTCCCCTCCCAGGGAGGCAGCAGACAGTGACGGACTCTCTGCTTTTACACTTTAATTCCATAGGAAATTGGAAATTGCCTGTCAGAGGTGTCCGGGTGGCCCGGCTGCCGGCTGCCCCACGCAGACCGGGCTGCCCCGCCCCGCCCTGGCCGCCACAGTGCCCGCTTCTCCCCGGCCCCGGCTGGGGGGCCCTTTTCGGAGGCCGTCCCGGGGGCTCCTGTGGAATCGCTCCCCACTCTTCCTCCCAGGGCAGGAGCAGAGAATTCAGTGCAGGGCAGCCAGGCCTGGCTGGGGCCCGAAACCCTGACATTTAGTCGCACTGTTTTCCACCCCGGGCTCTCGGGAATCTCTGGCCCACGGCTCCAGCCTGGCTTCGGCACGGCCTCGTGTTCTGAGGTCACAGGGAAATTGGAGGAAGGGGCTCTGAGCCCTCCTCCGACGGTCTGGGGTAAGCAGGGTCCCCTGAAAGCCCCTACATTGTCCCCCCAGAACTCATCCCCTTCCAGAGTTTCTGCGACTGCGATGGGTCACACTTGCCTCTCCCCTTCTCTGAGCATCCCCTGTACTTGGGACCATCTGGTCTCACAAACCGGCCCAGAAGCTTCCGGAGGTCAGTGTTCCTGTCGTGTAGCAGTTAGAGGCTCAAATCTCTGCATCACACTACCCAGATTAAAACCTAGAGTCACGGCTTTTGAACTGTGTGAACTTGGACAAATTGTTCCACCTCTCCGTGCCTCAGTTTTCTCATCTGTAAAGTGGGGATGATAATGATAGTTCATGTATAGGGTTGTTGTGAGGATTACGTGAGATAGGGCACGTAAAGCGCTTGATAAATGTGATACTGTTAAGATTCTATTTCAGCACCTCCCTCATCCAACCCCTCATTTGAGCCCAGAACTAGGCTATGAAAGACAATAGGCACTGGTCAGCTGACCCCTTAGACAGCTGGCAGAAAATATAGCAAAGCAAGCAGTCTACAGCTTCCTGGGTCCTATTCAATGCCACGAACATTCACTGAGTGCTTATCACGTGTAAAGACTACGCTTGGTGCTGGGGACTCAAGGACAAGCAAGATGGACACAGCCTTTGCCTCCTGGAGTTTCCCTTCTAGTGAGGAAGCAAACTATGGGGCACTCCCAGCACAGGGAGCCAGGTGACGGGCTGGAGGTGAGCTCAGGGGTCCGCAGGTGCAGAGGAGCTGTGCCTAACCGAGACTTGGGAGTCAGGGAGAGGCGGTCACTCTGCAGCTGTGACCTGCTGGACAAGGAGGTGTGAGTGTGTGTGTATGCATGTGTGTATCTGGCAGGGGTACGGGGAAGGTGTTCCAGATAGAAGGAACATCACACATACACATGCCTGAGGGAGCAAGACCCAGTGAAGGAATTGAAGGATGTTTAGTGTGGCTGAAGTGAGAAGCAAGAGGGGAAAGAGGAGACTGGGGAAGTGGAAGGACACCAGACCTCAAGAGCTTTGTAGATTTGTCCTGAAGGCACTGGGGAGCCATTGAAGAATATAGAGCAAGAGAGTGGCAAGGGAAAATTTGCCTTTTAGGTTGCCCACTCAGTGTGGTAAATGGATGGAGGGCTCAGGCGTGGAGACAGGGAGGTATCCAATGGAGTCATTGCAGTGATCTGGGTGAGAGAAGATGGACGGCAGAACATGGAATAAAGTTCAAAGTCTTTAGGATGACATTCAAGGTCACTCCCAAACTGGCCCACTGGACCTTCCCGGTCTTCCCTCCTACTAAAACTGAGTTGTAAGGGTCAAAAGAGATCCATGGGCATGGACATGCCTTGTTAAACATAAAGTGCAGTGTGAGTATAAGGAATCGTTACCTTTGGGATTGTTAGTGGTTGGTTTGTTGGACATACCCATGGGAGCTTCCTACCAGGTGCAGGAGTATCCTCACCTGCTTGAGAGAGGCCCAGGGATTTACTTCTGTTTGCTTCCAGAGGCTCCTAATGGATGCTTGCAATTGGCAACACAAAACTGAATTTCCTCCCATCCATTCCAACCAAATGTCTGCACGGCCTTGACCCAATGGGCCTTCCGGCCAAATAATAACAACAACAACAACAACAACAACAACAACAAAAACACTCAAAAAAAACCGACCTTGGCTGGCACAATGGCTCACGCCTGTAAGCCTAGCACATTGGAAAGCCAAAGTGTGTGGCTTGCTTGAGGCCAGGAGTTTGAAACTAGCCTGAGCAACATGGTGAGACCCCATCTTTCCAAAAAATAGAAAAATTATCTGGGCATGGTGGCATGGGCCTATAGTCCCAGCTGCTTGGGAGGCTGGGGCAGGAGGATCATCTGAGCCCAGGAGTTTGAGGCTACAGTGAACTACGATGATGCCACTGCACTCCAGCTTGGGCAACAGAATGAGACCCTGTCTCAAAAAAAAAAAAAAAAAATCGACCTAAAAGCTATGGGTGGAGTGAAGAGGCAGAGGCAGTCCCCACTTTTCTCTTTGGAAGCTGTAGGGGATATGACAGGAAAAAAATGTTAAAATCTATTTCTATAGGAACCTCAACATTATTTGAGTTCCAACAAACATGGCCCCTTTCCTGTCTACTGGTCCCAGGCTCCCTGGGGTACAGCCCCACTGGCCCCAATGGGCTGCATTCGGCTGGGATGAGAATTGTCAGTATTTGGCGTTTCACTGTGGTACCCTTAAGAACCTGAAAAACAAAACAAAACCCAAGGCAATAAAACTGCCCCCTGAGGGGTATTATGTATTCAAGATCAATAAGTAATGGATCAGAGCAGAAATGCAAAGTCACCTAACTGTGACTAGCAGGCTCCCAGGCCTGCAAGGCTTGGCTCAAAGATATTGACAAATCTATAGAAATAATGGACTTGAATTCCATGCAATATGGTGGATTAGATGTACAGAGAAACTGTTTCAGTACTAACACCTAAAAAATGTTGGATAAAATATTAAAACCTCTCTTTAGATGCATACACCAGCTAGTGGGGAAAATACAAGCAAATCTCAGATGAGAGAGACCACAAGAAACCATGACTCCATTAAGATAAGCACCGGAGCCAGCATTATCCCTGCGGCCACCTGTGGATCTCTAGGGCCCAGAGCTTGGATTTTAACTAGCTAGACACCTGGAGATAGAAGGCAAAACCCGAAGTCTTTCCAAGTGGGAAGTCATGCCACAGGTCCTCTGCATGAGCCTGGGCCTTCTGATGGAAGTCACCCACAGAGAGATAACAGGCATCCTTGTCTGTGTCACCCCTGGCTTTGAGTGTATTAGCAAAAAGGAAATAGTCTCCCATGAGAATCTTTATATGTCTGCTCTCGAATGGACTTGGGGACTAATTTATAAGACCTATGAAACCAGAAAACACCAATATAAAAATTTGTTTTATAATGGTATCACCATGGTACCCCAGATAGCAAAGAGATGATTCCTTAGAGGAATAAACTTTTGAACAAAAGCCTCAAAGACTTTCTACAGCTAAAATAAGTTCTCAGCCAAAAATTATAAAGCATGCAAGAAAACAAACATGAGAAAACAAAGATTAGCAAAAATCAAGCTATCTAAAGAAGCACACCTGTGGCTTTCCCACTTCCAGTTAGTATATAGAAAGACGTGAAGAATGTTTGTTCTCATGGTATTAAGAAGAGAAATCCAGACAATATAAAAATTGTACTTTTCTATGGGCCCAGTAAAGAGCAACGAATGGGAAGAAGCCTTGATGAACTGAATTCTAGACAAAAACAAGCCCATAGTACCTTCCATACCTGGGAGAAGGTACCTGGGCTAAGTACGAGCAGACCTGCTATAGATGGAGAGACTTTTAGAGGACAAGGGAAACCAGCTGGGTCCTCGACAACAGTGTGGGCTGGCAGGAGTCTGGAAGAGCACCAAACACAAGGACAGATTACTTACTCCAGATATTTTCCTGCTCCACATACTACCTTCCCCCAAGTTTTGCTAAGAAAGCAGCAGTGAAGGAAGAGTTGGTAAACAGAGTGTATGTAGTCTCATGCATTCTCATGATAATAGGGTTCTAGGACCCAGACAGAATTTAATTCAAAAGTAAACCAAAAATTTCTGAAACTGTGGCCAACCACTTCCCAGCTCAAATTCTGACAAGATTGAATAAAAAAAGCAGCAACTTGGGAGGTTGGAGGTTCGGCTGACCACAGATGAACTCAGTCCAATTAAAGCTGTGGCCCAGTCCCATCTCAACTTGATCAAGGAGAAATGTGAATGATCAGACATTTACTTTAACCACCAGTCATAAGAAAGGGTTTTCAGTCTGGGAAGTAAGCAAAGTGTACTTTAATCTTCACTGTTTTTTTATATATGATGTTTGGAATACAATTTAAAAATTATGATTCATCTGAAAAATCAGGAGGAAAAAGAAATGATTCTAATCAAGAGAAAATACAATTGATAGAAACAGATCCCCAAAGGAAACCATTATTGGAATTGGCAGATAAGAACTTTAGAACAACTATATGCTTAAAATGTTAGAAATAAAGAAGGATATGACAGATGAAGAGATTGGCTATTTCTGCAGAGAATGATAAACTATAAAATATTACAAAATGTAAATTCTGAAACTCAAATAGGTGAAATAAAAAAAAAACTGTGTGAGGTCCTCTGGAAAGATGGTGGAGTAGAAAGCATCAGGAATCTGTCTCCCTACCTAACACTAGTAGAATCTGTCTAATATAACTACGTTGGAACTCTGGAGTCTATTGAAGATTTGCAAATTCCAGGGGAAGTCCTACATAGTAAATTTCAGTCAATTTCAGTTCTCAGCACAGTGGCAGTTACTCATCCCTAACCCCTAGCCCCATGGCAGGCGGCTGCGCACATGTTCCTGATGCAAGCTACACACAGCTTGAGTGAGCAGGGGTAGGCAAAAAGGACCCTGTCCTCTATGTATTGGGCATCAGTGGTCTGATCTCTGACTGCTGCCTCTGATCACCGAGCTGCAGACACAGAGGCAGGCAGCCATTGTTGTTGCACCTTACCCCATTGTTGCAAGCCCCTCCCTCCTGGCTGAAGTGACTTCCAGGGGATTTAAAAGCTACCACCACCCTTTCCCCCCCCCCTTCATTTTTCTATTTTTCCCCTTTTGGGAACCAGACATTAAGGACTAGAACATTCAAAAGCAAAATTAGAATGTGACCACATATATCTGGGGAAAGGTGCAGGCTCAGGAAAGACCTGAGAAGACCTTAACTTTACACTTCAGGCTGATCCATCACACAGAGGCAGCCTACAACAATCAAAAAACAAACAAGGAAATCCATAACAAAAACAGTAAACCTTGGGAAAGGGGGAGAATCTGATTTCTGGAGTTACCATATTATTATAGTCCATGTACAGTTTTCAACAAAAAATCACAAAGCATATAAAAAACAGGAAAATATGTCCCATTCAAAGGAAAAAAATAAATTAACAGAAACTGTCCCTGAAAAAGAACTAATGGCAGCTCTACTAGACAGAGACTTTGAAACATTTTTTTAAAGATGTTCAAAGAACTAAAGGAAGATATGGATAAAGTCAAGAAAGCAATCTGTGAACATAATAAAAATATCAATGAAGAGAAAGAAACCTAAAATGAAACCAAAAAGAAATTCTGGAACTGGAAATACAATAACTGAAATGAAAAATTCACTAGAGGGATTCAAAGGCAGATGTAAACAGGCAAAAAAGAATCCATGTACTTGGAGATAAGACAATGGAAATTATCGAGTCTGAGGAACAGAAAGAAAAAAGATTGAAAAAAAGTGAACAGAGTCTAAGAGACCTGTGAGAGACCATCAAGTGGACTAACATATGCACTGTGGAAGTTCTAGGAAGAGAGAAGGAATATTTAAAGAAATAATGGCTGGAAACTTCCCAAATTTGATGAGAGACATGAATATAAACATCAAAGAAGCATGACAAACTCCAAAGAAGATGAACTCAAAGAACATACACTGAGACATGTTATACTCAAAACTGTACGTTATAGTATAAACTCTCAAAAGACAAAGAAAATCTTGAAAGCAGCAAGAAGGAAGCAAGTCATCACATTCAAGTGATTCTCAGGATCATCAACAGATTCCTCATCAGAACCTTGGGAAGCCAAAAGACAGTGGGCCAACATATTTAGAATCTAAAAGGAAAAAAAAAAAAAAAATCTGTCAACCAAGAATCTTCTATCCAGCAAAACTGTCATGCAAAACTGAGAATGAAATCAACACATTCACAGATAAACAAAAGCTGAGTGAGTTTGTGACTACGTTCCCTGGAAGAAATGCTCAGAGGAGTCCTGCAGATTGAAATGAAAGGACACTAGACAGTCATTTGAAGCCATATGAAGAAATAAAGATCTCAACAAAGGTAAATATATGGGTAATTATAAAGCTAATATTATTGTAACAACAGTTTGTAACTCCATTTTTTGCTTTCTACACGATTTAAGAGGCTAATATATTATTATTTTAAAAATTAGCCTGAAAATTATTATTATTGTAAGTTTGGTTTGTAATGCCACATTTGTTTTCTACATAATTTAAGACACTAATGTATTTAAAGGAATTAATAGTTTATATTTTGGGGAACACAATCTGATATTGTGCCATTGACAACCAAAAGAGTGGGGACAGGTGTAAAGGAGCAAAGTTTTTATATGTTATTGAGGTTAAGCTGGTATTGATTCAAATTAGAGTGTTATAATTTTAGTATGTTATGTATAATTCACATAGCAACCACAGTAAAAGCATGCAACAATTAACTAGGTAAAATCCATAATGTCTAGTATCCAATAAAAAAATTACTAGGTATTCTAAGTAGCAGGAAATAAAATGCATAATACATAATGAAGTGAAAACTCAATCAAAATGGACCCAGAACTGACACAAATGTAAGAAGTATTAGCAAGACATTAAACTAGTTATTATATCTGTATTACAGGTGTTCAAAAGTAGGCTGGGTGTGGTGGCTCACACCTGTAACCCCTCCCCCTTTGGGAGGATAAGTTGGGAGGATCTCTTTAGGCCAGGAGTTCAAGACCAGTCTGAGGAAGAGTGAGACCCCATCTTTACAAAAAATAGAAAATTAGCCAGGCATGGTGGGGCACACCTATAGTCCCAGCTACTTGGGAGGCTGAGGCAGGAGGTTCGCCCAGGAGTTTGAGGTTGCAGTGAGTTATGATGATGCCACTGCACTGTAGCTGGGGTGTCAGAGCAAGACCCTGTCTCAAAAAAAAAAAAAGTTAAGTAATGGCATTAAAGATATAAAGAGGCACAAGTCAAACTTGTAGAGACTACAATGTTTGAGATGAAGAAAAAATGCACTGGATGAGATTAAAGGTGCATGAGATATTGAAGGAAGAAACATTAGTGTATTTGAAGACAGCAATAGAAACTATTCAAAATCAGACATGGAAAGAAAAAAGTTATTTAAAAATGAAAAGAGCATGAAAGAGATGTGGAGCAATTTCAAGTGGTATTTTATGCATGTAACTGGAGTCCCTGAAGGAACAATGAAGACAGAACAAATATTTGAAGACACAATGGCCACAAACTTTCCAAATTTAATGAAAACTATAAAGCCAAACATCAACAGATCTCTGACTAAACATGAAGAAAACTATGCCAAGGTATATCACAATAAAATTACTCAGAACGAATGATAAAGAGAGTATCTTAAAAGCAGCCATACAAAAAAAGACATGTGGCTGGGTGCAATGGCTCACACCTGTAATCCTAGCACTTTGGGAGGCCATGGTGGGAGGATCACTTGAGGTCAGGAATTTGAAACTAGCCTGAGCAAGAGCAAGACCTCATCTCTACAAAATTAGAAAAATTAGCCAGCCATGGTGGTGCATGCCCATATTCCCAGATACTTGGGAGGCTGAAGCAGGAGGATCACTTGAGTCCAGGAGTGTGAGGTTACAGTGAGCTATGGTGACTCCACTGCACTCTATCCCAGCAACAGAGGGAGACCCAGTCTCGGAAAAAAAAAAAAAAAAGACATGTTACACACAGAGGTACAAAGGTAAGAATGACATCAGATTTCTTTTTTAAAGGAATGCAAAAATAATGCAAGCAAAAATACAATGAAGCAACATGTGAAAATACTCAAAAGGAAAAAAAATCTATTAACCTAGAATTATATACTCAGAAAACATATTTTTCAAAAACAAAGGCAAAATAAAGACTTTTTCAGACAGGCAAAAGCAGAATGAATTTGTCACTAGTAGAATTTCAGTACAAAAAATGTTTCTTCTTAAGCAGAAAGGAAATGATACTAGATAGAAGTCTGGATATATACAAAGGAATGACGAGCACTAGAAAAGGCAACTAAATGGGTAAATATAAAAGATTTTGTTAAATGATAATTTATTCTTTAAACAAATAGAATGTAGAGTGTGGCTTATAATTTATGAATAAGTAAAATGAATAACAATAATAGCATAAGACCGCTGGGGGGAAATGGAACCATACTACTATAAAGTTCTTATACTCTTAATATGTGTGAAGTGGCATAATATTGCTTGACACTGTGTATATTGTGATACTGTGTAGACTATGGGTGAAGTGGTGCAATGTCACTTGACTGTCATTAGTTAATGATGTATACTGTAAATCCAGAAACAACCACTAAAAATACAAAGGAGTTATGATTAATGACCCAACAAAGGAGATAAAATAGAATTATAAAAAATACTGAATTAATCCAAAAGAAGGCAGAACAAGAGGGGAAAGAGAACAAAAAAGATATGGGAATAATGTAAAAAATATATCAAGAAGATGATAGACTGAAACCTAACCATATAATCACATTAAATGTAAATGTTCTAAATATCCTCCAACTAAAGGGCAGAGATTTTCAGATTAGATTAAAAAAAAAAAGAGGAAGAAAAAGACTTCATTATATCCTGCCTACAGGAAATGCACTTTATGTATTATATATGAAAGTAGACAGATGAAAAAAGAAATACCATGTTATCCCTAATCAAAAAAAAAAAGATGGAGTGACTATATAAATATTAGATTTCAGAGCAAAGAATATTACCAAAGATAAAGAGGTCTTTTATTATGATAAAGGAGTTAATCCCTCAAGATATAACTCTAAATATTTATGCATCAATAACAACTTCAAAACACAGGAAGCAAAATTATTGAAATTGAACTACAAGGAGAAATAGGCAAATCCATCATTATAGTCAAAGATTTCAATATCCTTCTCTGAGTTGATAGAATAAGTAGGCAGAAAATCAATAAGGATACAGAGGACTTGAACAACACTGTTTATCAACTTGACCTAATTGGCATTTAGACAGCACTCCACCACCAACAGCAGAATACACATTCTTTTCAAATGCACAAGGAACATTTACCAAGATAGACCATATTCTGGGCCATAAAATAAGTCTCAATAAACTTAAACAGATTCTAGTCCTACAAAGTATGTTCTCAGACCACAATGAAATCAAATTATAGATTAATAACAGAAAGATCTCTGAAAAATCCACAAGTATTTGAAACCAAATAACACACTTCTAAATAATTGAGGAGTCAAAGAAAAAGAATCAAAAGGGGATTTTAAAGTATTTCAAACTAAATGAAAGTGAAAACACAGCATATCAAAATTTGTAGGCTACCACTAAATCAGTACTTACAAGGAAATTTATAGGACTAAATGCCTAGGTTAGGAAAAAAAGTTCTCAGATTAATGACCTTAGCTTCTACCTTAAGAAACCAGAAAACAAAAGGGAAAATTAAACCCAAAGGAAGCAGAGGAAAGGAAATAATAAAAATTCCAACAAAAATTAATGAAATATAAAACAGAAAAATAATAGAAAAATCAACAAAACCAAAAGCTAGCTCCTTGAAAAGATCAATAAAATGCAAAAACTTATAGTTCAACTGATGAGGAAAAAGAAAGAAAATATACAAATTACCAATATCAGAAACAAGAGAAGTGACATCCCTACAGGCAGTATCACTAAAACTATTAAAGAAAATAAATTTGCAATTAAAGATCATCCCAAAGACAAAACCTTAGGACCAGGTGACGTCACTGGGGAATACTACCAAACATTTATGGGAGAAGTAATGTCTGTTAAACACAAACACAAGCATACCTCATTTTATTGAGCTTCATCATGTTTTTTATAAACTGAAGGTTTGTGGCAACCCCGCATCAAGTAAGTCTATCAGCACCATGCTTCCAACAGCATGTGCTCACTTCATGTCTCTGTGTCAGCATTTTTCGGCCATAAAGTATTTTTTAATTAAGGTATGTACATTTTTAAGACATAATGCCATTATACACTTAATAGACTACAGTGCAGCATAAGCATAACTTTTATTTGCACTGGGAAACCAAAAATTTGTGTGACTCACTTTATTGCGATATTTGCTTTATTGCAGTGGTCTGGAACCAAATCAGCAATACCTCCGAGGTATGCCTGCACTTCTAGAAAACTGAACAGAAGGAAATACTTTCCAATTTGTCCTATGAGGCCAGCATTACCTAATACCAAAACCAGACTAAGAAATTACAAAATAAGTATAGACCAATATCTCTCATGAACATAGATGCAAAAATTCTAAACCAGATTTTAGTATATTAAATCCAACAATGTATAGAAAGGATAATGCCTAACGATGAAATGGAGTTTAATCCTTGGAATACAAGGTTGGTTTAATAGTAAAAAATCAATCAATGTCATTCATCATAGTAAAGACTTAAAAAGAAAAACCAATAATCCACTTAGAAAATACAGAAAAAGCATTTAACAACAACAACAAAAAATCCAACATTTACTCTAGATTAAAAACAAAAACAAACAAACAAAAAACTCTCAGCAAACTCAGACTAGAAAGCCATCCCTTGATCTCATAAAGAATGTCTACAGAAAAACCTATAGCTAACATCATACTTGATCAAGAAAGACTGAATGTTTATTCCTTAAGATCAGGAGCAACACAGGGATGTTTACTTTCAACACTTCTATTTAGCATTGTATAATACATGAGGCTCTAGCAAGTGCAAGAAGCTAATAAAAAGAAGTAAAAGACATCCAATTTAGAAAGGAAGAGTAAGACTGTGGTTTTTTTTTTTTTTTTTTTACAAACAACATGATATTTTATGTAGAAAATCCAAAAGAATCTACAAAGAATCTACTAGAACTAATAAGTAAGATTAGCAAGGCTGCACGATACAAGATCAATATACAAAAATCAATTGTGTTTCTATATGCTAGTAATGAAAACATTGAAATTACAATTTAAAAACCAATACTATTTACAATGGCATGAAAAATATGAAATATTTAGGGATAAATCTGACAAAAGATATGTATGACCTGTACAGTGGAAACTATAAAACATTACTGAGAGAAATTAAAGAAGACTTAACTAAATGGAAAGATATAATGAGTACATGAATCAGAGGACTTAATATTATTAAGATGTCAAGTCTCCCAAAATGGATCTATAGATTCAACACAGTCTCAATCAAAATCTCAGCAGGCTTTTTTGAAGAAATGAACAAGCTGATTCTTAAACTCACATAGAAATTCAACTGAGCTAGTATAGCCAAAATGACTTTGAAAAATAAGAATAAAGTTGGACGACCACTATCACCTGACTTCAAGACTTGTTATAAAGCTCCAGTGATCAAGACAGTATGGTATTAATGGAAACATAGGAAAAAATGGATCAGTGAAACATAATGGGGAGTCTAGAAATAGATCCATGTCAAGAACTTCTGTTCATAAAATGATACCATAAAGAGAGTGAAAAGAAAAGCCACCAGTTGAATATATTTGTGACCCATGTAATTGACAGAGGACTAATATCCAGAATATATAAAGAACACCAATGAATCTATAAGGAAAAGTCAAACCATACAATAGAAAATGAATAAAAGTCGTAACCTCTTTGGAGAAGAGGAAACTTCAGTGGCCCATAAAATATGAAAATATGTTCAACCTCCATAATCTTGGGAATGCCAATTACTATCATAATGAGATCCCCTTATATACTCATCAGAGTCTGACAACACCAAGTGCTGGAGAGAATGTGAAGGTAATGGGAATTCTTACATACTGCTGGTGGGTTTGACTTTTCACATGTAAATGGCATAATAAAACACCCAATTGCATTGATAATTAATGAACTACAAAGTCTATGCATGAAGATGGTGCCTCTTAAGATCATAATGAGAGTAAAAGAAGAAAGTCACAGAAAAATACACACATTATAATTCTATTTATAGGGAGTTTAAAATCAGGAAGTTCTTCTACATATGGTAAACTACATGGTAAAAGTGCAAAGAAAAGGAAAGAAATGATTAGCATAAACCTCAGGATAACAGAGGATGTAATTGGAAATGCCACAGGGAGCTTCAGAGGTACCGGAAATGTCCTATTTCCTAAACTGATGGAGGGGCCCTGCGTAATCATTGTATTATTATTCTTTATCTTCTCTCTGTGTGATATATTTTATAATACATTTTATATAAAATAATTTAAATGAAACAATGTGGGTTATTAATACATAAAGAGTTCTTATAAAGTAATAAGGAAAAGATCAACCATCTAGTAGAAAATATGAGGAAAAGACTTTAATAGTTCAAGGAAAAATAAATAAGATGACTTTAAACAGATAAAAAGATCAATTTGACTCATAATCAAAAGAATGCAAATTAAACCACAACAAGATACAATTTTTCTCCTATCCTATTAAATATACATGAAATATATAAGGAAAATAGGAATTTTATATGAAGTTGATGAGAATATAAACTGGTATGATGCCTTAGAAGGGCAGTTTGGTAAAATCTATCAAAATTTAAAATACACTTTTAGGAATTTGTTCTTTAAACATAATCACTCGTGTACAAAGAAGTGGGAAAGGTGTTTAATTTCTCTGCGCCTTGGTTTCTTGTCTATAAGATGATAATAAGAGCACTTGCAATCTAGATTTATTTTGAAGGTTAAATGATTTAATACAGGAAAACATACAAAACAGTTCCTAGGTAGGACCCGAACAAATGTTAACCATTATCATTACTACCATTATAATAGCATTTGCTGCATTTTATGTAGGCATCAAAAAAGTAGGAACACCCTAAATGTTTGTCAACTATGGTCTGTTTAAATGAATCACAGTGCATCCATACAATGCAATATTATGCCGCTGTTAAAATGAATAAGGTATGTGAAACCATCTCAAAGATACAGTGTTAGTTTAGAAAAGCATAGCATAGAAAAATGTTTATGGTGTGCTAATATTTGTGTAAAACACATACCCACAAACCTATATATATAAATATGTACATATTTATATACATATGCTTATAAATGACTGCCTTTGGGCAGGTAAACTGGGGAACTGGGAGTCAGAGATGAAAGTGAGATTCCTTTGGAGGATCTACGCTTTGTGCTATGTGAACTTGCCCTCCACCCCTGAGACAGAGCCTTGCTCTGTTGCCTGGGCTGGAATGCAGTGGCGTCATCCTAGCTCACAGCAGCCTCAAACTCCTGGGCTCAAGCGATCCTCCTGCCTCAGCCTCCCGAGTAGCTGGGACTACAGGTGCACACCACCACGCCCAGCTAATTTTTCTATACTTCGTAGAGATGGGGTCTTGCTCTTGCTCAGGCTGATCTCGAGAACTCCTGACCTCAAGTGACCCTCGTACCTCGGCCTCCCAAAATGCTAGGATAACAGGCATGAGCCACCACCCCTGGCCTGCTTGAACTTCTTACTACGCATATTGGATCTGACGCCTTCTGATTATGCCTTGGCCTCCTCTGGAATTCCAGGGGCTGTGCTGCTCAGGCCACTGTGCGAATCAGGTCTGAGTGGCAGGGCTGGTTCTCACCTTATCTACATCAGCCTCGAGGGCTCCTTCGATTTAAGTCCATCCTGAGGCACAGATCTGTCTGTTCTCAACATGGAGGTAAAATCAGGACTCTGACCCCACAAAGCTGCACGACTCACCCTAGGCAGTGAAATGACCCTGGACAGTGGCAATGAGTTCCATGAGATGAGTGTTTGCTAGTGGAGGTGGGGCGGGACGGGTCGGGGGTTAGGGGTGCTAGCATCCACGTGCTGGCCCTTGGTGTCCCCCCCACAGACCCCCCAGGACACTTCTCCCTGTGTCTTGCATGTGACTAACTCACAGCTTGGCTGACCTCTCTCTGGCGGCTCCCTGGCACTGGGCCCTGGGGGAGTCACGCCTCCTCCTTTCCCTTGTGCCCAGGCTTCCCCGTCTCAGTCTCTCCCCAGTTCCCAGCCTCTCACCCCATAGTCCCGCTAATCTTTTTCTAGGATAATCATAGAGACCAATCTTCTCTAAATCAATAACAAAATAAAGATAGTATGCACCCTCTCCTGAGTGCCTACCAGGGGGCAAGCCCTGTACTAAGCCATTCATATCCTAGCACTCACTGTTAATCACCTGGGCAACTGCATGGCATATCTGAGACCCAGAGGGGTCGAATGACTTGCCCAAGGTCACACCACCAGGAAGCACTGGATTCTGGATCTGAACACAGGTCTGTGTATCTCCAGAGGTCACGCTCCTAAATCCTGGGATGGAGAGCCACCCACACTGCTTCCCAAGAGGCTGGAGCTGGGGACCGTCCTTGGTGGTCATTACTTGACATGAGTGAGCCTGGGAGACTCAGTGGAATTTTAGTGCACTTTTCAGAAATATCTTTCCTGCAAAACAAAACAAACCCAGAAAATTCTCTGCCCTGTGCTATGCCTTTGGCTTCCTTCTGTCTCACCAGTGCGGAAGAGCAGCATAGTCCCCCAGAGTGGCCTGGGACAGTAGAAGTCAGAGGAAAGCGACATCCTGTCATGCTGAAGCCAAACCTCTGTGAGGATGTGTCCCCGCCCAGCCTGCAGCCTCCTCCAGGGTAGAGTTTGAGATTAGAATTCTCCATCCCTGATTGTGATTTCTCCTGGGTGAAGCAGGAAGGGGACTGGGCCACATTACAATTATATACTATCTCCGGTGGAAAGAACTTGCCCACCTCCTCCCCGTAACCAATTCTATATGAATGAAATAGCCCGCGGTATCTGGGCACAGTCTTAGGCATGTCACCCCGTCTAAGGAAGGGACCTGTCCATAATGGGGTGGCAGAGAAAGGAATGGAGGAAGGGGGCCATGTGTTCAAAGGGAAGTGTGTCTGCAGCCATGCATGGCTTTAATGCCCCTCCATGAACCGTGCCCCCATCCTCCAGGCCCTGAGAAAGAGCCCCAGAGGGTGGGAGGGGCTGGTTTGCTTCAAGACCTTGGATGGGACCTCAAAACAGTTCTGAGTCCACTATCTGCAGCTGAGGAGCGATTGGCAGGTGGGGGCAGGTGGGAGGCCTCAAATCTTAACTTTTTAAGCAAAAACTTTCAAGAAGGTGGTAAAAGAGACTCTTCTGAGAGCTGACACAGGCTGGAATCACCTGGGTGACAGTGACAGAGAAATATGGGATTCAGCCAGAGACTGGGCTTTGAGAATGAGACTTGAAAAGCGAGGGGGTTCACCCCCACCTTACCCCCCAACTCCCCACTGCCACGGCCACTTCTGGGCAGATGTCACAGTCCTCAGATGCCTCCTTTAGGCAGAGACCACTCACTTGTCAGCCTGGCAGGCAGGTAAGGGGCACAGTGCTGGCGTTCCAAGCCGTGTGACTTAGATCCCCAGTTACCTCACCTCTCACCTAGAGGCAAAGATAACCTCCCTGGGGGTTGCCTGCCGGGGACGCGGCGGGCCAGCGTGGCATGGGACTTAGCGGGGCAGTGGCCGTGGTAAAGTCTCGTCATTATTACCTGCCCTCCCCGCTCAACTGCACACTGCCCTGGAGAAGTGGTTCAGAAAGAAGACTTCAGTGTTTCAACCCAGATGACAGAGTCTGCCAAGGGATTAGGAAAATCTAGAGGCCAGAAAGCAGCCCCGAGCTCTGCCCCCACCCCCAAGCTGTAACCTACTCCAGAGGTTAGAGTTATAAATGCTTTGAACCTGGCAGGTTCTCCTGTTTTCTTGTTATTTCCATGGTCTCCATGTGGCCTTCATTTTCTTTTCCTTCATTCCTTTTTCCTTTTAAATTATAAGCTCTATAATACATACTTAAAGTATATAAAACATGATGTTCTGTAAAATTAAGGTAGGCAAACCTCAAAGTTTCAATGACTTCACTCAAGAGAACTTATTTCTTTGTAAAGGCAAACTGGTGTTCCTGAGCTGTGCTGGGGGTGGGGCCCAGAGAGGCCTCTGCTCCAAGGAGTCACTCAGGGACCCAGATTGGTGGCACCTCCACCACCTTCAACCTGAAGCTTCCAAGATTATCTTGGAGAGCCACATCCACGCAGCAGATGAAAGAAAAGACTGGTTTGATGGGCCAGGCCTGAAAGGGGTATTTGGATGCAAACTAAGGCCCCCAAATAGCAGTCATTATCATTTAAAAAGTTCTGGGGAGTTCAGGCACTGTGCTAAGTGTTCTGCAAGGATCATCTTATTTAATCCTCACTGCCCTATGACAGAGATGCTACTATTATCCCTGTTTTCCAAATGAAAAGCTTGAGCTTGGGAAAATCACATGGCAGGACTGGGTTTGGATCCCAGACAGCAGGCCAAGCTTTTAATCTGCATAATGTACTACCATGGGTATTGTGGGTATCTGCCGTCCTTAGCACCAACATCTACTCTCCCCTCTCCCAGTAAACATGCAAGGATTTCTTTCGAAAGAACTACATTATTGTCCACTTTCAGTCCAATGGTTAATGTGGGGTTCCATCCTTACTCCAGAAACGGGCATACGATATAGGCTTAGCCAATCCTAACATCTCATTCCCCTGGCCATGGTAATTGACCAGAATTGATGCGTGTTACAACTAGCCCTTTACTGGAACTTGAACCTGGGAAGGGATGAGTCCTGGAATTCTGGTGGCCACCTTGCCACCACAACAGAAAGTTCACTCTGAAGGTAGAAGCACAACACGGGAAGCAGAGCCAAGAAATGGGGAAGAAGAAACTGGGAGCTGATGATCTTTTTTTTGATGCCCTGGATCAAGCCATGCCTGAAGCCCTGACTGCTTTAGTTTACATGAGCCAATAATCTTTTTCATTTAAGCCACTTTGAGTTGGGCTTAGGACACTTACATAGAAATATTCCAAACTTTTACACAGATTAAATACTAAGTTTGAGAAAATGCACTGCACTGAGGTTAAAGTATTATCAAAATGCCTTCACAGTTAAAAGTATTTATCATTTGAAGACTTAGATAATTTCTTCAGTAACAAAGCTTACCCTCCTTTCCTCTCCTAACTAGAGAGCACAAAAAGAACTCCGCCTAGCTGCAGAAGAAGCCCTCACCTTACCTTCCTCCCTTGCAGCAGGGGTAGGGGAGAAAGGCTTCCCCTGTGAGCATGAACCAGCGTGATATCTGATCTCAGGAGATTCGAGGGGCTCAGTTTAAAGTGATAACAAAGCCGAAATTATTCTGAACTAATATTTTTTTAAAAATCAAATGTAGATCTAGCAGAACCCCAATTATAAAATGAATAACCACCCATTCTGTCACTTAAAATCATTTCAGTGATCTTTTTCAGCTACCAAATCCAAAAAACAAGAATCTTGTCCTTCTTCATTTGAGACTACACTACCTCTTTTCTCTCCTGGAGTCAGGAAAGAAAACATTCTCACTTCCAGTTGCTGGTTACCCATGGAGCAGCCTCTGTCCACCGGCCCCATCCCACACTCATTTTTAAGCTGGGGGCCTCCAGGCCATAAATCCACCCTTCAGCAGGAATGGCCTGTGGCTCACAGGGGCTCCCTGGCCAGCTCCTCTGCAGCGTGAGCTTCAGCCCAGGGTCCAGATTCAGGGAGGGGCAGGGACAGAGTCCAGGTCTCAGGCCAGCAGAAGAGCACAGATGGCAGAGGGCGGAGGCGAGTGACTGTTAACTCAGTTTTTAAAAATCCTTTCTAAAAATTGAAATACACTTCATGAACCGTAACATTTACCCTTTTAAAGTGCACAATTCAGTGGTTTTTAGTACTGTATTCACAAGGTTGTGCAACTATCACTACTATGGAATTCCAGAACATTTTCATCACCCCAAAAAGAAGCCCCAGACCCATTAGCAGGTCAGTCATAAAGAAGAAAAATGCCACTTCCCACGTTCCTAATGTTGGCGTTTCCCCTTTCCCCATACGGTAAGGAAATGTCCTTCTTAGAGTCATATTGAAGAAGATTGCTAGTTACTGCCTTTGCCTTGGGCTTTGCCATTCAGACACAAGAACAAGAGGCCCAGAGAGGTGAGTCTTTCTAAGGGCCAAGGAAACTACACGTATGACAAACCCCAACCCACGATTACTGGGAGAGAACTTCCCTCCTCGGGTGAGCTGGGACTGTGACTTGGCACAGCTTGTTTCTTCTGTGTGAGGGAAACAAGGTGCCTAGGGTGGAAAATTTAGGAAGGTTCCCACTGTCAGAGTCACGCAAGGGCAGGGTCCATCCCAAGCCGGCTGACTTTTATTCCAGGTCATTTAAACCACTGGAGATCCTGGGCAGTTCAAGGGAAGAGGTAACCAGGAGGGAGATCTTCGGCTTCCTGTCCATCTGTCATCTGAGGACTTGTATTGGTTTTAATTTCACTTGAAAAATAAAGGATGGGGGCCGCACAGCATAGAGCCCTCTAACAACAGAGAACCATTTGGAGGACAATGAACCGTGGCAGAGCATAGTCAGGTTGCCCACTCCAGAGCAGAAAGGAGGCCCACCCTGCACTTCCACCTGTAGATCTGAGGCTGGCACTGCTAGTGCTCTCCCATACCCTTGGTCCCTTGTCCAGACTACATTTCCCAGACTGCCTTGCAGCTGGTTGCCACCATGTGAATGAAGTTCGGCCAATGGGGTGTGGACAGCAGTGATGTGCATGACCTCCAGGCCTTGCCCATAACACTTCCTGCTCAATCCTCCCACCCTCCCTCTCATGTGTTAGCCAAGGCATAGCATCCAGTGGGAGAATCCGGGGTCTTGGAATGTTCCAGGTTCCTGAATGATGGTGTGGACAGAGCTTTCCCATCCCCAGTGACCTGCACTGGACTGTGACATGAGCAGGAAATAAACCTCCATTGGATCAAGTCCCTGAGATGTGGCCGTTGTCTCTTGTTGCATTGAGCCTCCATGACTAAGAGAGAGGTGGCCCTTAATGGGAGGAAGGCATGGACACTTGGGTCACATCCTCCGGCTGCTTCTCTTTAGGGGGAACGGACTCTTGGATTGTGAGGGTCACTTTCACTGATAACAAAATGATGAGAAACAAAGAGAGGAACAGAGAGACTGAGAGAGACAGAGACAAGTAGAGGTCCTAAAAGAGACAGAAACAAAGACTTGGAATGATGTCCAGAAAGATGCTTAGAAAAAGACTCATGAAAAGTCTTTGTTTACTCAACAATCTTGACCTAAAAAACACTGAATTAAGCCTGGGCGTGGTAGCTCACACCTATAATCCTAGCACTCTGGGAGGCCAAGGTGGGAATTCGAGACTAGCATGAGCAAGAGCAAGACCCTGTCTCTACTAAAAAATAGAAAAATTAGCAGGGTGTGGTGGTGCACACCTGTACTCCCAGCTACTCAGGAGGCTGAGGTAGGAGGATCTCTTGAGCCCAGGAATCTGAGGTTGCAGTGAGCTATGATGACACCACTGCACTCTAGCCCAGGCAACAGAGCAAGACTCCATCTCAAAAAAAAAAAAAAAAAATTAAATTAAAATTAAAATTTTTTACATCTTTGTTCATGAAGTTGACTATTTCATGAGCATTGAGGATGCTCCTTATCCCGTGTAAGGAGATCGACTGGAAGAGCAGCGAGGGCCAGCTGGTGGGCTGCTGCTTGAGTGGTTCTGAGTCACCACACGTGGCATATTGACAATGATGGCCAGTCCCCAATCCCACCAATCTGTCCCTGGATCTGAAACCCAGGGGAAGCAGGAGCTCTCAGGGTAGGGCTTGAGCATACTCCCAGGGTCTCACATACACGTACACACGTGTGTGTCCACACACATGTACATACATATGTCTGTGCACTTCGTTAAGGCTTTCCAGTACCCAATGGCAGACCACACCCCAGCCACTGTGCACAAGCTTTTGGAATTAACAGTCCTTCATTCAACCAATGCCTGTTGATTGGAGCCCCCACGGTGTGCTGGGAACAGCAGTAGAACAGACAGGAAGGTGCCTGCCCTCGCGGAGCCACGTTCTGGTGGGGTGACAGACAATCAGCAAGCTGGTTACTGAGTCAATGAGAAAATACGTCAGGTGGTGAGAGGCCTATGGAGAACGTAGAATCCGGTGACACCAGAGCCAGCCATGTGACTGGGAGACGGTTCCCACTAAAGGGCCGGGCAGGCTGTTCCAGGTGGCAGGGAGGACGCGCTCCCAGCACCTGCCACAAAGGCACCTGTGGTGTCTGGAGACAACCGGGAGACCCATGTGGACAGAGTCCAGGGGGTGAGAGCAACGTGGGAGACAGGAACCAGGCCAGGGAGGTCTTGCAGGCCCTTGTGGAAAGTTCCGGTTTCTCTCTCAGGCTGTGGAAGGGCATCGGACTGTCGTTAGCAGGGAGTTGACACTCTCAGAAGGGTTTTTCTTGAGCTCCCCTGGCAGCTCCGTGGTGAGGGGATCACAGCGGGCAAGAGTGGGCAGGGGAGGCCGGGGTGGCCGTCCCAGGGGTCCAGGCCAGCCCAGACGGTGGGTGGAGCCAGCCCAGGCTCCCTGAGGTGGCCCGGGTGACATTCCTCTTCGCGCCTCTGAGGCTGAGCACACGCTGCTTCCCAGCAATCCCAGGGAATTAGCCCGCTGGGCTTTGGAGGCAAAACTGGCCGGTGTGGCCGTGGGTGAGTGATTTGCCTTCTCTGAGCCTCTGTTTTCTCAACGGTGAAATGGAGATGAGGAGCTTTCCTCAGAGCAGCATTGCGGCGACAGCGCCCCAGTCCGGGCAGCGTCCCTGTTCTCCCTGCCGCGTCCAGGGCCCTGAGAGAACTGAGCCCCTTGATGCCGCCAGGACCTGCGGAGCCCCACAGGTCACCCGAGCACCTGGCGGTGAGGGCGCCTAAGGACGGGCTGGGCCCCCGAGCCCCGCCGTGGGGACCATCGGGGAACCCAGCCCGCCCCGCAGTGGGGGAACCGGAGGGAGCAGGCAGGGCGGGCGGGAGCCAGGCCCGGGACGGGGAGGGGGCCGGGTGGGGGAGGCGGAGAACCTGACTCACTCGGCCACACACGCTCCCAGGAGGAGACCGTCAGGAAATGGACCCACCCTCCTGTTGTTTCGGCAAGGACATCTAGCCCAGTCCCGCTCACATCCCCAAACCCTTAGGCAGTGGTGACGGGAGGAGTTGGGTTCAACAGAAGGTTAAGTGGGGATGTCAAGGGGGGCGGGTTAGGGTGGGCGACTCATCAGGGCTTGATGGACCAGTGGAAAGTCAGCTGTCAGGGGCCAGGGAGGGGTCCTTTGGGTGCAGGGGTGTGGACAGCCAGTGGGAGCCTTGGGGGGGTGGGGGGCCACTCAGAGGGCAGACGAAAGCTGCTGTCAGCCCCTGCCATATGCCCCTGCACGTTGACCCAGGGGCCCCAGCCGGAAGCTCTTAGGACCCGTCTGAAGGCTTCCTGCTCGCAGGCCAGCCCAGCGGTGTGGGGAGATAGCGCCCACTGCGGGGACCCTCAAATGGTGGCCGCACCACACCCAGTGGTATGGCCCTTGCTCCTACCCCTGGCAGGCTGGCTGGAAGGCGTGCTTTCTACACCCTCAAGGAGGGGACAGGGGGAGCCTCGGTGGCCCACACTGGTAGCTGCCCCAGAATTGACCTCCCAGCCTTTCCTGTGTCATGGCCCCATTCCCCTTGCCAGCACTTTCTGGAATCACCTTCCAAATAAACGATTTGTACTCAAATCCTCATTTCAGGGTCTGCCGTGGGAGGCTGGGAGGAGTAAACGGAGGCACGGGAAGTGGGGGTTAGGCTTTCTGCAGGGCTGATGCCAAGACATGACCCCAGGGCTGGTGATGGGGCTGCCTGGCCAGGCCCCACCCTTCCCCCTCAGTGTCAGTCTGCTCCTCTGTGGCGTGGAGCCGGTCAGCCGGGATGAGTGAGGCCCAGAGGGGGAGGAACTTTCACTCCGGCGCTAGGACTTAGTGTCCAGGGGAGGCTGGGGACAGAGCGAGGACCCCAGGCCCAAGCCCCTCCCTTCCCAACATCAAAAGCCTGATTGGAGGAGTCTTAGAGAACAGGGTGGCTGAGATTCCACCCTGGTATTTCGGATGCTTTCAGCATAAGAGCCAAAGCCTTTGAACTGGGGTGTGGGTGGGGTGTTCCTGCCAAAGGGGTTCAAGACTCAAGGAGCTGCCGAGAGAGTGGCAACTGTGCCAAGGGAGCCTGGACATCACCCTCAACCAGAGATTGTCCGAGAAAATCCACTACCCCCGTGAGATTGCTGAGGCTTCATCCATTCACATCTTCATTCTTACCCGCATTCATTCAGCAAGTGGTGATGGAGCGGCCAGTACGTGCCGGGCACCCTGCGTGTGCCCGAGGGTATGGCAGTGAACAAGACAGGCGTGGCCCTCACCTTCAGGCACCTTCCAGTCTCAGTCACACACCGACTGCAAACAAGAAGGCAAACCCAATAACTGCATGTCGAGAGAAGTCCTATGAAGGAAACACAATGAGACACTAGGAGCTAAAAGGGAAACCCACTTGAAGGCTGCTCAGGGAAGGTTTCTCTAGTGATGTCCCTGTGATGTCTGAGCTGAGACCTGCAGGTGTGAAGGAACCAGCTGGCGGACCACTACCTGCCCACAAAGGGCCCCGCACCCAGAGTTAATGAATGGATTCATGCACACACGCTGAGCGGCCCCCCGGGCCAGGCACTGTTGCAGACGGGAGCTCATTAGTCCTAACTCCAGCAGAAGCGTGTTAGGCTTCCCATTTACACATGAGAAAACTGAGGATCAGAGAGTGACATCACTTGCCCAAGGTCAACACAGCTGGTCCGGGTCTTGCCTTGAGATCTTTGCCTGAGCCGGTCTCTGAACACCTTCTCTACTCTTCCTTCTCAGGTCCTGACTAAATCCCACTTACCCAGCTTAGAGGTTACCTTCCAGGCCTTCCAGGAAGCCTCCCCTAACCTGCCAAGCCTGGGCTAAGATCCTTCTCTGTGTTCCCACAAGCCCCTCGCAGAGCGACAACTGCATAGTGCTGCTAAAATAGCCTCTTTACTCCTGGAAATGTCTCCTCCTTGTGCCATTCACGTGCTAACAAATGGCCCACCCCGACAGCTGTTTATTGGTCAAGAGGCAGGTATCCAATAGAAGCCAAGCCAATTAGAAACCTTCCCTGGGACTTTGCAATTGGAACCCAGAAAGAGCAGCCAGTCTCTGCACAGATGGCTAGAACTGAGACCATCTGAAACAGGAACCACGTTCTGCTGTGAGGACTGAGGAGCAGAAGCACCTCGGGGTCGAGAGAGAAGGGTTGAAGCCACTGCTGAGAGAGAAGGAGAGACGAGAGATAAAGAGAAAGCACTAGCTGGGCTCCCCTCCATGCTCGGGCAGGGATTCCAGCCCAGCCCTGGCTCACGTCTGACCCTTGGAGGCCAGGAGCTCCCCAGTGTCCTCATTTCTGTTACGCACAACCAGACTCCAAATACAGGATGCTCAGTAAATATTTACTAAATGAATAACGTGGTCCAAACATGGTGCCGATTCCCCTGTCTCACTGAGTCTTTCCTTGATGTTGTGTTAGTTTGGAAAATAACGATAATAACAATAAAACAGGCCAGCCCGGCTAGCAGCTCCCTGAGCCCAGGAGAGAGGACAGCAGGCCATGCCTTAGCAAGAGGCCCCGACGCATTGCCCCAGGGGCGTCAAGCACCTCTTCCCGCACTGAGGAGGAGTTGCCCTCGCACTCCCCTGGACAAAAAGTCACAGGCATGAAATGGGTCCCTCCCGGTGACCTGACCAGGCCCAGGGTGTGAGCTGGAGGAGGAGACATGGGTTTGCTCGGGAGCCAGAGGTCACCAGTCAGAGCGGATGCTTTGAATTTAGACCCAGGTTTATGAGCCGCAGCGGCCGCCAGCGAGGACAGGACCCAGCCCTTCCCAGGCCAGGGGCCGCTGGGAGGAAGGCGCACTTTTAATGGAGTGCCTGTTTCTCCCAAATATTACGCTAGGCAGGGAGTTTGGACCAGAATGAAAGCAGAGGGTCTAATTTTAGACAGTACCTATGAATGAAACTTGACCCAGGCTGGGGAGGAAATACCTTCCATCAGCCCGTGCCAGGGCCAGTGTGTATGATTTTCTGCTAAATTAGGCAGCTCCTGCAAACAGGTTACCGTGGGGACTCAGGCTTTTTTCCCTTCTTCTCTCCATTAAATTGGTCAGACTCTTTCTTTCTAAATATATATCCCTCCTCCCCTCATCCCTCTTCTTTTATGAAAGCTCCTGGTCACCAGGGCCCTGCGTGTTCCGGCCGGTTAACCATCTGTTCTTCCTCTGTCCTCTGCCCCACCCTTCCTGATATGGCCCTACCCACGACCAAGAGCCCCAGACATTAGGTCAAGATTTGAGAGCCCAGGGTGCCACTCTAGCAGAGCCAAGTGCCAGCCTGATTGGGCTCTGACGGTAGCCAGACCTGGACTGTGGAATCAGTGAAAGCAAGGCCCATGGCTGTCCTATCCATGGGCTGGGCTGTCTCCCCAGTGCCCAGCACTGAGTTTGGTGAGGATCTAGGCTCAGTCAATACCTATCAACTCTTAAGACATCTGCCCTCTTGGTTGCTGCATCTGAGGCCGGTTTGCAGAGAGCAGAGAGGTCATCTTCTGAACAAAAATATCTATTTTCCTTTTTTTTTTAGAGACAGGGTCCTGTTCTGTTGCTCAGGCTGGAGTGCAATGGTACAATCATACCTCACTGCAGCCTCGAACTCCTGGGTTCAAGTGATCCTCCCGCCTCGGCCTCCCAAAGTGCTGGGATTATAGGCGTCAGCCACTGCACCCAGCCAACTCTCCTTGTTTTCTTTAAAATGATTTGGCAAACACCACCTGGGAACAAAAGAAGAACGTGAAGCCCTGCCACCACACATACTAACCAGTGGCAGAAAGGGAAAAGGCAGCCTTGAGAAACCAACAGGCCGGGGCCCAGATTCCAGAGCCATCTCTTCCTGCCTGTGTGATCTTTGGCAAGTCTCTTCTCCTCGGTAACCCTCAGTCTTCTCATCTATAAAATGGGATAGCAGTCCCAACTTTTCAGAGTGCCCCGCACGAGTGGCTCTTTCCCCAGAATGTTCCCCACCTCTGTTCCCAGCTCCAGCTCCAACCGCGGCCTGGCCGGGCTTGGGGGCGAAGGCGGAACCACGTCAGCCAAGCAGGACAGAGGCTGGAACACAGCTGAGTTCCCAGTCTGGGGCGAGGCCCTGGCCCAGCTCAGGATCCGGTTCATCTGCAGCCGGCTCTGTGGCTTTGGGGCAAAGGTTCCTGGAGTGTCCAAGGCAGCCCTGGGGCAGGGATGGTGGTGAGGACCATGGTGGTGACAGTTGTCATTGCAGCAATGAGATGGGGCCATGTGGGCTGGACGTGGAAACAACCTGAGTGCCACCCGCGCCTCCCTTCCTGGAGAGCCCCGACCATTTGCTTGTCGTATGTCGAATGACTCAGCCATTTGGGACCCATTTTCCCTTCTCTAGAAACCTTCCCAGCAATGTTCCTGGGGAGGGGAACAGAAACTTCCCTAGAAGATGTGTTTATCTCTGAGCGTTTATTTTCTTTTGGGGATTTGGGTTGAGTACTTAGTGGAAAAAAAGGGACACGCTCAATACTCACATTGGCTTCTTAAAGAGCACTCTGTGCCTGTCTCTCCACAGCGCTCTTCCCACAACTGCGCCCCCAGAGACTCAACTACCTCTCTCTAATAGAGTTTTTTCTTTTCTTTCATCCTTTCTTCCTTCTTCTAACTCCTTTCTTCCCTTCTCTTTCCTTCCTTAATTCTTCTTCCTTTCTTCCACTCTTTCTTTTTCTTTCTTTTTGCATTCCTTCCTTCTTCCCTGCCTCCCTCCTTCTCCCCCTCCCTCCTTTTTCTTTCTTTCAACTCATTCCTTCCTCCTTCCTACTCTCTTCCTCCCTCCTTCTCTTTCTCCCTTTCTTTCTTTCTTTTATTTGTTTACTTTTCTTTCAAGTTCTATTCAGCAAGCCTGTTTTAAACGCCTACTGTGTGTCAGTGCCCTGTCAGATGCGGGTGAGTGTGGTTACAGTGGTCACACACTGCAAAGGTACATCCATTTAACCAATGCTGGCTGAGCACCCGCAACACACCACGGACCACACTAAGCATGCGCTCACCCTGCAGGGAGAGAGGCACACAAGCCAACAGGACTGGAAGGAGAGGGCAGCACAGAAGAGGGTGTGTATGGCCCCACCACAGGGTCAACAGAGTGGTCCTCAGGGAAGGGATGTCTGAGCAAGGCTTTGAAGGTTGAAGAGGAGTTTGTCAGGTAGAGAAGAGAGGAGTAAGCACCCCAAGGAGAGCGAGCAGAGTGCACAGTGACACAGAATGTGGCAGAGCATGTCCCATATTACATTGTACAGGGGAATCTGGGGTGGCCCAGTGGCCTCTAGGGGTACGAGACATGTGAGAGCCCAATACAATGTAGAAGGAATTGAGGGGTCTAAGAGCAGAACTGGGATGGGGGAAGGGCTCAGAGCTAACTCGGAGGGTCTTGGTCAGGCAAGACAGCCTGGAGGAGGGGCTTGTGAAGGTCTTTTAATAGTAATAGTATTTCCTCAGGGAAGGAAAAAGGATTAGGGCCAGTGATCCTCAGGATCACCTGGGGTCCTTTCAAAACTACAGACTCCAGGCCCTACTCCCAGAGAGTGTGATTCAGTTGGTCTTGGGTGGCGCCCAGGCATCTGAATTTTTTAAAGCTCTCTGGGATTCTGATGTGCAATCCAGGTTGAGATCCACTCAGCAGCTCTAGAAGGAGATGGGCTGAGCACAGGCGACAGTATGAGGAGCAACAGAAGCTACACGTGGGAAGAAGCAAGACAGCTCAGTGGTGGGGGAGCTCAAGTGACAACTCAGAGCCTCATCTCCATTCTGTTCCTAAATGGAAGCCCTTGAAAGTTTATGAGCAGGGGCACTTGTTGGGGCACAATCAGGGAGAAGGATATTGGAAGCGGGGAGTGATCAGATGTAGGGTACCCATTCTAGGCTGTTGGCCAGGGGAGAAGTACGCAGCCCTGACCTGGAGTGGTGACAGGGGACGTTTCTGGACCCCTGGAGGACAGGTGGGATGTTATAAATCCTGCATCTCTGCCGAGGGCACTGAGCCAGTGCATCTTTGAGCATCCACCTGCCAAGTGTGTGTCAAGTTCACTGTCATTGTTATGACACCATTATGGCAGGTGTGATGCTTAATGGTATGTGTCAACTTGGTTGGGCCATGGTGGCCAGATACGTGGTTGAACATTATTCTGGATGTTTCTGTGAGGGTGGCATGGTATGAGATTAAAATCTAAATCAGTGAATTTTGAGTAAAGCAGATTTCCCTCCGTGATTTCAGTAGGTCTCACCCAATCAGCTGAAGACCTAAATGGAACAAAAAGCCTCACCTCCTCTAAGCAAGAGTATATTGTGTAGCAGATACAGCCTTTGGACTTGAACTGCAACATCAGAGCTCTCCTAGGTCTCCAACCTGCCAGCCCACCCTGCAGATTTGGGACCTGCCAGCCTCCATAATCATGTGAGGCAATTCCTTAAATTAAATCTCTCTTTATATATCCTTCTATACACACACACACACACACACACACACACACACACACGCACAACTCCTGTTGGTTCTGTTTCACTGGAGACTAATACAATAGGGATACCGCAATTCCTTTACCAACCCACAGCTTCAACAGAGCTGCATCAGCACAGGGATGCCTCTTAGCCAATCCACACCAACCAGCATGGTGCCACCTTCCTTATCAGAACCCTACCTCATTTCCCACAAGAGCTTGGTGCCATAAAACTGGAGGCACCTCTGGGTTTCCTTTGAATAAACTGAAATCTCTTAAGTAAACTTGGAGTATCAGGCAGGATGCTTTCAGCAAAAAAACCAAAAACCCCAACCCATAAGCCACAAGTAAATATTTAGCTCACATATGAGAAAGTCCAAGCGCAGGGCAGGCCCTAGGACCGGCACTACAGCAGCTCAGCATTGCCAGCAGAGCGGGCTCCTTCCAGCCATTCTCCAAGTTCAGTATTAGTTTCATCCTCAGCCTGGTAGTGACATGCCACAGTGGTTCCAGATGTCTCAACTAGACACCGCAGCAGCAAGGCAAGGTGGGAGATCCTCACTTCCTGTGGCTCTCTGTTAGGAGACAGGAAACTCTTCCCAAAAGCCCACAGTAGATTCCCCTCATATCTCATTGGCCAGATTTGGGTCACATGGGCACTCCTGAACCAATCACTAACAAGGTAAGTGAAATCACATTAATTGACACAGACTAACTACCTTGGATGGGATGGATGTTAGAATGAAGGAAGACAACCAACTCCATTGTCCCCTACACTTGGGACAATGGCTATTAAAAGAATTCCTGTGTACTGCACATCTATTTGATAGATGTTCAGTCGAAAAAGTGGGTTCTTACGGGTCTGATGGTTTCGTGTGTTGAAACTATTCTGAATCATGCTTTACTATATTATGCCCCATAAGTATTTCCAGAAGCCATCAACTATCCTGCAAATGCCACTAACATGTCACTATCTTCTTAAGTGACTGTCTCTATCCTTGTGTAAGAGATCACACTATATGCAGCAGGGATCAGGGAAGACAGCAATGACAATATGCCTAGCACAGTGCATACAATGCGTCATCTAATTCCCCCAGGATGTCTAGAAGTTAGTTATCATTGTCCCTTATGTCAATTAGAAATGCTTCAGATGCGAGTAACAGAATACCCAAAGTTGAACAAAGACTTAATTACCTCCTATAACAAGGAGTCCCAGTTTGATGCAAGAATTCAGTATTGTCATCAAGACCTTTCTATCATTCCCCCGTGCCACCCCCAGTGCACAGACTTTTATAACCTCATCATCTCGTGATTGTAAGATGATTGCTTCAGCCTCATCTATCGCATTTTTACACTAATGAATTTAAGGCAGGAAATAAAGGTAAAATGTTTTGCATAAACTTCCAACCAGACTTCCTATTGGTCAGAATTTGGTCACATGTCAGCTTCTAAACCAGTCACTGGCTTAGACCAAATACGATGCTTCCCCAGGGTAAGCACATCACCATACGGCTGAACCCAGGGCTCTGTTAATTGTTGAGGGAGCAGCTATTTGGTGGGCAACTAGCAGTCTGTCGCATGCCTATTATAGACATGATGAAACAGAAGCTCCAAGAGGTTGAGTGAAACACCCACGGTCACCCATCCTGCAAAATGCAGACGTAGGATTCAAGTCCAAGTTGAGGAAGCCCAGATCAATGGTCTTTCCTCAGTGTCATAACAGGTGAGGATGTATGTCCTGAAGCTCTTTTAGTTTACAGTCCTGAATCTTCCACTGGTCAATTACACACTGCCTGGTCACCCCAATGTGGATGAGACCCCACACTCACTTACTGCTGGCACCATCACAATTGCAACCACTTGGACAAGGGCTTCCAGTTTGCTATTTGGGGGATATTCAGACACAGTTCTGCTGCTTTCAAAGTGTAGCCATTAACACCCAGCTGTTAAAGGGAATGGCTCCCTGTTTGCACAGAGCCATTTTTATGACATCCAGTGAACACGAGAGAACTGCAACCAGAACCATTTATAGACTTAATCTCAGAGCCTGCAATGATATAAATGTTTAATGCTTTTTCCAGGTGGAGGCTGGGAAAAGCCATGTGCATAAACCCTGGGTTGACAAAGGACTGACATAGGACAGTCAGGGTCATGGAAAACATGGTGAACAAAACTCTGGTTGGGAAACCAGGGCACCTCCTTTTAGTCCCGTCTCTGTATGATCCTGAACTGGCCACTCTTCTCTCTGGACTCTTCCCACTCACCATTCTTGCTTTCACCCACAGACCCTCTAGAGGAAAAGAATTCACTCTTACTCATCTTTGTTTCCATTTTAATGGCTAAGACCTGGCATATAAAGTGTTTGAATGAATGAGTAAATAAATGAAGTGAATAGAAGTCTCTCTCTCCTGAGGGAGGAGTAACATCTGATTTCTCCATTCCTATCTGCAACAGAGGAGGAGCTCGTGGCAAGTCTGTTGAATGAAGATGTGAATGAATAAAATGTTTCAAACCTGGGGCTGCATTTACTGACTCTACTTGGCTATTGCACTTGATGGTTTCTCTGGCCAGAACTTTCTGTCCCTGACTCACTCGGGTCTCAGCTCAGATGTCCCCTTCTCAGGGATGCCATACCTGAGCACCCCATCCAAGACTTACCACCCCCACCTCCAGCTCGTCTTGAGGCTTCATCACATCCCCTTGTTCATTTTCCTTCACAGTCCTTTTCTTAATATGCAATTATTTTGTTTGTTTCTGGTCTGTCTCCCGCAATAACAATATAAGCTCCTTGGAATCAGGGGCTCTGTCTGTCTCATTCACCATAGTACTCCATTAGAATGTCTGGCACATAAGAGAAGTTCAACAAATATTTTTGGAATAAATGAATACTTAAATATGACTTCCAGCACTTTGTACAACTGCCAGAGTCGCCCTCTCCAAAGCAGTAGATTCTCATCCATTCAAATCCTCCCAGAGCCTCTCACAATATAAAGCATCTTAAAAGCCTTTCCAGCCTTGGCTTCAGTAGCCCACAGCATCTTGGCCCCCATCCCTCCAGGCATTCTCCCCATCCTTCTCCTGCCTCATCCTGCCCCTCACCCTCTGAACCACTGGTTATATTAATTATGATATGACACACATGGAATGCTATACAGCCATTTAAAATGATGGTAAAGGGGCATGTATATTGACATGGAAAGTCACTCGCAATATGCTGCTGATTAGATTACTACATTTACATGGGTGATAGATTCCATTTCTATGAAATCTCTGAGTGTAGGCATGTGTGTATGCACCACACAGAAACAATCAGAGGATTATACAACAAAATATTAACAGCGATAATATTGTGTATTTCCTTTCTTATGTTGTCCTTGTGTTTTTTTTTAATGCTTCTATATCCCTTGTACAATTTCCAAAAATCTTAAGGTTGAACCACATGAAGTTGCCATTTTGATAGATCAAAAACTGTCAAATATCTTTCATTTCAAATGCTTGGATGAAATAAATAAACCATAATATCATAAAACAGCAAGTCAAAGTACTGTGAAAAAAAAAATCACTTACCATCTAGTCAGGGTTGACAGTTAGAAGGCACTAGAGGAAAGTGAAAGACTAAGAGACCCAAGATGGAATGCAGAGTGGAACTGCCATGCTGGGAATCAGTCCTACGTGGGACCTGGTTTGGGGAAAGAGAAATGCAGTGGGTCTTGGAAAGCCAGAAGACTGAGCCACCTGTGTCCCATGGTAGGATACTGCTGATTGACAGGTGCCCCCTGGGATTACTGGTTATGTGAGCACCGGGACAGCTGGTGGAGATTCCAGCCGTGGCTGTGGACTTCCGTGTCCCCTGCCTCGGTGCCACACATCAAGCGCCCGATTTGGGAATCATGGTGCCCAGTTATCCTCTGAGCAGAAGTCAGCTCTGCACCGCTGTGGACAGCCTGGGAGGTTGTCGGGAAGAAGGGATATTTATATTTCCCAAGCCCCAGGGTCGATGGCAGACGCTTTCCCTGGTGCTAAGTCTTTTCACATCACAGTTTCTGAAAGGGGCAGTGATGCCACACATATCTGTGACAGTCGTTTTAGAGAACAGAATGGTCAATGTGGGAGGAAAACCCTGATTTAGATGTTCAAAGGAGCCTTTCAAGAAGTTCCACAGCAATGACTCTGACGTGCTGTAGCATTTGCCAAAAGGTTTTGTCACCGATAAGGCACCTAGCTGGGAAGTGGGAAAGCAAGGGTGAAGAAGATGGGGAGAGCAGGTGGAGTCTGCCAGGCACTGGTGGTTCAGGGTATGGTCACAACCAGCCTCCGTCACTGCCCTCAAGCCACAGACCAACACAGCCCCAGGGCGTCCAGCGGTTAGTGTGGACGACACCGTGGCAATGGAAGGGAGCCGCCAGGAGGCAGTGAGAGTTTCAGCTCAGACCCGCTTGAGGAAATGACAATGGGAAAAGCAACTGTGTATGTCTGTACCTGAAAAAGGACAAAAAGGCCAAAATGAAAATGACAAGACCAAGGATTTGAAAAAAAATAACAAATTCACTCCAAAATGACAAAGGGCTAAAATCTTTGCCAACGGCAAATTAGTTAAGAAAGATATAAAAACAAAAGGCAAATGGGCACAGGATATAAAATAATAATTCATGAAAACATCTGTATGGAACTTTAAAAAGAAATGAGGGGGAATTAACTTCACTGGAAATCACAGAAACGTAAATTAAAAGAAGACGATGTCAATTTTCTGTTGTCAAATTGACAACAGTTTGAAAGTTTGACAGTATATAATACCCCATGCTAATATAGGCGGAGTCGTATGTGGGCATTCTCAATACCTCCATGTGGACCTGTGAATTTATATATATTTTGGAAATTAACAATACAAAACAGAAGTTTTCAATAGTATTCAATACCTTGACCCAGTAATTCCATTCCTGAACATCTATCTTAGGAAAGCAATTCTTTACAAAAAAACATAAAAAACAACTTAAATCTTTGATAATACTGGGATGATTAAGTAGATGATGACATAGTCACTTAAAATAACAATTAAAAAGATTTTAAATGATGTATATAAAGATGTATTAATAAAGAAAAACAAAAATACAAAAAATGCTTATCACATAAGATTAAATGAAGAAAACTCAGGAACAAAACTGCATATGTAGCAGAATACAAACTTTGTAAACAATGAAACTTAAACAGAGTAAAAAGGGCAAGAAAGAAATAACCCAAAATATGAAAATTGGTTGGACTGATGGGAACATCAGTGATTTTCAATTTTTCTTCATACTCATAATCCAAAGTTTCTTTAACACCTTATGATGGGAAAAAAGTAAGGAAGCTATATTTTTTAACAGACAAAGAAGAGCAAAGTGGGTCAAATACTCTGCAATTTCTATATCCTAAACAGAGTGCAATGAAGCCAAGCACACTCCTGGCTGGTCTGTCCAGCCTTCCTTCCTTCCCCCAGAAGCAGTTCTGCCTTCTTCCATGAGAACGGAGGTGGCTATTGGCCAATGCACCAAACAAATTCTCACAGTGCACAAATGTCAGCAAACCCAAAGAGAAGAAAAAGAAAGCAAGAACACCCTCAGTGGATAAATCCAATGAAACATAAGAAGCACTATCAACTTGACACTTGTAGAAATGCAAAAATAAGATGAAGCCTGACCTGGGCTTTAAAAAATGAAATCTAGAAGTATCAAAAAGTGGGCAAAATAGAAAACGTCACTTGAAATGCAGATTGAGGAAAAAAAAAAACATCTCAAAGGGATTGAAATATTCTAATCTCAAAAGAAATGTAAATTTGATACATAAAATTTCTCTATGAATTTGATGATGGATAAATGGAGGCTGCTGTCCCCAGGGGAAGCGGAACCAGCGTTGGGGGTTTAAATCTCCCCTCCTTCCTTGCTGGCTGGGTGCACCCTGTAAGTCACCTCTTCCTGGATGCCCAGTCTCCTCACCTGTAAATTGGGATAGGCATGCCACCTCCCTAGGTCACAGCCAGGAGCCCTGCTCATTAACACTTCTCTACTAAGCGTGCCCTCTCTGCTGGAGTTGGGCACAGTGTTTCATTATTATGCTAATTGATCAATAATGAGATAGCAAATGTTAAGGGTATAGGAGTTTCATGAATGCTAGTCTACTTCCCCTTGATGAACTGCCTTTAGATAAACAGTGTGCACCCTGAGCACTAGACCCTAAAAAGTGAGGATCTGAAATTCGGTCCAACTCTCTGCACTCAGGCAGGTCTGGAATTCCCCAATACATCTAGCATGGCTTTCTTCAATCATCAGGCATTTACTGAGCACCTACTAGGTGCCAGGCACTGTGCTGGGTGCTGGAGACATAACCACAGACAAGGCAGCAGTGGGCCTTGTCATCCAGGAGTTTAGTCTAGTGAGGGAAACAGATCAGAAAATAGGTCTTTGCAATACAGACTGATACGTGAACCAGAGCAAACCCTAGCTTTACCATTTTACTACCACGTGACCTTGGACGTGGGTCCACCTCTCTGTACCTTTGTTTTCTCAGCTGTGAGGGTGGACAATAATAGTTTCTGCCTCAGAGGGCACTGAGAGGCTAAAGTGAAGTAACAGGTAGTGAGCACTGGAGAAGTGCTTGCTGTCAGCGTAGTGTTCATTGGTATTAGTATTCGTATTGACGTTGGCATTGGCGTTGGGATTAGCGGTAGGATTAGCGGTAGTGCTGGCGTTAGTGGTACCAGCATAACCATGAGCAAAGCACTGGGGACACAGAACAAAGACACCTAATCCAGCCCAGAGGCCAGGCAGGTGGGGAGGAATTCCTGGAGGAAGTGACATTTAAACAAAGACCTGAAGAATAAGTAGGAGTTCACTTGGTGAACGTGATGATGGAAGAGGACTCTAGAAGAAGCGGCTGTGTCTGCAAAGGCCCAGAGCTGGAGAGAGCGGAACGCATGCACAGTTGGCTTGGCGCAGTGCGGTGAGATGCAGGGGAGCGGGGAAACGTGGGAAGAGGTGAAGCTGTCAAGGGCAGCAGGGGGAAGGCCCTGCGAGGCCTCGGACCCAATGTTGGGGGTTTGAACTCCGTCTTGAGGTCACTGAGGGCTTTTGGTAGGGAAGCTCCATGAGCAGATTGGCTTCTGGAAAGACCTTTCCGGCGGTGAGTGGGGAAGGATTGAAGCGGGGTTTGCTGGAGGTGGGGAGTCCGAGAAGGAGGCAGCTGGCATCACTGGGGCAGGGAGGATGGGGACACAAACCAAGGCCTTGGAACGAGGTGGAGAGGAACGAGCAGGCCCAGGAGACTCAGAGGATGGAAGAGGGTGAACCTGGCATCCGCCAGGAGGAGGAGGAGATGGAGACCAGGGGAAGGCAGGCTCCCGGTTTGAGTGGCAAGGACTTTGGTCTTAAGATCTGTTTTTAACGTCTCATGTTTCACGGCTGTAACCATAACAAGATAATGAAGTTCTTGGACGGCCCGGGACTGTTCTAAGCATCTGTGAGTCCCAGGGGCCCGGTGCACTGTGGGTGCTCAGTGACTGTCTCCTGGACTCTGGCCCCTCCCAGCCACCAGCCGCTCCACTGAGCTGAGCCACGGCCAAGCCCTTTACCACGGAAAACCAAACCGCAGTGGGTTTCCAGAAATGTGGAAAACATCCCCTCAGGAATCCAGACATCCCCACAGCTCCCCTGCGCAGCAGAGAAGCGGTAGGAGGGGAGCTGGGCTGGTGAGGATGGCCGGAGGCCCCCACCGCCCAGGAGAGCCCTGAGTGGCCCCTGGAGAACTCGGGAAAGAGGGTTCTGACCCATCTCTCACGAGGAGGGAAGGGCTGACCTGGAGCCCAGGTCCGTGTAGGATCCTGCACATGGGCTCCCCAGTGTTCAGGAGCCAGAGCAAGGCCAGGACAGGAATGTGAGGGCAATAAAAATCTCCAGCCCTCCCAAAGCCTCCCACCACCAACACCCCAAGCCCCACCCAACACACCCACACAGACCACCTCCTCACCACCGTTTATCCAGCATCCGAGAGGGGCCTGGCACCCCAGGATCCCTGTACAGCCACCAAACACGGGATGACTGACAGACGAAGAAACAGGCCCAGGGAGGCGAACTCACTTGCCCAAGATCACATAGCCAGTCGGGAGGGACGGGGGATTTGAACCCAGTGTATGTGATCCCAAAGCCCTTGCCTTTAACCACCAGTCCAAAAGGCCAAAGCCTGGAGCTGGTGGCCATGAGGTCAACTCGGCATGCACATGTGTTTTGTTTGGACCAAGCACTGTTTTAAAAAGTGGGAAATTTCACATAAAAATCCAGATTTCCGGCTTCTCTTTAGAAACCAGATCTGGCAACCCTGGGCCCACATTTCCGCAGGGCCACAATGGGCTGGGCCCAGGAGCGGCTGCCCCTTAGATGAGGTTGTGCTGTTCACTCCCCAGCCCACATACCTCATTGATGTCCCCTGCCTGACCCCTCGAAAAGGCTGGGGAGCTCTTGCTCGGGAGAGAGCCCCGAATCCTAATGTCGTGACTGAGTTCCCCGTCTCAGCAACCCTCTGCACCCCATCTTTCTCCTTCTCGTGTTAAGGGCATGATCTTTACAGTCAGTTTTGGGGCCAGTGGCTTCCCCTTCCCCAGCCTCAGTTTCCTCATCTCTAAAATGGGGATGTTAATCGTACTGATCTGATGAGGCTATAGAGAGAATTATATGAGCCTCCAAACTCTGGGTTTGCAAACACGGACTTCCCTCTTCTCCCTTTATGGAACAGAACAGGTTCAGAAGGTGCTAACAGCTACTCAGGAGCTCTGGTCAGGCAACATCTGTCGGAGTGGAACTGGAACAGGCCAGTTTTACGGTCCCAGAGGGCTCAATGAGGTGCCACCTCTGAGCTTCCAGAGTCCTTGGGCGGACCCTTTTCTAAAGATAATTGTCCTGGAGAACTTGCTGGTTCCTTCCATGTATGTTGCCCTCCTTAAGATGCACACTGTGCAAAAAAATAAAATAAAAGGCACACTCTGTGACAGTGACAACAACGTATTCTTCATGCCTGTGCCCCCAGGGCTTACTTTATATTAGGAAAACCTCTTAGTGATGGCGGGTCCTGGACTCAGTCCTTGGTCCTCTTCTCTGCTCTTTCCACGCTCATGCATCTGTGACGGCGTCCAACCTCAAGGACCGCTGACTCCCACATTGGTACCTCCGGCCAGACTGCTCCTGACCCCAGACTGAATATTTAACTGCCACTTGGCACCGCCACTTAGAAATGTAGCGGACATCTCAGACCCACCACATCCCAACATGAGCTCCTGATCTTCCCCCCAAACCTGCTCCACCCACAGCCTCCCCTCTCAGGTGACGACAACTCCGTCTTTCCAGTGGTTCAGGCATAAAATAATGAAGTCATCCTTGATGCCTCTCTTCCTCTCACATGTCACCTGGAGTACCGACGGCTCTTGCCACCTGCACTGCTACCACCCTGGTCCAAACCAGCATCGCCTCTTGCCTAGACTATTGCAGTAGCTCCTAACTGGTCATCCCCTGCTTGTCCCCTCCCCCCCGACAGGCTATTCTCTACACAAGACCCAAAGTGAGATCATGTCTCTCGTCTGCTCAAAAGCCTGCCGTGGCACCCGTCTTCCTCAGCGTGAGTGCCAGAGTTCTTCACAATGGCCTATAAAACCCTGCATGGCTTTGAGCCCCCTCCGACCCCACTGACTGCTCTCCCCTTCACCGCAGAGCTTCAGGGACTGCCACTAAATCACCCAGCCAGGAAGGAAAAGCACCAGGACTGGAAGTCTGTTTCAGCTTCAAGATTCTCTGTCTTTCAACTACAAAACAACTTCCCAGCAAGTCCACTGTCTTCCCGGGACTGCAGTTTCCTCACCTGTAAAGTAAAGATGCTTCCTCCCACCTGGATTACATCAGAGGCAGGCAGGATTAGGCACTTCCTAAGATTCCATGGCACCTCCAGTATTTCATGATCTGAACAGAACTTGGGCAGGAGCTGTGTTCTAGTCATTTCTACACCCCTGGTGCTTGGCAGTTGGTAAACGCATAGTGGGAGGGTGGATGGCTGGGTGGGTGGAAGGTAGGAGAGTGGATGGATGGATGGATGGATGGGTGGATGGATGGATGGGTAGGTAGATGAGTGAAAGTTTCAATGAAGGAATAAATGAATGAATGAATGAATGTTTAAATGAGCAAAATTCAGAAAGCTGAGTAGAGGAGAAAAGAGAGAGAAAAATATTCCTGAAGGGGTTGTTTTCAGGAGCTCTGATTTAGAACTGGAGGACTGAGGTAACACCAAGGAAGAGAGAGCCTCACCTGCTTACCAAATGCTCAATGAGAGACCAAACTCGGAGCTACTGGGTCATCTTAGAGGCAGCTGCAACAGAAGACAGAGCACAGACTTTAGGGATCTGTGTTCAAATCTTGCCACTGCAGCTTGCTAGCTGTGTGACACTAAGCCCCAGTGTTCTCAGGGGGATTGGGGACAATATAACTCTCCTTCCTTGTAATGGCTGTGAGGACTAAATGAGATATTATGCTAACATGTGTTTTAAGTGCCTGGCATATAGTAGGTGTGCAGAACGGTGCTGCCGTCGTGGTTATGAGAGGCCTACACCAGGGAGAAGGGCCTCAGCCAGCACCTCAGAGCAGCTCCTCGCCTGGACGCTGCCGAGGGGCTTTGATGAAGGCGCCAGAGGCAGCGGCCAAATGCTCTGTCTGTATCTGCTGAGCTCCTGGGCATCGGCTGAGTGGTCCAGCTGGCTAGAGGCCATTTAGAGTACACAGGCCAGGCTGGCCTTGTGCAGAGTGGGTCTGGCTGTGTCCTTCCCTGACAGGTTCAGAGGGCCTTCTGGAAGGGCCAGCCACCTGCCCTGCCCCGCCGGGCTTAGGGGGAGAACTTGGCCTCAAGGTCCAGAGCCCCGACTTCTCAGGAAGCTCTCAGACATGAGGAACTTTCCATCCACATTGCAGGAATTTTTTGCAGAAAGGGAAAAACTAAAAACCTTCATCCTTTGGCCTCTAGGAGAATATTCCTTTTATGTGAAACTGGCAAGGAGGAAAATTCAAGATTCCTTCTCCTTTGCCTAATTGATATCAACATGAAATATTCTGGTGTTGTTTTAATAAGACTTTGGTTTTCCAGCAAGAGTAAGGGAAAAAAAAAAAAAAGAAAAAAGATCTTCTTCTGGACCAGAATATTTTTAGCGAAAATATTTTGCTTGCATCCTCCCTGCCCCCTCCCTTCCCTGTCCCTGCCCTGGCTTCAAAGGCACAGCAGCGCCGTTCTGGGGTGCTAAGCGGCGGCCCGCGCTCGACAGCCCCCTCCTCCCCTCGCATGGCAGGCAGGCCGGCCAGGGAGTGCCAAGCCAGGAAGATATTTTTTCCAGAAGCGGCATCTGGCTCCTTGGCAGCTGCACAAGCAGTTGTGCTGGCAGCCGGGGCTGGCCGGGGTCTGTCGTGTGTTTAGGCTGCTGCCTCTTCTGACTCTCTCACAGACACAATGTTCGCTCTTCTAGGCCGGGCCCCTCCTGTCCTCACCCCTCATGAGTGCGGGGGAGACCACAGAGTGCCTGAGGGCTTTGCCCCTCCCCTCCCAATAAGCTTTGAGGCTGGAGACCCACCTAGGCTTCATCTCTTGCCAGCTTCACTTTGGGCAGGTGGTTTAACTCTTCTGAGTCCTCGGCTTCCTCTTCATCTACATAAACTAACTGGCCTATCTGGTCTGACCTCTACCTGACTTCCCAGCCGAATCTCTTGCTCTCTTCCCATCACATGTGAAAGCCCCTGAGAGCACGGCCTCCTTTGCTTTCACAAGCCTTCAAAGTCTTTGCAGCCCCAGGGCCTTTGCACTTGTTATGCCCAACTCTTGAACAGCTGGCTCCTTGCCCTTCGGCTCACCACTCAAAGGCCACCTCTTTCAAGAGGCTTCCTGACTAATGGTTCCCTGACTTCCTCATCTCAAGCAGCCCCTTCCTCGCCTGCTATCACAGCAATCACAATCTGCTCTGTGTGTTTGATATTTGTCACTCCTCCACCACCCCCTGTCTAGAGGCTCCATGAGAGCAGGGACCTCATCTGTCTTGCCCATCATTATTCCTGAGCACCCCATACAAGACTTTCCCAATGACGTGTAGATGAATGAAAAGGCTCCCAGGCCTGCTGGCATGTCCCCTCAGCAGCCTTTGGGAGCCTCTAACCCACCATCACAGAGAAGAGAAGGAAGGAAGCTAAAGTTCAGCATATGCCTCCCATGTCACACATCGAGATTGCCTCTACTATCCCTTTAATTTTCACCCTAACCCTGCAAGCTAGGAATTATTATCGCTGATCAACAAATGAGGATTCTGAGAAGTTGAGGGGCTGGTTCACTGTCACACAGCCAGGGTGTGGCCAGCTGTGCCCAACACCATTGCTCTCTTTCTTCTACTCCCCACAGCTGGTCCTGCCACTGTGCCATTAGCAGGAAGCTCAGGCATGACACCATGATAAATACTGATAATAGCTCCCACGCAGAGACCTTGTGCCGTGTTGGCTGTCCTCCACTCATCATCTCACGAAACTCACAACAGCACTGCAGATGGTGATCATTAAACCCCATCACATAGGTGAGGACACTGAGGCTCACAGGGATGAAGTGGCCTCCCTGGGCACATAGAGGAAGTAGGGGAGTTCCTTAAGTGCTAAATGGGATGGATCCACTGCCGGGATGAGAGCCTTCTAACATTTGTACCATGTTTTCTAATGCACCTTCAGCATTCACTGTTGATCACACAGCTAGAATGTTTCTGTACCCAACAATTAGTCATTGGAGGGATGGATGGATGAATGGATGGATGGTGAAACGGATGAATGGAGAGATGGATGGATGGGTGAATGGATGGATGGATTAATGGGGAGATGGATGGATGGATGGATGGAGATATGTATGAATGGAGAGATGGATGGATGGGTGGATGGATGGATGGATTAATGGGTGGATGGAGAGATGGATGGATGGATGCATAGATGGATGGAGAGATGGATGAATGGACAGATGGATGGATGGATGGATGAATGGAGAGATGGATGGATGGACAGATGGATGGATGGATGGAGAGATGGATGGATCGGTGGATGGAGAGATAAGATAGATAGATGGATGGATGGATGGAGAGATGGATGAATGGACAGATGGACGGATGGATGAATGGAGAGACGGATGGATGGAGAGATGGATGGATGGATGGAGAGACGGATGGATGGATGGATGGAGAGATAAGATAGATGGATGGATGGATGGATGGATGGATGGAGAGATGGATGGATGGATGGATGGACAAATGAATGGATGGATCCCAGAGCTTGGATATGAATCTTGACCTCCCTGGATTAATAAGGACCGATATCCCAATTCTGCCTCTACTACCCATCTCATGCCTCGACAAGGGCCAAAATCCTATGGATGTCCAGATGCCATCTTCAAGGTGTGTGGCCTCCCCAGAGACTGGCCTCATAGTGAAACTATTGCAACCAGCCCATGCATCTCTTGGTCTGCCATCCTCACCACCCCACAGAGGGCCAGGGATCAAAAATGACAACCATGGCTAATCAAATCTATTAATAGTTCTCCACCCACCTTCTATGTGCTCATCCAATTCTACCTCTCTTTGAAACATCAGAATGAGAATGCTTGAGAGAACCCTGAGATCACAGGGAAACTGAGGCACAGAGAGGGTAAGGGACTTATGAAGGTCACTCAGCCTTGGATCCAGGGGATGAGCTTGGTCTGGGCTGAAAGGACTTCCAGCACTGTTTTGTGCCCCAGCAGGGAATACACAGCAGCTCCCTGGGCCCCTCTGCCGTGAGTACAATATTACAGCTCCCTCTTTGCAAATGGTGTGCTTGGGGCCCAGACACAGCCCTCATGCCTGGGGAGGGGCAAGCTGATCAGCCTCGACACATCCTCTGGCTTCACGGGCAGCCCTAATAGCTCACCAGACACCATTAAACACGTCTGGAATGGTTTTCTAGGCCAAGGAAGAGGGTGGGATATTCCTCAGGTCAAGCAAAGTGTCCCCTTGGTTGCTCGTACCCCCAGCCTGGCACTCAGAGCATACCTCTCTGGGTTTTGGCCCATGTCTGAGCTTCATGTACCCTGTTGACCTTCCAGCAGGGCTATAGCCACCACAAGGCCTTTGCAAATGCCCAGATGCTGTTCTCTACTTCATCCCTGGTAGAATTCTCACCCCTCCTACAATGCCAGCTGTGATGCCCCCGCCCCTGAGCCTTTCCTTCCCCTGGCTTCTCCCATCTCTCTATCCCAGCATTCTATTCCATGGTGGCCTCATGATGAGGGTGCCTCCCCGCCATCCTGTGAGCTCCATGCAGCAGAAACCTTGTCAAATAATCTGGATATCTGCCCCCTCCCTGGTCAATCCTAGGACCTGGCACATTTTGGAATCGGTCACTGATGTCCTGACTCTCAGAACACTTGACCTCGCCTGCAATCACAAGGCTCAGTCTTGAGATGTGCTTGGTTCTGAAATGGTCGTGCTAGCTTAGACTGAAAGCCTTCGCAGCTTTTTCGGATCACCCACCAGACGCTGAGGATGATCAGTGTCACATTAGTGTTATTCTCTTCTCTCTGGTCCCTAGAACCTCCCCGGCCTGCTCACAGACGTATCCCCAGTGCCCAGCACCAGCCTGACACAGGCTGAGTTTCTTGCAGAAGGAAGAAGCGGAAATGGATGTGGCTCTCAGCTCAGCAGCCTCTGAGCTGCCTACATCTGCAGCTTCCCCATCCCCTGGGGCGACACAGTGCAAATGTCACAGGTTTTGAGCTGAAGAGGCCTGGGGTTGAATCCTAGCTCCCCCGCCTCCCAGAGCGGGAAGGTGGGCAAGTCACTGAGTGACAATGCTTAATTCTGGAGTTTGTTTGAGACTTGGAGGTGTGAGGGCACAGAGGCACAGGGCATGACTGCAGCTTCAAAAGGTCTGTCCCGTCCTCCCCTGTACCCTCCTCCACAGCTCAGGGCCTCCGTTGGTCCCCTTCTGTCTCTGCCCAGGGCAGGTGGGTCTGGGAGGGCCAGGCCGGGCCATTTCCTCCCTTCCCTTCCCGCCCCGCCCGCCTGCCCGAGGCCAGCTGTGTGGCAGACATTCCTAGGCCTGCTCATTGATATTCAGGAATGGAACTCCAGCCCGCTCCGCTGCCCAGAGTGGGCGGGCACTCAGGCCCTCTGCCCGGGCTCTTCTGCCCATGTCGGCAGGGCCCGAACACCCTCACCAGCCTAAAGAGCATCCCAGGCCACGGACAGCAGCAGCTGGACGGCTGGGGAGACCTGGGCCTGAAGTGGAGGCCTCTCAACAGCACTAGGGCCCCGGGAGTCTGGGGTGTGGGTGGCTGAGGCCCCTGACTCGCTGCACAGTGCTCCTTCTCCACCAGCTCCTGAGCTGCAAGTGTCCCTGGAGCTCCCTGCTCTTCCAGGTGCTTCCGAGTCCGTCCCAGCCCCACACCGCCTGCCACCCGGGAGGCCCCACGGAGGGAAGGGGCTGGATCCTGGCTTGGGGCGGGCCGGCCTTCCCACCCTGTCTCAGTGGGAAGACTGGGAGGCCCCTCCCTCGCAGCCGCCTATTTGCCAAGCCCCCACCTCGCACCTCTGGGTTTTTGCAGATGGGCTTGTTTTTCCTCGGGGTGTGAAAGAGCCGGTCATTGCAGGGGCCTCCTCCCCTCCAAGCAGCTGCCTCAAACCAGCCACAAACTCCCAGCTCCCAAGGAGATGGCCCCTGACCCAGGGGTCACGGGTTGGAGAGGGGTGGTGCCCTCCCAGGGCCAGCTGGGATGAGCCTCAGGGGGCCAGCCCCAAGGGCTTAGGCTCCCACCCCAGGAGGTGACAAAAAGGCCCCTCCACCCCGCCTTGGAACACAACATAACTACCCCACCACCGCCCTGTTTCTGATCACACTGCTGGGCCTCAGCTGAATCCCACTGGGCCCAAGTGTCCGCCCAAGGACCCAGGGCAAGGCCTCACATCCCTGAAAGGTGGTCCGTCCCTCGGACATTCCACACTCCCTGCACTGTTTCCCCCCACCCCCGGCCCAGCGTCCCGCCTGCCTGTCCCCGTAACCCTCTCTTGGAGCCCCACGGAACCCCAGTCCCATAAACAGCACGCTCCCTCGCACACACAGCCTCCGCCACCCGCCCAGAGCAGCTCTGCCTTTAGGACACCAGTCCCTTTGTCCCCCCAGGGGAGGCTCCTTTCCTCTCTCTCAGAGGAGGGAGATGGAGGCGCTGCCCCTGCTCCCCGCAGCCACCTTCCGACCCACTCCGCCCGCCTTCTTCCAAAAACACCTGCTGCTCCCTCAGGCCCGGGCTGCTTGGCCCCGCTTGTCCACTGCTTTTGTCCACAGCCTGCTGGCCACGCTCATCCGCTGAGGCCCGCGGTCACTTTGACACCCCTGTGGATGTCCCAGCCAAGGCACTGGCCTCTCTGTCTTGGACTTGCTGTCCCAACGCCCCTGCTGCACTCCAAGTCAGCCATGAATACTTGTCTTCGCAGGACCCGCACCACCTCTGCCACCGTCTCCACCCGCAGCCCTCCCACCATGGCCCTTCATGGCTCCTCTCTGCTCCCCCACTCTCCCTGCCCAGGCCTCCCCCCGCCAGGAGGTGGGCTTGTCACGATCTTCATAAAGAAAACGAGGCTTCAGACGGGGTCCCTGTGTTTCCTGCCCAGCCTCCCCTGGCTGCCCTCGAGCCCTGGGTCCCCGCCCCATGTCCTCACCCACCTGGCTCTCACCAGTGCCCCTCTCCTCAGTCTCCATTTTCACCTTCTCTACGGGGTCTGGCCTGTCAGCCTTTTAATGTTCCAGTTTCTCCCGTCTTCAGACAACTGGGGAAGTGGCCTGGTCTTCGTTCCACTTCCCGACAGAGTTTCTCAGAGTTGTCTAAGCTCTCTCCTCACCTCTCTTCCATTCTCCAACCCACTTCAGTCAAACCTCCAACCACACACTCCCAGAGGCTGTTCACACCAGCGCGCACAGGGGCCCGCGTCTGTCTCTGGCGTCCTCGGCCTCCCGCAGCACTGGTGGGTCCCCGGGCCTCCTCCTTCCAACCTTCCACTCTCCCTCCTGGTTTGCTCCCACCTCGGGCTGCTCCTTCAGTCTCCCTTGGACCCAAGTCCCAGTTTCCCTAGGACTGAGGGGCAGTTGGTCATCCTACTCGATTGCCACCTTCTCTAACCACACCGAGCTCCCAGGGCTTGGCCTCCAGCAGCATCGCCCCGCTCTGCACCCTGCACACCTGCTCCCCCCACCCCTGTGCATTTCAGTAAAGCCCACGTGCCAGTGACTCCCAAAGGTGGGTCTGAGCCCAGCCCGCTCTTCTGAGCTGTTTGTACTATCCTCTCCCGCCGTGCTCTGAGCTCCCCCAAGGCAGGGTCACACGTCCCCTTCTGTGTCCCCCACTGTCTGATGGCCACACAAGACCTGCAATGATAAAGTTAGTTAAAATAGCAGCTGGCACAAATTGAGTGTTTGCCACGTGCCGGGCTCTGCTCAAAGTGCCTTGTGAGAGGAGCTCATTGATTCTCCCAACGACACCATCAAGGCCGTGCTAGAGGAATGGAAACCAAGGCCACAGAGGAGCAGGAACTCACCCAGATCACACTGCCAGGAAGCTTGGAGCCAGGACATGAGCCCAGCGGCCTGGCTCTGCAGCCCCCGAGCCAGATCTGCAGGCTGGGGTCTCGCCGTGCGTCACAGGGGCCCACGACCCGCTTCCTGAGCTGAGTTGAACTGAGTTACCTCCCACCACGGCAGAAGCAGAGATCCTAGAGTTCAACCAGCCTCCTCCTGTTCTTAGAACTGTAGCCAGAGGGACCATTTGCCAAGAACTCAAGAAATATGTAAGGGAGTGGTTAAAAGCTTAATCTGGAGTCAGACTTACTGGTTTAAATGCCAGCTCTTTCTCTTACTGGCTCTTGGATCTTGCTTGAGCAAGTCACACCTCAATTTTCTCATCTTTACAACGGGAGATGGTGAGAGTAAAGATTAAGTGAGATAATACACACAAAGCACATCACACAGCCGCAGGTACAGATGAGCAACAAATCTATATCTAGCCTTTGCTATGTATTACACACTGAGCTGGCTGCTGGGAGACAGAATTGAAAAACATTGACTGAGTGGGGGCTGGGGGAGGTTTACAATCCTGAGTGCAGGAAAACCAACACTTGTGCGATTTGGTTTCTTCAATAACTGAGTTGTCAAGCTGGGTTTAAAACCAGCTTGTGCTTGGGATGAAAGGGAAGCCATTCGATCATTCACTCTCATGCCTCAGTGCCTTTGCACAGGCTACTCCCTTACCCTTGTCGAACTGGAAGACTCCTGCTCGACCTATAACACCCAGCCCAAGCATTAGCCCCTCTGTGAAGTTGTCTCTGATTCCCACCAAATAGAATCAGTCTCTCTTTCCCTTGGCTAACCTTAGCATCCTATATAAACTCATACCAGAGTAATTCAAGCATTCACAAATTCATTAGACAAACATTTGCTGGGTACCTATTATGGGCATTCAGGTTACAAACAATAGCTAAGTGCTAACATCAATTGAGTATTTACTACAAATCAAGCATTTAAGCGCATTATGTATAATCTTCACAACAACCCCATAAAACAGGAGTAGTTACCGTCTCCATTCTCCAGTTGGGTACACTGAGACACAAAGAAGCTGAGTTTCTTATCCAGGTCTCACAGCTAGTCAGTAAGGAAGCCGGGATTGCTGCCCGGACCCTTCCCCACTCTGCCACACCCCCTCTCACAAGGCGGAATGAGTCACAATTCTTGCCCTCGAGTTTCTCTCAGGCACATCCGCGGCTCATTTCCAGGGTGACCCACTGGCCTGGTTTGCCTGGGACTGGGGAGTTTCCCAGCCTGAGACTTTCAGCGTTAAACCTGGGAAAATCCCAGGCAAAGCGGGACAAGTTGACCACCCTCGTCTTCCCTTGAAAATGTCATGGAACCAGACTCACACCCACATCTGTTGGACTCCACACCAACCCTCCAAGCAGCCTCCAAAGGAAAGAAAGAAGCTGGGGCCAAGTGGGATGCTGTCCCAAGGCAAGGAAGCCCCTCCTGGCTGCTGGTCCTGGCCCTCCCTGTCCCTAAGGATTGCAGGCTGGCCGAAACAGGGGTGAGGAGGGGCCAGAGGCCCACAGGCCAGGGAGGTGACCTCAGAGCCAGTGCTGGGCGCCCCTCATTCCCAGAGCCAGCCCAAGTCTCCACTGAAGGGCACGACTCCCGCCCGGCCGTTCCCCTGCCTCGGACCTCCTCGCCCCTCTCAGCAGAGGGGGAAAGCTGAGATGGTGCTTTGCCCACCCAGCCCGGACTGGAGAGGACTTTGTCCCACCCTTTCTGGGCTGAAGGAGGGGAGGGCCATGCAGACAGGCTGAAATATATCCCTCTTCTCCCCGGCCTCTGCCCTGGTCCGCAGGATCCGCTCAGGCATCCTCCTCAGTCTACAGGAAGCAGTTACTTAACAGCAAAGGGAAGGACACGATCCTAGGGATGGATGAGAACAAGAATGGGGTGAATAGCACAAGCCTGGAAAGAGAAAGCCTTCAGTAAACGTTGACTCAATCCTATTAGCATAAAAATATGCCACCTAATTCCCATCTTAAAAACGCCTTCACCTACACTCCTCTGTCACTTGGTCAAATGCCTCAGAGTCTGTGCTCACTCTGTCTGCTTCCTGTCTTCCTATTGTCCTGAACCCACTCCAGTCGTCCGCCTTCCAGCACTACCACGTTTCTGTGACACCAAAGACCTGCAGTTTGTAGCCCTTGTCCCCCTAATCCACCAGCAGCATCTGTTTGACACAGGTGATCCCTCCCTCCTTCCTGAAACCTATTCGCACTCAGCCCCGCCCCGCTTTCTCCTCATCCCTCGCCCCTCTGGCCACTCCTGCCCAGCTGCCTGGGTTGACTACTGCCCATCCTGCAGTCCCGTCAGTGCTGGGGGGCCTCAGGGCTCTGTCCTCAGACGTGGACCCTTCCCTCCACACTGACTCCCTGGGGGTGGGGCTCAGCAGCCTTGTCTCTTAAAATACACTCTGCACCGACCACCCCTTTCCAGACATGCCGCTGTCTACATAGCCTCGGTATCCGCCTGCGTCAGGGTCTGTGTGCTTTCTCTTCCCGTGCATTTACCAACCCAATATCTGCAGAGCTGGCTCCAAGACACCGTCTCTGGCCACTTTATGAAAAGTTGCACACCCTTCTCAAACATCTATCCCCAGAACTGCTTTCTCTCTAATATCATTTACCACGATGTGTCATGTTAGATATTTATTGGCTTATATGTCATAGAATATAATCTCCTTCAGTACTGGCACTTCTTTACTTTGTTTATACCTTTAATATATGCATAGAATATATGCTGTGCTACTATACCAAGCAATACTTGGCATACAGTAGGCAAGCAGTAGATATGTGCGGAATGGGTGAATGGATGAATGAACACAGTTGTAAATAATGAACAAGCAAGTACTTGAATAATGGGTGAATAAATTAATAAAAAATGCCTCAGTGGGAAATAAAGGGAGCACATGACCGGATGCTAGTTAGCAATATAAAGGAACGGGTTACTGAGGCAGGCACCCACACGGCTAAATGCTCCAGTGATTGAGCTGAGTGACAGAGGTCAGGCACGAAAGACTATATACTGTATGATTCCATTTATGTAAAATTCCAGAGAAGGCAAACTAACCGTAGTGACAGGAAGCAGGTCAGTGTCTGCTGGGGGCTGGGGTGACAGAGAGGGATGGCCTGTAGCCTGTCCGGTTGACGGGAATGTTCTGTGCCGTAATTGTGGCTGTGGTTTCATGGGTACGAACATCTGTTGAAACTCATCAAATTGTTCACTTTAGGTGGATGCAGTTTATGGCATGGAAGTCATACCTCAGTTAAGTTGATTTTTAAAAAAGAAATTTAGTGAATGAATGAATCAATCAATCAATTTACTCACCATCCTTCTCCCACCAACTACCCCCAATACACAAATATAACCCAAACTGACACACCTGAGGTCTTTCTTTCCCAGATAGACTTTTTTCTGGTGAAAATGGGAATTGGAATTTATGTAATGCCTAGAATGTACCAGACACTTTGCCCATAATTATTTCAATCCTTCCTCACAAAGGCCTTGTGCAGTGGGCAATATTATTCCCATTTTTCACGTACGGCCAATGAGTCTCAGTAAAGGAAAGAGACATCTCTAAAATCATACGGCCCAAAAATGGCAGAGCCAGGATTCAAATTTGAGTTTCTCGGACTCCTAAGCTACACCACAAACTTCCTCCCCACTGAGGTCCCCTGAAAAAACCGTGTGTCTGTGAGTGTGTGTGCATGTGTGGCCTTATGCATGTCTCACGTCTCTCAGTGAGAAAGTGTTGCTGCCGCCAAAGAGACCAAATGTGTTTCTCATCATTTCTGAGTGTCACGAGAAGATTCAAGAAGCAGTAGCCAGGCCAGATGTTGTCTCTGGTCCATTGAGGACAAAGAAATCATCCCAGCTGGAGCAGGAGGCTCATCCAGTGGTGTCCCTTTTGGGGTGAGAGAGGTGGAGGAGGCTATTCCGTGCGGGACGTATCAGCAATGTCAGGGATCTGTTTATATTGAAGTGGGGGTGGCAGGGTACAGAGGAGGCCTTGGTATGACTTTGTCCTGTAAACCACAACCTGCCACCTATGAATACAGACGAAGGAGGGGAGAGGCAGAGGAATGCAGAAAACTGACATTTTCGAGAACTTAACAATATTCAGGGCACTGGGCCAGACATTCGCACACATACCTCACTCGAGCCGCATAGCACTCTGCCAGGTAGATAGTATTTGATTTCCCTTTTTTTTAGATGAAAAAAGGAAAGCTCAAAGAAATGAAGGAACTCAAATAAATCACATACATTGTAGGTGCTATGTTGCTTCTCTCCTACCAACACCTTCTCCCATAAAATAGACTTTCTTACTTTAGTATTTCCCCCAGTTAGCATTTTTCCAAAGAGATCTATAGATGCCCAATATATCTATTCACCCACCCATCTACTCATTCACCCACCCTTCTATCCATTCATGCCTACATCTTATACACTCACTCTTCCAATTATCCATCTATCCACTCATCCACTCATACAAGTGTTCAGGCTGCCATCCACCAATCCAGGCATACATGCGTCCATCAGCATTTCATCCAACCACAGATCTCACTAGACAACATCCAACTCCCCCCCAACCATTCAACCACTCACCATTCCATTCACCCACACATTTACCACCCTACCAATTATCTACCCATACACATATCTACCTACCTTCCTATCTGTCCAACCATCTACTCACTCAACCAATCATTCCTTCATCTACCTCTCCATCCATTCATTCATTCATTATCCTCCCATCCACACAACCAATCACATACTCTCTATCATCCCATCCATATGTCCAGTCACCCATCTATTCATCCAGTTATCCATCCATCCATGCAACCATCTAGCCATCCATATTCCCTGTGTACGAAAACACATACAGTCTGTGATGGCTAATTTTGCGTGTCAACTTGGCTAGGCCACAGTATCCAGACAGTTGGTCAAACACCAGTCCAGGTGTTGCCGTGAAAGTAATCATTTAGAAAAGTTCAACATTTAGATCAGTAGACTTGGAGTAAAGCAGATCACCCTGAGCAATGTGTATGAGCCTGATCTAATCAGTTAAAGGCCTTAAGGCAAAAAAGACTGAAGTCCCCCCAAGAAAGAAGAAATTCTCCTGGTGGCCTTTGGACTCCAGCTGTAGCATCAACTCTTCCCTGGGTCTCCATCCTGCCAGTCTACCCTGCAGATTTTGGACTTGCCAGCCCCCACCATCATGTGACCAATGCCTTAAAATAAACCCATATATCTACACCTATATAACTGTATCTATATCAACATCCTGTTTGTTCTGTTTCTGAGGAGAACCCTGCCTAATACACAAGTACGTATACCCCAAACCAACCAGCTATCCAAATTATATACCCTACCCCATCTGCCTTTAAACCTGTAGAGAATGTGTAGATGGCCCCATAGAATATTATATTTGTTTAAGTATAAAAATACTGAGTTTTCCACAAAATTCTCAAGAAATATTGGTACTCGAGGGAGATTGATCACATTCGCCTGTGACTCCCTTGGAACTCCACCAGATGTCAGTTTGAGAAGCACAGCGCTGGGCAAGGAGGAGAAACTGAAGCAGTCTAGACCAGGGAATGATACGTTGTGATTTAGGTTTCTAGAAGTGAAGGCCACTTGGAACAAGGTGGGACAGATGGGAATGGACAGAGGTCTGTAGATTTGGGTAGTCTTTTTAAGGTAGCATTGGCAGGACATGGTGACTAAAAGAAGAAGATGATGGAGTCAAGGAAGACCCCTGTTTCTGGCTTGAGAGATGGGATCGATGAAGGTGCTGTTGCCCGAGAACAAGGAGAGAGGAGAAGGGGAAGCTGGGGCAGTTCTGTGGGATCTCTAGGGGGACACTCAGCAGGTGGGGAGACATGAGTGGGCAGAGCCTGGAGTCAGAAGGGACGCATAGGTGACAATGCTGTTGAAATGAGGGGCTTCAGGGCCATAAACAGACTGCTGCAGGGCAAGCAGGAAAGGCCCTCCATGCCGCTCCCTCTTCCTCTGGGCTCATGGGCGGTTCCCAGGAGCAGACGAGCCCCATCGGGCTCCGCACAGATGGGAAATGGGGTCATCGTAGGCTCCAGCTAAGGGGTGGGCCCCAGAGCTCCAGCTGGAAACCCCATTTGGGGGCTGCAGGGGTGTGTGTTAAACTGCTCCCTGGGTGGCTCCGGCCGGGGCAGCTCAGAGAACAAACTGTTGTCTCTGCCATAAATCCCCTCGGCCATAAAGTCCCTTCCCCCCGACCCCTAGGTTGGTGTGAGAAACTGAGGGCAGGGCAGGGTGATGACCTCCTGACTCCGGGCCACTGGCCTCCCAGCCCACCATGTCGTTCCTTTCTAGGCCTCAGAGTCCACTCAGGGCCCCGCACAGAGGGACACAGCTCTGGCGAGAGTCAGCCCTGGTTCAAAACCCAACAGTGCCCTGGTTTCCCCACCGATTGTCCCCCGCCAAGCCCCGTCTGCATCTCACCTCCCCAGTCCCTGTCCACACTTCAGTTTCTTCATTAGCACTTTGGCTCTGAGAATCCCTGCCTTGCCTCTGGTGGGGACTCTGGTGGTAAAAGAAAAAGACAGCTTAGCAGCACGGATAGGAAGGACCTATGTGAGTGCCCCATCGTTTAATCTCTCTGAGCCTCAGTTTCTCACCTGTAAAACTGGGGTCATGGGAAGACCTACCTCAAGGGGCTGTGAGACTAAAAGCAAGATGCTAAAGGAGGCACTGCAGGCCACGTGCAGTGTCACGCATCTCCCTTTGTAAGATGTTAAAGATGCTAAAATGGTCAGATAACACTTTGATGGCCAGGCAAAATGGGATTTAGAATGCTTTTTTGAATTCCCTGGGAAATGACATGTTTTTCAATTGCACTTAATTTTCCTAAGATTTCTACTCATTTATTTTATGTGGGTATGTATATATATAAATGAATGCACATGGTACAAAACTAAAAATGTACACATGGAAATAAGTAATGTTGGCACCCACATTTTCCAGCCACCCAGTTTCCAAACATTGTTCATAGATTTTTGTGTATCCTTCCAGAGAACTTTGTGTATATGAATACATACATGCATACATGTATATATACACACGTAAATATATACAGAGAGAGAGAGAGAGAGCACCACTATAACGATGAGTAATCGAGGTCACCGATGTGGACAACAGGAATTCACCTCTGTGCCAGGACCCCCGAGAAACATGGAAGACAGAGAGTGTGTAGTGGGTGCTGTGAGGCACCATGCAGATTGTCCCCTGCAAGACTGAAGTACTCATTCCCCAGCTGTCTGAAGTGCCACCTGATGATGACACATAGCTGAGGTCTTCCCCAGGAATTGTCCTCAGCCAAAGTGAGCCGCCTCATTCAAGGCTACACCCCTTTGCAGGGGCAGCTCACAGCCGGTGACTGGTCTCCTTGCCTCAGTCCAAACAACCTGGAGGTGCCATCCCCGCTCCTGAGATCCCCGTCGGATTGCCTGAGTCCTGTGTCTCCACTGCATGGCAGTTCAACTTCTCCCTCTGCCCAGTCTTGCTTTCCTTACTCTCTCAGAGGACTCGCCTGCCCTGCTGCAGTGGTGCAATTCTTAAAGCTTTACCAGTGGTGGAGCATGATGCGCTACAGCTAGAAAGGACGGTAATGTAGGTGCAAAAGCTCAGACATTTGAGAGGTTGGGGAAAACAGTCATTACAACGAAAATGGAATCAGATGACTGCTGCCAAACGCCATTGATACACTGGATAAAGACAATAAAAGTCTTCACGCGATTAATTACCAATTGAAGGTGAAGTGTGAAAGCCAGACCCTCTCCTTGGCAACAGAAGATGAGAGTCCCAACTGAAGATGAGGTCCAGAGTTCATTAAAAGTGAGCTTCAGAGAAGGTTGCATTCTCAACCCCAGCAAGTCACCCATGCCAGAGTCATTGTCCTGTTTGGAAAGAATCCCAGAAAAATGATATGGGGACATCTGTATCCATGCACTTAAAACTTTTGAATCCCTGAATTTCCCTGAAATGTATGAGGGTGCAGACGTGGCCCACCACTCCCTGTTAAAGACTAGCATTTCTCCCTTGTTCGAAGATGATACAGAGGCCTCTATTTTGACAGACAGGACTTACCTCACTCGGAATCTGCCCTCATCTCCTTCCTGGCCACCAGACCAATGACTAAGGTTAATCACAACATGACCCAGTCAGAGAAAGGCAAGGCCTGCTCAAGATGATAAGGGACTACTACAGACCCAACCAAGTAGCTCCAGCTCCAGCTGCAGCTGCCATGCTAGATGTGGTCTTTGGGCTAAGCTCTAGCAAATAATGTGGTGCCAGGTACATGGCATGTGGCGACTGGGTTGGCAAATGCATTCTTTTCCATCCCTAGTAGGAAGGGGGATCAGAAAGTTTCCATTCATGTAGGGTAGACACAGTCTTTCCTCAGGACTGTGTTAATTCTCCCAACTTCTGTCGTAATACACTCTGAAGAGACATGGACAATCTGGACATTGCACAAAACCCCACAGTAGTCTGTTATATTGCAAAGCTACAGCATGTCAATTAGACCAATAAAAAAGAAGTGGTAAGTATGCTGGAGACCTTAGAAAGACACAAGCTTTACAGAGTAGGAGAAAACTATATGAAGATTCAGGGACCTGCCATATCAGTGATGTTTTTAGGGGTCTGGGGTATGTTGGGCCAACCCCCGCTAAAGCAGAGAACAACTTGTTGCATCTCATAGTTCCCACCATCCAGAAGGTTCCTAGGGTTCTTGAGGTCATATATTTCACACTTGGGGATTCTGTTCTGATCCACTTAACTAAGTGACACGGAAGCTGCCAACTTTGAGTGGGTCCCAGCGCAGGAAAGGGCTCTGCAAGCAGTTCAGGCTGCAGGGCAAGGAGCTCTGCCAATTGGTAGCATATGACCTAGAAGGTTCTATACTATTAGAAGTATCAGTGGTGGGGAAAACATGCTATTTGGCATTTTGGGTGACAAGCCCCAATAGGACAGTTAAAATATAGACCTCTAGGGTTCCAGAGCAAGGACGTGCCATCTCCAATGGAGAGTGGCATACATGTATTAACTTTAAAAACAGCTCCTGATGTGCTGCTGGGCCCTGGTAGAGATGGGAACCTGGCCAGAGGGCATCGAGGGACTGTAGGGACAGAACAGCCCATCATGAACTGGGTTCTTCAGACCCACCAATCATAATGTCAGGAGCACCACAGGTCCCAGCAGGAAGTACCACTTCCAGGATTAGGTGTGGGCAGGGCCTGTGGGCAAAAGTGAGTTACACAAGTGAGTGGGCCAAACCCCGTCCCCGTCATCCACCACTGTCACCGCTCCTGAGTTTCCACTTAACAAGCTGCCCCAAAACTGACCAGTCCAGTGAGCACAACCCAGAGACGCCAGCACTGGGAAGATGGGGAAAGGACTCGGGGCAGGGTGGACAGGCGGGCAGGAGAAGGGGGATCTTTACCATCAAAGGAGGTGAGGGCAGGAAAGGCCTTTGTTGCCCAGCCTTGAGCAGAGAAAAAGGAGTCACAGTGCCCGCCCTGACCTGCACTCTCACTTCCTGCAGCCGCAGGGCCTGGAAGATTCCACCTGCTCACTGGTCACCAGGCCTCCACCAGTCCCTCCAATCTGTCTTACACTGCCTGTCCAGGGGGCTCTTTCTAAAGCACAGCTCCGAGCACTGCCTGACCCAAAGCCCCACCATGTCCCGCACCGTGTTCTGGGTGGAGCCCAGGCCCTGTGCAAAGCTGCACAGCTCACTGTGATCTGGAGCCCCGTCTCTCGTTCCACCCCATTTTCCACCACCCTCAGCCCACTCCGCCCCTGCACATGCGCCCACACACGCACACGCACCACTTACTCTCTGTACTGCAGCCACTCTGAGCTGCTTCAGTTTCCAGAACACTCCAGCTTTTACCTTCTCTCTCTCCTCTCTGAGCCTTAGCACATGCTGTTCCTTCCACCTGAAACACTCTTCCCCACCCTCACCTAGCTAACTCCTACTTCTCCTTCAGGGCCCAACCAGTAATTTCATCTCTCCCGGGAAGCTTATCCATGGTCACCAGAGATCAGGTTAAGTGACCCCACTCATCTACTCCTACAGCCCTTTTCCTCCACCCCCAAACTCTCCATGGCACTTCATTCTGAATGGTGGGGGAGTATTATGATACCACTCTGCATTATAATTTGAAACACATCAACATTCGACTTTTTATTAGTCAGAGTTCTCCAGAGAAACAGAGCCAATAGGGTATCTGTAGATATACAGAAAGAAATTTATTATGAGAGGTTGGCTCACAAGACTGTGGGGACAGAGAAGTCCCACGATCTGTGATCTGCATGCTGGAGACCCAGGAAAGCTGATTGTGTAGTTCCAGTCCAAGCCCAAACGGCCTGAGAACTAGGGGAGCCAATGGTGTAAGTCCCAGTCTGAGTCCCAAGGTCCAAGAAACAGGGAGACCACTGGTGTAAATTCTGTTTCAAGTTCAAAGACCCTAAAACCAGGTGCACTGATGTCTGAGGGCAGGGGAAGATGGATGTCTCAGCTCAACCAGAAATAGTGGAATTCACCCTTCCTTCATCGTTTTGTTCTATTCAGGACCTCAACAGACAGGCTGATGCCCACCAGCACTAGGGAGGGAGACCTTCTTTACTCAGTCTACTGAGTCAAATGTTAATCTTTACCAGAACATCCTCCAGATACACCCAGAGATAATGTCTTATTAGCTCTCTGGGTATCCCTTAACCCAGTTAAGTTTACACACAAAATGAACCATCACTAACTTCAGCATCCTAATTCAGCCAGAATCTGCTATTTAACTTGCTATCGAACTTCACATGAATTTTAATTATTATAACTAGGCTCAAACACATCTTTATTAATCAAAATAGGAACCATTACAATCAACACATTTTTGCCAATGAGAAATAAGTTTGTTTATTCCTGTAGCATTAAAATCTGTGCTTTGGGATTCCACGAATTCTTAGAAAGCATTTTCTGCATCCTGCTGGTTGTAGAAGTGTTTTCCCTGCAAAAAGTTGTCGAGATGCTTGAAGAAGTGGTGGTCGGTTGGCGAGAGGTCAGGTGAATATGGCGGATGAGGCAAAACTTTGTTCAACTTTTGAAGCACTGGTTGTGCGACGTGCAGTCGGGCGTAGTCATGGAGAAGAATTGGGCCCTTTCTGGTGACCAATGCCGGCTGCAGGCGTTGCAGTTTTGGGTGCATCTCACCGATTTGCTGAGCAGACTTAGAGGTAATGGTTTCGCCGGGATTCAGAAAGCTGTAGTGGATCAGACCGGCAGCAGACCACCAAACAGCAACCCTGACCTTTTTTTGGTGCAAGTTTGGCTTTGGGAAGTGCTTTGGGACGTCTTCTCAATCCAGCCACTGAGCTGGTCATTGCCAGTTGTTGTATAAAATCCACTTTTTGTGGCACATCACAATTCAATTGAGAAATGGTTTGTTGTTGCGCACAATAAGAAAATACGGCACTTCAAAAACGATGATTTTTTTTTTTATTATCGGTGAGCACATGAGGCATCAGCTTATGGAGCTTTTTCACCTTTCCAATTTGCTTCACACGCCAAATGACCTTGGAATAGTCGATGTTGAGTTCTTTGGCAACTTCTTGTGTAGTTGTCAGAAGATCAGCTTTGAAGATTGCTTTTAATTGGTCGTTGTCAACTTCCAATGGCCGGCCACTGCGCTCCTCATCTTCAGAGTCTCATCCCCTTTGCAAAAGTTCTTGAACCACCACTGCACTGTACGTTCATTAGCAGTTCCTGGGCCCAAAGCGTCGTTGATGTTGCAAGTTGTCTCCACTGCTTTACAATCCATTTTGAACTCAAATAAGAAAATTGCTCAATTTTGCTTTTTGTCTAACATCATTTCCATAGTCTAAAATAAATATAAAATAAACAGCAAGTAGTAAGTTATTAGCAAAAAAATCATAATGTAAGAAATATGCATTAAATGGTGTATAACATAACAACATTTATTTAAGGATGTATTCCAATATCAAACAGCAAATTTCAACAATGCTAAAACCGCAATTACTTTCGCACTAACCTAATATAAGACATACTATTCAGGCTTATTGTTAATATCTGAATATTTACTTTTAAACACAGGTAATAATTCTAAATTTAACTTGGAATGGAAATTGCCTTGTGGACTTTATACCTTATCAGTCAGCTAAAGGGTTACGTATTGTTGCAAACATAAAATTGTGAAACACTTCATGTTATATACAAAAACAATCAAGAAAGCTCAGATAGCTAATTAAGGGAAATAAATTGAAACTTTTTGGGAGGCAATTCTTCATGAGTCTCTTGCTTTTCTGCACATCTTGGGGACAGAGGCATTGAGTATCTTTTCAAGGATGTTTGCATGTTACAAACAGCTCTGGGAGGTAGACACAGCATCTCCCTTCAGAGCAAAGGTCAGGTTTATCTAACCTCCAGTATGACAAAGAAAACGTCTTCCTCCAGGGCAAAAGTCAGGCCAGTTTCCTTCCTATTATAAAGGATTCAGTTCCCCTAACTCAGGGTTACTCAGCTGTGACACCAACTCAGGGCATGCACAGCATCCACCTGGCCCCCTCCACATCACCCCCATTGGTGAAGCTCATGATGCCTGCTGTGCTGTGAATAATAATGTCCTTTGTCTCTGACCCAGGAGTCTTGTGTCTTCTGTCAGGGTCCATGAAACAGTGCAGGCTACCTTGTTAACTTACAAGTAGGATAAAAATCTCAGACCTTTTACAGTTCTTGACAACAGTTTGTTTGAATATTAAGAGAAAGTAAGAAAGCATGTCTTAGGGCAGGTTCCTTGGGAAGCTGGCTCTGAAACTGGAGAACTCCTCTGAGGTATTCAGGCAGGGGAGGTGACCCCTGGTCTGTCTCCCCAGGACTGGGGAAGGGAGGCAGGTATAAAGCAGCCGGCGATGGGTGAATTCCCAGATGCTTCTGTCTGACCCAGCTCCTCTCCTGTTTCTAATCTGCATGCTGACCCTCTCCAAGGAGGGCTGCGATTAAACCCAGCTGAACACCAAGCCCTGGGGATGGGAACTCAACAAACTCTGCACCCCAATTAACAGGCAGATGGGGTTGTCAAGCAGGGGGATAGAGGGCTGCCCAGGACCAGGGCTCAGACCTGCCCCATGGCTGAAGACTTTAGTCAAGGGATTATGCACTATTTTTAGCCAGGTGAAATTTTTGGAAAGCAGACAGGCTCAAAATGCAGCAGAAACCTGCTTTGAATTTACAGAGCAGACCTCCGTGGGAGGGAGGGCAGAGGGGTGACTTGGGTGCCCCCTTTCCAAGCGGAGATGGAGAGAATTTGAGGAAAAGATGGGGGAGGGCCCATCCCCTCTGGACACCCACTGCGTGTCGGATACAATGCTAAGAGAAATGGCATCTCAGCGTGGCCCAAACTTCAGTGCCCATCCTGCCACCTCCATATGGAAGGACCACCTGTATTTTGGGTACTGATTACAGTTGCAAGCTCTGATCAACACGAATAACAAGAGCAATGGACTGAAACCCATCAGAGCAGTTGGCAAACTTTCTTTAAAGGGCCAGAGAATAAATATTAATATTTTGGGCTTGCGGACCGTAAGGTCTCTGTTGCAGCTACTCAGCTCTGCCATTGTAGTGCAAAAGTAGCCACAGACAATACGGAAATGAAAGTGTGTCTCTGTGTTCCAACAATACTTTTAAAAATAAGATATATTTTTCTTCCTCATAAGCTTGATGAGGCAAAAAATAAATAAATAAAATAAAACATATTTTATTCTGGATTGGGTTTGGCCCGCAGGCCCCATAGTTTGCCAGACACAAATGTCAAAGTAAAATTACAAAACACTGTAGCCTATTTTAAGTGTTAGTACTGAACAAAATTAAAGATTTTTAACCTCCACATAATGCAAGATATGCCCAAGATAAGTTTAGGACTTTTAAAAAATATCAATCCATAGAGCACTACAGGCCAGGCAGTTTGATAACAAGACAAGTTTCAAGTTTTGCCACAAAATTGTCTTCTCTTAATCTCATCAAGGTGGTTCTGGGCAGTACGTAGGGTGGCCAAATAAAACATAGGATACCCAGTTAAGTTTGATTTCAGATAAACAGTGAGTAATGTCTTAGTATAAATATATCCCATGCAACATTTGAGATTATACTTATGTTAAAAAATTATTTGTTGTTTATCTGACATGTAAATTTAATCTGATAGCCTGTATTTTTATTTGCTAAATCTGGTGATCCTAACATTATACGTCATCTCATCTGGAAAGGCTGTTGAAAGGCTACCGCTGCAGCTCTTCATGATTGCAAGGCCTGGGCCAAATGCAATTGGTGTCCTTGAACGCCCCGCCCCCCACCCCACAACAGTCTTGGAGCCAAAATAGAAAAGTCACTTTTTAAACAGACAGATCTGGGCTCATACACAAATTGTCTGGCACCGAGCGGGTACCAGAGAAATTGTAGTTTTGTTTTTTATTCATTTGCAGTTTCTTGATATGTTTTATTATCTCTTTGTAAACGCTAATACCAGTTGCATGACCTTGGCCAAGTTCTTGAATTTTTCTTGAGACTTAGTTTTCCTGTGTGTAACATGGGGGTAATGCCAGCACCTCCTTCAGGGATTTGTGATAAGAATTAAATGATCCAATGAGCATCAGGTGCTTAGCGACTAACGTGCTTTCTGTAGATTGTAACAAAGTCTATAATAACTGGTTCCAGCTTCACATTCCTTCTTCCATTAAATCCTCAAAACAATCAGAGAGTGGGTATTAAGATCCCATTTCACAAACCAGATAAACTGAGGCTCTGAGAAGTGATGTCACTCAAAAGGAAGCAGCAGCAGAGATGGGATTTGAACTGCAGTCCTGGCTGCAGGCAACTCAACGACCGACCCGCAAGGCTGGACCCTCCACACACAACCAGCAGTAAAAGGCAGACAAGGCTGCAGTCTGGCCTCGGTAGAGCTCAGACACAAGTCCCTCCATCTGCTGAGCAAGCTCCCAGCTGCCCCGCAGGTGACACTAGCCTGTAGAACCCGCACATTTTTACCTGGGGCAAGAATATTACCGCGGGCAATCGGTTCCAGCTTCGGCCAGTGGAATCAGACCACCCAGGTGTTACCTGGCTGTTGCCGAGCAGACGGAGGGAGAACTCTGCCCCATCAAGTACGCTATTGCCCTGCCCTAGACAGGAGCCCTCCCTTGTGCCATGGGGCACCAAGGCTTTCGGACCTCAGTTTCCCCTAGGCATCTTCCTGACCCACTTCTGGCCTTCCCTGACCCTGTACTTGTCCCTACCAGCCCAGGGCACACTTAAAGTCATCAGTCGATTATGTGGAATGATTTACTTAGCGCTTGTCTTCCCACTGTGCCGGAAGCCCCATGGGGGCAAGACTTCGTCTGTCCCACTGGACACTTGTTGAATGACTGACAGACTGAGGCAGCTAATATTTTTCAGGCACCGCCTACGTCCCAAGCACTTTCCCTTCGTTTTCTCATTGCATCGCCACGCCAGTTCCTTGAGGGTGGAACGAGCAGTCCCATGTTACAGATGAGGAAACTGAGGTTCCGAGCCAGCCATAGAAAGCGGTGTGATGTGCAGTTAAGAGCACGGCCTCTGCTACTCGCCGGCTGTGCAAGCTCAGACCTACTCCAAACGGCTGCTGGGGAGATTCCACGAGAGAAGGATGGAAATCGCTCTGTGAAATCTCTGAAACAAAATTATTGCCCCCTAATTGTTAGCTTTATTACTTTTGCCAAATCACACAGCTAATAAGTGCTGGTGCTGGGATCTGATTTCACTGTTCACTCGCGACAGCAGAGAGAAGCAGGACAGGAAAGGAGCAGAGCTGGGGACCCAGTCCCTGAACGGTTGTGGCCAGGCCCGATTGCACAGTGGATCTTTTCCTAAGAAGATAGGCCTGGCCTGGCTGCCCCTGACTCAGTGGAGCCGGCAGGGCTGGCAGGTGAGTGGGCCGGAAGCCCTGCCTCCAATCGCGTGCCTGACTTATGCCACCACCCGGGCTGGGGTTGGGCAGACTCTGCTAAGGACTGAAATGCGATAGGAGAGAAAAGAGATGGCCCAAGGCCTGGACCGTTCTGCCCCCCGAATAGCCATTCCTCTCTGTTCTTGCCCAAACCGAGGATGAAACCTCTGGTGTAAGAGGTGTAAGACTCACGGGAGATGAGTCCTCAGAAGGGAGCCACGGTCCCAGCATCCCAGCGGCACCTCCAGCGCAACAAGCACAGTGGGGAACATCCTGACTCAAGCCGGACACACCCAAGGTCAAACTCCAGCCTTGACCCTGGGCAAGCAGCTTCAGCCTGGGGGCCTCAGTTTTATCCACAAAATGGGTAGAAAATAAAACACATCATCCTGGGTTGCTGTGGGGGATGCAATAAAACTAGCCCAAGAAATGCACTTGGCACATAGTAGGAGCTCCACAAGTGTCAGCTGGCGTTCCCTCTGCCTTCCAGTCCCACCCCCTCTGGGTCTCTCTCGCTCTCTCTCTCCCCAGCTCATTCCAGGGCAGGAGTTGGAAGGAACGAGAAGACCATCTTGGAGGCAAGCCTTAGGCTCTGCAGAAGGGATCTAGGGCCAAACATAACATCAGATTATTAAAAATGTGGACAGTAAACACCGGCACAACTGGCCAGAACACAGTGGCCCACAGACCACAGCCCAGCTGCTGCTCATGCCCGTGGCCACACCACCTGCTGCCCCTGCATCTGGGACAGACCCAGCTCTGCAGGCACCGGGCACAGACTGGCATGTTTTTCCTAAGCTGAGCCCCAGGGACCCGGCCAAACCCTGTTCTTGTAGTGAGATGGCCTGGGGAACTGCTGACAGAGGAGGAGGCCTCCCACCCACCCGCCACCCTTGGCCATCAGACAGGCCCTGAGCAGGTGACCAGAGACCAGGCCCCACAGGGACCCTGCAAGCTCTGGCCTGATGGCACGGTGCTTGGTGCAGCATACAGACCAGGATGGGAACCCTGGCACCTCCAGTTAGCCTCTGTGTGAGCCTGGGCAAGTCACTTCTCTGAGCCCCAGGGTCCTCATCCAAAAAATGAGGATATTAGGAGCCACCCCTCTCCCCAGACTGTGAGCATTAAATGAGATAATGCATTTAAAACACAGGGCTTGGCACACTAAAAGGGGGGGCTGGGCCCCAGTGCACCCTGGCGTCCCATCCCAAGCTGGACAAGACCGACGCTGGGAACCAAGGTCCCATCATAACTGGGGACCAAGTGGTCACTGGAACAGCCACTTTGATGAGCACCCAAGGGTGAGTGGCCTGGGTGCAGGGGTAAGTGAGCGAGCATTGGAGCCAAACAGTTGAATTTGAATCCCTCTGTGATGTCATAGTGTCACTGTCTCCAGCCGAGCCCCAATAGCCCCCTCTTCGAATAGGAATATCACCTACCTTACAGCCTCACTTTCTCCTTCAAGGAATTATTGAAATCATTGTTGAGTACCTGCAATGTGTGCAGCTCTAGAGCCTGTGGGTGAATAAGGCTGGACTCCTGTCCTCGAGGCCATTGTAAAAATTCAGGAGTCGCTGTATGGATACTGCCTGGCATTTGGCAAGCGCCCAGTAAGTTGACTTTCCTACATTAATTACTGTCTGTCTCTTTCTCTCCCTTCCTTCCTGCTTCCCTCTCTCCTTTGGTGGTCCCTCCCTCCTTCCCTCCATTCCTTCCTTCCTTCTTCCTTCCTTCCTTCCCTCCCTCCCTTCCTTCTTTCCTTCCTTCCAACCTCTGTGGGTCATGTATCAGACACGGGCCCTCTGGGGATAATTACACGGAGAATGGGGAAGAGGGTTCGACCCCCTCATTCCCCAAACAGGTGCCAAGCCCCTCCTGGCAGCTGCAGACCAGGGCCTGGAAGGAAAAGACAGAGTTGGTGGCCGCAACAGGAGAAAGGGTTTAGAAAAACAACCCACTCGAGTTACCTTCTAAACGACTAAGGCTTTGGCCCCAAGACCTTCCTTACAGCCCTGAGTTCTCTGATCCTCAGCTCTGAGAGGGAAAGGAGGGGAGGGGCTGGATGACTCAGCGGCCCTTCGGGCAGAGTTTGTTCCAGCCCAGGGGCCCAGGGAAGTCCCTTTTGGGGAGGGGGAGATGTTGGTCACATACGTAAGCTGGAACTGGCCCTGGGACTCCCCACGTCACCCTAGGGTCACGACCCCACAGGGAATGGGGCTGTGGCACCCTCCCCCTGGCCAAGCCCTCCCTAGCCTGCCTGCCTGTGTCACCACCCAGCCTGGCTGAAACCCGAGCCAGAGAGATAGAGCCGGCCCAGCCAGCCAGTTATGTCTTAATGTAATTTAGCTGTAATCGCAGCGTGTTTTCCCTCGCTATAATTAGTAAAATGTGGTTGTTTTCTGCGTTCCTGGAAGATGTCTGAACTGGAGCCAGCTCCCCGTAGCTTTGCTGACAACTCTCCCAAACAGGCCCACCAGCAGCACGGTGGATTTACCAACACTTTTTTTCCCTCTTAACCTGAGTTCTCCTGATTCCTGAGTTGGGGCCTCTCCCTCCTGCCCCCTGAGGACAAACCCCAGGGTTTAGCACAGGGCTGGGCACAATATAGGTGCCCCAAAAATGTGAGTGGGTGATTGAGTGATCAAACCAACAACCCCAAAAAGGCATGTAGGGAACGAATTCCTCTTTTAGGATTTCTAAAGAAATGTGTGTGCGTGTGTGTGTGTGTGTGTGTGTGCGTGTGTTGGCAGGCATGTGTGTGTTGTGTGTTACATGTGTGTGTTGCAGGTACAGCTGTCCACATATGACAATGTGTACCCATATGTGTACCCATGAGAATGGGCACAGCCAGCTCTGTGTGGGGCTCTACCCGCTTGTGACTCTGTGCGTGTATGTCTGCTGACAGTGCTGGAGACTGCGTGAGTGTGGGGACTGTGTGTGTGGATGTGTGTGGTCACCCAGAGAGTACCAGGACTAGTCCTGAACAGTGCGATGACTGCGTGACAGAGCAAAGGACGTGGCACGCCCAACTGTCCCTGTGCTGCCATCATTGCTCACATCTCCTGCCTTGGATTAGACTTAGGCACAGTCCTTTGTCCTTTCACTCAGTCGTCAGCAAACATTACTTGGGTCCTACTATTGTCATCTGTCACTCTTGGTGGCTCTCCACTGGGTCTCTCCGTAGCTTCTCACACCCCCGCGTATTCATTCATTCAATGAACATTTGTTAAATAATTGCATAGGGTAGCCTGTGGTTTTGGGGGGGGGGGCGGATTTCCATGAAAGATCAAGATTCACATTTTTTGCCTTTGCCAAATTCTCTCCCAATGGGAAGCGTGTTTCCCATAGTAGGGCACTCGGCCGGGGGCAAGGACTCCCACACCAGTTACTGTGTGGCCTCAGGCAAGCTACTTAACCTCTCTGAGGGCAGTTCAAATGTGCTTGTTGTGGAAGTGCTCAATAAACATACATTTTTATGTTTTTAATTGTATGGGCTTTATTTTTTCAATTGATTGGCAATGCTTAGGAAGTGCCCCCACCAACCATTTCATCAGCTGAGCCCGAAATTCCACCCAAGAAACCAAGAACTGGCTGAACATTTATTTGCATCAGAGGATTCCGCATGGAAGGAATGCTGCGCTCGGGTTGGCTGAGTTCGCCTGGACCCTGGATGTCCTGATTGGCTGGGGCACAAGTGGGCGCGGCCCATTCTGCAGAGTGCACTTGGCCGTAACTCTTAAGCGACCTCAGGCCGTGGATTTGGCTTTTTACCTGGGTTATTGTTCTTTCGATCTTGTCTCAGGAAATGTCACCAAATGTCCAGCTCTATGATTTCAGCAGATGAACGCCTCCAAAGCATATCTGCCCTGACAAAAGGCGTAAATGTTGTATTTGCCCCGCGGAGGATGGCGGACCGAGGTGGGAACGTCGTGGAGTGCGGCGATGCGAGTTCCAAGGCCGTCCTCGCCCTGCCCCGGGGCCTGCGCGCGTGAGAGCCTCCAGCTCTTGCAGTGGGGCACTCTCCTGCCAAGCTCGCTTCCGGCAAGGAGCAGGCAGGGAGCCGCTTTTTTAAAACCGCGGTAAAATACAAATAAAATTTTAGCATCTTAACCATTTTTAAGTGTACAGTTCAGCAGTGTTAAGTACATTCACCCAGTTGTGCAGCCAATTGCCAGAACTCTTTTCATCTTGAAAAACTGCAACTCGTATTCACTAAGCAATAACTCCCCACTCTCCCCTCCCCCAGCCTCTGGTAACCACCATTCTTCTTTCTGTCTCCGTGAATTTGACTATTCTAAGTGCTTAATATAAGCGGAATCATGCAATATTTGTCTTTGGGCACTGGCATATTTCATTTAGCATAACATCTTCAAGTTTCATCCACATAGTAAATGTCAGAATTTCTTTCCTTTTTAAGGACCAAATAATATTCCATATACCACATTTTGCTTATCCATTCATCCATCAGTGGACATTTGGGTTGATTCCACCGCTGGCTGTTGTGAACGATGCCGCTATGAACATGGCTGTACAAATACCTGTTCAAGTTTATGCTTTCAATTACTGTGGGTTTATACCTGGAAGTGGAATTGCTGGATCATATGGAAATTCTATTTTTAATTATTTTAAAGAACTCAACATATTGTTTTCCATGGCAACTGCACCATTTTGCATTCCCAGTTTCTGCACATCCTCACCAATACTCGTTATTTCTGAGAGGCTTTTTTTTTTTTTTTTGATAGTAACCATCCTAATGAATGTGAGGTGGTATGTCATTGTGGTTTTGATTTACATTTCCCTAATGATCAGTGATGTCAACCAAGAGATCCACTGGTTTTTGTTTTTTGGGTTTTTTGTTTGTTTGTTTGTTTTGTCACCCCAGCTAGAGTGCAGTGGTGTTATCATAGCTCACTGCAACCTCAAACTCCTGGGCTCAAGCAATCCTCCTGACTCAGCCTCCCAAGTAGCTGGGACTGCAGGTGTGCACCACCACACCCAGCTATTTTTTCTATTTTTAGTAGAGACCAGGTCTCTCTCTTGCTCAAGCTGGTCTCAAACTCCTGTACTCAAGCAATCCTCACTCCTCAGTCTCCTAGAGTGCTAGGATTACTGCTGTGAGCCACCATGCCCAGCCAAGAGATTCATTTTTGAACCAGGAAACCAAATGGAGATTTTTCTCCACAGGCAGTACTATCTCTGAGACCCGAAGTGGATGTGCTTTTTTATTCATTCATTCATCACTCACTCATTCATTTACCAAACCTTAAATGCTGTGCTCAGTTCTCCACAGATATTTAGAAGAGATACAACACCAAGGCAATGACACTGAGAAAAGATACGTGAAATGACTTTATTTATTTATTTATTTATTTTGAGACAGAGTCTCACTCTGTTGCCCGGACTAGAATGCTATGGCTTCAGCCTAGCTCACAGCAACCTCAAACTCCTGGGCTCAAACAATCCTGCCTCAGCCTCCCGAGTAGCTGGGACTACAGGCATGCACTACCATGCCCGGCTAATTTTTTCTATATATATTTTTAGTTGTTCAGCTAATTTCTTTCTATTTTTAGTAGAGACAGGGTCTCACTCTTGCTCAGGTTGGTCTCGAACTCCAGACCTCAAACGATCCTCCCGCCTTGGCCTCCCAGAGTGCTAGAATAACAGGCGTGAGCCACCGCGCCCGGCCTGTGAAATGACACTTAAATGCAATATAGAGAACTACAAATGGCCATTGAGTACGTGAAAAAAAAATTCTTCACCTCACTAGTAAATCATAAAACTTGGAGATACTTAAACAAGAAGATGACTTTTCTTTTTTTGCCTCATCTTTTGGTAAAGATTTTAAAAGTTGATATTGGTACTAAGAGTATGAGAAAACAAGCCCTCACATATATTGCTAGTGAGAATGTAAACTGAATCTCCATTTTTGGAAAACAATTAAGCAAGTTCATGTCTAGAATTTATCTTAATTTAAAATTGGGGCAAACACACAAAGATGGGAATTTTGTTCTGGCATTTATAACAGCAAGTAATAAGAATACAAATGACCATCAAGAGAGAATTATTTAGTAAATAAATGATGGGATGGGATGGGGGAAGTTAGTGGCAATGAATGAGGTTTAAAACAAAATTCTGCCCTCCCCATCTGGAGGTTCCACATCCTCAAGTTCAAGAAACCACAGATCGACAGTGCAATGTTCCCAGGATACGGAGGGCCAGCTTTTTGTATCCACGAGTTCTGCAAAACCAACTGCGGGACTTGAGAATGCCTGAATTTTGGCATCCGCAGGGGTCCTGGAACCAAACTCCTCCAGATACTGAGGGACAACTGTAAACTAAAAGGCAAATTGTAGAAAAGTCTGCAGTGCATATAAGCATTAATAAATGTGTGTGTGTGTGTATAAAATAGGTATATAGACAAATATTTTGTAAAATATTCTGAGAAGATATATGCTACTCTTGATAGTGCTTCTTTTAGTTTTAAAGAGTATTTTTGCCTTCTATCTTTTGCAAGTATGCATTTTCTTTGGAATGTTTACAATGTGTTTGCTCTGCTTATATGATAATAAGAAAAAGGCATATTTTTAAAGTAAATAAAAAGCAATAAAATGAGGTAAATGACAAAATAATGGTATATTAAAATTCCAAGAGGCAGTTGTAATGTGTTGCTTCAAAACATGATGCCTAGGCTGGGCTCGGTGGCTCACGCCTGTAATCCTAACACTCTGGGAGGCCAAGGCAGGAGGATCGTTCGAGGTCAGGAGTTCGAGACCAGCCTGAGCAAGAGCAAGACCCAGTCTCTACTAAAAAATAGAAAGAAATTATCTGGACAACTAAAAATATATATAGAAAAAATTAGCCGGGCATGGTGGTGCATGCCTGTAGTCCCAGCGACTCGGGGGGCTGAGGCAGAAGGATCATTTGAGCCCAGGGGTTTGAGGTTGCTGTGAGCTAGGCTGATGCCACACACTCTAGCCCGGGCAACAGAGTGAGACTCTGTCTCCAAAAAAAAAAAAAAAATGATGCCTATAAACTGGATAAGAAATAATGTTCAAATCATGTATAAAGTAAGAGTTAACTAGCTCTAAGTGAGAACCCCAGGAGGGAAGAATCTCCAGTGTGTAAGAAATACAAACTAATGGCTTTTATTTTGGCTGGGGAGACATCTATTGTTTCTGATTTTGCTTCCATTCAAGTTGCTGTCTGTGTGCAGATACATGAAGTGCTGTTTTTAAGGGAAAATGTTTAATCTGAGGCTGGAAACGGTGGTGGAGCTTAGTCAGGATCAGGCAACTGGACAAGGGAAGAGGAAGGAGGTATAAATGGGCTGGGGCGCATGGAAGGCAGAGAGTGGGAGAAGGATGGAGGGAGAAGATCATTCTCAGTATGTTCAAGCAGGTGGACAGCTGCACCTCCCCCCCACCCCCCAGAGCTGGTGCTAGGAGAGGCTCTGGGCTGCTTGTGCTGGTGGGTCCTGCCAGGGCCACACTCTGTACATGTCAAAGAAAGTCACAAGGGAGTTCTAAGAGACTCCCTCCAAGTGAATCCCAGAAGTTCTCATTTCCCAAACGGGGGTCTCCCCAGGTCTCCACCCCTTTCCCCCATATTAAGAGTTTACTGACTCCCCAGTCCTCAGAATAATGCCCAAACTGCCCTAGCCTGACATTCAAAGTCTTCACAGTGTGGCCAGCCCTACCCAGACTCATCTCCTGACACTGCTGCTGCAGCCACACCAGACTCCTTGAATGTTCCAGAGCTTCTCATCAGTCCCCTCTGCCTGGAAGTCTTCCCCGTACCCTGGGGTGAACTTGCAAATTCCTTCCTCTGGGCTTGGACAGAAACTTCTACCATATTGTCCAGTGACTTGAGGGCATTGTATCTGCCTTCTCCCCACTCCTTAGCCCCTGAGGTCAGGGACCCACGGCAGGATGTGCAAGAAACATGTTTCGTGGCTTGGAGTCACTCTCCAGTCCCTGTCTCTTCCGTGTACCCCCACAGAACCCCTATCCGTGGCCATCACCACCACAGGCCTGCAGACTACAGGCTTCAGCATGTGGCAGAGAGGAGAGAGGATGCACCAAATGACACAGGCACCAGATCACAGCCCCTGCGTGCTTGCCGTGTGCCAGGGACATTCTAAATACTGTACTCATTTCATCTTCATTAGGAACTTCATAAAGTCGGCACCACTATGATCCCCTGTTTACCCGTGATGAAATGGGGGCTGCATAGGGTCTTTGCCCAAAATCATGCAGGTGGGGACAGGTCAAGCCAGGGGTCCAACACCACAGCTCGCATTCCTGAGCACAAGACTCCATTAAGTGACAGAATAACTCGAAGATCTTATTTCTTGTCACACTGTGTGAAATGATGCTAGAGCACGTCTGGAAGGATCATTGTGAGGGAAAGGCTATGAAATATTTGAGAAGGAAGAAGCATTGGAGGGGAAGGTTAAATATTATCTGTGCATTGTAGAGTCACGACACTTAAAATTACAGAGTCTAATCTCATAGGCAGGTTTTCATAAGAATCAAAGCATATAAGGAAGATGTCATTCGACCTCTGCAGCACCTTGCAAGATAGGTAGGGTGGGTGTTCTTACCAGTATCAGCATCACTTTTATGGCATGACAATCAGACCCCCTGAGGGGAAAGTGTCTGAAGTCATGGGGGGAGGAGGAACCCTGGGCAAGGGAACTTGAGAGCAGAGATAACTCATTTTCCTTTGGAGGCTGGAGTCAGCAACAGCCGCCACCACGGCACCCTAAGGCACATCTCTGGGGTTCACCACAATACCCCACCATTCCCTATTGCCCTGCACTTGGCCCCCTCTCTCATTTACCTTGCCCACCTGGCCCTGCATCCTGTGAGCTTGTGGCCCCTATGCTGTTGGCCTCACCTGTCCCTGATCTGCCTTTGTCTCTCTAACAGGGGTGTGACTCCTTGAGAGCAAAGCTGCACCTACCTCTGTCTCTCCAGGCTGAGCCCTGTGCTGGCTCATAGCTGGTGCTCAACAAATGACTAGTTGAGAAAATACCTCAAAGCTCCTCTTCCTACAGGAGGCCAAGACAAAGTATCTGTAGCCCCCAAAGGACAGTGGGCACATTTCTGTCTTCCCTCCTCCCAGTTCCCCTGGATACTGGAAGGCCCACATCTCATCTTCCAGCAAGAAGAGAAATACAGCTCTCTGTATTAGTTAGGGGAAACTAGGCCCTCTAACAGATGGTCCTCACTCCTCAATGGCTTAACACAATAAAAGTTTTTTTTCCTTCCCATGCTCCTGGCCAGGCAGCCCTCCATGTGGTCATTCAGGGCCTAAGCCTCTTCCATGTGTGCTTCCACCCTCCTCCAGGCCCTGAGTTCTACCTTCTCAGTCAGTGGCCAAGAAAAAGGGGGGCTCATGGGAGGTTTTTAAGGACCAGGCCCAGAAGCAACATGAATCATTTCCACCACATTCCACAGCTTGGAAATCAGGCATATGGCCACACCTAACTGGAAGGAAGAAAAGGGAGAACAATCTCTCCATGTGGCCAGGAAGAACAGAGAACGTGGAGATGGATGAACATCTAGCTCTCTCTGCCAAGCCCTCCTTGCCCTTCATTTCTGCTCAGAAGGAATCCTAGGGAAGTGCTCTAAATTCACAGAGACTGTGTCCTTTCAAGAGCAAGAAGCTAAGAAGGAAATGATTTTCTAATCTCATTCTCAGTTTTACTTGGTGATTCTTCCCAGGTACTGTTTCAGTTATCTATTGCTGCTATATAACAAATCACCACAAAACTGATGTCTTAAAACAACAATCTAGGCTGGGCTCAGCTGTGTGGTTCTTCTGCTCCACATAGTGCCTGCTGAGTCTGGAACACCAGAAATGGCTTCCTCACTCACACATCTTCCACATCAACACCTAGGGTGTTAGAACAGCTGGCTATCTCTCTCTGTCTTTCCACATGATGTCTCCAGCAGGGTAGCCAGAACTCTTTATATGGTACCTCCAAGGGCAAGAGTTCCAAGAAAACAAGCCCCAGTGTGCAAGTATTTATTAAGCATCTGAATGCATCATGTTCACTAATGTTCCAATGAACAAAGCAAGTCAGATGGCTAAGCCCTGAGTCAATGTAAGAAAGGACTATACAAGGGCATGCATACCAGATGTGCTTCATTGCAATATAACAGTCTACCGCAGATACTTCAGCACAGCAGAATAGAACAATGTGGGATCTTTGAACCCAACTGACCTGGGTACAAATCCCAGCACTGCCACTTATCAGCTGGACAACCTTGTACATGCCACTCAACCTCTCGGAGCATCTATTTACTCATCTGCGTAAAGGAGATGAAAGCACAAGAGTACCTACCTCACAGCGTTATTGTAAGAATTCAGTGTGATCATGCTTAGCACTGGTCCTGGTCCCCACTAAGTGCTCCATACACATTATTAGTTCCTGTGTCCCCATCCCCAGCTAAACCCACTTGACAATGCTCCCCCACTGCAGGAAATTTGTTGTACATACTGCAGCTACACTTGATTTTCCCAACATCACTGTGAACATCAGAAAATTCCAGAGATTTGACACCTACAAAAGTGGATCCCAGGCAAAACCTGGATAAGGAATTCACTCCATTACACTGAAAAAGAACCTCATATGGTGCAAGAACCACATCTCACCCTAATGTTCCCAAGCTGCACAAGCTGTCATGAGACCACTGATTCAATTCACATGACTGCAGACAACTGACTCAGAAGGTGGTTTGGGACTGCATGCTGCTCAGAGCTGAAGTAAGGGACTCTTGTTTGATATGGCTTGGGGAGGGATGGATAGAGATTATGGGATCCCAAATATCTATCCCACAAGCCATCCCTTGACTGCCACTGCCTATGACAGCCATGTATCCCAGAGTCCCCAGTCAGGGTGGAAGTCTCTTCATCAGGGGAAAGATATTCTTTGCCCAGTCACTGATGCCAAGGATTAAAGCATCTACCCTGGTGGTGGGATCCAGAGAGGACCTTGCCCCTACCTCAAAGTCAGTGCCACATGTAGAGTGAGCAGGCAGTGGGCTGTAGGCCAAGAGGCCTGGGTTCTTCCGCTCCAGCCTGAACCAGCTCTGGGCCCATGGGCAAGTCCCTGCTCCTCTCTGGGCCTGGAGACAGATGCATTCCATCAACAGTTTTCCAACTGTGGGCTGCTTGCACCACTTTTATCTCTTAAATGTTGGGATTCTGAAGAAGATTCATCTAAAGGGAGAGAGGCAGCATAGTGCAGAATTTAAGGGTCACAAGCTCCACAGGCAAACAGACCTGGGTTCAAATGAGTAAGCTTGGGCAAACAGTTTACCTCGCTGAACCTCCATCTCCCCATCTGTGAAATGGAAATAATACCAGAACATATGCCCATTGGGTTGTTCCAAGTATTAGGTGAGATCATGTATCAGAACACTTGATATTGTGCCTGGCACATGGTGAGTGCTGCATGGATGTAACCAACTTTTATAATTTTTAAAAGAACCTGCTCAGTGTTTTTTAAAGATTGCAACCCTTTGCTTTGGTGGTCTCTGGTCATGTCAGTCTTGGCCCCCACCTCTAGTTCCCATCCCAGCCATCATCCCCCACCATGACAGCTGATGCCGGGGACCACCGGGCCTGGGATTGACCCTGCTTGGACATGGACGCTGGGTCCAGCTCTGGGTGACCTTGGGTGAGTCATTTCACTTCTCCAGACCTCAGTTTTGTTATCTGTTAAGTGGGGATGATGGCACTTTCTACCTGCTAGGGTGTGGTAGGGATTAGTACAGCATCTGACACGTAATAAACACTCAATAACTGCTGTTATCAGTAACTTTAGCTGGGGTAAACATTTTTTGGTTGTTTTCTTAATCATGTTTGGGGGTGGTGGGCGCCCTCTAGTGGTGGAGCCCCAGCTGGTGGGGGGCTCCTCAGCCTTTGGCCTGGGGGGAGGAGGGTGGTGAAGGGAGGGCAGTTGGGCCTAGATCTTAGAGGTGGACCTTCTCGGGACTGGGGGTGAGTTCCAACCCAAGGCCACCACAGCGGGGTCTGGAAACAGCGATCTGTCAGCTGGCTTGGCAGGGAGGGCAGAGAAGGAAGTTCTGGTTTAGACCCCGGGTAACTTCTCTGCAAAGAAGAAACGAGCAGCACCCGCCATGGAGCTAGGAGACAGGCATGAGAGGGTACCCAGGCAGTTCTCATGCTGCCTGCTATTGCCAGACGCACCTCGCCGTCATCCTCCCGCTGCCTCGTACAGATGGAAAAATGAGGCCCACCGAGGTAAAGAAAGGGACTCACATCCAAGACAGAGTACAGGCCCACACCCGGACTCCAGCTCCAGTGCTCTCTGCCCCACACTGCAAGGTCATCTTGGCCAGGCCAGGCGATGGGAAGCAGAGGACATTTCATTGAATCATAGTGAAGTTTCGAAGAAGGGGGAATTGCAGCAGGCGGAGTTCCCAGGGCTGGAGCCCTGCCCAGCCGGTCCCAGAGCTCAGGGAGGGTGGGAATGACGCAGCCGGCCCTGGCGGTCTCAGGAGCACCATTCGCCGGGAATCTGCCGCAGCGGCGGCCAGCAGGGCTGCAGAGGCTCTGGGAAGGATGGCCGAGCCGCCGGTGGCCCAGGCTGACTCCGCAGGAGCTCTGCTCCGGGGCAGAATCCGAGAGGACGCGCCCACCCTCGCACTCACACACGCGGGAAGGCCGTGGGCCCGGCAGGGGCAACAGAAGCCTCGTCAGCAAGGAAGGGGTCAGCCTGGAGCAGGGAAATCCCTGAAGATCCGTGAGAGGGGGTGGCTACGAGCAGGAGGCCAGGCCCAGCTGTGGGCCGAGGCCGAGGGCCGGAGGCTGTGGACAGAGCCAGCTCACTTCCCCGCTCGGACGGGTCCCTTTCCTGTCCTCCAACCTGGGAGGCCTTGCCGGCGATGTGTCCTCAAAGCTTTCTCACGAATTACAGCTCAGCTGAGACTCACAAGGCCTTTGTCGGATCATCCCAACCTACAGATGAGGAAGCTGAGGCTCAGGGAGGGGCAGGAGCTGCAGGCCTGTGGGGCCATCCCTACCCAGCCTGGCCGTCAGCCCCCTTGGACATCCTGAGAGCCCCAGAGTGACGCTAGTGGGCGGGGAGAGGAAATCTGGTCGGCCACCGGCCTCCAGGACCCTGGTGCAATGCCAGCACTAGCCCCTGCCCAGGAGCCACCAGGCCAGCCCCTGGGTCCCCGTGGCCGTGCACTCCCAGGGCTAGGTGCAGAAGGAAGCAGTGTGTGGTGACAGAGAGGAAGCAGGCTTTAGCACTTGGACCTGAGTTCAAATCCTGGCTCTGCTGTGTATTTACTGTGTGACCTTGGTCATGTCACTTAAATCGTAGCTACCCAGTGTCCTGAACTGACAGAAATGCATACTATCTTCTGCACATGGCATTTCTGGTAAAAATAACAACTGCCATTTATTGTGCCCTTTGGGGCCAGATACTGTTCTAATCACATTAGCGCATTAGCTGGTGTATTCCTTTCAGCAGTCCCCTGGTGTGGTTTTACTGGTAGCTCCATCTGCAGATGAGGAAACTGAGAAACAGCCAGGAATAGGCAGAGCGGGGATTTGAACTCAGCCTGTCTGGCCCCTGAATCCTAAGCTACACTGCCCATTCATAACATATGAAAAGTACATCCAAGACGTCAGATGCACTACGGGGCTGGGAATTTTGGGTTGAGTGGAGCGGCGAGGCTCAGAGACCAGACTGACCAGGGAGTGCCTACCCCTACTGGGGTCCACTGGGACCAAGCAGATACGAGTCCACTCCGCTGGGAGACCAAGGGGAAACCGAGTCAGGGAAGGCTATGGTTGTGGTCTGGGGTCCCAGCTCACAGCCTCAACCTGGTCCCTTCATCAGATCATGTGCTCCGCAGTGGTCACCGAGGTGCTCTCTGGGCCAGGCTCGGGACTGGACACTCAGCACGAGGCAGACGAGGGCCCAACCTCGCAGCCCCTCGAGGGCAGGAGGCCCTGCCAGACGCCGTGGCAGTGGGGAGGTGGGAGACCAGGCCATCTGTCTGGTAGGGTGGACTCCCTGCCTGGTGGGAAGCCACTGGGCCTGGATCCCAGGGCGGAGGGGCTGCGATCTCCCAGTGCCCCTCCCAGCCCGGGAGCTGCCCCTTTAAGGAGAGATGGGGTGAGGCTGTTTCTCGCAGTGTGCCCCCTCCAGCTGCAGCTGCAAGACTCCTGGCTTTCACACCCAGGCTGAGCCGGGGATGGGGATCCTGAGCCCCCTGCTCCTCCCTTGACCTCCCAGCCACCTCTCAGCCCACCCCAGCCCAAGGTCCCCGTGCCTTGGTCCCAGCCCCTCAGCGCCCCAGTCATCCCACCCGCTCTTGATCTGTTCCCTGGCTGGGACTCCTGGCTGGGGCTGCACGGCCCTTCCCTTCCCACTCCGTGCTTGGCAGAGGGGTGAGTGTCTGTTCTTGAGAGGGGCCCAGGGGGCCGGCCTAGGCCAGTGAGAGGAAAGGGGGGTGGAAGGCAGGGCTGTCTAAAGGGAACCCCCTTTCCCAAGAAGCCAGCTCCGCCCACCGTGGGGGTGTGGGACGAGGGCAGGCAGACAAGGCACCGGCTGGAGAGCATTTGTGTGCACAGAAGACTGAAGCGAACGGTGCGGCTCTAGAAGAGCTCATTAACCAGGGAGAGGCCAGACTCCTGCAAGGACAGAAAGACCCTGTCTGCCTGGGCAGGCTTAGCCTTCAGCGGGAGAAGGGCACATGACCGTGCGTCCCGGAGAGCACCTACCTTGCCCCGGGCGCCACGCTGGGCACTTTACAGGTCTGATGCCAGCCCACACCTGTACCTGCCCCCCTTCCCACCTGAAGCTCTCTCCCAACTAGGAGAATGAGTTAGAACCTGGGCTTGGGAGTTGGACAGATGCTGGGTTCAAATCCTGACCCCACCGTTTGCCACCTGTGTGACCGTGTGACCTTGAACATGTCATGTCACCTCTCTGGGCCTTAGTTTCCTCATCTGTAAAATGGTGGTAACAGTACCCAACTAGGGGGCTGCTGAGTGAATTGGGCATTAGGGGTGCTCAGTCGGTGCATGTTCCTCCCCATAGGTCTGCCTGCCCTGCACCCCCGCCCGAGTCTCATGGTCCCAGTGGAGGCCCAGGTGCAGTGGGGAAGTCCCTCCCCTCGGCTCTGCCATGCTCCTGCCTGTGTGCAGCAGATGTCAGCAGAGGATGCACAGAGCCCTGATGTGGCCTCTTGCAGAAAGAACTGCAGACTCTCGCCACCAAGGCTCCGTGGGACCCACCCCAAGGCACCCCTGCACTGTCACCCACTGGCATCAAAGTGAGGTAGAGAGGGGCCACTGAGAAGTGGGTGGTCCTTCCAGATCTGCGCCAGAGGCCCAGGGTCCAGCCGGTGCCTGCCACTCCTTAGCAGAGTGGCCTTTGCCCTCCTGAGCCTTGTTTTCTGTCTATGAGGTAGAGTGCACAGGAAGGTCCCCAGAGACTCCAGGGTGACAGCGCTCAGGCCCAGGCTGAGCAAAGCCAAGGGGATGCAAATGCAGCCCTCAAGGCTGCCCTCACCTTTGTTTGCTTTATTGAGTAAAAGAAAATACTTTGAACATTTAATGGGGACTTGGGGAGGGGAGGAGGGGTCAGGGCGAGGCTTCATCCAAGAGAAACAGCCTCCAAGGAGCAGCCAGCCAAGAAAATCCAAGGAGCTAGAGAGAAGGCAGAGCAGCCGAGGGGAAGAGACCTTCCCCGGTAGTGAGCAAGGTAGCCCCTGCCCCGCCTGCCCATCCGTGCCTCCTTTCCTGCTGCCCCCAGGGGCCACCCAGGACCCCCAGCTCACCTGTACTCCCCCTTGGGCAAGTTCATTTATTCCTTCATGCACTCATTGACTCATTCATTCATTCATTCTCCCAGGCAGTCACTTTTCTGTTCATTCCCTCTTTCATTCATTCCTTCCCTGGTTCATTCATTCACTCACTGAGGCACTTGCTCAAAGGTGAACTGCCCTCAAGGCGTTCTGGGGTTAGTACAGGACAATGGCCCAGGCAGGGAGATTGCCAGGAGCCTGCCGGGGCTGTAGGAAGCCAGTGGGTGCTCACAGATTAGCAAGAAGCGCTGTTTCCCTAAGGTGAGTGCAGGGCGCCAGGCGGTGCAGGCAGAGGGGAGGACAGTCCAGGAAAATGGCCCAGAGGTGGGTGAGAGCCACTGTGTTTCAGAAGGGGACCAGGAGACCAGGGCAGGCGAACCCCAGTCCCAGCAGGGCACGTCTCAGGGTCCCCCGGGGCTGCTGTGGGCCTTCCCCATTGCCAGGCCAGGATCCCCTGGAATTCCCCAGCATTCTCTGTGGGCCCTTTCTCCAAGCTTCCCTGGGGACTTAAGCCAGAATCCTGCTGGGAGCCCTCCCATCCCCTGGCGGGAGAGGGGGGCGGGGGACACGAGGGCACCTATCCCCTGCACCCACAGGAAACCCAGCACTTCCTACCATCTGGGTCTGGGTCGCTGATGTGAAAATCTTCCTCTGGGCTCCAGTCTTCAGAGGCTGCAAGTCTTGAAATTCAAGCTTGGAGATTGCCAAAGCAGCTGGAAAACCACTGAGTATTTTTCTGAAGGAGCAGGAGAGGTAGAAGTTGAAGGGAGAAAAGCAGAGGACCTGGAAAATGAGCGAAGCTGGCCCCGAGTTGGTTCCTGTGGCGCTGTGAGCCCAATGCCTGCCCCGGCAGAGAGAGCTCTCAGGTGGGGTCCCTGGGGATTCCAGGGGCACCCTTAGGGTACGGCCTGGCTCCTCCACATTGGGGACTTGTCCCCAGGCCATGTTTCCACCCTGAGGGGTCCTTTCCACCAAACCGGTGTGTGACTATCCACCAGGGAAGTCACTCACGCCCTTTGCCTCAATTTAGCACCTGAAAGCATTAAAAACTCCCAGGTGACCACTCCCGCTGGGGGTGCTGGCTGTGACCCAGAACTCCAGGGGAAAGGACTGAGATGGTAACCAGCTCTCTACTTACTCCTCAAGCACAGCAGCAAGAGGAGGTTCTGAATTCAAAGGCCATCTCCGCCCCTACCGAGTGATCTGGGTGTAGTCAAGCAACCTCTCTGGATTTCAGAGTAAAGAGGGGCAACAGTAGCTATAATAATAATAAGCGTTATAGTTTTCAAGTGCTTAGTTCTTGCCAGGCTCTAGGCTCAACATACGACTTCATTTAAGCCGCCAATTCTATGAAGCAGGTACTTCTATTATTGCCGTTTACAGATTAAGAAACTAAGCACAGAGAGGTTAAGTAACTTGCCCAAGGTGACCCAAGCACAAGGGAAAAAAGGATTCCAACTCACCCACACCAACTCCACAGCTTGCAGACTTAATTATTATGCTGCATCTTGCAGTGTTTTCGTGCATTCATTGAACAAATAAAGAACATCTTCTTGCGCTGGCACTGGACGTAGAGAAATAAATCTTGTATCTGCTTTCAAGGAGCTACCTACTCAGTGGGTGAGACAAATAAGTAACCAAATAGAATGCGACGTGACTGTTGTTGTAATAGGTGAATTATAAGATGCTGGGTGTATTAGTCAGGCTATTTAATGCAAGCTGCTTTAACAACTAAGCCCAGCATCTCAATGGCTTACCAAGACATTTCATGGTGCAACGCATTGGCAAGGGCTGCTGCTCCACACGGCCACTGTATGATCAGGCCTCCTTGGAGCCTTCTGCTGGAATCCTCTACTGGGTGTCAGTCGACAAGCAAGAGAGAGACGTCAGGGAGGACTACACGGAACATGTTATGACCTGACCCAGAAATCACATGCCTCACCTGCCCATATTGTTTGGCTAGAACCAGTCACACTGCCCTCTTGGCTGCAAGGCAGGCTGGGAATTGAGGAGATAACAGTGGTGAGTATCTAGTGAGTATCTGCCACAATGTGGGAGACAAAGGGGAAAGTGACCCCATCTGGTTGAACAGAGATGCCTCCAAGAAGTAAGAATGAAACTGGGTCTGGTGGTGACAGGGGCAGTGGAAAGCACATTCCAGGGTGACCTGAAGTGGGTCTGGGGTTCGGCTAATCGCAATCAGTAACAAAGAGCTTACCCTCAGAGTCTGTCTCTCTGGAGGCAGTTAGAGAGGTATTAATAGAATTCGGGAAAGTGCTATGGACACAGAACCTGAGCTGCAGTCCCAGCTCAGTTCACTGTGTGAGCGTGGGCAGACCTGCCACTCACCAAGCTCAGTGTCTTCATCTGTAAAATGGGGATTCAAACATTAACTTGGAGGTTAGAGGTAGAGCCAGACACGCACAGCAGGCGGTCAGTAAATGGTGACTATCCTTGCTGTTGGTGCTCCCTAAATCCACACTCCTTAGCCCAGGGTGTTCCTCAGCCTATTTTCTGATTCCCACCACTTCCCAGTCCTGAAGGCTCCAGGGGAAGGGGGAGGGAAAACTCCCTCCATCTAGAGGCTGAACGCCTGGCCCAAGCGGGATCTTCTCACCGAGTGACTTGAAGACCCAAGACTTTCCCATCCCAAACTGTCAGAACTGCAAGGCACCTTAAAGGTCATTTGGGCTATTATCTGAGAGATGGAAAAACTGAGAAACTGAGGTCCAGAAAAAAGTAGGAATTCTTCCCAAGGCCCCACAGTCCCAAAAACATGACTAGCAAATAGGTTGCACCTCATGTGACCCATTGGTTGTGGCTGCCTGGAGGACAACGGTGAGATTTCTGGGGCTTTCTCTGGGCTCAGTGGAAAAGAATACCAGAATCAATCAGTCACGCCAGCCATGGGTGGGTCTGAGAGGATATACAGTAGGTAACATCTACATTACTGCAGCAGATGATGAAAAAATGCATTGGTCCTCCTCACCAACCTCTGCTTTCTCCCTAAAAAGTTAAGCAACATTCACAGAAGGTAGTTCCAAAACATGATCAAAAATACTTAAGGGACAAAAACCTAATGTCCAAAAAAAAAGTGAAATCACTTAATAAAAACTAGAGTGTAGACCCTACAGCAACTGTAACTCTTAACCACCCCCGAGGCACAATAACCTGGGGCTCCGGGAAGTGGCTCCAGGTCCTAAATTGCAGTAGACATTTGAGTTTGCTGTTTCCCCTTCCTGACAATGTCCCGGTTTCTCCTGAGGAATTGCCTGTTTCCCACTGCGCACAGTTTATTGTGTCTTTTCCAGTCCGCCCCCCACCCCACCTAACCCTGGAATTTGAACCTTAAGCAAAGAGACCAGAAGTAGTTGAGTCTTGGTGCCCAGCTGTCCAGGCTCGGGATGAAGGGGTGGCCCCCTCATCACAGATGTTTTCACACAGCACTATCACTGTCTGTGTCACTTTCGAGACAGTATGTTCCTTCGAGACAGTATGACCCTATCTTGGTCACTGATGAATTTCCAAAGCTTAGCAAGCTGCCTGCATGTAGCAGGCATTCAGTAATTTTTATTGTTCTTGAATTAATTAATTAATAAATATAAGAAAACATGTAAGTTCTGAATCAGAGGACAGAATTTAAATACTAGCTCTGCTTCTCACTAGCCACGTGACTTTGGGCAAGCCCATTACCTCTCTGAGCCTCAGTTCTCTCATGTATAAAATGGACACGATTACACACACCTCCCAGGATTGTTGACAGGTTTAAATGAGATAATGAATGTGAGAGTACTTTGTTGACTGTAACTGATGTGCAGAGGACAATTACTCTCATCACCAAGGTAGGGAAAAGGTTGATGATAAGTGTGGATGTACCAATAACTAGCTCCTCCTCAGCAGACAATTAGATGAGAATGAAGCAGGTGTTTTCTTTGTCCAAAAAGTTTATGATTCAATGTCTATATCAAGTTGAAAGTCCCAGAAAACTTAATTCAAAACAGCTTAATCAATAAGGAGAATATGTTGAATCTGTCTTAATCAAGACACTGGAAAATTTTGGGGACTGGCTTCAGGTAAGGTTTGATCCAGTAGCTTAAATGAGATCACCGAAGATCCAGTTTCTAAGCACCAAGGAGTCAGTGGCTAAACACTTATTGGTGGCTCAGTTACTGAGCACATGGTTAGAACCTAGGACATTTTTGTTGAAAAAAATAAACAAAATTGTCCTTAATCTGACATGCAGAACAAATATAAATTTTGATGACTCAGGATTCAAGGTCTTTGGTTGCATGCAACAGAAACTAACTTAAGCAAAAAAAAAAAAAAATAGTGTCTTGGAAGAAGTGATAGGGAGCCTTGAAAATGGACGGGAATCAATGATTGGCAGGGCCAGGTCAGGAAAGGCTTTGTAAGCCATGAAGAGTCCCAAGGTCAATGGGAAAGTGTGGAGGAATTTAATAAGGCAGGAGAGTGACATGCTGCTATCTGCATTTGAGAGAAATCCCTGGCTGCAGCCTGTAGGAAAGGTGGAGGGCAGAGACAGGGCAAAAGGGGACTGGAGGTGAGGTTGCTGCTGCGGTCCAGGTGAGAGGTGACGGACACCCAGATGGGCATGGTCATGTAGAGCTGGGGAAGGACTTGAGAAATGCTAATAAAGGGGAATCCACAGGATATGGAGATTGGATGTGCCAAGAGTCAAGAATGACCCTCGGGTTCCAAGCCTGGCAGCTGGGTGGGCAATGGCACCACTCACTGAAATGGGGGACTTGCAGAAAGGATGGCTTCTCCCCATTGGGTCTTGAGTGGGGCTGGTACAGCCGGAGCCATTTGTCCTGCAGAAGGCCTAGGCCAGGCAGCCAGCCCAGGGAACTGGCCTGGGAGAGACAGGCTAGAGAAGGAGGACCAGTTTGGTATCAGACGTCAGGGTAATTCCAAACTCTTTCGGGTACAGAGTTGAGACTCCAGAGCCAAGTTCTGGGATGCTCTTTGCCTCTGGCTTCCTGCCATAGGCATCATCTGCAGAGAATATTCAAAGACATAAACATGATGATTTCATCAAGGTCCGCGTGTTAGGGGACACATGTGCAGGCGATGGCAGCCCATCAAACCGTGGAAATTCTGACCCAGGAGGTTGAGACACAACAATGTGGAGGCTTCCCTCCCCCGCATCCCCTCTGGCCCGGGCCCAGTTCTCAAAAGTGGTTAATTAATGTAATGAATTATGACAAACGTGGATGGCGCCTCTGATTTGCTGACAGCTGATACAAACAGAGGTAGTGGCCAAGAATCCCAATGCGTACATTACACACACACACCACCACCACACACAACTCCACCAAAAATAGCTTGCAAATGGGTGTGTAATTCAGTGACTTTTCCATCTGTACTGGAACATGGCAAGAAACAACTGCTGCTGCAGCAAAGGGTAAATGGAAGAGTTGGAAATAAGTTGTCTCCCTATTTTTTTTTTTTATTATAAAGTCTTTCTTCTTCTCATCACTGCATCTCTCTATGACACACAGGGTTTTAGCCAACCCTGCATTCTATGAAGGAAGGAAGGGATTCACATTCACCAAGGACCTACTGTGTGCTGGGGCTTTACATACCGAGTCAGAACTCTTTTGGTTGTAAGCAACAGAACTCCAATTGAATCAGCATATGGGGAAAACAAAAGCAGGTGGATGTGGGAAGGACCTGGAAATATTTCATATAATCAAACAAAAATTGAATACCCACTGGGTGCAATGGCTCACACCTGTAATCCCAACACTTTGGGAGGGCATGACAGGAGGATCACTTGAGCCTGTGAGTTCAAGGCTGCAGTGAGCTATGATCGTGACACTGCTCTCCATCCTGGGTGACAGAGAGAGACCCTGTCTCAAAAAGAAAATTGAATACCCAAATTGTAAGAAGGACAAGGAGAGGCCGGGCACAGTGGCCTATGCCTGTAATCCTAGCACTCTGGGAGGCTGAGGCAGGAGGATGGCTTGAGATCAGGAGTTCGAGACGAACCTGAGCAAAAGCATGACCCCGTCTCTACTAAAAATGGAAAAATTAGCTGGATGTCATGGTGCACACCTGTAATCCAGCTACTATAGTCTCAGCTACTTGGCTGAGGCAGGAGGATCCCCTGAGCCCAGGAGTTTGAGGTTGCTGTGAGCTAGGATGATGCCACTGCACTCTAGCCTGGGTGACAGAGCGAGACTCTGTCTCAAAAAATAAGAAAATAAAAAAGAACAAGAAGGAAAAGGAGATAGCTAGAGCCAGTGACTCAAACTCCACTAGAGCTGAGTGTCCAGTCTCTCTCTTCTCTCAACATTTTATGTTTATATGCATGTCTGTCTATCCATATATCTATATAGTTGATTCTCATTATTTAGATTCTGTATTTGTAAATTTGCTTGCTCACTAAAATTTCATTGCAACCACTAAATAAATATTTACGGTACTTTCATGGTCATTCACGCACATGCGCAGAGTGGTGAAAAATGTTGGAGTCACTCAATGTACATTTTCCCAACTAAGGTCAAACCAGGTGATGCTCTACCTTCTTATTTCAGCTCTCATTTTGTAAGCAAGTGTCCTTTTCTCAGTCCATTCAGTGCCACGTTTTTCTCACTTTTGTGCTGGATAAGCTTCTCCCAGGCAGGAGTTATAGTGCTGCTGGCCACCCGCTCAGTGTTAATTGATCAACAATATATATAGAATAAGGTGTCTAAACAAACAACCAGGTTATGTACTGATCAGTTGGTGAAAATACTGTGGCCAGAAGCTCAAAGGAACCTAACCCTGTGGTTCCCCTGGGAGCAATGGTTGGGTGTTCACCAATTTCATTTGTGGCAACTTTATAGAAGGTAATGACCACCATTAACAAAAATCAACTGTATCTCCTATTTCTCCCTGTCCTGGCCCACCCCCCTCCCTCCAGCCCATGTCTGGGGGAGGGCAAGGAACAGGCGTCCAACAGCTCCCAAGCCTCAAGCCTTTCATGTTTGAAAGATCCCAGACCAATTGACTGTAGTGGGAGTGGGGAAGGTTGTATATATATTAATACATGGTGCCTCCCAGTGAAAACACATAAAATTCAGGAACAGCAGTTCCTAAAAGAACAGAAGCTTGTTCTCACATGACTGGAAGAAGGACCGAGACAGACATGTCGCTCATTCACACACACATGCTCGTGCACACACACACACACGCACATATTTATTTAATTCTCATCGCACAGGTTTTACTATATCCACATACCACCTGCAACATTAACAACTAGTTTTTCTTCAATTAACTATTTCTTTGCTTAAAAGAATTTAAAAGGAAAACTTCTATTTCTACCCTCATATTTGAAACTGTCAAGTTAAACTCATCATGTTAATATAAAAAACAAATGTTAGACCACAAACCATCTGAAACCCTCTCACCTGAAACTGACCATATATTTAGAAACACAGGTTTATGTTTTATTCTCTGTCCTCAGGGTGGGGGCTCTGTTCAGAGAGGGCCGTACTTCATTCATGTCAGCCCGGCACAGGGACTGGTGCGGAGCACTCAAGAGACATTGATCCCCAGGCTCAGGCTGCTGCCACCTGCATTTCCCTCCTAGGTATTAATGCATTTGTAGAGGAGACTGCTTGAAGAAGAGGAGCCCCTCAAGAGGAAGGGAGGGGGAGGGAGGGAGAGAGAGAGGGGAAGGGGTGCTGCCTAATTGCCTGAACCCTATGTGACCTCTTCTCAGAACCAGACCTACCATCAACTTACTGTACTCCCCGTACGTACTTTCCCTATTTTCTTTCTTTTTCTTTTTCTTTCTTTTTTTTTTTTTTAGAGACAGGGTCTCACTCTGTCGCCCAGGCTGGAGTACAGTGGCCCAAGCATAGCTCACTGCAGCCTTGAACTCCTGAGCTCAAGCGAGCCACCTGCCTCAGCCACCAAGTAGCTGGGGCTACAGGTGCGTGCCACCACACCCAGCTACATTGTTTTTGTAGAGATGGCGTATCACTATGTTGCCCACACTGGTCTCAAACTCCTGGGCTCAAGCGATCCTCCCACCTCGGCCTCCCGAAGTGCCGGGATTACACGGTGAGCCGCTGTGCCCGCGCCACTGTCCTATTTCCTCGGCACCTCTGTGTGGGCTGTGTACCTCCCGAAAAGGCTCTCTCCCTTCTCTTCATGACTCTTTCTTCAAACTCTTCCTCCTCTCCTGTACCCATTGGCGAGCTTTCAGCAACACATAACAGAAAACCCAACCATAAGAGACTTAACTACAAGAAAATTTTGTTGTCTCAGGCAACGAGAAGGCCCCATACAGCTTTAGCAGCTGAACAGTGTCACCAAGAACCCAAGTCCTTTCTGTCTCCTTGTTCTGCCATCCTCAGGGCGACAGCCAGCCTTCCTCGCGGTTGCCAGAGGCCTGCAACTGCAGCCCTCACATCCTCACCAAAGTTCAGACTCAGAGAAAGGATCATGCGTTCCTTGTGTCTGTTTTTAAGAGTCAAGAAACTGCCCTAGAAATATGCCCTCCCCACCCCCAGCCTTGTCCTCACAGCTGTGAGGACAGAACACAATCACAGGTCCTTTCCTCAGCCAGTCAGCGGCAAAGGGAACGCAGTTAGCATGGGGGTGTGGTGAGTCGAGACCCACCCCCAGAGGATGAGGAGAGGGCAGAGCTTTCCCGAAGTTCCTGACCCCGCATGGCAGCACGGAGCCCGAAGCACATCTGTGTTCTGTAGTGAGAAGGCAGCCACATGCTTTTTGATACTTCCCCTTTAAATACCTGCCCTTCAGGACTCTTGGATAAAATCCCTCTTTGGGCCATGGAAGCCTCATGTCTAATGGTTAAAAATGTCTCCAGTCTTGTCTGCTTTTCCAGACTCTTCTGCACAAAGCCCACGCCATCTATCTCCCTTGTCTAGACTTGTGCAATTACTTTGCACTTGTCCCAGTGCGGTATAATTTATAATTGATCTGCTCCAGCGTCTGCCTTTGTCACTGGGCTGTGAGACGCGTCTGGGGTGGGCCAGAATTGCCCTGGGACCTGAGAAGCCGGCTGGGTGGGTGCCGGGCGAATGCTGGCTGCATTGCACGGGTGGAATTGTGACCGCAAAGGGAAGGCACAGGAGGAGGGCGCGAGAAGCAAGGAGGACACAGGGACGAGGACAAAGCAGTCAATGAAATGCGGGCTTTGGCTGCAGACAAACATGGTGCCTGGCAGAGCCACTTCACTAACCGGGATGGAGAGTCTATTGTGGGAAATAATCATTCCTTAGCTTAAATAAACCTTTTACCTCAATTGCATGTAATAGAATACAAAGGTATTGACTGGCCTGGGGAGAAGTTCAAACCCACCACCACTTCAGTAGCAGGCACTAATTGCCCTGAGGCTTAGGTCAAAGGTTAGTGCAGGATTAAAATTGTCAGTGAAAATAAAAGCAAGGTCTCAACTCCTGAATTAGCTAATTGCTCCTCTCCTCTGCCGGCTTTGCTAATAGACATGCTCTGTCGGTTGGCAGGTTCCTCTGCCCGACAAAGCCACTGTTTCCACCCATCTCCTCGCTAACCTGAGCCTCATTACCCCAGACTGTCTGGAGGGCTAGAAAGCCAGTGTCCTAGTGCACTGGAGGTTGGCAACAAAAAGGGAGTTAAAGCAACGTGGGTGCGTTGATTTGTGTCCTCAAAATACATGACATGAGCACTGTGTTCCAGGCATTGTGCAAAACTATGTTCCAGCTTTGTGGAATTTGTCTCTTTTTAACCCTTACCAAGCCCTAAGACTTCCACTAAAAGAAACCAGAGCCCCTAGAGATAGAGCTCCAGGTTGGGATGGGAAATGTACAACACATTGGGACAACCTAGGACATCTTGTCACACCTGAAAGCAAAGCACCCATCAAAGCATGAGGACAATGACAAAAGGACACAAGAGCCACCGGCAGGAGTCCTCACCAGCCACAGTAGTAATAATTTGACCTTCAAAAAGAATAATGACTGTCATGGTTTGAAACACATTAAATAAGTTAAAAAATCCAAAAGTTCATGGTGATACTTAGTACACTGCTCATCTTTGGAAGATATTAGTTAACTAATTATTCTGAAAACTGCTAATTAAAGAAAAAGAATTGGGCACTTGTCCTGTCTTTCCTGTATGAAATGTATCTTGGGGAAACTGAGTAGCTGATGGAGGGAAAGATTTTTGTTGTTGTTTGTTTGTTTGTTTTTTGAAACAGAGTGTTGCTCTGTCACCCTGGCTAGAGTGCAGTGGCATTGTCATAACTCACAGCAACCTCAAACTCCTGGGCTCAAGCAATTCTCCTGCCTCAGCCTCCCAAGTAGCTGGAACTACAGGCATGCGCCACCATGCCTGGCTAAGTTTTCTATTTTTTGTAGGGACGGGGTCTCAGTCTTGCTCAGGCTGGTCTCAAACCCCTGGCCTCAAGCAATCCTCCCACCCCAGCCTCCCAGAGTACTGGGATCACAGGCATGAGCCACTGTACCTGGCCTGAAAGTTCTTGCTTATAGAAGAATTGTGGTCAATAGACAGAGAAGGAGTAACAAAATTAGAAAATCATCATTTTGCCACCCTCCTGAAATAACAGATGTAGGCCAAAGGTTTTCAACGTTGGCACAATTGACATTTGGGGCCAGATAATTGTTTGTTGTGGAGGCGTTCCTGTACATTGCAGAATGTTCAGCAGCGTCCCTGGACTCTCCCCACTAGATGCCAGTAGCAGGCCCCCACTCCCCAGTTATGACGAAAGTGTCCCGACACACTTTAGATCCAGGCCGTGGTCCTCAATGGCTGCATGAACCATTAGGTGAGAGATGATGAGAGACGGAACCACACCTGAATCTGAGGCCGCCCAGAGGGCCGCTCAAGGAAGATTTGGTACCACCCACCATCAATCTCCACCAGCCCTGGCCCCAGCATCCCTGGCAGAACAGAAACCCAAGGCAAGTCGCCCAGTGACATTTTTCCCAGCAAAGTTGCCGCTCCGTTGGTGTATGCATCTGGATGAGCATCCATGTCTGAGTCCTCCTGCATGTGCAGAGCAAGCGTGCGTGAACGCGGGTGTACATGCACAGTGCAGGAGAGAGCCGTGCACAAATGGGGACTAGGAACACTGCAGCCTGGACTGTCTCACCTCCCTCCCTTCCTGGCTCCAGCTCCCCAAGCTCCTGCCATGCCACGTTCTGTGAACCTTCATACATTTTTGTGTGTCTCCGCCTTTGCTCATGCTGTTCCTCCTTTCTCTTTGCAGTTAAAGCTCCACCCAGTCTCCCAGAGGCTCCTGACCCCTGGCTCTCACCCTCTCCCCAGCCAGTCACCTCCTCTTTTGTGCATCCAGAGCCCTGGGTCCTCCCCCTCCACCCTCGTCTCTTGCTGCCCTGTGGGCCACCTGTTTGCAGCACTCGGCTCTGAGCTCTCCAAGGGCTGCCTCTCCACACACTGGCTGTGTCAAGGCACCTCTGTGCTCCCAGCTGCCGAGGGCAGGCAAGCAGCCAATGCCCAGGAGAATGTTTTCCAGGTTAGGATGTGCATCTGCATGGGGGTAGGGCGTACAGGTGCATGCATTGGACTGGAATGGGGTATTCACATTCTTTTTGCTCATGAATTCCCCCCCCAAATAATTTTGAAAATTATATATATTTTCAGTAGAATCCATATCGTATGCAATTAATTTAAATCTAATACATACTCACTGAGAATGAATACAGGAGTTGTGACAAGTGACAGAAGATAAGAGATTTACACCCAAGTTTTTTTAAAATGCAGATTTATAGTAGCCAGTAATCTTTCTGCAAAAGTTAAATGAAAATATTTCCCCTACAAGTCTGAATAAATGTTCAAGAAAATATAAAACACTAACTTCCCTCCGATACAGGATCTTGTACTCAAAGATGACCTGTAGAAAGTGAGTCTGGAACATTCCACCTCCTTCTCTTTTAAATTGGGCAAAATACCCCTCAGAGACATAAACCAAGGAAATGGTGGATGAGCAAATGCACCAGACGCTTCACCCAGACTCCTAGCTCCCAGCTGCTATTTCCAAATCTTAATGTCGTAATTCTAACATGGTTTGTTTGGATGGACAGGTGGGTGGGTGGATGGATGGATGGATGAGAGCAAGGGGCAGGGCATGGAACTTAGCCATGTGTTTGTGCCCCTGAATAAAAGGTTACTCCTACCATCAATATTTCTCTTGCTACCACAAAACCCTCCCTTACTAGAGAATGCATTCCAGGACAATATTTGGGGAATGAAAGAGACAGAGACAAGGCAATTCAAGTAATATCATCAACACTCCCACCATCTGACTGGAGAATATGCCTGAATTCAGAATAGCCCAGCGTGAACCCAATCGGGGAGCCACAGTTTGCCCTTCTGGGACAGCTCAATATCCAAGAGAAAAGCATGAGTCCCACCACAAATGCACAGCACCATGATTCAGGGGAGCCCCCCATGCTGAGATCACCCCTGTATTCCATGGTCTGGAATTTTCTACACCCCAGGGCAACGTGTGCAGTAAAGTTCAGGGCAGGTGAGAGGTGTAACTTTCTGTGCAACGTGCAGAAGGGACATTGTAGAAAGGGGGCTGGGAAGAGGGTACATGACCGGCCACAGGGGCATTCTGCAACAGATCAGTTTAGAAAAGAACACTTAGGAAAGCTGAGGATCTGTTCATTGATTTATAGTATCTGTGGACCTCTTACAAAGCCATCACATGCCCTGCAGTGTAGGTGTCCTGAGTCTGAAGGCCTGGGACTGGGACCCATCTCCTTAAGGCAACAGTGTGCAATGAGGGTAGGAGGTGGTCCCAGAGTAGCAGCAACAGTACCCTTGGGAATTTCTTAGAAATGCAAATTCTTGGGCCTACCCAGAGCTGTTGAAGGGTAGGGGTGCAGCCCAGCAATCTGTGTGTTAACAAGCTCTGCTGGGGACTCTGATGCACACTCAAGTGTGAGAACCACTGGTACAGACTTTCCTTGCTTTTTTTTATTACCCTTTCTTCTACTAATAACACTTCAATATTCCTTGGGGAAACCACCACCCTCCACTTTCAGCACTTATAGTTGGGTGGAGTTGGCTTACCTCTCTCTCCCCAGCTCCAGGGACTGGCCCACGACCTAGACCTGGACAGTTAAACTATTCTGTCTCCTAGATCACAGTGACTGGTATAAGAATATTCAAGGGAGAGAGCTGATCCTATCAGAGTCAGCCCTGGAACTTTTACTGGAGCCTGTGGGAAAGGTATGTTCTCTTCCTGCTGCTGAAGTTATTAATCCAGTAGGATGGCTTACCTAGAATGACAGGGAAAGCCTTCCTGAGAATAAAGCCAGCGCAGCAGAAAACAGGGAGAAGAGACTGAGCACCTGGATCCAGCTTTGCCTAAAGCCAGTGCCTGTGCACTTTTCTGTTACACAAGCTGATAAATTTCCTCATTGGCTTAAGTCAGTTTCCATGTGTTTCTGTCACTTGTATCCAAAAGAATCCTGAATGACACAAACACAGAAGTGGAGGTGCAGAAGAAGAGGAGAAGTAGGGTTCCAGAACCTGGTAGACCTAGCTTCAAATCCTGGCTTCACCACTTAACAACTGTGTGACTTTGAGCAAGTCTCTCTGCCTCTCTGATCCTCTATCCTTGTGTAAAACAGGAGCAACGCCAGCTCCTGGGGAGTGGCTGTTCTGTGGTGTAATAGTTATGCACGGGATTTCAGGAGCTCTGACTCCTCCAGATGACCTCCCTTCTCTTTGCCTCAGTTTCCTCATCAGTACAAAGCAGGTAATGATAACCATCTGGGAGGACTGTGGTGAGATTTAAATGAGAGAATGAGGCAAATGCTCACACCAAGCTGGTGTTCTATTAATACGATGGCAATTAGCCCCACGTGAGGTAGGCAAATGAGACTTAGGTCTGTGACTGTCTTTTTAAATCGGCCACCACCTCTGACCCACCCCAGAGGGTGACACAGGCCTGCAGCTGCAGAGTGACAGCCTGGGAGACTGGAACACTGAAAGGGCTGCTCCCTCCACAGGTAGAAGAGCTGGGCAGAAATTCTAGCAAGTGCTAATTGGGTCCTGAAGCTGCCCAGGGAGGGGAGGGAATGCCTGATTAATGACCGGCTCCCTGGCTTGCTCGGCAGGGGGCCACACACCGGGGCTACCTGCTGCCTCCCCTCCTCGCCAGAGCTGGAAACCCCAGCCAGGAAGCCAAGGCAGTCCTGGGACTCCAGGGTGAGCCTTGCTGCCATCTGGTCCCCAATGTGGCCGCCTAATGTCTGTAACAGACCCAGGAGCTAATTGCACGTTTGGGGAGCAGCCTTCACATCTTTAGCACCTAATTCACTATTGTTTCCTTGGAAGCCCCAGTCCTACGGCTGGGGAGGGAGGGTTCTGCCCGTTTATGGGGCTTTCAAGCCCGGGGCATCCCAGCCTGGCCTTGTTAGGCTCCAGCTGGGCAGGCAGCGAGAGGGCATCCCCTCAACTTCCTGCGCTCAGCCTGGGGCTGCACCTCCCCACACCTGCAGGCTCACCTGGTTGGCGGTTGGCAGCAGCACTCCCAAACCACAGGCTCTGCTATTTGTCATGGGAAAGGGCCTCCCCACCCACCCCCGCAGGATCACTTCACTGGGCCCACAGCAAAGGCAGAGGGAGAGAACAGTGGGGAAGTGAAAGGTGGGAACAGGGAGGCCTGGGTTCAAATCTCAGCTCTGTCACTTTCTACTATGGGACCTGGGGCCAATTACATTCTTCCATGGGCCTTGGTTTCCGCATCTACAAAATGGACATTCTAACATGTATCTTGCCAGATTCTTGTGCCAAACAAGAGCATAGTAATAGCTGAGACGCCAGCTTGCTCTGCCCTGGGAATCATGCACTAGGAGCTGGATGTATGTACAGTACTGTGACCATCAAGGGTCAGCAGAGAGCAGGAGGGGGAGGGGTGGCTAGGAGGGAAAAGACTGGCTCCAACCAGTGCCCAAGAGTGAGGGTGGTGGGGAGAGCAGCCTTGACCCCAGACCCACTTCTGTCCCGGATTCAGGGCCCGTCCCACCCTTCTTGCCTACTTGCCCCTTGGAATGCGAGGGCAAGGGCCGTCTTTCCTCACCTCCGGCACCAGTACAGCGCTGGGAGGCAGAGGATGGGGGTTCAGGGCTGACCTCACAGCCCTCTCCGCCCTGCCCTCTGCTTCTTTGGCTCAGAGAAGCAAATTTGGGAAGCATGTGAGAAGGGGCTTGGGTCTCAACTACCTCCTCTCTAGGCTGATGGGGTGGAAGGGAGATGGAGAGAGAAGACGGAGAGGGTCCTCTCCAGCTCTCACCGGGCAGGAATAATTCCCAGTTATTTGCTCTGCTATCTCTTTCAAACAGTACCAGGTCAAAACGATTGCATTGATGAGAGACACCGTTCATAGAAAAGATGTGACGTGCCCAAGGCCCCACAGCTGGCAAAGTGGCCAAGTCAAGACAAACTCAGGTGCTCTAGGTCCCATATCTCTGAGGCAGGGGCTATGACAGGGACGTCCTGGGGACGGCCCAGAGGGTGAGAGACGGCTGCTATCAGGCGCCCGGGAAGGTGGTCTGTACCCACCTCCTTCCTCTGCTGGGGTGGAAGAGGACGGGCACCAAGGCACAATCAGGGGGTCAGAGGAGAACCCTGGACAGATGCTGAGAGCTCCAAGCATCCAGACTTGTGTCAAGCCACCGATCTAGGGACAGACAGGCCTGGGTTCAAATCCCAGCTCCTCTATTTACTAGCTGTGTGACTTCAAGCAAGTGACCCCAGCTCTCTGAGCCTGCTCCAAACACTGGTGAGGTGGATTCAGTAAGACTGTGCTTGGCACATAGTAGGTGCTCTGAAAGTGGTAGCTGGTGTAGTGGAGTTCCTCGCCCAGCTGGACTGTGGGAAAGCTCGCCAGCCTCCTCCCTCAAGCAAGCGTTCCTCAGAAGACATCATCCGTGGCTGGGAAACCTTCCTGCCAGCCCACTGTGCTTATCATTAACATATTTCTCATAGCTCGAGAAAGGTCCAGAAAGCTCTTTCTAGAATAAACAGAAGCTGGGCCCACGTCTTCCAACGTCAGGGCCTTCTAAGAGGCAGAACAGGGAAACAACCACTGTCCCCATTGTCCCCTGGGAGTGGGAGGTACTGGGTGCAGAGGATGCTGGCAGCCCGTGGGCCGAGGGCAGAGGCCTGGGCTGTGCTGGGGGCCCATCAGAGCGAGCAGTGGGTCGGGCTGAGAGCCCAGGCCATGGCATTGGGCAGCCCCAGGCCGGGCACTGCCTGTCCTTCTTCACGCAGTAGCCAGAGCAGTCCCCGTAAGTGCAAGGCACATTCATGCACGGCTCCCAATCCACGCTCAGGTCAAGGTGTAGCCCCTCTCTTGCTCTCCTAACCCCATTCGCTCTGCTCCAGCCCCGGGGGTCCCTCCTCATTCCCTGGCAGCCCTCCAGGCTGTAGCACTCTGTTCCCTGCCTGGAATGCTCCTCCTCTCCCTCACGTCCTTCCAGAGGCTTCCCTGACCACCCTATCTAAAATAGCAGCCCCATCACCCTCTACCCCCTCGCCTTGTTTTATTTTTCCTTATGATTTGCAGGTACCTGATGTGGTATTTTATACCTATTTGGTTTGTTGTAGATCTTCCCTAATAGAATGGAAGCTCTGTGAGGATGGGGGCTCTGCTCAGCTGATGGCGCATCTCCAGGAACAGCGTCTGGCACACGGTGAACTCCATACAGATTTTTTGGATGAGTGAACAAGTGATTGACTGAATTCTGGCTCCACAATTTTCTAGCTTGTATTGCTTTGGGCAAGTCATTGTCCTTCTCTGACACTCCCGGGGCAAAGGTAGGAAACACCCATCTCATGGGGTTATTGTTTCAGCTAAACAAAATGGCACAGGAAGAATGGAAGGAGCTGACATATAAGAGGTGCTCAGTAGATGACAACCAGAATGACAATGATTATCACCAAAGGTCTCAGGCTGTCACCTGCTCACTGTGAGGTCTCAGGCAAGTTGACGATCTCCCTGAGCTCAGCCTGCGTGTCTGTCGAGTGTGGAAGCAGAAGGACCCATCTCCTATGCTTGGTGTTTTGTCGGATGCCCAGGCAGTGTCCCTAGTAAAGCAGCCAGCAGGAGGTCTGCACACAGTAGGCACTCACCAAGGGGAGCCCTTGCTGTCCTGGAGAGTCCAGGATGTGAATACAGGCCCCCCACTTTCTTATTCTGTGATCTTGGAGAAGTGGCGCAATGTTATCGAGCTCAGTTTCCTCATCTATAAAATGGGGATAAAACAATAATACCTTCCACACGGGGATCCTGAGGACACAGTGACATTGCACACCCAAAGGGTTTCACAAAGCTCTAAGGAAGCGTGTAGTGACAGGCAGGAGCGAAGCCACAGACTGCAGGACGGGGCCCAGGGGTGAAGGGAGACCCCTTCGCAAGGCAGAGAGAGGACAGGAGGACCCAGAGCTGTGCTCCGCCCAAGCCCTGAGCTGGTGGCAGAGCAAATGCACATCTCCAGAGAAGCCCAATCCCCTCCCCAGCCAGGAGCCCGCAGAGCCAGCACTCCTACCCTCACCCCCACGCCCCTGCCCCTCCTCTCCCTAGGGCCTGCCGGGGGGACCTGTCCTGGCCAGCTCTGGAGGGGATTTTTCAAGGGAGGTGGGTGACAGCCTCAGGACCCCAGAGGACGTGCCTTCGGCCCCTCAGTCAACCTCCCATCCTACCAGGAAGACAGACTAAAAGCCAGGGGGAGAGAAAAGACCAGAAACACTTTCCCTCCTCACACCTGTGCAGCCCAAACTTCAGGGCCCGGGACTCACTGACCTTCAATCTGCTTTCAACCCGAGACTAATCTGGCCTCTCCCCCACATCCTGGGGCAGGCCCTGGGAGAGAAGACCTTGAAGATGGGTTCTTGGACATCACCACCACCAGACTCAAGCTCCAGCCAGGCTGAGAGTTTAGGGGAGAAACACCAGGTCCCGCACCGGCCTGGACCCTCCCGCCACGTCCCTTGTTCAGTTCGTGCCTGGCAGAACACCCACGTGGAGCACACAGGTGACTTCATCAATTACTCCCTAGACTGCAAGCTCCACGAGGCACGATTTCTTGTCTGTTTTGTTCATTAATGAACTTCCAGTAACTAGAAGAATGCCTGGCACTCTGTGAGTGCTTAATAAATATATGCTGAATGGATGAATACATTGGATAAACCAGTGAATGAAGCAATGAATCAATGAATTACTAGAAGTGAAGTTCCTTGTGGGCTGGATGGAGTTTTTCACCCGTGTGTTCTTTGATAAATCCCCAGGGCCTAGAACCGAGCCTTGGCACATGGGAGGTGCCACGTAAAGGCATGTGAACAAATGATTGAATCAATCACTGAATCAATGACTCATGAGAATGGAATCTCTCTAAAAGAAAGGATTTCCATATGTTTTTAAGATGGCCTTCTCAGTGCCCAGAACAGTGCCTGGTACACAGTGGGTGTTGAAGGAACCGCGAATGAATGAAGACGGCAGGAGCAAGGCCCCAGTTCTCAGTGCAAAGACCACAGACCAAGAAGCAGGAGACAAAAAGGGGCCACCCTCAGCCCCCCTGCCCCAGCCAGCACTCGCCTCGTGGTGTTTTAAATAATTTGTCTGTTGTTTTTAATTGTTGAGGCAGTAATACTTGGTTCATGAAACTGCAATATACAGAGAGGTGAAATAAATAGCTTATATATATATAATATATATAATATAGCTGGTTTTAAAATATTCCCTTATCATTGGTGTACTAGGTCACGTGAGTCACGGAAGGTCGATAGCAGCATCCTCCAGAACTGTGAGCAATGCAGGGTCACCACGATTGGACGAGGCCGTCTGTCGTCGGGAGGTCGAGGCGCGGAGAATTCCCAGGGGCACGCCTTCCCTGCGCGGTGTCTCGGGACAGCTTGCAGCAAACAATAAATAAATGACTGCAAACCAGAGAGCGATTTTTGTTGGAATTTGGGACAGGGATAGTGACTGGGAGAGTGAGGAAAGTTGGGGGGGGGGTGGGGTACTACTTTCTTTGTTTTACTTTTTTTTTTTTTTTTTTGCTTTCAGAACCTTTGGGAAAAAGGACTTTGGTTTCTCGGAGTGTTGGTTTCCTCATTCAAGTCCTCCTCTGGGGACGAGTTTAGAGTTGTCTGTTCCTAGAGAGAGACAAGCACCTGTGGGTTGACAACAGTCCCTTTGTGTGAGTCTTTTGTCATTGGGGGTTTCAAGTCAACAATAAAATCCTTATCACCCCTCCCCCCAAGAGTTTTGGTTCAGTTTTTGTCTTCTTTTAAACACAATGTACAAAAATAGAGCTTCTTCCTTATTTTTCATGTAAAAATATTCCTCTGATGCAGTTCTCTGGGAGTGTGAGTGTGGGCCAGGGTGGCCTCGGGGTCTGCAGTGGGACGGCCTAGCCGGGGTGCGTGGGGCGGATCCGACGGGACCGCTTGGTAACCGTCGTGTACTTGAAGGGCTTCTGCAGCTCTGCCTGCCCCTTAGGGTAGCGCTTCATGAAGTGCACGTCCTGCTGGTTCTCCCGGGTCTTGGGGCCCTTCCGTGGCCGCCCCTTCTTGGTGAAGCCCACGTACCAGCCAGAGTACTTAGCTGACATCAGGGCCGTGTAGTTGTTCTCCAGAACCTTCTCGATGAACACACACTCCTTGCTGGTGCCATCGGGCTGTAGGGGAGAGAGGAGGAGTGATAAAGGAAAAATTATTCAATGATACTTCTTAAGGCATGGTAAAGAAGACTTCATTCAGGCCCACTGCAATAGGGACAAGGACCGCTGTGGTGGGATTTTGCAGTGAGGCAGGGAGACCGGGCTCAACTTCAAACACAGCACGGACAAGTGGGAACTGACAGCCAAGGAGCAGGGTGGGGTCAGTGGGTGGAAAGTGACTAAGAGGAACATCAGGAGTAAGAGGGATTCTTGCTGAGGACAGGCCAGGGAGATCAGATGTCACCTGGGGGTGCTGGAGGGTGAGGAACCTGATCAGATATCGAGGGTGATCAGACCTCAGGGGTGGAGGGTTCCTACCAACTGACTTCTCAGGGTTCTTGCTAAACTGGATTCTACAAGGAAGTGATGGGCCTAAGATAAGGTTCAGAAGCCTCACTAAAGTTTGCCCAAGCAACGACTCTTTGTCAAGAGAAGGGGGGAAATGGGACGGCAGGTGTGAGGGGCAGAGCACTGTGGAGAGGGCATGGGCAGGTGGCCCTGGCTGGGGCAGCACAGCAAAGACGGCCTGACTTAAGCCTTTCACTTCCTGGGTCTGTGGAATAAACTTTTGTTATTGGCCCCTGTATCTTTCTCCACTCTTCAGTTAGGTAACAGACTCCCACTATAACTCAGGAATCCACTCCTTCCTCACTCTCCACCCTCACAGCCAGGGGACTCCACCTCATCCCTACTAGAGCAATAGATCCAAACCTAGCCAATCAAAACATTACTTCCTGTTAGTCCTCAGCAATTGGTTCACAGGGGGGGAGCCATGTGACCCAAGCCATCCAATCAGAGTCTTCCTTGAGACCTTTTCATAGGCAACCCCAAACATAGGTGGATTTAAACTTGCAGAGTATGTAAGGCTGAAGCAGAGGCAGCCATTTTACCACCATGAGGGGAAATCCCATCTGACAGTTAAGCCAACACAGATAAAGCACAGCCAAGAAGAAGAAAATGAGAGAAACTAAGTCCTGGTCACATCATTTGGGCTCTGGATCCAGCGACATCCAAAGCTCGAGTTACCTCACTGTTATATGGGCCAATAAAGTCTCATTTCCTTTAAACCAGCTGATGTTGTATTCTATCAGAAATGAGTCCTGACAGATTTGCCCAAAACCTGACATTAAGTCAGCTACTCAATTGTAACTCAACTCCACTGTGATATAATTAAATATAAATTACATTTCATGTGGGATGTGGTGCATTTTAATACTTGGAATGAAGTGGGTGGGAGCCTCCAAAAATGAGATTTAGCATAGCCAAACTCCAAAGCCCATGTCCTTGGTTCTGGGATGTCAGGCTCCTAGGAAGATCTATGAACTCCTTGGGAGACTAAGTATGCCAGGCAAGAAGCACCAGATTTTGAGTTAGAAGCTAAATGATCTCTAACACTTCCGTGTGTAACCTCAGACCAGTTAATTCCACTTTCTAAAACACATCCCTCACCTACCAAACGGGAACAATGACTTCTGCGTCACAGAGATGTTGTGAGGAATGATGCTTATAAATGAGTCTGACACACAGTAGGAACTTGCTAGATTATTTCTAAGGGCAGCTGGGCCCGACAGGATCTGATCTGGATGGAGGCGGGTGGAGAGGCAGGGCTTTGAGTCTCCTCCCTGAGACAGCCGAATTGCTTGATGGGGAAGAGTGGGAAACACACAAAGTTGGAAGGCCTGAATTAGCTGCACTTGAGTTTCCAACTAACATCTCCAAATTTAGGCCGGGCCCACTCCTCGTTACGGACGGATGCCCAGCCAAGTTGGAAGCCCAGCGGTCTGGCTGTGTGTGGAGACTGAGGTGCGAGTTCCAGCCTTTTGTTTGAAGTGGAAAACGGGCTGGAGCTTCCAGGAACGTTCACCTTTGAGTGGAGGGCAAGCTTGGGCCCGGCAGACAAAGTGCTGAACTTTGCAGAGAGGGACAGGCAGGGTAAGAAAACACTCTCTGCAGAATGAGATCTTTCGAGGAGGCTGCAGAACAGACAGGAGTGGGCCTGGGAGACATATGTGGGATCCGGAGGAGGGTCCTGATGGGGTGAGCAGTGAGGGATTATTGTGAGGGAAGCCAGGGCAAATGTGCAAGGCAGGTAGAGGGGAGTGGTCCTGGGTCCCCTATGGAAAATTCTGGAAGCTGCCTCTCCAACCTGAGTCCAGATTCTTCACCTGCTCTAAACAGAACAGTCAAAGAAAACTGAACAAGAGCTACATCATGCTGCATTCCCACCCCAGAATACCTGCCACTGCCCAGAAAACTGCTTTCATCCCTCAAGGTTCAGTTCAGTAACTGCCTCCTCTGGGAAGCCTTCCCCGACTGCCATTTATCTCCCTGGGAAATTCCGCTTCTTCCTTCAAGACTCCATTCAAGCATCAAGCTTTATTGGGGTCACATACTCCATCTTCCGAACCCCATTCCTCCCCCGACACCATGACAGAGCAGTTCTGCATCTGCCTGCCTCCTCATTAGCCCAGGAGATTCTTGAGGTCAGGACTCCTTCTTAGTTGCTCTCATGGCTGAGCACAGGCCTTAGCCCAAGACAGGGGTGCCCCGAGCAATTGGGCTTGAATGGATGAGGGTTTCATTAGGATGGAAATGGGGGGACGATACACTAAGGGGTTTCCTCCTAAAGAACACAGACTCCGCCTCCCAGATCCTTCACGCATGTCCCAGAGACAGTCATGAGCTGTGAGAGGCCCCTCCTGGGGGACGCACTGACTAGGGAGACAGTGAGCTGAGGGCTGGCGACCTCTGCCTGGCCCACCTGGTCTCCCTACTGATTCATTCACTCATTCACTATTTATTGATTGCCAACTACCAGCCAGGCATTTCTACATCCATTATCCTATTTCATCAATGAGTTGAACTCGGTGAGGTCAACTCTACCTGGTAGAATAAAACAGAGCTCAAGAGGCAAACAGCCTTGCCTAAGGTCATGGAGCTTGTAAGAGGTAGACCTGGGGTTTGAACTGGCACTAGGCACTTCAGCTCACTTCTCCTCTACCCAATTCCAGAGAGATCCTCAAGGAGAGAGGCTGAGGATGAGCAGGAGCTACCTGTCACACATCCCCCCTCCCCCAGGCCCACATAGCCACCACTGGCACAGAGCGAGGTTTGGGATGTGCAAGGAGCTACCCAGTGGCCAGCACATCTGGATTTACTTAAGACAGGTGAGGAGCTGGGCTTTGGGCTGAAATTTACCACCCTTGGGAATCAGCCGTGGGGCTTATGATAATCACAAGTTCTGCTCCATGACCTCAGGCACAGCAGGCTGCACCTGGACGTGACCTTGCCTCTGTTCCTGACTCCCTCTGTGGCCCTGCTCATCACATGCAGAGACTTCAAAATACCTGTGCTTGGGCCCCACCCCCAGAAATTCTGACTTGATTGGTTCAGGCAGGGCAAAAGCATCAGTATATAGAGGGTGAGTGAATATCCCGTCCCAGAGCCCTGGTGATTTAGCAGAATTTGATCTTCCCTCCCCTACTACCACCTCCAACCTCCTCCTTCCCAAACTGGTGTCCTAGTCCTTTTATTTGATCTGAAGCCTGAATCCTGATGACATCATTTGGCCCCTAGATCCATGCTTACCTACAACTAGAACTACTCCCTAGACTTTTTTAGCTATATAAGCCCGGAATTCCCTTTCACTTAAGCCAGGTTTCAGTCACTGACAACCAAAGCCATCTTAACAAAGATGTGCTGGTGGAGAGGGCACCCTCCTGCCCTTCAAGGGTCTGTGGCTCCATGTTGCCCCCAAAGGATTCATCACTGGTCACAAAGATGGGGGCAGATGAGAAAAATGTGATTTGGGGGTTGAGTCTTCAGAGATGGGGGAAATGCCTGGCACATAATGCTAGATAGTCAGCAACTGCTTATGGAATAAAAGGAAGTGCTGCCTCCTGGGGCAGGTGGATGTGGGTTCCAGAGAGGTGGCAAGGAGAAGGGGAGTCACTCGAGCATGCAGGGGCTTGGGGACAGAGCTTTGGCACATGACAGTACAATGCAGCAGAGGGAGCAACTATGGCCAAGGGTCTGAAGGACGTGGAAAGGCTCTGTTGAGGGCTCAATGTGGGTGTCCTGCTGTGGCCAGAGATGTACAAGGTTGGCACCCAGGGACAAATAAAACAGCCCAAGGAAGATGTCCCACTGAGCCACTCGAAAGGAGCCAGAGCTGAGGCCAGAGGTTCCCACAGGTGAAGAAGTGACTTTGTGACCTGGCTTCAAAGTAGAAAGGAACTAACATTTAACAAGTGCCTACTAAGTGCCTGCGTTATCATCCCCATTTTACAGACGAGGACACTGAGGATCAGTGAGGTCAGGGCACTTTGACTTGCTTGGCCTGATGTGGATAATTCTGGCTGTAGGTAAGAGTCAATCTATGGAAAGCAAGAACCATATTTCTATTTCTTTGGTGCCCCTGCAGCCCTATGGCCGGTACACAGAGCATAAACAGATGGATCTAGAATCTGCCCTCCATGAGCTCCTAGACTGGTGGGGGATGCAGGCACAAAGACAGTGACAATCCAGGTTAGTAGACGGGCAACTGAGAGCTGTTCAAGGGCCTGTGGGCTCTGGGGTGGGTGGGCAGACAGTGGGGTCAGGGCAGGATGAGCCAGGACTCGGGACAGAGGGAAGGGCAGTCCCAGCAGAGCAAGCAGCACAGCCCCATCCAGGCAAGCGTGGTCCATGCTGCCATGTATCTGGGGCATGAGGAAAGCTCCCCAGGGCCTTCAGCGTCCCACATGAAGGGGTAGGGGGAGAACTCATGGGCGGGTTTTGAGCTTGGTGGTGGTGGGGGAGGGCAGGAGAGACCTGATCCCCCTCATGCTTTAGAAAGCCGAAGGTGGTCAGTGGGGAAGCTGAAGCTGGAGGTGGAGCCTGTGGCTAGGAACCCACAGGTGAGGTGGCGGGATGACAATGTCTACAAAGGTGCGAGGCCAGACAGAGGCGGTGGCAGGCGTCGGGGAAGGAAAGGACTCCCAGGACCTAGGGCCTGGCTGGGCGGGGAGGCTGCGGGGAGGACGGCGTTCCCGCTCCCGGGGCCTGAGCGCAGGGGAGCCGGGCGAGGCGGGCGGAGGCCCGGTCCGGACAGGTGGATCTGGGGGCCCCGGGTGCCCGCGGGTCAGCCCGGAAGAAAGGAGCCCGGCAGGGGCTGGGGGGCGGGCAGGAGGGGCGGGAGGCGGCGCAGGGGCCGCGCCGAGCGCCAGCTGAACCGTCACCAATATTAATGACGGGAGAGAGGGCGAGGGGGCAGGAAATCGGAGCCGGCTCCTGTGGAAGCGGTGACTCAGCGGCCAGCCCGGCGGCGGGCGGAGGGCGGCCAGCAGCGGGGGAGCGGCCCGAGGGGACGGGGCTGCTCTTCTGACCCCGGCCGCCCTCCTGGGTCACGGTGCCGGGAAGCGCGGGCCGCGTGGGCACCCCCCGGCGGTGCCGCCGCCCCGCCTTGAAGGAGCAGGAGGAAAACGGGTCCCAAACTCAAAGCAGGTTGGGCCTGGGAGGCGGCCCAGGCGGGCAGGAGAACAAAGCCCGGCGCAGGGCTGGGCCGCGCCGCCACAGGAAACGGCCGGCCAGGCCAGGGGGACCCGCCAGGCCAGGGGGACCCGGCGCCCGCGCCCCGGCCCGCGGCCCCCAGCCCCGGCCCGACCGGCCGGCCTCGCGACGGAGGAAAGTGAATCACTAATTAAAACCACTCCTCGGCATCCCGGAGCCGCGCTCTTCGGGTTACTATTATTTTGCTCTTTGAGAAGCTTCAGTCGGTGTGGGCAGTGCGGCTGGAATCTTTTCCTTCCAAATTGGGCTTCTGATCCTGCCCAGCTCTAGCGTGGGACCTGGGACAAGTGCCCGGGCGTGGCCAAACCTCAGCTGTCTCATCTGTGAAACGGGATGGTAGTGGTACCAGCCTCAGGGGATTATCTGGGAAGGTTTTCTGCTCAGTGCCAGGCAGAAAGTAGGTGCTCAATTAATGGAGGCTATTGTTGCTGTTATTAACAAACAACAATGCAACAATACCTGGCTGAGGTCCCCGCCTGTGCCACTCTCCCCAGCCACATGGGCATAGGGAAGAGGAGAGGAATGAGAGTTGGGAGAATTCAAGAAATCCAAAACACAGCTTCAACAAGACTGTGGTCATCTCCCCCAACTCCCAACAAGGTGTAATGAACCGCAAATAATCAGCCAGGGCCTCGCCACCAAGCAGAAGGGGCCCATGCCCCTTGGGATCTGGGTTTACCCTCCACCCCCCACTCTACCTGTCTGGGCAGAGCCCTCCACCCCAGTTATACGAGTTGGATATGGGAGTGAGTACAGACCTTGCAGAGAGAAGGGGGCAGAAAGCATGACTCTGTCATAGAGCTACTGCCAGTAACACCTCCACACAAACACCCAAAGGAAGCAAGTGCATGACCTTCAACAAACAAGCACATCCAGGAAAAAAAGAAGGGTGCTAAGAAACAGCTTTGTTGGAGACTCGGAGTCCCCAGCACTTGGGTCCACCCCACCCCCGCCCTAATTTGTTACATGCAGCTCCTTTGCCCGTTCCAAAGTAATAAAATCTCCCTGAAACGCTAGAACCATGAGGCCCAGCGCTGACGGGTGGCTGGGTTCTGGAGGCTGCTGCTGCTGCACAGAGCTGTAAACCCCTGGCGATTGTTAAAATGATCGCTACAGCCATAGCCCTTGGCCTGCCGGTTCTCTGTCCGCAGACGTTGGGGAGTCAGGGACACGTAGGCGGAGTGCCCCAGAGCCCCTCGAGGGTTCTCCCACTACTACTAACCAAGCCAGAGCTCCACACCCACCAGGAGAAACCAGGGCCCAGTGGGCACTGTAAAGTCGCAGCCATGGATACCTCTGCCTGGCTGGCCGCAGGTGCCAGGGCAGAGGAGGTGAAAGGAAGAGATTACAGTGGGACACTCGCGCTCTGCGCTTTCTCTCTCTCTCTCTCTCTCACACACACACACACACACACACACACACACACACACACACACACACACTCTGGGGCTGACAGTGCACTGGGCACTTTGTTCCAGCTCCCCAGAGCTGCCAGTGGGGGACCCCCAAGTTCCCTGGGAATTCCAGGCCATCACTCACCTTCCCCACGAGCTTGCCTTTGCGATTCATACACAGGTAGAATTCCGTCTCCTTGCCTTTGATCCGGACTTGACTACCGAAGGTGTCTGTCTCCACTAGGAGCTGGGCTTCGAAAGGTAGAAGGAGAACAAGACATGTTTTTTTACCAGGGGGAGTGGCTTGGTCTAAAGGCTCAGTAACATGGTCCCTGACCCTGTCCCGTCCCTCACTCCCCCAAAATCAGGCATGGGGAGGCCTCCGATAGGTCCCATTGGAGTATCCTGCCCCTCAGGCAGGAAGATGGAAGCTGCCATCACCTATTCTCTTCCCTCCAGCCTCTCTTGGCTCTACTTGGGATCCAGATGGCTCCAGCCAGAGGGGAGTTTTGCCCCCTGTGGCTAAATACCAGTGTGCCCTTCTCCCCCTCATCACCCACCTCCCCCCAAGCATTCAACTCCATTCCCCAAAACAGGACAAACAGCCATGCAAAAAACCCATTCCCCAAAGCAGGACAGACGGCCATGCAAATAATCGCAGAGGAGGAGCAGGCTCTGGGCTAGGGGGTGGACAGATTCGTGTGCATGTCACACACGCCTGGCCTTTGGGGACGTCAAGCTATTTCCTCCAAAAGTTAGGTCCGAGGCCCGTTCCTGCAGGGCAGACATCCCTGCTAGTGCCCGCGGCACCTTCGCCCTGGCTGTGGGAAGCAGGGAAGGCACAGGCAGTGCAGGGGGGCCCCCGGGGAAGGGCTGCTGTACCCAGGAGATGTTACTTCCCGCAGTGGCGGCCTCCAAAACTGAAGGGTAACTAACTCCCAAGAGCCCAGAAGTCCCGATCAGGACCCCATTTCCCCTGGTCCAGGGTGGGAGACCCCACACTAGACCATCCATGCTCCACAAGGCCTCCCTCAGGATGGGGGAGCTGAGCCCTTAAAGCCCTGACTGAGCAAGGACATCAAGTGGCCAGGGTGACCGTCCCCTGATTAGGCATGCTGTGTCCAAATCCCTCCCTCTCCTGCTGCCAGTCCACACTGTCTCCCCAGTGGGCTGCTGTGTGACTTTGGAGAGACCGCTGTGGGACTTTCGGTGCCCAAGCACCTTCTCTGAGCTTTCTCTCCCCTCTGGTCTTGAACCCCTGTGCCTGGCTCCCCCTAGCTCCCCCCTTCAGCTGCTTTCTTTGCCTGTGACCCCCAATTCTAGCACTCCCTTCCCTGACCCTTTGCTTCCCAGCACCCACCCTCCCTCACCCACAAAAGTTTAATTTCAGTGACAAGGGACTTCCTTCTCCATAACAAAAATCGTAGCCCTAAATTCCTGAGTACAGTATCCTTGGAGCCACAAAGAGTGTACCTCAGTGCCCCTAAAATACACTAGGTATGATTTTAATAAAAAAATTTACAAATATAGACCCTGGTGCCCTGCTGTGAGAATTAAAACCATCTGGAACTCAAGATTTCCAATAATTAATCTAGCCCTCCTTTGACACCACTACTAATTAAAATATGATACCCGCCTTTCCAATGGGGGGGGGAAAGAAGAATTTACATAAAATTTAAAGATCTAACAAGAATTTAGTGACTCTAGAAACAAGGGAGGCACATTCTTCCCTCCACCTTCCCCCATCCCTTTTAAACACTGAGTCAGGAAAATTAACCAATACCAAGATGGGGGGGTCCAAGCCCTTGAGCCTCCCTGTTCCCTTAATTCCACCTCCCGTAATTTCCTCGCTGAGCCCCTCCCCAGGCAGCAGACGGGCTCTCTCCATCTCTGCACAAAGCTCAGGCCCACAGCGGTGGGGACGAGTCCAGGTGCTTCTGACGAGGGGAAATGGTGAGAGCTTTGGCATGCACAGATCTGGACGTGAATCCCTGGCTTCACCTGCCAACCTCATGATCTTGGGCCTCAGTTTCCTCTCCTGTAAAATGGGGATAATCATCCTTCAACAGTTATTGTGAGAACTACATCAAGTGAGGCTGTCAAGAGCTTAGCACCCTGTTCTCAGAGGTCAGGGAGGGATAACTCAGTAACCATTGTTTAAGTTTCCTAAAAACTGCAAAACCAAACCGTTTTCCCAAAAGAAAAATATCACCGTGGAAAGAAATCAGATACATGAACCAGGGTAGAGGTGGAGCAGAACTTGCCTCCCTAGGCCTTGCCCTCTGATCTGAACTTCCTCAGCATCCTCCAGGGTTACGGGCATCCCACACCAGGAAGTGCAGCAGAGAATGGGGGTTGCAACTCACAGGGGCTGGGTCTGTTTCTGGCATTGCCATCCTAGGCTGGGTGACACTGAGCACGCCACACCTTGCTCTGAGCCTCAGGTCCCTTGCCTGTGCAAGGGGGAAGGGCTCGACCCTATTTCTGGCTCTCCCTGGGATGGGTGGGATTGGGAGGTAGGGTCTAGGAGAGGAGCAGGGAAGGGCAAAGCCACAGGGCTGGGGCCCAGGCTCCCCCGGTGGGTGCAAGGGAAGACTCCGCCTGGCCGCCCCCTCCAGGCACATGCCTGCACCTCTGTCCTCAGAACAGCTCCTGCTATGCACCAGATCTGGCTCCCCTTGGAGCCCACTGAAGCCACCGTCCCCATGCGGTTGGGCATCAATGTCCCCATTTTACAGTGTAAAAACTGAGGTTCAGAAAAACAACCCAGCAGGAGGAGCTGCCATCAGGACGTCCTGCCTCTTCCTGCTGAGTTCTGGGCTCCAAGGGGAGAGGCAGGCCTCGAGCACAACCCACCTCTCCTGCAGCAGGGCCGCTGCAGGAAGCCCTGGCTTTGGCCTGAGCTGTCCTCCGAAGGGCCTGGGGCTGGGCTGGGCCGCACCTCCACCCCCCGCAAGCCTAGCCACCCCCACCCCGGCACAGGGAGGGTCTGCGCCGGCTGCCTGCCGCGCCAGGGGAGCCAGAAGTCTGTTCTCTCCCGACCACAGCTTGCGAAGGAGTGACCTAGACTCCACTCAGTGCATGACATCATGAGGAGGGAGCTGGGCCAGAATTATGTAAAGTCTTTGGGGAGTAATAGCAGCAGCAGTTCTCAGAGAGAGAGAGGAAGAGAGAGGGAGAGAGGGGGGAGAGAGAGAGGGAGAGACACCGCTCAGGCCAGGTTTGCCCAGAGCCTGCCTGGCCTTCAGCATCACGTGCCCCCTCCCACGACCCAAGCCCCCGATGCGGCTCTCAAGAGCTAGAAACCGCATCTCGGCTCCGTTCGGTTCAGGGCTGCACCAGGCCAGGCGGAGCAGTTGATGACATTATCTCGCTCTACTCACCAGACTCCCTCAGCGCCCTGGCGGGGCCACCGTCCCTCAGCCTGCACAACTCAACAGCCCCTCCCCCTGCCGCTCTGGCCCCCACCCGTCTCTCCTCTACAGGGCAGCCAGAGGAATCCTTTAAAAACGTAAATTGAATGATGCCTCTTCCCTGCTAAAGACCTCCTAGGGATCCCCAACCCACTTAGAAGAAAAGGCAAACTCTTCACCAGGACCAGTGAGGGGCACCTATTCTGGCCCCTGCGACCACTCCCACCTCCCTTCCTTGCTGTTCTCTCTGACACTCCAAGCACACTCCTGCCACAGGGCCTTTGCATTTGCTGTTCCTCTGCCTGGAGGTTGCTTTGCCCAGGGCTCTCCATAGAGGCCTCTCATCTCCTAAGTAGCCACTCAAATGTTGCCCCTCAGAGAAGCCTTCCTGGACTACGCTGTCTAATGTTGGCACAGCCCTTCCCAGTCCTGGCTCTCGGTGAATGACCAGTAAGTCAGTCCTAATAAATACATAAACAGCCTTGTGATGTAGGGATCACAAACACCATTCAATAGTTACAGAAAACTTGCTCTAGCTCTTGATTCAGAGAGGTGAAAGGGGCTTGCCCAAGGGCACACAGCTGGAAAGAACAGGGGACAGGTCTGAACCCTGACTCCATAGTCAATGCCCTGAACCACTCTGCTCCCCCCTGCTCCCACTCACGCACCCCCAGCCTCAGTGACAAAGAGAAAAGCCTTGTCCCTCTCTAGGCCAGCACTAGGTAACCTCTAAGGTCTCTTTAGGAAGTATCAGTAACTTATATTTATCTAGCACTTACGACGTGCCGGGCACGGGCCGTACCACCTTTTCTGCATTATCTCATTTAATCCTCACCACCACTCTGTGAGGTTAGAACTGTTGTTATCCCCATTTCACAGGTGAGAAAACTGAGTGCCAGGGTCACACAGTGATGGAGCTAAGGTTCAACCCCAGAAAGGCTGACCCGGCAGTCTTGGTCTCTGCTGCCTACCCAAGCCCTCACTTCTCACCTGCCCAGTCCCTTTCCTGGGGAGCGAGTTCGTGTGCACAGAAAGGGCAAGGAGGTCTCTTGAGCCTCGCTCTCCCAACGCAGAAGTCAGGGGTGGAGGTGCCCACAGAGCACAGGGTGGAGCCCAGCCCTCCCCAGCTCCACTTCCAAATGACCTTGAGGGAGGAGAGGGTCCCCAGGGTGTCGCCCTGAGGAAGACACCTTCGAGCTGATACTGGGAGATGGGAAGCCCTTAGGAGCACCCAGGGCTGGGCTGTGGCAACAGCCAGAGAGGCAGGGAATGTTCCAGATCTGGTCGAGGGGAGGAAAGGCTGCGTGCAGCCAGAGGAGAGGGAATACAGGCCGGAGAGCCCACAGAGCCCGTCTCCCCGGGGCCAGCACAGAGCAGGAGGCTGGTGGCCTCTAGGAGGAAAAGGGCTCAAAGGACCCAGCCCTCCTCCAGCACCCACAGAGGAAAACAGCAAAGGGTAAATGAGGCTGTCAGAGAAAGGAGGCTGCAGAGAAACCTCTTTCTGTAAAGACCCACATTGTCCCCCCACCTCGCCACTTAGCTGCCTGAAGTAGCAATAGGTAAAAATAATGACAACTCTAACACGGACGTGAGCCTCTGCCACGTGTCGGACCCCGAGCTGACGGCCTGAACCTGGCAGATCTCACGTGGTCCTGGCGGCAAGCCTACGAGGGAGGAACTGTCGCGCCACCGCCAGGCAAAGAAACTAAGGCAGTTACACGGTGAACCGAGCAGCTGAGTCACCTGCCCAGGGTCACACAGCAGGGCCGGGATTTGCACGTGGGCAGAGTAACTCCAGAGCTGGTCTGAGACAGAGATTCAGACTGAGGTATGTAGGCAGCGTGGGGACAGACATTGACAAGTCTGCGGCCATGACAGAAAAGAGAAGTGGCATTGATTGATCGATTGACTGACTGACTGACGGATCCCTGTGTCATTCCCCAGCTGAGCTTCCCAGGGGTGATCGGGTGTCGCGTTGACTTTGGGTTTGAAGGGTAGGAAACGGCAGAGAAGGACAGAGAGAGGCAGCCAGAGATCTGCGGAGACACACAGAGACAGAGTGCAGCACGGAGACACAGGAGATGGGACCCCAAGAGCAGGGGCCTGCGAGGACAGAGCTGGAGAATTCCCCAACACCTGCCAGGGACAGGCTGGGCAGAGCGGCCCCCACCGGGCGCCCCGTGAGGGGGCAGCAGCCGCAACAGTCCCGGTGCTGGCAGCTGCTGGCCTCTCTCCTGGAGTCTTCCACCACCCCCACCCTTCGTGGGCAAACGTCCTTGCCACCAAAGGTGCTGAGAGGTCACACAGAATCAGCCGTCCCCTCCTCCCTGTGAAAGTGGACCCGGTCGCAAGGAAGGGAGAGAGGGGAGGGTTACGGAGAAGGTATCCTTTCTGGAGATGTTTGCCCTTCACTGTTACACACACGCGAGGTATGGCCTTTTCTCCAAAGGTGCCCACAGGTCCCCTTCTCCTGATGTCCCCTGAGGAGGTGTCTCAGGCCACGTGGACTCACCGGAAAGGAAGAGGGGAAAAATCAATAGGATTGATCAGGAGCTATATTTAATCCCAGCTGTAGCTGCAGTGTAGCCGTGTCAGCAGAGGGGTCGGTGAGGCATGGGTGGCCACTCCTCCCTGGGGACAGAAGTTGTGAGGCCTGAGCTCAGAGGGAAGGGGGGCTTGGACTGAGACAGGAAGGCCCCTTCCCAGCCAGGAGGGCTCCCAGGGGAAGCTGAGTCTGTCACAGTGCAGTGCTGGCTGGCTGGAGGAGGCATGGAGAGAGGGGCTGCTGATTTGCCAAGTACCCACTGTGCACTGAACTCTGTGCCAAACACTTTCCCTCTTTGCCCTGATGCCCAGGGGGAATGACCCCCGTGTACGGCCCAGGCACACACGTGGCATCGTCCATGCATTCACTTGCTCAAGCATCTGCTAAGCACCTCTTAGTGGCTGGCTCTGTGCACCGAGGATGCAACGGTGAACGAATATACAAAACCTCTACCCACTAGCAGTCTGCATTCGAACACGAGAGACCAACTCAGTGTGTAACAAGGTCAGACAGCAAAGAGTACTAGGAAGAAGAATGTACCCTTGGGGGACAGAGCAGGGGACTCTGCAGTGAAGCAAGGGAGCAGGCCATGAGCACACGTGGGAGAAGCCTCTTCTACCTGCATCTGACGTGCCAGGGTCCCACTGATGGAGACAGGCAGCTGCCCTCCTTCCCGGGGCCCCTTCTGGAAGTCTCGGGAACCAGTTCCTGATGGGGAACCTCAGCCTGAGCCATGACAGCACCCCCACTCCCCCAAACTACAGTAATGAGTCCAGGTGGTCATTAATATTCTCATTTTAATCATCATATACTCTTTGGGCATAAGACTCTCTCATTTCAATGACTCCACTTTGTAGACGAGGAAGCGGGATCAGAAGGGCTAACTCAGAGCCACGGTCTCCCAGCGCACAGGTGGCGGAGCCAAGATTTAAAGCACATCAGACTCCAGAGTTCACATGTTCAGCGCTCGAAACACAGTCCCCCCCACTAGCACAGCCCCTGTGCTGGCCGGCCCCAGCCATCCTGGACACAATCGGTCCTCGGAGGCTGCCCTACTGCAAAATGGGACATTTTTAATCACTTTTTTCTCAAGCAGAGAAACCCATTTTTCAAATGAAATCAGGCAGGAATATCCAATCACAAGGCCCATAAAAGCAGAGTTGCCCCTGCATGCCGGGGCCCCAGCACTCCCTGCGCACGGGCTTTGGCGGCCCAGGCTCTCCCCTTCTGAGAGCCCTGCCGCCTGCCAGAGGAGTTGACTCCTCACCTCCCTGCACATCCCAGGCCTGGAGGAGAGCCCAGAGCTGGAGACACTCGTCCCAGGCTCTGCAGGACGCTCAGTGGCAGAGCTGCAACTGGAGCCCGAGTGTCCTGCCTCCTGGTCCAGTGCTGCTCTTCAAGGTGGCAACTGCCTATAGGACAGAAGTGACCAGGGCCAAAAGCAAGAAGAAGGAGGCTGATACAATCCCAGATGTGCAGGGTGACCCCCCCACAGCCCCCCACCTGCCATTACCCCACTCTGTCAGCCTCCGGTCCTCTGGCCAACTGTCCTCTCCCTCCACAGCCCAGCCAAGGCTAAGAAAGCCCCTCAATCCCTGGAGTAGCCCACCATCACGGCCCCTATAGCTTTTCGGTGCTGGGAAGCTTCAGGGGGCCACAGAGAGACCTTCTTGCAGAATGGCGAGGTGCAAAAGGCTCACTGACAGCTATGTGGATGTCACCAAAGTTCCACTCAGTGCTGTGGAGCAGACCAAGAGCTGCTGGGCAGGGCACCCAGGGGATGCCAGCCTTCTACAGACGCAAATCCGAGATTCCCAGTGTTTGTGGGGATTCCAGATTCCAGGTGTTTATGGGGATTCTGTTTATATTTGGTGTTAGCTGAAATTCAGAGACTGCAAGTTAATAAAATCATGTGATTCTAACTAAGCGTGTGTTACAAGTCTCAGACTGCATGGTCCTTCCAGCTGGACTGAGCCCTGAGACGAAGGAGCAGGTCCCTGGGCTGTCCAACCCTGGCCGCCCCTCCCCCGCAGGCAGGGGTGCCCCTAATGGGGATCCACGGAGCAGCCCCACCCTCCTGCCTGGCCCGGCCACATAAATCACCCTCCCAATAATATTTGTATTGATTATCTAGATTGGAAGCCTCAATTGGCTCCATTGTCTCACTTCCTCTCCCAGGGCTTGCAGATGGGGTCCCTCGGCCTCATCTGCGGCTCTAATGCGACATTTAAATGGAGCGGCAGCAGCCAGCCAGCCCCCTGCCCTGGGTGCTGGGGCTTGGAGGAGCACACGAGCCTATTCCTTGAGAGAGGTGATTAAATCCTCGAGAAGCCAAGGTGGGCTGGGCCGGGACACTCCAGGTGTGGTCCCGCAGCACCACCTGGGCGCTTGCTGGAAACGCAGAAGCCCAGGCCCCACCTCAGACCCCTGAATCGACGTCGGCATTTTGACAAGATCCCTTGGTGATTCGCATGCACGTTAATGTCTAAGAAGCTTCGCTCTAGTCCATCCCTTGTATTATACAGAAGAGAAACTGAGGCTCAGCGAAGGCAAAGGGCTAGTCTGAGGTCACACAGCAGGTAAGACCCCCGAGTTCCCAGTTCAGGCAGAGGGAATGAGGGGGCAAGTGGCTTCCAGGATGAGGGGCAGCCATTTCCGGGCTCCCCTCCCTCCCGAGCCCCTGCCTCCTGTCTCAGGGTGTGGACAGATGGTTCAGACCAGAGTCTGACCCCCCTGTACTCTCCTAGCCTGGAGGGGCCGGCAAGAGCTCCGGGGACTCTCCAGGAGGGCACCTCCTCCCGCCCCGGCCAGCCAGCTGCCCCTTCCCTGGCAGCAACTGGACAGCAGATCCCAGGGAAAACCACCACCTGGGGCTGCCCAGCACAGCCAGGCGTCCGCGGAGGGGGCAGGGAGAGACGGGAGGCCCCAGAGAGGCGGCCAGCGGAGGGCCTGGGAGAGCTGGGGAGGAGGAAGCTGCGGTCAGAGGGAGGGAGGCAGGGAGGAGGACAGAGGAGGTGTGGAGGGGAGGACAGAGAGGTGGACAGAAACGAGGGGGAAGGGGTGGAGGCAGTAACCCGACTATGGACAGGGAGCAGGGGGGAGGCAGCTGGCCGGGAGGGGCGTGAGCCCGGCGTGGCCCAGCCCTGCCCAGCCCGGCCCTGCCCAGCCCCCAGTGACAGTGCAGCTGCCACACTTGGGCCCTACCATGAGGTCAGTCCTGCCCCGGGGCTGAGGGAAAATAAATGGTGTCCAAGATAAAAGGTCCAAGAAATTATTTGTCTTGTTGTCACGTCCTGACTGCAACGGGCAGGGGCCGGCAGGCAGGCGGGGCACCATCCCAGACACGCCTAGGCTGGCAGGCTCAGCCCGCGCAGGGGACCACAGCCCCACCGGTGCCTTGGCCACACACCGCCCCGGCTCCCCAGGCCCAAGCCGGGGTCTGGGACGCCTCCCAGAACCTGGGGCTGGGAAGGCAGCAACGGTGGGGGCAGGTGCTTTCCTGGTGAGGGGCGAGGACCAGGAGGCCTCGCAGCAGCTCGGCTTTTCCTGCCCAGCAATTTTAAATAAATAAACTGCGTGGTAAGTATTTGCTCAGCGTCTGTCTCAGCCAGATCCCCTCTAAGCTCTGGGAAGGCGGAGTCCTGTCTTTCCCTGACTACTGAGCACCTTTGTGGGCCGGGGACTTGGGGAGGGAGGGAGTCAGGGTGTCTCACTCCGCCCAGCCCTTGGCAGAGGCAGCACGAATGGGGGGAGGGGAGAGGGTTCCCAAACACCCCAGAGGAGGGTTGGGCAGTTCCAGGGTCAAGGGCAGGCCAAGGGGACCACAGCCCAGGGTGCTGTGAGTGCTCATGCAACACAGGTGCACCAGCTCAAGCTCAAAGCACACAAGCACATGTGCACACACGTACACACATGCACACAAGCACATACACACACGCACATGCACACACACATGCACATGCACACGCATACACATAAGCATATATGTGTGTGCACAGGTACATACAAGCACATGTGCACACACATACACACAAGCACATGCACACACACACACACACACACACACACACACCCCAGGTCTATTTCCACCACCACCAGCATCCAAAAAGCACCAGCCAGAGGCTCCCGCTCCTTGAAGTATCTGAAACTGGGGCCAGTGAAGCAATGGCTCAGAAGAGCAGCCACCTGCTTTAGGCCATCCCTAGGCAAGCCACTGATGCCACAACTGCCATTTCAGGGGCATTTACCAGCAAAAGCACTTTTTATTCACGTCTTCAGTTACTACTCCTAACAAGCCTCTCAAGGAGTCACTATTGCATCCCCATTCTACAGATCAAGAAACTGAGGCTCAGAAAGGATCAGTACGAGGCCCAAGATCACACAGCCAGGACACCGCAGAGCTGGGATTTGAACTTGAGGTCTCTGAGGCTGAGAAGAGGGTGCGCACAGGGTGGGAGGAGGGGGCTGGCACATACCATACTTGTCCCCGTCCTCGCCGCGGGCACTGATCCTGCGGCCCAGGACCTGGATGTGCTTCCCACTGGTCCGGCTGTAGAGCTGGTACAGCCGTAGCTGCTTACGGCTCACATCGTCCCGAGCCCGCGTCTGGTTCTCCACGTGGATACGGAAGTCCACGTTCTCCTCGGCAACCAGCACCTGGGCAGGGAAAGGGCAAACAGTGAAGCCACGTCGGGAGTCCCAGTTCCCCACGTGCAGGAGCCAGCCCCGTCCACAACAAACAGCAGGGGCCTCCTCTCTGCCAGCTGTGGGCCCGGCCTCAACACACGCTCATAACCGCCCCGTGACACCCCCACTGCACCCCTAATGGGGCAGATGCTGCTGTAACTTCAGCCCCCATCCCCCAGGAGTGCCCATGCTCACCTCACACCAAGCATGTGCCCACATCCCCGGCCCCTCCTGGAGAAGCCTTTGCTTTGCACCTGCCGCAGAAATTCCCCGTATCCCTCAAGGTTTAGCTCCTGCCTGTCCACATCCTCCAGGAAGCCTGCTCTGGTTCCGCCGACACACATCTCCCGTCTCCCTCCCCAGACATGGCCTCTCATCGGGACAATTTGCATGCACCTCCTCGCTGGCCTCCCGCTGCCACTCTCACCCTCTGGCAGTCTGTCCTCCACCAAATCCAATCCCCAATCCCCACACTCTCCAGGGCTTCCCTTCACACTTAGATAAAGGTCCTCTCCATGGCCTCGACGCCCTGTGAACTGAGCCCAACTGCTTTTCCACCTTCCTCTTCCAACATTCCCTCCCCACCAGCTGCACTGGCCACCTTACTGCCTCTGAGCATTCCAACACTGCTGCCCCAGGGCCTTTGCACTTGCTCTTCTCTCTGCTTTGATGCTCTTTCCCAGATCCTCACCTTCTGGCCCCTCTAGTTCACTTGGGTCTCTGCTCAAATGTCACCTCCTCACACAGTCCTTCCTGGGCCCTTTTCTGAAGACACCTCCACCTCTGTGCTCCCTCCCTCGTCCATGCTGTGTGTTTCTTTCTAGCACGTATCAACCTGACATACCACCCACTCATCTCGGTCTTGTCTATCTGCCCCAATAGACTGGCAGTACCATGGAAGCTGTAGCTGTCTCTTTCTTTTTGTCCCTATGTCCCTAGCACCTAGCACAGTAGAAACTTTTTTTATTTTTTATGTTTTAGAGATGGGGTCTCACTCTGTCACCCATGCCAGAGTACAGTGGGGAGATCATAGCTCCCTGCAGCCTCAAACTCCTGGGCTCAGGCAATCCTCCCACCTCAGCCTCCCAAGTAGCTGAGGCTCCCCTCCCAGACACATGCCACCATGCCTAGCTAACTTTAAAAAATTTTTTGTAGACATGGGATCTCACTACGTTGCCCAGACTGGTCTCTAAACTCCTGGGCTCAAGCGAGCCTCCCGCCTTGGCCTCCCAAAGCGCTGGGATTACATGAATGCTGAAAAGACCTGGAGCCCTGTCATGCCATTCAGCATTAGATTAGGTTTTCCCACACCCTGCTAATTGTCCACATGTCCCATTCCATCTTAACCATACAGCTGAACAGCTCCTGAGGGCCACGCGGCATTCTGGGTTTGTTCTCTGTGTGCCCACAAAGTCTGGCACAGCGCTAGGCACGCAGGACCCCACTGACACACTAGCGCAGCCCCACCCAGCCTCGGGCAGAGCTCTCTGGACCCTGGCTGCCCAAGCATCTGCCTCGCCCGCCAGCTGTGAGCTCCCAAGGACAGGAACTACGTCCCCTGCTACAGCTCACACCCAGCCCAGGATCCCTGCCCCCAGGCTGACCTGCACGTGTCCTCCCACCCGGGCTGGGGCCCCACAGGCGCCGCAGTGGGACCACGTAATTGAACCCCCACAGTCATCCTCAGGTTGGAAGCATCATCCCATTACAGGTGAGGAAACTGAGCTTGACTGACACGGCTCAGTTCACAGAGCCAAGGTCAAGGTCACAGAGCAGGCAATGCAGAGTCAAGCGCATCTTGCTGGGCTAGCCTGGCCCCCTACCCCACCGTGCCATTAGGAGCTGGCCCCAGGTTCAAACCCCAGGGCATGCCTCTCTCCAGCTAAGGGACCTTAGGCAAGTTACTAAACTCTCTGTGCCTCAGTTTCCTCACCTGTAAAATGAGGGTGATGATAATGGCGCCCACGCCACAGGCAGCCGTGAAGATCAAACATATCAAGGAACACACAAAGTGCTCAGGGCAGGGCCTGGCCCGCAGTAAGCACCCGGGAGAGATGACTCCTGGTGGAATCTACCAGAACCCTTTAAGGGCTCTAAGGGAAGCCCTGCAAGCCGGATTCTCATTTGGGAAGGTGCTATTGCTTTTGATAGTCCTGACAACCAACCCCATGGGAACGCGTATCTCCCCATTTAACAGATGTGGAAACTAAGGCCCAGAAAAGTTAAGCCCATTGCTGCAAGCCACACAGCCTGGCGGGGCAGGGCCTGGCCTGCCGGCCTGAGTGTGCATCCTCTGCTCTCCCCAGGCTCCACGGCCAGCCCACAGCACCGCGCACGGCCCCGATCTGCCGCCTGGGCCGCCTCCTCCCACATCCTGCTGCTCAGGGAAGGACGGACTCCAGCACCTGTGAGGCCCACACCTGGCAGGCATCTGTCCTGAAGACCTCCCACCCGTGGCCTCCGACCTTCCTGGAATGACTTCCGAAGGTGGCTGGCCCTGTCCCCTCCCCCAAAGTAGGCCTCCAGTGTCCCTCTCTGTCCTCCAGCTCTCCTCCTGCTCACGGGAGACCTTATCGACCAGAGGTCAAACCAATCTCCTCACCCCAGGTCCCCGAGGGGAGCCGCCCTGCCCCTGAAGCTGGCCTCCCGTTAATGATTTTCTCCCTGGCCCACTGGACAGAGGCAGCGTGGGTGACCCAGGGTCAGCAGGGGCTATCGGGTGGCCCTTCCCCAGGATGTGGGGGGAACAATCCATCTTGTCCAGCTTCCACCATCTAAGCCACACTCTGTGGCCAGATAGATCCCGAGGGAGGCAGTGGGGGTGGCCTCTGACGTGGAAACAGGCTCTGTCCTCCCGAAAGGCAGGTGCAGGTCCCCCTGGGCTTCCTGGGCAAGACCCCTGCTGGGCTCCACCCCTTTGCACGGGCTGGGTCCTCCGCCCAGGGCACCCTGCCTGCCCCTCTCCCTGGCTGTCACCTGCCTTCAGGGGCCACCTCTGGAAGCCATTCCTGGCCTCCACCTCCCAGGCTGGATTCGGGCCTCGGGACAGTCTACTGCCACAGCTTATTGTCCCAAATCCAGCCTGTCTGGTTCCTCCCTGGGATCTCAGCTCTGCCCGCAGGAGGCAATCATCAAATGCTTCCCAAAAGGCTGCGGCTAAAAGTGAGGGGAAACTGGAGGCCGATATTGGCCCTGCCACTTACTACCCGAACAAGCAGAGAGCCCAACAGAGGGATGGCAAGGGATGTTTTTAAAGCTACTGATCACTAAGCTTTCCTCTGCTCCAGGCACTCTGCTAAGAAGCCCTCTAGACATGGAACGTCCTCTAATTCCCTCAACCACCCACGGAGGTGAGCACCCATTTCACAGGTCAGACCACTGAGGCCATTGCTCCAGGGCCATAGAGCTGGAGCGTGGGTGAGCCCAGCTCCAGGTCAGCGGCCGGAGCTCATGCAAAGCAGCGGTGCCTTGGGAACATCCATTCTCCTTTCCCGTCAGCTGGCTGCCCTGACAGGGGCCGATCTTGAGGCCTTCCCAGTGCAGTCAGAGCTGCTGTCAGCCCGGCTAACGGCCCCCCGGGTGCAAAAGCTGTGGTGTGAGCAAAATCAAATCGCCGCGACTCTCTCAAGGCGGGAAGGGCTGGCACACAAAGCACGTCTCCTGTAGAGCGAAGGTGCCTCTGTCGCGCCGCCATCTCCCACCCCAGACACATGGATTACCTCTGGGGTCGAAGAGGCTTTTCCCACAGCAAGGTGGCTGCCAGCCCCTGCAGCCTGAGACCCCGGTGACCCCCAGCCCACCTCTTCCGTTGCTTCAGGGCTTCGACTCTGGTGGAAACATTCACTCCCCACTGCACAGAAGCCACGAGGGCCAGACAGGCTCTCACCTCTCCCAGGTCTGCCAAGGTCCCCGGGCCCCAGGATGAACATGGCACTCAGTGGAACAGAGCCGGCCCACCCTCTGCCTGCAGCCCACCCTCGTCCAGCACAGCTCTGATGCCGTTTCCCTGCTCAGAACCCCACCCTGGCTCCCCGCTCCTCGCAGGGCAATGTCTAAGCGCCATCCTTACGCTCGAGCTCCTGTCTACCTTGCAAGCCTCCTCTCCCGGGCACTTTGGTGGGAACCTGCCACGAGGTGAAAAGACGCTGGAGAGTCCCCAGCCCAGAGCCAGCTTCCAGAGACCAGCCACGGTGCCCCTAGCAGGGCATCCAACAGCCACTGTCACTCCCTCAGGCCTGAGACTTCAGCCTCACGGGCCCACTCGCGGCTCTGGAAAGCACGTTAGGGAGCTTCCTATTTCCCCCTGGACCCCTTTCCACCTCCCACGACACCCACCCATCACCCCCCCATCCACACGCTCAGCAACGGCGCAGCACCCAGCGCTGACTAACCTTGGGTGTCACCCGGCTTTGCCTGGTCACCAACTTACTCGATTTCTTTAACCCTCAGTTTTCTTATCAGCAAAATGGGGACTGTTTATCATATTTACCTCAGAAAAAGACTATATTAGTAACAATAGCCACTACTTTCTTTTTCTTTAGTTTGTTTTTTGAAGAGTCCCTACTCGTGGAGCACCTCCTCTGTGCTGAGAACCACCCAAGGTCAGTTTTCCTTTGTAATCCCCAGAGCAACCCTACAAGCTGGCATGACTATTATCCCCATTTTACAGATGGAAAAACTGAGGCTCGGAGACGTTACATCGTTTGTCCTAAGTCACAGAATTGGCAAGAAGAGGGATCAAGATTCGAATCCAGGCCAAGCTCTCCACCACTTCACCCTCCTCTTCCTCACCCGCCTCCTCTCCCCTCTCCCAGGATGGCAACTGGTTCAGGCCAAAGGCCACAGCTGGAGGGTGGGGGTGGGATGCTGGAGCTCTCTGCCCTCACCCAAGAGAGAAAGATGGGGTCATACCGCCCACCTCACCCAGGTCCCCAATCCTGGGAGCCTCATGCAATCTGTCCTCCTGCCTCCAGGCGGCCTGCCCAGAAAGGGAGGGTCTCCCTGGTCCCAGAAGGGGCCCAGCCACATTCCACCACCGCCTGCAGCCACACAGGGCTGCCAGCTGAGGCTTTCAGAGCCTCTCCAAATTCTCCATTCAAACCTGAGACCTTTACCCCCCTCCAGGGGTGGTCCCTGGTAAAGACGGCCTCTCTCTCCTCCCCAAAACACAACTCCCCAACTCTTCCTCGAGAGCGAGAGCAGGCTGGACCTCGGCCCCGGAGGCGCCGGACGGATTACTGCCACCGTTGACAGTGAAGCTCACCTTGGCTCCCACTGACCCGGCACTCGCGCCGTGCCAGGGCCCGGGCTCAGCACAAGCTGGGCCCCGGCTCCTCGAACAACCCAAGGAGGTCGAAACTATTACTATCTCTGTGTGTCAGGTGGCAAAGGGAGACACAAAGAGGCCACGGGACTGGCCCAACTTGTACCGAAAGTGACAGGGCCGAGATCTGAACCCACTTCTGGCTCTGAGGCCCATGAATTTCCCCCAGCTGGTACCCCTGGACGGAAACGGGGGAGGAAGGCCGGGCCCACCCTGAATCTCCGTGTGGCTCAGATGGGCACCCCCACCCCTCAGCCCAGGCTTCTGGTCCCTTTCCTGTCACACCCTGCACACCAGACTCAGCGAGGACAGACAGGGATACTGCAAAGGGCCTCCCCACCCCCAGCCTGTCCATTAAGCTCCCAGGGCTATCAATGTATTGATTGGCAGGGCCGAGCCATCAGCATGGGAGGGGGCGCTGCAGGGTGGAGGCTGGGCTCAGGGTTGGCCTCCCTCTCCCCGTACATCAGCCTTCCCGTACAGCTCATCCATACAGGTTCCACTGCCGCCGAGAGTCAACCCTGGAGCCAGCCTGAGGGTGGGGGCAGGCCCTGAAAGACCCAGGTCCTCTTCTCTCTCTCCCTTCCCCTTCCCGCCAATCCCTGCTTCAGTGCCAGCTCCCTTACAGCACTTGGGCAGGGCGAGGAGTCATGCATGCCTGTGACACAGCCAACAGCCCTGTATTCCGGCACTCGATGCCCACTGTGGCCTTTCCATCACCTCCGTTCCTGGGACTTGACACTTCAGCCACCCCAGTCAGTGTGGGGCTCCCTGAGCACACCAGGCTAGTCCCTGCTTCCAGGTAGCACTGTTCCATGTGCCCACAAGGCTTTTCCATACACACACACACAGGCTAACAGTGTCCTGCGTTCAAATGGGGCATCTTCCCCAGCCAGATGCTCTTGCCTGAGAGGCTGGTTTCAGGGCCCTTCATCAAAGCACCGACTGCACCCTTGAGCCTTGCTCCCCAGCACACATCCCTGTTTTTCTCAAGTCCCCAAGGGCTGGGACAGGTGCTGACACCTGCCTGTGCCCTAGCACCTGGCACCAGGAGAGCAGGTGGGAAACTCAATCCAGGTCCCTGGCCCCCAGAGGACCTCTCCCCAGGCCCTCCACTAACGGGCCCACATGCATCCTATGTGCCAGGCCTGTGGCAGTGCCACAGTGCCTGCAGCAGGGTCAGACCTCCCCTAGACTCCCAGAACCTGCAAGCTGGTGGACACCCCAGAGTCGGATGCATCCTGCAGCTTACAATGAGCTGGGCACTGTGACAAGTGCTTCCCCCAGGGGACCACAATTCACCCTCCCAGCAACCCCAAGAAGGGGGTTCCATCCCAATGCCCATATTAATGACAAGCCACAGAGAGGTCAACCAATCCTCTCAATCACACAGCTACCTAGCAGGCGAGGTGGGGTGTGACTCAGGTGGGCCGGGTCCAGAACCTGAGTTCCTCTCTGTCCCTGTGAGCTCTACAGAGAACGTACTGGGTCAAAGAACAGCAACAAAGTGCCATGGGATTCCAAGGCAAAAGGTGGGACAGGGCCCGGGGGCGTGTGGAAAATAAAGCTGCCCAAAGTATCTGCCCTGCCTTCACAGGGAACACTTGGAAGGAAAAGCTGAAGCCGTGGATATCTTCTTCATTCCCCCCAAAACCCAGTCCGGGGCCAGACATGCAGCAAGTGTCCCATAAATGTCTGTGGATGGTTAATGAGGAGCAATACCATATTTGAGTGCCTACTGTATATCTGGTCCAGGACATGGCTTCAATTACTCCTACGGACCAGCCTGGGGAGTGGTATAATATTATTCCTATTTTTGTACATCATGAGAAAACAGAGACTCAGAGATGTTAAGGACCTTGCCCAAGGCCACACAGCCTGTGAGTGGTGGAATGACGATTAAATCCAAACTCATGTCCAAAGCCTACGTTTCCAACTCAGATTGGAAGAGACCTGATGTCACTGATCCAAGGAACACATCCTTCCTAGCTTTCTCTAGCACCCCTCAGCATGTTATGTACCCAATATACACACTATCATTGATTCAGCAATTACTATTCCTCATTTATTTATTGAGTGCCAGCCATACACTAGCTACTCTGTGTGCAATATCCCATTTAGTCCTCACAATAACCCTTAAGAAGTAGGTACTTCTCATTACCCTATTTTACAGATGGGGAAAACTGAGGTGCAGAGGGTTGAAGGCTAAGGAATATTTACTGAACGGCTGCTAGGCAGCACAGCCAGGATTCAAACCCAGGTTTCTCCTACACCAAAGCCTACACATTCGAGTACTACAGAAGCCACCTACCTCGCCTTGTTGATACCCAAGTGGGTAAACCAAGGCTCAGAGAGGGAGGTCACACAATGAGCCAGGGACAGAGCCGGGACTGGAACCCAGGGATCTCAGGAGTTTCTCTGCTCTGTGGCAGAGCCCCTTGGGAAGGAGGACTCACTGTACCTGACAGGGGGAGGGACGAGGGAACCCTCCCAGAGCAGGAGGCAGGAGCCGGGTCTGGACTTCAAACAGGAGTTCCTGCCACGCGCGGCCCCTCCCCGACCCCCCTTAGGCAACAGGGAAGGTTTCCTCTGTTGTTTTTTTCCCATTTTACACATGCAGAAGCTGAGACCCAGGGAGGTTAAGTAACTTGCCCAAGATCACACAGCAAAGAGAAGGCAGAGCTACAGTGTGAAGCAGGCTGGCCAGCTCCAGAGCTCTCACACCAGTAAGCTGGGGTGCTAGAGCCGGGCAGGCCCACGGCTGAGCGCAGTGTGACCAATGGCAGGTGACTTCACACCCCCAGCCTCCTTTCCCTCCTCTGCAGAGTCCCTCATTCCAGCCTGATGAGCCTGCACCCCAATCTTCCACGCCCGCAACTTCCCCGCTAGAGGACTAGGTCAGAACCAAAAGGCCCTGCTGACAATGGAAGTCTCCTCCCTGTCCCCCTCCAGTTTCCCTCTGGGGGCCCCGTGTGCCCTTGGAACTGCCTGGGGCAGGATGGAGGCAGCACCTGTGACCCCGACGTGCTGCCCCCGAGCCCGCTGACACTGGCGGTGCCAACCACAAGAAATTCTAAAAATCCACCTCCTTATCTCAGAGCCGGTGACACTCCCGGGCTGCAGGAATGCTGGTGGGGCGGCCCGCCCCTCCTCCTCCACTGGGAGGGGAGTGCTGAATCCCAGGCCCCACCCCCCAGACACCCACCTCTAAGTCCGGGACCCTCTCTTGATGGCACAATCCGGGAGGATCAGGGCTGCAGACTCTGAGTCAGATGCCCTCAGCCCCAGAGACCCTACCCGGGTTCTGAACACACCCCCCACCAGAATTCACACAGGGCCCGACGTGGACCTCTAGCCTGCCTCTTGGGACTCTGTTTCCCCACCAGTATCTTTCTGAACAATTTCAGGATTCTTTCTAGAAAAGTCAGCTTGGTGTGGTAGAAAGAATGTAAGATCTTGGATCCAGAGTCTTGGGGCTTAGCTACGGCCCTGAATAAATCCCTTCCCCACTCTGTGCCTCAGTTTCTCCATCTGTGAAGCAGGAATGTTCCCCCTTCCCACCTCAGCCTCCCCGTAGAATGGTTGGAAGAATGACACCAGCTTTCTGATGCAAGGGACACTTTGACGTTCCCATAAGCCTCGCCCTGGGAGAGGACAGCGGGAACAAGCGCCTGTGGAGCCGGCACTTTCCCCGTCTAAACTGGGAGCTCCTGGAGGCCAGGGACTGACTAGATCTTATTCCCAAGGCCAGCAGGAAGCAGGATCCCAGCACGTATGCGCTGAATGAGCGGCACCTATCTGCGTGGACAGATGGATAATATCACTTTAAGAATTAAAGTACCATCCACTAAGAGAGCTCCCACCCTCCTCTTGTCCCCAAGGACACTGTTTCCGGCTTCCCCATCCCAGCCAGCTTGAGGCAAGGGTCTAACCTCCCTGAGGAGGCCAGGGGTGGGGTGGCCAGGCTGAGAGGGGGCGTGGAAGGACACTTCCAAACTGGAACACCTCGTGGGGTGAGAGAGGAAGTGGCACTGTGGGAGGGACAAGGGGCTGGCAGGAGGGACAAGAGGCCAGAGGAAGCCCCCCAGCCCTGGGCTGCCTCACGCCTGGCCTGTCTGGGGAAGGCCAGGACCTAGCCGAGCCTGGCGGCAGGAACAATGTCAGGCAGGTGCCAGCCGAGCTGCGTGAAAGGCCCAGCCCGGTGTCATTGTCAGAGCTCAGCCAAGTGCAGAAAAGCAATTTACTGGTCACGCCGCCTGCTCCCCGCGGAAATTTTTAAAATTCTTCCGATTTGAGCTATCTGCGGTGTCCCGAGTCGTGTGGAGAAGGGATGAAGGGATTTTATTAAATTCCCAGCTTCCCGCTTCCTGGGGTGGCTGGCGGGTGAGGGCGGGGCTCACAACATTGGGGGTGGGGGGAGGACAGTGTCTGGCATTGAATGTGCTCATGGAAACGTGGCTGGGGGCGGGGACCCATTCTGGGCCTGGTAGCTGAGGGACATGCGGAGGGGAAGAGCCCAGAAACTGCACTGCTGAGACTGGACCAGACCCGAAAACACTGAGGTAGGGAGGAAAGGCATAGGTGCATCCATTTCCCAGCAGAGCAAGGTGCCTTCCTGGGGGATGAGAATTTGCAAAACTTCTTCCACCCCTATCACGTATCAGTGCAACCTCATGACCACCCATTTCACAAATGATGAAACTAAGACTCTCTGGGACCCACAGATGGGGAAAGGTGGAGCTGGGGTTCAGGTCTAGCCCACTGGCTTGCAAAGCTCTGAGCCCTTCCCACCATGCAGGGAGGCCCCCCTGGCCCCTGAACACCGAAGCAGCTCTAACTGCTACTGCTAAGTGCCCAGGATGTAGCAGCTCCGGCAGCTGCCGGGCACCACCTAAGCAGGGAGCAGACTCCAGCTCCTGGCAACTCACATCACACGGCTCCCCTCATCTCTACCAAGGCCAACCCACCTTTGTCCCTGGAGTGCGAACAGGGATGAAAGCCTGCCAACCTTGCCCATAAGCCCCTAGGATAGCATTCCTTTTTTTAGGGATTATAGGTGCCTTTGAAAACCTGCAGGGAGCTGAGAACCCCCTTCCAGGAGACATAGCACATTTGGGCATCATTTTCATGCAATGTTTCAGGGACCCCCCAGTAATCCTCTCCTTAGATACCCGAAGGGTGCGTGGCAGTTGGGTGTGGAAAGGCTGGGGAGGACAAAGGGGCAAAGGAAGGGGGGAGGTAGGAGAGGGGGAGAGGAGGTTCCCTCACCTGCTTGAAGGCTGCCTCTTGACCTAACCCAGGCAGACCACCCAGCTCTTTCCTAAGATGCTGGCTCTAGCTCTGGCCAGGAGGTGGAGGGGGGATGCAGAGTCCAGACTCCCTCCCTCCAACTCCCCCGGAGAACACAAAGACCACACAGCAACCCCTCCTGGGCCCCACTTCGAAAAGAACCAAGAGCAGCAGGCATCCAGAAGCTCGGGCAACGCGGCCTGCAGACCTCCCCTCTGCCTCCATGCCACCCCCACCCCCACCCCCAGGCACAGCACTGGGGAAAACAGCTCTTGCCCAGGTCACACAAGCAGACCCCCTGCAGTGACCCTGGGGCCTGCCCTCTGCTTGGGGACTCAGCTGCAGACCAGGCAGGCCATGCCTGGCACTGGCCTCCCTCTCCGACACCAGCCACTCCACACCCCACCCCCATCACCACACAGGGTCACATCTGCTTTGGCACACAGCCAGTCTTAAGTTACTGACTCCAGTGGTATTGATTCAGAAGTCACTGGGGACCTCAGCCCGGCCAACAGGAGGAAAGAACCCCATCAGTCTGTCTGTCCATCCATCCTTCCAGCCCCCAGCCCCACTGGCTGCCCCCAGCTCAGTGCCTACCATGAGGGTAACAAGCCTCTCCCCAGCATGGAAGGATGATAAGCAGCCACTGCCACCAAACACTGCAAGAGGCTGCTGACTCCCAGCACTCAACGCATACAACACTCCTTGTGCCGTAAAACTGGGAGAAACCCCATTTCCCCTGCTCAAGGCTCTCTCTGGGCATCTCCAGAATCCGAAGGCTAAGGTCTAAGCATCTTCTCTGACTAGCCCTGTGAGGACACCTGCCTTCAACCGAGAAGGGGAAGGGTCAGATAACCCTGTTTTGGCTCGTTTCCAGCTCCGCCTAGGTCCCCTCCCTTGCAGCTCTAGGTGGGTGGGGGGCTTGGGCAGCTGGGCTTCCTATTCCCTTTGCCCACGCCCCCCCCCCATGCTGAGGCAGCCCTGGTCTGGTTCTAATCGGGGCTGAAGTCGGCTCCCTTTTTCCCTCTTCGCTCTCCCTCCCACCCCCCTTTTTCCTTCATTTCTACGGCTTTGGAAGCCAGAGCGTTCCAACTGTCTGCGTGCCAAGACCTTCCCGAGTCTGAAAGCTGCTGAAGTAACAGATCAGATTTTAGCAAGTGCTTTCCAGGCTGAGCGCCAAGCCCTCTTCTGATGCACGGAGAGCGAGCGAACGCGGAGCAGGCTGGGAACCAGCCGAGGCTGCACCACCTTGGGCGAGGGCGTGCGGAGCGCGGCCCGTCCCGGAGCGGCCTCGCGGGCAGCCGCCCCTCGGCCTAGGCGCCCCGCGTCTCCCCTTGTCCCGCGCGCGCGTGTCTGTCTCTTAGTCTGTCTCTCTCTCAATGCTGCAAACGCCTTTGAAACCACAGAGTAATTTACAACTGAAGCTTTCTCCCTGGACTCGAAATTCACTCTCTGAAAGGAGCCTTTTTGTTTGGAAGAGCAAGCGGCGATGTTAAGGAACGGTTGGCAGAGATGATCCCTAGGTCCCCCTCCTCGCTGGCCGCGGGCAGGGGGCTTGGAGCCGGGCACATTGCTGCGGCTGAGCCCGTGGGCTCTGGGCGCCGACAGGGGCCGCGACAGCCCGCGCTGGCTTGGACCCCGCGGCAGAGCCCCTTGCCCTTGGCCGGTCCCCCGCCGGCGCAGGGCGCGGAGCCGCCCTTCCGCGCCCTGGGAACAGGTGCACTGGGCTCGGCGCCCAGGAGGGGTGGGGCAGAGGGAGGGGGCGCGGCCCGGGAAGGGGGGTCGGCGTGTACCGCGAGGCAGGGGAGGGGGAGGTCAGAGTCAGGAGCCCACGTACCTGTACCTGGAAGCACAGCAGCAGGAAGTGTAAACACCTGCGGAAAGAGACGGAGAGGCGGTCAGTGGGACTTGAGGGAGAGGGGAGCGCTGAAGGACAGACAGACACGCAGTCGGAAAGTCAGGAGAACAGACGGGCAGGCAGACAGAGCCACCGGCACACGGACAGACAGCCAGGCAGGGTGGCAGCCCCGCGCGCGGGCGCTTACAGGCAAGTGCAGGCGGAGGGCGCTGAATACATCGCTGGGCGGGGAGGGAGGCGGCGGCTCCTAGCCCAGCCTGCACATGTCCGCTCCGCGCGGCCGGGACCGGGCGCCTCCGCCGCCGCCGCCGCCGCCGCCGCCGCTGCTGCTGCTGCTGCTCCCTCCTCGCCGGCTGCTGCTGCTGCAGACTCTGCTGCTCCGGGGCGCTCCGCGGCGCGCCCTGCGGCATCAGCGCCCCGCGCGGCTCCTCCCGAGCGCTGCGCCCTCCGGGCTGGCGCAGGGGCTGCGGGGCGGCAGCCGCTGTGCAGGAGGCGCCCGGCCGGTGCGGGGACGCTCGTTCACTGCTGGCCGGACGGCCGTCCGGGCGTCCGCGGGAGACTGGCGGTCCGCCTCACTCCGGGGGCAGCATGCGCAGCGGGGCTGGAAGCTGGGCTGCGCTGTCTGGCCAGGGCGCGGGGCTGCGCGGGGCCAGGGGTCAGCGCTCCGGGGCTGGGGCGAGCGGCTGCAGCGCGAACACGTCACGGCCGCTCCGTCTGGGCGCCCGCCGGCTCATGTCTCCTCCTCCGCGTCTCTCCGGCCGTGCGCATCGCCGCCTCCCACCGCTGGCGGCGGCCGGGGCGTTTTCTACGCGCGGGCGGCGAGGGGGCGGGGGGCCGGGGGCGGGCCCGGGCCCGAGCCGGCACAATGAGGATGCGGGGCCCGGGGGCTCCCCCCTCGGGGCGCGGCCGGACGGGCGCTCAGCTCGCCTGGGTGCGCCGCGCCCACATCAAAGGCGGCCCTGCCTGCTCGCCTGCCTGCCGCGGCCTCTCGCCGCCTCCTCCTCTTTCTCCTGGCGGCTCCGGGTTGGAGGGGAGGTGCTCAGACTCTCAGCGACGGGACCGGCCGCTCCGAAGGGGCAGAACCCGCGAGGCAGGAGCCGGTGAGCGCTGGAAGCCGTCGGAGTTCTGCGCCCGGGCGCAGTGACCCGCGCCGCGGCGCAAACGTTGCTCGAATTGGGCAGGCGGCGGTCCCCAAGAACGCAGTTAGGTGCGGAGAGTCCCCGCCCGCCCACATTCGCTGCTCGCACTCACTCACACCCACCAGCACTGGAGTGGGGAGCGGGGAGGGGGCGGGTCGGGCCCGGCCCTGGGGCGGCTCCGCTGGAGGGGGGTCGCTTTTACACGCCCTGAGTCCACGCAAGATCGTGGCGTTTCCTAGCCACCTTCCTGGCGGGCTGTCCACTCTAAGTGGGCCACATTGGTCTTTTTCCGTCCCTGCCGCTCGGGAGGGCGTCTCTTTTTCCCACCGGAGGGGCTCAGGGTAGGTTCTTGGGATCCCGGCTGGGCTTTCCGGTAGGCGATCCCCCTTTGGAAACACACGGCTACCACCTAGCGGCACGAGCCGTCACTGCAACCCCAGGGCGGGCGGGCTACAAGGGTGGGTAGTAGCCAGCAGGACTCTGGTCAGCGACCGCTCTAGACCCTCTTCTGGCCTCCTCCCAAAACCGAGCTAAAATTTGCCTCTGTTTGCATAATAAGCAGCCTGGTTCCCTTCACCAGGACTCCTCTCAGGACACTGGTTCTTACTGCCTCTGCCCCTTCCAGAGGCATAACTCCTGTCCTTCCCGCCAACCCCCAAATATAGGTGTCCTTGTCAAGGCACCTGCCTCACTCTGGCTAGAGCCCGCATTAGCCAAGCTCTGCTTAGGCTTGATACTAAGGGAAACAGGTTACAGTGAGAAAGGCACTGGAGAACAAGCTCAGAAAAGCAAAACCCAGGAATCTGGACTATTTGGTTAAAAGCCTCCTTGCACGGACTGTGTGTGATACTCCCATTTCACTAGATCATCATAAATTGAGGTAGGTGCTGTCTAACAGTGTTATTTCCTAAAGTCATAGGATGTAAAACATCAGCAATTGTTCCAAATATCAGACCTCTTTGCAAGCTATTTTAAGCTCCCTTTCAAAGCTGGGGCTATTTTAAACAGCCTCTATTTCAGCATTGGACACAAGTGCAGAAAAACCTTTTCAAAACCAGGTGCTGAGTGATGGGGAAAGTTCTTGCATGAAGCTGCTGGGCTGAATTTACTTAGACATTCTGATTGCCAGAACTAGTCTTGCAAAGTTACTGGTAACTTCCCAAGTTCTGGAGAAAATGAACTGATCCCAGGATAGGATGCAATGACCAACCACAAATAGAAATGGACAGAAATGCTCCCACTGGAACCTGAGTCATTGCTACCTCTTTTGATCTTGCTTTACAGAAAGACCTCTAAGGCCTACTCAAGAGGTGGTTTGTCTTACCACCTGCTAAAAAGTGTTTGAAGTATCTCCTGGCTAAGAATCATACTTCCAGTTTTCTTCTATACTGTTACTATTTTCTATTACTTGGGAATAAAATTAGTATATAACTACCTATGTCCTATCTAAAATGCTTGCAATTATTTTCAATGCTGAAAGTATTATTTGTTGATCTGACCTATCACACAAATAAGACTGACCATAAAGTCCAGTCAAGAAAATAGTTCTGGGTAAGAGCATCAACTCAAGAGTAAGAGGCCCTGGATTTGAATATTGCCTCCAACATTTATTTATAAATTCCAGCAAGCGACAGTCTGAGATTCTGCTTCCTCATCTACAAAAAATGGCTAAGAACAGTAACAAGTCTCACAGAGTTGTTGTGAGTACTGAATGACATCATTCAGAGTCTGGCACAGAATGAAGGCTACAAACGTTTTAGCTGTTAACTAATAATCATAATTACGGTTTTGGAGTTATTTTCACATTTTCTTCTTCACAATTTCATGAAGAAGGGAGGTACAATCACTCCCAACTTACAGTTAAGGAGATGTTTAACCAAAATCTGTCTTTTGACTCCAAATCCACTCATTTTATACCACATTATTCCTTATTCACAGCCCCAAACCTAGCTCCATATACCTATTTACCAATATGACTTATTTACCATTTGCATGAATCTGAAATGGGTTCTATTTGGATTTGACATGTCTGTGTAACACTTAACATGTGCCGCTAATTTGGTAGTCACTTCTTACCAATTCATTCAATCACCATTTATTGAGATCCTACTGTGTTACCATGCCTTCACTGAAGACAGACAACATCCCTGCACTAAGAAAGCACTTTGCTTCTCCTAGGGAAGATGGGCATTAAGCAAGCCAAGAGATGAATGCTAGCTTGTTACAGTGCTTGAGAGAAACCAATGGGATGAGATGATAAGCAGCAGGAGAGATATCACGGCCAGGCCTCTTAGTGACACTTAGGCAAAGACCCAAAGACAGGAGACAGCCAGCCATGTGAAGGAATATTCCAGGTAAATGATGTCAAGTGCCTACAGTGGGAAAAGGCTAGGTGACTGGCAGGGTTAGCCAGGCAGAGGGGCAAGAGATGAGGGCAAAAACAGGTAATTTTTGTCATCATGTCTTATGGGCAGGCCCTCATAGGGAAATGAGTAGCCATCAATGGCTTTTAAGGTATGACTTATATACAATTTTGTAGTGCCTCCATTTTCAGTGTGCAGTTCAAAGTCTTGACAAATGTATTTATCTATGTACAAACACCACCTCTTCTCAGGTAATCTCCCCACTCCCAATCACTGGTCCCAAGCAACTACTAATCTGCTAGCGCTAGTTTCTTCCCAATTTCCCATCAATGGAACTATGTGGTATGTGCTCCTTTGTGTCTGACTCAGCATGTTTTTGAGATTCATAGTTGTTGCATTCACCAGTAGTCTTTCCTTTTTATTGCTAAGTAGTATTTAATAGTATGGATAGACCACAATATGTTTGGCAATTTGTCCACCAAGGGCTATCAAACTGAGTTAAAATCCAGTTTGTTGTTAAAAGCTTACTGCAGCTGCTAAGAATGAAGTGGAATGGGACAACAGTGGTATTAAGGACGCTGCTGAGAAGGCTGTTTGTTACCAGTCCAGAGGCAAGAGTATGGTAGCTTCGACTAGGTGGACATGTGCTAGTTTGGAGTTGGAGATAAAGGTGCATTCAATTCCCAGCTCTAGGCTAGTAAACAGATGGCAATTTTCTGAAGGAAGCTGAGAATTTATGTTAACTAGTAACCCAGTGAAATGTAAGCCTTGCAGAGCATTTATCAGTTTTGCTTACTAACCCTAAGCACCTAGAACTTTGTCTGGACACAATATACATTTAAATATTGAGATTCTATCTCTTCCAAGCATGAAAGTAAACTAAGCAGTGCAATCTGACAGTTGTTTCCCACCTCTTCCCAGTCTTAACTGAAAAGACTTTATTAGAGTCTGTGGAACACAAACATTGTGGGGACAAAGATGGACGACATTCAGCCTAAAAACATAAGACAAACCCAGCCACAAGCAGCAACGTCTTTAACAGGATCAAGTATTTTAATAAGAAAAGCAGACCCTTAGCAGAGATGAGGCTCTACAGTTTTCTCAAAACCAGCTCTTGGAACTTTCACAGCATTTAAACTTGGGATGTCCACTGCCAAGTTCATGAGTCAGGGAGCAACTGGCTCTTTGGTAAAGAACTGGCTGGAAGATAGCCTTAGACTTTATAAAAAAAGTAACCGTAACCCTCTATTTCTGGAGTCCAGACCACTAATAGGCTCAGTTTTGTATTTGCAGCCCTCAGCTTAACCTTTTTCTTGGACAATTTCAAATGAAAACCCCACACCCTAGATGATCCTTATCTCCTCTCCTTGCTCATTAAGCTAGTACAATCATGTGCCACATGACGTTTCAGTCAACAGACTGCATATACCACAGTCCCATAGATTAAGGGAGCTGAAAAATTCCTATCGTCCAGTAATGAAGTCATGTCATAGCACAATGCATTACTTGTTTTGTGATGGTGTTAACCTACTGCACTGATGGTCATATTTAGGAGTATAGTACATGCATATGTGCACTACTTATTTGGTAATTATAATCGAGTGTTACTGGTTTATGTATTTACTAAACTTTTTGTCATTAGAGTGCTCATTTTAAAAAAGTTATTAACTCTAAAATAGCTTTAGGTAAGTACTTCAGGAGGTATTCTAGAACTGTGGTCCCTAACTCCACCCCTCCTCCACCCCCCACAGAAATATTGTCTTCCTGAGCTGTCTCCCATCCCCTCCCCTACCTGTGGAAATTGTCTTCCATGAAACCAGTCCCTGGTGCCAAAAAGGCTGGGAGGCGTTGTTATCGATGACAGCTAAAGACCTTGGGGGGCGGGTAAGATGAGTAAGTGGAAAACAGTGATACTGATCATCCTGACCCTGTGTAGGCCTAAGCTCATATGTTAGTCTTATTTTTTAACAAAAAAAGTTTAAAAGGTAAAAAAAAATAATTTTAAAAATAGAAAAAAAGCTTACAGAGTAAGTATATAAAGATACTTTTGTAAAGCTGTACAATGTGTTTAAGTGTTATTAGAAGAGTCAAAAAGTTTAAAAGGTTCAGTAAGCTGATAAAGAAAAAAATTTTTTAATAAATTTAGCACAGTGTAAGTGTAGTGTTTATAAAGTCTACAGTAGTGTAACATCCTACTAGGCCTTCACATTCACTCACCACCGACTCACCCAGGGCAAGTTCAGGTCCTGCAAGCTTCATTCACAGTAAGTGCACTATAAGATTATCTACTTTTTATCTTTTAAACAGTATTTTCACTGTACCTTTTCCATGTTTAGACAAATGTATACCAATGTTACAAGTGCCTACAGTATTCAGTACGATCATATGCTATATGGGTTTGTAGCCTAGGAGCAATTCTGTTCCATATAGCCTAGGTGTGTGGTAGGCTGTCATCTAGATTTGTCTAAGTACTCTGGTGTCCTCACAATGAAATCACTCCCAACAATGGATTTCTAAGAGCATAATCCTGTCGTTAAGCAATGTACGACTATGTATTCTAAGTCAAAATCATGTAGCAGCTTTTTGCAAGCGTTTTTATTCACTACTCTAAACCTCATGCTATTATGTCATTGCATGACAGCTGAAGTTTAAGACAGCTGGTTTACACTCCCTAAGTAGCCTCAGTTTACTAATTTAACTTATTCTCTGGTTGAGGCTGAGGGTAAAGACCTCTGTACAATTCTCACCCAGGATCCACCCTCACATGATCACTTAATTTATCAAATGAATCGACTGTTGTTTATTAAGAAAAGCTTCCTCAGGTCAGCCAACCAAATGCCCTCCTTGGCACGCACTTGTTCCTTCCTTCCCTTTCCCAAAGGGTCTGATCTCATCAGTCTGCTAATCTGGAACCTAGTATTAACAAGCAATGCTCCCACCCAGACTGTATGGTCCATAAATGCCATTTTTTTTAAATGGACCTAGGGCTCTTTGGAGAAATGGCTCATTCTAGGTGTGAGAAAGAAAAGGAACAAAATGAAACTAGAACATCTTGTCACAGTAGAAAGCAAGAAGCAACCAGACTACTGAGGCCTGCACTACAGTAGGAACAAGCTTGAAGTGGATTCCCTTGGTCAAAAAAATTGAATAATGGACTGAAAAACAAACACATAAGAATCTGAATTCAAGACAAATTCACTGGTTCCTTTCAGGTTGCTAGAGCATCAATCCATTCTGAACATCGCTTAAGTCAAAGAATCAAACATTAAAAATGTATTTTTTTCAAAGTTAAAGGGTTTCGGTTTAATGATAAAGTGAAAGAAAATGCCTGCAGAATAATGAATAGTGTGGCTAAGAACTAAGACATTAAGCATTCACATTCAGCAGACTGGCTTAATATGGTTGTTCCATCAGCAAGTACTTTAAAAGGTTAACTCCAGACCCTTTTAAACCAAGTGTTAGTCTTATTTTACAGCTTCCTCTAAGTATAAAGATTAGTACTAGGAACAAAGGAAAAGCAGTTTTCTTATTGGTCTTAGAAAACTTAAAAATGCTTTAATTAAAAATATTTAATGCTTCTCCCCATAATAAGAACCTTAATTTTATATGCTTTTAAGCAATTAAACCAATAGTGATCTAAGAATAGTAATCCCTATTAATAGTTTGCATTGTACAAAAGTAAATCAATGTCTTTAACAAAGGAATTCCCTAAGTACAAGCCGAGGAGAGAGGTCAATTTTCAAATTACCATCATAGGTATTTAGCCACCTCCTACCTAGTAACTAATACTACTACAGCTTTTGAAGCACAGGAAAATCTTTTAATCTCTGCCCTTCCACAAACAAGCCCACCCTGGAACCTTTTTTTCTAAGGATGGATCTGATTAAATTTAATGAAGAGCAACAGGACAACCAGTGAGGCCAATTGCTTTCCCTCAGAATGGTGGGAAGGCTCCTTTTGGGCTTCCTGCCACATAAAAGTGACTACTTTTAGCTAAACCAAAATAGTTGAACATCACATATAAAAGGCACTCAAATACCAAAAATCTCAGACCTTTGTTCCTGTTAAGACACTAAAATGCAGGCATAATTCCACTTCTGAAAATGTTAAATAACAGATAACAATTACCTGCCCATACTCCCTATATCACATACCGTACACTGCTAACACTAGGGAAGGAATGATTCCAATTTTAATGTAGTTCTTGGTAGTGTGTCTATCTGGCACTATTTGGATACCAGTAACTTTTTCAGTTGAATAAGTTCACTGTTTAATATATTTGGGATTGTCCTGTCAATTTAAAGTAGGTTACCTTTAAACCTGAAGTATATAAACATTCTTTAAAATGGAAGCACTTCCCAGTGAAGCAAAGTACACTGAACAGTTACTATATCCTATTCAAGTCTCCACCAAAATAAAGGTATAAAAAGAGAAGTAACAGAGACAGATGTCCTGAACAGAGAAAACTGCAAGTCAATGAAACAACCTTAAGTAAATAACTAGAAAAGGCACTTGACACCTGGAACCTGGAATTAGACAAGATAGTACCTGTTCACTATCCTCCAAAAAAACGAGGTTACTCCTCTGGATAACTACCCCAGAGATGAAAGGGGCTAACATCTGCAGACTTCCATTCAAAATACTTGTTAACTATAAACCCAGTCAACAAATGCCACCCTCCTAAATCAATATAAACAGACCAACAGGAGAGGGGGATGAGTAAACGGGATGAGACAAGACCATTTCAAAAGCACAATTTTTCCAGATCTTAGATACATCCCCAAAGAACCATGCACTAAGGATGTTAAAAATAGAATCAACACAAAAATTTTTAAAGACAGAAAATAAAGTCTCTTTCCTAAAGTTTACACAAAAAGGAATGAGGAAAAACATCCAAGAGAATCAAACAACAAGCCTAAGAATCTCAGGAAAGAAATGGGAGGACTGAAACCCAAGAAAATGGCCCAGACCTGGAGAACAGATGCACAGTCCACCCAGGGACCAATCTATACACCAAAGCACATGATAGATTAGCCTCATGTAACCACGTGTTAAATTTACTTTTCTCCCATATATCTAAGATGTACTATTATTGTATGAATTGAGAAAATGGCCTTCATTATGTTTTGGATCAAATTTAGAATTCAGGTTGAGAAAGCCCGTTCTAGGCTGTTTTAACATGTCAGATTTCGGGGGGTGAGGCTATGATAGTTGGATAGGTGGTCTGATGAAGCACCGAGAAACATATTTGCATAGTTATAATTGTTAACTATTACCAGGAAGTGGGAACATAGGAGCACTAAATCCTTACAATGAAAAACTGGTTGGTTAACTCTGGGGAGAGCTATTTGGAGGAGCAGGAAAGACAGGGATTTTCTCATGCAGTTTTAGGATATTATTTGGCATTTTTAACTATACATTTATTTGACAGAGTACAAAGAAGTAAGTGAATAAAAGAGAAACAGTGCTACTTTATTAAAATACTGGGTTTATTTCACATGTATATTTTTGTCTCCCCACCATTTCCATGTCTGACCACTGCTACTACTATGTCCTATCATAACATTCCATACATACTTAAAACCAAGCAAAGGGTGGAGTTCCATCTTTAAAAACTAAACAGGCATTTTGGACAACACATTCTTGGCAATGGAACCTGGACAACATTTATCAAACACGGTAGGGAAAGTTCTCACTCTGCATTATAAAAAGGACAGCCAGATATCAACTGTTACAGAAATGAAATAAGACGGAAAATTTTAACAAACTGTTTAAACTATTTTCTTAAAGAGACTTCCTCCACTGCCAGAGATCTTGAATAGCCTGGAAGAAAAAAAAAAAAGGATATGTGGTTAAAGAACCACAACACTTCATAGACATCAATAAATTAAACCAAGTATCTTTGCACAATGCAATATCTATTTTTTACCCTACCACCAAAAAGGTTCATACTCCAGATAATTAAGAACTGATTGCAAGGAAATTTGTAAACAGACATAATTTAATTTCAAATACTTTAGACATAAAATCACGATTCCTTAATATATTATATTTAACAACTCAAGGATCTTTAGTTAAGGAAATGAAGTGAGATTAGAGGCCCATTTGGCCAATGTTGCCTCAACTTCATCTGCCCTGAGGGACCAGCTTTAGGGCTGGTCAGATTTAGCAAATGCTCTTTGTATCTAATTTGAAGCATATAGCACTGTCTTCCACGACAACTTGACTCTTCCATTATTCAGTACATTTTCATCTTCATGACTTTTTAAAAATATCAAAGAGTATCACTGTCAATTTCTGTTTTGTTCCTCAACAAAACACATGATTCTACTTGTTCAGTGCTGGTAGTATGTATTACATACAGGCAGGATGACCAATACCTTCTGTAAAATCACACTTTGCTTCAACTTTTAATCTAAGCGCAGAAAACTAATCTATGGCAGAAAAAGAACAGCTAATTGCCAAATTTCACTAATTTACTGAAAAAAGCTGAACACAAGAGACTTATTCTCAACGCATAACCTGTCCTGTTATACATGGCACCTAACAATCCTATTTAACTTTATTCCCCTTTACAACCCGAGTATACTATAAATGAGAGTAATAATAAATGTGAATTTTCCTGTATTGACAAAATACTTTCACTTTCAAGAATTATAAAATTTAACAGTTAACTAAAGCTAATAATATCTAGTGATAACCACAATTTGGCTTCTTCCTTCCAGATTTCACATTGATTTTAGCAAAATATGCTTCTCGTAAGATCTATGGAGAAAGTGATCTTCTTTACCAACTCCTAAGAGCAAAGACCAGACTGCCCTAAGCAGCCAAATGGAGCAGCAAAGAAAACCACAGCATATTTCCTTAGCCAACACAGTACCAAAAGTAAAACTAAGTCCAATAACCAAGAGATAATTTACCAACTATATAAAAGCTGGGGAAAATGTACTAAAAAAATTGTCTTCTCAGCCTCTGCCAACAAAATTCTTAAAGAGTTTCCATGTATTTAATCTGAAGTATTGTCTGTGGCTAGGAACCTTTTAAAAGGAGCCAACACTTAAAAAGTGACTTATAGAGTAAAAGGAGAATCTTAATAAATCACAAAAAAATTTAAATTTGGTCATGTCCCCAGAAAATTCAGTTACCTCCTGGTCAGTCATCCGAAAGCAATTCTTCACATAATTGATGAACTTCGCTTCCACTTTGGGAAGAGAACCACCCTATTGAGACAAAAGCATTATTAGGATAAGTATAGAAATAATGTTTGAGAAAGATAACATTAGAAAATTCCTCAAAGATTTGCAGCATGCTATTACATGGATTAGTTCATTTCTTGCCCCTTGAACTTTCTTTGCAATACCGATGTCTTTAAAAGGCCCAGAAAGCCCTAGTGGGCAAGGTATGTCTAAGGTTCAAATCTTCCCAGATAGCCTTTATTGGTATACAAAATACAAGCCACACTTGGGATTCTACAGGCACACAAATATGGCAACTCACTGTCTGTCTATGCATATTACCTGAGACATCAGTTTTATAACACTCTACTGCCCAGAACCAAATCCAGAACAAACGTATATCCCTTTAGAGAACCATGTCACAAGTGACCAGAACTGCTTAAAAAAAAAAAAAAAAAAAAAAAAATTTTACCAAGAACCTAGGTCCAACACAACACTGACCTGGGCATCAACTCAGCAGATATATCTATATATAGCTGAATGGGGGAAAAAACTGTAGTAATTACACTTCATTAACCTCTCGCTAAAATTTGGAATTTCCTTCAAATTGTCCATATAGGCAAGAAACCGCAACAGTATTAACAGTATCTGTCACTTTGTCACCTAAATTTTCAAAACATTACTATTCCAAGTATCTTGAAATACTTATCATTACTATGGAATTATCTAAGGCACTAAATTAATCACTTGTTTCCTATTTTGATTAACTAAATTTTGTTTTCCTTATAACTTGAATATTATCTTTATGCATTTTTAAAAGATTGAAACGGGTCCCGAATGCCAAAGGGACCACCGGGACTGCCACAAAATCAGGTATAGAATATTAAGATACTTAACTGCCTCCATCACCTAAGAAAATAAACCTCACTATAATCATTACCATTTCAAAATTATTGTCACATACTTTCTCATTCAATTCATTCAAATGTTTATTGAGCAGCTAAGGAGATACAAAGGTGATTAAAACATCGTCAAAGAGGTGAGGCAAATGCACAAATAAGGGAAAGCAAAGGGCAAGTTTCACTGAATCACAACAGTCAAAAGAAAGTGCTTTAGGAAATCAAGAGTGAGATTATTTCAAGCCTGGAAGGGGGCATGGGTAGCAAATCAGGAAAGGGGATTGAGATTAAAATAGAAGACTTCAGTCTGGATTGTTGATGATACTCAGTATGGACTATATCTGTCTCTCCTTTTCCTCTCTCCCCATCTTTGGGCTTAATTTACCAGTAGTGCCCAGGGCTGTTCAATGTGCCTGCAATTAAACCAAGGAGATAGGACCATATTAAAATGGGGGGAGGGACATCTAAAAGATTGCAGACAGTGCTAAAATGACATCTTAGTACTGTATGCAAGGGATAAAAATAAGTCAGTGATACCATGAAGGCCAAAGGGTGACTAAAGCAAACAAGAAATATTCTGGTTTTAAACTGCCATTTTCCCAGCGGACTTATCACTGCATAAGGCAAGAGATGTACTGAAGCCATGAAGAGCCTGAAGCACAAGAAAAACATGGGGAAAAGAGTTGGCAACTTTTCCTCACCATCCCACATTTATTCTAAATAATTGGGGTCTAAAAGTGTCATTCATAAAATCAAACCTTCTCTCAAACGTTATTTCCAAGACATTTAAACCAATTATTCCATACTGTAACTCAAGTCTAGAGTTAACTAAAGTTTAGTTAAGTTTTAGTTCCCCAATCAAGTAGGCAAAATGTGAGCTAATCCTCTTCCCATGTTTCCCCTATTTTAGACAAAAGGAGGCTAGATATAAAAGCATATTAGTCACTTACAAATTTTACATATCACTTCATGTATTGACTGGTGACATCTTGGTGTAAAGGGCAAATAGAAATGACTCAAAGTTTGCTGGAAAATGTTTTTGACTATAGAGTCAATCATGAGCAATCAAATCATTTTTAACTACAGTGCCAAGCAGCCAAAGACTTGATGAGTCTCCACTTTTCCAGCGGTTTGCGTTTTCACTGAAGCCTCCTACGCCCTCTGCTGGTTCTGTAGTATATCTTATAACTATAGTCAAACGGAAGCGTTCTCACTGACCTCATTTTAATATCTATGGTCAGAATGTGAGTGTAACCAATGTGCTATTTCTTATATAATGGAAATTAGGCATATTAAACTTCACATATGCAAAAAAATCAAAGTCAAAATTATAAATGAATGTAAGTAGTTGTATTTTTATAATCCATTTTTTAATTTAAAAAATTTGCAACATGAAAGAACTGGGTTTATTAAAAGGACAAAAAATTATGAGCGCCCTAATTTACATAAAATCCCAGAAAGATGCAATTTTGAGGACAAAGCTACCAAACTAGTGTCCTTAATGTAATTTGACTCACCTTTTCTATACTTGCTTGCATTTTTGCCTTAATGTCTTCTACAGAACTAGGTCCTTTTGGTGTTTTAGGAGTTTTTTCCTGCTTTTTGAAGGATTCTTGCCCCTGAAAAAAAAAATTCAAAATGTATAACACAGTTCTTATAGCTTCTTTTAAAATTTCTACTTGAATCTAATATGCAAAACCAGAGTTGAGAGCCTCTGCTCTATGCTGATGTATATATCTTTCAACAACCAAGATTCCTTACAGGAAAGAACTGTTTACATCAGTCAAAAAAAAAAAAAAAAATCTGTTGACTTCCTCCCCTACTGGAGGGGGAGCCTTATATCTAACATGTATGCTTCTGTTTGTATGTGTACCTAGAACCAAGATTATCAACAAGCAGATTTTAGCACTTTAAGACACTAATGATAAGTGTTCCTCAAAGGCCTATAAAATTTCAGACAGACTAGATTCTTCCACACTAGAACCTTTTTTCACCCAACTACATCAATGAAGCATGTATTTGTGTAAAGGCTTCCACTTACCTTTGATCTTGGTGTTGATGGTTTTGAGTCTTTTCCATTCTGGTTTGATTTCTGTGCATTTTTGGCTGGAGTATCTCGTACGGACTGCAATTAGAAATTAATCTTAATCATTGTCCCCAATATAAAAGACAGATTAATGCAAATAAGAAAAGCAGTCATTTTAACAAAAGGTGGCCAAGGGCTACCTCATCATGAGTGAAGACCAGATGGATGAAGAAAATAGATCATTCCCCACTATTAGTAAAGTTTACAGTAGCCCTACTCAGGACCAATTTTCAATGAGATTATCTCCCAAGCCTGCTTTCATTAAACTACAAAACAGGTCAGTATCACTAAAGAACTTTCTGTTTTTAGCTATATTTGACAATCTTGTAGCACTGAACCTACTTACTTTCTTCACTGGAGCTTTTTCTTCAGTATCCTCATCATCAAACTCATCATCATCATCATCACTACAAAGAAAGTCAAGACATTAAGAACTTTCAAAATTTGAGGTGCGAATAAAAGAAATAAAAGTAGGATCTTGAAGAAATTACAGCTGCACTTATATTTACTGCAGCATTATTCACAACAGCCAAGAGCCAAGAGGTGAAAGCAACCCAAATACTAAATGGCTGAATAAAGAAAATGTGTTGGCCAGGCACATTGGCTCACACTTGTAATCCTAGCACTCTGGGAAGCCAGGAGACAGGAGGATCACTTGAGATCAGGAGTTTGAGACCAGCCTGAGTGAAAGTGAGACCCCATCTATACTAAAAATACAAAAAAAAAAAAAATCAGCCAGGCGTTGTGGCGCATGCGCATGCCTGTAGTCCCAGCTCCTCAGGAGGCTGAGGCAGAGGACTGCCTGAGCCCAGGAGTGTGAGGTTGCTGTGAGCTAAGCTGACACCACTCTAGCCTGGCCAACGGAGTCAAACTCTGTCTCAAAAATGGGGGGGGGAGATGTGCATACACAACACACATGCAATGGAATATCATTCAGTCTTTAAAAAGGAAATCCTGTCACATGCTGCAACATGAATGACCCTTGTGAACATTAAGTGAAATAAGCCAGTCACAAAAGGACAAATACTAGGAGTCTACTTATAAGATATCCAGTAGTCAAAGAAGCAGAAATTAAAATTGTCCTTCCCAAGAGCTAAGAAATAGAGTTGTCCAATAGGTACAGAGTTTGTTTTGTAAGAAAGAGTGTGAGATCTGTTGCACAACATGAATATAGCTAGCACTACTGATGACGGTTAAATGGTAAAAGCCATGTTGTTAAAAAAAATTGTGGTAAGGTGAAAGAAATTAAAAACCTAAATAAAGAAACATCCCATGTTCACAAATATTAAGATGGCAACACTCCCCAAACTTAATATACAGATTTAATACAATTCCCAGGCTGGCTTCTTTGTAGAAACAGAGCTTAAAATTCATACAGAACAAGGAACCCAAAGAGGCCAAAAGAAATCTTAAAAAGGAACGAAGTTCAAAGACTCACACTTGGTAATTTCAAATAATCTACAAACACTACCAAAGCAGGGCCAAATGTGGTGGCTCACACCTGTAATCCTAGCACTGAGAGACCCAGGCGGGAGGACTGCTTGAGTTCAGGAGTTCAAGACCAGCCTGAGCAAGAAAGAGTGAGACCCATTATCTACTAAAAGTAGAAAAATTGGCCAGGCATTGTGGCACACGCCTGTAGCCCAGAGAAGGCTGAGGCAGGAGGGTTTCTTGAACCCAGGAGTTTGAGGTTGCAGTGAACTATAATGGTACCACTGCACTCTACCCTACCCAGAGCAACAGAACAGACACTGTCTCAGAATAAATAAATAAAACAAAATAAAACAAAACAAAATAAAAATCCAGTCATAAAAGACCTTATTATGATTCCATTTATGTGAAATACCTAGAACAGGTAAATCTATAAAGACAATATTTAAGAGCGGTTAACTAGTGCTGAGGATGAGGGTTAATAGCTAATGGGCATGAATTCTTTTTCAGGTGATGAAATGTTCTAAAATTGGCCGGGTGCAGTGGCTCATGCCTGTAATCCTAGCACTCAGGAGGCCAAGGTGGGAGGATTGCTCAAGGTCAGGAGTTTGAGACCAGCCTGAGCAAGACCCCGTGTCTCTACTAAAAAATAGAAAGAAATTAACCGGACAACTAAAAATAGAAATAAAAAGTTAGCTGGGCATGGTGGTGCATGCATGCCTGTAGTCCCAGCTACTCGGGAGGCTGAGGCAGAAGGACTGCTTGAGCCCAGGAGTTTGAGGTTGCTGTGAGCTAGGCTGACGGCACAGCACTCTAGCCCGGGCAGAGTGAGACTTTGTCTCAAAAAAAAAGAAAGAAATGTTCTGAAATTGATTGTGCTAACCATTACTCAGCTGTGCATACAGAAAATCACAGAATTGTATTTTAAATGGTCAAGTAATTGAAAATTTTGTTGCGTTAATTAGAATGAGTATTGTAACTTAAAAAGTCATATACACAGTCCTCTACATGATTTTTAACAGTGATTTTGTCAGTACAAGATTTTGGCCTTACAACCCAATCCCTGCAGATGCCTCTTTTGTACTAGGAAGAAGGCAGTGACTTCCACAAAACCATTACTAGGTAACAGCTTTACTTATCAAGATATTCCCTCACAAATTTTAAAACATGTTTAAGGAGAGGATCACACATTATATTCTTAACATTACACACAATATATAAGTTTTTCTGGCTTAAATAAATAGCAAAGTCAACCAAGCCCATACCATACCCTTTCATCCTGTAAGCAGGACCCCTTTTATATTGTGGGTTCCAAGTCTTCTGATACCATGGCTTAGATTTCCAACTAACAAACCTTTAGGCAACTCTTTGCATTTTCACTGCCACTTACATTGGGCCCTTACCACCCCCCAACCAGTAGCAGTGGAAACAGTTTCTACTAAGACTTATTCCTTTAAAACATCCACTAACTGTCCCTTACTATGTACATCTGACTACCCTTTCTTTGCTTTCATGAAAACTTGTTGATCTGGACCCTGATACCACCTACACTTTTCATTCCTCTCAACACCTCAATTAAAGACAACTTAGAAGACACACAAAAGAACACAAATGCAAATTCTTACATTGTGGTTACATCAGGAATTATACCCATTTCAAAGAAAGGAAATCTTCCAAAGTCCCAAAAGGACCAGAATACCAATCAAGTCCTACTTCAAAGCCTTCCTGGAAGGAACTGCTTGTCCCCAAAGCCTCAGTGTATATGTTACTGAACACTCATTTATAAACTTATGAAAAAGTAACCTGAAATCACTAGACTAAATCAGTGCAAACTTAATTAAGCACTATATACCATCTGTATTTCTCATTCTTCCCTTAAGTGATGATGGTCAAACACTAATTACCTTGAGTTCAAGTCTAAGTTTAACATGCAGTTATTTTGAATTTTTAAGCTTTCAGCTCTTTCAGCCTTTCTCCTGTTTTCTGCCTTCATTGTCATGCTCTGAGGTTTTTTTTTGCAACTACCAGCTTAGCTATCTTAGGTTTATGAAAACCTAACTTCCAGATTTATCATTAATGCATGTTCTTTCAAATCTTTTTAGATTCCATTTCAAGTGTGCTTTCAACACACCCATGTGTACCAATATCAGAACCGAAGGACAAAGCTGAGACAAATTAAGAATTCAATGTGTTAGAACTTACTGATATTGTCACATCAGACCAATTATAAATAGCACTTTATTCCACAGTGGGCATCTAACTTATTACCATGCTTGATCTAGCTTAATAAATCTTGTTCCCAACCATATTTTAAATCCCAAAGAAAATTCAATATCCCTTTTGGAATCTAAATTTTGTTAATAAGGAACCACAAAGAACCACAGGCCAAAATTCTTTGTGGAAAACCTTTAGTAACTTATAAAATGAATGTAACTGGAGCTGTTCAGTCAGATTCTCTCTTTTCATGCAATCCACTTACCATGAACTGTTTACCATAATACATCAGACTTGATAATGAACAGTAGAAAGCGATAGTCAAACTTCAGAAATGCTACACAGTCTATCCATCTGAAGATTCACAATGCACAGCGTATTTTAAAGGCTCATAGTCCAAATATCCTTTCATCTCAGCTCATGTAACTTAAACTAACAACCACTTGCCCTTTATTTAATTATAAGCTACTAATCAATTACAGAGGATAACTGCTAAATGATTTTCATAAAATCCCTCCCCCCAAGCATATAACCAGGTCAGTTTCTAAGGGCATACTACTTACTCTTCATCATCATCATCATCATCGTCATCGTCATCATCATCTTCATCAGCAGCAAGTTTTACTTTTTTCTTAAAAAAAAAAAAAAAAAAACATAACAAACAAAAAAAAACAACTCATGAGCAAAAGCTGATCTTTATCACCAAACCATAGGCTAGAATTCAAGACCTGTAGTAAAATATCATCTATACCTGTGGAACCTTGCTACCACCTCCAGGGGCAGATCGCTTTCCAGATATACTTAAGAGTTTCACATCCTCCTCCTCTTCATCTTCTGACTCTGCATCTTCTTCCACAGCTAAAATAAAATTCTTAGACATTATAAAACTCAAGAAGCAAGAACTCAGAAAGAACACTGATAACACAGAGTAACAAGTATTCTAAAAACTAGATTCTATTGGAAACAGCAAATGGGGACTAGAAACTTTTTAAAAAGGAACGAGGCTAATGTTTATTGCTAGTTTTTAAATGCAAAACCAGGCCTCTCCAGTTATAAATTACTACATTCCCACTTGAACCTATCATAAAGACTACAGCATGCTTTAAAAAGTCCAAATTCGTGGCTGGTCTGAAGGTAGTGCGTTATCTCACTTGATTGTTCAGTCAGTTACAGATTGAACTCCTTGTTCTACTACTTTCCTCCGTTCTCACAACTGCACTCGACTAGTCTTTTAAAAAAGTCCAAATTGGGAACCAAGGAACTGCCTTAAAGGGAATAAACTAAATACCATAATATATAAAAATAACATACCTACTAAGTGCTGCCCACTAATATGCACAGGCCCTGAACCACACTTCAACCGTAAGACCACTGGTGGTGTTATTTCAAAGCCCCCAAGGGAAACCTAAAAAGGGAGAAATTTTTAATCACCAAACTGGAAGAAAAAATGTATAAAGAGCATTACAGGTAAACCTACAAATTAAATCAACAAACCAGTGAACCTGTTTTTCCACCTCTGATAAACAATCCGAAGAAACCATCATGTTTAAGAATTTACCATTGAAACCTAGAGTGACAAGATAAAAAAAAACCACTTTCTATTGCCTTGATATAAGCTACATGACACACCTACCTTAAAGCAACAGAATTAAACCTTGACACAAAATCCAAAGTGTAAGTGCCCTTACCGTTGGCTGTACAGACATTTTCAAAGTTGCCAGTGTTACTTTAATTGGACTGCCTTCATAATTCATTGCCTCTGCTTCAACAATGTGCAATTCATCCTTTGCACCAGCCCCTAAACTGACCTGTGAACAACAAAAAAAATACTTCAAGTTCCAGCTATTTTACAACCCCTCCTAAAATTTGTTAGGTACAGCCATGAGTCGCTTAATGACGGGGATACATTCTGAGAAATGTGTTGTTAGGTGATTTCATCTTTGTGAGAACATAAGAAGGTACTTATACAAACCTACATGTTATAGCCTACTACACACCTAGCCTATTGCTCCTAGGCCACAAACCTGTACAGCATGTTACTGCACTCAAGACTGTAAACAACTGTGTAACACAATAGTATTTGTGCATCTAAATACAGAAAAGGTACAGTAAAAACAGATTATAATCCTACAGGATGACCACCATTATGTATGTGGTCCTTTGTTGACCAAGCAGCTTTTATGCAGCATATGACTATTTTTAAATAATCAAGTATAAATCTTTCATTATTACCCGTTATGGAAAACAAATTTGTGCACAATGTCTTCAAGTTCTATGTGATCTCTGCAAATCAATTTTTCATGTTCAGTAAATTTGAAGAAATGCATACACAAAATATGTATCACCTAACAAATGTTTATTGAGCAACTACTACAGAATTCTGCAGTGCACTAGTCTCCGTGAGAGATAGGAAAAATCATCACCACCCCAAGGGGATTTATAACACAACCGAATACACTGACTGGACTTTACAAGATTACCAAATGAGTGGTAAAGATGCCAAATTCTTCATTATAGATGAACAGACAATGAGGTACATACACTGTCCAGTTATTAAAAAACACTATCTTTTAAGCAGTCAGGGAAGCAAAGGAAAAAAGTCTCAAGCCACATGAATAGGAACTAAAAGGCTGAAATAAGAAAGGTTAAGTAGTTTATTTTGAAAGTTTAAGTACCGTTCTTAAAGATAACTGGTGCTCATTTTCATCATTATCCACCTTAAAGTGATAATCTTTGTCGGCCTTTAGTTCACAACCTGTAAATGAAGAAAAAAGCAACTCTAACAAGGAGAAAAATAACACTGAAACTTAAGTGTGGGTAACCAAACATCATGGTTAACTTGTGAACTAGTTTTTCACTATTTTTACTACCAGAGGGCAAAGCAGAATGATCTCTTCCCGGATTTCTTGAACATGAACTTCTATAAACATCAAGCAACACCCATAGAAGACTGTATAGTCTATTTTCTCATCATTCTATTTCATTCCTAATCACACTGAGACACGTACCATTACCATTTTGCAGACAGAAACAATTATCTGGAACCAAACCTAACATACAATGTTATTAACTCCCCACTATGTAAAAAAGCTGAATTATCTACCTAAACTCCCAAGCGGCAAATCAGAAATGAGAATGGTTACACAAACGTGAATAGCTTGTACTTACACAGAAAATGACAAACATTAAAGAACCACAGCTAGTTACAGGGTCAACGTTGATTAAATTATACTCAAAAATTATGTTTGAGGGATGTTTCCAATAGAAACGATTAACAAAAAATTCAAATATAAATTGGTAAGAAATTTCATCTACCAAAATGACTAGGAATAAAGCCTAAATGTATACATTCGTGTCTACTCCCACTCCATGGGCAAATTGTTTTAAATACTATCAGAAAAAAATTATATTTTAAATGATTTCGTTGCCATCTAACAGTTACTGGTACGTAGATGTTTCAATATACATGCTCAATTAACAAATCTCAGCATGATAAAGAAAGATAAAATTTGGGGTAGGATTTGCACTGACTTCAAAGTTTGACTGGCACAAAGATTAGGCTTCTGCAATTAACTTTACTGAGACACAAAACCAGAGTAGGACTCCCCTTAGAACGGCAGGGCAGTGGATATGTGGGGTTGGGAGGGGCTGCAAGTGTGCAGAAGGGGTGCCCCAAAATTCTGGTTACAAGGTAACGAACTACGAATAATCTCAAGTTTTTAACTGACCCCTCTGCATGTGTACTCATCTTTAAAAAAAAAAAAAACAACAACCTGTTTGCTGAATGCTACACATAAGGCTGCCTGCTTCATTCCTATTTACAAAGCACCAGCTCTAGAGGCAAGGTCATTCTACTTCCCCAAGCATCAGTACCGTCATCTGCAAAGTAGGGGTACCGGAAAGAAAAGGGACTTCAAAAATGAGAACTACCATCATAGTGTATGCTGTTAAGCACTGAACAAAGACCTGTAGAATCCTGGTGCTACCAGCCAAAACACCTATCATTTCCCGCCCAACAGCTTCAACTGAGCCCCAGTATCCTAGGTTCAGGAGTGAAATGAATCCGGTGTGCCCCGGATGTAGCGCCCACACCCCCTCCTTCCCCCAACCACGTGGCAACCACGTGCTCCTGGCGGTTGCGGCCTCCTCACGCCCCGCTGCGCCTCCCCTCCCCCTGTGGCTAGCCGAGGCACAGGGCTAAGTCTCGCTCCCAGAGCTGCAGACCCCGAGGCCTCGGGCCTAGAGAAAAACGCCAGGCTGTATCAATCCCCTCCTCCAGCATGTAGGCCCATGCTTCACCACGAGCCCCCACGGCCTCCTGGAACACCCAGCCTGGGGCCCGGAATCAGAATCCTACGAACTCGCCCCTTGGGAAAAATCCATGCCTGGAACTCTACCGCGTACACCCAGCAACACCAACCTTCTTCAGCCTGTTGGTTCCACCTCACCTCAGGCCCCGGCCCTCAGACTGTTCACGCCGCAGGCTGTTCAGGCCGCTCCTCCTTCCCACCCCTTCGTGCCGCCGGCTCCCCTCCTGGCTCTCATCCCGCAGGATCCAGGGCTCCGGCAGCTCGACTCCCACCTCCCCCTCCCGGCCTGCTTAGCTTTCTCTGCCATCCCAGGCCTCAGCCGGATTCCCGCCCCCCCACCTCAAAGCCAGCAGGCCCAGCTCGGCCTGGCTCCAAGCCCCGCAGCAGTTACCGAAAAGATAGTTCTGGGGCCTCAGGGGGCTCATGTCCATGTCCATCGAATCTTCCATGGGGTGGTGGCACGCACTTAGGTAGGAGAGAAGGTGGACGGAGACACACGACTACTGCTCCAAAGAACAGCCGCGCAGGACGGAATCACACCAGGGAAAGGACGCGCGTTCCCCGCGCTTATATATAGCCCCTCACTATCTCGCGAGAGCTTATCAAGTCCCGCCTCCGCGCGCGTGCTCGGAAACTCCCCTCCCCAGACGGTCTCCCTTCTGCGCAAGCGCTTTTCAACCCCACTCCTCTGTATCTCGACCCCCACCTCCTCCAGGTACTTCGCGGGCTCCCAGCGAGCACGCGCACTCGCACTCCGGTCCCACCCCCTCGGCCGCCGTCGCCCGTGCGCAAGCGTGCTTTCTCCTGGTAGCGCGCGCTCCCCACCTCCACCCTTTCCACGTCTCGTCTCAGGCGCGCCGACCTCGCGCCAAGAGCCCGCGTAGCCCACCCTGCAAGATGGCGTCGGCATCAGATGTGGAGGGTTAGCCGGTGGGAAATGAGCCAGGGAGCAGCTCGATTCACCTTTTTCTATCCCCTGGTGCCCAGCAAGCCTCCAAACAGGCATGGTCACTTCAGGATTTTTTTACTTGCCTGGAGGCCTAGGATCGGAATTTAATCGTTTCTTCAAAATTAAAGCTTCAGGTGCCAGAGAGAGTGGACTGCGGGCTATTTTTTGTTGAGAAGGAAATGTAGCTACTGGCCACAGTTATTCAACTATGTTTTTGTAGCCTTGTCCTTTCTGAGAAAATATCTCGAAAGTTAACACCTCATCTTTATGTAATTTGGGGACCAAAACGGGACTGAGTCAGTTTCCTCTAAATGAGCAGGGCTGGCATCATCCTGTAAGAGCTCGCAGGGTGTACAGTCTCTGAGGTAGTGCAGCTCTTAATCTTTAACATTCCTGATAAAAGCAGACGACTTGTAAGGAATGCATAAACCTTAATTCGAATCTTTGGGAGTGAACGTGGGCATTTACATTTTAAACTACACCTTCACAGATGCTGAAGATCCCCCGCAACCCCTGGGCACTGGGGCGTTTTGAAGTTACCACTAATCATCTTTTTTACCTCAACGTATGAAATAAATTGACAAGTACTGTGAGGAATAAAAATAATGATAGCGATGCCCCTACTTACTCCCTTTTCTCCAAATACAATCTAGTTGGGAAGATCCACTATAATCTATGAACCAATTATTAACAGAATCAAAATCCTAAAATGTGGAGAAATAGATACTATCAATATGTAAATGGGGCCAGCTGTTCGCCACCTTTTCACCACGTTCAACTTCTTAAAGATTCTTAACAACCTGGTTCTTGGATCTTTTGAGATGCAGAATGTAACTAGTTGCTGCAGAAAATCCTGAGGCTTAGAAGAACTGAGAAAGGCTGAGCAAAGGGCAGGGGATATGGCTGAGAAGAATTTGGGCATTTAAAAAGAAAGTCTCAAGAAGAGCTACAGAAGAGTACAAAAGGCCTTAATGATCTGTTTTGAGCCCATGCATGTGAAAATTGGAACCACTTTGTAATTTCTTTCTGGATTCTGGACCGCGATTGTTTGAATGCAGCTCTGTACAGAGCCTGAACCATATGGGAGCCATTGTTAATGCCACATAAATAAATACATTTGTTGTTTTAACATTTTAGGCACCTAGTTTGGACATGAGATCATAGAATCAAGCGGTTAAGAAAACACTTAGTGCATTTTTCAGATTTACAAATGTAATGAATGGTCACTGTCTTTTTAATTAAAGTTATATAGGCCTATACAAAGTGAAAAGGTAAAAGTACACCTCTCTTTCCATCTCTCCATTCCCATTCCCTAGGGGTAACCACTATTAATAGTTGTATGAATATCCCTTGAGTTATCCCTTCAATTATGTGAGAGAGAGAGAGAGAAATTATATGGTTGATTTTTTTTGTGTGTTTTTGTAATGTGAGTGATTCACATTTTCAACTTGCTTTTTATATTCAAAAATATGTTTTAGACATTTTTCCACATTGGTACATAATATGGATATGTTATAATTTAACTGTTCATTTCTCCCTTGATGGACACTGAACTTGTCTCCATAATTTTGCTATAAGAAATAATGTCTTGGGGGGTCTTCCTTTCTGAGGGCTCCCATGTCAACTAAAACTTTAATTTGTTATGATTTTTTAAAAAAGAGCCCAGGCACCATGGCTGCTGCCTGTAATCCTAGCACTTTGGGAGGCCGAGGCAGGAGGATTGCTTGAGGCCAGGAGTTCAAGACCAGCCTGAGCAAGAGCAAGACCCTGTCTCTACAAAAAAATAGAAAAATTCCCTGGGCATGGTGGTGTGCACCTGTAATCCCAGCTACTTGGGAAGCTGAAGCAGGAGAAACGCTTGAGCCCAGGAGTTTGAGGTTGCAGTGAGCTATGATCATGTCACTGCACTCTAGCCCAGGCAACAGAGCAAGACTCTATCTCAAAAAAAAAAAAAAGAAAGAATGCCTTAGTAAATATTTCTGTACATACATCCTTACGGATGTCTGCAAGTAGTTTTGTGGAATACATTCTAACAAACTTGCACAGTACAAGGGCAGGTACTTACAAATATATGTGTAGTACATATAAATGTTTTTTATTGTTTACGTAAGTAGGATCACACTTTATGTATTGTTCCCCACCTTTCTTTTTTCGCTTCATGTGGCTTAGCTATCTTTCCACAGTGTAATATATAAAGAGGCCCACTGTATTCTTTTTAGGAGTTGCATAGTTTTCCATAGGATAAATACATACTATCATTTAATTCCAGGTTTTATTTTAATTCTTCATTTATAAAACATTTTATGATGGAAATTTTCAAACGTGAACAAAAATAGGAAGAATCCTATGGCAAACATCCATACCCATCACCCAGCTTCAACAATTATTATCATGTAGCCAATCTTGTGTTACATATATGTCCTTCCACTCTCCTTCCTCATCTCCTTTGGATGGATTGTTTAAATAAAATCCCAGACATGTATCATTTCACCTATAATACTTTAGTATGTATCTTTAAGAGATAAGAACAATTTTTTGCAAACCTAACCAGAATGCTGTTATAATGAAAATCAAAATTTAAAATAATTTCTAACAGTATGAATTACGAAGTTCAAATACCCTCAGTTGTCTCCTAGAGTTGATTTGCTTGAATAACAATCCAAACAAAGTCCTTATTTAACATATTCCTTTATCCCCTGTATTTTCTGTAACTTAGTAGATTAAGAGCTGCACTGTCAAATGCAGTAGCCACTAACTACAAGTGGCTATTTAGATTAATTAAAGTTAACTAAAATTAAGAAGTCAGTTCCTCAGTCTCACTAGCCAAGTACTCAATAGCCACGTTTGGCTAATGACTATAGTATTGGATAGCACACAAAAACTTCTCCATCATAGCAGAAAGTTCTACTGGACAGTGCTGATCTAGAGGCTTAACTAGATTCAAGTTCACTTCCATGGCATGAAACTTCACTGGTAGTGAGAATACTTCGTATTGTATCAGGGGGCACAAAATGTCTGGCTGTTTCTCTTGTTAAATTAAGAATTGTCAGCCTGATTCCTCCTTTATGAAGTTCACCATTCACTTTTCGCCTAAGAGTTTTAGCAGATTATTGCCTCGATCCATTTTTTTCCTAGTTCTGTCACTCCCGCTGTATTTACTAACTGGAATTCTTCTATAAAGGAGAACTTTCCCTTATCATCTATTTGTTTACCCTGAAAAAATAGTTTGTACAAGAAAGGCAGGGAAATGTTTGAGTCTTTCCCTTTATTTACTCGTTTTCAGAATAATAAGGTGGAATTCTAACAGTCTCCAAAGGTGACTAATCTTTTTTTAGTATCTTTATGTGCATATGAATTTTAGCATAGCTAGTGTTTCAATTTATTTTAATAATTATTTTTTTGGTGCTGAAAATGGCCCATTTTGGCAGTTAAACCCCTTCAGAGTTTAATGTAGAATCACACCACCCATTTAGTTCTCATGTCTCCTTAATCTCCCGTAACCTCCAACTGTTCCTCAGTCCTTTGTCTTCCATGACTTTGACACTTGTAAAGGTAACTGGCTTGTTATCTTGTACAATAGCCCTCATTTGGGGTTTGGCTGGTTCCTCATGACTAAATTCAGTTCTGCATTTTTGTCAAGAGTATCACAGAAGTGATGCTATGTCCTTCTCAGTGCATGATGTCAGGAGGCAAATGATGTTGGTCCCACTTCTGGGAAGGTTCACTTTGATCACTTGATTAGGGTGATATCTACCAGGTTTCTCCACTACAAAGTTACTCTTTTCCCCTTTGCAATTAATAAATATCTTGTGGGAAGATCTTTGAGACTACGTAAATACCCCATTTTCATCTTATTTTACCCACTCACCCTAACTTCCACTCAGGATTTTTACCTAAAATGTTATTACCATAGTATTTGCCAAACAACGCTTTTCTATTTCCATTTGCTAGTTGAAATTCTGCTGTCAGGAAGAGCTTTCCCATCTTATCTCTGTATTAATTTATTCAGTTATTTATTTTTATAAGTATAGATTAATGGTTCTTACTTTATAATGCATTACTCATAGTATTTACTTTCTTAAATTGTTTAAGATTTGGCCATTGGAGACCCTTCAATGGGTTCTGTGTCCTTTCGACATACCCCATCATTTTGTGTGTGTGCAGTTCCTGTTTTCTGTTTCGTATTCATTTTGCACTTTCCCTGCCCCAGCCAGAAATATACACAAAGCGTGGCTCAGGGAGATGTCACTCCCTTTATCCTTTCTATCCTATTCCCATTCACTGCCTGTAGGCAATCAATCTCATTTGTTTCTGGTTTATTGTTCATGTGTTTCTTTTTTGCACAGTCGAGTTATGGGGACCAGATTGGGGTAAGGTACACTGAGGAACCCATCTTGGGCACAAAATTGGGGGGAAGGCACCAAAAAATATGAGTAACCAGGATAAATAATATTTTAATGTAACATTTTAAAAAATCAAAGTGAATGCAAAAAAATCCACGATGACAAAATTAGAATAACTATCACTGCTATGCTGAGCCATATTGGAACCAGAAGCAAAAGGAAAGATGTGCATCCCCTGTTCATGTTTTTTGTTTTTTTTTTTTTTTTTTTTTGAGACAGAGTGTCACTTTGTTGCCCGGGCTAGAGTGAGTGCCGTGGCATCAGCCTAGCTCACAGCAACCTCAAACTCCTGGGCTTAAGCGATCCTACTGCCTCAGCCTCCCTAGTAGCTGGGACTACAGGCATGAGCCACCATGCCCGGCTAATTTTTTTGTATATATATTTTTTAGTTGGCCAGATAATTTCTTTCTATTTTTAGTAGAGACGGGGTCTCACTCTTGCTCAGGCTGGTCTCGAACTCCTGACCTCGAGCGATCCACCCGCCTCGGCCTCCCAGAGCTAGGATTACAGGCGTGAGCCACCGCGCCCGGCCCCCTGTTCATGTTTTTAAGTAATTTTTGATGGCTCATTTTCCCCCAGAACGTTATGGTAGTTGAAAAAAATATTGAAGAAATTGCCAGGCATGACGACTCAGACCTTTAGTCCCAGCTACTCAGGAGGCAGGAGGATTTCTTGAGCCCAGGAGTTTGAGGCTGCAGTGAGCTATGATCACACCACTGCACTCCAGTCTGGGCAACCCTGTCTATAAAGAAATAAAAATTTTTAAAATTTTAAATGATCTTTAAAAAATCATTGAAAAATGAAATGCCAGTGGATTAAAACTCACATCAATATAAATTTAAATATTTTGTTTACACCTAAGCAGACCCATCTATGGGCTAACCCAGCTAGGAACCAGCCCACGACTTTTCCTCTGTCAGCTGGTCATAGGGAGCCTTCCATGAGGCCACAGATATAAGCTGAGAGAAGATTGATACAATAAAGGTAGGTGACATAGGGTCTGGGCCACCTGTTCATATAGCTTACTTGTGCCCTTTGGACCTGCTTGAGTATTCTGGATGTACCACTTCCATTGCACAGAGGAGTGCTGACATGCCTACATAGTCTTAAGATTTAGTGGGTCTGAAAGTCTCTTGATCCCTGCGGTCCGATACTTGGTCTCTTGGACATAGTAACACTCCAGAAGCCTGTTATTGAGTGGTTCTCTATTACTCACAGAATCCCTTTGCCCCAGAGCCCTAGGGGTCTTCACTGTGGCTTCTTCATAGGGGGTTGACAGAAACTTCACATGGTGTCTTTATCTGCCACAGATAACTCTAACACAATTCTGTTGGGCCTTATGGCCCAAGTGGCAGGCCAGGTTATGCTGCAGCCTGGAGCTGCTGCAGAGCCCTTTCTGGCCCCGAACCCCACTCAGAACTGACATTTGCACAAGTCACCCGATATGTGGGTCAGAACAGTATTCCCTAGTGCAGAACACGCTGCCTCTAAAACCCAAAGAGGCTTCCTAAGCTTCATGCCTCTTTCTTAGTTGTGGGCGTTGCCAGGTGCAATCACCTGCCCTTGACCTATCTTCTTGCATCTCCCATACCACTGGCACCTAAATGCTGTTCTAGCATGGCTGGTTTCTGAATCTTTGTAGGATTTAACTTCTTACCCTCTGGAGCACGTATATCTCTCCAGAGCATCTAAAATACTTGCCGTGTCTTTGTCGGCTGCCCATCTCTCTTGTCCCCAGGAACACTGCGGCCTATTGGCAATCAAAATAGATCCCCGGAGCCAAGTCTTCCTGGAGACCAATCCAGCCCTGCTCCCCATTAGGGTAATTCCACCCACCTTGCCTTTGGCAGTTAGGAATTGCCATCTGGCCCCACAGAACAGCCACTACTGAGCTTCTCGATGACAACAGCTCCCTTCCTACCTCACTTTGTAACACTTAATGAAAGGAAGAACCTCCAGGCTCTCTCACCTGGTTATCTGGTGGGTTCTCAGGTCCTACCAAATGAGCTTTTCCCCCTTTCTCAGCATCCTGCCCCAACACCTCTCTAGCATGTGCACCTCTATTTGCATGTGCCATTGTTCTTTCCACATTCCAGGAGCCACTCCAGCTGGAGCTGGCTCCAGGAACTCTTGCTGGGGTGCTGACTCCTGAGCCATGGAAGATCCTCCATATCAAAAACTCTTCCTTATTCAGTCTTACCCCTTAAAATCCATTACCAGTGATATTTTTCCCCGGTTTTAGGCTCTGCAGCTCTCCAGTGAATAATCCCTTTTCTTCCCTAGCAGGTCCTGTACTTTCCTCAGCCAGGCTGTGCTGTGAGAACTGTGAGAAGGGACATCCTCTCAGTGGGCAGAACTGAACAGTATACCTGGTCTCTCATTCTGCCCAGAAAAAGAGACGGCCAGGGGTGCAGACCTACTGTGATTTACAGGTAGTAGTTAGTTGTTTGGCCAGAGAGCTAGGGACTTACAAGGAACATGATTAGAAAACTGGTGTCAAGGAAGTCTGAGAATAGGTATGTAGACAGACCTCTCTGAATGGGCCCAGGATATGAAGATATTTGTATTTTGTGTGACTTCTTACCAAAGACCAACCTCAGCAGACACAAATCTTAATCATCATATAGATAATATGGCCTTGCTTGATGGGGGCTGCGGGAATCAAAGGGGGTCTGTCTTGCCTAGATAATGGGGGTCCAGGAAAATATTATAAACTGGAGCTGGCCTCCCTTCCTGGGAGGGACTAGCATAACGTATTGACATTATGCTATTTTTCATAGATGCTTTCTTATTATTCATGGTAAGCTAATATACTGACATTCTGCTTCCTATATATGCTTCCTTATTCATTCAGTAGATATTTATGAAGGGCCTACTAGGCGCCAAGTGAGAGACAGAGAGAAATCACAGACAACTCCTAGGTCTGGGAGTGCTGGTGACCCATGAATGGAGACAGGAAGGTCAGGCGGGAAGTCATGTTAGGGCTGCGAGTGCTGAAATCAGAGGTGGGGTTTGGAGGTGCTAAATGTAAAATGCCCATTAGGCGTTGCATGTGTGAGCGTGAGGAAGCAGGCGCCCTGGAGCTCAGGGAAGAGGCCGGGATGGAAAGAGAAATCCTGGGAGTCCCGCCAGTGAACATCGGGCCTCCCAGCCTGCTCGGACTTGAGTTCACTGTCCACATTCAAGTTCTGAACCCTAAAAGCCGAGGACCTGACCCTGACCTGAGACGCTTCTTTCCAGAGGGGTGGATTCGTCTCCTTGCTGGCGTCCCCCTCAGTGAGTTTCAGAAGTGAGAAACTCACGGAGTAACAGCAGAGGGCGCTGTGAATCTAAACTGGGGCCAAAGCGCCGCAAGGGTTTATGATACGCTGGATGGATTTCAGCTTGCAACGTATTAAAATAATTGAGAAAGGATCTATACCATATCCTGCCTTCTAACTTGGAATAAGTCAGAATCTGTAATATTTTACCTTGAAATATCCCTAACTGTATCCTGAAATGTAAATAATACAAATAACAAATATTAAAGAACAAATTGATGATTTGTGTGACTATATGATTTCACAATCTTATAATAAGAGCTCTTTAAATTAGGATTAGCAAAGAGCTGGTATTTTAGGGAAGATATATTTTATGCCCAACTATATGCAGACTAAAATTCTGAACAAGTCTTCTAAGAGTTAGAAGAGATAAAATACAGACACTGTAATTGCAGTAAACATGTTCACTGACAAGTAATAGCAACTCTTTCCTCCCAACCAGTGTGATATAACAGTGTGAAGTGGCTCTGATGATATAGGCTACATGTAGAACTTAAATGGCATGAGCCAAAGGAAAACCAAGGGCAAAATAGTAAACAGGTGTGCAAATCAACATTTAAAAATAAATTTCTTTATTCACTTAGCAGCTTTATGTGGGATTAAATGAGATAGCCTGATTTATGAAATACTTAGCATAGTGCCTGGTACACAGAAGGCACTCAAAAAATGCTAGTTCCTTTCTTCCTTTGCTCCATTTATTGAATTTTCTTCTCAATTTACTTTTGATAAAAATATTGTGTTTCCCACAAAGATTAGCAACATTAAATATCATTCTCTGTTATAGATTTGCGATGTTAGGAATGCAAAAGATAAAAAGTAGGGCCTCCTGGAAGATAGAAAGTCAATTTATAATTGAGAAATCACTCTGTGGGCTTGTTGCTGCTGCTGTTTGTTTTGGATAATGTGCAATTATAGAAATTTACAAAGATCCTTTTAAGAGGGCAGTGTCCTGCTTTCAGAGCCAGTTTGCTTAGGCATAGATCAACTCAGAGACTGAGTGTCGCCCTGCTATTGAATTAGAGCTGTATTTTTGACAAGTATGGCAGCCATATCATCACTTTAATCACCCAATAATCCACTGTGTCTCTTTATGCTAATAAATAAAACATCCTTCGTTAAATATTTCCTAGTAAGCAATAGCAGACCTGTAATCTCCACCCCTATATGTTACAAAGTAAAATGATATAACAGTAATCAAATCAAATCAAATCATGTCTAGGAGTTTTATAGACAACTAATAGCTACAATTGCAAAGTGCACATCAGATACCAATTGAAGGGTACTTTTCTCTTTAATATAATGTACTGTGCATATTTCACTAACTGTCTCATGATATCAAATGAATTTAACAAGATGATTATGTAGGTCAAATTACTTAGTAAGTTCTTTTAAGAATGGCTTTTAGACCTATTATGACTTTTAATGGTGCAATTTGTTAAATGATTGGAATTTCTAGAATCCTGCCTGCAAGTGCCTGTCAGAAACACTTGCTCTGCGCCGATGATCTATTTTTAAAACCGACTTCTTGCTTGTGGCAATTGAAACAAAAACGACCACCAAAGAGCAACTTCTTGAAACTCATTTCTCATTTTTAATTATTTAAACAACTTCCTTATTCCCAAATTATAATTTGAATATTCTAATTTCAAATAGCCTTCTGACTAAATTTCTTTCAACTTTATATAAAGATGTCCTGAGACTCCATTTTTTCCCTCTCAAATATTAAATATTACTCTGCTTAATTCATGTCAGGAACTGTAGACAGAATAGCTATTACTAAACTTTTTTAAATGGGGGACTAGTTCTTTTATTTCGCATCTCTAACAATAAATTTAAAGGGAAAAACCAATGAAATATGATTGAAATAGTCTTTGTACTTGTTGCATTGTCTTTATTTATGTTGCCTTCTAGTGTATATAAGTACTGTATTTAAATTTTACTCAGTTTGAGAAATCTTACTAGTCAAACTAAATTTTAAAAAATTGCCAGCAGAAAATCACATAGTAATCTCTTGATTTTCTGCCTTTAAAAATTATTGTATAAAGTAACTTGAAAATGTCTTCAGGTAATAATTAATCTTGAAAGTCAACATCCTTTTAAAACTAATCTTACATCTCTGGTTTCTGCACACCTTACATGGAAATTTTCCTAAAACTCCAGAGAGCCCTAAAATCTTAGCACTGCCTAATAACTCTGGTCAGTAACAGGAACCTCCTCTTCCCAGAGTGTGACATTCTTCTTATCACCGAGCCAAGGACATTCTGGGGCAGGAGAGGTTCCAGATGTGGCTGGGAGATGAAGGTTTGGTTTTGTCTCCACCCTGACTCACTTGACGACCCTGGATGCAACTCCCTTGGCTGCTCAGAGCCCATGGTTGGTGGCAGCTCAGAAATGAGTCTGACAGCTCTTGATCCCTGCTCCTTGTGGGGGTTATAAGCCTTAATGAGATCATTGCGAACATTCTCATTTCCTCTTCTGCATCTTCAGTGAGTTGTAGTTAGGGCCAGAGTAAAAGTGGAATATCCAAGTCTGCTTATGTGTCTGGGTGAAAGTCACTATAGAACAGTGTTATTTAATTTTTCTACTTCTTTCAGTTCAATGGATGTAACACTCACAATCCTCTCTAAGCCCATCAACCACAAAAACTTAATTAGATATTATATCTCCTTGGTTTAAAATAGTATTTAATTTTACATAATGTGTTCAGCCAAAATATTAGGATTCCCTAAACAGAAATGTTCTCTCTATTTTTTCCCTTGGGCTTCTCTTTCAATTTTTTTTTTTTTTTGCAGCTTTTAAAAAAAATTATTCTCCTTAAAGTATGATTTCGGCAGTTTCCCTCTGTGAAACATCTCCAAGTCCCCTGCCACCATTACTTAATTGAAGATGTAATCCTCACTTAGTGACTGTGCTGCCTCCCGGATACCAAATGCCGCAACGAGTAAATATTAACATTCACTTTAAATGTGCGCTGCCTCTTATTCCTTTCCCCCCACAAATTGTCTCCCTGCTCCTCCGAGTGTCATCTAAAGTGAGATTATATTAACCGTGCCTTATATGGGGCTTGGAGCGCTGGAGTTGAAATTAATGGGCAAATATCCTTTTCACTTACAGAGTAAATGAACACTCCATCTTTGAGCCATCCCCAGGTGTGAGGGAAGGGCACAGGCAGAGGGGACAGACCCAGTGAAGACCACCACACTTCGGGCCAAATTCAAGCCTTTGATCGCTTGCATGGGCAAAAGTCAAATTAAATTTAAAAATAAACACATAACCCTCAGCACACAACAGCTTGGGCGGAATAAAATCAGACCTGGATTATTCTTGTAGAAGATCTCTCCAAAATACTTCGATGCTCTGTTTGGGTCCTGGGAGTCCTAGTATTTGGGTCAGTTTCCCTTTTTGTTCTAAGACACCCTAGTTCCACCTCTGGGGCAGACACTGAGGCTGATGTCATAGGACACTCGAGCCCGTGAGCCCACGTAGCTCGACACAGCAGTAGGGCCCAATTCAGGCGCAAACTTCTGAGACTTTTGAGTCTCGTTCCTGGCTCCCTGGAGACGCGCGCCCCGCACGGTACAGCAGAGGGCACTAGAGACTGCGGCGCGGTGACCGCGGCGCCCACGGGGCCTCGCGGCAAACTGGCACCCAAAGGTCAGGAACATCTCGATTTTTTTTTTTTTAACAACGGAGGTTCCCCCCACCCCGAAGCCTCGTGTTCGCGTCCTGTGGCGCTGGGAGGGAGCGTGGCTTCGGGGCCCCCATCCTTCCGTGCGGATCTGCGCGCGCCGTCTCCAACGCGCATGTCCACATTAGCGGCGACACATTTGTGTGCATAGATGCGCATTCATCATTTTTTAATCAAAACGAGAAGGAAAAATTATTACATAACAACCATCTCAGGCCTACTGAGGGGCCTGTCACGGCGCCCCTGTGGGGCTGTGTGAACATCTGTTCAGCATCCGTCCCCCACGAAGATATTATTCTTACGCTCATTTGAAAGACAGGTAGACGCGCGGTCAGGGCGGCAGGAACGCGCCGCCGATGACAACACGGGTCTGTCCCCACCAGCGGACTAGCGGCGCCCGGACGCGCAGCGAGCAGCAGCGTTCCGGGTCACACTTGCATTCCTCTGTTATTCCAAGCGGTATTTAAGGCTGACGGTGGTTATGATGGTTACGAAGGCCAAAAATCGTGGAAGCACCTGGGAGGCTTCCAGGCCATTTACCGGCTCCCTGGCAGCTCCAGTTGACTCTGACAGCATCTGTTACAGAGGAAGAAGCACAAAGCCAGTCACATCGCTGCGCCGCAGCCCAAAAAATGTGGGGGAGGGATGTAGTTGTGGCCCCAGCATGGAAATCCTATCCTGATTAGCAGAGGGACTATCCCCAGGGCTCCTAAGGGGGCAGTCTGTCCCGGGTTCCCTCTTACAGAAGCTCTGGAAAGCACTCATTTTAGGATAAGGACTTTGCTGCCTTCTTTGATTTGTTTCTCCATTCCACTGACAGATCCGAGTACCAACACTTGCAAACTCATTTTTATAAGATATACGATTTCTCCATAAGGCTACTCCAGTTTCTTTTATGAGCACCATTCTGACAAATATCACTAAGTTCATCTCAGTCCAGTTTCAGTTTCCCTGGATTGATCTCCGTTGGGCAGGGGGGCGGGGCGGCTATGAGGCATCAAGGCAAGCCAGACACTTGTCCTCAGCTACCGTCCATGCAAGCTGGCATCCGGGGTGATGGCCATCAGCTTACCTGGGTCATGGGTCCATGAAGGATGCTGCCACATGGTCCTCCCTCTCAACCACAAGCCCCACCCCCACCGGATATGCTCTCTGTCCGCGGGCATATGGGAGTCATTGTGCATAGTCCCCGTGCCCTCTGGGGTGCAGGAAACTCTGGGAGGTGGTCTCAGGCCCATCTGTCTAACCGTACAGCCATTCTGCCACAGGACTGGTATTCTCCTTGTGCATCCAGTGGGAAGCAGAGCACAGACCCCTTCGGGGACAGATTTCTCCCAGCAATCTGGATTTTCTGTTGTCCCCTAACTCTGAACTTCCTTCTGCGCCCTTCTCCTCTGGCCTGAGAAGCTCCTGCAGCTTTGCTGTCTGACTCCATACCCCTCCCAGACCCGCAGGCAGGCCCAAAGTCCCTCAGGGTTTGGGCTTTGAAACTCAAAAGATTTTTCTCATCCTTCTACTGTGACATCCCTTCCCTGAGGCAAAGATGCCACCTGGTCTTGTTGAGTGAATGAGAGTGGGGGTGGGAGGAGGGCAGGGGTACAAGGAAATGTAGGGAGGGAAAAAACACATCAGTTGAAAATCCAAAATATTATTTTAGCCCATATGCAATAAAATCAATCATAACTTAACATATAAATAGAGAAGCAAGGTAAAAGAATATGAAATAGGAGTAGAAAATTAAAGCCAGAGGAAGGAAAAAAGCATTTAACATCCAGCTCATGCAGCTAAGGTATAACCAAGCTTTGAATTTGTCTCTGAGCTTCCTGGCAGCCAAAGTGGGATGGGGGTGGGGGACAGCATCACTTCAAGTTCTTGTTTTCAAAACAGAGAAAATATACAAATTTATCAAGAGACATAAAGAGGTTTTCTTTTGTTCTAAATTTCAAAAGCCCTGGACAGCCCCAGGTCAGGCCCAGGACAAAGAGGAGAACTTGACAATGAGCTCAAGTGGCTCTTTAGTTCTTACCACTCCAGACCAGAAGCTTGAAGTCAGAGGGAAAGGGCTGATTGACTGGCATGGCTTCCTTTTAGCTTGCTTGGTTGGTTTTTGTTTTTTTGTTTGTTTGTTTAAATTTTTATTTTTTATATTTATTTTTTATTTTTTTGGAGATGGAGTCTCACTCGGTCACCTAGACTAGAGTGCAGTGGCATGATCATAGCTCACTGCAAACTCAGACTTCTAGGCTCAAAGGATCCTCCCACCTCAGCCCCCCACCAGAGTAGGTGGGACTACAGGTGTGCACCACCATACCCAGCTAATTTTTCTATATTTTATAGAGCCAGGTTTGCCCAGGCTGGTCTTAAACTCCTGTCCTCAAGCAATCCTCCTGCCTCCCAAAGTGCTAGGATTACAGGCGTGAGCCACAATGCCTGGACTTGTTTTTACATTTTTTAAATATTAAGTATTGTAATTGTTTTTTTAAATGCACACAGGGAAAAAAAGAAAAGAAAATTCAAACACCCAAAAGAGGAATAAGAAGGGAAAAGTCTGTTGCCCTCCATCACTGACCCCTATGCCCCAGTCATGACACCAGCTTCTCATCAGTCTTCCAGAGTAGATCTATGCATCCCTTAAGGGTGTTTAGCCCCTATCATCTTTTGTGTACATGTAAGTTACTATGCACACCATTCTGTACCTAGCTTTTTCACTCTGCAGTACATGTGGAGATAGTTACACATTAGTCCCCTTTTTAAATGGTTGCATAGTATTCCATGACATAGGTATTCCATATGGTATTGAATCAGTCCACTCTTGAGGTTCATTTAGGTCATTTTCAATCAACTGCTTTTTAAAATGGTGCTGTAATAAATTACCCTGTATGTCCTTCTTTGAACAAACATAGAAGTATATCTGTTGGATAAAATCCTGTTAGTGGAATCATTCAATTAAAAGGAATGGGTGTTTTTAATTAGAAAAGATAGTGCCAAATTGCTCTAGTAAAAGGCCAAACAGTTAACACTCCCACCAACAGTGTATGAAAGCGCCTGCTTTCCCTACTCTTGCCAACATAGTACATCATCAAAATATTTTTATCTTAGGCTGGGCACAGTGGCTCCACATCTGTAAATACCAGCATTTTGGGAGGCCAAGCCAGGAGGATGACTTGAAGCCAGGAGTTCGAGTCCAGCCTGGGCAACATTTAAAAATTTAAATTTAAAAAATTAAAAAAAATTTTTTATCTTGAAGTTGGATAATATTCTCTTTCTTAAATGTTGACACTGCCCTATTTACAGAGGAGGAAAATTGGGTGGGGGGAATGCTCAAAAGTAAAGGCCATCTGAATTATGCAGATGAGATCAGCTACATAATTTGAAGACCCCCTGCAAAATGAAAATGTGGAGCCCCTTCGTCAAAAATTCTTAAGCATTTCAGGATGTCAACAGGAGAGCATTAAACCAAGTGCAGAACTCACCTGAATGGGGCCCTGTAGATAGAACAGGTTGCATGTCCATGAAACTGGCCCTGCATTCAAGGTAGAACAAAACAATGGAATATCAAGTAATCATTAAAAATGACAAGCCTGAGATTTCCATCAGGACAAGAAAATACAGGTGAGAAAGGAAATATAGAATTATTCTTGCACACAGCCCGTAGAGTCACAAACACAGATATGCTTGAGTTAACAGAGATCAGACATGTTGTTTTGGCATCTCAGTATATAGAGCTTTCATGCACCAGGAATGATTAAACCATGTGAATTTACTGTGGTTATAGGTGGTGATTTCACAGGATTCCACGTAGCTAACTGCATTTCATTCTCTTTGGGTTTCCCCAAAAGCAGACTGTGAGATGAAGATTTAGGTGCAAGCAGTTTATTTGGCAGAGATCCAGAAGGCGATGTCAAGAGAGTGGAGAGGTGAGATGGGGAGGGAACACAGCCAATAATAGGCGTGCTTTCAGGCCAGCTCACGTGTGGACGACTGGGGCTCGATCTCACAGTGGACCTCTGGGAGATGCAAGAACATGCCTCTCAATCCAGGGCCCAGCAGCGGGGGTATTGATCCCCCAGCTCCCAGCCCACTGAGGGTAACACGCAATAACTCTCTGGCCCTCCCTGCATGTCCCGCTTGTAGGGCAACAGAGCACGTGCTCCCTCGGGCCGAGGAAAAGCCTTGGGCTGAGAGGCACAGGTGTGGACCCTAAGGAGTAGTAGGGGGTATCACAGCTGTGGGTGTCCCTCCCAAGCTCACGTCCAGTCCCCTGAGAACTCACCTCCCTGTGTCCACACCACAGCCGCATGAAGGCGTCAGCCACTACAGGTACAAATAAGCTCACACAGAGAGCAGTGCCTGCTTCAGCACTGACATAGGGACAGAACCGCAGTGTCACAGGTCATGAGAGTAACTGTCCTCTGGCTTGGTTTGCTCCTGCAGTTGAGTTTTACAGTAGACCCAGTGCACACTGCCCTATGAATGGAGGACGCAGAACGCATGCTGCTGGGTGCAGGGCACGGATGCCCGTGCAAGGGAGCCCGTGTGCAGGAGAGATGGAGTAGCCGGAGGACTCCAAGAGTCTTTGCCACATTTCTTTTGCAATAATTTGCAAGTAGGCCATACAGTTTGGGAGGTGCAGCCACCAGGATTTCCCCTTTATTATAGTTTTCTATTGAGACAAAACACTTGTAGTCTCCTGCTAACTCAAAGCACCCGTTTCTCAAAGAGTTAGCCCGCTGACCTCTCAATGAGTAATCTGCCCGCGATAACAGCCTCCATGGTGCCTGCAGGCCCGTTCAGGGCAGTGTGTCATCCTGTGGCCAGCTCCTGCAATTCCCTCAAAGCCCATTTTTTGGTGGGGACAAGAAATCCTTTGTTTTTTTCCTTGAAGAAACTATTGGATACTGGCATTAGACTCAAACAGTGATTTTTTTTTTTAATTGGAAAAATGTTCCTGGGAATCTTTGGGCATTGAATATGTTTAAAATACCGTAAATCAAATAAGTAAATATGCGTCTTTAACATGTCAGCAAGGCTGCTTTTAACAAAACTTTAAAAAGTCTGGGTCAGTGTCAGTGCTGCTTGTTCTTAGGAGCCGAGGACCCGGTACTGTTCGAGAACAGGCACCCTTTTCCAAAGTTATCCACTGGCTCCTTCCCCGGTGTCCACCCACGCTGAGCCCTGTCGCCTCTCTGGAGGCAGCTGGCGGTATCGAAGCCAAGACCGGAGGGAGGAGGCCGGGGCGGGAGAGACAGAGGGAACAGCCGGGGCAGGCGGGCAAATGCATCTGTGGTCTTGGGTGTTTCTGCCAGAACTGACACGCTGCCGCCTTTTTTTTTCTTTGACAAGAGTCTGCTTGGAAATGCATCCAGACTGGTCTGCGGCTCTCACTGTCCCATGTTCAAAGGCCTCTTCCTTCAGGAAGGCTCTGCGATTCACTCCGCACAGGGCCCTCATCCTCAGCTCTCCAGGGCTGGGCTCTGTGTCGATGGCTCTTGTGTGCTTTCCTTTGCAAGGGCATTTGTGCAGCTGCCAACCCCACCTGTAGATAGTAGTCACCCTCACTATTGGGCAGCTAGGAGGTGCGGCCGATGCACGCAAAGCCCAAGTGAGAGGGGAGAAGACCTGGCTTCACAGAGGGTAAGTAACTTGCCTAAGATCGCTGGGCTACCAGTGGCAACGCTGAGATATGAACCTGCCCAGTCTCATTCGCATCCCCGCCGCCCTGTCAGGGGTGACTTGAGGGTTTGGGAAGATCTGGGCTACAAATCACCCTTCGGGTCCCCTGTGTCTGTCACTTGGGCTGCCACACCTCCCCACTCCCCGCACAGAGTTGCCTCGCTTCTCTGGAGCCCGCACTGTTCTCCCCACCCTCCTGGGACCCCTTCTTCTACCACCCGAACCCTTCAGTTCTGCTTCCTGTCTCGCTTCCATGCTCTCCTCCCTCGTGGTTACCAGAAAGACTTCCCTAGAATTAACACCCCCTTACACCCCTGCCCCTCATATAAAATCCTTCAGTAACCAGCATGGTGCACAAGACGATGTCCTCACCCCTCAACCTGGAATTCAACCCTGGTGAGTGGGCCGCCTTCACCCACCCAGAATGCTATCCCCCCACCCCCAAATGCCTGTCCCACTCTCCACTCTTGGGGCGACCTGCACCATGGGCCAGGCAGCCAGGATGACCAGTCTCTCCTCCTCCTTTGCTCAGCACCCAATCCCTATACATACTGCCCTGTTGGTAAATATCTGTCTGCCCAACTCCCTACTAGGGGTTCTGCCAAGACTGGGGGCTTTTTTTATTTTTATTTTTTTTTTGCTTTTTTCCTTTTCTTTTTAATTGACAAATAACTGTATATATTTATGGGGTACAATGTAATGTGGTTTGGAGGGAGTTTTTGTTTTTATTTTTTGTAGAGATGGGGTCTTGCTATGTTGCCCAGGATGGTCTCAAACTGCTGGCCTCAAACCATCCTCCCATCTCAGCCTCCCAAAGTGCTGGGATTACAGGCGTGAAGCCACTGTGCCCGGCCCAATGTGATGTTTTGATATATGTCTACATTATGGAATAATTAAATTAAGCTAATTAAAATATCCATCACCTCACCTACTTATCATTTTTTTTGTAGCAAGGACATTTAACATCTCTCCTATAGCAATTTTGAAATACGCAATACATTATTATTAACTATAGTCACTAACTATGCACGGTGCAATAGATAACTAAAATGTATTCTTCCTGTGTAACTGAAACTCTATACCCTTCAACCAACATCTCTCCTTCCCCTCCCCACCCAAGGCCCTGATAACCACCACTCTACTCTCTGCTTCTCTGAGTCCTACGTTTTTAGATCCCACATATAAATGAGATCATGCAATATTTGTCTTTCTATGCCTGGTTTATTTCAATTAGCATAATGTCCTTAACGTTTATCAAGTTGTCACAAATGGCAGGATTTCCCTCATTTTTGTGGCTGAATAGCCCTTGACTGTGTATATATGCCACATTTTCTTTATCCGTTCATCTGTCACTGCACACTCAGGTTGATTCTGTGTCTTGGCTCTCATAACTAGTGCCGCGGTGACCATGGGCTTTTTCACTGTAGTGTCTCCAGCACCAGCCACCGCGCAGGGCACGTGACAGGGATGAGGAAGTGTTTGTGGAATCCAAAGGTGAACGAATCAACTCCAGTACTTGTGAGAAGTTAACTACACCTGGGAGGGTTCCAACTGACACCTCTCTCCTTGCAGGGGGAGGTTTTGACAGGAGGTTTTGACGAAGGAAGGGGGCAACCGGGAGATGTCATTAAGAAGGTGACTGGAAAAGCATTAGGGGCTGGAAGAAAAGAAAAAGCAAACTCAGCAGATTCCACATGGCCCGGGGTCCTCAAGCCTCCTTCCCTAGGTTGCCTTTTTGTGCCTGGCTCACCAACGGGACCAGGCAGGGTCTTTTCCCCAAGTGACCTCCTAGGCTTCTGTCCTTTTTGTTCTCTTGTCATCGCCACTGAAATCAGCCTTGTGTCCCCCCACCCAGCACTCGGCACTGCAGCCCATGGACGGTGAGTAAACACAGCCTGTACTTGACGTGGATGTAAATTTACTCATTACCGGATACGCTATCAGTGTTGACACGTAGGGACATCCATTTTAATTATGAAAGGGACCTCCTTATCAATTATTTAGAACTCACAGAAAATAATACACTGAAAATAAGAGAGAAAAATTAGCTCTCTTTTCTGCATCAGATATTTGACACAGGGCTGTCATGGCGCAGGAGCGAACACGCACACGGAAACGCAGGCACCAAGGCCCGCACGTCACTTCAATTCCATTCTTCCAGATTCCACGAATGCTACCTTTTGAAAAGGGAGAAAACAGCAGACATTATAATGTTGGCTGTATTAGAGAAAAGCCATTGCAAAACAAACAGAAAAAAATCTCAGGACTTGGCAGTATGAATTTGAAAGAATATTAGTTGAAGTAACTGATACCCTTCCTGAACCCCAATCAGTCTGCAAAGCTAGTCAAAACAAAGTCAAAGATTAGATAATTATCTGAATCGTTCAGAGTAAAAATACCTTCTGAAGCATTCCAATAATTGAGATAAAAAGGTTTCCCTGGGCATTCATGGTCTAGAGTTGCTTAGCTAAGTCTTTCCCTTGCACTCTGCACATGTAGCACAAACATTTTGTCTCATAAACATTTGATGTTTGGTGTCTCCATTGTGGATTCCGAAAATCGTAGGAAAATGCAGTACTTTAAAACTCTTTAAAATATTGGGGGGCCTCAGGGAGTTCCTGTTACCTTCAAGGGATGGTGCTGGGCTTCGGGAGAAAGGCAGCAAAGTCAGGCAGGGTAAGTAAGGCCCTGCTTAGTCTGAAGTTCTGTCTTTTGATGTCTTGTGGGTTTTTTTTTAGCAGTACTTAAAAAAAATCTTGGTGTCCTGTGTGTTTAAAAAATAAAACAAAACTCTGGGACCATATAAACTGAAAAAGGGTTTTGATGGCTGCATGCCATGGGTCATTTTCTTCTTCTGCACATTATAGATTATTATAACTTTTGACTTGATTTAAATTATATCCATTTATTTTCAAAAAGTTTTTAATTTCTTACAAATTGCAGTGCGATCCAGGACAGAGTGGAAGCCCCTCCCACTTGCAGCGTGCGTCCTCAGCAGTAAGCTGTGAAATCGGCAATTTGCTGTGCAACCTTGCAGACTTTTGTCCTCTGTGTGCGTGTGCGTGTGTTTCAGTGGGATGTGAGATACATATTATTTGGCAACTGGATTGTTTCACTTAATAGTACATTGTGGATATCCTTCCATGTCAGTACCTACTGATTTTCCCCATCCGTTTTTCATGGCTGCCTCTCATTCCATAGTATAATTGATTTTATGCGACTAACCTCTAAATGATGGACATGTGCTTATTTCCAATTTTTCCCTCTTACAGCCACTGCTGTGATGAACACTAAGGAATATGTAGCTTTGGATGCTTATGCTAATTTTCCTCAAATGACTTTTTTAAAAATCAGGTGCACCGAGCATAATGGCTCGTACCTGTAATCCCAGCTCTTTGGGAGTTTTAGGCAGGAGGATCGCTTGAGGTCAAGGAGTTCAAGACCAGCCTGGGCAACATAGTGAGGCCCAATCTCTTAAAAAATAATGTTTTTTCTTTTAAATTAGCTGGGCATGGTGATGTGTGCCTGTAGTCCCAGCTACCTGGGAAGATGAGGCAGGATGATCACTTGAGCCTAGGAGTTCAAGGCTACAGTGAGTTATGATTGTGCCACTATACTCCAGCCTGGGTGACAGAGCAAGACTCTATCTCTATAAAAAAAATGAGGTGACAGTCACAATACCTACAACTATTTTAAAGTGTAAACGTCAGTGGCATTTAATACATTTGCAATGTTGTACAACTACCACCTCTATTTAGTTTTTTTATCATCCCAGAAAACATCCCCTTGCCCATTAAGTAATTAGTCCCAGTTCCCCCTACCCTCGGCCCCTGGTAAACACTCATCTGCTTTATGTCTCTATGGATTTACTTATTAGGGACATTTCATATAAATGGATTCATACAGTACATGGCCTTTGTGTCTGACTCCATTCATGTAGCATCATGGTTGTGAGGTTCATCCACATTGTAGCATGTATCGGTATTTCCTTCCTTTTTATGGCTGAATAATATTCCGTTGTATGTACATACCACCATTTGTTTATACATTCGGCTGCTGAAGGACTAAAATTCGCCCTCAGAGGGAGGAGTCTTGAAGAGCAGGGTGCTCAGGGAAGCTCGCAGGCTCCCCCCAGGATGGCCCTGGCCTCAGACATTGTGTTTCTTTGTCTAGAAGCAGCCCAGGCTGTTTTGCAACGTAGCCCAGAAAACTTCTGTCTGAGAACTTCTGCTATTTTTTTCTCTTTTAATCAAGGGTAGGATGAAAGAGCCATCAGCCCTCAAGTGCCTCATGATATGGAGTTTCTCAAATTGGAAAGAATGTTAGGAAAGTAACTGGTTTGGTCAGTTTTTATTAGGGGAGCTAGGAAAGAATCAGCTTACTGTACGAAGGATTCCCGCCGCGCTAAGACCTGGCCCTTGGGGGCTGGAAAAAATGGCAACAGTAATAACCCCTATACTTCAGCCAGTGCAGTGTGCTTGGTGGCGGGGAGGTGGGCGATTTCCTGCAACACAACACAATGTATTTATCCAAGGCCAATATTTCTCCCGGTAACACCAAAAACTGAAGCTATGTTCATCTCTCCTTTACACTTCCTTTTTTCTCTTGGTCCCTTAAATCTTTTAAAAAGTGCCTACTATGTGCCAGGCACTGAGGACCTCAAGGAGGTAAGAAATGGCCCCTGTCCTTGTGAGCTCTTGTCATAGTAGGGAAGATGGACACATAAAGAGGGAGCCCTTTGGGGCAAGGACAGTAGCAGGGTGGGAATGCCTTAAACACCCACTTGCTTGTCTGCATCACTCCCGCCCCATATTCGGACCTTCGTTTGGCCAACATCATGTGAACAAAACACACAGATGAAGACCGGGGTCACTCACTCCTCACGCAGGTACTGCCTTGCAGGAGTCAGTTTGCGCTGAGGTTTTCACATACTTGGGTTCAAATTCTGCTCTACTCACTAGCTGTATAATCTCAGGCAAGGGTCTTACCCTCCAGGTTTTTGCTTCCTTACCGGAAAAATGAGGATAATGCTATCTCTCTGCTGAGAAGGTTAAAATACTGTAGACGTATGTAAACACATGATGCATAATAGATGCTCAGAAAGTACCATTTATTCTTTTCCCAGGTTCACGTGGATTCATTTTCCCATGGCTTTTGAACTAATAGCAGCCCAGCTTCTCCAAGTTCTGTTCCCCATTCCGATGAAGAACACTGGTGCTTCAGAAAAACGTCTCGGGAGAGCCGGGGCTGGCCTGTGTTCCTCTTTTGCAAAAATTTTGGCATCTTTCAAGTTAAAATGAGCACTCTCTATCCGCGTCTCAAATTCCCCTCCCCTGGCATGAAGTCTCTCTATTCAGCTCCAAGCAAACCTCCTTTAAAGGCAGAGCACCCCCTCCAGCCCCTGCACCCACCCAAGTCTGGTCTCCCACAAAAGCCAGACGCGGTTGTACTCTCCTGACAAATTGAGCCTGAAGCCGTTAAGATCTCTTCTGTTAGAACTTTCTAACGGTGTCATAAATCTTTTATTAACATTTGGTATTATACTAATTAAAACTGTTCTCTGTATGTATTATTAATTTCCCTAGCACTTCTTGCTGGGGTGACGTTTTTAGCCAGCTAAGCAGAATGCAGCACAGTAAATAAGAAGAAACTCATTTCCAGACAATTAGCCTTGCAGAAAAATAAGTTGGTTAATGGAAGGCATGATGATTACAAATTTTACCTAAATAAACAGGGTATCTTAATGGTAACTCTTCAAGCTAAGTAAACAGATTGGGGTGGTAATGTCCTAAGCAATACTTAAATGTAACTGTTTAATAAATTGGTAAATTACTCATTTCATCTTAGAACAAAATGGTAATACTGTAGTAATAACCTAGTATATATTCCGTAAATATGAAGCATTATCACTTTAGCTCTGTAGAAATCACCACAGTGATATGTCAGCATTGATCTAAAACTGCAGCATTTTATCTCAAGTTTATTACCCATTTTTGAGAATCGCTGAGATTTTCAGAGCATAATGGCAATAAAAGAAGAATTTAAAAAGCGCTTTAATGTGCATAAGTTAATCAGAGGTATCCTCGGGGGGAAAAGGAAATTTGGTAAAACATGAATTATAAGCATCATTTAAACTTACTTTGGACACTAGAGATAATAAATGGCACCATAATTTAGAAATAGCTTTTAACATCAATGACGGTAAGTACCACTTTACTGTTCATAAGAATTGCAGAGCAATGGTGCTGAGGCCAATTTTATTAGCCATTTTTTTCTTTATAAAAGCAATCCAGCCCTTTCCACACTGAGGAGACAGGAACAAGAGTTACGTGCTAATATGCAAAATGCATTTAAGTTTTTTGAAATAGAGAATAATAAATTGTGCCAAAAGATAGAGTCTGGAGACAAATGAATGATCATTTAAAAAGAATAAGGCACTCTCAGAGTTTACATATTTGGGAAAACTTGATAAAAAAAAAAAGCCAACAAATTGTTCATACATTTTCCCATTTGCTAGGGCATGCCGGTACGCTTTCAAATCCAGGAGATGAAGCCATAAATCCTGGCGACTGGGAGATGCTGCAACAGGAATATATTTTTGTAAATTGTTGCCACTGACAAATCATTTTTAAGCTACTTAAAGTGCAGGTTCAACTTTCTGTTCAGGGTATCCAAGCAACCTTCTTGCAGGGAGCCTCAGACCCTGACCTCTACCCGCCAAGCACAGACAGCCTCACAGCTCAAGCCCTGGAGCTCAGGCTGTGGGTAAGACGGTCTCCAGAACTCAGCGAACCACCTACTAAGCGTTCAGTGCTCTGTGGAGCAGCAGGAGGCCCCAGGAGAAGCTTGTCTGGAATGGCACAAGGCCAGGTTGGCAAGACCTGGCTTATGAGGAAGAAACAAATCCAAGACGTCAGCTAAGACCCTGCCTTTCAGGATGTAGTAATTCCAGGTTCAAGGTCTTTTGCTTTTCCACCTGATGAATTTGAGGAGAAACAAAACAATCCGCCTTCCTGGTCTGTAAATCTTAGATGCAGCTGAGCACCACAGGTGTGCTTCCCTCCCCTGCTTTCGAGCACGAACTGTGCAAAGGTCTGGGGTCTTCACCCAAGGCAGCTCCTCCTGCAGATAGGCGGGGGCAGAGACAAATAGAGCGGGGTGTTGGGGGGACAAGGAGAGGTGAGGAGAGGAGGGCGGCTCCCCGCAAGGCTGTGCACCCGCAGGCAGGTGGAGAGTAGGCCTGCAAGCCCTCTCTCTGCCCTCCTCATCCCTGACTTACTGCTCCATGTTCCTCTTGCCTTGGACACTTCATCACTGCCTGGTGACTATCAGTGACATTCCCTCCCTCAGAAAGAGCCCAGGAGGACCCCAGGTGCGCCTGGCCTCCTCCTGGCAGAAGCCGCGTTTGTGTGATAACTACCCCTTCCATAGCGGCATCTGCCCCTTCTCCACAGGGTCTTTGGTCAAGGCCAACTTTCGAAATAAATTGGAGCATCCTGGGCTAGTAGATAGAGAACTGTTGTACTCAGCTTTGAAGCCTTGGACACATACCCTTTAAAGCTACTGAGCCTTAGTTTTCTCATCTGTAAAATGGGGTTGTGTTTTATGAGGTTATTGTGAGCACTGAGTGAGAAAATATACAAGGTGGTCCTGAGTACAGAGCTTGGCACTTAGTAGGTGCTCAGCACATATTGAATTCTCTCTGGATTCAGAACACCTGGATTCCAACCCATCAGTAAGTTATTTAATGTCCCCAAATCTCAAATTTCTCATCTTAAAAATGGAATATTAGTGTCTGTCTACAAATGACCCTTGGGCAATGCAGGGGTTAGGGGCACTGACACCCAAGTGGTTGCAAATCTGCTCATAACTTTTGACTTCCCCAAAACTTAACTACTAACAGCTACGGTTGGCTGGAGGCCTTACTGACAACATCAAGTTGATTAACATGTATTTTGGATGTTACATGTATCATATACTGTATTCTTCCCATAAAGTAAGCTACAGAAAAGAAAAGGTTATTAAGAAAATCATAAGGGAGAGAAATTATATTTGCTATTTTTAAGTGGAAGTGGATCATCATAAAGGTCTTCATCCTTGTCATCTTCATGCTGAGTAGGCCGAGCAGGAGGAGGAAGAGAAGGGTTGTTCCCACTGTCTCAGGAGTGGCGGAGGTAGAAGAAAGTCCACCTGTAAGTGCACCCTCACAGCTCAAACCCACGTTGTTCAAGGGCAGCTGTAATTCCTAGGCTCATTTTAAGGGTTAAATGTGTAAAATGCTTGGGTAAAATGCTTAGTCCACTGCCTGGCTCACAGTAGGTGTTCTATAAATGCTACTTACTACTAGTATTATTATTTATAAACACGTACTGAGCCCCTGCAGAGTGCCAAACATCACAACCAAACTAAACCGAAGCCTCAGAAGGCAGCAGAGCACCTGGTTACTTACTCTTCTTAGAATAACCTGGGTTTCCAACAATTAATCAACAAGCATTTCCAGAAGGTCCTCTTCAGGGGAGACATTGTGCAGACTGAGGTACGTCAGGACTCTAACCTCAGACATAACTGGGTTTGGATTCCAGCTCTGCTACTTGATGTCTGACTGTGAGCAAGTTACTCACTCCTGGAGTTACTAGTGTGCTTCCTCCTCTCTGTGAGGAAAGCAAAAACAATATTTATCTTGTGGAAAGTCACCTGCCATTAATAATAATAATATATCACAGTGCTTACCATGCATCAGGCTCCGGGGGAGGTGCTCAATAGATTATGTCGTTTAATCCTCAACCCCATGAGGAAGATCTATTTTTGCAATATACAGATGTGGACACTGAGATTCAGAGAGGCAAAGAGACTTGTCTAAGACCACACAGCTTGTGAGTGGCAAAGCTGAGATTTGTAACTCAGAACTCTTTGTGCAGGGGGCAAAATGCATGCAAGTGCCATCTTCCTTCCCTAGAGCTGAAAGTCCTTGGGGTTCAGCAGCCGAGGGCTAAACCATGGCTCTTCACCCCCAAGGGATTCTCTGGGGCCTGCTCTTCAGCCCTGAGCTGGGCGTGGGCAGTTGAAGATCCTGAATGTCTTAGATAAAGTGCAGGAACTACCAACCTCCTTCAGGAGGCTCAAAAGAGAAATAAAGAATAGTGATCACAGCGGCAACAACAGTTATGTTTCAAACACGGCCCGGGACTTTCTGGTTTATATCGTATCTGATACTGTTTAGGGATGACAGTGTTTCACACCGGGCAGAATTCCCCTTGGCGGTCACATGAAGACCTTGGCTTTACTAACACGGGGGCTTGGGGGGCCTCGGTGGATAAAAGCTGATGAGCTGGAGTCAGTTGGCTTCCCTTACAGTTCTGGCACCCCAGTAGCCTTGGGGATGTTGTGTCACTCCTCAGAACCTCAGTTTCCTCATCTGCAAAATGCAGATTACAATAGTACCTATCTCCTGCGGTCCTCTGAGGATTGCATGAGATTGTGCAGGTGCCCTCAGCAAAGGGTACCTACTGGGTGCCTGGAGCCCAGGAGGATACCGGTGGCTGCAGCTCTGAGGGGGCTCTGGAGCCCAGGACAGGGCCCAGGGCCCCATTCTTCTCAGAGAGGCCCCACCTGCCCTTTCCAACAAACAAAGTTAAACTGCAGGCGTTAATGAAGTGGCCCCCTGCCCAGCAACTTCCGGGTTGAGTTTCTCTCTGCTCCTCCCCCCCCAAGTCTCACGGCGTCCTAGCAACAAAAGCGTCCCAGCTGTGGCGGGCCAAGCAGCAGATGCAGATGAGGGGCTGTTTAGCATACTGGATATTCATAGGGCCCCCTGAGCCCACACCACCTTCTGCAGCCCCAGGAAATCGGTGGACCTCGCTCACCAGGACCCTGGAGGGCTACTTTCCCTACCCAGGGGAGGGAGAGCCGTGCCTTTTCTTGGAGCGCTCGGCATCGCTCCTACTGGCTGCGTCTCTGCTGGCTGGAGGAAGTAGTGGATTTTTCCTAGATGGGGGACGAAGGAGGCAAAGGGTACGCTGCCATCCAGGTTCCAGGCCCCTGAGAATTTCAGCGCGTCCCAGATAAACCCTTCGATCAATGGGGCTTGATAGCAAAGCTAATACATCCAGGTCGCACGCCAGCGCGCGAGCGCTCGAGGTCCGGAGGCTTTTAAAAGCAATCTACGACTCGCTCCACTTGGAGATTTGGCTTCTTAAAACCAGGGAGTCTGGGTCAGCACAAATCTCTGTATGAAACCGCGGCCAGCAGAGCTTTTCCAGGCTGCGAGCCATGGTCGGGTTGGGGCACAGCCCGGCTTTGGCCCCACAGCCGGCCCGGCAGGCCGGTTGGGAGGTACGTTTGAGTCCAGAGCCAGCTAAGGCGCAGGGTGAACCTGGGTGGGTCGGCTGACTTCTCTGCTTCTCAACTTCCTATTTGTAGAATGGGAACACAGGGCTGTTCTGGGGAGTCAATGAGATGGCAGAAGGTGTAAAAATAAACAAACAAGAAACCACAACCAAAGGGGTTTAATAACTAACTCATTAATTGCCTGCCGCTCAGAAACAAGAACGACTTTCGTTTCAACTGAAGTGAGGGGCTGATCAGGCCACTGACCTCAGGGTACCACCAGGATACTGACAAGTCTAACCAGTCTAAGCCAGGCCCGGTTTCAGAGATGGCTTTGTCATCATCTCTACCATCAGTGACCGGAGGAGAATTGACCGCAGTGGCGGAACACTGCTCCATTCCTGTCTTTTCCTCCAAAAGAGCAACACCTCTGATTAAACCTCTACTTTTAATTAGTAGGCGTTTAATTAGATTTTTATTCGAAAAATATTTTTAAATGCTTTTATTTTCACAAGAAAATTGATAACCAACTGTACCATAAGCCATGCTTTTGGTTTTGTTTTTTTCTTTTTCTAGAAGAGTCTTTAATGCCTATTTTTACAGTTTCGGAAACAAAGGCGCAGAGAGTTGAACCCACTCGCTCAGGGCCACACAACAGGGGCACGGCAGCACTGAGCAGGGATCTGCGTGCCACCGGCGGCTGGGTGCGCCGGCGACTAGAAAGCACGATCACTATGGCAATTTCTCAAGGATTTTGCGAGTGTCTGGACCAAGAAAGTGCGCGCCTGGGACTGGTCATCGCTGGCAAGAGATGTTCTCAACCAAGCTGGTGATTGGAAATGGAGCGAAGGGCGTGTGAATTTCACACAAGGAAAACCGCCTTGCGTGGCGAGAGACCTCCACCACCGCAGAACGCAGGCGCTTGCACCACGCCAGCCGCTCTCCGGTCTCGGTACACGTGGGTTTTAGTTTCGCGGAGGCCAAGGTTGGGTTTTGGCGAAGGTTCTCAGGAGCCTTCAGCGCCAGATTCCGCAGCCCGTATTCCGGAGCGCCTGGCCTCGCCGCGGCGGAAAGAGCGCGCACCGCTCGCTGCAGCCCCGGCCGTGGCCGCCGACCAGCCGCATCCGTCGAGCGCGGGTCCACAAGAAGAGCCGCAGGCCCCAGCTGCGCGCCGCTCCTCGCGAAGGTGCCTAGGCGGGCAGGCGAAGGTTGCCCGGCCCAAGGGCGCAGCGGGACCTCCGGGTCTCACCATTAAGCTCAGGACGGTGGCGGCGAGGTCTCCCTGCTTCTACACCGACGGCTAAGGGGCCACCGCGCAAGCCTGGAGGCTGGAGGCGCTGGGCGCCCTTGGATCTCTGAGCCTGAGCCCACCGCCCAGGCCGGAACGGACAGGCTATTCTGTCCCACTAAGACCCCGTGGCCTAGCGTCAGGGTGGCTGCAGGCACCCACCCCCCCCCCCCGCCGCCTCCCCTCCTCACCACACAACCCCTGCCCCCAGCACTATGGAGAGCGCTTGGTTTGGGGAGAGCGCGGGGCCGCCGCTGCTGCGCGACCCAGAGCTAATCTCTGAACTTCCTGCGGCTTAGTTTTTCCTCCTGCAAATTGGGGAGGGCATCCGAACCTCGCAGACGTCGCGCGAGTCGTGGCAAACCGCGCGCTGCGCGCGGAGCTCGGGTCCCCGGCCGGCGCTGGACCCGGAGCTGCGGAAGGTGGACCGTTCCCACTGGCGGGAAGCGAGCAGCCGGCCCCAGAGTTTTCGGGCCTCTTTCTCGAGGGCTCTGATCTGACCAGGTCCCCACTACGTCGTCCCCCAACCCCAGACTCCATCAGCTGCGGAGCCTCCCAGGGAGGGCTGAGCGCCGCCCCACTTCCCACGCGGGCGGGGCAGCCTCGCCCCTCCTCGCCGACGCAGTAGGCTCAGGCCTTCGGGCCTGCCGCTTAGGGCCCCGGTGCACCCCTGAAACCGGGGTGCGAGGAGAACGCGCGCCACCAGTCTGCTCGGAAGCTGCCAATAGTCTCCTTGTCCTGCATCTGTAAAATGGGCACGGTCTCAGGGACGTTGGAACTCAGACTGAGGAAGGCGGCGGCGAAGGGCGGCGAGGCGGTATCTGCAGCTCCCGCCCAGAGGCCGGCTGCTTCTCGTTCTCAATGTCCCCCTCGGCCGGCCTGGGCGCCAACACTCACCCGCCTGCCTCCGGAGCCTCCGCCGGCCTAAGTTTGGCGGACCGTCGCCAAAAGGCGCCTTGTGAGGCCTCCCAAGATTTTTTCCCCCTTAAGCTCAGCCTCCGGGTAACCTGCCCGATCCAGATATGTCCGTGCCCCAGCTGTGCCCTACAGCCCTCCTGGTCGGGGGACGGGCGGGGATCTGTGTCCCTTGAAGGCAGAAATGACTACCTAGCGGCTTTGCACGTCGGGAGGAGGGGGTTAGGCGCTAAGTGCCCTTGCACCGCGGGGCACGCGCTCCCACACTGCTCTGGGTGGGTAGGCGAGAGACGGTCGCGACCAGGCCCCGCGCGAGTGGGCTCGGCCCCCTAACTCGAAGAGACCCCTAGCTGAACTCTGGCTCCGCAAGGCTGGATCCCGGCAGAGCTCGGAAACAGCAAACGCCGCGAAGACCCCAGGTGAGAGAAAGCCAGGACCCTCGAGGGCCGCAGCAAGACCAGTTTTCCACCTCCCGTGCCTGGACGCCGACCGCGGGCAGGCCCCTCGGCCCTGGACCCTTTGCGCAAAGCGAGGCGCCATACAGAAAAGACAACGTGTGTGTTTCCCCAAACAGTCCCAAGAACCGAGGGTCACCATGGCAAGACAACAAAAGTAATTTAGAGAAACAAAAACACTAGGCCTTATTATGGAGCAACAGAATGAACCGGAGGGAATTGGAAAGCGACGCTAGTCCTCGAGGAAGGGCTGCTTGGCCAGCAAAGGCAAATGTCCCTCTCGTCCCCAGCTGAAGGGCCAAGTTTTCCTAACCCGATGACAGGGTTTATTGGGCTTTTTTAGTGGAGGAAATAAAAGCATTTCAGGAAAACACCCACGGAGGAGACCCAAAGCTCCGAGTCATCCTAGTCGCTCCCCGGGGTGTCTGTATGTCCCCAGAGCACGGATCCCGGATAAGTAGGGCTTGGAGTTGGAAGTGGGCGCAGGAGCCCTGGGAGCTCTTGATGTGTTCCTTAGGCGCCATCCCCTTCCTCCAGCCCAGCAAGCGCAGGCAATCCCGCAGCCCGCGTGTAACGAAGGCTCCGAGGCGCGGAGCCCGCGGGGTGGCGCATGGCTCGGCTTGAGGGAGGCAGAGGGGTGAGGCGGGCAGGGCTGCTCTGGGCCCTGGGACACTGCCCCATAAGTGTTTAGCCTCATGGAGCTGCTGGGAGCTAGGCCTGGAGGAGGGAGAGAGGGAGAAAGAGGAAAGAAAGTAAAAAGAGAGGCGAGAGACAGAGAGAGGTGCAAGGAGGTTTTGAGAGGCGAGAAAGGGAAGACAAAAGGACAAAAAGGGGGATGGTGGAAAGGAGAGAGAAATAGAAACCTGGAGAGAGACAGACAGGGGACAAGCGTCAGAAGTGGGGAGAGGAAAGGGGAAGGAAGAGCGCACATAACAACAAAAACAGACTCAGAGAAAGTGAAAGCGATAGAGAACGAACTATACAGAGAAACAAAAGGCTATAAAGAAAAGGAAAAAGATGTAGTACACAGACACCTGGAGTAACAAATAGAGGACAATATAAGGAACATAGTAAAGAAAGAAATGGAGAGACCAGAAAAGAAGAAAAGTTTTTAAAAGTCCGAAAGAATAACCAAAGGGAAACAAGAGGGAACGTTTACGGAAGCTTTGAGTGTGGAGTGTGTGTCGTTGTTAGAAGGGGCCAGCCGCTCCCAAATCCAGCAATTAAGAAACTTCCACCTCTTGAGCCACGATAAAGCTGTGTGGACGCGTCCACCGCGCCACCACATCGAGGCTTAGGGTTCTAGGCGTTCCGGGCGCCCCGCCCCTCCTGCCTTGTGACGCCGCGGGGGTTGTATGACGTCACATGACGTTATGCTCCACCTGGGGTCCCTCGCATACCCGAGAGGGAGCAGGGAGCGGGGGTCCTGGGGGTGTGCGCAGCCCTTGCTCCCGGGGCGTTTGGAGACCCAGGGCGTGCATGGGCTCTGCTCACAGCCCGCCCGCCGTGCGCCCGGATCCGCCCGAGCCAGGTCTGTGAGTTGGGCCGGGGCCTCTCTCGGGCCCCCTGGAAACGGAGAGCGCAAAGCGGGTTGCGGAGTTGCAGAGGGGTCTACAAAGTCCGGCTTTCGTTCCAAGAAGTTCTAGGCCACCGCGCCTCCCACCCTCCCGGTGGATTTGACCTGTGATCAGGTATCAGCCCAGGCCGGCCTTTCACTCCGCAGCCTTCCCCGGCGCTGGGCTGCGGCCTCGGGCCCTAAAGCACCTCTCCCACGTGCCCTCCGCGTCCCGCAGGCACCCAGGCTGCAGGCGCCCGGCACGAACTGACCTGCACCGCGCATCCTCCGCGGGGCACCGGGCCAGGGATCGAGCTGAGGCGGAAGCAGATGAACCTTGGAGAAGTGGACGTGCCCCGCACGCCGCCGCTCGGCTTCTCCCGCGGTACCGGTGGGGCTCAGGGCCGGGGGTCGCCGAGCATTATTGGAACGAAAACGAAATAAAAGTGGCGTTAAGTGAAATAGCTAACTTTTTTATTAAATAAAACGACTTAAATAAAAGGAACGGAAAAGAAGAGTGGACCCAGCCTAAACGCAGGGTGCTCCGGCCCCTGGCGCTTCCCCCAACGGCCAGGGCGGCCACCCCTCCTCCAGCTGCCCCCGCGGGGGAAGCAAGGTGACCGGTTTCTAAAGAAAAAAGCCAAAACTTTTATTATTTACACGTTTGGGCAAAAGTACAAAGTATAATACAGGCGCCCGGCCCGGAGGGTGCGGGCGGGGGGCGGAGAAACGTAAGGCGCTTTCTTTGTCAGGCCCGGGCCTGGGGCGGGACGGGGCGCGGGGCGGGGGCTGGGATTGTGCAGCCGCGCGGAGCCCGGGCCCAGCCCCCCTCCGCGGCCTGCCGGTCTGTGGCCGCGCCCCGGGGCCTGCTCGAGCTTGGCGGCCCTTCCTCTCTGGGCCCCGGTTCCCCCCAGCCCGGCTAGGGGTCTGGGGTGCCCCGCCGAGTGGGGGCTGCGATCCGTGGCGACGGTGAGCGCTGGTGGCTCACACCAACGAGGTGACGGCGGGAACCTTGGAACTATCCTCCTCCCAGGGCTGCAGATTCTGCAGAGCAAAGAGCGACGAGTTGTGCAGACAGAGCGGGTCGGGCTGGATGGAGTCGTTGAGGCTCTTTTGGAAGGCGTCGTGTTGCAGCTGCAGCATGAGCCGGCTCGCCTGCTGCCGCTCCGCCTCCCGCTCCTCCGCCGTCTGCCGCCTGCACCGGGGGAGGGAGAGGGACAGCGCTGTCATGCACCCGGCTCCGCGGGGCGGCCGGCGGGGCCCCAGTCTTCCCCGACCCTAGGCCACCCGGGAGCCTAGAGGCGCAGAACCCATCTGACCCCCAGCCCTCGTTTTGAGCCCGAGGCCCTCGTATCCCGGGAGTGGGTTGGGACCGTTTGTTTTTGTTGGGCGCCTGGGGGTCGCCCGCCGCCACCTGCACGCCAGGGTATTGTGGCTTCGCCAACAATAAAGATTGTTTCTTTCACGGGATAGCAAGGGCAGGGCGTAAGTGTAACCGACTCAGCCCTGCGGGTAGCAGGGTCACCGGGGGCCGCGGGTGGGCGGACTGGCTCTGCACCGCCCGCGCGGCGCCCCGGCGGGGTCGCTCTCATTCAGTTCTCCCAGGCCCTGCCTTGAACCCCTTTCCGGGATGCGATCGCTTCGCCGTTTACGGGTTGGTGCGGCTTGAAACAGGGATCGGATAAAAACAGGGCTGGATGGAGTCGAGACTCGGAGCTAGAGGGGGACCCGGAGTCCGCGCGGATTGTTGGAAATCGGAGCGAACCGGCTGGATGAGGCCGGAGGAGGAGAGTTCGGGAGGCCAGTGTGTGTGTGTGTGTGTGTGTGTGTGTGTGTTGGGGAAGGGGAAGTGAGGGAAAATGGAAAGAGCATAAGAGATCGAACGAAACAGAGAGTTGGGGGGCTCACGAGAAATACGGAGAGGGATGTGGGGGAAGCCGAGGCGCGGGGGAGCGTGATGGGGAGAGAAACGCAGCGGGCGAAACGCAGCAGGAGGAGATGAAATACGGGAGGCGGGGGCGGGGAGGCCCAGCCCTGCGGGGGTGGGCGCGTAAGGGGTGGCCTGGGATGGGAGAGAGCGAGACTGAGGCTTGGGGCGGGGCAGGTGCAGGTGAAGGGCAGGTGCAAGGTGGGCCGGGTCAGGCCTCTCTCACCGCCACTTGGTCCTCCGGTTTTGGAACCAGGTCTTGACCTGCGCATCCGTCATTTTGAGGGACTTGGCGAGCGCCGCCCTCTCGGCCGAGGCCAGGTACTTCTGGCGGTGGAAGCGCTTTTCCAGCTCGCAGATCTGCACTCGGGAAAAGGACGTGCGCGGCTTCTTACGCTTGGGCGGCGTCCGGTTCTGGTAGGGGTGGCCGATGCGCCGGGTCACGGTGAAGGGCGTGAGGGCGGCCGCCGCTGTGGAGACACACGAGGGCCCGTGAAGCCCAGCCCGGTTCGGTCGCCGTTCAGGCCCCGTGTGGACCCCGTGGCGCCCCGTGGGACACAGAGTGGTCCGCTATTGCGCTGGCCCCGCGCATCCCCAGCGGTACCAAGCCGGTCGGCAGACGCCCCTGCCCCCTGCCCCTTCCCCCGGACACGGGTTTATTTTCCTGGAACTCTCCGATTACCCTCCCCTCCACGGCTGCCCGGGACCCTAGGCGCTGAGGCCTCCGCCGTGCTTGGGCCTCTGCAATCCTTTCCGGGAGTGGAGCGCAAAGGGCGCGGCGCCTCTGGCACCGGGAGGGCGGAGGCCTGGAGCCTGGAGCCTGGAGCCTGCACTGCTCACCTGTGAAGCGGTCTTTCACGAAGCGGCGGCTGCTCTCCATCCAGGGGAAATTGAGGCCGCCCAGGCTGGAGACCGTGGGCACGGAGGGCATGGCGGGCAGCGCGCTTGGCAGAGGCGGCGGCACGGCCCCGGGCAGCGGCCTGTGCGCGGGCACTCGGATCACGCCGGCGGGCGCTAGGCTCAGGTTGACACTGTAAGATCCTGCGTCCTCGAAGGGCGCGCCGAGGCTGGCAAAGGAGGCGGGCAGAGATGGGTATGTGGCTCCCGGACGGCCGCCGGGGGGCCCTCCCAGGTAGCTGGCGCCGTCGGGGCCCCGCGGGGCGGGCGCGCTGTCCTGGTCGGGGCTGTTGAGGATCTGGTCTATGCCGAAGCTGATGGGCTCGTGCGGGTGCGGGGTCTGCGCGCTGGCGGGCGCCTCCATCCTGGGCGGGCGGAAGGGCTGGGCTGGGCTGGGCGGGGAGGCGGCTGGGTCCCCGTTACGGCGCGGCCATGGAGCGCCCGGCGCCTCTCGTCGCACTGAAACTTTGCCAAGAGTGCGCGGGCCCGACAGGCTCTGTGTCATCTTTCTTGAACCGAACCTGGAGTTTCCGCTGCTAATTCCTCTCCCGCCGCAGCCATTGGCTGCGATCAACAAGCCTCTCTCCTCTCATTGGCTCCCGGCTTTCAATAAAGGCCTAATTCATGGAAATAGGAGCTTAGGGACTGTTCCAAGGTGACATCATTTTAACAAACGAACAATAGGTCAAATTTATTAGCCGGGATAATGGGCGGCGGATATTAGCGCCCGAACCACAGCCTCCCAAACCCGAAATCTAACGAAGCTGCAATTAGCAGACGCTCCCCGCTCCTCCTGGCCCGGGCCGCTTCCCGGCCGCCGCGCTGGGCGGGCAGAGCGCGCTGCTTGTGAAATTGTCTTTTGCTGACGGGGTTTTCGTTTTCTTCCAAATTTTTTCATCTGAGCAAAAACCAAACCAAATGAATCCTTTCAGTTACAATGGAGTTGCAACCCCAGAACGACCCTGCGGAATCCGCGGAAGCCTCTTGGACGCTCTACCGCCGCGGGAGCAACGAAAGGGGTGCACCCCGGGGCGCAGGCTTCGAGCGCCCTGCTCTCGGGCCAAGGGGAGCCCCGAAGCGTTCCCCGCGCTCCAGAAGACACCGCCCCGCGTGGGGAGAATTCGCCCCCGCCCGAGTTTCGTCCGCGGCGTCGCGGCCACTTTGGAGACGCTCCCTGGCCGGCCAGGCGGACCGAAGCGTGACTCGCAGGTGCCCACGCGTGCCGGCCCGGGCTGGGCTGGGGACCTGGGGTCGCCCTGTGGGGAGCGGAGAGCTGGCTCTAGAAATTCGTTGCAGGTTGGAGCGGGCTGTGGTAGCGGGTAGGAACCCGCCTGGGGATGGGCAGATCTAGGGACCTCCGGGTTCCCAAGTGTCAAAGGCAGGAGCAGCTCCTATTTAGAGAAAATAGCGGGATTTTTTTGGGGGGCACGCGAGTAGCGAGCCCCTCCAGACTGCAGTCCAGCAGGGGACCACTCCCAGTTTTGCTCGCGCCCCACGGACTGTCTCTGCGAGCCCAGGGACACGGTGGACAGGACCGCAGGCGGAGCGGTCACCTTCGGCTCCAGCCTGAGGGAGACAAGCAGAATCGTTTTCTCCTGGCTAATTCTAAAATCGTTAGGTGCAAACTCTCGAGCGCTGCATCCCTGGCTGGGGCCCCTTGCGTTTCCTGTTCTGCGGAAAGTGGCGAGAACTCGGATGAGCTGTTGGCCAGAAACATGTTCAAATTTGAACTGGCCGCTTCCTAGCTGAGTGACCTTGAGCAGGTGACTCCGTATGTTTAGGCTTTGGTTTTCTCATTTGTAAAAAGGAAGATAATGCGTGCGTTGCGGGGATGATCGTGAGCTGTGAGCGAGCGAGAGCGCGCAGAGCACAGGGCCTGGCACACGGGCAGCGCGGTTTCCCTCCCACGCCCACCCCGCTCCCAGAGCAATGGTTGCTGTATTGTTATGATTCTTGTTTCTTTTGTTTGCAGTTTTATTTTATTTGTGCAGGCTCAGTACTGGGAGAGAAAGGTGTATTTGCCCACCGACAGGGCCGGTTTCAGAGGACGGGGAGGGCTAGAGGAAGCAGGCTGGGGGCTCTTCCTCTCTGCTGCCCACGGTCCAGATGCCTCAGGATTTGCAGGGCCGCCAGGCTTGGGTCTGGACGTAGGTCACTTGCCCGCTGTGTGACCTTGGGCAAGTTGCTGCCCCTTGCTGAACTTTTGTGTTGGGTAGAGAGTGAGGCCTTGGGCAGTGAGGGGTGCGGAGTGCAGTATGCCTGGGGTCTGGGTGGGCACTGCCTCCCTCCCTTCTTGGTACAAGGACCCGCAGATGGGTGGATGCCATTGCCCTGGCCTCGGGGGCCTCCTGCTTCTAATTCAGGCTCTGCCACTGGCGGTCTGGGGGACCTTGGGTCCCTCACTGCCCCTCCCTGAGCCTCATTTTCCTTATTCCTAAAACAGAAAGGCCACTAGCTACCCCCAGGGTGGCTGTGAGAACGAAATGAGATGCCATCTGTGGAAGTGCCCGGAACAAACTCTGGCGGTTACATAATGACAACTTTAACGACAGCAGTAAAGCCGCTGCAGTGGAAACCGGGTGTGTGCCAGGCAGGGGGCGGACACTGATTTATTTTTCACAACAACCTTGCGAGGAAAGGGCCAGTTTTGACCCCAATTTTTGACCAATGCGGGAGGTGAGGCTCAGAGAGTTCGAGTGGTCCACAGCCCCCACTGTGGTCGCCTGGCCAGCGGCACCTGGCCTCCAGGCCTGTGTGTGCCAGTCAGGACAGCAAGGCCCACCCCACAGAGGTGCAGGGCAGAGAATTAGGTGTGTGTGGTGCAGGTGGCGTGGGTGGTGTGGCCAGCATTGCTCCAGGGCGTGTGCAAAGAACGGGAGTCCGCAGTTTACCAGCTGTGGGCTCAGGGAATTATTCATCCTCTTTGTGCCTCAGTTTCTCATCTAGTAAAGAAGCAGTACCAACCTCATGAGATTAAATGGGCACATGCAGGTAAAAGCATTAAGGACAGTGCCTGTCGTGGGTAAGGCCTCACTGCTTGGGTCTGGCATTTCTCAGTCATCCAACTGTAGGCGTTTTGGGCCAGTGATCATAAACCCCCTTTTATTCCTGATCCGGATGGGAGAAAGCTGTTAGGCAGCTCAGGAAGCGGGGCTAGGGGTGTGCAAATTGGAGCAGGTATTAGTCCCTAGTACAGTGGTTCTCAAACTGTGTTCCTGCACCAGCAGCAGCACCTGGGAATTTGTTAGAAATCTTAGACCCCACTCAGACCTACTGAATCAGAAACTCTGAGGGAGGGTTCAGCAATCTATGTTTCATAAGCCCTCCAGGTGATTCTGATGCATGCTCAAGTTTGGAAACCAGTGCCCAGAATGTTGTCCATTTCATCCAAATTTTCAAATTTATTATTGCAACATTGTGGGAAGATTCTCTCATAATTTGAAATTCTCATATGAGTCTGTGTTAATCTCCCCCACTTTTCATTCTCAGTGTTAACTCATTTGTGCCTTCTCCTGATCATACTTGCCCAAAGATTTGTCTATTTTGCTGGTTTTGAAAAAAGCCTTTTATTTCATTATCTGTGTTTTTTTCTTCCCAGAGACAGGGTCTCACTGTGTCACCTAGGCTGGGGTACGGTGGCATCATTACAACTCATTGCAACCTCAAACTCCTGGGGTCAAACGGATCTTCCTGCCTCGGCTTCCTGAGTAGCTGGGACTACAGGTGCACACCACTGTGCCCCACTAATTTTTAAATTTTTTAAGAGATAGGGTCTCTCTGTGTTTTTAGGCTGGTCTCGAACTCCAGGCCTCAAGCATTCCTCTCACCTCTCATTATCCTTTTTTTAATGCCATCTCTTTCATGAATTTTTTAAAATTAATTTCTTCTTTGTTTATTGAGGTGAAAATTTAATTCATTTTGTCCATTTTTCTTGTTTTTTTTTTTTTCCTTTTCCTTTTTTTTTTTTGAGATAGAGTCTCACTCTGTCTCCCTAGCTAGAGTGCAGTGGTGTCATCATAGCTCACTGCAACCTCAAACTCCTGAGCTCAAGCAATCCTCCTGCCTCAGCCTCCTGAATAGCTGGAACTACAGGCATGTGCCACTATACACCTGACTAATTTTTCTATTTTTTGTAGAGACAGGGTCTTGCTCTTGCTTAGGCTGGTCTCGAACTCCTGACCTCAAATAATCCTCCTGCCTTGGCCTCCCAAAGTGCTAGGATTACAGGTGTGAGCCACCACGCCCAGAATTTTCTTTTTAAATAAATGCATTCAAGGCTCTAAATTTTCTTCAGAGCACTGCTTTTCCCAAATATGTTTTGATATATATTTGGTATTTCTGAGGTTGTAATTTCTTGCTGCCCCTTCTTACCTGCTATCAAGCAAACAATGAGAAACAGAGTGACACACACACACAGAGTGATACACACACTGGAAGAGAGAGAGATTAGAAAACAAGAATTCTAAGAACTGCAGAACTGGGGAACTGGACTCCTGGGGCACATCCTCTACTCTTCCCCATGGAGAAGCCAGGAGAAAGGGGTGGCATGGGTGGAGGCACATAGGGGAGGGTGGGGCCTCAGGGATGACAGGCCGGATGCTGGAATTTCCAGTTGGTCCATGAGCCCAGATGCAGGAGGCCTAGGTTCCTCGAGGCTCACTCTGCTATTGACTTTCTGTGTGAATTGGGACACAATTTCCCTGTCAGTAAAAAGGGGGCAGATAGAAACAAGGCTTTTAATGTGTTTGGATCAGATACCCTATTTGAAAGATTGATGAAAATATTATGGGCTACTTCCACAGAAAAAGACACAAGCAATAATCTGGCATACATACCATGTCACAGGTCACTGACCTGCCCCCACTGTTGGCTTACACACCCTAGTTAGGAGTCCCTAGGGGCCCTCCAATTCTTATGATGGAAGGCTCTAAAGACACCTGCCCAAATTTATTCACCCATTCATTTGTTTATTCAGCAAATGTTTACTGAGCACCTACTCAAATTTACTGGACCATGTCCCAACTCTGGGGCTCAGTTTCCCCATCTGATTGTGGGAGCAATGCAGTTTGAGCATTTTATCACTGCTTCCCCCAGTGGGGAGGACTTGGGGAAGAAACTTCCTGAGGTCTGAAAGGGCCCAAGGCTGCCAGGCAGAGGAAGGAGAAGGCCAGCAGGTGCTGGGTGCTGCTTGGGTCCCCCGACACAGGTCATGAGGCCTCAAGAGCAGTTGGCTTAGGGAAGTGAAGTCTCTTGCCCAAGGGCACGCAGCTGGGAGGGGGTGGCGCCGGGATTTGAACCCAGGAGCAGGAATGAGGGCTGGCCATGGTGGGGCTCCCTTGTCATCACTACTGGCTTGGAGGTTCCTTTAGGGCAGATCAGTGTCAGTGGCGTTAGATTCCATTATCAAGAATCGGTATTCAACTGAGTAGCACACAGGAAGGTCAGATGAGGTGATAAGGAAACAGATTCAGAATCGGGTCCAGGTTTTGCGTGTACACAGTGATGTGTTCACCTCCCCCAGCTCTTCCCATGGCTGATGACTTGGCACCCTTTAAGACCCTCAGCTATTGCCCACCCAGCAAAGCAGTATCCCTCCCTATCATTTTAGGCACCTGTTCATTTTCATTGCTACACTCGTTGCCCCTGGAACCCATCTTATTTGTTAATCCTACTCACTAGCTCTAAAGGGGCAGAGACTTTGTCTCACTCACTGACTTATCTGTCGTAGATGAATGAATGAGTGAAACAATGACGTCCAGGGTGCTTGGGTTGGGTCAGACCAAGGCCCTGGCCTTGAGGAGGGCCCAGCCTGGCAGGGAGGCTGGCAGCAGCAGCAGGAAGCTGGCCACAGGGCTGGGGGTTAGAACACAGGGCAGCAGACAGGAGGGGGAGGGGAGGAGAGATTCCCTTCTCTGTAGGGCAGGGGTGAGGGGGCCGGTGGGGGAGGCAGCGACTGTGTGCAGAAGCAGTGTGCAGGAGGGCGGGGATTGGTCAGTGTGCACAGGCTGGGGACAGCAAGGGCGGGCATGGTGGGCAAGCACGGGCGGTGGCCTTCTCAAGGACCTCCAAACCTCATCTCGTGCCCTTGTTTGTTTCCTTCCCTCACCCATCAGCCATTTTTCCTATTTTGTGCTCTGCAACTTTCCTCCTTTCCTGACAGGTTTCTCTACTAAATTTGACTTCGTTTCAACACTTTTGTTGGGCAAATTACATTAAGATGAATGTTGCAGGTACCCTTTATGGTTTATTTATCGTGATACTGTTTGTATCTCACGCTTATAAATAACTTATGTTATAGCTTTTGTTTGTGGAAATGTAACTTACATATTTTATTACGCTTTCTGTAAACCTCAGAAAGAATCTTGTCAAGGAAGCGCTCTTATCAGCAATCCAAACTATGGGACGTAAAAACCAACACTAACATTATTTTTTAATATGCCAAGGAGGCAGGTTACTCTTGCTGTAGTTTGAAAGGTTTGCTGTCATCGTAAACTTGCACCTCAATAAAACATTAAAAAGTCTCAAGAATGATTTTTATAAAGTTCAGGGAGGAGGATGAGTCGGTGGCAGAGCCCACAGACACAACACACAAAGGGCCCAGATCCTGGACTGGCTTTTTTCTGGGAGTGCCTGGTCCCATGTCGGGGGCCCAGAGGGTTCTGTATCCAGCTCTCCCACCCAACTGTCCCCCAAGGCCAGTGTGAAGTACTAGCTCAAGGGATTGTAGTGGAAAAGAAACATGAGTTTTGGAGTCAGGCAGATCTGACTTTGAATCCTGGCTTGTCCACTTTCCAGCTATGTGGCCTTGGGTTAGTCTTTTAGTCTCAGTTTTATCATCTCTAAAATAGGGATAATAATAGTTGACATTCTTACTGGGAAGCATAAAATGAGATAGCAATTTGCAATGCTTAGCAGGCCCTCAATAAATGATAGCAGTTCTAATTATTTTATGTTCGTCTTGAAACTTTTACTTTCTCCCCTTCCACTCCACCCTGCTCCTCTCTCCAGGTACTCCTTTCCCTCCTCATCATAAGGAGCCAAGTTTTCTCAAACGCTACTTCCACAACGCTGCTGAACGAGCCCCCATCCAGATGAGGTTTTCCATGTGCTAGATCTTTTACTTTCTCCAATTGCTCTCACCAAACCTACCCTGTTTTTGGTTCTCATGTTCAGCTCTCTGTTGGCAATTAGCTAATTTGGTCACTAGTCTCAGCTACCAGCTCCATGCCCGGCCGGTTTTGCATTTTGAAAGGGGCCCCACTACCATAACCAGAAGGTACTTCTAGGTTGTCAGGGCCAGTGGACGGGAGTCGGTGGTGCCAAAAGGGCTTTTCTGGGCAGTTCAGATCATCACACACAATGTAGGGACAAGATGCTTCCTTTGTCTCCCATCGTAGAGAAGTCTGATTGGAAAGTACAGAAAGACAGAAACATCTAAAATATGGGCAGGATACAGCTTTCTCAAAGGTCAGGTTCTGAAGTCAGTGTGGAAGGCAAAAATTAAGCAAAGTCAAAATACCTTCAACTTGCTTGAGCAGTTGGCTGGGCTTAGAGCTCCGCATTATATGAGCAATACATCAGTGTATGCACTAGAATCCCATCAGAAGGGTGAGGTGTGCAAACGGAGGCCCACACCTCCTATATCATCCTCACTCTGAGCATGTTTGTGTAAGTTGTAGGCCCTGTGGAATTGCCAGCACTATTTATTTTTTCCTGTTTCTGAATCTAAGTTAGATACACTTGTGATCTGAGTAGACCATATAATAGTTCCACTGGTTCTTCCGTATAGTCTCCGCAGGTTTGGGTGTGTCCTTGCCCTTGCATGCTTGTTTTTTCCTTGGGATAGGATGTCCCTACAGAGACATCCTGGGGTTCTAGGTCTCTTCCCAGGAGTCCCCACTGTCCCTTATCAAGGCAGACTCTGGCAAGCTTGGGGATGGGGGACACAGTCCCAAATCAGGTTCTCGTCCATTATGGGAAGAGCGTGCAGTATATGTGATCCTTAAACATCCCAGCTTCTGCACTTCCTTTTCCTCCCTCAGGAAGGGCTCAGAATGAAACCTAGCACTCTAAAGGAAAATCAGTATTCCTTTTCAGGTTTCGAGGGAGAAACTTGTAGCCAAAACTCAACCTCTCTAGCAAAGGCCAGATAAGAGAGTTGTGGCAGACAGCTTTAAAAATGGCTCCCAGTGATCCCTGACCTCCTGGAAGCCACACAGGCTTCGTGCAATCCCTCCCCGACCCAGTGATTTCCTTCTAATGAATGGGATGCAGCAGAAGTGATGGGACGCCCCTTCTGGGATGAGGTTATAAAAGCCTGTGACTTCCAGATTGCTGTACTCTCTTTGGGTCTTCTCTGATGAAACAAGATGTCAGTGTTGTGAGCTCAGTGTTGAGAGGCCCATATGGCAGAAAACTGAGGCAATAACCGCTGAGACCCTGACCCCTGCTGACAGCCGCCAGTGGGCCTGGACGCGCGTCCTTCCCCAGTCCAGCCCTGAGACGCTCACAGCCTTGGCTGATACCCCTGACTGCAGCCTGTGAGAGACCCTGAAGAGAGGGCTCAGCTACGAATTCCTGACCTACAGGAACTGTGAGATAATAAATGTCGCTTTAAGACACTAAGTTTTGGGATAATTTATTATTTAACAGTAGAGTTCTGAAAAACAAATGGTAATCGTCCTAAATATAAGAGGTTTCAACTCACCATTCTGAAAAATGTCTTCCTTGGAAGAGGCCAGGAATTTCTTTGAAGTGAGACAGATATGGGTTCAAATCCTGCCTGTATGACCTGTGTAAACTATATACCATCTTTGAGCCTTAGTGTTCTCAGCTGCAAAGTGGGACTAATGCTGTCTACCTCCACAAGGCTGTTGTGAGGACGAAGGGAGGTAATGTCTGTAAAGGGCATGAGAGATGCATGCTGCCCTCCGTGTGCTCTGCAAGGCCAGCACCACGGACAGGTCCTGCTCAAGTCAGCAGTGGGGGCAGGCCCGACCACGGTTCCTCTGAGAACAGCTCTCGAAGGCCAAGTCTCGTGGAGCCTTTCTTGGCTGGTGTGAAACCACCCGGTGACCTCTGGCAGTGTGGCAAAGAGGAGCAAGTGCACACTGTCATTTTCTTGTGAGAAGTTTAATGCAGATGATACTGTGCTTTTAGATCCTAGAATTTGTAAAGAAAACAGTGCAGAATGGGATAGGCCTTCTAATAACACATTGTGGGATGAGTGTGCAGTTATAAGCCTCCAAGAAATAGAAATTCTTGTTAAACTTCTCTGAATAGCTGATGTTTTACAGCATTCAGAATTTGCCTTTTCAAGGAAAATTTTATTTCCCATTTCTAATGAAATATGGTATAAGGCCGAAGCTTATTTCTCCATTAAATACTAGAAGTAATCCTATCTATGACACATTTCCCTCTAATTTCCTTCACACATGGAAGGCAAACATTTTGAGATAAAGTTGGGTGACTCTGCTTTCATATGACAAGACTGTTGTAAACTCAACTATCAAGAAAGGTTACAAGAAACACTAGTCCGAGAAATGAGATTATAAGAGGAGCCTGAGGATTTACTTCTTGTTCAACAGTAGGGCCAAGCTTTCATGTCTTATCAGAAATAAAGGGCACAATATTTATTATAAGCCTGAACCATAAAAACAGAGTGGTGAGATAAAAAAACCACTTGACAGTGGCGATCTCAAATTAATAGCCTAGTTACAGTATATCACAAACTGTAAAGGCCTTCATGGTCTGGGTTTGGGTTAAGTCACAATCCCAACGGTAATAAGTCATTGTGGAGGAATGGAAACCAGCTGTTTCTTATCCCCTGAAAATCTGAACTTATCCCCTGAAAATCTGAAACACTGAGAACTGTTTTGGGTGGACCAAGAGGGCAGAGCTGCTTCAAACATCGTATTTTACTAGTTACAGTTGGCTTCTCTTAAAAATTAAATGGAGGCAGGGCTGGGTGCTGACACCACCCAGAACTTCTTACTGGAGCTACACGACTCCTTCCAAAGAAATCTCTCTGCAGGCAGTAACTGCACAGCTTAATTCTTCTAGACTGAACCACTTCAGATTTATGCCAGTGAAAAGCAAATGTTGTTTGTAAGTCATTTAATTGTGTTAGTGTCTCTCAACTTTATCTGACGCGGCAGAGGCAGAGGCCTGCGTGCAGTCCTGGGGGACGCTCGGGCAGTGCTCCCAGGCTCCTTCTAAATGCCCGTAGCCCAAAGTCCCCAACGCCGCCTCTTACAGACTCGTAACAAACTGCTAATCTAACAGGTTCCATTGGCATTTGTCGCAGTGCAGGATCCATGTTGAAGGCTGCATCTCCAACAAACTGGCAACCTTAATTGCAGAACCATTAAATAGCACACACTTAGGTGTAAACCTGGTTTATTATGTTCTTTGGTTAAATATTGTTTCTATATCCTTTCAAAGCATTATGAAAACAAAGATAATATTCAATAGAAAGACTGAAAACATATCTTTTGCCTTTTCAGAGCAAAGACTGAATTTACATTATGTGTGACTATTATAAATTCTTATAATTAGGCCGGACATATAAAAAGGTAGGGCTTTTGTTGCTGTTTGTCTGTTTTGAAAAATACATTCCCCTGGGCTAGCCAGCATCACTGTCCTGGGACCCAGACCTTCCAGGTTCTCTTGCTGAAGGCTGCTGGGCACAACACGGTCAGCTCATCATGTCCAGACTGCAGGGTTCCGCACTGCCATCACTGCGCAGAGCCTCTGCCACTTCTCTTCGGAACACGGATAGATTCTGGGTGAACCTGTGGAAACAGGAAGAAAGGGCAGTAGGGAGGCCAAGCTTGTGTGAACCTCCGGACGCTAAGGCCACTGTGGAGTCCAGGCCCTTGAAGACCCCCCTCCCCTGCCCCCGTCCCCATTCAGGCTGAACTCCTTCCTCTCCACTTGCAGAGCCTTTACTGTTCTGCCCCCAGCGCTGCCCTCCCCTCGTCCCTTCCTGGAAAGCAAGGGCTGCTACCAAATCCACTCTGACCATTCTGAGGTGCATTTTGTGGTTCTACAATTTAAAATATTTTTAAAAAAGTCAAATTACACATAGATGGTAAGAAATATAAAGAAAAGAATCAAAGTTTATGTGTAAAGCACTAGATTGAGTTTACATATGAACTCATTTAATCATCACAAGTTTTCCCTAAGGTAGATATGAGAATCCTCATTTAACAGATGAGAAAACTGAATTTAGTGGCTGAAAAAGAGAAAACACTGGATCAGACTACCTGGGTTTAAATACTGGCTCTACCACTTACTAGCTAGGTGACCTTGGATGAATATTCAACCTCTTCTCTTGGAGCCTAATATTAGTAGCTACCTCAAGGACTGTAGAAAGCGAGCATTTATTGGGTCAACTGGGACAATGCTGTAAGTGCGTGCAATGCCTAGCACAAGAATAGTCCAAGCCGGCCGTCACTCTCATTACACTAGGAGGCTGCCTGACTTCATTTCACAGAGCAGCTTAGGAAGTGGTAGGCAAAATTTCCAAGCCTTAGGGGAGGCAATTTCCCCCAAGGCACCTAGGGTTTCCCCATTCATCAAGTCTCCCTGGCTGGCCTCTGCAGGTGCCCCTTTGTGCCTGATGAGGATCTCGTTGTGAAATGAATAGTCAAGAGACATGTCTGCAGATCCTATCTGACCGGGCCTTGTATTCCTGAAGCCCAGGCTGGCAACTCCAGGATACACTGTGGCTACTGATGATTTGCATTTCATTTATAAAAGGATGGTGTAGGCAGTTTTTTCCTGAACACATTTTATTTCTCTTTTTTTTTTTTTTTTTTTGAGACAGAGTCTCGCTCTGTTGCCCGGGCTAGAGTGAGTGCCGTGGCATCAGCCTGGCTCACAGCAACCTCAGACTCCTGGGCTTAAGCGATCCTACTGCCTCAGCCTCCCGAGTAGCTGGGACTACAGGCATGAGCCACCATGCCCGGCTAATTTTTTGTATATATATATTTTTTTTAGTTGGCCAGATAATTTCTTTCTATTTTTAGTAGAGACGGGGTCTCACTCTTGCTCAGGCTAGTCTCGAACTCCTGACCTCGAGCAATCCACCCGCCTCGGCCTCCCAGAGCTAGGATTACAGGCGTGAGCCACCGCGCCCGGCCCACATTTTATTTCTCCATCATTCATTACTGTCTCTCTCCTCCACTACAATGTAAGCTCCACCAGGGCAGGAAGCTTGAATAGTTTACCACTGATATCTCCAACATCTGCACATAGTAGTTCTCAATCAAGTTTTACGAACTAAATGAATGAATGAATGAATTCAGGCCTAGCTGAAAAGTCTGGGTTCCTTTCATTTAGAACTCACTGACAACTGAGATACCAGCCATTCTGAAAGGACAGGCAGAGGAAGGAACTAATACTTACCGTGGGTCATATGTCCCAGGTACCATGCTTTACTACATTAAATACCACAATCAATTATCATAATCTCTGTTTTACTGGTAAAGAAATTGAGATGCAGAGAAGTTAACTACCTTACTGACACACAGACTATAAAGCGGAGGGATAAAAATTTTTTTCTTTCTTTTTTTAAAAAAAATTATCGATACATAGTATTTGTACATATTTATGGGGTACATATGATATTTTGTTATGTGCACAGAATATATATTGATCAAGTCAGGGTACTTAGGGTACCCATCACGTCAAGTATTTATCATTTCTATGTGTTGGTGAGCATTCCAAGTCCTCTCTTCTAGCTACTTTGAAATATATAATACATTGTTAACTATAGTCACTCTGCACTGCTATATACCTGGGGTCTGTCTGACCTCAAAGCCTGTGGTTGTTCAAATGCCAGGAAGCCTTACCTCATCTTCCACAGCAGATCTGAGTTTCCTTCTTTTGATCTCTTTTTTTTCTTTCTTTTTTTGAGACAGGGTCTCACTCTGTCACCTGGGCTAGAGTGCAGTGGCATAATAGCTCACTGCCACCTCCAACTCCTGGGCTCAAGTGATCCTCCTGTCTCAGCTTCCCGAGTAGCTAGGGCTGGTGCATGCCACCATGCCAAGCTAATTTTTTAAAAATTTATTTTTATTTTTTTTTAATTTCTTTTTTTGTAAAGATGGGGTCTCACTATGTTGCTCAGGCTGGCCTCAAATTCCTGGCCTCAAGCGATCCTCTTGCCTCAGCCTCCCAAAGTGCTAGAATTACAGGCTTGAGCCACTGTGCCTGGTACCTTTGATCTTTTCAATGACTGTTATTTTTCATCTCTCTCTTGTTGAATTAGAAACTGCTGAAGGGCAAAGGCTACATTTTATTAATCTCTGCATCCCTGCATAGTGCCTAGCATGATGCTTAGAAGAATGCAAATACCTAGTTTTGTTTACGGAATGGAACTGAATTAAGTCTAGGATTACAGGTGTAATAGAAAAGCCACATCAGTATATGAGCTGTGTTAAGTACAGTCCAGTTATTTTCAACAACCTGGAATTTCTGCCTCCCCCAGAGATGCCCTACTGGGCAATGCTTACCTATCTCTGTTCTTGATGGACAGGTTCTGCTCCACTCCTTCCATCAAGTTCCTGAAACACTGGGCAAGGACCTCCTGCTTGGGGAGAGGCTGGCTGTTTATCAGACTTGCTCTCAGTTCACTGAAATACTGTTGGGAAACAGAATAGCTCAGAGAAATTTTTGTCCAGGTCCAGTTTGAACTTTCAGCCCTTACAGAAAACCTGAACAACAGACATGCTCCTGAGCATAAATAATATTATCACTTTTCACAAAAATCTCTTGCTATAATTGTTCTATTGTCACTGCTTAGGCTGATGGGGTCCTTGCATCCTCTGTGGGGGATCAAACACATGCTCTTCCTGACTCTTATCTCCACTAATCACAGAAAGGCTGAGAGAGGAAGGGCCCCAGGCTGAAGGGAAGAACTTCACTAAAAATGCCCAGGGAACAGTGTGGGTGACTAAAGTCAAGGCCAAGGGTCTCCCCTCAGGCCTCATGATCTTTCCTGGCTTCAGTGAATCACTCTTCAGTCATCTCCAGGCTCTGCTCCAAGTCTCTGTCTTTGTGGGTTAGAAGGGGTCTGCTCCACTGAGACCGGGTACTAGAGGGGGGCTTGCTTAGTCTGGGGAGAGCTTTCTAGCACTAAGAAAAATATCAGTCATACCTGGTCACAAATACCTGCACAGCCCCTTCTCTGCTGGGGTCTGTGGGCTTTTATATAAACACAAACTCTGATGCTAAACACAGCTCCTAATCAGTGGAAACAGCCTAATTTCAGTGCAGAGACAACATTTTACCAGTCATGTGTTTATCCTTCCAAGCCCCAAAAGCATGATATTTAATTTCTATCATACATTAAAACAGCTCACATCAAAACACACATAATTAATATGTAGTCAGACTAATACTTAAATACTATATATCACAGGCATTAAACCACAATGTCTTCCTGAACAAGATTGGGAATGCACAAAACTACTTATTTTTCCCTTTTATAATGATGCAGTGACTCACACCAAATAGAAAATTATTAGTTTTTCATCCCAAACCATGAAATATTGCCTCCATCAGTAAAGTATAATATTGTGATGTCATAAGCTTTTTCTAAACACTGAATTTGCCCTTATTCCCTCTCAATCATTTTAAAAGAACTGCTCTCTTTTATAGAGCTTGGATTTAAATCACAATAACACCGAGGGAAGATGAATGACAGTGCTATTGAATGTGGCTAAAATTGGATACTTCAGCACAGGTGAATGATGAGACAGCTCTTCTCTTTTTGATATATTTTCTTCTTCTATTAGTTTCCTTCCAAGGCTGGGATTTTAGTTTGAATTTTAATGCATGCAGCTGCCTCTAATCTCACTGTCTTTTTGCTCAGTACTATCTTATTGTATAGACAATTCATTCTCCCAAGCTGTAACGCACTGTTCCTACTGACTACTGGGGAGACAGGGGTGCATTCAAGAGGAAGTTGGAGAGGCTCGAGAGGCAGCTCAGGGGGGCAAATGCACTTAAGAAGCTGGAGGCGTGTGTTCCCAGATGAAGGGTGCTGGTTCTGTGTAGGAATTCTTGTCAGGCTGCTGCTGCCACCATCTAGGGCAATGGGTATCCCAGATACACAAGGAGGCCAAGGGAGGAGGCAAAAGGGTTGTTGCTCAGAATTCCCTGGCAATGGGGGGAGGGGAGAGGGGGTGAGCTTGAAATACTACTGAGCAAACCACCCACCCAGTAAGTGGGGGCTGTGGGTTCCAGAAGAGCTCGTCTTGAGGCCTCTGCTTAACCCAAGAAGGATCTGAGACCTTTGGGTAAGGGTCTTCTGGGAGAATTTAATGTCCCCACAGAGTTCTCAAGGTCTCAGCTCCAACTCAGTTGGCTCTGTGCCTCCGTCCATCATCATGGCTCAGCCTGGTATCCAGCTTCTCTCTTCTCCCAGGGACCACCTCCCAGGACCTTCCTACAATCACACTCACCTTCTCATTGAGCAGGATGAGCCCCAGGAGAGGCCTGGACACTGACCACTGGTTCCGACAGTCTTCAAAGACAATGGTGTTCATGAGGACAGACATCATCTGGAAGACAGAGTCACATGAAGACTGGGATGCCTTAGCTCAGAGTTCTCCCTAATCCCAGGCCTTTGATGTGCTCACCTTCTTTCTACCCCTCCATTTTGCTAACAGCTCTTCCTGGACAAACAGCCTAGAATCTGGAAGCCTACAATGCTGCCTGTAGCGATTCCTGATAAAGACCCCCAGCTCCCTGTGGAAGAGTTTCCACCATCAAAAGCTTTAGTAAGAACCTTTTGGGTGGGCAGAAGTCAGAGGTCATTGGGCGAGGAGGATCAGTTCCTGCCTCTCAACCCTGATGTGCTTTCCTCTATGCTAGGGCACCAGGAAAAGGCCTGACTCATGTCCCTGTCTGCCTCTCATTTCACCTAGGGGGGCAACATCTCTCCATGGCCCCTTTGAGAGAGAGAGAGAGAGAGAGGGAGAGGGAGGGAGGGAGGAATGGGACACATTCCACGCAGGTGACCTTGGAACATCATGCTTCCTACTGGCTCAGGCTGTTCAATGTTTCTCACTCATTCTTTATTCACTAATTCATTCATTCACTCATTTATTCCTACATTTACATACTCATCCATTCTTTTAAATTCAAACTCTGTAAGACTTACCGGGGAGATAAGCGAATACATGCATTTACCACAAACTCTGTCCTTAAGTAGCCTGAAGCCTTCTGGGGGAGACCACCCAGAAGACAAATAACAGGAAACAGAACTGAGCAAAGTGATGTGGGCATGCAGAAGAGGAAGGGACGCTTCTGGGTCCTTGAGGAGAAGTTACAGAAGACTGCACAGAAAAAGTAACATTTAAGGAGTTCATCATAAATGTGTTCTAAGCAGAGAAAGCAGCAAAGAGGATGGTGGGGATGAACAGAAGGGGTTCTACAATGGTAAGGAACTCAGTGTGGCAGGAGAGAAAAGAGTTGGGCCAGAAGTAAGACCCCAGTGCCAGAGGAATCTGGACTTCATCCTTATGGCCATGGGGAGCCAGTGATGGGTTTTCAGCCAAGGCAAGACATGCTCAGATTTGTATTTAAGAAAGATCTGTCCAGGGACATGTAGGATGTGTACTGTGCAGGTGAAACTAAGGAGGGAGGCCAGGGATGAGGCTGCTGCAATAATCCAGGCAAGTGGCTGGGAAGTGGGTTTCAGTCAAATATTTATGTGGACCTGATGATACAATTTCTGCTTCTTGGACTCTTTACCTCCTGCCTCTAAACACTTCTATTCCCATAGCTCCTTTCCCCAAAGGAGAGCAAGGGAAATGGCAATTATGTGGCAAAGCCCACTGCACTAACTGGGCTTTGGTGACCTGGCTAGTCTGGGACACATTTGGTTTTGTCTTCTGGCATTTTTTTATATTCCAATTTACCCTGTGATCTCAGGCAAGTTACCGAACCTCTTTCTCTGTGTCTCGTTTCACTATAAAGAGGGAAATAATCATCTAGCACAAGGAAGCTCTGAGAATCAAATGAGATGGTGTATATAAAATGTGTTACAAAGAATAAAAAGTGTTATAAACATTTAAGGTATATAATAACAGTAATGAGCTCCTTTGCAGCTCTAAACATCTGCCATTCCATACATCATCATCATAACAATTTGGCTGGATGCAAATGAAATCTGCCAATTCCATATTTATTATATGTCCACTCTCCCTGGGGAGAGGCTAGGTCTTAAGCCTGGCATGTTGAACATCATTTGGAGAACACATGTTTCCATGCACAATCACCAAAGTCATAGAGCCACAAATTAAACTGACAAGCAAAACTAACAGATCCACAGAGACAGTCTAAAATATTATGGGCTTCACAATCTGAAGGCAGAATGGATATTTTAATGGAAAAGATTAAAGTCAGAGGCACCAAATTCCTCCAGTAACTGACAAAGCATCTTGAAGTGATGTGCCAATTACTTTATACGGTTCTCCCGTGTATTCATTTGTCTGAATGCATGTATTTATGTCTGTAATAAGTAAGGGTATGTCTGAATAAAATACTTTTCTAAAAATAAAGTTGGCTAAAATGGGTGATTTTTTTTTTTTTTTTACTCTTCCGGAAATATGGAAATTAGTGAGCAAATCTGCTTAAATGGTATTGACATGGCCATCCATTTCTAGAATTATTTTTTTCTAATAATCCTTGAGTAGAGGATGGGAAAATAGCCCAAGCAATGGGGAAAATTCCTTTGGAGGAGGACCTCCCATGTGGAAGAAATACTGGGTGAAATGCTTGAGTACAGAATCCCTTCCCAGGTAATATGAAATCTCTAGGGGGGAGGCTCTCTGTGGTTAACTACACAAATAAATGAACACTGAAAAGAGACAGCTCTAGGCAACTGCACCATCCCAGCCTACAACGAGTCACAAGGCACCATCGGTATTTGGTACAAGGAATGGCTGTGTGAGCTGAGGCTCCACTCCTTCAACTTCCACGCACTTCAGCACTGCTACAGGAATGGCTGGAATAGCCACTGCAAATTTGTCCAACCTAGGCTACCTTTTCTAGGGCCTATGTCCAAAAACACATACATTATCTACTGCATTATCCTAAGCAGCTATTCTGCAAAACCAGGGAAGGGCCCATTTGGGAAAGGGAGTTGTGTGACTTGGTCCACTTAGGAAAGCTACACTCCACACTGCCTCCAGTGCTTCCTCATTCTCCTTCATCCTTCCCACAGAATTTGGCAGGAGTCTGTAAAACATTTACCTTTATGAAGAGAAACCAACATGGCATAACAGGGATAAGCTTTGGAGCCAGTGAGAACTGAGCCCAAATTTTCTGGCTCTGCCACTTAACTTGGGACATTGGGCAAGTCAATTCACATCTCTGAGGCTTTATTTCTTTACATATAAAATGAAGGACTATAACAACTACTTTGAAGGGCTGCTGTGAGGAATGACTTCTTTTATATAAATCAAGCATTCTGTACTGTGCTTGCCATATAGTAGACATTCAACATAATGTTCCTTTACTGCAACAGTGGCTGTCATCCTAGCCTAACCCAACAGAATTTCATGGCCCAATGAAGTACCCCAATTCATGTCCTGACTAAAAACAGATAAATAAGATTACAGTCTCTTCACAATTACTTAATCTCATTAAGGGTTGCAGTCTAAAACAAAAACAACAACAACAAAAATAGGAAACAGTCCAGAATCCATCTCTATTTGTGGTCTGGCACACGTATTTAGTAAGGATTTTGAATGAAGAGTGTTTCTGTTGTTCTGAAAAACATGTATTAATAATTCTAAATAAAACCCAAAATTACCTACAAATATCTGACCTGGAAAAGTAAAACAAAGCAATGTTATGCGATCTATATCTCTGTTCATTCCCCAGCTCCTCTCCTATTCTTCTACCCTAAAATGGGATATAAAACACAAGAAACCAAAGTGGCCTTTCCTACCCAAATATGCTGGCTCACACTTTCTCTACAGCAAGGGGTAACAAAATGCTCACTTCAAATCCTTCCTGTTCTATCCCCCACTGAAGTAGAACAAGCAAAGATGTGGTTTGTGTTAAATGCTTTATTGCTAGACAGTGAGTCTGTACTTTTTTCTAAGGAAGTTGGAAGCTCAGTGGGTCTAGCAGCTGGATAGAGAAGGATGGCTGGAAAGATATGAGTAGAGGCTGAAAAGAATGGAAAAAGCCAGAGTGAGTGAGTATAGGGTGATTACTGCAACAGCACTGGGGCGGGAGGGTAGGGAGACTAGTCTTCAAACTCCTGCGGTGCTGGGACCTTGTGTGACTTTTTTCTCTGTATCCTTAGTCCCTAGCAACTGGCATACATCAGAGGTTTTGGAAATAGCTACTGAAAGAATGAATACATAAATGAATAAATGAGTGGAAAAGAATGAAGTATCAAAAACTAAAGTATAAAGAACTAAAGAGCTGAACGGGCACTGCACAGAAAACTAATCTATGGTTAAAACCTGAAATGGTTAAATATCTAAATTAATACATTGTCCATTTCCAAGGATCCTGTTTTTGTGTGCAGAGCTTGAGAATTCTTCTAAGCCACTGCTGTTGTCCCTACAGCTAGCTGCAGAGGGAGCCCTGGTGGGGGCTTTCAGGTTACAAAGACCAAAGGCCTAGGCACCATCTTTTCTAATGACAAGTACTTCCAACTAAGAGGAAACTGTGCCTGATGCGTTTTCTCACTGCCCAACAATAATAATAGCTATCATTTATGGAGAGTCTTCTGGGTGCTCAGCACTCTGCTAGGCACTTGCATACACTGTCTCTAATCTTCAACTAACCCTAAGAAGTAGATATTATCGCTATTTTATAGATTAAGGATCTGAGGTCCTGAGTGAATAAGTAACTTGCTCAAGGTGTCACAGCTACCAGGATGAGAAGCCAAACCAGGATATGTGCATAGGTCTGCCTGAGTCCAACATGCCAACCAGCTACCTGCCACCCTCTTGCTGTCTGTGAGGGAGGATCAAGACCCCCAGCAGTGGTGACTGAGGCAGTATGACTGGCTCCTACTATAGACTTCTGGAGGATTGATGGTGTGAGAGGTAAAGCTCATTTCTGGGCGTGGCTCATTTTTCTCCTTCAGTGGACCTCCTGGGTATGTAGCCCACATGTATCTTCTCCGTTCAGACACTCTGCCACCTGGTAATGAGTCAGGCAGCCACTGAAATTCCTGTGATTAGAATCCAAGGCAGTGGTTCCTGGGGTGTTCTCAGCAGAACTTCCCGCCTCCCAGCTAAAGCTTTTGTAAATTTGGTTAATGTATTTTTAGACTCTCAAGATGAACAACAGCAGACTTAATTAATAGACTGTCTCTGGTAAATGGTCCATTGAACATTTTTATAAAAATAATGGTTTCCCTCCCACTAAGAATACCACATACATAGCAATTTAAATTAACGTCATAGAAAACATTAGTAAACTAATTTCCTGTGAGTTACAATACTCCCTATAAAATGAAAACTTTTCATTGTTAATGTTCAAATATACTGAATAATATAACTAAAAAATATTCCATAAAGTTCTAAGAAGTAGGAGAAAAAATTTAAACTATGCCCTCCTGCTTCCCATTTGTATCATAAAGACAAAACTGAGCCTGAAATGATGATAAGAACCCTGATCCTACAGGGATCAAATCTGCAATATATTTAGGGAACTCCAACTCTTCCCTCTCCATCCCAGCCTCTTTGCTCAGGGTTGGAAGATGTTTTAGTTGTACTGCAAATTGCTGTTTGCTGATCAGAGAAATGGAAAATGGGAATAGGGCAAGAGTAATCTGTCTTGTCCAAAGAAGGACCTGAGGAGGCTTTGGTTTAGACAAAGGAAGGACAGACCAAGAAGACAGACCAAAGAAAAGTTGAGAGATCAAAGACAAAGCACCCCTGTGCCTAGACATAGAAAGGAGTTGGCGGTGGGGGGCAGACTACAAAGAAAGGATGATCAGGGCTGTGCTCAAGAGTATGCACTACCGAATGGGGTGCCTTAATCTGTTCATCTTAATTTGTTAATGTGTCTGCTTTAATGGGAAAAGGGATAGAAGACAAAATGATCTGTATTTCTGACCAAGCCAGATTGTCCTTGATTCTGATGCAATGAGTTGGTGATATTTTGAGGAGTAACCAATAATAAATGCATCAAACTCTCAAGAGATGCTTCTAAGTCCCAGGAATCCTTTGGCACATGTAATTGGCCTTTTGGAAAGCCAGAAGGAGAGGAAGGGGAAGGTCGGCCTCAACAAAAACAAAAATAAAAAAACATGATTGTCTGGATAGTGTAGTAGGATTTGAAAAAGTACAGAAACTTTCTCCCCATCTCCAGAGCAATTTCACCTAAGCCCCACACCCTGGTTGGAGACCCAGGATCAGGCAGAATCTGAATGCTGCTGAAGGAGGAAAAGCTTCCAGATTTCTAGTGCTTGTGGAAGTAAGGGAGTTTCTGTCATCACCATGTACTGTTCCTGAGGCCACATGCACAGCAGATATTGAAATGTGATCCTGCTCAAATTAGATACTAGCCATCTTTAGGGAAAAGGAATCAATCTTTCTCTTTGTCTGCTATCTACCTATGCAATATTAGTGGAATGCTATGAAAAATGAACATAATGGACAAGTAAGCATATATTTAGTTATATTTTCCTGCCTGGATTAACTAAGCCCTACCGTCTAAGATACATTAAATTTTTAGGTATCTATACATATCAAGCACATTCCTATGTGCTTACAGTGTTTTTACAGCCTCATAATAGAAGTATTTCGCATTTTAAATGGAAAAAAAAAGTCAAATGAAATGGAAGATGAGGTGAGCCTCTCTTTTAAAGAAATAAGACTGCAATCAATTATGGGTGACCTATTCATTCTCCCCTGGAATCACTGAGGAGTCCTGACTACATGGCCTTCCACAATGCTAGCCTTGCTCTTAAACAAACAAACAAACAAACAAACAAACAAACAAATAAAAAAAACTTCTTACCTCAAAGGCACCTCAGGACTAGTAAACTCAGCTGGCTTTGGTCATATATTACACTGCATGATTCCATCTAAACTAACTGCACCTTCCTCTGCCACCCCCTCCTTACAGAAAGTTAAGAGATGCTTTTGCTCCAAGTGATAAATTGCCTCAAATATTTAAAAACTCTTCCAATTACTGTAAAATCTAAGAGAAAACAAAACCTAGTTTTGTTTTTGTTTCAATTTTCTCCATTACAAACATTACCCCTCGTTCTCAAAACATCTATTTTAATCATAGTCTATTGGGCAAAGAATTACCTGCCAGTCTCCTAGCTTATAAGAAAGAAGATAAAGTTAGAATGAAACTTCAGGACTAATTAATTGAGAGTACTGCACGTAATGTGTCTACTCTGGATGTTACAGCACACATCACAATGAAAACGGTTTTATTTTCCATGGTTGAAATAAATTATAATAAATAATTCATTTCAATGGCAGAGATGTACTGGAGAGCAACAGCAACAAAATTGACTATACTACACTGTGAGTCTCATTCCTGAATCTTCATTATCCATTTGAAAGTTTTTACGAGTAGTAAATCATATTTCAAGTGGCTGCAGATCTCATAAAGCAGCTTGCTGCATTAAAATAAAACCAGAAAACCTGGGGCATTGGAAAGCTGCAGGGTTTGCTACTCAGCACTATTTGGGAAACTCTTTCTCACTCTTACCTTGCCAACATCAAATAGAACACTTCTCACATTGATGTAAAAATTAAGCATTACTTGTCAAACACACCATCTAAATTTCTTTTGGGTAGGAATACTGGGAAAAATCTGTACGTTGAAGAATAGCTTTCAACTCCAAAGCCATTTTCCCCTAATTTTTATTCAAGTGCCACTTATTTCTAGTTCATGGTACTACCTGAATGACTGCCATGTAGTCAGATTCTAGAACTTCTAATGGCCTATACCAGCCTCTGGGGGGTCCCCTGACTAGCAATTTGTGTACAAGCTTAAGAGAGACTAATAAAGGCACAAGTGCTATGATTCTGTCATATCTTCATAGGACAGGTGACAAAATTTAAAATTACAGCATCACCTGGGAAGAAGGATATATTAGGAAGAGGAAGTAAAATGAGAAATGGCACTGGAGAAAGGGCTTGGCATGTTTGAGGAACAAACAGCCTCTGTATAGCAGGCTGTTGAGACAGACCTTTAGAGTGGCAGAGAGCAGAGCTGAGGGCAAGGAGTGGAAGACTGGGCTAGGTCCAGGCTGTAAAAGGCCTCTTATGCCATGCTAAATACAGAAATGAGTTTGGGCCAGTACATAAGGGGTAGCCTTCCAAGAATTTTTAAGAAGGAAGTGACATGATGAGTTCTGGCATTTAGAACAATCAGTTCGGTTCTGGAGAATGGCAATAGTGGATAAGTCCTGGAGGCAAGCTAATTCCTGCAAAAGTTCAGAATGACAAGGGCCTCACATGGCTGTGGTAGCAGAGACAGAGACAAATAGTCAGAATCCTTGACGGCCTATCCCATTTTCTTCCAGTCAATGAATTCTAAGAAACATAATCCTAGAAAGATACTGATAAGAACATGGCCTCAAATGGGAGAAGGAAGGATGCCAGACTGCCCCAGAAATGTTACATGTAGTGGAGAAGTGGCCGCTGTTTAGGTGGCTGCTTTCAACAATACAAACAATTAACTTTGGGGGTAAGTAGCAATGAAATAACTCTAGGCAGTGTACATATATATGCATGACAGACAGAACTATAAGCATATGTTCATATTAAATTTTCAGTGATAAAGTAAACTCTAACTGAAGCCATTCAAAGTCAAGGAAAGGACTGGGGAAACAACTTGCTACTTCATTGAACAGTCATCACAACATTTCCCAATGAATATCGTATTTCACAACACAACAACACAGGCATAATGGCACGAGGGTATCTCATGTGGTCATCAAAGCAGAGCACAACGAATATTGTATTTCATAATAAATATATTAGCCCTACAGTAGGATGTTCAACATTTCATTGCCTCTCATCCGTCACTAGATTCTCTCTCATTTCCTGAAGGGATTTGGTTAGATGTATGTAAAAATCTTCATAACCATCAGAGAAGGATTATTTTACTTATCATTTCAACATGTTTTTGTATGGGGAAAAAATTTTTGTGAACAATTCACGGGGTCCCTCAAAAATATTTTGCATTAAAGACTAGCCTAGAGTTTACATTTAAACCACAGAGGATGGCATGTTGCCTTTCAGACTTGAAGGTTTTTATTCATAGTTGCCCAAATGGCATAGAAAGTGCTGGCCAAGAGGCTGGGAAGATGATTCAAAGTTGCTACTGAGATTTGCAGGCTCTTTCCCCCTAATAATTACATAGGAGGCCCAAGGAATGGTAGAGACTAAGTGCTGGGCATAGAACCTTGTTCTTCAATAAATTCAAACATTTACTGACCACCTAGATTGCGCCAGGCTCTTTGCGAGACTCTGGGAATATATAGAGGAAGAAGCCACAGTCCCAGCCCTCAAAGAGCTCACAGTCTAGTAGGGGAGGAGATACACAGTACATAAACAATGGGAGTACAGTCTAGTAAGCGCCATAAGCAGAAGCCTGCACAGGAGGCTTTGAGAGACCAGGGGAGGCTGATTAACCCTGCCTACAAGTGGGGGCTAGGCAGGGAAGGCTTCACGGAGAAGGTGACATTTCAATCTGTTGTAGGAAATAAGCAAAGTTTGACAGGTAATCAGGCAGGGGGAAGGGCAAGCAGGTGCGAAGGTTTGGAGAAATGTTTGGGGAATAAGGAGCAGTTCTGGGGGAACTGGAGTGGGAAGTATCGGTGGCAGATGAGGGTAATTAGGTAGGCAGGGGCCAGATTTTGTGAGGGCCATAGTAATATGTGTGGAGACTGTGGATTTTATCCTGCAGGAAATGGAGTGTCATTACAATGGAATGAACCTTTCTGACAGTGATGTGCTAGTGAACTGCTGGTTTAACCATTTTCCACAGGGTGCAATCCTTTAGGAGCTCTGGGCCATCTGATTTCTCCCAAGAAGGTGTAGCTTTCTTCCTGTTCTAGAATTGGGAGGCCACAGACACAAAAGGTGACCTTCTTGGCTACTGTGTCTCGGCTACTGTCTTGCTGGCTCTGTTGCCAGTACTGAGAAATGGCACTGACATTACTTCCCTTCGCCCATGGCACATAACTTAATAGTGCACCCTGTCAGGAATAGTTCTCTTTGTCAGGAAGCTTTTTATTGATGTTCAACCTTCATTTTCCCTTTCCTAATATTATTCCATTATGCCAATACTCTATTGTGCCATGCTAAGTAATTCCCTTTCCTCTTTGGCATTTACATCTTCCAAGTATTTATAGACTTATCAAATGCCCCATTTAGTTGTCACTTAGGCAAGCTATACATATTTAGCTTCTTTAATCTGGCATCATAAGCCAGTCCTTCCATTCTCCTAAATCACTTGAGTTACTTTCCTCCAGATTTCTGTCAATTTGTTTCCAGCCTCTCTGAAATGCAGGGGGCTCTGGAAAAAGATGAGCTTGTGCAGAGAGGGCTTACTCCCTTTGTGGGATAAGAGTACATAAAGGCCTAGGGTGGCACTTCTGCCCTTATAGTACAGTCTTCAAAACAAGCTAGGCCTTTGGAGGGACTATGAATCCTCCTGTTATCTACAAGGTTTCCTTCACCTGTGCACATTTTAAATCAATAGTATTCTATTTTTGGCTCTTCTTATGTGCTAGGTAAACACATGCAACATGTACTTATTGAGTACCTACTATATACCTGGTACTGTGCTAGAGACTTTTCCTTCCTTCTTTTCCCCTCACTTTTCATTTTTCACACTTATTTGCTACTCAGAGTATTTCTGACCTCCTTCTATGTGTCAAGCACTGTTGGTACAGGATGGAATAAAATGTGGTCTCTGTGGCCTTAAGGAGCTCATGTAGCCTAAGTATTTATTAATCTCTTATTGCCCCCCCATCAAGCTATTTCCTTCCAATCTTAAGGATTTCAGAGGAGTCTCTAAATGCATTTACCTCTAATTGATGATTTTAGTTCCCTGACTGGAGTAGAACTTGTTTGTCTCATCTAAAACATCTCGAGATGCCATATTAAATATGGACATTAACACAGAGCTCTTGCTTAGGATTGTCTTTCTGGTGGGTTGCCTTGAGGTCTAAGAGATTTCTCTACTAAGCATGTATGCAAACATTTTCCTCTTTCACAGTACCAGTGCTCCAACTTATGGAGTAGGCTGAGGGAGGGGCAGAATGTGAGAGAATCTAAGACAGTGAGTCTTAACTAAAGTCTTGGAGATGCTGCGCATGAGACCACAGGAGAGAGTGGTTCAGCCATCTAATCCTGGGGGCCAGTTGAAGTAAACTATAGAGTTCCCTTGGTTGAGGTGGTATTGTCCTCAAAGAGTGAAGTAACTATTCTAAGGACACACAGTTAGCAAGTAGCATAACTAGTCTTCAAAGCCAGGTATGTGGACTACAAAACTTGTCTGCTCTGATTGTTGTAAAGTCCTTGACAAATACACAAAATTTGCAATTTGGGCCTGGCACAGTGGCTCACGCCTGTAATCCTAGCACTTTGGGAGACTGAGGCAGGAGTATTGCTTGAGTTTGAGACCAGCCTGAGTAAGAGTGAGTCCCCATCTCTACAAAAAACAGAAAAAAATTAGCTAGGCATGGTGGTGCATGCCTGTAGTCCCAGTTACACAGAAGGCTGAGGCAGGGGGATTGCTTGAGCCTAGGAGTTTGAGGTTGCAGTGAGCTATGGTGATGCCACTGCACTCTAGCCCGAGAGACAGAGTGAGACTGTGTCTCAAAAAAAAAAAAAAAAAAAAAAATAAAAAATAAATAAATAAATAAAGGAAAATAAAAAATACAAAAATTTTGCAATTTGAAAACTTTGAAAGGAGGATGGAAGTTCAGTAGTCTTAAGTACTCAGTCTATATTCTCCTAAGCATGACAAGGGGTACAGAATTAATAAGCAAATGTTCTTCTGGGTTGCAAAGCATAAAGGACAGCATTAATTCATGAAAGGTCAGAGGATTAGGGAACTTATTTTTACTTTGTTCTTCAAATAGTGATCAGATTGCAAACAAACAAGAAGTCTTCTTTAACATACTATATAAACTAACACCTCCCTCTATCAATGGCTGCTGCTGGTTACACTTTCCCAGTTAAGAGAGAAACGAATATGAAGATTGGATTCATATTTCCAGCACACTATACTTTGGGAATCACATAATTTGCCCTGCAAGTATGTGAAAAACCAGTAATAATTGTGAAATAAATAAATCATGCCATCATTAAGCCAACCTTCACTTGACATTGTGCCACTCTTTCAAGAAACTCAAAGAGCTTCTCATACCATTCACAATGCCACTCAGAGAAATGAAGGCAGGAAAAAACTTGCCATTTACCCTGCTGTCTCCCTTAGACGGGGATGAAAGGGTAAGAAGAAATGACAGGAATGAGTGGGTTAAAGCCCTGGGAAGCCTTGGTGTGGTGAAAACTGTGTGAGATCTAGAGATAAGAAGCCTTAGTTATTACCTAGGTACCACTATTTACTGGCTGTTGTCAGTTCAGGCAAGTTACTTCCCACCTCCCTGAATCTCTGCATAGTTCTCCCACACAGTTATTGTGGGATTAAATTTGTTGACGTTTAACTCCTGAGTTAAAAAATATCCATGTTGGCCTTATCTACCCAATAGAGTTGTTGTGAGAATTAGAAGAGACATTCAGTATGAAGACATTATATAAATGGGAAGAATTATGAGGTGCTATCATTTGAATGTGTCCCCTGAAAAGCAAGTGTTGGAAACTGAATCCTCAATGCAAGTGTTAAGAGATAGAAACTTTAAAAGGTGATTAGGCCATGAGAGCTCCGCCCTTATGAATAGATTAATGTCATGAATGGACTAATGGATTAGTTGTGGGTTATAAAAGGACAAGTTAGGTCCCCTCTGGCATTTTTTTCTTCCCCTCTCTTGCTCTTCTGTCTTCCGCCATGAGAAGACACAGCAAGAAGGTCCTTGCCAGATGCAGCCCCTTGATCTTAGACTTCCCAGCCTCCAGAATTGTGAACCAAATACACTTCTGTTCATTTTAAGTTACCCAGTCTGTGGTATTCTGTTATAGCAGCACAAAATGGACTAAGCCATGAGGTTTATTTTCATTTTTGCCATTGCAAGGCAATGTCTGGAGCATGCAGGAAGAGTAAATGAGAAAAAAGCCAGTGTGGGGCCAAGAATCAAATGGACACCACATCATGCTCCCACCCAGTCCAGTGAGAGTTTGTGACTTTGAGAACGCTTATCATAGAACGAACACTAAGAAAGGCAAAACATACGGATAGGACTATGAAAAGACCTCACTAATCTGGCTGAAGTCATAGCTTTCAAAATCAAATTATCTTATGAAAGGAAATCTTGGGCTTGGAATCTCCTGAAGAGGATACCTTTTACATTTATAGGTATAAACAGCAGGGATATTTTCCCAAGGACAGGAAAAAAAAAAAAAAAGGACTGGTTATCTGTATATAATTTTTCAAAGTGAAGGCTAATTTTACATATTTATGGAATACCTTGTGTGAGGTTAGCCTATATTCATTGGTTCACTTTGCCCTCACAACTCCCCTGAGTCAAGATTCTTTTGGCTACCAGGACAGAGACCACATCGGATAAAAGTTAAGTCTAAAACGAGTAGTTTGAGGACTCCTTGACTAGGCAGTACAGTCAGACCTCTCAAGGGCTAGGAGCCATTTGACAAGGTGGCTGGCAGGATCTTTCTCAGTCTCTCTCTCTGGGGCTGCTTGGTCTCTCATTTGAGGTCCTTAGCATGTCTGCTTTTTTCTCTCCCTGAAGACTGGCTATTTCTCTGAGAATATGGCAGGGAATTGCTGCCCTATGGCTCTTGAGTTTTCAAGTCTTCAATGTAGGTAAAAACTAGAGGCTGACAAGCATCTTTTAATTGCCAGATTCCAAACCTAAGGAGGAAGATTCTAACTGAGCCAGCCTGGGTAAAGTGGCTACCTCTTATCCAATTAGTTCTCAAAGAAAGAAGTCCTAGGCTCAATCAAGGATTTATGAATGAATGAATGTTGTATGTCTCCTCCTGCCACTCTTCCATCCCCACCAATCCTGTTTCTAGGCCATTTAGTAGAACTGTATAGTAGTTAAGGGCACAGGTTCTGCTACTTATCAGCAGCTGTATGATACTGGGTGAATTATCTAACTTCTTAGAGCTACCATTATAATATTTTGATTATAAAATAAAGGCTGGGTACAATGGCTCATGCCTGTAATCCTAGCACTCTGGGAGGCCAAGGTGGGAGGATCTCTTGAGTTCAGGAGTTCGAGACCAGGCTGAGCAAGACCCCGTCTCTACTAAAAATAGAAAAAAAAAATTAGCTGGGCAACTAAAAATAAAAAAGAAATTAGCTGGGTGTGGTGGCGCATGCCTGTAGTCCCAGCTACTTGGGAGGCTGAGGCAGGAGGATTGCTTGAGCCCAGGACTTTCAGGTTTCTGTGAGCTAGGCTAACTCCATGACACTCTAGCCTGGGCAACAGAGCGAGACTCTGTCTCAAAAAATAAATAAAACAGGCCAGGCGAGGTGGCTCACGTTTGTAATCCTAGCACTCTGTGAGGTCAAGGCGGGTGGATGGCTCAAGGTCAAGAGTTCGAGACCAGCCTGAGCAAGAGCGAGACCCTGTCTCTACTAAAAATAGAAAGAAATTATATGGCCAACTAAAAATATATATAGAAAAAATTAGCCGGGCATGGTGGCGCATGCCTGTAGTCCCAGCTACTCGGGAGGCTGAGGCAGTAGGATTGCTTAAGCCCAGGAGTTTGAGGTTGCTGTGAGCTGGCTGATGCCACGCCACAGCACTCACTCTAGCCTGGGCAACAGAGCAAGACTCTGTCTCAAAAAAAATAAATAAATAAAAAAATAAAAAAATAAAAAAAAAATAAAACAACATAGGGATAAAAACACCTACCTCACAGAGCTGTGAGACTTAAACAGAAATATATGTGTGTGTGTGTGTGTGTGTGTGTGTGTGTGTGTGTGTAAAGCACTTAGCACATAGCCTAGCATATAATTTATTCTACTTCTTTTTTGTCATAATCATTCATCATTAAAATTCTCTGTTTGAACCTGAGGTTCTCCTTCTGTAGTGACCTCTTAGGTCCTAGCAACCCTACAGGAAATAAGGTTTCTGTTACAGGATGAAGGAAAAGTCTAGATCTTTAAGAAGAAACTATGAAAGTCCTTCCACTTTGGAGTGGTAGGGTAAGGAAACACTCCTGATCCAATCTACTCTGGCCAAGACAGATCATCTCTTTGTGATACCCATTCAAATTTAGGATCCCTCTGGTAAGTCCTGTGATACCTTGGGTGTGATATAGGAAGATGATCTTAGGTGTCACCTTCATATGTCAAGGAAACATTGCTTAGAGGAGAAAGACTGCACTTGCATCAAAACTTGGGAGTGCAAATGAAATCCCAAATAACTTCTGTTTGTGAACTGTGGATAAACGCTGCTATCTGTGTTATATTATCATAAAGACATAGATGTCCTCTGCAATGATTTCTTTTTTTATTTTTTTGAGACAGAGTCTCATTCTGTTGCCCAGGCTAGAGTGCTGTGGTGTCATCATAGCTCATTGCAACCTCAAACAATTCTCCTGCCTCAGTTTCTCCAGTAGCTGGGACGGCAGGCATTGAGCCACCACGTCCAGCTAATTTTTCTATTTTTTTGTAGAGATGAGGTCTTGATATGTTGCTTAGGCTAGTCTTGAATTCACGGCCTCAAGCAATCCTCCCAAAGTGCTAGGATTACAGGCGTGAGCCACTGCACCCAGTCTGCAATTCTTTCTTTTTCTGAGAATTCTTAAGGGGAAAAAGATAAACTAAAAATCAAAAATCACTGAGAGTCAACAGACAAAACCATTCCTTTTGAAAAACCTTCCCAGAGTTGGTGTCAATATTCAATCTATAGGTTATAAATTTTCCTTGCAGAGGTCTTAAAAAAGGATACATTTAGTGAATTCTTTTTATTCTTAATTTATAATGATAGCCAATTATGCCAATCGCCATTAATGAAGAGGCTAAAAATCATCTTGTTTGCCATTTGCTATACTTGGTGAAAGACTATTACAAAGCATGCCTAATTATTATTGGGCTAAACCTATGTAAAGCTGTGCTTTTTTTCCCTTATGAAATATTCTCTCTCTGCCTTACATGAATGTGAAGGAAAAGGTATAGCCGTTGTTCATTTTTTACAACTCCTTTGCTATTCTGAGAACATTTGTTGCAGACTAATAGCAAATCTGATTGTGCTAAAGTGTAGATAAAAGAATGATGACAGATAATAGCCACTTTAATTCATAAAGAAAACATTTGGAGCTCCTGGGAATGCCAAATTAAGCTACTGGCACCCAATGACTTCATGCTAAGTCAAAAACTACAACATATTTTTTAGTTTAAAGACAGAGGCTAATAGACATGTGGCTTATTTATTCCAAATTCTTCTTTATGAAGAGCTGGCTTTTTTTTCTTTTAGCTCCTTGGAAGACATTATAATTCCTCTATTCTATAAACATACAAATATAATTGTAAAATGACATCATTCTGTTTTCATTTAATTACCCCTGAAATGCTTTCTATTTAATATTCATTACTCAAAAGCTAATTTAAAAGAGAAAGAGATGCGACTTATTCAAAAAGATGTACTGTCATTCACAGCAATAGTTATCTAATATACAGAAGTTAATAAAGCAGATTAATCTACAAGTCCCTTTAAGCCATTCTTGAGTTTTGAACAACTGCCTCTTTGACCTTTCACCTTCATGCTGTGCACCAGTAGCAGGTGCCAGCTGTACAGAAATTATGGTTGCTGTGTTTGGACGCAAAATCTTTTCTTACTTCCCTTCTGACCAGCAGCTGACCCTGTAGGAGTGATTGTTTCTGGTGCCGGCCTAAAGGCTACATAAACCAGTAGCAGATAAACAAAAGGCTACATATACCAGCTGCCTTGCCTAAGGGTACCATCCTAGACTGACACTTCCAGCCCTTCTTCAGCGTCCCAAATTGCTCCTTGTTTGTTTCCATATATGCATTTCATCCTTGTTATTTTGTGTGAAGGCTGGGGGTAGGATAAAATCCCCCCCAAAACAAAAAAACCCTCCCTTCCCTTGAACTTGACTTTTGAGTATTCTATGTCAAACTGTGCCATTATAATGCTAATCCAGGCCTGATTTAGCAACTTTAATAAGAGGCTAAACCCTCTTGTAATTAGATAATAAAATTTTATTATGTATTTTAATATTAAAAGTCTTAAAATCAAACTCTTCAAATCATACACTGGTACAAAACTAAGGTACTTAAATATCACAGCCCCAGAAAATGGGAACCTGAAAAAGCACATTGTGGCTAATTTTTCATTCTCAGAAATGTAAACATGGAATTCCTATGTGGTGATAGTGAAAGCTCCAACACTCTTAATTATGTGCAGGGAAGAATGAATCTATTCAAGTATGAAGCACACTGTACCATTTCCAGCAACAGCATGAGATGGGTTTGACAGTTATTTCTTGGATACAAATTACACAAGTATAAAAACAATCCCCATAATGATTAAATGCAGTTATGTACATAGGAGAATACCAGTGCAAATGGTAACGTATTTAAATGGTTTTCCTTCATTAAAAAAATTATATATGATATTAAACCATCAATCACTGCTGAGGCACAGGAGTTTAAACGTATTGTCACTGGCTGAAATAAATGACTTGGAGACTGGATTCTGGCTCACTCAATATGGTGTCTTTGCTGTTGCTTAGTCACCCAACTCTCTGCTGGTTTGGGCTACATCTGGTGGATTCCATCCCTTTCAATTAATAAGGCAGGTTATGCTATCAATGGGTTACATCCTTAAACTGTGCTTAGAGGTAAAAAAACATATGTCCTAGTGGGGTTAGGGGAAACCTCTCTGTTTTGCTAACCATTTGGAACAATATTTAAAGTACTTCATTCTTCCTTCACCCATGTTTAGAATGAAATTTTCTTGTAGAATTTCAGCAGGATTATTCTCTAGTATATAATTTTATCTTAGCATTATCTTTTGTTTTATTATGTAGTAGTCTATGACCATGCTAGATTTGATACCTAAAAATCACTGCCTGCAAAGTAGGATGTGGAGTCACATGCCTGTAGTCCCAGCTACTCAGGAGGCTGAGGCAGGAGGATCGCTTGAGCCCAGGAATTTGAGTTCAACCTGGGCAACATAGCGAGACCTCCATCTCTAAAAAAAAAAAAAAAAAAAAAAAATCACTGTCTGAAGACCATATTTCTGAAAGCTAATTTTTGGAGATTTGTTTTGCAGACATTCATTGACCATTGTGAGGTATCAGGACGAGTATCAAGATGTAGGTAATCTCTGAGGGGAAAAAAACCACTGTGTAAATATGTATTCTTATGGTTACATTAATTTGATGATTTATAAATCAAGAATAGATTTATATTTTAACTGGTTTTTCTGCCTTAAAATACCATTTTTGTTATAATTGAAAGTCATTCAACAAATATTTCTATAACAAAAACTAAATCAAAATGATGACTATATGGTTAATAACAAAGGATTTGAACTAGAATCATCTTTCTAAAGACAGACAAATAATTTTATAACATCACAGATAAAATACCATCTTAATAAAAAATTATTATTTTTAAAAATTATAAACATTAACTTTCTAAATTGATCTTTAGGGGTAGTAGTCACAAGTTTTTCATTCTTTTTTTTTTTTTTGAGACAGGTCTTACTCTGTCACCCAGGCTAGAATACATAGTGTCATCATAGCTCACTATAACCTCAGACTCCTAGGCTCAAGAGATTCTCCTGCCTCAACCTCCTGAGTAGCTAGGACTATAAGAGTATGCCACCACGTTCGGCTAATTTTTAAACTTTTTGTAGAGATGGGGTCTCACTATGTTGCTCAGACTGGTCTCAAACTCCTGGGTTCAAGCAATCCTCCCAGCTTGGCCTCCCAAAGTGCCAGGGCTACAGGCATAAGGCACTGTGCCCGGCCAATTTTTCATTCTTAAGAGATTGTCTCCCTTTTGAACTTTTATTGCCTGTTTGTTACCTAGATACTTTTGTCCAGCCATCGTTCTCTTAGATATTCTGATTTGATCCTTAGTGATCAGATTGCGTAGAAACATACACTTGACCAAACTGAACTTTATTCTTGCCTCAAACAAACCTGGCTATTTTGAAAATAAAAAAAAGTTTGAAAAGTGTTAACTGAGTTTCATTACCTGTTTATTGCATATCTTCATCATACAAAACACTACCTAGAAGTGATAAGATGCACCCTTTAAGTTTCAGTAAAGACTTAAGTATAGTAAAAGGAAAAGGAAAAGCAAAAGCAAAATAAAGTAAATAAAACCAAATTAACTACTTCCTTTTTAAACTAACCAAAAAAGTATGCTTCAAAAATTATCAAAAATTCATATGGGAATACAAATAACACTGTAGCATTGTTACATGGGATGGCTGTGGGAAATATAAGGGATCGTGTACTGGGAGATCTTAATTCCGAAATTTCTTAAGATTGTATAATACAGAGATGGAAAACTGGTAGTAGCCAGGCATACAGTGTTGGCCTGCCAAGTGTTTTTATGTTTTTGTTTTGTTTTTAATTTTCAATCAGTGGCCAAAATTTAAAAATCTGAATTTCTGGCTTCTCTTCAGGGGAGAAATTTCAATATACCTGGCAACAATTATACACACATACACATTGTGTTGAGGCTGCCCTCTTTAGACAGAGATGTGTACTCATCTTTTGGTTTCTTTCCAGTCTACCACATTCAAGTTTGCTGCTTGGCCCTGTAGGCATTTTAGTTTGTGATACCTGATGTAGACATAATGGATAGGAAAGGGAGAGAGAGGCTCAAATGAACCCAGGTGTCAGATTCACGCCTTAAGAATGACTATCAAAGAGCTAATGGTACTCACTAGTAGAAATTTTCTTTAGAAAAGTGAAGCAGTTTATAACCAGAAAGGTGAAAAATGGCATACTATACTGATGAATCAGTGGTTAGAGTCAGGACGATGTATGGAGATGTGCTGGGTATGGTGGACAGATGCAAAGCACATGTTGTTTTCCTACCTTCATTTCACAGCTGCCATATTGTCTATCCTAGAGAAATCAGGTTAAAGTAAACCTTAAGAGCTACCTCAAAGGCATTAAAGAAACGTCACAAAAGATCATCATGAAACAGTTATACTATTAGACTCTGACCTTCTCAAGGATACGTGCCTTACCAAATTTTATACCCTCAATGTCTGGCTATAAAATTCATGAATGGATGGGTACGGGTGTAGAATAAGAGAGTAGAAGCTCAGTTAGCACTGCCTTGGTGATGGTGGGAGCCACGGCTTTTTCTGCACCAGCTGGCAAAGCAATCTTCCTCTTCCTTGCCCGCTGCCTCTTTGGGTGACTGCCCATCTGTTTTGTACCGACTGTAGTATAAAGTTGGGGTATAGGATGACTGCTCTAAATCATTCTACCTTGAGCATGGCCCCAGTGGGACTTATTGGAAGCTCAACTTGCCTCATTGCAAGTGCTCAAAACATACATACTTTAGATTAGAAGCCACCAAATAATAAAGAGCAGATAGCTCTGTGGTTAAGCACTCTGGAGTTAAAAAGATCTAGGCCAAAATTTTAGTTCTTCCACTTACTAACTTCATGATGTTGGGAATGTTATTTAGTCTTTTTGTGCCTTAGTTTCTATATCTGTAAAATGGCAATGATAATACTATACCTTTACAGAGATACTGTGATGATAAATCAGATAATACATATATAAAGAGCTAGTGCCTGCACATAGTAAAAACTTATATTTTGCCAGCATTATTTTTTCCTAAAAATAAATACATAGTATATGCATGGATTGCTGTTTAGACCAAGACTGCAGCAGTATGTGCAAAAAACAATTCTGTCATAAAATCTGAGTTCCTATTTTCCAATTTCAGTGTCTAATGACATATCTCTGGCTTCCTTTAAACCTTTAAATCCATGTTATCCCCAATCCAGATGTGAATGTTCTTTTAGCTTGTTTTTGATATCTACTGCCATATTTTTGAGAATAAAATTGCAAATCAACCAGACTGAGCCAATGGGTTATATGGAGAGCCTATTTTCTATTTAAGGGATCGCTAGAAATGTCTTTATTAACATTACAAAGTCTGGCTAATTCTTTTTTTTAAGAGGATAAAAGATGTGACTATATTTCATCTGCTTAAGTGTTTTCTACTGTGACAGTCTTGCTAAGGCTCTGTAGGCCAAAGTCTCAACATCAGTTTAATATTCGACTGCACTTTCTCCTACTTAGTATTATGGAATGTAATCTTAAGTATGAAAGATGTCTTGCACAGTATGTCAAAATGTTGAGCAATATCATTTCAGTCTAAACACAGAAATGAAAAAAGAGCAGATGATTTCCCTTTTGCTGTAATTCACTTTGGGATGCATGTCATGAAGAGCACTATACAAAAGCAATTTTCATTGATTGACTGACTGATTGAGGAAAAGGGTGAATGTTCTTTCAGCTTACATTCCTACTGAAGTATGATTTTTATAGCTCCTGACAGCTCTTCACAATTTGTAGTTAAATGCCAGGTTAGCAAATAAATAAATAAATAAACAAAATAAAAAAGAGAAAATCATAATTAGAACTTCTTTGGGATTTTAGTACAGCTGTCTTGAGCCAAATAGATAAATAGATGAAGGTAAGATAAATTGAAATCTAACTGCTCTAATTTCTCTATGTAATAAATTTAGATTTTAAAGACTATAATTGCTAAAAATACCTTAATAAATTAAGTGCATGATCTAATCAGCCATACTAACAATCACATACTTTTACTTCTGTGGAAGGTGTTACTGTTTCTAGAGTAATTAGTTTTAATTGAATTTCTGATTTAAAGAAGCATTCAGCATCAGTTGTCCTATTCTTATAATCTGAAAAAGAATTGTTCATATCTCTGAAATGCCCCTCTAATGCTATAAAACACGCTCCTTCATTTACCTAATTTGGTGATATCATTCACTCTGTGATATAACTAAATGAATGCTGATCTGTGGGTTATAGATGCAAATACTTAACATGACCAGTGATGAAACTGAAAAAAATTTCACATAGAAATGTTATCTTCCAAATTACTGTGGCAGATCAGTGTCTGTTACTAATCAGTAGTAATTAGTAATCTAATCACTGTTAACTTTGGTCTCCTCTTCAACTTTTAATTTATCCTTCTAATGGCATAAGAATACTTGGGGAATTTTTCCACCTTAATTTATCTAAACTTGTTTTTTCTCAATTGTTAAGTCAAAGCAATGCTGGTGAGGCAATAATTTTTACTTGAAATAGATTCACTTAATTACAATGGATCTTCATATGGACTAAATTTTAATGCTTGCAAAGTTAAATTTGTTTACAATGTATGAAAGATGGCTTATTTCGAGAACATTTTTTTAAAACACTGAGGATCTAAAGCCACATAGCAGGTCATAATAAACACATTTCAAGGTGAGAAGCACTAAAATGTCTTTCCTAGGCTGTTGCATGCAAATGGAAAGGCCTGTAAGGATGTTGGAAAACCCTTTATGTAGGTTCCTGCTTCCTGTATTAAGGAAGCTTGAGGAGATAACTTTTGCAACCTGGAACTGACATTCTTCATGCAATTATGTATGCAGCAAAATAGGTCCAGGTTGGGAGGAAAAACAGTTCAAACTAGTAAATAATTGCCAGTATCATTGCATCAGTTTAGTTTAAAGAGCTGACAAACCCTCTCTAAACTCCAAGCACAATTAGTCATTAGGGTCTAGTTTTTCAGCACTGTTAAGCAATTTGTAACCCATTCCTTTTAATAGGGTTAGGCATTACTTAACCGACACAGATGCCTTGAAAACTGAAACCTCAAGTTATAAAGCAGCAACCTTGTTCATTACCTTCTGTGATAGGCAAATCATCTATAAAAAACAGCATTTAATGGGCAACCAATGAATAATCAATGGCTCACTTTTCATCTGAGTGTGAAAATGAAGATAATCTAATACAAGGTCCCACTGGTAATAGGCTGAATCTTGGGTTCTGCTGCTCTTCAGGGCTGATTTATAAGGTCTTGGAAAGCTGATGTAAACAGATGATCAATGGGACCATCCCTGCTCATAATAACCCCCAACTGGCCCACTCCCTCTTTTCCAAGTCCATCCCTCAGGCTATTAGCTCTGTCCAGCTAATTCTTCCCACTACTCCTGCCTGCTGCTTTTACTCTGGCCATCCGTTCAGTCCAGCCGACTCACAAGTAATTTTATACGCAGCAGAGAGCGGGTGGAATTGATTTTTCACTCAGTGCTCTGTTCCCATCTGAATAATTATCAATTTTACTGCCTCATAAAGGGAAGAGTCAAAATTTCAAATCAATTCAAAAGAGCTTTTGAGACGACAGAAACTGTGCATAAGAATAGAGGTCAAAGTTGTCAGTGACCTAAGGAGATGATGTCAGATATTACTATACCCAATAGTTGACATCAGAGGCACTCAAGATGATATAACCTAGTGCTAATGCAAATCATATTTATGCTGACTACCAGAGACCAGTCATTAATATTTAAAATGCTATCTGAAAGCCTACATTCCAAATAAATAGAATGTATTCTACTGTTAATAAAGATATATCACTACTTAGTCATATGCTATAAAGTGAAGGATTACCAAGTATCATTAACACATAGAAATTACTTAAACCAACAAATGCATGGTAATTCTGAGTAAAGATAAACTTGATTGTCTCCTGCACATCCACATTACTTGCTCTGCACAGTCTGATGGTATTTTGTCTAGGACCACAGCCTATTGATTTTTGCTAAAATTTTCTACCAACCTAAAAGTTTCTGCCAAAGTTTATCGGATAATACTGTGATTATGGCTGGAGTGATTTGGTGGTGGACTTGTCAGTAGGGTTGGGGCTGGGTCTGACTCCTGGCCAATCCATGAATATTTATTTTCTTCAGTGGCTACATGGTGTAAGTAAGTGGTTCTCAACCTTCTCCCTGCAAAACATATGAGGGCTAAGACATACTCCCAATATTACCAGTGGCTACTGCATTTGGGTGGGTGCGTGGGGGTGAGGTACACTCATATCTTGATAAAATATACACTTTGAAAAGGCACTCAAGGTGAATCAGATATTATCCCCACCTTGAGTATCAGTGGTGTGAGTAGTAAGGACTTGGGCTTTTGAGCTAAACAGACCTTGGTTCAAATTCCAACTCCATCACTTTCCAGTTGCTCTCTCTGCACCTCAATTTATTCATCTGTAAAATGAGGATGATGATACCCACATTTTGAGGTTGTTTTGGGGTTTAATTGAGAAGACTTCTCTGACAGTACTCCCCTCATGTCACTCTCTTGTCATCACTATATTAATCAAATTACCAAATAACTGGTTAGTTACTTGTCTCTTTGTCCCACATAACATTTATTTTTTATTTTTTTTTCTCTTTTTGTGCACAACACTGTGAATGTAAGGACATTTTTTAAGGAGAGAAATTATGTCTTATGACTCTTAATGGTTCTTGCACTTTGCATGTACTAAATCCTCACTACATGTGAGGTACCTTCATCTTCCCTTTACTATATTACCGACACGTAACAGTTCCAGGGTCATACCAAACAGCTATAGGCCTACAGCCTTTTGCCTAGTTATATAAAATCTGAATTACATTTATCTGCCTCCACCCCCAGAAAATAACTAGTTAACTGAAACTTCACCACAAATAAGGTTTACATAATTTCATTTAAATATTAGCAAAAAAGGACAGCCAGAAAAGAAATCTCTTTCATACCATCTCATTCTATTTTCATCATTTATTTATATTGTGACATTTTCTGATTACTGTGACTTATTTGCTCACTAATGATCATGCAACAAGACACCATTGAAGTGTTTACATTTGTTAATTACAGACTATTACAGATATAAAAGAAAACAACTGAAAATAGTATGAAGATATTTTCCAAATTTAGTGGAATTAAGAAATATCGGAGTGTTGGTACAGGCATTAAAAAATGGTATTGTTCTTTCTGAAATATTTCTGGCATGTATACTCATTTTTCATGTATGCTGCTAACTGTGATTTGCTCAAGTGAGTTTTTTTAAAACAATATTAAACTTCAAACTAATCCTTATTAACCAGTTAGAAAACACATTTGAAAATAAAGAAATTATGGCTTTATTACTTATTAAATGTTCTTGGAAATATACCTAATCTATCTGAACTGTGGTTTCTCTTCTTAAAATGGGAAAAATACCAATTATAATATAATGAATGGAAAGTTCCTAGCAAGTTGCTGGGCACAGAGTAGGAGCCCAGCAAATGGTAGTTTCCTAATGTACCAGAGTATTCACAACTCAAACTTAAGATGACATTATCATAGGCTCCAGGAAAGAAATCAGAGGTCGTCTGTTTCTAGTTCCAGTTTTGTCCTATTTTTCTCAGGTGTCTGGAAAAACTATTCTCTTTTTTAATTCTAGCTTCACTGAGGTAAGATGAATGGCAAAGGGGTTTCTTGAGGGTAAGTAATCCTGAAACTAGTGTTCTATCCCACTTTTTGGGAAAATACTCCTAGACAATAACTGGTAAAAAGTCTTGGCAAGACTAATTGCTCTAAGAGATAATCAGGGACAGGTTGGCTTCTTGGAAACTTTGTTTTTTAAGGCAGATGAACAACTACCAGTTACCTGCTGCAGGACATCTGGGTTTTGCTGCATAAAATGTAATAGTCTCTGACCAGCCTGGGTAGCCTCTCCGCATCGAAGTGGTTTCTTGCCCTCCTTTGCTATGTGCTTGAAGAGGTAGGTGACGATGTAGTCTAAACTGGTACAGCAGCTGGAGGAGACAACTGTATCTGTATAAACAATAAATAAGAATTTATTTGCATTACTGAAGTATCTGCTTCATTTGATTATAATGTCTCCACTAAAAAAGAATTACCTTCTGATTCAAAGCACTTTTACCAAACTGTAAATTCCTTGAGGGCAGGGAATTTTCTTACCTCTTTAAACCCAGTGTCTATTACAAGGCCAGGCCTAGAGACACTTCAGTAAGTAAATGATTCCTGGATTGAATTGGACAGAATTTTCCATTTGTGACCTCAACAACTTCTGTTCAGTTAAAGTAACTGTTAATATTAAGTATCTACTTAATGCAAAGTACTCTGCTTCAGGGGAAACAGGGGTCTAACCCCAACTCAGGTGTCAAACAGCTCATGGCTTAGTAGACAAGTCACTATAGCAAAACGCTATGTAAGAATGAGGGACACACTGAGGATTTTGAAGGACAGCTCACATTTAGATGGCGATCAAGGACAGCTTGGTGAAGGACGCAACACCTGAGATGGGCTGCGAAAGATTATTCCAGTTAGACATAAGGAAGGATACTTTTTAGGTAGAGAGATTAGCATAAGGCAAGAGTATGGTGGGAAAGGATTTTGGAGCCAGACAGCTCTAGTTTCAAGTCCCATCTTTTCCAATTACTTGTTGTGTTATTACTTTGACAGTGCCACTTCACTTTTCTCACCATTTGTAAAATATTTTGGCAGAGGTGAATGAGAAGAAAATAACAAGTTGTTGAACAGTAATAAAAATAGTTGATATTCATTGAGAGCTTACTATGTGTTAGTTACTGTGTTAAGTGCTTTGCATGGATTATTATTTTTAATCTTCACAGCAGCACTATAAACTTACTATTATCTCCATTTACAGGTGAGGACACTGAGGCTTAGAGAGATTAAGTGACTTGTCCAATGTCACACAGCTAGAAGACTGTGTAGCCAAGGTATGAAAATAAACAAGGAGCTGGACTCTGGATCTGTATTCTTAACCACTACATTAAAATTAGGTATTTAGCAACAATATATGTAAATAGCAGGCACACCTTCTTAAAAACATGGTGGACACTCAAAAAATGGCAATAATTACTGGTTTGCCCTCATGGTAAAAAGAGGAGGGTGTAATCAGGGAGTTGGACTTTTGGTTTGATTGAGAGAATGCGTAGGAGAGTCATAAGAGAAGACTGACATAGTAGTTTGAAGGGGGGTTCTTACTTGAGGGCATCCAATAGTGGGGCTGAGACATTTATATTTAATTTGAAAGGCAATGGAGGTCTCATTGAAGACTTTTTGAGCAAGTAAGTGACTATGACAGAGCAATCATTTATTGAGAATCTCCTTTACACAATAAAATTACCATCTCATTTACTTCTAACAACTACTTTATATAACATTATTTGCATTTTTAAATGAGAAATCTGAAGCTCAGAGATTAAATAATTTATCCAAGGTCCATGGTTTTGACTCATAGCATGACACTGCCCACATTTTTTGGCTAACATTTGGATATGATCCCTGGAAATTTAAGATTAGTAAGAGAATAAGAGAAACAATTGAAAGTGGTGTATATGGCAGACTAAGAAGAGAAAAAGTAGTCTAAGAGAGTAGGGCCGAGAAGCAGATTATAAACTTCCTAAGGGAATAGTTTTTCATTCATTTTATTCATCTCTGAAGTTCTGAAATATATGTATGCCTGACATAGATTAGAGATGAAATATTATCTGAATTAACTGAAGAATGGGTAGCTAAACCTAACCTCAGTAAGTTTTCTAGAGAAAGTCTTGAGTTGTATTTAGAATAACACCTAGCATTGATACAACACTATAGTTTAAAACTCCCCACATATATCATTCTAGAGAAAAATGTCATAGAAAATAGACGGAGGTTTGGGGTAAGTTCTGAAATAGACAGTTGTATGCATTTAACATAGAGGATAATGGTAGTTGATATATGATCACGAGGGATGAAGGGTCAAATGAAGGTCTAAAAGACAAGCATGGACCAATAGTTTTGGAAAACTGTGTGGCTGGCTATAAGGTTTTTAAGAAAGAAACTTTTCCAAAGGTTGGTTAATGAATAAAAAACTATAGCTAGATAGGAGAAATAAGTTCTAGTGTTCTGTAGTACTACAGGGTGACTATGATTAACAATTTATTGCATATTTTCAAATAGCTAGAAGAGTGGATTTTGAATGTACCCAACACAAAGAAATGATACATGTTTGAGGTGATGGATATGCTAATTACCCTGACTTATCATTACACATTGTATACCTGTATCAAAATATCATACTGTACCCCATAAATATGTACAATTATTATGTGTCAATTAAAGATAAAATAAAAAATAAAAAGCTTTTTTTCTCCTAAAGCTATGGCATTTGATTCATTAGTTAATTTCATATTTATCTCTCCCCACCAACTGGGTTACTTTGTACAAAAGGGAGATTTGGTTTTATAATCCTGGGAGGTGACACAGTATAGTAGAAAATATCTAGGCCTAAGAGTCAGACACAGATTTGTTAAGCCTGGTTGCTTTTCTTTCACATTTCTACATTTGAAGTCCCAATCATGAAAGTAAATGGATTAAGTAACTTAACATCTACAAAGGCAAGCAGGAAATAGATATGGTTCCCCTCACCAGTGAAGAGCAATATGCTATCAATCATATGAAAATTACAAAGACTTTGCATAGATTTGGTGACCACATGCCATGCAGGTTACATTAAAAGGTTCCAATCCACTGAGTCAGCTGTGAAAAAGCCAGGTAAACACTTTAGACACAAAGGTTGGAGCACATATCTTTGCAATAAAAGCAAGAAGAGCTTCCATTATGGCTGATTTATGGTTGGGGACTTTGAAAAAAATAAATGTTATTTTAGGGTAGATTTTAAAGTGTGGAATCATAAGGATTAAGAGGCATTTGGTCAAAAACAAAACAAAGGTGCTGAGCACTATGTATTATTATTGGTTTTCTCTGCAGCTCAAGCTTTTATGTGAGATTCAAATAAAGAAACTATCTGACATAAAGGATGTGCGTAAGTCACAAATTTTCATATTTTATCCTGGTTTTTGGTATTTTGAATCTTAAAAAGGATTACATCCATAATTTAGATAATTTTAGAAATAAATAAGCCTAATAGGCATTTTGTCCTCCCTAGCAACTTGTCTGGCATTGAAAACAACCAAGTGTTCCTTTTCTCCTGCAATGGTCTACACAGGAAGCACATGCATCATTAATAGCCCTCCTGCTCAGAGACCCATCACCGAAAGCTGTGCTGAAAAGTTAACTGTATAGGAAAGAACTGCTTAACTGAGAGTCAGGAAGAATGATAATGGGGCTGAGCTGAAATTTGGCTTCAGCTCAAAACTTCTCACTACAACAGAAGAGAGGATGAAGGTCTTGGAAAAGTATGGTCTGAAAGGCAATTTCAGAGATAAAAGTCCTATTTGGGTGGAGCAGTGGTTTTGTAAATAGGTGGGTCTAGGTTTGAATCTATTATTTTCTAGATTTTCACTGAGCTTCAACTGCACTTCTGTAAAATGCACTTAATACTATCTACTTTGTAAGGTGTTGTGAGACATGAATAAGATTAAGCGTGTAAAGATAGTAACACAGTACCTGACATATACTACTAGGTTTTCCCTTTTTCACTTCCCATTTCTTTTTCTGGCTATTTCAATCCCTTGAACACCAACACTGTCAGTCTACTTAGCTAATCCATAGCTCTCTTCTCTCTTTAGTACTTTTATTTTTTTGGTGGGAGAAACTAATGTACAAGGTCTCTAAGTTTTAAATATTTTTTAAATGTTTCACTCCATATTATATTCATCCCATATATGCCATCCAATTCAAGAATATATTCAAAATAGCAACATATTCTCTTTTATTCTTTACATACATTTTACTAATAATGAACTTCATGAGAAAAGACGTAGTGGTTCCTAGCTGATCCAACTTTTTGCTCGCTCTCACCTCTCCTTGTTTAGTCTTTTAGGTTTAGAATGTACCATCATCTCTGCCATGGCTAATTTCAGAGGCCTTCTTCCTTCATCAGTTCTAAAACAGCCACACTCTCCATCCATCACCCCATTTTAATTCTTTGTTTAGCACTTGTCATGACTTGATATTTTCTTGTGTGTTTGTTCACTTATTGTTATCTCTCCCCACTAGAATACAAGCCTTCATGTGAGCAGGGATCTTATCTGTTTTGTTCTCTTTGGTACTGTCAAGGTCTAGAACAGTTATCTGGTATTTAGTGTGCACAACTGATAATTATTGAATGAATGCATTGGGAGCCATTATCAAGAGCAACTTTTTGTAAGCCCTGTGCTTTGTCTCTGTAAGAATATGGGAGTTGGGTGGGGTTGGGGCAGGGAGAATGGATGGATGATTAAAAAGAGCATGAAACTAAAAATGTTAAGGAATGTTAATTAACTAAAATTTTAAAATATCATGTTCAGAATATTAGTCATTACTCTATCACTAATTAAACTTTTCTGTATCTCCTTCCCATTTTTTCCCATTGAGGCTACAGTAAAACTGAAACCTGCCTATAACCCAAACAATACCAATAAATGCCTCTTTGCAAATATATCATTTTTGGGAAAGGAAAAATCCAAGTGGTTACTTTCAATGTTCTAAATAGTTCTCTTTCTTGAAGACACAGGGCATAATTCACCTGCCAGAGTTATCTAATGATTACAATGCCAATTTGCAATAAAACACGAGCCTGAGGATAAAATCGCCAATATGTACAAGGAGAACCATCTCTACCAAGCATCTAGCTATTAAAGCTGTGACTCTTATCAGGTAGATCTAGCATGGTGGTGTGGTGAAGAAGAATGAGTTTTAGAGTTTAACAGACTTCCTAGGTCAAACACTTATTAGTTGTATGATCTTGGGTGAACTGTTTCACTTCTCTAAGCCACAGCTATTCATCTGTATAATGAAAATATTATCTAATTAATTCATTCAATAAATATTTACTGAGCACTTACTCGAATGCTAGGAACTGGGAATAAAGTAGTGATTAAGACACTGTTACTGTCCTTCAGAAGCTTACAAGTAAGCAGGAAATAAGGAAAAACAGTTCTCTTAGAGCACCTAACCCACTTGTGGTATGCAGATGGTTCTGAGAATGAAATGAATGAAGTATATATATGTAACACCTATGACAGCACCAAGCACATGGTATGTGTCCAAGGTCATGCAAGTATTTAGTGGCGGCACTGGAACTTAAATCCAAGTTCAGTACTCCACACATAATGCAACTTCATGGAGACTCCATTGTGAGCCTGTTAACATGCAGATTCCAGAGCTTACCAAAATGACATCTTCAAAATAACATAGCCACCTGCAACTAATTCAAAATCTTCAAGTACTACTATGATGTGAGATAAAAGAACGTGAAGTTAAACTGTAATAATAAAAGACAAGACTTCTGCCTATGTCCATGAAGAATTAACTGCTATGAGAATTTGCCCTTCCGCCATAAACAACTGGAAAACAGGATAAAATATATGAAAAATGGTTTTCAATTATTGCACAACAAGCAGTACAGCACTATTAAACCACAAAAGAGGAAAACCAATGATGTAATACTTGTAATTGCTCCAGCTTACTGTTCAAAGCAGTTTCCAGGTTGCAGGCCAGGAAGAGGAAATCCAAATAAAGCCAAGTGGTCTCACTGCATTGAAGAATAAAATATTGAAATTTGAGGAGGCTGAAGCAGCTAAAACTTGTGGTATGACAGTGTGGGATCTACAGAAGAAGAGAGTTCTATAGATTTGCAAGGGAGTCCTCTCTAATGTTTATCTGAACAATGACCTGTGAAAGTATAAGAAAACTCCCCAAAGCCAGGGAAAGGATCACTGAAAAGCAGTAGGTCAAATAATTCCTGAAGATTAGAAACTGGGAATAGTTTGTGGAGAACCCTCATAATACATGGAGCATTTGAATGTCCTCATAGGGCTCACATCTTAGTAGTAGGGCTCAATGATTCCAAAATAAAGGCTGCTATTTGATCTCAAATGAGTCAAACTGATCCAAGTTATTCAACTGCAAGACAGAATTCACAATCTGTAAACAATATATCAAAAAATCCAGCACTGAACTAAAATTCAAAATGTAAAATTCACAATGTCCAGCATACAATCAAAAATAACAAGGCATAGTAAAAATCAGAAAATATGACCCATATGGAGAAAAATAAATCCATAGAAGCTGAGATAGAAATGACATTAGTAGACAAGAACCTTAATATGGCTGTTATAAAGCTTATATATATGATCAAGGTTAAAGGAAAATATGAACCTGATGAGGAGAAAAATGGAAGATATAAAAAAAGACCAAAATGGAACATTTAGAGAATAAAAATACAATGTCTAAAATGAAAAAAATTCAGGATTAACTGCAGATTAGGTATTATAGAAGAAAAAATTTGAAGATATACCTACAAGAACTACACAAAATGAAGAACAGAAAGGAAAAGAGAAAAAAACCCCAGAGCATCAGTGGGTTCTAGGAAAATAGCAAAAAGTATATAACACATGTGTAATTAGAGTTCTAGAAGGAGTAGAAATAGAGGAAGAGAGGTAGATTATGATTATTTGAAAGTAAATTGTGATAATATTATCCGAAGATAGTAAATGTAGATTGTAAAATCCCTAGAGCACCACTATAAAATGAAGAGGGATGGCTACAAATAGCAATATTGTAGATTTAAACCCAGACATACTGGTAGTTACATTAAATGGTTGAAACACTAATTAGAAGGCAGAGATACTGAGATATGATATAAAAGTATGACCCAGCTACATGCTATCTGTTTGGAAAATATGTCCATGTCCTAACTCCTAGAACCTGTGAATATGTCAGGTTACGTGGCAAAGAGGAATTAAGGTTGCTAATTAGTTGACCTTAAAATAGGGAAATTATCCTGGATTATCTAGGTAGGCCCATTGTAAACCCAAGGGTCCTTAAAAGTAGAAGAGAGAAGCATAAGAAGTCAGAGTCAGAGGGAGATGTAGCTATGGAAGAACTATCAAAAAGATGTAACATTGCTGGCTTTGAAGACGGAGGAAAGAGACCAAGAGGCAAGGAATGTAGGTGGTCTCTAGAAGCTAGAAAGGCAAGGAAATGAATTAGTTTCTAGAGCCCTTAGAAAGGAATGCAGTCCTGCTAACACCTTGGTTTTGGCCCCGTAAGACCTATGCCAGACTTTTGACCTACAAAAACATAAGACAGGCTGGGTGCAGTGGCTCAAGCCTGTAATCTCAGCACCTTGGGAGGCAAAGGTAGGAGTACTGCCTAAGCCCAGGCGTTTGAGACCAGCCTGGGCAACATAGTGAGATCCTGTCTCTACAAAAATTTAAAAAATTAGCTGGGGGTGGTGGTGTGAGCTTCTAGTCCTAGCTACTCTGGATTACTTGAGCCCAGGAGTTTGAGGATTCAGGGAGCTATGATCCCACAACTGCACTCCAGCCTGGGCAACAGAGTGAGACCTGTCTCTAAAAAACAAAACAAAAACAAAAAAGTATAATAAATTTGTGTTGTTTTAAGGAATCAAGTTTGTAATAATTTGTTATAGCAGCAAAAGAAAATACATGCTGTCTACAAGAAACCAACTTTAAATACAAAGAAACTTCTGTAAAAGTGAAAGGTTGGAAAAAGAGGCTAACACTAATCAAAAGAAAGCTGGAGAAGTTAATAATATCAAACAAAATAGATTTCAGAGGAAATATATTACCAGAAATAAATTTCATCATGACAAAGGGGTTTATTCATCAAGGGACATAATAATCCTAAATACAAATAACAAAGTTTTAAGATACTTGATTCAAAAACTGATAGAACTAAAAGAGACATAGTACAAATCTATTATTATAGTTAGAGACTTCAGCACTTCTCTTTTGCTAATTCATAGAACATGTAGACAATAAACAAACAACCAGTAAGATTACAGATCTGAATATTATTAACTAGACCTGACACTTATAGAACACTCTTCCCAACAATGAAATACACATTTATTTTAAGTCCCCAAGGAGCATTCACCATATTTTGGACCATAAAAAATGTCTCAATAAATTTAAGGTATAAAAATCACTGAATATATTCTATGATACAATGGAATAAAACTGGAGTCAAAGAAAAATATCAGAAATATCTCCAAATATTTGGAAATTAAGCAATGTGCTTCTAGGTAACAATCCATTGGTTAAAGAAATCAGCAGGGCAATTAGAAAATATTTTTGAACTGAATAAAATAAAAATAAAATATATCAAAATTTGTGAGGTGTAGCTACAGGAGTGCTTAAAGCATGAAAGGTATATATTAGAAAAGAAGGCCTAAAGTAAATGATCTAAGCTTCTATCTTGAAAAAAGAAGAACTAGAAAAGAAAAAGCAAAGTAAAGAAGGAAAAAACAATAAAGATCAACTTTTAGAGAACAAAAATATAATGTGAAATAAAAAACAGAAAAATAATAGAGGGAAAATCATTGAATACTAAAAAACTGGTTCTTTGCAATAAAATCAATAAATCTATAGCCAGAACAATTAAGAAAAAAAAGAGAGAAGACACAAATTGTCAATATCAAGAATGATGGAAGGGACATCACTACAGTTCCTATAGAAATAAAATTGGATAGAAAGGGGATATTGTAAACAATTTTATGTCAATAATATTGTATGAACTTTACATGAAAAGAACAAATTCCTTTGATGGTACAAACTACCAAATACCACTCACGATAACTGGAATAGCTATATATCTATAAAAAAATATAACTTGTGGTTAAAAACCTTCCACACAAAGAAAACTCTAGGCCGGATGGTTTCACTGGGGAATTCTATCAAACATTTAAGGAAGAACTAATAACTCTACATAAATTTTTTGAGAAAACAGGAAAGGATGAAACATTCTCAGGCACTAGACTGAAACTAAAACAATACAAAACTACAAGAACAGAAAATTATATAAGAACTAAAGAACACATCACTATCTGTCATAAACACAGAAACAAAAATCTGTATCAAAATTTTGACAAACCGAATCCAGTAACATATAAGGGTAATGCATAATAGCCAAGTGTGGAATGCAAGTTTGGTTTAATATTTGAAGATCATTCAATGTGATGATTAACATTAACATAATCCATTAATACACCAAAAAAGAAAAACCATATGATATCAGTGGATGCAGAAAAAGCATCTGATAAAATTTAACATCCATTCATGATAATACTCTCAGAAAACTATAAATAGAAAGAAATGTCCTCAACAGGATAAAAAGCATCTATGAAAAACCTAACATTATACTGACTGGTGGGAGACCGAATACTTTCCCCCTAACATTAGAGATAAGGAAAAAATGTTTGTTACTGTCACTTTGATTCAACATTATATTGTAGGTTCTAGCCAGTGTGATAAGACAAGAAAAAAAGCCATCCGGATAGAAAAGGAAGCGGTAAAACTGCCTTTATTTGGTGACTTTATTAGGTGACATAGAAAATCTTCAGAAGCCTACAAAAAGCTACCAGAATAAACAAGTTTAGCAAGGTTGCAGGACAAAAGGTCAATATATAAAAAAATCAATTGCAATTCTATATGGTAGCAAAGAAAAATAGGAAACTAAAGTTTAATAACCACTTACAATAGTGTAAGAAACAAAATATTTACTTACAAATATAACAAATATATATAAGACTCATAAATTCAAAACTATAAAAGTGCGGCTGAGAAATGGTAATACCTACATAAATGGAGACAGATTCTGTTTTCAGGAATTAAAATATTGTTAATACATCAATTATCCCCAAATCGAGCTATAGATTCAATGCAATCCTAATAAAAATTCCCATAATTTTTTTTTTAACAAGAGAAACTGACAAGTTGATTCTAAGATTTATACAAAAAGACAATGGACCCAGAACAGCCAAAACAATTTTAAAAGAAAAAAAAAATTAGAGGGCTATATTACCTGATTTTAAGACTTATTATACAATTTGGACAGTATAGTATTGGCACAAGGTAATCCAATAGGTAAAGGATATTCTTCAACAAAAGGTACTGTAACAATTGAATATCCATGTAACAAAAAGAATCTCAGCTTTCTCCTCATACCATATACAAAATTAAACTGAAATGAATCATAGCTCTAAACCTAAGGGCTAAAACTATTAGAAAACATAGGAGAAATCATTATGGCCATGGGTTAAACAAGGATTTCTTAGAAGAGGACTCAAAAAATATAAACCATAAAAAAACAATAAATTGGACTTCCTCAAAATTAAAAACTTTTGCTCTTCAGAAGATACTGTTAGGAAAATAACAAATACAAGTCACGGGCTGGAAAAATATTTGTAAAACATGTATGTGATAAAGGATTAACATCCAGAATATATAATAACTCATAACTCAGTGACAAAATAAAAAACTCAGTTTAAAAAAATGAGTAAAAGAGTAAAACATTTCACCAAGAAGATACATGAATGGCAAATAAGCATGAAAAGATGCTCAGATCATTATTCATTAGTGAAATGCAAATTAAAACCACAATGAGGTTCTACTTCACACCCACTAGGATGACTAAGGTTATAAGGACTGATAATAGCAGGTGTTGGTGAGTATATAGAGCAACTGAAACCCTCATACAATTGTTGGTGGGAGCAAAATGCTATAGTCACTTTGGAAAACTTTGTCAGTTTCTTATAATGTTTAAAATACACTTAGCATATAACCCAGAAATCCCACTCCTAGGTATTTACCCAAGAGAAATGAAAAAGATTTATCTATCTAAAGATTTGTATATGAATGTTCATGAGGGCTGTATTCAAAATAGCCAAATAATGGAAAAAACCCAAGTGTCCATCAGCTGCTGAATGGGTAAACAAACTGTAGTAATCCATGCAATGGAATAATACTCAGCCATAGAAAGGAATAAACTAAATGATTCTTAACACAACATGGATGAATCTCAAAGTCATTATGCTAAATGAAATAAGCCAGATAAATAATTCCATATTATATGATTTCACTTACATATAATTCTGGATAAGGCAAACTACAGTGAAAGAAAGTAGATAGTGGTTCCCTGGGCTAAAGGTAGAGGGAAGGGATTGGCTAGAAGGGGGAATAAGAGAGCTTTCTGTGGTGATGAAAATATTCTGTATATTGGTTGTGGCAGTTCATGATTGTGTAAATGTACACATTTGTCAGGACTCATTGGTCACTTAACATCAGTAAATTTTATTATATGTAAGTAAAATCTCAATAAAATCAATTAAAAATAACAAACTGTGTATCAAAATATGAAAAAATATACTTTCCCACTTACAAGTAACAGTTAAAAAATAATCTTTCAGTTTGGGTTCATATCTTTTCCCCCTTTGTAGGATGACAGTCTCAATAAGCACATACATTAAGGGACCATAAATCGAGTTTTTCCTCTGGAAACAATGTCCTTCATGATCCTTACCAAGAGTAGTGAGTCCCTCTGAGATAGATGTGAGAACATACAGGAGTACAGGAGGCTCTAAGTTGGTGATGAAGCTCATGTGGTCCTGGGTGAGACATTCCAGGAGTGGATAATAAGACTGGCTCAGTTTCCGGTATTGCTACAACACAGAGATATACTAAATGTCAACCCACAGGGAAGAAAAAGACATGTTACAGTCCAGTGGAAATTGCCATTTATAATACTGGAAATTGTAAACTTACTTAAACACAAGGTCAATAAATACATAGAACAAACGACATAATGAGTCCCAATGCAGCATTTAAAGGGGTTCTAATAGGAATCTTTGATCTCTAGAAACCCTAATTTGAAGCTATGGGATAGTACATTATTTCAATTTTACTTTATATGGCTAGCACTTAAATGCAAGTAAAATCCCTGCAGTATGACATTTAGAAGACTGTGTGAATTATTTTTCTGGGTTGGAATATTGTAACACTGAACAGTGCTTAATGGTGGCTAGGAAACCTTTTTTTTTTGGTTTGTTTTTTAAACACCAAGAAATTTGCTATTATAATAGGATCTGACGTCATAGTATTTATACCATGCCATTGTATTTATACAATGCCAAGCTAGCTAACTAAATCATAATTTGGTAAAGGGCTTAGCATACACTATAGGCAAAAGATAAGTGCATGAGAAAGATACTTGAAAAATCTCAAATGCAATCCAACCAATATCAAGAAGCACAACACTCATAAGATAAACCAGAAGAGTATTGCTAAAAGTGAGGTTATGACCACCTTCATAAGAAACACTTGGGGTGCTTGTTAAAAATATAGTTTCCTGATACCCACTTCAGATTCAATGAATGAAAAGCTCTAGAGTGAAGCTCTGAAATATACACTTTTAACATATATGCTAATAGAGTCCTATGCACCCTTAAGTTTGAGAATTACTGAATTGGAGGTTTGCTTGACTATTAGGAAAAAGGTGAGAGAAAAATTCCTGAAACCATACCAGTTTTCTAGGTAGACTTTAACTGTAGTGAAGAGTCTCCTCCATGAGGTGATTGTAACATATGGCTGATTTTACCCAATTTTTGATTTATAATTTCTATCAAGCAGGCATAGCCTTCAATGAGCATTCTATTCTACTATAAAGAGGCTTCACAACTTTGGCATGAGATGTGGCCCAATTAAGATTAGTTTAGAAAGGTAGAAGAGGGTGCACTAGTCCATTAGAAGGTCAAGGAGCATTTCTCACACAGGCTGACTAACAAAGGCTTACTTGTTAATCTTAACTTGTAATCTTTGGTGGGAGCAGGTGGAAAAGGCTGAACTAAGCCAGACCATGAATATGGGTATGTTACCCAGTTAATTACTGCATCCAGGTTGGGCACCTACTGGCTTGTGTGTAATCAGGCAGAGACGTTTGAAAAAAAGTCTGATAATGACACAGGTCAGTGGAGGAGCCTGGAAATTTGAATTTCCAACAAGCAACTCAGGTGTTTCTGATGGGCATCAAAGTCTGAAGATTACCGACATAAATAACAGAAACTAGATGGTAGAACAGAAAAGGGACCTAGAGATCACTTAGTTTAATCCAATCATTTTAAAAGTGAGGAAATTAAAGCATCACTCAGGTGATTAGTGAGAGATGTAGCTGAGACTATATGCCAGGTTGCGCAACTTGCAGTTCAGCACTCTGTCCACCACACCAGAATTTTAATGGAAAGGAAGGCCAAACAGCAGGGCAAGTACAAAGAGTAGAATAAAAGGAAGAGGAAAATCCTGCAGCCAATGCCGTATTTTCTGCTCCAGGAAACACAGACTGTTTTTGAGTTACGAGTATAGTTGTAAGCAATTAGTTGAAATTGCTAATTATATTTTTTCCATATGTAGAACCTGGAGCACTCTGGATGACCAATTTGTCACAAGGTGGTAGCTGCAGCTTTCTAAACTGCACATTTAATTACATAAATACTGACAGTGTAGTTGTCCAAATTCTCTTAAGTTAGAGCAAGTAGGCTGTCTTAAAACATAAAATGTTCTGGTGCTATTCTAACTCCCTGGGCTTTATTATAATAATTCCAGGCCTGTGGTGGTATTACTTCACATTTCACACAAAGACTCCCATGATGCATGATTGCTTACTAGCAAGTCACTGTGGGACACTGACAGCAGCATTTTGACAAAGGCCTGGAGTACATTGTCAAAATGGTTGTCCCCATACAACTTGAAGACGCCAAAGCTGACATAATTGCCACACAAGGCAGATCTGAGAGCTGAATAGCAGATGGAGATGCCCTTGAGTTTCATTGGATAAATCTGATCTTTTGAGAGGCTCCCGAGGGACAGGATCTGATTACCTGTTTTAGGGTAAAAGCAGAAAGAGAAAGTGACATAAGTAGATGTCATTTAAAGCAGTTATGGGGCACACTAACATTTTCACTTTACTGTTAATATATTCATTTCCCCCAGCATTGTTCCAAGAATTGTACCATCCATTGTAATGAAAACTATAAACACATAAGGCAGTTTACCTGGAAGTACAAATGACCCAAGGAAAAAAATCAATTAAGGACACTGGAAAAGCTCTATATTTTTATCTGCATGGTGATTACATGGATGTATACATAGATATGTAAAAATTTATTGAGTTGTACTCTCAAGATTAGTTCACTTTATTTTATGTATTACCCTTTCAACTAAAAGTTTTTAAAGACCAGGTTAAAACTAAGCCAAGAGAAAAAGATAGCATGACTAAGATTTAAATTACTCTAAATTCTGGATGAATTTTTAACCTTTTTATATGAACTTGATCTTGAGTTACTTCACATTTAGGAGCCTCACAGGTTTGGTATATGAATTAAGTGAAATAAGACACATAAAAGTTCTTGGTACAGTACACAATAAATACTACTTCCTTGGATCCTTTAGAAGATCCCAAGAGATGATTCTTTTAAAACTGTACTTAAATTCTGTGCTGACCATCAAAAGAAAAAGAAATATTTGTATGACCACCTTAAAATTTTCTGTAGTAGTTAGTATTTACAATCAACACTTTCTGTTTCTGAAATGTGTGCAGGTAAGGCATATTACTAGGTAATACCTGAGAATGCTTTTTTAAAAAATATAAAGTAATGCATGTTTCTTAGCTCTTCTTTTTCCCATTCAAGTGAGTACTGCTTCTAAAATTGAAACTAAATTCAACTTGCAAAATTTAAAGGTATATTGTAGTGGTTTATACTGTGTCAACTTGGCTAAACAAGAATTAAGTTTCCTAGAACCCTGTACAGTTGTGAGGCAGAACTGGCCAAAAGAGAAATTAGTGTGAGATTTAGAAGGTGGAAGTGAAGCAGCTGCTATGACTTTCCGAAGGTGGTTGTAGTTAGAGGCGGTGAGAAGATACAGAAATGCGGCTGGGTTCTGGTTTGTCCTTATTCTTTCCTGCTCTAGAACTACTAGTGCTGCTGACCAATGACCCCAAGCCCACCACCAAATACTTGGCAGCAAACTTACAGAAGCAGCAGTCATGAATGAGCAACAGCCTTCCACTGACTTCTATACCACTACACCTCCTATGCTTTCATGGTCTCTCTCCAGTAGCTGAATGTGTCTAGCTTCTAGAGTTCCCTGCAAACTCCAACTTGTCCCTTTAACAAGAGGGCTGATCAGTGATTTTTTTCCCTGAATCTTCAATTCTCCCCTTCGGACCTATTTCCCCATCTTTGCCCAAGACTGTACAAAGTCTAATCTCTAAAATAAATTCCCCATTCTGGCCGGGCATGATGGCTTATTTCTATAATCCCAGAGCCCAGTTTGAGACCAGCCTGGGCAACACAGCACGACCTCGTCTCTACAAAAAATAAAAACAATTAGCTGAGTGTGGTGACACGCACCTGTATTCCCAGTTACTTCAGAGGCTGATGCAAGAGGATTGCTTGAGTCTAGGTGTTCAAGGTTGCAGAGAGCTATGATAACACCACTGTGCTCTAGCTTGGGTGACAGAGCTCTGTCCTCCTCCCCCACCCCCCAAAAAATCTCCATTCTATAAGTATTTTTTCTTTCTTTCTTCTTCGTCTTCAGAAATGAGGTCTGTTGCCAGAGCTAGAGTGCAGTGGTGTCATCATAGCTCACTGCAACCTTGAACTCCCGGGCTCAAGCCATCCTCCTACCTCACCCTCCCCAGTACCTAGTTGCTGGGACTACAGGTGCATGCTGCTATGCCTAGCTGATTATTAATTTTTTTGTAGAGAGGAGGTCTCCCTATGTTGTCCAGGCTGGTCTCAAACTTCTGGGCTCAAGTGATCCTCCCACCTCAGCCTCCCAAAGTGCTGGGATTATAGGCATGAGCCACTGCTCCCACCCTTCATTGTTCTTTTTCCCTGTTTGAAGCCTGACTGGTATGTATGTTATGGTAACCGCATATGTACTAAAGACAGATACTACCAGCAGAACATGAAATACAGGACCAGCTGAGGGTGAAAGTTTCCTTTTTTTGATCTGTTCCATCTGTATGGGATATTTCCATATACATATTTTCCTCTATGCAGCCTTAGATGCTCAATGTGGCTTTGCTTATAATCTGTACACCTGAATAACAAAATCATTCTCCGGAAGGCTGAAGCCTATCCTGGAATTTACTCAATACCAAATTCTGTACCCTCTTTCATAATCTCATCCTAACTTACCTCAGAGAGATATAATAGTTCCAAAAAAATTCAATTCGATATGACAGCATTTATTTAACAGCTACTATGTGTGAGGTGCTGGGATCAACAAATGAATAAAATAAAATCTCTACTATGAGGCACTTCAGTCTGGTTGGGGAAATCTGTCAATAAATAATTCCATACAATGTGACACATGCTAACAGAAAGGTATGTCAAGATGTTATGGGAATAGAAGAGACTAACTCTGCTTGGGCAGAAGGGCAGTGGGGAAAGGCTTCACAGAACAGGTTATGTTTAAGGATCACTTGCAGTTTCCCACATGGACTTGGAGGGAGAGGAGTGTATTCTGGGTAGATTAAGTATAAAGGCATGAAGTCTAAGAAAGCAGAGAACTGCAGGAGAGGACAGTTCTCAATCACTGTTTTTCTACTTTTGCCTCAAATTCAATTTAAACCAAGGTAGACATTTTCCTATCTTCCCTTTCCCAAGAAAGAATAGCACTGTGTTGATGTGATAAAAGAGCTGGGGTAATTCTGGAAGGCAGGAGGACGTTCACACATTTTGTGTTTGTTGGGGAAGCCAGGGTCAAGGGAGCAAACTTTTGGGGCCTTTTTATGCTGATATCCTTATGGGGAAAGTAAAGATTCTATATTCTACAGCAAAACATGAAATAGGCAGACCAAAAACTGTCTGATGGAAAAAAAAATTGTAAAGAAATAGATAATCTCTCATCAAGAAGCCTTATTTAGAATCACAACTTTTATCTGTATGTTAAAATTGCAATGTGGCATACATGTCTTGTCTTTTGGACTATGTCAAATACATCTATATTACTGATGTATTAATATTATGACCTTGCAAGAGTAGAATAATTAATACTTTTGAAATATGAAACTATATCTCATTTTGTTTGCTCAAGTGCCTCAGCATTCCATGGTCACTATAAAAAAACTACGGAACAGAAGGCTTCAAGTCATCATTTATTCACTCCAATGTAGCTTTATTCAATATGTATTATTGAACAATACTCACTGAAATTGGAGGCCCTACCCTCAAAAAGCTTAAAATCTAAGAGTTAGACTCACATTAGTATAAACAGAAGTGATAGGGCTAAAGTTTGCTTTTCATGTTCCTCTCTATGTATGATAACCTTCCTTGTCTTCCTGACTTCAACCCACACCTAGAAAGTTCCAACTTCTTCCTTCTCAGCATTTCTTTCCGAAGAGGCAGATCTATACTACACTGATAGACAGCTAGGAAATGATGTCATTGTCAGGTTGGCAGCCACTGAAGCCAGTAACAGCTGCCACTTTGGTACTATTGTAGCAGCATAAAAGAAAAGGATACGTTCCTTAATGAAATAAAATAGACTTTCAAAGGCTAGAACCAAAAGGAAAATCTCTAATTGTTTTCCACTGACAACATCTGCCATAATTGGGGAAGGGGAAAAGAGGTACTGTTACATCCTTAACACTAGATCTGGGTAAGATGGATGCTGAGGCTATGCTGGGGTTCAGGAGGAAAGAATACAGTAAACTGAATGATTAACCAGGCCAAAGGCAATAATGGGGGAATGGAGGTACAAGTACTACGTAACTGCCATTCTTACTCTGGTACGTGTTGTAGTAGAGTACAAGAAATCTCATTAAATAATAAGGGAAAGCAACTGGGAAATACGCACAGAAGACTCCTGATCTAGATAGTTTGGCTTATTAGAAATATTTTCCTCATTATTAGCTTATATGAACTGGTTAGAGCTTCCTCCTTCTTTACCTCTACTTTTTTGTTATTAGCTTTTAACACTCAGAAATATCTTTCTAGACAACTGTCAAGATCTAGATTTAGAGAGGGATCTATCTATTAAATATCTATCTATCTACCTAAAGATGCAAAATCTCCTCTTCTGTTCATCTGAGATCAACTTTCAGGTCAATTAAAATTTCTTTTTTTCCTCCTGAGACCCTTCCTTTTCCTGGAGTAACTAACTCCAGGATGTCTTCCTCTTCTTAAGAGATTCCCTATACCAAGGAGGAACGACAGCCTTCCTTCACAGGCCTGAGCTGGAGAACTACATATCAAGGTAATATTCTAAGAAAAGACAAACATATAGGGCATAAGGTAGTGATTAACAGTGTGGGATTTTGAGTCATATTGACCTGGTTTGAATCCTACATCTTTCCTTACTACCTGGGTATCTGAGCAGATTATTAACCTCTCTGTAAGTCACAGCTTCCTCATCTATAAAATGAGGACAATAATACCTATAGCTTACAAGGCTCTTGTGTAGGAGATGGCATATGTAAAGTGCTTACCATAGTATAATTACTAGCACAGTGCTCAATAAATGTAAACTATGACAATACACAATACTGGGGGTTCATTTTTTTCTGTAGTCTAATAGCCCAAAAGTTTACATTTGGAGGAGCTATAACCTGAAAAAGAGGAAGAGGTGAAGCTGGGTGTGTGTGGTATAAAATAATGTAACATCCTTCTAATTGCTTTCATTTACAGAATTCAAAGTAAGGTTAGTACCGTATCTTTTGACAGCCTTCTCTCTGTTCCTTCAATAGAGAATTAGCTGAAGGGGGTTGAGTTTTGCTGTTTGCCCCACATCCCACCAGTTCTATATACCTCAAAAGAATACTTAGAAAAGTGGTGTAGGAGATAAGAAATATCATAGTAGTGTCTTATACCAGGAGGAACTAAGAGTATGAAGAAGGTTATTTCTTGGCTTATAAAGCAATCCATTACATTGATTTACCTTTTCTTTTTCCCTTTTAATCTCTAAAAATTTAAAGTAAATTTGATATTTAGCTGACAGCTATATAGGTTGAATGTTTTCATTCATCATCAGAACAGTTATGGGAAAAGAACTGCAAGCTTGCTAACATTCCTTTACTTCAGGTCACTCAACCCACTCTTGTCTCTCTGCAAACTAGCCAAAGCCTGTGGACATAAATGATTTGGGACAGAACTAAAGCTGTGAAGACTGGAGGGAATATGTTTCCCTTTCAGATAGAAAAATATTAAAACAATGCAGTGTTGATAAGGGTGTGGGAAATTAAGCAAATGGTTGGGAATATAAAATTAGTAGAACCATTCTAGAAAGCAATTTGGTAGTATTTCTTAAAAATATAAAAAATGTTTAAGTCTATGAATGGAAATATATTCCAATAGTAAACTTTCACTACCATTTCTATCTTTCTACTAGCACCTACACTCACATAAGCTGTCTTCTGTAAAAGCTATCCCGCAACATGTCCAACTAGCTCCCATCCGCTCTTACATGCTTAAGGACCAAACACCAACAATTTTCCCTTTTCTCTCCTATGTAATTTATTTTTGCTATCAGGTCATTCTCATTAGACTATACGTCAATGCTATTATCTCTTCCATTAAAAAACACACATACACATACACACAAAACCTTCTTTTGGCCTCATTTCCTCTGCTAGATATTGCTCAACTTTCTAGCAGAATTCAATTCACTCTCTTCATTTCTTCTTCTCTCATTCTCTTTTATGCCTACTCCACTGAAAGTGCTCTTTTCAGGGTTACTAATGACCTTCTTGGTGCTAATGTAATGGTTGACTCAGTCTTCACCTTATTTGACTCATTGGCAGCTTCTGACATAGGGGAGGGACCATTTCATCTTCCAAGACACATTCTCCTGATTTTTTCTTACTTCAGTGTTTGCTGCTTCTCACTTTCCTTTGTTGGTTCCTCCTCTTCTCCCTTACCTCCTAATGTTGAAGTTTCCAGAACTCAAACCTAAGTCTTTTTCTAAGTTTACACTCATGCCCCACCCCTTGTGATCTTACCTAGTTCTGCAGCTTTAAATAGCTTCTAAGAGTCAATGATTCCCATGTTTATTTCTCTAGCCTAGACCTGTTTTCCTAAATCCAGATTCATATATCCAAATTCATATTCCATATTTCCACTTGGATGTCTAATCAACATCTCAGCTCAACATGACCAAAATGGAACTTTTGATCCCTCCACACCCATCTCGGCCTTCCCCATCTCAGTTGATAGCAACTCCTTCTTTCCAGTTGCTTATGCTAAAATCTCTTAACTATATTCTTTTTCTCATACCATTAATCCAGTCCATTAAGAAATTTAATTTGCTTTACCTTCAAAATATATCCAGAATCTGCCTACTTCTCACCCCTCTCACTACTGTTCCCTTGGTCAAAGCCAATATTGAACTTTACCTGGATTATTGTAATATTGCCTTATCTGATTTACCTGCTCTTACCTTTAATCCCCTATAATCTATCCTTAATGGAGCAGCCAGAGTGATATTTTAAAAACTTATATCAGATCATGTCATCCTGGGCTCAAAATGTTCTAAAAGCCCTCTATTTTACTTGGAGTTAAAGTCAAATACCTGATGCCTTATATGACACTGTTCTTGTTATTATTTTCCCTTTTGTTTACTGTGCCCCAGCTACTGACTTCCTTGCTGTTCTTCAGACATGTCAGATGCACTCCCGCCTTCAGACCCTAGCACTTTCTGTTTTCTCAACCTAGAATGGTCTTCTCCAAGATATCCACATGACTAAGTCCTTCATTTACTAGAAGTTTTTGTTCAAATGCCACCTTTTCAATAAGGCAGGCCTACCTTGACCACTTTAATAGTGCAATGTGTTCTTAATCCCTGGCACTTTTAAGACTTTTTTAAAAAATAGTTTTAGAATCACAACAAAACTGAGAGAAAGGTACAGAGATTTACACAATTCTCTGCCCCTACATGTGCTCAGCCTCCCTCATCAACATCCTTTACTAGAGTAGTACACTTGTTATACAACTGATGAACCTACACTGACACACCATTATCACCCAAAGTTCATAGTTTACATCAGGGTTCACTCCTTGTGTTGTACATTCAATGGGTTTAGATAAATGCATAATTAACAGGTATCCACCATTACTGTATCACACGGTTTCACTGCCCTAAAAATCTTCCGTTCTCTGCCTAGTCATCCTTTCCTTTCCTCAACCACTGGTAGCCACTGTTCTTTCTACTGTCTCCATAGTTTTCTCTTTTCAGAATTATATTTGGAATTGTTCAGTATTTCAGCCTTTTCAGGTCGGCTTCTTTCATTAGTAAGAGGCATTTAAGGTTCTTGCATACCTTTTCATGGCTTGATAGATCATTTCTTTCTAGTGTTGAATAAGATTCCCTTGTACCATAGTTTAACCACACACCTATTGAAGAACATCAGTTTAGGCAATTGAGAAAGAAACTGCTATAAACATCCATGTGCATGTTTTTGTGTGAACGTAAGTTTTCAACTTCTTTGGGTAAATACTAAGGAGCACAACTGCTGGAGTGTACAGTAAAAGTATGTTTAGTTTTGTAAGAAACTGCTAAACTGTCTCGTCAAGCGGCTGTACTTTCTGCATTCCCACCAGCAATGAATGAGAGTTCTTGTTGCTCTACTCTTTGGCACTTAGATACCTCTTACCTTGACCTACTTTCTTTTTTTCCATAGCACTTCTAACTATTAGATAATTTCTTTTCCAGTTTGCCTACTGACGGATCCAAAGAGCCTGGAACAGTACCTGCTGTTCTCAGTACACATTTCCTGAATGAATGAATAAAATTCACAAAGTTGAATGTACAAAATTATTGACTGAAGACCTGTATGATAATGAAAAAGTAGCAGTTCCGCAAAAGGTGATTAATTAAATAAATTATAATATGAGCATAAAATGGAATACTCTGCAGCTATTTAAAAAGATAAGGCAGGTTTATATATAGACATGGAGTCATAGCCATAATATATTAATAAATAAAAACCAGCATATTATAGAATACCAAGTATATTATATGATTTTTGGAAAAATATGTGTATATGTACACGTAAGAAGTCTACAAGGGCACGCACACTAAACTGTTAATAATGGTTATCTTTGGGTGATGAGATAAAGGAGGATTTTCTTTCTACTTCCTATAGCCTATAATGCTGGATTCTTTGCCCTACGGGTGTGTTATTTTATAATTAGAAAAAAGCAAAAAAAAAAAAAGACATTTCGATTTTGGAAGAAAAAAGATGGGAAAGAAAAAGACAAGTACAGAAAAACATGATAGAAAACACAGGGCAGTACAAGTCTTTTTGTACACAAAAGCTGTATGGTTATAGTGGCGGTTCCATGCTGCTGGGATGACACACCTTCCCCAACTTTATGACATAAGTCAGGGTCATAGAAGACAGAATTTCAGTACTGATGTAATTCAGTTTCCGAACTTTCAGAGTAATGCTGTCCAATAATTTAATTAAAAATTTAAGTATGCTTCATTCCTTTTTTTGAAAAGATTTTACATGGGTTATTTTATATTAGGAGATGTCAAAATATTTTTAAAAACATTAACTTACAACCTCAATATATCAAACTATTTCAATTTTTCTGTGTTTTCTTTCAATTATCACCATGTATATAGATGTTTTATATTATCTAAAGCATAGATAAAATTTGAATTATACTTTTACATGGTATTTATATATTTCCCATAAGCTAGGTAATCTTTAAACATAATTTTTTTTAAAAAACTAAATTTGTATATATTTACTAACATTCACCCTTCATATTCTTTTCAGAGGCATATAGAACATTTCATCATAGTAGAATATGTGTGGCTATATAAAACAAGTTTCAATGAGTTTCAAGATGGAAATCATACAGAGAATATCTTTAACTAAAATGAGATTAAATTAGAAATTCATTGCAATAAAATACCTAGAAACACTGAAAATATTTATAAAGTAAGCAGCACATTTTAAAACCACCTATGGGTTTTAAGAAGAAATCACAAGTGAAAATTATTAAATATTCTGAACTTAATGAGAAGGAAAGAAATAACATATCAAAGTTGGAGAATACAGTGGAAACAGTATACAAATTTATCTTAGAGTATCTATTTTACAAAAAAGAAATGTTTATATCAAGTGATCTAAACTTCTACCTTGTACTAAAAAAAAGCAAATTAAAACCACAGAAATTAGAATAAAGGAAACAACAATACCAATGATGATAATGATGACAAAACAAAGTAAAGATGAAGAAGGTAAAGACAAGGAGAAGGAAGAGGAGCAAGAGGAGAAGAAAATGATCAATGAAATAGAAAATGGAAAATCAATAGATAAAATCAACAAAACTGATTTTTATTCTTTGAAAAGATGAATAAATTTGATAAAAATCTTAGTAGAGACTGTTCAGTAAATAAAAGACCAATTACCAATATGAAGAACAAATTAGGGAACATTCCTAGAGATCCAACCAACATTAAAATGATTAAAAAGGATATTTTGAAAAACTTGAAGCCAACAAATTCACCAATTTAGATGAAATGAAAGTTTCTTGGTAAACACACTACCAAAGGTGATACAAGAAGAAATAGAAATTGCAATCTAAGTCAAATTTATTAAAAAAACAAACAAACTCTTTCTAAAAACAAAACTCCAGTCCTAGATAGCTTTACCAGTGGATTCTGTCAAACATGTAAGAAGGACTCATTCTAATTATATCCACTCTTTCTTTCTTTCTTTTTTTTTTTTTTTTAAGAGATGAGGTCTTGCTCTGTGACCCAGGCTAGAGTGTACTGGCATCATAACTCACTGCAGCCTTGAACTCCTGGGCTCAAGTGGTCCTCCTTCCTCAGCCTCCTGAGTAGCTAGGACTACAGGCTGATGCCACCACGCTTGGATTTTTTTATTTTTTATTTTTTTTACTTTTTGTAGAGACAGGGTCTTGCTTTGTTGCCCAGTCTGGCCTCCCAAAGCACTGGGATTACAGGTATGAGCCACCATGCTGGGCCTCCTACCCACTTTTTCATAAAATAAAATGTGAGAAAATCCTGACTCGTTCTATGAGTCTATATAATCCTGATATCAAAATCTGACAAAGATATTAATATCGAACAAATTGTTAAAATTTTAAACAGCTGCAAGTTATTTCACTGAACTGATATATCTTTCTTAAGCATTTTGCTTTTGAAGCATTTTGTTTACCAATTTTTCACAATTATGAATACTGTAACATCAAAGGTCTTTAGCTTGTAGTTACTAACTTTATTTCCTTAGAAGAAAAATAGAAATACTAGTTTACAAAGGTTATGGATGTATTTATAAATCTTGCTTTTCCATGGAGCCATACCAAGTAACTGAAAGAAAATGAAGAAAAATGAAGCAATTCCCAGTATTTAAAGCTTACAGTTTATTTTGTAATCATTTTATATATTTTTGCTTATTAGTTGAAAGCAATTTTAACTAAATGCACAATTGTCAGCTGGTAGCTGCCAACAAAACCTACTTCCTTCTAGTCTCTCAGTCAGACACAACCACTTCTTGAGAAATCTCATGAACAAATAATAGAATTAGCTTGTGTGTGTGTGCACGTCTCTGTTGCAGAGCGGCCTCCAGCAGTCTCCTCTGCAAATGGGCGCAAGGGCCTAGCGCCCCTGTCCCTGCCACCTATGATTATGCACCAAGGCCCTTGAGGAGTCACTACTGAAGTTCCCACCAGCCAGCAAGGAAAAGCATTGGTGGCCATCCCCTCCAGCAGCCACCCACAACTACTACCAGCATTGCCTGGGATCCACTTCTAGCAATAGCTCCTGTGGAAATGCTGAGCACACTGGGAGCCACTAGCACCACTTGGGTCACTGGTGGGTGAGCTTCGTTTTCGGGAAGTCTACTCTCCCTTTCATGGACACGGTGTTGAAGTCCCTAGAGTACTCAGAATCCCCTCAGGCCTTCAGCAGCATAACCACCTGTGGCCAGGTTTGGGAAGCCACCAGGAAGCAACACTGGGCCCCCATCTTGACCTGAGTGGCCACCAGCAGACCCAGGCTTCCAGAGGTGCTAGGCCATCAGAACCCCTTCTCTCCCTGCCCTTGGCCTCACCGCATAGATTAGGCAGGCTGCAGCAAGCAGAGAAGCAGTTTGGTGCTTTTATATCAACATAGCAAACACAAAAAATGAATTAGAGAGAGCCCCAATTTTTACTGCCCAAGGACATGCGAGCTTTCCTGACACTTCGTAACTATTCGCCTTGCACCAAGTGGAAAATGAACTCAATGCAGCCAGTTAAAAAAGTAAAAATAAAAATAATGGAATTAGGTGGTGGGCAAGTCTTGTCCCAGACTGAGTATCAATAAAAAGAAAACTATTAATTGAAGATGGCAAGTATCATACATAAATTCTTAGAGTAGTATTTGGTACAAAAGAGTAAATGTGATTCTATAAATTGCCAAGAACTGGTATACTTTTCTTTGTGTGATAATAGAAATTTTGTAAAATCCTATCATCATGTAGGAGCAAATCATGTTGAGATAGGGAAGGGAGGGTAGACAAAAATTATTCCTAGCACTGTATGTGAATTTAAGTGACTAATTCTGTCCCTTTCTCTTCTAGCTTTGCATCAGATAATTCACCTACCACACTGCTATCAAAGTGTTTTTCTTTTTTTTCTTTTTTTTTTTGAGACAGAATCTCACTCTGTCACTCTGGGTAGAGTGCAGTGATGTCATCATTGATCACTTGCAACCTCAAACTCCTACCCTCAAGCGAACCTCTTGCCTCAGCCTCCCAAGTAGCTGGGACTATAGGTGAGGGCTACCACGCTTGGCTTATTTTTTCTATTTTTTGTAGAGATGGGGTCTTGCTCTTGCTCAGGCTGGTCTTGAACTCCTGAGCTCAAGCAGTCCTCCTGCCTCAGCCTCCCAGAGTGTTAGGATTACAGGTGTGAGCCACCGTGCATGGCCCAAAGTGGTTTTTTAAAAACATAAATATGATCATACTACTTTGTTTAAAGTCATTCTGTCTTAAGGAATGTATATTCTTTTTTTTTTTTTTTAATTTTGTTTTTGAGACAGAGTCTCACTCTGTTGCCCAGGCTAGAGTGCCGTGGTGTTAGCCTAGCTCACAGCAACCTCAAACTCCTGGACTCAAGCAATCCTCCTGCCTCAGCCTCCCAAGTAGCTGGGACTACAGGCATGCACCAGGATGCCCGGCTAATTTTTCTATATATATTTTTAGTTGTCCATATAATTTCTTTCTATTTTTAGTAGAGATGGGGTCTCACTCTTGCTCAGGGTGGTCTCGAACTCCTGAGCTCAAATGATCCACCTGTCTCGGCCTCCCAGAGTGCCAGGATTACAGGCGTGAGCCACCGCGCCTGGCCAGGAATGTATATTCTTAAGGATAAAGTTGTAATTCCTTACTTTGACCCTGAATTTACTTCATAACTGGTCCCCCCCTCCTTTCTAACTTTATTGCCTAAAACTCCCTAACATTAGCTTTAGTATCCGGCAATTTGAAATCTCTGCAATTTCACAATAGACTATGCCGTCTTATATTTATATGCTTTGTAAAAGCTATTCTCTGCTTTAAATGTCTTTGTCAAACTTCCGGACCCTATTCTCATCCCCTCAAGAAATACTGCCTTCTCTGACCCCTCAGTTTCAGTTAAAAATCTCTTCTGGGCTCTCAGAGAGTTCTAAATATTTCTCAAGCATAACACGGAGCACAATGCATCATAATTCTTATCAGAATTCCCTGCCGAACTCAAGTTCCTTAAGGGAAGAATAAGTAAGATTCTTTTTCTGTCCCTTTTATCTTTCACAGCATTAGAAACATAGTAAATGCTCAATAAATGTTTGCTGTATGAATGAATGAATCCACTGAACTCAAAGCACTTGTTTAGCTATCACCCACAGGCCTTGCTTTTGTAAGCCACCTGATTCTGCTTTGGGGATCCTCAAAGTGTTCAATCCACTGCTTCCACAAGACTTTGTGAGCTTTACTCTTTGTACTTTGTTATCATATGTCCCCAACCAAGTTGCTGATAAGATTTAAGGCGATATCCATGGTTGTTGGATGATCTGTTCTTAAGAACTGTTATTTCTCGGTGACATTTTATCAAGTCTCAAGTTATTTCAAAACCAATGAACTCTTAAGCTATGTTCTTTGAATCATTTTAACATCAGTGCAGGCACACCTCAGAGATATTGCGAGTTCAGTTCCAGACCCCGGCAATAAAGTGAATATCCCCCAAAACGCAAATTTTTGTTTCCCAGTGCATATAAAAAGTTATGTTTACAGTATACTGTAGTCCACTAAGTGTGTAATAGCATTATGTCTAAAAAATGTACTTTAATTAAAAATACCTTAATTAAAAATACTTTATTGTCAAAAAATGCTAAAGAATCATCTGAGCCTTTCAGCAAGTTGTAATGTTTTGCTGGTGCAGGGTCTGGCCTTGATGTTGATGGCTGCTGACAGATCGGGGTGGTGGTTGCCAAAGGTTGGTTTGGCTGTGGCAATTTCTTAAAATAAGGCAACAATGAAGTGTGCTGCAAAGATTGACTCTTCCTTTCACTAAATATTTCTCTATAGTATGTGATGCTATTTGATAGCATTTCACTTGTAGTAGAAAGTCTTTCAAAATTGGAGTCAATCTTCCCTGCTGCTGCTTTATCAACTAAACTAATGGAATATTCAACATTCTTTGTTGTCATTTCAACAGTGCTCACAGCATCTTCACCATGAATAGATTCCACCTCAAGAAACCACTTTTCTTTGCTCATCCATAAGAAGCAATCCTCACCATTTAAGTTTTATCATGAGATTGCAGCAATTCACTCAACACAACTTCAGGCTGTACTTCTAATTCTAATTCTTGGTCTCTTGCTATTTCTAGCACATTTGCAGTTACTTCCTGCACTTGAGTCTTGAACCCCTCAAAGTCACCCATGAGGGTTGGAATCAACTTCTTCTAAACTTCTATTAATGTTGACTTTTTGACCTCTTCCCATGAATCATGAATGTTCTTAACGGCATCTAGAATGGTGAATCCTTTCCAGGTTTCCATTTACTTGCCTAGAACCATCAAAGGAATCACTATGGCACCTATAGCCTTACAAAATGTACCTCTTCAATAATAAGACTTGAAAGTTGAAATTACTCCTTGATCAGCGGGCTGAAGAATGGATGTTTTATTAGTAGGAATGAAAACATTCATCTTTTTATACATCTCCATCAGAGCTCTTGAGTGACCAGGTGCATTGTCAATGAGGAGTAACCTTTTGAAGGGAACCTTTTTGTATGAGCAGGTCTCAACAGTGGGCTTAAAATATTCAGTACACCATGCTGTTCTCCAGGTTTTGTTATTCCACTTACAGAGCACAGGCAGAGTAGATTTAGCATAATTCTTAAGGACCCCCAGATTTTCAGACTGGTAAATGAGCACTGGTTTCAACTTAAAGTCACCAGTTGCATTCGGCCCTAACAAGAGACTCAGCGTATCCTTTGAAGTTAGGCCTTGACTTCTCCTCTCTGGCTATGAAAGTCCTAGATGGCATCTTCTTCCGACAGAAGGCTACTTTGTCTACATTGAAAATCTGTTTAGTGTAGCCACTGTCATCAATTATCGTAGCTAGATCTTTTGGATAACTTGCTGCAACTTGTCCATTGGCACTTGCTGCTTCACCTTGCACTTTTATGTTACGGAGACGGCTTCTTTCCTTAAACCTCATGACCCAAGCTCTGCTAGTTTCCAACTTTCCTTCTGCAGCTTTCTCACCTCTCTTAGCCTTCAGAGAAGTGAAGAGAGTTAGGACCTTAGTCTGGATTAGGCTTTGGCTTAAGGGAATGTTGTGGTTGGTTTAGTCTTTTATCCAGACCACCAAAACTTTCTTCATATCAGCAATAAAGCCATTTTGCTTTTTTATCATTCGTGTGTTTGCTGGAGTAGCACTTTAATTTCCTTCAAGAACTTTTTGTTTGCATTCACAACTTGCATAACTGTTTGGCACAAGGAGGAGGTCTGGCTGTCAACCTGTCTCAGCTTTCACCATGCCTTTCTCACCAAACAATCATTTCTAGCTTTTGATCTAAAGTGAGAGATGCAAGACTCTTCTTTTCACTTGAACACTTAGAAGCCATTGTAGGGTTATCAAATAGCCTAATTTCAGTATTACTGTGTCTCAGGGAACAGGGAGGGAGGCCTGAGGAGAAGGTGAGAGATAGGCGAAAGTCTGGTCTGTGGAGCAGTGAGAACATGTGCAAGCTATGTTTGCCATCCTGTAAGGATATGGTTTGTGGTGCCCCAAAACAATTACAATGGTAACATTCAAGAACACTGATCATAGATCATAACAGATATAATAATAATGAAAAAGTCTGAAATATTGGGAGAATTACCAACATACGACAAAGAGACATGAAATGAGCATGTGCTGTTGGATGAATGGTGCCAACAGAACTGCTTGACGCAGGGTTGCCACAAACCTTCAATTTGTAAGAAACAGTATCTGTGAAACACAGTAAAACGAGGTATACCTGTATACAGTCACAATCCTCCATTCTTATACTTCTAATAGTACATGCCAGCAATTTTCAAGCTCTTTTAAAAAAAGTCTTAACAATGATGTCTTTTATAAAGAAATCTATCGCTAACTACATAGCTGGGTGAACCTGGTCAAAGAGGAAGCATCCTTGCTTCTCTCCACTCCCAGTTCTAGAGGGCCTCCTTGGCACTTTCACAGGCCTTCAGGGCTCTGAAAAACCCAGTGTGAAAACCACTAGTCTGTTATCTAGGTCACAATGAGTAACACTGGCTTGTAGGCACTTTCCCAATTCAATTTATGCATATTAAGTTATACCTTAAACACACTTGGAGTATATTCTACTTAAAAGAACCCTGATGTAAATTCTTACATACATTGAATAATCATAGCTTGATCTATCCATTTTTGTTTTAAATAATTTTTTTCTTGGTGTGCTCTTGGCTGAAGAATGACCAGACACACCAAAAGTAAGGCAACCGGGCAATGAAGTTTATTGAGGAGAAGCAAGATAGCTTTACACAGCAAGAGCAAGATACATTCACCACAGATGATGAACGGATCCCCACTGTTGTAACAAAAGGGCCTATCCATTTTTAAAGTTTAGGTTTTTTCACATTGAGCTTTCTTAAATCAGGTACCTAAGGAAGGAATAAAAGCAGTTCCATTTTGGTCAGTCTTATGAAAACAAACTTTATTTCTCCCTTCTGTGCACTCTTCAACCAACAGATGTCACTAAAGATAGCAGGACCCAGCGGCAAATGAAAGAAAAGATTAGACAAATGGAAATTGAGCATAAAAAACACCCACTTCTTAAAACTGAAAAGTAGGTTTCTAAAGTAATAACATTTATTACACTGCATGCAACATTTTAACCAAAAATTTAAGAAAGAAATTTCTTTTATTAAGTTGCTCAGGCTGAATGGATCATAGCACTAAGTTTTGAAATACATGTTCTTGAAGCAATTTAAAACTCATTAGAAATAATAGGCTTGGGCTAGTAGAAAATGCGGTAAAATTTAATCCTCATCCAAGTGTTACCTGGGCTATACAAACAGGAAATTGTTTTGTGCTACTGTGGCTAACCTCAATGCTGACCCTGAGCTGTAACGGCAAGAGCAGCTGAGAGCTGAAGCAAAATTAAAAACTTACATCAAAGTATATCATGACAGAATGTAGATAAATAAAACAGCATATAAAAAGTATTATTTTTCTGCCAGTCTCATAGAGCAGTAAGGTGGAAATATTCCACACAATGTATAACAATCAGGTGCATTTGGAAACGACTCTTTTCCTGTCTGCACTGCCCTAGTCACTGACTACGCAAAAACTGCCCATGAGAGGTGAGCAGAGAAAAACCCCCAGTAAGAATAGAAACAGAAGGGATCACAGAATGTTCTGGCCTCTTTCCTCCACGGGTTTCCCCTTCCTTCATCTGGGCTTACCAAAGAAATAAACAATGCTGGCTCTTCTGTGTTCTCTTGGTCAGTCTTTCCCTCATCTTCCAGACTCCTGATGGCAACCACATGATCTCTTTCCAATGATCATATGAGAATTTCCAGAGGTAAGAGCATGGGTAATAAAACATTACAGAAGGTAAAGATACATAAATCAGATTGGCCAATGGGGGGCCAGCATGGGAATCAGTGGAGGGTGAGAGACATTTTTCTCTTATTCAATGTAAACTGCATGTGTCAAAGTCACTGGTGACACAGTTGAAGCACATTTTTCCACTGAACCTTTGATTTCCCTTAAGTTTTGGGATATAAACTCCATACTTTAAAGAACAGGGCTTCATCATAATATCCATGGTACAATCTTCCTGTGGCAACTCCCAAGTGGCAGTAAAAAATATGGAAAGACTATTATCTGAAGTCATACTGACTTGGAATGAAATTCCAATTCAACTACTTGCTAGCCATGTCATCTCTGGCAAATTTTGTAACTTCTATGAGCTTCAATTTTTTTCACAACAGGAATCATAGTAGCTAACTGGTCAAGGGACTTTCCATATATTACCTAACTGAATCTTCACAATCATGTTACGAGGTAGGTATTATTAATATTTTCTCTGTTTAACAAGAAACTGAAGCAAGAGAGGCTAAACAACTTAACCAAGGTCATGTAACTAGTGAGTGGCAAGTAGTAATACCTATCTTGAGGATTCGACAAGGTAATTAATATACGATAAGTGGTCTACTATAGGACCATAAGAGATGATTAAAAAAATGGAAGCTGCCCATACTATTAGTCTAAATTGAAGAACAGAGCCTTATTCTAATCTCTTAGTCTTTCTTGAGGGTAAGAAAACGCCTTACTGGCTTTTCTTCTCAAGAATGCTTTGAAGGTTTTGTCTTTTTTCCCCTTCCACCTCACTTCTCCTCTCCCTTCCTTTCCTTTCTCTCTTTCTGTCTCTCCTTCCTCCTCCTCCAATGTAATCCTCACATAGTTATTTTCCTTAACTTTTGATGCTGTGCCTTTGTCTATGTCAGACAATCTGAAAGGGGACTGAAGAGATTTCGAAACCCATACATTTGGCATTTTTCTATGAGATTCCTTTTAGTGTCACTTGACAGACATACATTCTGTCCTATAGAGCCAGTGATACTGGAAGAGGAAGTTCACTTCTTTTATCACTGCAATAATGAGTAAGTCCCAAAGGAAAAAATATATTTAATGAAAGAAATGATCCAGAACAAGGGGCAGGAATGATATAATTGTTGCTGGGAACAGCAATCTAATATTTGTATAGTTAAAGCTCTATTGATTACTAAGAGATTCTTATATATGCACTGTTAATTTCCTTTAAAAAAGTGAGAAAATAAAAACTCAACACTGGCTATAGGCAGAGGAAGCAGGACAGTGTGGTCTAAGCAGGGGTCATTGCTGAACAAAACAAAGATGTGGGTCAGTGAACCCCTGCCCAAGGAAGGCTGGCTTGGTGAGTGCAAGAGAAAGGCTTTAGATCAAGGAGAGGCACATTCAGTGAGTACCTATTTCATGTTACCCTTGTGTCAGACCCTTTACCCAGAGTAGCTCAATTAACCCCCTTAATCCTAACTAGGCAGGTAGGCCAGTAGGTATTTATTATTCCTAATTTTGCACATGAGAAAACTAGGCACAAAGAAGTATAGTATTTTAGCTGAAGGTCATGGAGTTGATAAACATTGGTACTAGGATTAGTATTTAGATCTTTTTTGTTTTTTGTTTTTTTTCCCCCCCAAATGAGTTGGTTTAATTCCAGGTGATACAGAATTTAGGGTAGAAAAAAGACTAAAGAGCAGCCTCTGGCAGGATTCTGGGCTGGTCGTACTTTAATTCATAGCTAAAGTAGGAGTGGCTGAGTGAGAAGATCTAAAGAGACGATGAGCCACTGTATGTTTTTTTGTTTTTTTTTACAAAAGTTTACTCTTAAATGTACAATAGACTCCAAGACAACACTTTATTTTAGCAATAGGTGGTAAAAGATGTTTAAATAGGAGTGGAATCAAGGGTCACCATCCCCTCAGACACAAGGAACAGTTTACTTTTTTCCAGATTTCTTAATTCCACCTGTAGCCAGGGGGCCCTTCCCTGTGGCCTTCTATTTTTAGGTCCTTGAGTTTCTTCTGCTCCTCTTTCTGTTTCTGCTTGAACGCCTTATCACATCCATCTCCCTGGCCTGCTTCTTAGGCTGTTTCAGGGGCTTCCTCTTGCCATCTTCGAGCCGCCCCTGCCCCAGACCCTGCCTAGTACTCAGATCTTTTAATCTCCTTAAATTGTGCTTTTTCTAATATGTCATTCTGTATTTAGAAAAGGTACAGACATATCTTAGTATGATAAGACTTTGACAGGAATTAAATATCCACTGAAAGTATGGCAAAATGTATTTAGAATATTTTAAAAAGGGTCTATTTTTACCTCTAGGAGGCAAAACATTTTTATTTTATATGATTTGATTGTGTCTGTTTTCAAACAGGTGCAAAAGTTGTGGTAATGCTGTTATTGGTAAAGATGAAAATAAGACAGTACAAGTTTACTGTCTTATATAGGTGTTTTTTGTAGTTTCCATACACCAACTAGCTCAAATTCTACAAATCAAATGTGCAATTAAAACTAAGCATATTTAAGTGGAGGCCTACAACATACATACATCAGATAGTGCTTTCAACTGAAGTAAAAATAATTTAAAACATGAATTTTTGTCCTTTTTTTAAAAATAGACTTTTACTTTTCAAAAGGTAATATATTTTTAATGGTTGTTCCTACACACACACACACACACACACACACACACACACACACACACACACAGTTAAAATAAAGAGGCTTTACGAAATTTTGTAAAATCTATTTCCAGGTACTTAAAAAAAGGAATATGAGAATCACAGGCAATTTTTGAGACCAAATGTACTTATAGTTTGCTGCTGATTTGGGAAAGAACAGACAGACAAAGAAAGAGGACACAGAGAAACATCTCTCAGGAAGAAGTACATTGCACAGAGCCTAGCTCAGTTGAGCTTCAGTCAATGTGTGCCAAATTAGATTACAGAGGATTCTTATCCATCCTATCCCCATTCTCTGTCTACACAAAGGTCTTAGAGAGTAGAGATTTTCATTGATAAAGCTGTCCGAATTGGCAAGTATTAGGGTTTATGGTAGTTGTAAGGTTCAAACTGCTAACCAAATTCTAAAATTCTTGGGCTGTAACTGAATAGGACAATCTTTACCATAGAACTCTGCTTTTAGGGGTACAGTGCCCAAAAGTTCCCTGTAATAAAATATTCACTGCTCTTTTCAAGGGCATTTGCCTCAAATTCTGTGACATACAGGTCTAAGTAATCCTTGACCCAAGAGAGCAAACTCCTTGATGTAATTTTGAGCAATTGTGAATATGCTATAACTTTTCCATATTCTATCTAGTGTGTTCCCTTTACCTACTGACACTGCAATTTTATTCAAAAGAAATTCATCAAGTTGGTTAGGCATGATTTGTAGTCAAAGGCATGCTGTTTATACTTCTCCTGATGCCAATGTGATAGTTACCTGGCTTTCTGCACTTCTATTATCCACTTCACAAATTCACACAGATATGAAAGTTCAAAAGAACAAAATAACTAACATCTTTCTTTCCTCCACAGAGATAAAACTATATTGCATAGACAAATATGGAAAAGAATACTCACCGTAAGTGCAAACCATTTTACTAGCTTCTCTGAAGAGAAGAATTCCATTAGGAGATGACACATCAAAATTCAAGCGCTGAGATCTAAGAAATATAGCAAAAAATTAGACTGTATGTGCAGATAAAGAAACCAAATATAGGTTTAAAATATCCAACATTTTCATTTATTACAAGTAGCACCAGTACAATTATCTCTTAAGGTGTCATTCTATTCAACAACTATTGATAAAATATATATATGCTAATTTTCTCATTGTAAAGATACCAGGACAATTAAGAAGACTTATTTTCATTTATTTGCTGATTCAAAGAGTTCATTTTTTATCTGTTAAAACAATATCCTGACATTGCATATATCACAGATTTCTTGCCCTTTCTTCTTTTATGCAAAGTGGTTCGTAGATAATAATAAACCCCAGGTGTTTATGTGTAAGTTTATATAAATACTTGGACAGAGATATGTATTTACATTTGATATTTCCTATAGTGTCTGATATACATTTTTAAGATAAATAATTTCTAAAGTGATAGACAGGAAATCCAGGTAGCTTTAACACTGCATATGTTAATATATGAATCACATAATGAATCACTTGATGCTTCAAGCATATTTCAAACACATTAAATTACATTACAGATTACAGTTTCCACTGTATACAGTTTAAGTAAAAAGAAGTTCTTTGAGAACAATTCTACTTCCCTGGTTCCAGCTGGGAAAACAGTATAAAATAAATAGGATAAAAGACTGACATGCCATCCTAACATATTATTTGCCTTTTAAACATCACTTTGGCTTTCAAGAAATAATGGCATATTTTTAAAAGGTTAGCAAAGAAATAACAAAAAGCAAAGACATTGCTAAAGTCCTGTTTGCCAAGAACAGAATGAATTTTTGCTTTTCAACGCTTTTTCAAAATGGTCTAGTATTAAGTATAGTTATAAAAATATAGACAAGATAACATATTTTCTCAGGTAACAGATTTTCACTAGATGGTTCTTAGGACAATTGTGCTAATAAGAATTATCTGCCTATGACAGACATAAAACCCTTTACAATGCAATGATTTTTTCCTTTAGTATTAAATGTTATATCAATAATACATAATATCAATTATCTGGTTGAAAAATTAGCATTTAATTAAAAAGCAAACTAAATTTTTAATATAAAATATAAAGCCATCCTTATTTAAATATTTAAGGCACCTATGAGGATTATTTTTAAAAAACTAACAGCTTTCAAAATAATACTCACATTTCTTTATTTGCCAGGTCTTTTTCCACCTCTTGTTTTAGAGCAAAAATTCTAAATTATTGCTATGAAAAACTCAGTACCAGAGATAAAATTAGAGCTGCAACTCATACTCCTTTTCCCTATCTAGATATCCTCCCTCTAAACATGCAGTTTACAAAGAGGAATTGATGAAACAGGATGGCTAAGTGACAGGTAATTTGGTGCTAAGCCGTAGACACAATGACATATTTTAAAGAGGTAAACACAATTAGCTTATTGCAGAATTTTTTTCTTTTAGCTATATCTTTATTAATATTTGTATGCAGAGTATTTGAATCTTTGCTGGTCTATGCAAATTATAAGGTCAACGAGGCAATTTCTGAAAAGTGTGGTAGTTGCTATTTCAGTGAAAATTCTCAGTATATAAATCATCCAAATACATGCATCTTGGCATAGAGGAAGAAGCATAACTTGGGAGGGAAAGCAGGGACAATCCTGAGAGCTCCTGAGGCAGACAACTATGTGCCCTTGAATTGCTCTGGGACTGTTTCCTTCTCCATCAAATGAAACATCTCAACTCAGAGACCTCTAAACTTTTTTTCTGCTTTAAAATTCTATAGAATCGCAGCTAAGCAGTGAAATAGTTAAAATGGTTGCCCTTCCTCCATTTTGTGCCTTTGAATATTTTAAATAATGGTGGCTGTAGTCTACCAATTTATTTTCAACTTCCTGTAGTTCCCATATAAAACTAAGTATATTATACTTCTTTCTCCCAAAAAGTCTCAATCTTATGTCTCTAATTTTAATGTTTTCAATGATCACCTTAAGTTTTGGTTCCTGGGCTCTTGCTAAGCTTTGAAAATACACACACAGGAAGGAAAGTCTGACTTTTGGAATCTCCTGCCAATAATAGATTGTTTATTCACTCCCTGTCATACTGCTTACCTATTTTGCATCAGTTCTGCCATAAGTTTCAAGATGGGAGTTGTACATGCTGGCTCTCCATACCACCGTTCAATAGCCCTCTGAAGAATGGGAAGGTATGTCGGGTACCTTTTATAAAGTCTGTTAAAGAATTTAAGGGTCAAAGAAATATTGTTCCTAAAAATTAGTGCCACTAAAAAGAATAAAGGGAATTCAGATTTGTCCTATGTCTATTCTACACAATAGGAATTTTATAAATTTCTCTCCCTAACCTGCACAGCCATACTTACATTTTTTTGGTCTGCAAGCTATTTGCTCTTATTTGTAACATATCCCATATATTATATTGCTTTATTCTTGGCATACTGTATAAACAAAAGACACACTTTTAAAGTATCATATAAGTGACACATTTAAAGAATTATGCTTAATATTGTAGGAGAGGAAAGTAAATTTAGTTAATGAGGATAAAAACATATTTGGGCTATTATTATCAGAGTTTCATGGGTACCATACTACTTAGAAAAAATATTTTTATTATGAAAATTTAAACATACATAAAAAGTAGAAAGAAATACTAATAATAAACCCCATATATCTATTTCCCAGTTTTAACATTACATTCTCTCTTTTTGTTTTTTTAAGTTGTTAACTTGCTCTGCTTGGTCCCACTGTAGTGCCAAGGAACATTTGGGATGTTAGCCTAAAGCAAATCTTTGGGTAACTATTAATCCACTCAAGGTCAGTGTCGCTAAAAGACAGTCCAATATACACACAGATAAATTCTCAAACATCCTTATTAATACTAAGAAGTGTATGCTTCTGATAAAAAGACTTGGAAAACTCTGACTAAGCTCCACTGGCCTTTTAACTCACAACTGGCCTCCTCCTTGCTAAATAGAAACATAAAATAGGGGTAAGGGCCCAAAATTCCATGTCACTGCCTTCATTTCTCTTTCCTTTTCCTAATCCTCAAGTGTCTCTCTTTATGTTTTCCAATGGACTTGTGTTTTTGTTTCAGATAGAAATGCTGAACTGAATCACTTAATGGTGCTCCTTTTCTGTGTAGTATGGGTAGAAACCTCCATAATGAGAAGGAAAGGTCATAATTTTCTTCCCTGCTCTTAGAATACATTTCAAACTCCTTAGCATGCTATACACGGCCTTTTAAGATCTGGCCCCTGCCTACCTCCAGCTTAATCTCTTAGCACTTCTACTCTATCTACGATTCAGCCATTCACAACTCCCTGCAAATCCACTAATGCCAGCTCTCATCTCCATTTCTTTATATACTACTTCTAACACATACCTGTCTTTCAATACCTAGCTCAAGTTTCACCTCCCCTGGGATGTTTTCTCTATTTTGTCAAAAGGCATCAATCTTTTTCTCAACTATGTTCAACAAGCATTCTTGAACATACCTCTCATAACACAGTGTATTGGAGTTGGTTGCTTGTTTTACCTGTCTGCCCCATTAGATAGTTTCTAAAGGACAGAGACCCTACCAACTTCCTGCTAATTTCTATTTGTCCCTCAGATATCAATATGGGTGTTAATTATTTCAGGAATCCTTCTCTGACATCAAATGTACCTGCCCCCACCCATCCCTGCGGGGTTCGGAGTGTTTCCTGTGTATGGCTATGGAACCCTGTGTTGGCACTAGTATAGCACCTGTTTATTTCTCCTATTATAAGCTGTTTAAGGGCAGGTACTATGCACTTATTGTATGCACGGGCCTGGCACAAAGTAGATTTCAATAAATATTTGTTGCTATAAACTTGCAACCTAAAATGAGGTATAGCATATTTGATTAGAACTACCTATTTAATTTTTTAAGGTATACATTTCACTTTGAGACTTTAGGAAATAGTTCCCATAATGTTCAATGAAAATAAGCCCTTGATAGTTTCGAGAGTGATATGCTTCCTAAAAATGCCAAAAGCAACACTTTTTTACCACTAGAGATGCCACGTTAAGGCTGTATTTGTATATATTGAAACAATTTCCTTAATACATATTTCCTGAAGTCCTACTATGTAACAAGTACTGTTTTATACTCTCCAGAGACACCAGTGAATGAAACATTAGAAAATTCCTGCCCTCATGGAATTTATATTCTAATAACACAGAAAATAAATATTCGATATGTTAGAAAGCACTATAAAGGAAAATAAAGCAGGGAGGGTGATAAGTTAGTATATATGTGGGAATGGGGTTTCAGTTGCATGAAAATGAAAAAATAAAAGTAGTGAACTTGATTATTAACTGCATTTTGGCTATTTTTTCTTCCTATGGAAGAAAAGCAGTTATTTTTGATAGAAGGTAGATACTATGTGCTATGTAGTAGGGGCTGGGGATCCAGAGTTAAGAAAGATATGGTTTTTATTCTTGGGGAATTCATGCTCAAATCTGGATGACAGCATGTAATAGGGATGCTCTGAGTACTAAAATTCCGCGGAGTGACTGAAGAGCACAGTTGAGAAAATTTTCTACCATGAGATCTCCTGAGCATAATCCCAGAGATCACTAGTGGTAAAGCACCTGTAAGGCTCACCAGAAAATTTAAAAGACCCAAATCTTAGAACCTAAGAATAACAGAGGCACACATATGCCCCTTTGCAAGGCACTTTAAAGGCATTAGGACTGTCATATTTTTCAGACCATGCTGCATTCACTATGGGATAAGGCCAGGGGATATGAGGAGATGCTCCCTTTTCTGTATGGAATGAGAGTGGTGCCAATTCTAATATGCTTCTGACAGAGGTGACTGCCACAGAGAGAATGAGTGATTACTGGAAAGCAGAGTAGAGGTCTACTAAGCAGGGAGGTTAAAAGGGCTTCAGAGTGAGAATGCCAAGCTCAGATTACAGGGTGAGAATCGGAACCCAATCTAGGAGTTTAATTTTCCAGTGGCCTTGTGAGGACTACATATATATCTATAGGAGGAAGAGAGTGGGAGGCCTTAGGTAGAACAGGCACAGATCTAATTGCTTTCACCTGATCTGCTCAATAGGCATTGCCAAAGTCCATATTAGATAAATGAAAAATCAAAAGCATTAATGATATGACACTGCCTTATAGGAAGCCAAAAATGAAGAAGTTACCCTTCCTCATAATACCCATCCATCCATCAATCAAGTAGTTATTAGTAGTTACTATGTGCTGGACCCCAAGAAAATAGAAATGAGTAAAAACATAATTCTTTCCCTCTGGGATTTCACAGTAGAGAAAGCATCATAATCTACCAGAAGGCAACAAAAGAGAGTTTTCGTTAAAAGTGTTAGGAGATACAGGTTTGTGGATGTGGTTCCAGAACAGACATAGCTTGCCAGTTCAAAGCTTATTTTAAAGGTACTCCATAAATATGCAAACACCTGGACCTTTGTTCATGAAGGGACTGCTGCTGGAAGCTTTTCCTCTCTCCTGTCTGGCAAATGTCAATTCATTTTTCAAAGCTTTGCCCAACTTTCACTTCTCCTGGGAAGCATTCCCCAGAAATACCAATCTCTTCCTCACACATGTTCATAAGGCCTTTTGGATGCATCTTCATTAAAATACATTGGTATTTAATTATTTATTAGTTATTTGTATATCCACTACATGGTGCGCTTCTAAAGAATAATCATTTTATTCATTGTTACATTTCTTGTGCCTGGCACAGAACTGACACTCAGAAAATGCTTGCTGTAAAAACAATGATTTTTCAGGTTTACTTTCTTCCCGATTTCAGTTTATCCAATATGATACTGCTAGTCACTTTCTTCTTGAAATTGTTAGTTAATCAAAACTACCAATACCTTTATAATACCTATGGAAGATTCCTTAGCCTGATTTTCAAGAGTCCCAGACAACCCCCATTTCCAACCATGAAAAAATTTATAGCAAAACATCTTCTCTACTACTCCCTTAGTAAACCTGATGCTTAGGCCAACTGAAAACCTGTCTTTCTTCCTATTTCTACATGGTCCAATCCTAATTACGTGGTAAGATATACAGCAATATCTTCACCTTTCCAGAGCCTTTCCTGATTCCCCAGCTAAATGCAATCACTGTCCTATTTGTCTCTTTGTTATGGCACTTACCACTTTCTATATTTTATTGTAGTCACTTACATAGATATCTAGCTGACTCGATTTGGGTTAGGATTTGTGTCTAAGTAATCTATTAGATCATTAAATATGAAATACCCAATTTCGAATCAAAAGTTTAGTTTTTTATATCTCAAACAAGCAGCAGTACAATTAATCAAAGTATAGGCCTAAACTATCAACACAGTTTTGCCATCTTAATAGTAGCTTGTTTATGCCAGCAGCAAAACCTGGAGAGCAAGTGGAGATGAAATTGTGAAAGGCGTTTTCCACAGCTTGTTGAGAATTGAATATTTTTCCTTGCAAGAAGTGGTCCAAAGCCTGGAAGGAGTGGTAGTCAGTTGGTGCAAGGCCTGGTGTATATGGTGAGTGACAGGGAGTTTCCAAGTCCAACTTTTATAGTTTGAGCAGTGCTGTTTATGCCACATGAGGTTGAGCAGCTGTCTTGCAAGAGGATTGGCCTTTCTCTATTGACCAATCTCTGTTGCTTAATAGCTAGCATCCTCATCATTTCATCCAATTGGTTGCAAGAGACATCTGCTGTAATGGACTGACTAGGTTTCATGAAGCTGTAGTGGATAATACCAGTGCTGGACCACCAAACAGACACCGTTAGTTTTTTTGTGATGAATATTCTATTTTGGACTGTGTTTTAGCACTTAATCTTTATCCAACCATTATGCCGAACACTTGCAATTGTCAAAAAGAATCCATTTTTCATCACACATAACAAAATGGTGTAGAAATGGTTTGCCTTTATGTTGTGACAACAAAGAAAGGCAAGCTTTAAGACGATTTCTCTTCTGACGCTCATTTAATTCATGTGGTACCCATCTATCCAGCTTCTTTACCTTGCCCTTTTGTTTCAAATGATCCAATATTGTTGGAATAGTAATGTCAAATTTTGCTGCTAATTCACGTGTAGGCTGAGATGGATTCCCTTCTACTATAGCTTTCAGCTCATCACTATCCACCTTGGTCTTAGGTCGCCCACATGGCTCATTTTCAAGATTAACATCACCAGAATGAAACTTCTCAAACTGTCAATATACTGTGCATTCATTAGCCACATCCTTCCCAAACACTTCATTGATATCTCGAGCTGTCTGTGCTGCATTGGTTTTACGACGGAACTCATATTCAAAAATAACATGAATTTTTGACTTTTGCATGGTTTCACAAAAATTGCTCTAAAAAAAAATTTGAGAGAAAATCACAAGCCAAAATGTGTTTGAAAGAATAAGGAAATACCTTCACAATAATAATAATAAAAAAGAAGTGTCAAAATGAAATATCAGCGATATCAACTGTCAAACTTAGTACTTAAGGAAATCAGATATTCCATACTTAATAACCTAATATATCCCTCATGAACCCAGTATAGTCTTTAGCCCAATTTGTTGAATAAGTGAGGAAATGGGATTCTTTTGTTTCATTCCATATTAGGGAAGGAAACTAACAACAGTGGTGAAGTATGCCAGACACTGTACTAGACTCTTCACATAATCACAATACTTCTCATAACAACTGTGAGAAAGGTATTATTAGTCTTGTTTTATGGAAGAGAAAACTGTGATGCTGAGACATTAAGTAACTTACCCAAGATCCACAGGTGGTTAAGTGGTGAAACTATGACTGGAATCTAAGACTGCCTTATTCCAAAGTTTGTGCTCTTCTACATATCTCATTGTCTCACCTTGTCTTTATATAACACGTTTATGCACATTAATAAACAGCACTGATTTCCTGACCCAAAACAGTGCGCTCAAATATCAGATTATGACAATTCAAAGACTGAGTAGGAGGAAATAATGGTGCACAAATTCCTTTATTTTTTTTTTTTCAACTTCCCTCTGGATTTTTTATACTTTAAGTATGGTCCGGGAAAATTTAAACGAGGTGATTAAATGCACTAAAAGATAAGGTGCTTTCTTACTGTTGCATTCTCACCATACGGGCAAAGAAGTATATCAATGATCCTCCTTTAATTCTCCAGTTGTAAAAACAATTTATCAAGATGCAATTTAGTTTTGGAAGGACAGTGATAAGCAATGTAGTTTGTGTAGCAGTTAATGCAGTCAGTGTTTATAGAAATGTTTTTGAATTAAATAGCTAACCACTAAAACAGCATTTTATCAAATAATAGCCATAAATAAAATGCATTTTGATTTTCAGATGACATGTACACTTATAGGATGTTTCTTCTGCATGCTAAAGATTGTATAACATATTAAAGAACACACATTTATGTGTATAAAAGGCAAATAAACTTTCCCCAGCAGTAATGTGGGAATCATCACTGACGGTTTGACATATCAATATTTCAGGAAGAATAAATGACTTTCATATCCATATGTTTTTTTCATCATATACTTATTCATTTTTGCATTACTTGCATATTTTGGAAACAATCTGTACTTTATCACCTGAAACTGCTTAAAGTATTTCAAAATATTTTAATAAAGCTTTTTGAATTATCAAATAATATAACTTTTAAACAAATTTTACTATTATTGTAAATATTTGCTCTTCATCCCTTGCCCAAAGGAAAACTATAAATCTTGTCTCAACTGAATGAACACCATTTATCATATTCATTTTGTTGTCAATACAATTATGAAAACCCTTTGGCCTTTTCCCAAGGAAGGTGATTTGCTACTGAAACTCAATTATTATAAGCACGGCCAGTACCAAACCACCCCATTTGGCAATCTAACACAGCTTCCTGCATAACTGACACTTTGTCCTTTGCCCCGACCCTAATAACTTCAACATCTATGGTCAAATGGAGGAGAAAATGGTTTCCAGTTCAAAACAAAACATTAAGTCCTAAGATTTTCCATTTGCTATTTTCTGCCATCTGCTGGACAAAAGTTTCATTTCAGATAGGTGCCCCCCCAAAAGAAGTAAGAAAATGGAAAACAGACAATTAAAAACTTAAATCATAATCTTTTCTAAATTTTGGACAGTATCAATTATAGAAGATATGTCTTCTTTGACACTGAGGAGAAAGTTTCTGATCTTGACTCTTGGTTAAAATTGTTGAAGAGGAAAACATGAGACGTTAATGGCTGGACAGCATAGAGTTGTAGCTTGGTTTCAAGATCCCCATCAATATTTAAGTGTCAAAAGTAGAGTTTTCTGATTTTTCAAAGACATGAAAATTTTAAGTCTTGGAGCTGCTATTTATGTTGCGAGAAATAAAAGGGCCATATATAATTTCCGTTTAACTTTCATAGTTAAGAGAATTATAAGACTTCCCATGTTAAAATTTATAATCTCTGTATATGTATGTTATATGCTGATATAAAGCATGAATATGATTCTTAAATAACATGGAAAAATCTTATCTCTAACCTTTCTCTGGGCACATAAATCTGATGAAGTAGATTTTAATAGGAACTAAAAATGTAAGTCAGTACTCAAATTAATGTTTAAGAATTTTTATAATATGTAGAATTCTTCCCGAAACATGCCTAGAACCCCTTTTATGTTTTTTGGCCACAACTATGGCACAGTAGTTGAAGAATGAATTTAAGAAGTGTCTTTTGCAATTTAATTTAGAGGAAGTTTGCATAAGAAGGGTTTGAACAAAGCAACTGAGAAATAATGTAACATAAAAAGTAAATTAGCTTTAAGACTATAGAGTTTTTCTTATATGCTCCGATGGTTTCATGTACAAAAGGCATGAAACCATTATATAATATTTATATGACTTGCATAAATTATCACTTCCTGTTGCAAAGACAATTTCATGCAATACTTTAATATTAATAACCATTTACCACTACCGAATATGTGTCAGACGTTACACAAGGTGTATTACCTATTTTAATGGTCACAATAAGCCATGATACCCAATTATCTCTGTTTTCTGATGAGAAAACCAAGACTCAGAGAGGTGAAATGACTTGCCAAGGTGTACAACACCGTAAATGAAGAGCTGGGATTTCAAGCCTGGTCTGACACCAAAGCCCATGTTCTTTTTACTTTTATATCATGAAGCATTTCTTTTATATCATGGGTTTTTTGTTTTATTCCCCCTGCTTATATGAACTCTTGGTAAAGGTAAATTCAAATCTTATACCAAATAACAAATCATGGCTGGACATAGTCGCTCATGCCTGTAATACTAACACTTTGGGAAGCCATGGCAGGAGGATTGCTTGAGGCCAGGAGTTCAAAACCAGCCTGAACAAGAGCAAGACCCCCTTCTCTACAAAAAATAGAAAATTTAGCTAGTTGTGGTGGCACGCACCTGTAGTCCCAGCTACTTGGGAGGCTGAGGCATGAGGATCACTTGAGCTTAGGAGTTTGAGGTTGCAGTGAGTTATGTTGACTCCACAGCACTCCTGCTAGGGCAACAGAGCAAGACTTTGTCTCAAAAAAACAAAAACAAACAAAAAACCCCAAAAAACACATACAAAAAAATCATGACTATTTATTTCCTTTTTTTTCATGTCCATTAATATTTTCATGATGATGAAAAACTGTGGCATGATTAGTTGGGCCTCAAAGAGATAAAATGACCTTTCTGCTCTGCTAACTGAGATGAAGTAGAGATTCAAATCTCCTCGAAAATGCCAAATGGTAGGATTCATTGATCCTGACTAAAGATGTTAGCTAGATTATCTCTGCAACCCTAACATAAACAATCATTTGGGGGAAGTGATTTTTAAGTTGTCAATATTTAATGGCATCAAAAAAGTAGCCTCTCTGAACTGGGTCTCCAAATGCTATGCTCAGTTATCTGCACTGCTGCCACTGTGCTGTAATTTTTAGCTGATTACACATTAGTTCATTTAGCTTTGTTTCCTCTTCCCTACTGTGCCATACTATTAAACGAAAGCGAGGGGCCTGGCAACCCTCTGTGCACAGAGCTGGTATTGTCACAGTGTAATAAGGATACATCCAGTCAAACAGCATGGTGTAGCTGGTCTTTGTGTTCAGTGCAAAGGCAATCCCTCGAAGATCTCTTGCCAGCCCGATCAACATACGCTGTCAGTGGGAAAGAGACACAGTAATTGATTTTCACGTTAGCACAGAGCAGATGGAGTAATAATCAGGCAATAATGACCACATATCTGATTTTGATTCATTAGCTAAAATGTCTCGTCCAGATCTCTTTCTATAGAATACCATAGACTCTTTAAACAAATAGACCATTAAATATGCTGACCAACTCTACTTTGCTTCTTATAAATTGAGCTAAGTCATAAAGCCAGCAGCTTAGCAAAACATTTAGATTCTTAATATACTTTGTTTCCGAATAGTGCCAGATTAAAATAAAGAGATCAGGACTGAATTTCACAAAACAGATATGCACATGGTCTAGACATTATTTAATAATAACATCAGCTTGCATGAAATCAGTCCCACTATACAATTTACAGTCTATCTTAGAAAGGTATTGGCATTTAAAGATTCCTAATGGATATCCTTAATAACTTTAGGACAAAATAAAACTGGCCTGGTGATCTATAGGTACTGTGATATACCCAGAATGGCAGTTGCATTCCCCAAGCAAGGAAAAGATATAAGGAAAAAAGTTCTATATTTGATATATTAAGACTTGAATTTGAATCCCAGCTTTATTTACCATTAAGATTAAAGGCAAGACAATTTATCAGTCTTGGTTTTCTCATCTATAAAAGGGGCTAATAAAGCCTCTTTCACAGAGACATTGTGAGAAATAAGTCTAATAAATTTATGTGAAAATGCCTAGCAAAAGCCTGATACATAGCAAGTGTTCCCTAAGTTTTAGAGGAAAAAAACCACTTGACTCTTGAATAAAAGAGCTCTGACTTGTACTCCAACTCTTAATTAAGCTGTCCTTAGCATGATGCTTGGGAAGAGCACAGAAAACCCATGAACAGATGCTAGAATGTCAGAACAAAGAGCACAAATAAACATAACTGCAAAACAAAGGGGTGAGATAATTGAGATACATTATACAACTGTAATTTCTGAAGATACTTGTTTCAGTGGAAATATCTGGCCAGAAAATGGTCTCTGAACTTTTCTTTTTACCAGATTTTCTTTTCTCACACTTTGGTAATAAATGAAAACCTCTTTAGGAAGGTGTGTAAATTATCATTAAAGAGGCAGTGAATTCTGACCCTCATCTTAATGGCTGAATAATATTTCAAAGCAGCAAATAATAGTTTAACTCTCAGAAGTATCTGGAATTTCTCATCCTCCATACTCTTTCTACCTAAAAGGTGACTCAATATAATTATAATCTTATAATTATAAAATGATGCTTATAAGAATATTCAGTTTCTATGCTAACAGTTTATAGAATGATGGTTATCTGAATTTCTATTTCTGCTTCTTTAAATGACTTACTCCTTTTTCTCTCATAATCTCACCAGTCCTTGTTTTTCTATAACCAGCTGTCCTCCTTGTAGTTCTCTCATACGATCTGCTATTTTTTTTTTTAAAAAAACAACATTTTGCCTTTTTTCACCACCTGGAACCTGTTCCTCTCTTTCTCAGCCTGCCACATCCCTCATAGCCTACAGAACAAAATACATCTTCTGAGAAGCCTTTTTCGAACAATTTTTCTGATTACTTGGCTTTGCAGTCTTTCTATTAAAGTGGACTTTTTATTCTATTTTTATTACATATACTTACAAGTTTCAGGCTACTCTTCAAATAATCTTAAGCTTCCACATATACATGAGATACCCACCACTCAATTCTAAATTAACCAACAGGAACCATCAGTTTTACTTTTCTTGTGCCTAGTACAAAGGGCTTTTAATGAAATATTTTAAACTATCCTCATTATACAAAAAGGTTAATTTTTAATTTACCACATTTTTTTCCTTCCTTAAAAGATGCCAAGTTAATAGTAGTGCTCTAATTGCTCAAATCTATGGTTTTTTTAATGTAGTAAAATGTGGCTATGAAATTTTATCAATGTATTATTTTATGAAATGTTACTACAGAGCAGAGGAAGCATATAACTGTGTATTTTAAATAAATTCAACTGAATAGAAAAATGCAGTGTTAATGTGAATAAGAAACAGATTTCTTATGCTCAAACAATACCTTTTCTCTCAAAGCAGCAAGGAATACTATAATAATCTACACAGATACACAAACAACAGTAAGAAAGTATTCTCTCATTAGCCAAAACATACTCAGCTTGGTTACGACACAGAAAAACTGTTAACCAAACCAGGCTACTAAATAATTTGAGAGTGAGAGGTGATCTTATTGAAATTTGGGGGAGGAGGAGCCACACACAGTTTACTATCTCATTTAAAATAGTACATAGAGGTTTATTTTAAAAGTTGCCTTTCTCCTACGGTTGGTCAACACTAGACTCTAGATTGATCTGAAGAGTAAGAGGCTCCTATATTTTTAGTGAGGCTGTTTTGGGGAGTGGGATAGGTCTAGGGATCTAATCCTATGGATTCTTTTTAGGATAGTTCAAGGAGAAACTGCTGAGTGCTTCAGTCTGCTGCATGGTGAACAGTTGTCTGTGTGCCAAGTGTGAGATGAATGGGCTGGGAAACAGCTGAAACGAGGCTCCTTCCACCCTGACCCCCAAAACAGGGTTTCTAATGGAAAGTCTGACAGACCCTTTACTGTAGTGGCACTACTGGGGGCAGCTATAATATTATCCTCATAATTCTACTATATAATAACAACAAAGAAAAAGAAGGTGAAGGGTCATTGTGCTTTGTCTTTAGAATTAAGATGGCTGTCTTCATCCTTACAGCATACTCTTAATTCTGAAGACACATCTTAATAACCTCTAAATAGTTCCAACAAAAGAGCCGTGTCAGAGGAATGAGCAGGCCCCAAGGTGTTTCAACTGGAGTGTTTTCATCTGCCTTTATTGCTCTATCCCTCTCCAGAATTAAGGCAATAACCTGTGATAAATTATTCAGGAACTGCTACAGGGATCAAAGCAAAATCATTCTGTTAAAGTGCTGTTTGCAACATTTGGCACTTAGTGCGAAAACTTTTAATGTGCGCATGCTGAAAATCAAGGATTTTAAATAATTTAACATTGTGGAGTTTTTACGAAGGGACTAAAGATAGCAGGTTCCTATTTAACTACTCCTCCTCCTCTGAGAAGTTTTCATTCATTTTCCTTAAAGCCGGTGATGTCATGGCCAAATCAAAAATGATACATGAGTCAGGGGTATATTGGGCTATATTTTACCATGGATACAATTATAGGGGGAAAACACATATTTTGAAATAATAATGTAAAGCCAGGATTTGTCACAGTATTTTCTTTCTTTTTCCCCTTTACATTGAAGAGAAAAACCCAAGACAAAAATTCAATGTTCTTTTCAGTTTTATTAGGACTAAGTAAGAAAACAAAGCTATACATTTAAGAGTTTTGCAGGATTTCTTCCCCTCAAAACTATATTTCAATTTGGCAACATAGGTCCTTAATATTTAAGTTCATCTTGAAATCTGCATTGGAAAAATATCTATAAATAGACAGAAAATTCTGGTAAGGGTTGCAAATTAAATGAATTTGGCAGTCCTGCGGCATTTTCATAGAGATATTTTAACAGCATCACCTCCTGTGGATCGGAATACTAACTACTTTATTGAAGAACAAAACAGAAATGTTTTTATCTCTAGTACTTGCAAAATGAAGTACCTGAAAGCACTTTTGCATGTATTATTTATTCATCATGATAGAAAAATAGCCTTAACCTAATAAATTACATTTAAAAGCATTTAGTGCAAAAGTTTTGTTTATGATAAAGCAACAGATTTAGTTCTTTATGAGTAGCTTAAAGCACCAAGTTTTCTTTATACAAATTAGACAGATGGTGCTTACAGTAGAATTTACTAAAGGTCTGTCACAACAAATGCAGCCAAGCTGCATATTTAATCACTGCAGAATCTTGTCTACCTGCAGCTGCCAACTGCTAATCCAATTTCCCTGATAAATGTGGCAAGAGACACGATCAGCAATAAAGAGCATCTAACTCCATTTTCCTGCAGGGCGTCTTTTGATGAACATTTAGGACGGAAGCACCGAGTGCACTGTGTGGCCTTGGTTCGTGGCAGCTGCATGCATTCTGAGGCACAGTTCTCAGGTTACTCACTTAATTCTGCCACTATCATTACGTTGCTATTGATCTCAGTAGCTGTTGCCTACACAGCATTACTCTAGATGAAGCTGAATCAGGCAGTTATCATGCATCAAACTTGCTCAAAAGCCTGGAGATTTCCCCTTAATTACTTGTGATTTTATTTGCAAATACCGTTAAAGTGTAATCAAGCAGTCACTTTCCAGGGTCGTTAAGAACTTGCTGGTTTAGGGATACATCACTGGAACTCCATTAAAAATGACTCTAGGAAGATGGTTTCTATCAAACTAGATGGGATTACATCAAAAACGGGCTTGGAATATAATGAAATCTTCAAATGAAACAGATGTAATTTTATAAAGATGATGTTTTTCAACTTCACTGCTTCTTTTTGATAAAGGGCACCAATAGCCACCTTAAAGCTACAAAGATTTTCTTGGTCATTAAAAGTATTTGGAAGACATCCAAAGATACAGCTAACCTGAGTAGAAACTCTAGTGCAGAATTTCAGGAAGACTATAAACACAAAGAAAATCTGTAAGATCCTTTTTTGTTTTAAAATTCTATGACTATGACGTGCTGATAAATATTCATTTACAAAATCTATTTTAAATGAAAAGGTGTAGTATTTGGCAAATTAGCTTTCGGTAGAACAATTATGTAAAAATAATCATCAATGGCCACCATTTTTCTATTTGTCTTCTTACTGCTTATTTATTTATTTATTTTGGGGGATAAAAAGAAGGCTTGCAAAAGATGGTTAATATTTCCAACATATTTCAAATAACAATAAAATATATGACTCAAGCACCACTAACACAGGTGCCTACATTCTCTGGAGTATATTTACTAGTCTTTTAAAAATAATAATCTGTGTCAATCTATTTAATATAGCTTTGATACATTATAATCTTAGGAGATACTATTTCTATTTAGTGGAGCTTGTGCTCCCCATCCCCCACCTTAAAATATGGGGCTGTTTTGTCACAGACAGCTTGCTACACTTAAGGATTTTACTAATAAAACATAATGTCTTAGATATTATGACTGTTGCCACAGCTGAACTGACTTGTCAAATCAATCCTAATATGGCTCCCACAGGCACATAAAAACCTTATTTAGCTATCAGTTATCCTAATCACTTTGTTCAGTTTAAGAATGCAATACTTCAAAGACCAGTTCCTATTTATACATATATGCCTAGCCATTTAATAAAGTCTTGATTTATATAAATTCTTGTTTAAAAAAATATTTAGAGATGTAGTGTTTTAGCATGTGTATGTTTGTGTATTCCTCCATATGGATATGTTGAAACAGAGTGCGGGGTAGATGAGGGAATAGGGATGTTTAAAATGGTGTACCCACGAGAAATGTTCAATTAAAGATAGTAACTGCCACAAGAGACAAATCTGTGCCATCTGATCATGAACTGACTGTCCTAAACCATTCGCTAACCTCAAAGTCCATTTGTATAAGAAACTAGAGACATGCTTAAGTGAAAAGCGCAACTCAAAGACACATGTAATTGGGAAAGCAGGTCTGAGGAGGCATAGAACACACACAGATATGTAAAACCCTTTTCCGGATCTAGATACTTTTGAAAGAACAAAATTGTCTTTTCTCATGTTTGGAAAAAAAAAACCTACCTTTACATCTTCTTGTTTAAAGTTGTTGTTGAATATTTGTAATACTGTTTCAAAAGCAACTGTAAGAGGCAGCATGAAATTCTCAAATTCGTCCTCATCTTCGCCTATCAGAGAAACAAAAGGGTCACCACAGTTTAAAATGCATGTTATTGTACACCAGCCTCAGCACTGAGTGCTTCATTCAGGCTTAGAAATGTTCCTGAGAAGGGGCCAGCCTGCATTTACATCCGTGTCACATTTTGCGCTTTGGCTCATTGAATATGCTGGTGTTTTGCCTTCTCTTTTGCACCAAATGAAATAGCAAAATTACTTACCAGCCATTTTTTTTCTGGCTCTTTATTGGATCTAACAGACTCATGCCCCAGGCATCTCAGCCTTTTTAGTTCTTAGGGCCCCCAGAGCTTCCCTAATGCCTCAAGGAAAGTATTCAAAGCCTCAGAGACAAGGATCTTTTCTCCCCTTCTCTTTAGGTGCCAAGGCCCTAAAGAGCTCACGGACTCAGGTGCCTAGATAGCTCTAAGTTATTATTGTCTTTTATTTATGTTCTTTTAAAAACATTCATTTGTTAAATGGGAGGGAAACTTTTATCTGCAAAAAAGGATGGAGTCCCTTATGGGTCATTTGGATTTTAACTACATTTTCCATGGTACACTTCTTCTTAAACTAAGTGTCCTTTTCTTTATAGAGAAGACAGAAGAGACATTTCCTATCAATTTTTCACTTTAAAGGTAGACTACAGTTTCCTCAAGGATTCTGTCAAAGCAGAATCCTCACACATGGATACGCACAACTGATAATTTATATAGCATTCTTTTAAAAGGGGGGGGGTCTTTTTAATGGGAGATTGAATTCTCTCATTCATCCTATGCCACAGGGAGCTATGAACCCTGCTTTGCTGATGAAGAAATAGGCAGAGAAAGGTTAAGTGTCTTGCTTAAAGTGGCATATTTAGCTGGAGGTGGAACTATATGGCTCAGACCTCCTAATTTCTATGCTATTAGTAGAGTTTCTGAATAGAGCATTAGAGAGGAAAGGAACTCTCAGAGAAGAGGCCAACGGTCCTCAAAGTTTAGCAGCATCAACATCACCTTCAAACTTCTTAGATACAAATTCCCAGGTACCATTCCAGATCTACTGAATCAGAAACTCTGCGGGTGGGATCCAGCAATTTTGTTTTAGCAAGCCCTCCAGGTGATTCAGATGCCTCCAAATATTTGAGGAACATTGGATTATACATCACTTTACAGACAAGGAAACTGAGGTCATGGCAGGACCAGGATGCTTTGACTCTTAAGGAGTGGCTGATCTGATCTGTCATTTTTCTTTTCCCTTCAATCTGACATACTTTGTTTCAGGAGTCCAACAGAATCAGAGACTTAGTTTTGTTCACAAAGAAATGCCAAAAGGCCAATGAGTCTTTCTGGATGTGCTATTCAAGGTCCTGGGTGAAGAGTAAGGCAGATCAAATTACAATCTCTGCTTGGTCAATTGGCTATGGGACCAAGTTATTCTTCTTAGATAGACCTTCCTCTGTCAACTGGTGATAACATTAGACCTATACAAATGCTATTCTTATTTTTCAAGGACCAGGTCAAATAATATCTTTCTCAATGTCTGAACTAAGCTCTCCCAAGCCCCACTGAAGCATTTTCCCTTCTCCCTTTGGATTCTCATAGCATTTTGTCTGTCTATAGTATCATTCTGCTTTGAATTGCAGATAATCAAGCATGTATCTAGTAACACCAATAATACCATCTATATTATACCACCACTAACACCATTTGATCAGGGTTACTGTGGGGATTAAATGAGATAAAATTTATAATGTGTATATGTAAATTATTAGCTCTACCAACCTACATCAACAGTATCTTCAGATTAGCTTCTGGAGAGCTGAGATTGTGTATCTTTGTGTTTCTCAGTAAAGGAGAATGATGCAGGGCTCTGTAGTAAACAGGCCCAGGTGTCTGACTCCACTATATACTTTTAACTTTAGATATTTTACTTATCACTCTGAGTCTCAATTTCCTCATCTATAAAACAAGGATAAAAACATCTATTTTTGAGGGTTATTGTGAAGATTAAATGTTATAATACATGAAAAATAGAAGATGCTCAATAATTATTAGTGGTGTACTAGTAGTATAGTATTAGTACCTAGAACAGTGCCTGGTATATATTAGGAAAATACTGTGTTTGAATGAAAAGTAGTCGCTTAATAGAGGTGAATTTTAAAAAATAAGCCATGAAGCCATGTAATTTTTTTTTTTTTTTTTTTTTTGGAGACAGAGTCCTACTCTGTCACTCTGGATAGAATACAGTGGCATCAGGTAGCTCACTGCAGCCTCAAACTCCTGGGTTCAAGCGACCCTCCTGCCTCAGCCTCCTGAGTAGCTGGGACTACAGGCGCATGCCATGACGCCAGGTTAATTTTTCCGTTTTTAGTAGAGATGGGGTCTCACTCTTGCTCTGGCTGGTCTTGAACTCCTGAGTTCCAGCAATCTTTCTGCCTCAGCCTCCCAAAGTGTTAGGATTATAGGCAAAGCCATGTAATCTCATTCTTCTAAGATAAAGTATTATCTAAATATGTAATAATTAATGAGAACAGTGATAATTATCACTGTAGGCAGACAAGGGTGCTGGAAAGATTGAATGCTTTGAAATCAAAAAGTTTATCTAAGCCTGAATCCTGACTTTGCTATTTGGGTCTGGTTTTGGGTAAGGTCACTTCACTCATCCAAGCCTTAGTGTCCCCATCTGTAATTAAGAGAACATAATATTTATTTCATAAAGTTAGCTGTGAGGATTAAATAAATGACAAAACATCTGTAACTCCTCTTGCTCAGTGCCTGGCACTTTTAATAAATGACAGCCATTAGTGATTTTGTTGTCTTGAGTTTAATATGGACTTAGAGAGGTGATTATGGTAATCAAATAAAGTATGACTGCAAGATTGCCAGCCCAGAACCCTTCCTTTGGGAACAAAGCTTTTCCAAGGTAAGAATGTTTACTCAGAACAAAGACAAATTCAGAACTTTAAAATTTCAACCCTTCATTTAATATTCTGAGGTACAGATCAAAAAACTTTCTGATTCTACCTCTCTCCCCAGTCAAATTTTGAGGCAAACAAGGAGCATAAGAGACAAGCTACCAAAATGTGCAGGGAGAAGGTAAAGGAGCAAATACTAATGTAATGTGAGCGGCAATTCTATTTAAATGTCACTTCCTCAAAGAGACTTTCTCTGACCACTCTATCTAAAATGGTACCCACAGTGCCCCTACCCCGTCATTTTCCAATCCCACAACCAACTTTACTTTTCTTACGGGAGATGACTATTAATTTATATATTTATTCATTTATTATCTACTCTGCTATAATGTAAGCTCCTTGGTGAAGGAATTTGGTCTTTTTTGATCATGGCTGTATCCCTAGTACCTTGAATAGGGTCTAGCATTCAAGAAATATTTGTGGAGTGACTGAATAATAGTAGTTATTTCCTGAGTACTTATATGCAGGCAATGAATTTGGTACTTTATTTACTTAAAAACCACTTAGGTGGTTCTTAGTATATTCAAAGGACTGTTGGAAGTTATTAATGGTCACAACACTCCCATGAAATGGTATGATTTCCTTCATTTTACCTGTGAACAGAGAGTCTCAAAGGAGTTAAGTAGTTTGCCCAACATCCTCCAGCTGGAAAATGTCAGTAAGCTAGGATCCCCAATCAGGCAGGTCTGCTTTACTCCCAAGCTCCTGTTCTTCTTTCTATGTCTCTGATGGGGTGGGAGGCATCAGAGGCGGGGACTAAAGTTAGTGTCATAGAATGCTGAGTTTGGAGATGCATAAAGTCAGAAGAGGGTGAAGAACAATCAGTTTGGTTCTGGCGAGGAAAATGGAATTCCTAGGTAATCATTGAGCTTAGGTAGGCAAATGTGAGACACTGGTACATTATTACAACAGAAATGTTTATGTTAGCACTGTTCCTCTTACTGCAACATGGTATGTTGTATCACTAAAACTGGAGAACTGGACATTTTTGTTTACAACATGCAAACAACTTTATTCAACATCTGTTAAAGACTTTTTTCCTCATTTGTATTACCCATAGAGGTATCATTTACTATTTCTGATGTGAAAGGAGAAAACATGAGCTCTCTCTCTTATAACTGCATATCCAAGTATGTAGTCATATATTTAGTATGCTAAATGTATATGTGATCATTTTATGAATGATAATTGAAGCTGGAAGTTTTGTTTTCTAACAAGACAAAGATCCAGAAACCAATATGATTTGAAGGTGAAGTGCCAATTTATAGACTAATATTTTCATTGCCATCAGGAAAAGCAAATATTAACATAACATGATAAATAATCATGCATAAGGCCGGGCGCGGTGGCTCATGCCTGTAATCCTAGCACTCTGGGAGGCCGAGGCGGGTGGATCGCTCGAGGTCAGGAGTTCGAGACCAGCCCGAGCAAGAGCGAGATCCCGTCTCTACTAAAAAAAAAAAAAAATTGAAAGGAATTATCTGGCCAACTAAAATATATATAGCAAAAATTAGCCGGGCATGGTGGCACATGCCTGTAGTCCCAGCTACTTGGGAGGCTGAGGCAGTAGGATCGCTGAAGCCCAGGAGTTTGAGGTTGCTGTGAGCTAGGCTGATGCCACGGCACTCACTCTAGCCTGGGCAACAAAGCGAGACTCTGTCTCAAAAAAAAAAAAAAAAAAGAAAATCATGCATAGATAGAAATGATACATTCTTTGGCTTTTAGGTAAAACCCCAAACTAATCACCTGTACTGGGTTTCCAGGGATATGATTCAATAGAAAGTTATTCATTTTGTAAGTTCCAACATTTTTTATCTTTAGAGAAGTCACATTAAAATACAGCAGTAACTCTTTTAGTATGTTGTCTAACATTTTGTTTGTAGGACATTTCATTTATTATTTTGTACAATTTAGAACCTTCAGCAGTAGGAATATAAAATGGTACAGCCAATGTAATATGGTGATCCACTGTTGAAACCTTTTGGCAGTTACTCAAAAAGTTAGAGTTCCCATTTGACCCAGGAATTTCACTCCTAGGTATTTACTCAAGAGAACTGAAAGTGTATGTCCACACAAAAACTTATGTGCAAATGTTCATAGCAGCATTATTTCATAATAGCCAAAAGGTAGAAACAACCCAATGTTTATTAACTGATGGATAAACAAAATGTGGTACATCCATACAATGGATTATTTAGCCATAGAAAAGAACAAAGTACTGATACATGCTGTAATATGGATGAGTCATAGGAACATTATGCTCAGTAAAAGAAGCCAGACACAAAGGCCACATATTGTATCTGTGGTCCCCAACTCCTGGGCTGCAGATTGGTACTGGTCTGTGGCCTGTTAGGAATTGGGCCATACAGCAAGAGGTGAGCAGTGGGTGAGCGAGTGAAGCTTCATTTGTATTTACAGCCACTCCCCATCACTCGTATCACGCATAAGCTCCACCTCTAGTCAGATCAGCAGCAGCATTAGATTCTCATGGGAGTGTGAACCCTACTGTAAACTGCCCGTGCAAGGGATCTAGGTTGTGTACTCCTTATGAGTATCTAATTCCTGATGATCTGATGTGAAGCTGAGACAGTGATGCTAGCGCTATGGAGCAGTTGCAAACACAGATTATCATTAGCAGAGAGGTCTGCCTGCACAACAAATGTAATGTGCTTGAATCATCCTGAAACCATCCCTCCCCAGCCTCCATCTGTGGAAATATTGTCTTCCATGGAAAGTTCTTCCATGCTGCTGCCATGTACAGAGGATACTCGGGCTATTTACCTCAGGCTTTCCCTGCTGCTGCTATTCAGGTCCCCATCCCCGATGTCTACCAGATATACTCCATGTGGTGACAAGAGCAAAGACAAACTGCAGAAACACCACTGAAGGAGCGCTTTACTATTTATCAAGAAAGAACATGTGGAGTTAGCACATATATGCAACCTGAAAGTGAAGAATGCTGTGAAGGACCTTCCATATCTTCTATGTGGTCCCTGATATCAAAAAAGTTGGGGACCATGGAGTACTACTCAGCCACAAAAAACAATGGTGAACTAACACCTCTTGTATTATCCTGGATGGAGCTAGAGTCCATTCTCCTGAGTGAAGTATCACAAGAATGGAAAAACCAGCGCAACATATACTCACCATCAAATTGGTACTAACTGATCAATACTTAAGTGCACATATGGAAGTAACATTCATTTGGTGTGGGGCAGGTGGGAGAGGGGAGGAGGGGATGGGTATATTCACACCTACTGTGTGCAGTGCTGTCCGGGGGATGGGCATGCTTGTAGCTCTCACTCCAGTGGTGTAAAGGCAATATATGTAACCTAAACATTTGAACCCCCATAATATTCTGAAATAAAAAAATGATATTAGAACAACAACAAGAAAAGGTGGGGACTGCTGTATATGATTCCATTTATATTAAATGTCCAGAATAGGGAAATCCGCAGAGACAGAAAGCAGATTAGTGGTTTACAGGGGATAGGGGAGGGGAAAAGAGGAGTAACTACTTAAAGGAGTAATTACTAAAAGGGTTTCTTTTTGGGGTGATGAAAATGTTCTGGAATTAGATAATGGTGATAGTTGCACAACCTTGTGAATATTCTAAATATATTAAATACCACTGAATTGTATACTTTAAAAGGGTGAATTTTGTAGCATGTGAATCGCAAACAAAACAAAACAAAACCCAAAACACACACACACACACACACACACCCCAAAAATCTGGGTATGCTTCCCTCCCAAATATATACAAAACAGTAAAACTTCTCATTTCCCCAAATTTGAATGCAAATAACAGCTGGATTACTGCGGAGTTGGAGAAGTGGGCAAGGAGAAACAAATGATAGAAATAATTAGGGTAATTAAAAATGATGGTAGCCAACAGCTACTGAGAATTTATTGTATAAGTATTGTGTGAAACACTTTGGCATTAGTGACAGATCAGTATGGAAGGCAGAATAATGACCAATTCCCTTCTAATCTGTGCAACCTGTGAATATGTTAGGTTATATGATAAAGAGGAATTAAGGTTGCTAATCAACCGACCTTAAAATCGAAAATTATTCTGGGTTGTTCAGGTGAATCCAATATAATTCAAGGATCCTGAAAGTAGAAGAGAAAAGCAGATGTGGGAGAACCACAAAGATGGCAGCATGAGGAGAACACTGTCTGACATTGCTGGAGAAAGGGAGCAATGGGCCAAAGAAAGCAGGTAATCTCTAGAAGCTGCACAAGGCAAGGGAACAGATTCTTTCTTAGAGCCTCCAGGAAGGAACATAGCCCTGATGACACCTTGATTTTAGCTCACTGAGGCCCAATTTAGACATCTGACCTCCAGAATTGTCAAATAATACATTTTCATTGTTTAAGCCACTAAATTGCAGGAATTTGTTACAGTAGTAATAATAGGAAACTAATACAGTCAGTAAAGGTCAGGTCTCCTGTTATGAAGCTCTGGTCCAAACTAAAGAAAATTAAGAGGAGGGACAAACAAGGAGACACAGAGGCACTGGGTGAAGAAAATAATCCATTCCAAACCAAGTAACAGTAGGTGATCTCAGAAGAGACTTTTGGAGGTCAAGGCCCACATCATCTGCTGTTTCCCAATGCTTCATTATGATAGAATCTCTAAAGTTTTATTAGAATAAGACTTGAGAAATTGGCTTAGCTGGTCCCTTCATCTTGGTTCAGAATTTGGTTTTCATTTCAGTTTTCCTCTAAACTGCCTAGGAGTTCTAGCTACCTTTGAAATGACCTGTGGCTTCAGGCAGGGCAGCATATTTTAGAATCTGTCAGGAAGTGTCATCAACTCTTGCTTCTATAGGGAAATAAAAGCTGCAAGTGCTGAGGGGAGAGCAGATGCATTAAGAGCATTGAACTTGCCTCATTTTGTGGTCCCAGGGGCAGTCAGTGCTTCAAATAGTGCACTCAATAAATGTGTTTCTTAATTAACATTTTCTAAGAACTTGCTTTGTAATAGGAATTGCTTTAGGCCTGTTCATATATATTTATCTTATTTAAACCACATGATAACTTTTAAGAGTAGGTATCTCCATTTAATAGATGAGAAAACTGAGGCTCTCTATAATTCCTCTCCCTGGGGAACCAGAATGTTTACTTTAGTTCCCAAAAGAAAAATACACTGTCCATTGCAGATTATTGCTACTCTTTTTCTAAGAAACCTACCCTAAAAGTCTCATCCATGAAGCATCACATTTCCTGGTGTGTTCTGGACTCACTACCCTCAAAAACCAGGTAAGTTATTAAAACTGAATCTGGACTTAATAGGCTGCTTTCTGCCTACAGGGCCAGCTAATTAGGCTTAATTGTCTCATTATAGATTTTAAGTATTTCCAGCTGCTTCTTTACCCCTTTCTGTCCACTTCCGCATCCTACCCCCTCAATGTCTATTTTCCAGATAGTCTCTGCTGAGTCACGGACACAGGTGATATATTGATGTTTCTATCAGAACATTAGCTACTTCTGATCAAGCCGTTCACTTGCTAAATCTTCCTGGGATATCTACTTCCATGTTCCTTTTTCCATAGGAAGAAATATGTTTTGGACAATTATTGGACATAGAACAAATTTTTAAAATTACATTTGACTTTCACTGACCATCTAACTGTAATATACCTATATAGAGCAACTAATAAACATTAATCTATGTGTTTATTTCATAGAAGCTTAGAAAGTAATCCTTTCTCCTTTCCTTTCACTGCTCCCAAGCCCCAAATCAATCATTTGGTCCAAATAGATCAAAGAAGAAAAAGTTACATTTCTTAATTGATTGAGAAGGTGAAAAGTGAAGCAATAGTTTAGTAAAAGTGGATGAAAATATGTGGTCAGAGGGCTATCACTTATATGACTGAATCTCTCTGAACCTTAGTTTTCTAATATTAGGCCATTAAACATGCAATGTCCAATTTCAAATCAAAAGTGTACTTTATTATATCTCAAACAAGAAGCAGTACAATTAATACAAGTATGCGCCTAAACTATCAACACAGTTTTGCCATCTTAATGGTAGCTTGTTTAGGCCAGTAGCAAAGAAGCCTGGAGAGCAAGTGGCGATGAAATTGTGAAAGGTGTTTTCCACAGCTTGTTGAGAACTGAATATTTTTCCTTGCAAGAAGTCGTCCAAAGCCTGGAAGAAGTGGTAGTCAGTTGGTGCAAAGTCTGGTGAATATGGTGGATGACAGAGTTTCCAAGTCCAGCTTCTGTAGTTTGAACAGCATTGTTTGTGCCATATGTGGTTGAGCAGTTGTCTTGCAAGAAGATTTGCCTGTCTCTATTGACCAGTCTCTACTGTGTAATAGCTAGCATCCTCATCATTTCATCCAACTGATTGCAGTAGACATCTGCCATAATGAACTGACCAGGTTTCATGAAGCTGTAGTAGATAATACCAGCCTGGACCACCAGACAACATTAACTTTTTTTGATGAATATTCTGTTTTGGACTGTGTATTGGCACTTCATCTTTATCCAGCCATTGTGCTGAACACTTGCGATTGACAAAAAAGAATCCATTTTTCATCACATGTAACAATATGGTGTAGAAATGGTCTGCCTGTATGTTGTGACAGCAAAGAAAGGCAAGCTTCGAGATGATTTTTCTGCTGATGCTCATTTAATTCATGCAGAACCCATCTATCCAGCTTCTTTATCTTGTTGATTTGTTTCAAATGGTCCAATATTGTTGGAATAGTAACGTCAAACCTTGCCGCTAATTCATGCATAGGTTGAGGTGGAGTCTCTTCCACTATAGCTTTCAGCTGATCACCATCCACTTTCGTCACAGGTTGCTCAGATGGGTCACTGTCAAGATTAAAATCACCAGAACAGAACTTCTTAAACCATCCACGTACTGTGTGTTCATTATCCACATCCTTCCCAAACACTTCGCTGGTATTTAGTGCTGCCTGCGCTGCATTGGGTCCATGACTGAACATGAATTTTTGATTTATCCATGGTTTCACAAAGATTGTTCTAAAAAAATTTGAAGCATAATGACAAGCCAAAACATTTATTTGAAAGACTGAGGATGTACCTTCACAATAAAAATAAAAGAAAACGTGTCAAAATGAAATGTCAGAGAAAACTTACTCAAGGAAATCGGACGTTTCATACTTAATAACCTATAAACAATGGAATAATACCTATTTCATGTGGATTGTTGTATAGCTCAAATAGAAAAATGTTTGTGAAAGTAGTTTGCAAACTAAAAATTTCTAAACAAATATTAGCTATTATTAATAAAGAAAATGTCCTTCCTCTGTGTATTTTTACTTCTATCTTTACTAGCCATTTCTTTAAAAGAGTCTTCACTTTATTCATTGTTTGTAATTTAAAATTTCTCAAATTTAAGCTAGTGATATCTTCTGGTGCCAATTACCTATTATAAGCCACAAAAGTATGTGGATATTGTGCTATCTGTACCCCTAAAGATAGAACCATCTCTTACCATCCATAAACACCATTTTAATATTATTATAGTATCTCCCTGGTTATTAAAATATGATTGCTTCTTAAGAGTTTAAAATACCTAAGGAATGTACTGCTCACTCAAATCCTATCCATGCACTTTTCATCTAAGTAGTTCAATATAAGATGCAATCATGAAATGTCCAAGGAAAAACAACTGTTGGTAATACCAAGTAATTCCAAATTTGTGGGGGGTGAAAACTTAGTTTGCAATTAAAATTTTTTGGTTCTTCACAAAATGGAAAGCTTTGCTATAGTTCTTTCCCACACTTCCTCTCTTCAATATTTGTCAACTGAATTCACTTCTATTCAAATTAAACAAAACAGAAAGTTTTTATTTATTCAAGTATTTTATATTGAACAGCTCCCTGGAGGTTCTCCATTTACTGGCTCGGGTAATACTATCTTTCCTTTAGTTTATTAGATCAACAAAGTTAATTTTAAATAACCTAGGGAACTAGTGATTCTTGGAAGGGCTAACATGCCTTGCACATATGGTCATTGGCCATTTTTTTCTGCATGTGTGCTATCCTGTGAAGGGATTTTTTGCATTCATTTTGATAATTTCTTAGAATACAAAAAATACGGTGCCAACATTTCTTACATGTTTTGAAACATCATCATTCTAACGATGAAATGTTTTCAATTCTGTTCTTTACATAAGTGAACATTTTGTCTAGCTTAGCTAAAGTAATTTGATAAAATGGTACAACTGTTTATTGCCAAGCCCCCCATCCCCCCATTTTCATCTGAAATACAACCCGGGGCACATACCATCTAATTAAATTCATACAAAGTGCAAATTATTGAATAGAAACCAAAATGCATTTCAAAGTAAATACCAATTAACGTGACACCCAATTTCTTTCCCCTTTTCTAATCACTCCAATGTGTATGGTTTACACACAAAACACATTCAATTTATTTTGTAGGATTCAATTAGAATATGCATTGTATTTCAATCCAAGAATCACATCCAATGCTTTTGCAAGCAAGTAGCTTAGGTGTTTTTACTTGATTCTTATACTCACACCCACCCCCTGAAATCAGTGCTATAAAAAGTTTGTCAAGTTTTTTTTTGTCTAATTTGAGAAGGATTCTCATTACGTAATACTTTTATTTCCTTCATTCAATACAGGATTCTGTGATGCTCTTGATAAGAATACTATCTTTTTCTTCCTTGTTTCCGTGACAGTGAACATACAATAGAAAACTATCGAGCCATATATACAGAAATTCTGACAGTAACATTCTAGTCAACCTAGTCTGTGAGAGAAGGCTTCAAATAAAAACTGTGTTCAACAACGCTCAACAATCATTGTCTATAAAGCAGTAACACTTTGAACAGAGAGCAAAAAGCAACTAATCGGGCACAAGGGTGGCCACTTGTGAAAGTAATCTGCCACTTGATTGGTTTTGTCTTGGAGAGACTAATGATCAAAGCTACTTCCAGAGAGAACCTGGCAGTAAGAGATGACTGGCAGAAGAGCCAGGATGATGGCATCTTGGTTACTGTATCCTTGTATCATCATGAATATCAATTATCAATGTAGTTATAAGTACGGTGGTGCTGTGAATAGAGAGTCTGAGCTGTGTTCAGGCTCTGACAGTGCTATCCTATTGTTTAAGCTAACACAGATATAAGGGGTGGGTGTAGGGGAGGTGGATGGTTCCCTTGTCTGTGATGACCATATGAGGAAGGAAATCTTAACCCATTGCCAGGTTCCAAAAATGTGACTGACATGAACTTATTTCTAAAAAATCTCCCACAGAAATTTCTCTTTAATTTTACTCTCCCCACTTCTTTCACTTGGTGTGACACGGTTATTAAAAGAGCATGGTTAAGGCCTGGGAAACAAATAAGTCTAGACAAGGGTTTCAAGGTCTTCTTTAATGCCTTGACAACTGGGAAAACAAAAAGGCAAGCTCCTTGAGGCCAGGGTCCAGTATGCCTGATTCATTTTTGTCTTGCCCTCAGAATTCAGCATACCACGCTCTCTAAGTGATTGCTGAGGACAATGACAGAGTCTGAGGCTGTTCCTCTTCTCTCCAAGGCAGCAGCCAAGAGATAAAACAGGCCAGTGTGCAGCATGAAAAGCTGTCACTCAGATCTCCCACTTGCCTAAGGTAGCAGATGATTGGGTTTTGCTTGCCTGGTTTACCCTCTTCAAATATTTATAGACAGTTCTCTTTGCCTGCAGCCCTAGTTGTCACTTAGCCAAGTTATACATACATAGTTCTTTTAATCTTTTCTTAGAAATCAATCCCACAAAGCTCCTTAATCATTTTAGTTACATTCCTCTCAACTTTTGGCAGTTTGTCTTTCTGGTGATTTATTCTGTTGAAAAGCAGGAAAATAACACGGGTGTGGAATATGGAGGGGTTTAGTCACCTTTCATTTTAAGGTTCAATGTCTTTTATGTGTAAAATAAGATTATTTATCCTCTTTCCTTTTGTATGAACATGTTCTTAAAAATCTGCATTTAAGTTGATGGATCAATTAATATATTGCCAAGAGAAAGGAAGAAAAACTATTATCAGTATTATATTCTCTAAGGATGATATTGTCATACATTGAACCTTCTCAGGTAATCTATAACTAACTGGTCTGACCTGTGGCATCTGAATATGGGAAATGGGAATCCAGAGGAACACAGTATCCACAGAGAGGCTTAAGAGCCCATCCTAAGGTACTGTCTATCTATGGATACTTCTGGCTAACTTTAGTTTTAAAATTAAAAAAATTTGAAAAATGTTAATTTTTACAATTATATTAGTAATACATTAAGAAAATTTCTAATAATTGGACACAGGGAAAATTTATCCATAGTCTACTACCCAAAGTCAACAATTAGCATTTTTAAATTATTTTTTCAACTGACAAATAAAATTGTATGTATTTATTATGTACAACATGATGTTTTGAAGTAGAGACACAGGCATAACCAGTTTTATTGGGCTTCACAGATACCATGTTTTTTTTACAAATTGAAGGTCTGTGGCAACCCTGCATCATGCAATTCTGTTGGCACCATTTATCCAACAGCATATGCTCACTTCGTGTTTCTTTGGCATGTTGGTAATTCTTGCCATACTTCCAACTCTTTCATTATTTTTATATCTGTTACCATGATGTATGATCAGTGACCTCTGATGTAACTACTGTGATTGATTTGGGGCACCATAAACCACACCCTTATAGGATGGCAAACAAGTTGTGTACATTCTTGTTGCTCCACGGACCAGTCTTTTGCCCATCTTTTTCCATCTCCTTGGGCGTCCCTATTTCCTGAGACAAAAATATTGAAATTAGGCCACTTGCTAAGCCTACAGTAGCCTTTAAGTGTTCAAGTGAAAAGAAGATTCTTGTGTCTCTCACTTTAGATCAAAAACTAGAAATTATTAAGTTTGGAGAGGAAGGGATGTTGAAAGCTAAGACAGGTTAACAGTTAGACCTCCTTCTTGTGCCAAATAGTTAGGCAAGTTGTGAATGCAAAGAAAATGTTCTTGAAGGAAATTAAGTGCTACTCCAGCAAACACACAAATGGTAAGAAAGCAAAATGGCTTTATTGCTGATATGGAGAAAGTTTTGTTGATCTGGATAGAAGACTAAACCAGCCACAACATTCCCTTAAGCCAAAGCCTAATCCAGACTAAGGTCCTAACTCTCTTCACTTCTCTGAAGGCTAAGAGAGGTGAGGAAGCTGCAGAAGGAAAGTTGGAAACTAGCAGAGCTTGGGTCATGAGGTTTAAGGAAAGAAGCCGTCTCCGTAACATAAAAGTGCAAGGTGAAGCAGCAAGTGCCAATGGACAAGTTGCAGCAAGTTATCCAAAAGATCTAGCTACGATAATTGATGACAGTGGCTACACTAAACAACAGATTTTCAATATAGATAAAATAGCCTTCTATCGGAAGAAGATGCCATCTAGGACTTTCATAGCCAGAGAGGAGAAGTCAAGGCCTAACTTCAAAGGATACACTGAGTCTCTTGTTAGGGCCGAATGCAACTGGTGACTTTAAGTTGAAACCAGTGCTCATTTACCAGTCTGAAAATCTGGGGGTCCTTAAGAATTATGCTAAATCTACTCAGCCTGTGCTCTATAAGCAGAATAACAAAACCAGGATGACAGCACATCTGTTTACAGCATGAATATTTCAAGCCCACTGTTGAGACCTGCTGCTCAGAAAAAAAGATTCCTTTTAAAAGATTACTGCTCATTGACAATGCACCTGGTCACTCAAGAGCTTTGATGGAGATGTATAAAGAGATGAATGTTGTTTTCATTCCTGCTAATGCAACATCCATTCTTCAGCCCACTGGTTAAGGAGTACTTTCAACTTTCAAGTCTTTCTTACTATTGAAGCGGTACATTTCGTAAGGCTATAGGTGCCATAAATAGTGATTCCTCTGATGTCCCTAGGCAAAGTAAATGGAAAATCTTTTGGAAAGGATTCACCATCCTAGATGCCATTAAGAACATTCATGATTTGTGGAAAGAGGTCAAAAAGTCAACACTAACATAAGTTTAGAAGAAGTTGATTCCACCCCTCATGGATGACTTTGAGGGGTTCAAGACTTGAGTGGAGGAAGTAACTGCAAATGTGGTAGAAATAGCAAGTGACCAAGAATTAGAAGTACAGCCTGAAGATGTGAGTGAATTGCTGCAATCTGATGATAAAATTTAAATGGTGAGGATTGCTTCTTATGGATGAGCAAAGAAAAGTGGCTTCTCGAGGTGGAATCTACTCATGGTGAAGATGCTTCGAACAGTGTTGAAATGACAAGAAACGATGCTGAATATTCCATAAACTTAGTTGATAAAGCAGCAGCAGGAATTGAGAAGATTGACTCCAATTTTGAAAGATGTCCTACTGCGAGTACAATGCTATCAAACAGCATTGCATGCTACAGAAAAATATTTTGTGAAAGAGTCAATTTTTGTGGCAAACTTCACGGTTGCCCTATTTTAAGAAATTGCCACAGCCAACCCAAACTTTAGCAACCACTACCCCTGATCAGTCAGCTGCCATCATTGAGGCCAGACCCTGCACCAGCAAAAACATTATGACTCACTAAAAGGCTCAGAAGATTCTTAGCATTTTTTTGACAATAAAGTATTTAATTAAGGTATTTTTAATTAAAGTACATTTTTTCAGACATAATGCTATTGCATACTTAATGGACTACAGTATAGTGTAAACATAACTTATATATGCACTGGTAAACAAAAATTTATGTGACTCACTTTTTGGGTTGTTCACTTTATTGCAGTGATCTGGAACCGAACCCGCAATATCTCCAAGGTGTGCCCGTACGTTGTGGAATGACTATATCTAGCTATTTAGGTGATTAAATATGAAATGTCCAATTTCACATCAAAAGTGTATTTTATTATATGTCAAACAGTACAGTTAATCAAAGTATGCACCTTAACTATCGACAGAATTTTGTCTTCTTAACGGTAGTTGTTTGAAAGAAGCCTGGAGAGCAAGTGGTGATGAAATTGTGAAAGGCATTTTCCACAGCTTGTTGAGAAGTGAATATTTTTCCTTACAAGAAGTGGTCCAAAGCCTGGAGGAAGTGGTAGTCAGTTAGTGCAAGGTCTGGTGAATACGGTGGAAGACAGTTTCCAAGTCCAGCTTCTGTAGTTTAAACAGTGGTGTTTGTGCCACCTGTGGTCAAGCAGTTGTCTTGCAAGAAGATTGGCGTGTCTCTCCTGACCAACCTTGGCTGCTTAATAGCTAGCATCCTCATCATTTCATCCATCTGATCGCAGTAGACATCCGCTGTAATTTACTAACCAGGTTTCATGAAGCTGTAGCAGATAATATCAGCCTGGACCACCAGACACCATTAACTTTTTTTGATGAATATTCTATTTTGGACTGTGTTTTGGCACTTCATCTTTATCCAACCATTGTGCTGAATGCTTGTGACTGACAAAAACAATCAATTTTTCATCACACATAACAATATGGAGTAGAAATGGTCCTCCTGTATGTTGTGACAGCAAAGAAAGGCAAGTTTCGAGATGATTTCTCTGCTGATGCTCATTTAATTCATGCGGAACTCATCTATCCAGGTTCTTTACCTTGCTGACTTGTTTCAAATGGTCCAATATTGTTGGAATAGTAACATCAAACCTTGCTGCTAATTCATGCATAGGTTGAGGTGGATTCTCTTCCACTATAACTTTCAGCTAATCATTATCCACCTTGGTCTCAGTTGCCCACGTGGCTCATTTTCAAGATAAAGTCACCAGAGTGAAACTTCTCAAACCATCAATGTACTGTGCGTTCATTAGCCACATCCTTCCCAAACATTTCTGTGATGTATAGAGCTGTCTGCACTGCATTAGTTCCATGACAGAACTCATGTTAAAAAATAACATGAATTTTTGACTCATTCATGGTTTCACAAAAATTGCTCTAAAAATATTTGAAAGATAATCACAAGCCAAAATGTGTGTTCGAAAGACTGAGGGTGTACCTTCACAATAAACATAAAACAAGAAGTGTCAAAGTGAAATGTCAGAGATATCAACTGTCAAACTTAGTACTTAAGGAAATCGGACATTTCATATTTAATAATCTAATAATTAACATAAGTATGACCTCACACAGTTATCATTTTTCTGGTAGGAACACTTAACATCCACTCTCTTATCATTTTTCAAGAGTACGATATATTGTTCTTAACTACAGTCACCATCTACCTACAACATATCTCTTGAACTTATTTTTCCTTTTTACCTGAAACTTTGTATCCCTTTACCAGCATCACCCTAAACTCCCCAGCCTTTGCTAAACACCATTCTACTCTCTAGCTCTACGAAGAAGTCAACTTTTTTAGACTCCTCATATGAGTGAGATAATGTAGTATTTGTCCTTCTGTGTCTGGCTTATTTCACTTAACATAAAATCCTCCAGGTTCATCCATATTGTCACAAATGGCAATTTCCTTCTTTTTAATGGCTGAATAGTATTTCATTTTGTGTGTGTGTGTGTGTGTGTGTGTATACATATATACACACACAACTGCTATATACATATACAGCATTTTATTTATTCATCTGTTGATGGACACTTAGGTTGATTCTATATCTTGGATATTGTGAATAATGATGCAGTAAACACAAAAGTGCAGATATCTATTTGATAAACTGATTTTATTTCCTTTGCATATATACCCAGTAGTGGGATTTCTGGTCATTTTAATTTTTTGAGGAACCTCTATCCTGTTTTCCATAATGGCTATACTAACTGCTTAGCATTTTTGAAGAATTTCATTTAAGCCTTTTTTTCTGAAGCACTGTTTTCCCCCTCAATTGAACATGATCATACCATATGCACAGTTTAACATCTTCCCTTTTCACTTAATACCACGACACAAAATTTCATGTATTGCATTGTCTTGAAATCATCATTTTTAATGAGTACTGACTATTCCATCAAGTAAATGGATGTGCCCTAATTTTACAATTCCTTATTCCTATACATTTACATCATTTCTATTTTTTTCTAGTTTAAATGTCACTATGATGAAAATCTTTGCATATAAAGCTTTTCTGTGTTTAAGATTATTCCTAGATTCCTACGCAGTAAAATTAATGGGTCAAAAGACATGCAGAAAATAAATTTTTGAGGTAAAGAATCAACGCAAGTGCTATTTGAAGTGAAATATACCACCTTAAGTACAAAGATTCGTCCATTAGCTCTGATGCTAACAACTGATTGCTCAAATCTTATAAAGTTGTAGAAAACTGTCCAAGATGACAAATTCTAGTAAGTTAAGTGTTGTACCCACTAGTATTCTACTTCTTTATTCACATAAGTATATTGCTTATCCCTTATTAATTGAGCTTAAATTCTTCACCTTACCTAGATCTACCATCAGAAGGCGAGTGAGAGCTGTGTAGAAGGTTGTTCGACACCTGAAGTCACTGAGACTGTAACTGTCACTGATGCCAAGAAAAGGGAAGTGTTCACTCTAATGAAAGCAAAAGAGCAACCAAAGTTACTAATGCTTTACCTAAACTATCTGGAAAATTCTAGTCATTAACTAAGGAAATAAGACTTACCGTGTGGTTTTTTAGCATGAATTTCACAGCATCTATCTTCACAAGTTTTTTTAAAAGGATATAGGTAATAAAAGTTAAGGAATCTGGGGAAATATATTTATCTTATCAATATGTAATAAAAATAACACTGAACTACAGTGGCATCAATTTCTACTTATAAAGAATAAATATTTCTAAAGAGTATTCCTATAGAAATGTCTTTCATTCTGTTAAGAATGATAATCCATTATTAACCAGTGCAATTACTTTTTCTACCTTATACATATTCTAGTTATGGAAAGGAAGAATGAATTTTATAATTAAGACAAGAACTCCTTTACTATTAAAGTCTTGATAGTGGAAAATTAAAACTGACCCTTTTTACATTTTGGGTGTAACTTGAGAATTTCTTCTTACTGTTATTTCATAATGAAATAATTATAAAAGACCCCTAATAGGCTACAAAGAGAAAATTATTCAATTTTAAGAAACAATGAACTCAGTTAGCAGAAATCCAAGATTAGAATATAATTAGAGGAGGACATAGCAGATTGTATATCATCTAAGTGTTGAAGGACAGCTTTAAGGAACTAATATTTCTCAAGTGCCTACTATGTATAAGGCATTTTTCATGTTAATTCACCTAATCTTCACAATTACATTGTTAAATATTATTTATTATTTCTATTCCATAAATAAGGAAACAGAAGCTAAGAGAAATTAAGTTCCTTGCCCAAGATTACACAGCTATGAATTGATGGTGCTGAGGTCTGAACTGAGGTTGGACTCCAAAGATCATGTTTTTTCTACTGTACCACATTATCACCTGAACAGTTCAACTCAGAATGAGAATGAAGTTGAGAAATCATAAACATGAACACAAAGCCTAAATAATTTCTGGTATGATGTGGGTTCTAAGCACATCTACTCAATATGCAAACACCCTGTTCTCTTACTTTGCCATAGTCATGTTTTCTACTATAGCTAGAGCATCTCTCACATCCATTCCCTCATACTTATTCATGTCTTTCTTGAAGGCTATAATAATCTTATATGACTTCATTCATATTACAATGAAAACACTGGCTCCTCTCTTTCACATCATCTCCAAATATAGAACTCAGTATATTGCCTCTGTATAGCAGCACTGAAAAGCCTGATCAAATTTTAGTCGCTCAAGTGTGCGTGTCAGAGTGGAAATATAACTGCAACATGAGTCAGGAAACCTGGGCTTGATTATACCATTCAATCAGCTGGATGAGTCTAAGCAATATACTTAGCCCATCTCAGCCTTAGTTTCTCTCTCCAACAAATAAGGATGAGATTTATGCCCAAACTACCTTCCAGGATTGTTGTAAGGATCAGATGATGGAAATGTCTTTGCCAATTATAAATAAGGAAGGAGGGAGGAAGATGCAGAGAATTTATCGAATGTGTACTATTTGCAGGGCTAATTATCACAATTCCATGAGATAGGTAGTATCACTTCTATTTTTCAGATGAGGAAACAAACTAAAAAAAAAAAAAAAAAAAAACTTTCCAAAAGACAAACGATTACTATGATTTAGATTCAAGTTCCTCTGACTCCGAAGCAACCACTCCAGTTGCATATTAAGCATGCATATGTGGCTCACCTCCATATTAGACTATAAACTTTCTAAGTGCAAGGACTGCATCCATGCATTTTTCTCAGTGCACTGCTTAGTGGGTGCTCCATACGCTGTGCTTTTCTGGAGGCTGAAGGACAATAAGATCAGGGATGATAGGTATCAAGTTTTTCCCTGACTCCAAAGATGAAGATTTGATGATTTTTCTCAGTCACTGAGCAGAAGACCTGCCACTCAAACTTCACTCAGTTAAACAGTGGTGGGGATCAATAAACTTGGAAATATCTTAAGCAATTACCAAATACAATTCTCTTAAAATTGCAAAGTTAAAAGTGACAGGGTCTATGGGTAATAAGAATGCTGCCCTTAATAGGACTCTTCCTGTCAGTGCTGTTAATAAACAGCAAGTCATGTTTTGACAACAGAATATTTATGGAAGCAATAAACAGAACATTCACAGGAAGAATCTCATCTGCCAAAGACACATTTTCTGCAGAACTGCATCTGTGCACTTTGTACCAAGGCCAGGTTCACTGGCTTTTAATTACATTCTAAAGAAAAAAATGATTAAAAATGAATTTTTACATTTTTCAATAAAGAAAAAAATGAGAGTTCATTTGAATATTTATATTCTCTTATAGGAATTCTATTCATTGTCTCTTTAAGCAGGCTGTAATGTTTTTTAAAAAAGGCAAATGGACATATCATCTTTATGATCTTTATACTTTCATCTTATTCTTCTCTGAGAGACTCGGGTTCTTCTAAGTTATGCCATTTTAGTTGGGTGGGAGCACTAAATAAATTATGGTAGTACTAGGTTAGATTTCAGTGGCCTATTCCAAACAGTTAGTTCATAGCAGTACATATGGTATGGTGGTAACAGAAATAGCAACAGTACTAGGAGTCTTGAGTAGTAAGAAAGAGAATTTAGGAAATGTCACACACAGAACAGGTAAATTGAAGAGCCAGTATTCAAATCCAGGTCTGTCTAACTCTTTTTACTTGGTTACATGACATTCATTTGATTCTGAAGAAGCTGGTGTTCCTCCAGAGACCACTAGCTTCTTAAAATCAACTGAAACTGGAACCAGGTCCTAGAAAGGACAGGGAAACCTTTTCTTTTAGGAGGACAGATTCATTAATGAGCCATCATCACATTCAGGACTCTACAATCTGGCTGATTGTAACCCATTAAACAAAATTCCCAGAAAATTTCTCTCTCTATCCATGTGGTTATAAAAAATACTGAGGAAGATGAAAACTTATTGATAACTAGTGTGTGATAAATGAAGAAAGGCAAGAAAAGGACGAAAGAACGGTATATCTTACAGATGGCTAAAAATCTGTATCCTTTGAAGAGAGCGATAACTAAATTGAGAATGAACTCATTTAGTAGGTTACATGAGTACTAGACACTTCAGTAGCTAATCGACACAGTAGTGCCAAGTATGACTTCAAGTCACAGTATCAGGCCTTTACTGAGTATTTACTGTATTTTATCAAATCCAAAATGCCACTGGTTGTTTTTTAAAAAACCATTATTTTATGTACTACTAAGAAAGAAAAAAGTGTGTTAAAATACCATCAATTGTAAGACATACCCTATTTATGGAAGCATTAAAATGTGAAAAAATATGTTTTAGAATTGGAGTAGTATACTAAATAGATATTTGATATTCACTAAGTACAAGAGAATGGGTAATGATACTGATCTAGGAAAATATTTAAGAGCCATACATGTTCACAGATAGTTTTGGCAGACAGAATTAGATCCTGATAACAGAAAAAAGTTCACAGATAAGAATATTACATGTCAGAGATTACAGTAGGTAGATTATAGGTACAAAATATATTTACTGAAATGTAAATTTAGTTATATCAAAAGTAGGATTATGCTCACGAACCCTACTAGATTTAAAAAATCCAAATAGGTATAACCAAGATGAAGCATCCTAAGGGATACTAAGAATTATTTATAAGGAATAGGAATTAAGGCTTAGTCACTCAACAGAAGGGGTAACAATATGTTCTAAATGCCCGCTGTATGAAGTTTTGAAACTACAGAGGAAAGAAAAAAAATCTTGATCTCTAATAATTTATAATCTAATAGAAGACAGGACTAGCAAATACTAAACTATGATACACTCATACTCAGATATATAGATAAAAACAAGGTGAGAAAATTAAGAAAAATAAATGATGATGGGAAAGAAAATGAAAGGAATTTTAATATTTCGTGAGCACTACAGGACTATTTCAGGATGGCTTTACTAAGTCTTTAGCAGGAACTAAAAAACTGGAGAGACCTAGTTGAGTTTACAATATGTCAAACAAGGGAGAATGGTGTATGTGGTGATTCAGTGAAAGATAATGAAGGGTGTCAAGGGGAAGGTAATAAATTTCCTTGGCCCAAGTACAAAGTACAAATTGTGGTTGAGTGGTGAATCAGGAAATTAGTTATGGGAACTCAATAAGTCAAGTACTGTGAAAGGACTCAAATTCAAATCAATAATTTTACTTGACCTAAGAAGCAAGTGGAAGTGATTCTGGGCTTTTGGGAAGAGAAATGATCAGATCAAAACAATACTCGAGGAAGGTAATCTTGTGAAGCAAGTAGCTAAAAAACCTGGTGAAGGTCTTGAATAAGAGATCTAGAGAAGTGGAGTAGAGAGGATTCTCACACCTGATTCTAGTATAGAAACAAACAACAAACAGAGGAGATAAATTATGGGATAACTTTCCCATGGCTGATAGAGACAGAAAACAAATAAATAAACATTTCTTTTGATGAGAAATGTTAATAGAAGTATGCCTGAGGGATGTACGCTGAAACTAGTTTTATTTAACATTCTCACAAACCATCTGGAGATGCTGGTATTCAGTGACATAAAGCGATGCATTTTAATACTGTTTCACAAAAGCAGAATGACTGCTGTTTATTAATAAATAGTTCCTGTAACAGACATATCCAATTTTACTTCCATTCTTCACCCTTATTTCATTTTACACCTTTACTTTATCTCTCATACTCTACTTTTTCCTGACCCCCACCACATTCAGGATTCACATCTCAGTGGTGGGAAGGTCAGAGACAGGGTGAGGATGTCTGGTTTGCATATTACTTGGTAAGTTTAAAAGTTGTATACTTAATGGTTTGTATATAAGCTTAGGTCTAAATGATTTTGAATAAGAAGGACTCCTTCAAAACTGCCATATCATCATGTTATGTACCCACATTATTTTTAATGTATAGAAAATTAGTATGTAACTTAAACTATGTCAATAAAACAACTGACTCTGCACCTTAGGACAAGTAAATGAAGTCTGGATTCAGGGTCAATTCTGTCAGAATTTAAAATATGTGAGGGCAAGGTTTGTCATTTTGCCCTGTACTTAGCAAATGCTTAATAAATACTTGCTGAATTGGAAGAAGCCAATAAGATAAAGTAAATCATTAAGATGAGGATGGAATTAAATTTAAAAATCATTATTTTACTCTGATTGAATGTTATACCTAGATAAGGATGCAGTTCTAGTTACTTCACTTAAGCAAGAAAAACAAAGACAAATGAAGCTGGGAAAGGTATAGTGTTGAAAATGAAATCATGATCATCTCATAAGTAGCTTTGATAGAAAATAGACTCTTTGACTTACAAAAACAAAAATGACTAAAATAAACGAATAGATTTATGATGTATGTAGATTGGAATTATATTTACCAAATTATGGTGTACAGGAACTAAGGGGATAGTCCCAAAGTCTTCGAGAGTTAGTCTGAAGCCAAATGTAGGAATTTTTTTTTTTATATCACAGAAAACCAGAGCCAGCTTCATGGGTATGTGAGCTGCACACTTGCATAAGGCCTGTGCTTAGAAGGGCTCATGCTTGGTTTAATGCTCTGCTGTTAAGGTCTTGAAATTCTTAATAATTTTTGAACACGGGACTCCACATTCTTCATTTGGTACTGGGCCCCATGGATTATGTAAGTGGTCTTGCAATAACATAGGGAAGATATTAGTCCTGAGAATTTTGAAGTTAACAGTATCAATAAGATGAAAAAAGAGTTTGGATAAATTAATAAATTGATGAACTCTAGAATTCTATTATAGGGTCTGTTTTTAAAAAGCCAAAGATACTCTGGGTTTTCTCAAACTTTTGAGGATTATGGAATAAAGGGCAACTACCAACAGAGGGCCTGATAGAGAATGAAATTTCCTTTGTTATTATATATCTGAAACCCAAAGTGACACGTTACTGTTGTAAATTTGAGTAAACAATGAATTACAGTAATACTGATCAATTCTTTTTCAAAGGAATTAAAACCTGTAATAATGATTAATGAGCAAACAGAATTTTGGATGAAATATAACATTTTTTCTCCCTCTTTCTCAGCATTTCAGGTAAGTATACTTGATTGCTCAGCATGGCCCTTATTCTCTATCTAGTTTCCCTAGTAGCTTCCTTGTTCCAATCACTTGAACAATCTCACCCCTTGCCCATATACACAGCAACTAGAATTTATGACCAGAAAATATTTCAAAGAGAGAGAAAGATCCCCAAGTATTGAACCTGACTGTAGAGGACTAGCCCTTGGACAGAGCCATTTCAGCTCTGTGCATGTTACAAAAAGCTATTTAGAATCAGGAATTCTTGGAAATTTAGAGTATGTTTAAAAGTTACTAAAATATATTTGCTAAATGTATTATATATGCCTATGTAATGAATCCAATTGGAAAACATAAACTTTCTGTCAAAAGCTCACTGGATATTAAAATTACAGTATTCTTAGTAATTTGAAAAGCTTCAGATTTGGCAAACAGTAATCTTGGGATAAACTCCACAGGCTATCCATTTATAATCTGGGGACTTATGTAATGGCAGCCTCCCCATATTATTATTTAGGGAAGTAGACTATCTCTAAAAATGTCAAGTCTGCCTTTTCCTAGTGAGTCCTATGAAGAAGCGTCTATGTGAGAAATACTGGACTTTTCTGCTCCGGACATATAATTCAGCTCTATTTTCTAATTACCTAAGGGCAGAAGTTCTTGAAATAGGAAGTACGGTCCTGGAGCTACCAACATCACCTGCGGCTTGTTAAAAATGCAAATTCTCAGAACATCTCCTGAAACAGAAACTCTGGGGAGTGGGGCCTAACAATATGTGTTTTAATATGCACTCACATTCTGATGCTCCCTAAAGTTTGAGACCACCACCTTAAGGCAACTTAAGGCTTTTTAAAACACTTTCTAAAAATGAGGGTTCTTTTGTGATTTCAATTTCTAAACCAGTGGTCAGACAAAAGATCACCAAAGTTCAGAGACTGGCTTTGAGCACTAAAAACACGAAGGTTCACCTAAAGCAGATAAAATAGAAAAAAAACCCAAAAAGCATCCAAAGACATGCACTATAAATAAGAAACACTTAAAAACTTCATAGTAAGGTAACATGCTTTTCATTTACTTGTTATTAATATTTTAAATAAAGATATTTTGAATATTAATACATAAACATTTCCATTAATAGGGGCCTATAGATGATTTTATCTCACATAACTGTTTCTATTGCTGAACAATGCCATCTTATATTTAACACAGAAATAATGTATAGCTTTAAAACCAAGATTAAAAAACACATTATAATAAAGAAATCGATTGAAAACAACAAAACATGCATTAGGTAACCAGTAACTGCATCGAAATAGATATACCACTCACACATTCCATTATGTAAATGAATTCAAAAATATTTCATGACTGATCAGCTAGAAGGGACATAATGATTTATAATTCAAATAACTGAGCACTGGAATCAAATTGAGCTAATATATATTTCTAAATATGCAAACCTGAAATAATTGTTAAAAAATATAAATCAATGTACCCATGTTAAAATCATTTGTATCCCTTGATTTAAAATATTTAGCTTTTAAACTTTTATCTAATAAGTTTTCTGAAAATATGATTTTTTATTAACTTTAAGAAGTGCTCAAAAGCAATAAACAGCTTGTAAAATAAAAGGTTATAATATTTGGATTAAAGAATGTATAATAGGTTTAATGTTATAGAAAAAGGAATTTAAATAGCAGACACAAATAAATTAGGCATTATGCAAATTATACTAAAAAGAATACAAATCAAATTAATTTTATATTAAATATCAATTTCAACCTAAAAAATAGGGTAAATCTAAACAATAGATAAGTGCTATAAAATAACCGAGGCTTCTTTGCAGATAATGTGCTCTCAAAGTAATTCACTGTGAAAAGGCCAGAGTTTGCAATACTAGGAAGTACTTATAAACCACTTCATATGTTAGAAATAAAGAGTATTTCAGCATTATTATTAGGAAAAAATACGGGTTGAGTTTTTTTTTAATAAGAAAAAATACATATCTTAAAAAGCCAAAATGACCACTGGAATTGGGTTGTACATCACTTTCCAGTAAAAAGGAAAAACAGCCTGGACAGGTGTAATTTATCATTTTTCTGATTTAATATCAAAGAAATATATTAAAATAATAAAAAGAATCCTGAAATCCTCAAAATTTGTAGTGATAAATAGCCCTCCCTGTCTTTATTGCATTATACCTACTAACAGAAATATTGCATGGTGGATTTTGCCAGACAAGGACGATTATTTTCCAATAAAAAGTTGCATATTAAATTCCAGCACAAAAGTGGGTGTCTAATACTTTGGAAATCTTTTATGGTTTACCAAGGAACACAATTTTAAACTTAACTAATACAAACACATTCCTAGAATGAACCTACATTAAAGGTTTCCATTCAATGCTACCCAATTTCAGAATTTGTCCTAATATTAAAATATCAGCTAATCTTAGGGTTTAACTAAACCAACACTTACCTTTCACAATATCTATATATTTGATAGTTAACATATAAATGACAATCTACATGGTTCTCTCTCATTGGTAGAAATATGACAACAGTATCAACTATAACCTACTAAGAAAGGATAATTCCTAGTTTTAGATTTTAAAATATCTGCTAAAGAGATAATTCTAAACATTTAATGTGTATTTGGAAATCCTATTTTAGAGTAGATTAGATGTTGATTGGTGGGGCCAATAATCAAAGTAGTAGTCAAAAAGCTTATTGTTTTCTTCCTATTATTCCTTTGTGCCTCCCAACTAATGAAAATGATGTTCTTTTCAACTGAAAAATATTAGAAATACATTTACTCCTAGGAATTCAGTTTTTATATGGTAATATTTTTTAGAACATTTTGACCTCCTTAAAATTACATGCTTTTTTTTAGAATAGAATTTCTGACAACTATGAAAAACCATGAACTAAAACACATGTGATTGCATGCTTTCTTTTTTCCTGACAAAAAAGACCCAGAAGGGATGGTTGCATACTTTCTTATGTAACTATTTATTAAACTGAGTGACTATAAGTATGACTTTAGTTAGGAAGCTATATATCCATACACATTCACTTGTGACTCTGACTAAATGCTTCACAGTATGCAGCTAATAAAAACCTTTCAAAACCATGCATTTACAAATAAGGCTAAATGAAAAGCCTTATTTTAAAAAGGAACTTATAAAAATGATAAACAAGGAAAATATCTGGCCAATAGAATGTACTTGTTAGGTAGGTGGCTTATATATATAATATCAGATATACAGTGAAAAGGATATCCAACAGAAAGGTCATTTAGGAACTGAAGAGTCCTTGAAATTACAGGCTCACATCTTCCCCAGTATTTAAGGTTTGTAACACTAAATATGGAAAAAAAAGTCTTAATTGTAAGTAAGATATTTGCTTGTACAGGAAGAACCAGAGCAATACACATAAACTTAGGTAAGTTTGATGACCTAAATCACAAATATCTAACAAAGTGGAGAGCAGTTCAAAAACATTTTCTATTCTATTCTTTTTATAGCACATTCAAAATTATATACAACCAATCTACAACAAACATTGCTCCAAATGGTCTATAATTCTATACATTTAGTTTTGTGAGTTAAACAGTTGCCTAAGAATTTCAAAGAAGAAACATTAAGTTTGTATCCAAAACAAACATTTTAGGGAGTGAAAGTAGGAGTCACAAAGGGAGTCAAATAAAGGCTCACAGTTGACTGCCAAAAAATGAACCTCAAATTGTGGCTCCGAAACTCACTTCTTATGATCATGATTGTTTATCTAGCTTTGTTCTCTGCAAGCAAGAGAGTGCTATCTATCTGTTACACAGATAAAGTGGGGTGCCAAATGGAGGCATACAAGTTTAGCCTAAGTGGACAAAGTTATGTCTATGACTAGAAACTGGTTAATTCTGCTAATATTATAAGTACAATTTAAGGACAGTTTCCATGAATGTATCACTGATAGCTATAGATTCCTGTTGGAACTAATGAATGCCCCGTCTTAAGGCAATCAGACCTCTCTCAGTGATTCCAATTTGCAAAAATCTCTTCAGTTGGTCTTTGAAACTGGGTGTTTTCTTTTTAATTAAAAAAAAAATGCTGTCCGACTGACCTGAAGAGTCAAGGTCTGTTAATCCTTTTATACCATGTTCTGATGCTGCCCACTGCAGTTGAATGGAAACTTGACAAATTACATTGTCTGTTGGACGGTGAGTTTTCAATACGTGAAATTAAGTTTCAATTAAGAACAATGATAACATTCTAAGAATTAAAGCATAATTTAAAAATATTTTTATTAAAAATTAATATCTACAAAAAGATTAAATATAGTAAAAAGATCTATTAGATTTAAAATAACAAAAGAAAAATTAAAGACCAAAACAGGAACTTACATTTTTGTCATGAATGTTTCTAGAACGTGGTTGTCATCAGTTATTCCTAAGACTTCTGACATACGGGCATATACCTGCATGAAAACATTTCATTGTTAAAAGCTTTATCATTAACATATATTTTCAAAAGACTATTCGAATTCAACAAATGTAAAATTTAATGCACTGTTGTAATCACTAAAATAGGGAGTGGGTGGTGAGAGTAAAGGAAGGATTTTTAAAAAAACTTTATAATTTTAAAATTTGCTAATGTTTTACTCCAGAAAGTCTCTCTCCTGTTTTGAAATATAAATACACACTTACATATCCACACACCCATTTTACTCATACCATACCACGTAATTTTTTTTTCTCCAAGTGGTAAACCATCCCTTTCTTGAAGATGGGAGTGAGTATGCAAAGGGTTAGAAAGTAGAGTACCTCAACAAAAGGCTCCAACATTTAAAAAATTTCCATCTATTTCAGATTTCAGCAAAATATCAACTACTTCAGGCCTACTTAAGGCAGTTATTAAAATGAGGATTTAGAAAATCAAAGGAAGTTAAGGAATTTATAGAAATTCTCCTAACATATCTCCTAACTCTTAAGCCTCCCCAAATATAGAGGTAGGTCTTACTTTTCATGCTGAAAATGAAATCCCAAGCTCCAGGATTCTCTGTTGAAAACATCAGGGCCTGGGAATCCACTAAGTTTCCAATTAGTGAGTGTTGGTTGCAGAGTTTGGGGTGCAACATTTCAGTCTCAATCCAAGCCACATTGAGCTTATAAACACATATCCCAATGCCACTGGCAGCCAATGGAATATTACCTACTAGCCTGGCAAAGCTGAGAGGTGGGTTGACACCTCCATACTCCCTGATGCTCTGGTGTGATTCCAGGTTATCCCTGCCAGACACCAGCTGTATGGGATTTCTCTTCTGTGATCTGATCCCCTGTGATTGTGTCCTCTCACTTTCTCCTGATCTGCCTAATTTCCTATGTAGGGAAACTTAGCTTGTACTCCCTTTGCCTTTTGTTTTTTATATCTAAACCCCAGCTTGATATACTGCCACAGGTCATAAGGTAAGATTAAAACCATAGGGGTACCACAAATCATCCAGTTATAGGGCCATACAGGGGAGGAAAGCTGTTCACTGCAGAAATCTCATATTTGGATTTTAAACACCATCCAAACCAGAAGCTTGTGTTCCAGGCTTTTAAACTGAGTCTCCTATGTCTGGAAGGCTCCTCCTCAGGCTGACAGAGTGAATCAAAGGGAGAGAGAGAGAGGGAGATAAAGAGGCTTTGGATGTAGAGGGTGAGAGAAAGAAAGTGGGGGGCAGAATGGTAGAGAGAAGAAGCTGGTGGGGGGAGAAAGGAATATTGAAATTCAAATTCCTGCTGATTCTTTTGCTAACTCCTGAGCCCTACAGAAAAGCATTTGAATGGCTATATATCTGTGACTTTGCCCCTCAGAGTAGGCCTTCAACTCTTATAAGATTAAAGTTATCAAGTTATCACTGTGGCTTATAAGATGCTTGGGGGAAGAGGGAGCTAAGTAGAGAGAGCTTAGAGTAGTGACTTATCATCAGTCCTTAATAATCAGAAACTTTTAAGCATATAGAAGGCTCAAATGAAGAATGGTATGTAGAATGGGAACTTTCTCTTAGCTCACTATGATCCCAAACCTCTCTCACGTATAAAAGTCTTTGAATTGGGAGGAATTTGGACTTTGAGATGATAGTCTACCATTTTCCTCCTTTGCTGGCAAAGTAATAAATTTCTCTTTCCTTTTCCTCAACCACTGTCCTCGTTCTTTTGATGTGGCCCCTTGGACAAGCGCTAAGCTTTTGGTAACAGATTTTAGTGTCCCTGGGTGGGGCAATGGGCACCCTGGTGAAATGGCACCCCAAGGTAGGGGAGTAGCCCTGGGCCAACCTGTGGGTCTTCGCTTGGAGGAGTGACTTCTTTTTGGGGTGAGAGAGTACGGGACGGTCTCAGCAGCTGCCAGAGCCTGTTTTAGCCCTGGAGAACTCCCAGCTCTGTCTCCCTGAAGTAGATGTAACTTCCTGCAACCTCAACTGAGCTGAAGGGGAGGAAACGGATTTGGAAAGTGTCCAGATGCCATGGCTATTTGTTTGTTTGGATGGAGGGACAGCTCCTTAGTGAAGATTTCTTCAGGCTATTGCCTCTTCCGTAAATCTGTCTTGCTGCTGAGTTTGTCATCCTAAACCTTGTTTGGTGCTGTATATGATTTCTGAATCTACAAAAGTTGGTCTCTCAGATCACCTACACAGTACAACTAATAGCTCCACACTCAAAGGTCCCATGTTTCTTTTCTAACCCAGCCCTGTACTGGACATCGTGTACAAGGCAACAGTCCATTTCACCTTGTCAGTCCTCACTGTTATTGTTGTTGCTTATGACTTCTTTTTGCCTGGTAATGTGCTGCTATAAATATACTGACAAAGCTTTACAATGACACACAAAAGTATAAAATCTTCCATCTGAAATGTTGTTCCAATTCAGCAGGAAGTAGCTTGAGGATTACATTGCCTCTACTCCCATAGCTATGGAATCCTATTAATTGAGAGTGGGGAATATGTAACAGAGGGAATGGCCTGAAAAAAAAATGGCAAAAGATGTTTTCTGTCTCTTTAAAATTTCCCCCACTGTCTTTGGGAACCGAGACCTGCATCCCTGCCTTTGGCAGGTAGTTGGGAAGGGCAGGGGAATGTCTTTTGTTCTTTGTGCTGCAGGAGATAGCTTAGCTAAACTGTCCAGGCCTGGTGCCAGAGGTCTCAGTGGGCTTCCCAGGTGGGTGAAGGTCACAGCTTTTTCTTTGGTAGAGATGGGATGATTAGAATCATTAACGACAATAGCCTAGAACTGTGGGCCCTCGCTTTAAAAGCACTGTATTTCTGCTTATGTTGATAGTCTGTCATTTTCCTCCTTTGCCAGCAAAATAATAAATTTCTCTTTTCTTCTCCTCAAAAAAAAAGAAAAAAAAAACAGAAAAAAGAAAAAAAAAAAAACAATTGGGTCTCTTGGAAAATCTGATATTGATATGATTAATGGCACACAACGCCCTTCACAATTTGGCCCCAACCTACCTTATCTTCCACCATTTCCCTCAATCTCAAGCCATAATAAAATACTGATGGATCACTAAGGCTTCTCATGCAATTTCAGATTTCTATGTGTTCACATGCTGTTCATTTTACTTGAATCAGCCGCCTTCTTCCTCTTCCTCTGATTCTCATTCAAAAGTGACCTCCTCTGAAGCTTTCCTTGCCTTCCCAGGCACAGTGAATTGCACTCTCCTTTACATTCCCACAATGTCTGGTCCATTCCTCTCTATTATGGTGCTTTTTACATTGTAATTGTTTGGGTGTCTATCTCCCCTACCACACTGAGAGCTTCCTGAGGAAGGATACTGTGTCTTATACTTTGTGTAGGCAACATTTGTCAAGTGAATACTACATGTGTGTTTAATGTATAATGGCAAAAGTCATGGTCTGGATCCACTAGGACTATAATATAATGTGAATATTATGCAAACAATAAAAAATGAAGACCTTTTTTCCTTTTAAGCATATATTGGATTCCATGGACAAAAGACATAGAATCATAAATTACAACAGAAAAAGAAAAGCAGTTATAGAGAGAAGCTTGTATTGTTATTTTTAACTTATATCTAGTAATTGATTATAGCAATTGTCTTGAAACTTTATTTTAGTAGCACTCTTAATCTTTCAAATAGGCCTGGTTTATAAAATCAGGCAACAGTAAGGACCTGATACCCAGTTGTCTGCCCTGCTCTGCCCACTTTGCTGTGTTCCAGGGCCACAGAGTATGCCCTCAACTCTGACTGGAATTTTAAAGGCACTTTCACTTACAAAGATGAAATCATAAATAGATATGTTTAAACTAGCTCTACTATATCTCAAAGCACAAATGGTATGCAAGATTATTTTTATAAATATGATTAATCATAAATTCCATGTTTTGACACACTGGTTTTAGAAAGGACATGACCAGGTATTACTTCAACTCACCCATTTTATTTTTGTTGTATTTATTTCTTTCTTTTTCTGATCTCTTCTGGTTAATTTTCTTGTTTTGGACAACATGATGACTACTTTGTACTTTTTGTAAAATCAAATTTTACATTTTCAAGTTTACAAGTGCTACTTTTTATGGCAAAACTCAGAATTAATCTAATTTTTATTTTAATCATGTTACATTGAATAAAAATATAATAACTAAAATGTGATTATTAACATTTACATTTTAACATTAAAAATGTATCTTTTAAATTGATGGTTCTACAACGAAAAGTTTTCCTATTGTGTTCCTAGTGTTCAAGAGAGGAGGAAGCTAGGAAGGCAGGTCTGTTGTGCTCTGCTGTCAAAACAGTTTCTCAAAGCATCAGATTTGATCCAATAATATACTAGAAAAAACAGTCAACATTGACACATGGCAGTGCTTTAATCCACAATTATCCTTGTAACTTGCACCATTCCTTTTATCATCCATTAGCTTTGATTCCCATTATCCCATCTAGAACTGTGTCAACGTTTTTGTCCTTGGGGATTTCTCTCCACTACTAGGATCTGACAGTCAAGCTTGAGTACTAAACAGGATCATTACCTCTTAAATCCACTTATCTGATCTACTGAATAGTAAATTGAAAAGCTCATTAAGAGCAACAATCTGATTTGTTTTCACGTGTGACAGGGTCATTTAAAATCAATGTATGATTACAGCATTTCTTTTAAAAGATTGTCTCACATTTTCCAGGGCACCTTATCATTCAGAGAATACTGTATCATTCAGAGAACATGTAGATAATGTAAAAATGCCTCCAAACATTTGGAATTTAATTATCCCATAGACATAGATAATTTGGAGGTGGGAAGTAATTTGTTCAGTGAGGAAATATCTATACAATTATTTATTATAAAGCACAAATCAATGAACGTTTTCTACAGAAAATTATTATAACACAGTATTTAGAGTTTTCAATACTTTTTACAACTTGTATCACTTCACCAAAAATAATTCTTATGACAGCAAGAAGAAACCGCATTACAATACCCATTTTAAGGAAGTATACAGAAGTTGGCATAGGAATGCAAGAACAGAAAAAAAGTCACTTTTAGTTCATAGATTCCTAATCTCTTATTCAGAATCTATTAAGATAACTTGATTATAATGAAATACTAGCAAAAATTGAAAAACAAGAGATTAAGTCTATTTGCATTATCATCCTTCAGAGGATGGGCAATACAACATTGAGTAAGTGGTTATGCCTTTGGTTATGTTTTACATAGTCCGAGATGCACACGTTGTCATCAAGTTTTTGCCTACCTCAGCCCTCCTTTCCTTCTTTCTTTCTTCTTTAATACGCCTGCATTTCTCTATTAGACTACAAGCTCCTTGAGGGTAGAGATGATGCTCTGTCTTCTATCTCTCATGCCCATTACTTAATAAATGTTTGTTAAGTGAATAAAAAGATTATAATATTAAAGTGTGTATTTTGGCCAATTCCATTTCACACATAATTTTTTAACAAAAGGAAAACAACCCACAAAAGGCATTTTATTTTTTGGTTACACAGAATTTTTTTTTTCTGCAAAAATCATATAGCCAAAAGCCTACTCATCAGGGATGAACACTGGCAAAACTGTGTTATTTAAAAAGTTGTGGTTTCAATGTTTAAGTAATATTTCTGGAAGAAGCTCTCCCTATGGATTCAGTAAGAAGAGTTCTCTTCCTTTGAATCTTCAGAGTATCCATTGTTGCCAGCTTGTTATTGATACTTCTTGTATCATATAATAAAATGATCTTTCTGTAGTGTTAATTTTCCACATGAATGTATGTTTCCTCCACTATTTTAAGCAGGCACTCCTTGAGGGCAGGGGAAATGTCTATTTCTCTCTCCTTCTTTAGAACACGTCTTGATAAACTTAGCAAAAGTTTTCACATGAAAAATAACAGAAAGATAAGGAGGTGCTTACCTTGAAGATTTTCACATGGCACAGAGATGGTTAAAACAAACAAACAAAACCTTAAAATCTGTATTAATAATTCTGAAATCTTTATGTATATGTTCAATTAACATTCTAGTAACAGTCAGAAATTGCATTTGATAAAGGCATAAAGCAACTGCTTCAAAATTTCAAGATACAAAACCAAATAAAAAAAAATAAAATGGTGATAATAGTAATAGCCTCAAGGAGTTATTTTGAAGATTAAATAGAAGGAAACTCAAAAAAAAAAAACCAACTAAATTCTTTCTACTTCTAAATGGTGATTGTCTTAGAAGCTAGAAAAATTACCCATTTTAACTAGTCATCTATTTTTCTAGTTCCCAAAATATAGCAAATCATTAGAAATATAAGAAATTATCATTACGATAGACTTGAGAAGGCATACTCCTAAAAAACTTTTAATCTGTTTGTTTTCTTATCCCTACTTATTTTACTGCAAAGGTTCTTATAAATTTCAGAAAAGAGCATTTGGATATGTATATAATGCTTCAATGATCTAATACATTCTCTAATTTCTCAACTAATCAAATGACAAATAATTGCCTATGAACTTGCAGGTAGCTTAAATGATTGTATACATGGTTTTTAAAAGGCAACCAGATAAGAAAAATTGATGAGGGAATAAATATACAAATAGCAATAAGATTTTGAATTATAAATTTAATTTAATAAAAAAATAAAAGCATGTGCTGTGATAATTTTTAAAATTGCTTTCTTTTTCCAATCCTAATCCTTGGTCTTGGGTATCTGCAGTGTTGTTGCAAACATTTTAGTTATAACTTTGAAGAAACTAATTATGTCAATTCTTAAATTTGAAGTAGATTACAGAACTGGGAAACCCAGAATATTAGTTCCTAAAGGTTGTATGGATATATAATGACAGTCACAGAAATTCAATAACAGCCCTCTATGAAATGTACTCAGAAGCACCACATGAAACAAATTAAAAAGAACTATGAATCTCTCATTCTGTGCAAATAAGAAAGTAAAAGAAAACACTGGTTCTATAAGTTTTCATAAGAGCTATTATAATGAATTAAGATTTTGGATAATGAATCTTCAGAAAATTATAGTAAGTTAATACCCTTAGGCCTTCTATAAATGTTTAAGATGTTATAACTTCTCAAAGTGCTTTTGGTATATTGTAAGGAGGCTCAATGTAGCAAATTAACAGTGCTGTGGAAGTCAACAATAAAGTATTCTGCCATTAGATGATGTATCTTCCCTGAACCAATTTATTCTCAGAAACTCATATCAAATAATACAAAATTGATACCACAAAAAGTCTCCCGAATATTATTGTGAATTTTAAAATATTATTTCAATCTATTGAAATGACTTATCAATCAGGTTTATAAATGGCTGTAATTTGGTAAAACAAAATCCACCACTGGAAAGGATCTAATATAATGAAAGCATTAATGTTCCTTAGGAAGAGAATTTAGCAACCCAGCATGAAATCACTTGCATAAAAAAATCAGTTTTCATATTTTTATCTTAGGTTTCTAGTGCCCTTGAGGTCAATTCAGTGCCTTCTATAAGAGAGACCCCATCAAAGTGAAAGGCGCTGGTAGTGGAGGGAGAAGGAGGGTAAGAAGGAACTAATAGAGCATTTAATGACTTGGATCTAAACTGTTTAGAACTAAAGATACCTACCTCTTTCATTAACATTTGAATCAGAATAATATATGATCATCACCACAATGAACTTACCACTACATTTAAGAGAAATAATGGTACAAATGCCATTGCTGCATATTAAATACACAGTGATACTGAATAGATCTTCATTAATCTTGGGTGACTAGTTTTCCTATATCATTTAAAATAACATCAATAAATATGAGTCTGAAATTAGGTAAAAAATCTTTTGCCAGATTTTAAAACCATAATTTATGTTAGAAACCAAGTGTTAAAAGGTGAGAAATCTGCTTTCATTCAGTTGAATACAGAATGGCATCTGATAAAGAAAAGCTGGCTATCGAAGTACAAAATAAATACGAATGTTAAGTATTTATTTCAACAAGAATATCTGAACCCACCATCTGTGGTAGCCATCTTGCTAAGGGGACATGTACCTAACAAATCTCTTAAGAGGCATTCCCAGTCTGCTTGAATAAGCTATTGTATAAGAAAACTTGGAGCGACCACTTTGGCCTCACATTTCCTTCGCTCCACATCCTGTGGCACAAAGCATGAACTCAGCAGGCTGGGGTGCAGGGCTGCCTGCTGCCTTGTGATAATCCCCTCTCCCAGTAGGGGCCTCCACTGATGCATAGCTAAGAACATGCTTCCTCTTTTGCTTGCACCCCAGTGGGGTTTCCATTCCTAACTTGGGCCCAAATCCAGACTGCTAAGGAAGGTGGAAAAGTTACAAAGCTCCAGATGCTGCCAGAGATATTTTTGGTTTAGTTTCTAAACAATCATTTATTAGAAAGAGGAGTACAGGTGTAGTGTGAAAACCAGCAAGACCAGTAATTTTGGAGAAATTCTTTCCCTCCCACCCCCGACCAGATCTAAGGTCTAACTACCACCTGTTCAACAGAAGCTGGCTGTTTGCCTCATTTTCCTTCAGGGAGCCACTGACTAAGGATCTCCACCAGCATGAACCTAATGCCTCCCGACAGGCCTTCACTAGCCAAGAGGGACCTGGGTTGAGTGCACCAGTTATTGGTCACAGGACACACAGCCCATAGAAAGACTCCTGTGGTGCAACCAGCTGAAAGCCAACCAGAGAAGATGGAGAGTGTACATTTGTCCTGACACAGCTTTGCTCCTGCCGGCTGCCAACTCACTCCATGTCTGGGGCCAAGCTTCTGTTAAACTAGTCTTATGTTGATAAAGCCATGGTAAAGCCCTGGGTAAACATATTATCTTCCCATGCCCATTCAAAAAGAACCTAGCCATGGCTATGGCACAAGATCCTTGGAAGAAGGCTTGACTTTGGTAGAGGGTTTTGAGATCATGGTTTGAAGGGGCATTTCAGGCATTGTAAAGGAATATTTATAATTCTTTACAATAGCAAATTTATAAGATTATATCATTAGATTTTAGAGCAAAGCAGTTGGTGCTGGATGAACACTGGGAGAGAATGATAGCAGAGGTAAGGAATTGTGAAATAAAATATTTTGTTTTTTCTAATCCTCCATACCTCTCAAAGGTGTCAGCCAGAAACATATTTTGGCACAAGGGATACATGTGCTGTAGACACTGTTCAGTAACAGATGATATTCAATATAGCCAATTAAAACTTTCTGCTTTCAGATATGAGTAACTGGTTAGAATTAGCCATTCAAAAATGTTATAATCATAATATCTGGGCAGCTTTTATACTATGCAAAGCACACTAAATATAGTCTTTGTAGTTAATATAGTCTTTGTAGTTAATACCGCTTATCAGCTGACTAACAAACATTTGGCTTTAAAACACATACACTGTAAGATTACATAGTGCATAAAAAAGAAAATCAAGATAATGCACCCCTCTACTTGTCACCATGTGCATGTGTCTGTTTTACTAAAAAGAATCTGAGGCTGTAGTGAGACAAGTATAAAGACTGGTGATCCACCAGCATAACCAGCAACTCAACTCACCTTAACTATTTTCCAAGCCTTCTCTGGAACTCTGGATTCATCGCTCCTCAGGCGTACAACCTAAAAAGCACAGAGTTTAGGGACCGGCCACCTAGCGCCAGAAATAAGAGAAGAGCAAAAGGCCTTCCAATCTCAGATATAGGGAAAAAGTGGCTCCGGATCTTTCTGGCTGTCATGTAAAATATCTTGGGAATTTGAATTTATTCTGGAGCCCAAGAACAGAGGCATGTTGAAGTCCTGTTTGAACTCTGGTTGTAATTATATGCATTACAATGGGTTTGCTTCAGTGAAATAATTCAAGAAACCAATTACTAAAGGGTAGGCCTAAAAAATAATAAATCACATGTGACAGAACAATTTTTAAGAATCTGTTAGGACTGTTATTTCCCATGAAACACTTATACAAGTGTGGCAACTGCGGCTAATGATTTAAATAGGCCAAGTGACCTTCTGATGGGTAAAAGCATATCTTTAATAAATAAATTTATTTCTGTAGCCATTCAGGTAAGCAAATTATAATGACTCTTCTATCACTTAATCTATTTATTGCATGCACACCCCCTCCCCAATCCTCTGTAAAGGCACACCAAATTATAGTTACAGTGGGTGTTAAGATGTCTCCATCTCCACTTCTACTATCTATATCATATGCATAAATGTTTCCTGTTAATCTCTTTTGTTTCTACACTGTCTCTCTGAAACCATGTCCCATTTTTTATAACCAAACAACTTCTGTACTTCTTAAGAGATCCAACTTTCTACCCCTCTAGGAAGAAAAACATGACATGAAGAGTAGAGAAATAATAGCCCAAGGAATGAAAAATGGTGTCAATGACACCACCCATATTTTTACTACTCTATCAAATCAGCTATTTTCATTTTTTCATCAAATTCTCAAATTTTACTCAAAAATGTTCCTACAGTCCTTTGTACCATTCAATTTCTAGTTCTCACACTAGCCTAGTTAATGAAAATGTTGACTTTCTCCAAATCCAATGGATCAGAGTTCACCTTCTGATAGCTCATTACCTTCTTCAAATACTAATATCCAGTTTTAACTCAGAGCAGACATTACCTGCAGCAATAGGCTAAATCCTGCTTCTAACTTAAGTTTTCTATGTTGAAAATTAGCTACATCATTTGCAAATGTCCAACTGGTAGACCAAGACAATATGCAGTTGCTCAGGAAGCATATTCTTCCCTTGGTAAGAAGAAAGAAATAAGAAAATTTATTGAGTACATATTTTAGATAACTTCAATTTGGAGGAAACATAGAATGTAATGTGTAATGGAATGCACACGGGATTTTGAGTGAGACTCTGCTACTCGTTAGCCTAGCATAGTGCTTGGCCAATAACAGTCATTCAATAAATATTTTAATTTAATGAAATAATTCTATAACCCTACTTCAATTATTTAGCCTCTCAAAGTCTCAGTTTCCTCATCTGTAAAATAGAAAGAACAGTATCACAAAGAATATTACAAATTAGGAGGTAGTCTAGTGAGGTGCTTAGGAATAGATTCTGAAGCCCACGACTAGTGAGATTCTTACAATTATTGAGTGATTTTGAACAAGTTACCCTCTAAACTTAAGTTTCCTGAAATACAAAATGAGGATGAAGGTCATTAAACATGAAATGTACAATTTCAAATCAAAAGTGTACTTTATTATATCTCAAACAAGAAGCAGTACAATTAACCAAAGTATGCACCTAAACCGTTGACACAGGCTTGCCATCTTAACAGCTTGTTTAGGCCAGCAGTGAAGCAGCCTGGAAAACAAGTGGCAAAGAAATCGCGAAAGGTATTTTCTATAACCTGTTGAGAACTGAATATCTTTCCTTGCAAGAAGTGGTCTAAAGTCTGGAAGAAGTAGTAGTCAGTTGGTGCAAGGCCTGGTGAATAAGGTGGGTGACAGAGAGTTTCCAAGTCCGACTTCTGTAGTTTGAGCACTGTTGTTTGTGCCACGTGTTGTCGAGCAGTTTTCTTGCAAGACGATTGGCCTGTCTCTATTGACCAATGCTTAATAGCTAGCATCCTCATCATTTCATCCAACTGATTGCAGCAGAAATCCACTGTAATTGACTGACCAGGTTTCATGAAGCTGTAGTGGATAATACCAGCACTGGACCAGCAAACAGACACCATTAACTTTTTTTGATGAATATTCAGTTTTGGACTGTGTTTTGGTACTTCATCTTTATCCAACCATTGTGCCCAATGCTTGCAACTGTCAAAAAGAATCAATTTTTGATCACATGTAACAATACAGTGTAGAAATGGTCCTCCCGTATGTCGTGACAGCAAAGAAAGGCAAGCTTTCAGATGATTTCTCTGCTGACGCTTGTTTAATCCATGCGGAACTCATCTATCCAGCTTTTTTACGTTGCTGATTTGTTTTAAATGGTCCAACATTGTTGGAATAGTAATATCAAATCTTTTTGCTAATTTATGCATAGGCTGAGATAGATTCGCTTCCACTACAGCTTTTAGCTCATCATTAATCCACCTTGGTCACAGGTTACCCACATGCCTCATCTTCAAGATTAAAATCACCAGAATGAAACTTCTCAAAGCATCAATGTACTGTGTGTTCATTAGTCACATTCTTCCCAAACACTTCGTTGATATTTTGATCTGTCTGCATTGCCTTGGTTCCATGACAGAACTCATATTAAAATCACAAATTTTTGACTGATTCATGGCACATAAATTGCTCTAAAAATTTTTTTGAAAGATAATCATGAGCCAAAATGTGCATTTGAAAGACAGAGAATGTACCTTCATAATAAAAATAAAACAGTGTCAAAGTGAAATGTCAGAGATATCAACTGTCAAACTTAGTACTTAAGGAAACTAGACATTTCATACTTGATAACCTAATAGTAGGACCTTATCTATGGAATTTTTGAGAGGATTAAAGTAGTTATTTTATGGGAAACACTTAGGGACAGTCCTGGGACATAGTAAAATTTTTATAAGCATTATTTTCTATTATTATTGTAATTGGAATGTCCCCTTTCTTTGAGCTTTATCTGGACTAGGTGCTGGAAAATAAATATATATATATATTCTAAGTTGATATGTGAGTAGCTTTGGTACTGTTTAAGGAAGAGTTGTTAGACAGGAGAGATCCCTAATGAAAGGTAGCATAACTCCTAATCTTATATAATGAGTCTAGTCTTTGAGTCTTGCAAAGAAAAAGAAGAAGCAGGAAAAAGGAGTCAGGAGGAAAATAGAGTGGTCTGTGGCAGGCAGTGAGGTTTTATCTCAAAGGGTCATCTTCATCACTGAAGTTCCCAATTTCAAACTCTCATCCTCAATTTTTGAGTCATCACAAGTTTGTTTCCTATCTCCAAGGTAAGTTTTCAGCTCACTGGGTAAATGATGATTTATAGCCCTGTGTCCCATAAATTTTCCAAGTCTTCCCAGTTCAGATAAATGGATCCATCCAATTCTCCAAGTTTCCTTTACTACATTAATACATACAGACAGAGGTTCCAGAACACCATCATCAGAGTTTTAAATTATTAATAGAGTTTTTGTATGATGGGCTCCCAAGGGACATTCTTTCACAGTAAAAACAGAAAGGGGTTGCATTTTATATGAATACAATATTACCAATCTCTGACACTAGACTATGGGTTTTGAGTTGATTCACCTATTGTAGAATGGATTATAGCAAATATCTCAGATCTAGCTTAGTTCTCTTGTGACAGATGGCTAGTCAGAACTAGAAGTTCAATCTGTGGTTATAGAAATGAGTTGTTTTCCTTGGGAAATAAAATAGCTAATATGAGATGAAAGTTGTGATGTTGCTTTTATGATTCATCACACTCTGAAACTGTTCATTCCTGGACTCATGTGTAAATACACACATAGGCAATGTGATATGGTGGAAAGCAAACTGGGTTTAGAGTAAGATGATTTGGTTTAAACCCAGGGTCTGCCACTGAACAAGTTTTTAACCTTTCTGAAATTGTTTCATCTTCTGTAAAATGAAGATAATCATAACTGCTAAATAGAAAACTGTTGAGAAGACTAAATGAGAAAATGTAATTCAGAAAATGAAAATTCAACAAAGCGATTAAACAGAAAGTAGAAGCCCAATGCAGGTTAGGTTAAGGTTGAACATCCTCAAAAGATGTTTCCTAGGCATTTCTCATTCTACATTGCCTGAAAATCCAGAATTCATAACCTACAGCATGGATAATGTCTTAATAGCCAATGCCTTAAACTTTAGGAAAGGTAGAGAGTATCATACGTTAGGCAGCTATACTTGCTAGGAAGTGTGATATTACAGCCCCTGTCTCATGAATGCAAATGACCAGATAAAAAGAAGGACAGTTGAGGACTGGTACCACCAAGAATGAAAACATTTCTAATGAATGACTCAGAAAAACAGACCAAGAGGGAACATGGAAGGAAGTGTCCATGAAAACCTGGAGATAGGAAAGGATAATAAATGGTCAAAAGGTTTTTAAAAAATGGGGGGTGGGGAGGGTAAAACAAAACTTGAAAAGTAAAATTCTCAGCAAATATAAAGCCACCAGTGTACTAAGGTGTTTGGCACATTTCAGCATTTTCTATCATTTTATAATTTTCCTCATCAAAAGTTTCCAACTAAACTTACTGGGTGTGAGGGATTTTCCATGGAAATGTACTTCCAATTTTGTAATGGGAGTCAACCAGAAAATGCAATTCATATTGGAAAAACTTGTTTCAAAGCCAATTTGCTTAAACACATCTACTCAGTAAAGCAAGGGATACTGGCACTGGGGAGCCACACAGGCCTAGGGGAAAACAAAATTCCAATAAGAACGCCAAATGAGCTTTTATATTTCAAGACTCCTTCAAAAGAAACATCATGGGGATATAAAAATTAGGAAAATACTGAACTTAACTAATTTAAAATGTTGAAAAATATTTTGCATTTATGTTTTATAACCAAGCGCTTTTCCCACATTTGTCCCAAGGCAGCAGATGAAGCGCTATATTCACCATTGCTAATACTCGCAATTGGAACATGCTCTTTGGCAAGGCAGAAATAAGATAATTGTTCAACATAGGCTGGCTTTTCAGAAATACTAGAAGCATTGCCTGTAATTATAGACATCTGTCACTGCTAGCCACTCAGTACTAACCCTGACATCAATATACAACCATAGCACTAAACTGCCTGCAGGCATAGCAATGGAGACCAGATACGCTAGGCAGGCAATCATCTGCTTCATCCAAACTATCTGTCAAAGGTTCCCAACCACAAATAGCTCTTACATTTTGTATCCTTAGGATAATATGTTGATTTATTTTAGAATCTCTAATATTTACAGTCTAGACCATCTACTAAAATAAAGAAACGAAACTTATGGCTAATGGAGGCAGTTACTGTTCACAGTCATCATAAAAGGTCATAGCTCAACCCTCAAATGTTAAAAATTGATGGCAGCTTTAACCATGCACTATCATACAGATGTTTCCTTTTGTAGAGGCAATTATTTTCAACAGCAATTCAAAATAGTAAATACAATCTTTCATAAGCAAATATGTGGCCATGTTGATCTAGTAGAAATGCTTATATTTTAAAGCCTTTTCTCAGAAGTAAAGATAAGTTTCAATGTTGAGTACTGAAAGATCTAGATTGGAAGTTTGGGTTTAGTTTTACATATAGTACTTTATTTGGCAATATTTTTTACAAATATAAATGATGTGATATCTAAAATCTAGGAAATGATATTGAAGGATAAAATACTTGGTTAATGAATGAGTCAACTGATATGTAATCTGCTGGGTGTAAAACTTATTAAAGTATACATACACACATTCATATTTTTAAAAGCCCAAAGATATACTGTAGCTTTAAATGCCACTCTCTGTTTTCTTTTAAGCAGACAGAGAAGCTGAAAATTATTATACATTTAGACTAATTAGGAATAAACACTTTCACAATTATCATAATGTGTTACTAAAAACCCAGATATTTCTTGGTCTGATCACAACAGTGGATGCTGAAAAACTATTAATTACTGACAGACAGTTAACTTACAAGTGAGCTGCATTTTAAAAACCTCCTTTAAAATACAATTGCTAAATGCCTTACAGTGCTGTAATGTGAGACAGGTTCAAATCTTATTACTTCACTGAAATTAAAACCTAAGTTTTAATACTGTTCAAGTCGAACAATGATTCCACACTTTATTGCTTTTGAAATCCCTTGATGATCATAGGGAAAAATGCCCCGGAGAAAAAAAGACTGTTTTCGATAAACAGAAAATACAGTTTGCACTCTTAGCCTCTTTGTCATCACAAAAAAAGGATTTAATGCCAATTCTTTAAAAAAAGACTTTTTTCCCACAAAATGTGCACCTTGTGTGCCATTTGTAAAATCAGTTCACTTTCTTTTATTTATTACTGCAGCGCGGCAAGGCAATAAAGAAGCTACCGATAGCTAATAAATTACATGCCTTTTAAAACAATTCTCTTGCTACAAAAACATGTAACTACAAAGGTTTACATTTACATGGTACATCACATGAAATGTCTATATTTGTGCCCTATTAACCATTTTGGCAAATTGTGGACTTTTTCCAAATAGCTGATAGGAAAAAAATAAAGTGATCCACAATGCTGACATGACATAAAATAAAAGCCGTTTAGGGAAACTATTCATGCTATTTGCAGTTTCTAAAAATCCTCCAAAATGTATCAAAAAGCATGTTTTGATAAGGTATTTTATGCATCAAAAAGGTATTCAAGGATGTTCTAATCAGGATTAATTTAAACTTAACTCAATTATTGAGAACTAAGAAAGTACTTTTCTTTTCTAACGTATGTTCCTAATATCATACAGTCTTTTAAAAATTGTAATTCCTAGCAGGTAGAGAACAAATTATCAAAGGCAAGATCACTGAATGTAAGGCAAAATGCCTCAATTCTGTTCCTTAATATATATTGTATTTTTAGAAAGATATAGAAACTTGGTTGTTTAGGAAACATAAACAAACATTTTTGCTTAGTTATAATCTTTCTTTTAAAGGAATCTTATCTTCACATATTCACAAGAACTGCTTTTAAAATCTTAATGAAAGTAAGTTATTTATTTTGTGTCTCTGGTTTGTCTACGTATAAATGAATTCTGAAATATCTGTATTCTAATTCCAGGATTAAATTGTTAAATTAATCAGGGCATTTTCTTAATGTCCTCATTCTCTAATGTCATGATGAGAATATATTTATGAGGTAGTGTATTGTCTTTTATTATTAATTTCCTCCATTTCCTGTAATAGCTATCATAGCTGTGGTTTTTGTGTGTGTGGTTCATACCTACAAAATTTCAACTTTGTTCAATTATGCATGATGAACAATACTTGAATTTCAAAGCACAAACAACTTTGCTTCATTTCATGTTTACTTCAAGATGACAATCCACTATACAAATGAGTAAAAATTCTATATTCTGTGGCACTCTATTTCTCCATTCAAATCTACTTTTTCTCCTCTTTTGAAATCAGTTTGAGTGTGATTAGGATTAGGAATTTGTGGGAGATATCTTTTTTGAAGAGTTCAATGAAATACGTTTTTTCATCATCACAGACTATTTACAGGGGAATCACTATATCATAAATAATAGTTTTCTGTAATATAACACATATTTATATATGTAGGGAATCTTGGTATATTTCCTGACTTATTTTTGCTTCTTTTTAATAGTAAATGCTCATGTTTGTTGAAATCAGGACCCATTCCCAGATTGTAGTTGATTTTAAATAATACTCTCAATTAGTGATCAAGAAAAATAACAAAGTGTCTACTTTCTCTATGGTCCCTTTCTCTCCCTTCTAGCTCTCATTTACAAAATTTTATTTGAAATCTTTAAGTACTTAGATTATCCTCTTTTTGGCTGAGGTAAAACTCACTCATTCTATTCTGGCTCTTGGATTACTAAGAATGTGCATTTAAAGCATGCAAAGCTAGGTATTATTAACTCCATATTTTAGATGGGAAAATCAAATAGTGGTTAGGACATTGCTCAAGGTTACACAGTAAAATGGCTTCTTTTGCAACTTCCTATTCAAAGTTTTCACTGTTCGACATTGCCACTTCCTAGCTGTTGGGAAAAAATATGTATTCACTGGCACTTATCCTAATAAACCCAAATCAAACACTCTATTGGGTGCTATTTCATTCAACACATGGAAATAACCTTGACTTATATCTGGCACCCATCTGACAGAATGGAAATAGTGGGTGGTTTTCGGTGCCAATTGCAAGGGGTAGGGTAAATTCATTTGTTTTACTCATTATCTTCCAAGAAAAGATGGAACATTCACTCTGTCATCAACCTCTATTTTGCAAAAAATATGTAGTGAACTGTTATTTATATTTCTTGGTCTTGTTTGTAATCTTGAATGGAAAAGTGGAAAACATAAAAATGAGCTCCTCAGTTTTCTTTTTGCACCAATATGTAACTCCTAGTCCTATCTTACTTACCTGTTTATATTATTCACTCCCAAAAATGAATGACACTGAAAGAAACCCTGAGCATCCCCAGGGAATCTTCCTCTGACTTCCCCAAGATCTCATTATATATCTTCCTATATGTCCCCACTGTTCTGCATATCAGACATAGGCTGCACCATATTGAACGATGATTACCTGTTGACTTTGGATCCTCCACCAGTCTGTAATGGCAGACTCTCTCTAGACAATATTGTGTCCCATTGTTTAGCATGCAGTAGACAATTAAACCTATTTGTCATTATAAGTATTTGTATAATGAATAAAAGAAAAAAGAGTGACACTAATCCAACTCAAAATAACACTATTAGAGACAATATAAAGATTCTTTTCTAATTTATAATTCTTAAAATCTTAACATTGGCTGGTTCCAATTCACTGTCTCCTAATAAGATACTGTGCTAGTTAACAACACCTACTTCCGAAAAATGACTAGGATCAAAATAAAATCTCTCTCCTTTTGTCACGATGAAATCTGACCATCTCACCCTAACTAATCCATATCTAATCAATAAGAAAACAGCTGATGTTCTGGCACTGTCCTAGTTGTACTGACAGATACAAGGTATGTACAGACATTGCCCCTGTCCTCAAGAATCTCAAACCTTGTTAAGAAAATAAGAACACAGAGCATTAAAATGCTCCAGGAGGAGGATGAGGAATTACACTCACCATTTAATAGATTTAGAGTTCAAAAGACCTAAGGTCAAATCTTGCTCATACCACTTTCTACCTATGTGTTCTTAATTTAGTTACTTTACTGTAGAACTGGAGCTAATAACACCTTCATCATACAGGTTATTTTGAGGCTTATAAGATAAAATGCATGTAAAAGGTTTATTATCATAGTGACTAGCATATAATAAGCAACAAATGATTGCTAGCATTATCATTACTACTTAACTAAGTTTTAACGAATATGACTCAGGTACTAAGAACTTTAAGTGTGTATCCTTAAATAGAACATTGAAAGAAAGATGGGGATCATACATATGTGGGCAGAAAGAAGAAGAGAACAATATAATCCAAGTTAAACATGGTGAGAGTCAGCCTGACAGAGGGGAGCTGTGGGAACTAAAAATTGGATAGTACGTAGAGCTAGATTATGGAGGACTTTAAAAGGCAAAAGAGTGCTGGCTTGATGTGGCAGGCAACAGGGAAGTCTTTAAGTGGCAGGAGCCCTAAGATGAAAGTGGTTTTTAACATTTGTCTGACTACATTGTATAAAATGGACCCATTGTTGTCTCTGTTAGCATGTGTTCCCTCTCCTTGATATTCTGAGCTTCATGGACACCTTACTCTTTGGTTTCTCACTTTTCTAATTTATTTTCAGTTAACAATTTCTATTCTCCACATTCTTAAACTGAGAGTGCTCTCCATCCTCATATACCCAGTTCCTTAGGGGAGTTCATCTGCTCACAAGAGTTCAATTAAATATGTACCAAAATGACATTAAATCCATAGTTCCAAAAGTAAATACTGAATGTGGGAAAAAAAAAAAAAACCCTCTCTGCCTCAGTTGTATTACCAAACAAAAGTAGAGTTGAGAATTGAAAAGAAATGCCAAGGTGGCAAAATTGTGAAAATTTTGGCTCTCTTTCCTTGAAACAGAGGAAGGCCTGAGGTAGACAGGAATTTGAAGGGGGAGATTATTACTGCCTATATTAATTGTATAAGAATATAATACATGAGCACGATGGCTCATCTAGTTCATTACTGTCTCTGATTAGGCTTCAATGAGCTACCCTCCACCAACGACCATTAACCTCAAGAAGTTGGAGGTGCAGCCTAGATATTTCTATCTTTTTTTAATAACTAGTTGAGAATCCTTAATTCATGGACTTATTAAGCCTATTTATATTTTCACTTGGTGCCACTGCTTAGATAAACAAGTTCCATAAACTTTATTATGCACTAACGAAAGCAGAATTTCTTATTTTCTCTGAATTTAATATAGATTTAAGAAGACTCTTGAACTTAAACATTTCAGAAATTTTTAAGTCCTGCCAATATCCTGACTGAAAAACCAAAAACCTGATCTTCCCTTTTAAGTGTTTAACCTCCTGGGCCAAAGAGGTCTAAGGCTTTCATAATGTTGATTTCTATGGTCTATATGTGAACTTTGCTCTAAAAAAGTTAAATATAAATATGAATTATATATTAGCACTGGACATTTTAAATCATTTGGACTAAACCTCCACCTACTGCATCTTTGAAGTCTGTTTTGCACAGATCACATTTCTGGGTTGTGACAAGGGTCAAAATGAATGTAATGATATAGCCATTCAATGCTGACTACAATCTTGAAAGCCTACTAGAGGCTTCAGTAATGGTGACAGACATAAACGTTAAGGAAAAAGCAAATTAGCTGCTGTAAATTTTTAGAAACAGGCCACACCCTGTTCCCTTTCTTTCTTTTTAAAGTAAAAGTATTTTTTAAACCTTGAAAAAAAGCAGAATCAGAAGACCAAATGCAAAGAGTATTTCTCAATGATGAGAGAAGAAAACATAATGTGTGTAGACTAGAAAGCTACAGAAAAGGCTAGAAAAGAGCCTGGACCTTAAACAAAATGAAGTGTGCTCACTTCCAGCTAAAGAAAATGCACCACATCTGATTCCTTAAGCAGAAACCTTCTATTACATAGTCATCTTTTGGATGTGACAAATTTTTGAAAAGCAGTGTAGAAGGGCCAGAGAAACCAGAGTTCAAATCTCCAGTCTCAAGTGTGACCATAAGCAATTTCCTCAACTTCTTGGAGAATCATTTCCTTCATCTATAAAATGAGGATAATCATATCTACCTTGTAAGGCTGTATAGAGGATTTATAATAATGCTGACAAAATGTTCAGCATAGTATCTGGTGAAAAATAGGTATTTTATAAATACTAAATACTCTTAGTGAGAACATCAATCCAGTAAGTAAGCTTATAAAAAGTTAGGACCTTTCATTAAATTGTGCAATGCTTTTTTTTTTTTAATGAGAAGGGATGTGTAAACCAACATTTACATTAAATCACTATGAGTCTGTTGTTAGTGTATCACAATATGACCGAGTATCTATTTAGGCAATTTAAATTTTGATGCCTGAGAATAAGTAATTGAGAAGGGAGTAAAACATTTTAATCACATAAATACTGTCCCTCGAGATTAATTTATCTCGAGGATTAAATGGGAATACCCTAAAAGCACAAGGTTTTTAAAGAGTGGTATGGATTCCTAGCTTACTGTGAACAATCTCCAACCACTCTGAAGGATTTAAAAAACTCCAAAATGGCTGACAGTAGGTAAAGGGAATATAAAAGCAGATGGTTCGGACAGTTTGAATACAAAAAAGCAGGTGCTTAGCTAAAATAGAAGCATTTGCCAGTTTGCCAACGCTGCTGGTTCCTGCTTCCACACCCTGCGTGCCCCCAACTCCCCACATCTGCTCACTGGTGCTCATGTGATACACTCAATTGACACAGAAGATGAAGACTAACAACCTGCAAATAAAGAGTCTACTAAGAAGATCACTGTAATTTTAAAATGAGATTTCCTCTTTTTTGGCAGGTCTCTCTCACTATTTTAATTTCAGAGGTAGAAAAATTTGTCTTTCTTTAAAACTAAGACATATTCCTTAGATTTAGGAGAATTATTTAAAAAAAACCACAATAAAGGGATAGTAAAGTCTAGCTTATGGAACATGTTAATAAAGATAGATGTGCACTACCTCAAAGCTTAAACTTTGTCTATAGATTATACTCGACATTGCCCAAATACAGTAAAAGAAGAAAGTAGCATAAATCAGCTTCCAGAAACAGAAAGAAAACAATCACTCTCTTTGCCACATACAGAATTATTAATATATAAATGTAATTAATGTTAATAATAAATTAATAATATAATCATTAATTAATATTAATATATTATTTCTCACAAAATGTTGCACTTTTGTTTTGCCTCTGAACAAACTAAACTAGGGACTTCAAAGGAGATTATAATTTAGAAGCTAATATAGTAAGTTAAAAGAATAAAATCAACAGTCTTGTGATGAGAGAGCCCAGAAAGGAAAGAGTTCTCCTGTTCAGATCCCCTTACTTGGTGATACGGAATTTTGGGGGTGGGGATACACATATATATGTATGTGTATATATACATATATATATATATATATAGATATAGATATATATATAAAACTACTTGGCATTTTTAATGGACATTTGTGAAAAATAATTATAATTATAATTCAGACTTCAATAAAAAAGTGCAGTATAAAAGATCCAAGGTATCTTCAAAAGGGCTTATGGATGCTGAGAGTGGATGTTGGTAGATATCAAAATAGGACAGGAATCTTGTAGAGTGTCCAGGGAAGTTGAGGTGATTTTTATGGACTTGGTGAAGGCAGCCTGTAAAGATACACAGCTTTTTCACGGTAGCTATAGAACCTATGGTCAGGTTTACTTCATTAGCAATCAGCCTCTTAGTTTGCTCCCCTAGTTTTTACCACACCACTTGTGTATACTGAAGTTCCAGGGACAGGGATGATGATGATGATGATGATGATGAAGAAGAAGAAGAAGAAGAAGAAGAAGAAGAAGAAGAAGAAGAAGAAGAAGAAGAAGAAGAAGAAGAAGAAGATAATATGAGCAGCTATCATTTACTGATTTATCATTTACTCATTATGTGAAAGTGCTACACTAAGCACTTTATATACCTTATCTCATTTAACCAATATAGTAACTCTATGAAGCAGGCAGACATTAATATCACAATTTTACCACTTAAGAAATTAAGGCTCAGAGAAGATATGTTTCTATTGAGTCACTTAGTCTGTATGTGACAGGGCTAGGATTTGAACCCAAGTCAAAATAATGCCAAAGAGCACACTCTGAACCAGTTACTTTTTATATATGATCATGAAATGCTCTAAAAAATTATATATATGTAGAAATATATCAATACTACATAGGATTAAATTATGAAACTGCTTACAAGAAATACCTGACAGCTTCAGACATGATTTCATATTCATTTATACTATCAAAAATTCACATTCCGTTAAATTTACATTTTTAAATGGGTTTTTCCATATAATATTAAAGTTCTGACTATTAATTAAGGTAGTTTAACATCTGAGATTAAAATTTTTACTTTTCTTTAGGTGCCCAGAAAAGACAAGTGTATAATAATTTTACTTGTTTTCTATTTTTTCTCAGACATTAGCATAAAATAATAGAAAATATTTATTAAAAGGTATATGCCACTCATTGTGCTAAATCAGGGGTTCTCAACCTCAGTAATACTGACATTTTGGGCCAGATAATTCTTTGCTGTAGGGGCTGTGCATTGTAAAATGTTATGAGAATCCATGGCCTCTATCCATTAGATGCCAGTAGCACCTTTTCCCTAAATTGTAACAAACAAAAATGTCTTTAAATATTGTCAGATTTCCTCTGGGAACCACTGTCTGTGCTAAGCAATTTATACACATTTACCAATTTAATTCTCACATCTACCATGAGGTAGGTACTATTATGATTCCAGTTTTACAGATGAGGAAACTGAGATAAAACAAGCAGGTGTATTATGAGGCAACAGAACTAAAAAGTGATAAAGAGTTTAATACATTAACTACCATGTGAGTTGTATTTAACTCATGCTAGTTTTCAGCCCGGAGCCTCGTGAAGCATACATAACTCACACACACGTTCCTTCACCTTAGAGGCTGCAAGAACTATTTTTCAAGCTGCATGTGACTCATGCTCAGAAAACAATAAAAAATAACAATTTTTTTATTAAATTAGGAAAGGATCGTTTTGTTTTCAAAGTTTTTATTCTATTTTCCTAATAAAACACTGTGGCCCCAAGGAAAAAAAATTTTTTTTTCCAGTGTGGCAGTCAATGTTAACTTTAAGCAATTTGACCCCAGCAACTGTACTTGTACCCAGTATACTATACCCCTTCTCCAACAACGTGTTAGGTTTATTAGCCCTAAAGGATTGTGAAAGATATTTTTTCTGGTTTAACTTGCTACTATTACCTGGGTAAAAGTTTAAAAGGGGAATATAAAAACAAGGCTCACATAGCTCTCATTTTCCTGGTCTGTATCATTTATCTTAAGGCAGCATAACACAGAAGTTGTTCTTATCTTTTGGGGGGTGGGTCATAACCTCCTTTGTGAATCTGATCAAAGATATTCACCCTCTTCCAGAAAAATGTACAACATAATACATACTTTTTTTTTTTTTTTTTGGTGTTGGAGGATGTTATATACAGAACCTTACTTTAATCCCTGTCTCAACAATTACCAACTGTATAACTTCGAAAAAGTTACTTAACCATGCTGACCCCTAGGTTCCCCTCTGTGAAATGAAGAAAAGAACACTACAAGATTGTTATGAGCCTTAAAATGATTACATGTGTGGAGTACCTAGCAGAGTATTAACACAGAAGCTACACAATAAATGGCATCCCTCCTCTTGATAATTCTATTTTCTCATTCTGTCCTTTCTACAAAAGAAAGCCTCATCCATTTTCAATAGGCCCCGAATCTTTTGGACACATTGCTTATTATGTATGTTTTACTTCAACTCTTTCATGTATGTCATATACATTTGGTCTTTATCCTTGTTAGCTGTTATTATTATTTGCTTACTTTACCCCAATGCCCAAGGTTTAAGGTTAAAAGAAAAGAAGAGAAAGCAATTCTCCTTGGCTGCATTTCTTTATCAATGTTAGTAGAATTTCATGGGATTATTGCAAAGAATAGGAAAAATTTATGTAAAATGTTTGGCATTGCCTATTATAGGTGATTAACAAATGTTTATTCTTCCTCCTAGGGCCTATTACACCCAATATGGGGTTTCCTCTAAAATGCTATCTTTTAACATTTAGGTACATTTAAAGTACCTAAAAACCCACCTTAATAATTAAAGTAAGCATGCCCCCTCCCCTTTTTAAGTTAGTTTCTAAGGAGAGGTAAGGCACTACACAATCTCATGGAAACACTATTTCTTAGGGATGAACTACAGAGCCCATTATGTGACTTTCAGGAGACTAAATATGACATGTACTTTGGATCTATTCTGATCTACAATTTCATTACTGTTGTGACCAACTTTTGGTGTGAGACTTCTTGAAGCTATATAATTGGTTCTTGCTTGTTATGCATTCTTTCTCTACTGCTCTTATAAAAAGGCATTTCTTTATTTTTGTTAGCATAGAAACATTCAGAAATCCCCAAAAGGGCTACTGAGAAAAGTATGAAGAACCAGGGAGCAGAGGTACCCTGGACAAAAGTAAGGACAAGTCAAATCCTGGGGCTTTTAGAATATGAATTGTCCCTAAGAATTTATACCAAAGAAAAGTTTCTGCTCCTTTTCTGTATTTCATTAGAGATACATGACTCTTGCCTAGGCGAAGCTGAAATGCATTTTATTTTAAAGCATGGGTGATCTAAGAGATGAATACAGGCTTGGAGACAGAGGATGGTAGATGCTGTCTTATCCAGAATTCTGGTTGGAGTCCAGAACATAATGCCAAGAAAAATGGCCCCCAAAGACCACCAGTTTTGGGCTTCTGATGAGAATGAAAGCCTTAGGTTTCTTAAGAGCCATTGCTAAGGTTACTAACTAAAATGATTCAAGATAAGAAATCTGGCTTGACTTTTCTTTACACACAGAAACCCTAGTATTTAATGTCTAGCCTTCACAGTATATTCTAGAACACTTTTAGGTAAAACAATAGCCCTTTCGGTTTAATATCATACAAGCACCACACAAATCATTTAATACTGTATTTAGTCACAGAATAGCCAAGTGAAACCTAAAATGCTTTCCCAACAGCCTGCTTCTCCATATATCTGTATGCCTGGGGCCAAAATCCATCACAACTGAGAATACTCATGAGAAAAAGTAATATATAAACCGTGTGTCCTTCCCATTCTCAGTTCCACTGAACCAGTGCAGAACACTCCATGGTCTGTGATATCCAAAGATGATGATGACAAAAGAGACTACAAATTATCCTGTCTCACAGTAAGTCATGTCATTTCAAGTGAAGCAAAACACAAAAAGGGATTTCACAGAGAGTCAAACACTCAGTTTTAAAAGGTTCTCCAAATCTGATCTATGCTCTGCTATGGCAGGCAGACACTATGAAGGACAAAACACCTTTAACAAAACAAGAAGACATAATGGACACTTATTGCCATTGGGATAGGTGATGGGGGCACTATTTGTAGACACCAATAAGGTAAAGAGGCAAGATGGCTGAAGGGCAACTTGTAGTTTGTATATTTTTTCTCCAGGACCAGGCCACTACTACCAGAATAGTTTTTTAAAAATATAATATATAAATAATCAATCCCTTCTCTTACCTAAAAATCTTCAATGGCACCCCATTTCTTATAGGATAAAACCTCCTTTCCTCAACTTGCTGTGAAGCACTCTTCCTGATCTGGCCCTTCCCAACTACTGTAATGACCTTTCCTCTAATTGCCACTGGATCTCCAAGAATTTTACCCCACCAAGCCCTCTGATATGGATTGTTCATGTCATACTCTTTCACACCTCCATGGTGTTTTCCATCTACTGTTCCTTTAGCAGGCAGTAATCATCCTCTCTTTTTCAACCTGGCAAAAGCATCTCCTCTTACCATATTTAAGACCTAGTTCAAATGTAATTTCTCTTGGGATGCTTTTCTTGACTTCTTTCATATGGCATTTCACAAATTTCCTTGTTATTTAGTGCTATCAATTATTTGTTTATCCATTTGTCTCTTCCACTACTCTATGAGCTCAAAGCATAGTGACTGGGATACAGCAGATATTCAATAAATGTTTATTGAAGGAATGAATAAACTACAGCACTGAAAATCCTAGTCCAGCAAGTAAAATTATCTTGCAAAGGTAATTTGCATCTCTGGGTCTTAACGTGCCATCTGTAAAATTAAGAAATGGTGAAAAAATTTTTTGAAGATGCAAAACCATTTCTTCAAATCAGAGTTTACCTGGAAGACCAATATGAGAAAGAGATTTAGGTAGAGTGCTCTGTTTCATGGAAGGGAAAGATAACTTGTCAGGCTCTTCCTTCTCTTCTTACCCTAGAGCATGGAGTAAACTGAAAAAACTACTAGATGATATATTTTATGATCTCTTCCAGTTTTAATATTCTATGACTCCATGATGTTACTCAATAGTGTTTCAAAGCAACATATACACGAATTATTAAATGGAAAAATTCCATTATTCTACTGTCCTTTGGGAACAAAAACTCCAATTTGGAATTACATTTTCCTATAATGGACTATTTTGTGAGTGTATCAAATCTGGATTAACTGTGCTATACAACAACTAACTGTGCTACACAACTCTGGGTAACCACAGAACCGTTTGTTCCACTAGATTATTGGACAAAAGCAGATTGTGACAGTCATTCATTTTAAGCTCAAAATATTGCAATTGATGAAATAAATTTTAAAAATAAAAAATAAATTGTTGGGGCCAGGTGTTGTGGCTAATGCCTTTAATCCCAGCTACTTGGTAGGCTGAGGTGGGAGAATCGCTTGAGCCCAGGAATTGGAGGCTACAGTGAGCTATGATTGTGCCACTGCACTCCAGCCTGGGCAACAGAGCAACACCGTGTCTCTAAAATATAAAAATATACTGTTGAATAATTTTTTGAAAAAATAGGCCTTTATTACTTATGACTGGAAAAAATGTAAATGCCTACAATTTTAATCTTCATGTGCCTTTGTAGTTAAGAGCTCTAGGTCTGAAATATTGGTCTATAATTCATTAGTTATTATCAATAGTCATTTATTCTGAGCCTTAATTTTCCCATCTCTAAAACTAGTACCATACTTGCTTCAGAGTTGTTATATGTACCAAAGTAAATAATGTCTCTAGCATACTGACTGGTACATGGTAGGCCTCTGAAACAGTCTGTACTTTATTCCCTAATGAATGCTAATAAATTAAGAGAGAGGCTTTTCCAGAGTTCTACTAAGAAGAAAAAGTCATTTGTTTGAATATACAGAGTACTCAAAACCAGCCTTCTTACTACTGGTAATTTATTAATATGAAAAGCCCATACTTGAATATACCCCAAACTTGAATTATAACTAAAAAAGTAAATCTGGAATAATTTCATATTCATGATGGGTATAAAATATTATCTTTATCTATAAAGGGTAGGGGAGAACATTTGGTTCAGACTTATCACCAACAGTAATCACAGTCTTGATTCCAAGACCTTACCACCTGAAAGGAGCGTATGTCCACTAGACAACCAGTTGGGGATATAGTACTGTATACTTGTCCTCTAACAATATTTTTTTCTCAATTACAGTTTGAACAATTAAAATTACTTTTAAACAAAAAATTCTATGAAAAAGAGACCAGTCTTGCTTTCAAGAATTACCTATAATCTTGAAAGAAGAGCTCTACAAACATTCTAACAGAGATACAGAGCACAGAAACCAAAAACAGTAGCTCTATTATCATTAAAAACCAGAAGTAAACTGATGGCCGTATCAGGGGGGAATTCAACACCGCTGTTTCCAATATCAGCACATAAAAAGATTCTGAACTAATGACAGGACCTTGCTTATTTCAAGTAGTTTACATCTGTTGGTATGTTGCTAATAAATTTGAATTTCTTAGTCTTGATTTTACTCTGAAGTAATGCATATTGTACATTTTTTACATGATATACTAACGAGGCAGAAAAGAAACCAAAGAGTTAACCAAAACATAGAAGTATATAAAGCTATAAAATGATGACTATGCCAACTATTCTAAGCTACAGGTATTATTTAGCATTAGGTCTTCAATCATAATTTTAAAAATGAACCCATGAATAAGCATACAACCATTAAAAACAATTGAGTGACTCAATTCAATACTGACAGTAGCAAAAGTCAGAATAGATATTCCTTCCAAATAATCAATGTGATTTTAGCCTTCTCTAAATTAATTTACCCGATTCTCCAGTTTAGGCCTTTTGCTTGATCAAAGTATATATCTTTGTACTTTCTGGCTTCATCCTTGATAAACCAACTTTAAATACCAACTTAACTGAACTCCTGTGTCTGAATATACTTTATTCTCATTGGGAAAGAGATCTTGTCTTGGCCTTCATTTAGGAGACTATGTTACAGTGAAAGATCTTCTCTGACACATTCATTTTTAGTAAGTAGTATCCCAGTTGGAAAAAGAGTAGAAAAAGAAAAGAAACACTTTTGAGGACTCTGTAACTGTTTCTTAAATAAATGGTATGAAGAAGAATCAGGTGGAGATGAGTAAGGACAGCCAATCATGGGAATAGAATGGCCTTAGAGCTGTCCTCATATGATGAAGTAGCCAAAAATGGTTTCTGTTTTTCATTCATTCATTCGATTTGCATGAAACTGGATTGGAATAGAAGGCAGGGGGAAGACAAAGATAGTGTGGAATACTCTGGACTTGCAATAGCTTTTTATATCTTCATGACACATGGATCCACTCTCCACAGTAAGGTAAGGATAGGATGAAGAGGTCCTTGGGAAACGAGCAGATGCCTACCTCAAAATACTCAGGGTTTTTTTTTTTTTTAAGTTGGGTACAATTCACATAATAACATTCAACCTTGCCAAAAGCATATCATTGTACAAGTTTTGACAAATGCATATGGATGTATAACCACCACCACAATCACAATTTCAATCACTGCAAAAAGTTATCTCATGCCTTGTATTTAACCTCTCACTCCATTCCCATCCTTCTACTCAGGGATTCTGAAGTCTGGCAGGACCTATGATCAAACAAGGAAACAGAAGACTAACCATCAGGACTTGGGATAGGGTTTTTAAAATTTTTTTATTATTATGTTTTTAAATTTTCAAACAGTCTGTGGGACAGGGAAGAGATAGGGTTTTTGAAATTGGAGTATGATATGATATTTGTTCTTTATAGCCCAAACTCTGCTCATAGAAGAGACGGCTAATCTAATGTTGGGCGTATGTAACTTAGTTGTAGTTCTAGTGCTACCACTTAGCACAGTATAGCTTATTCTTTTATTCATTTAATATACATTCAACTGAATTTGATAAATATGAGCTTGATAAATATTCCAACATGTGTCAGGTACTATGCCAGACAAAATCAAACATGGAGCATGGACAAAATCAAACATGCTCTCCATCCTTACAGAGGTTACCGTTCTAGTGAAAGAGACAGATATTAATCAAATAATCACACAAATAAATATTATTACAAACTGTGAGAGTTGTTATAATCAAAAAGTGCAAGGTGCTCTGATAGTATATAAAAAGGCAACATAACCTAGGTCTGGGAGATCAAAGAGGGACTTCTATGAGGATGTGATATTTAAGCTGAGAGCTGAATGGTGAGTAGGCAATGACTTGGTGAAAGGAAAGGGTTTAAAAAAAAAAAACAGAAAAGAGTGTTCTGGACTTAAGAAGTGACATGGGTAAAGGCCTGGAGTTAAAAGAGAGATTTGTGTTTCTGAGGCTCACAAAGAAGGCCAGTGCACTGGCTAGAAGACTGGGGGTTATATGAAACTAAAGAGGGAAGTTGAGGCTAGGTCAGTAAGGGTCATGTACCTATGTGAAGTTGGCTTTTAACCTAAAAACAACAGAAAGTGATTTCAACAGGTAGAAAGACAGAATCAGGTTTATTCTTCTGAAGATTACCCTGGCTATGACGTATAAAATAGGCTGAAAGCACAGGGTGGGAGAGTGTGAATAGAGTGGGGATTCAAGTTAGGAATAAAATGTACTATTCACAAGTAAAAGAGATCGTCACTTGGACTACGGCTACAGAGGAAATAGAAATGGATAGATTGGTGAGATATTTATGAGGAAAAAATTGTATTAGAATTTGGTAAGGGAGAATAAGGAAGAGATCAAATCGGAAGACTTCCAGAATGGTGCCATACACCAAGAGAAGCAACAATGGGAAGAAGATCAGGTTTATATCAACAAATATTACTGGGTGTCTACCATGGACAAAGCGCTGAGAATTCAAAGGAAAGATAAGCATGTAGATGAGTCTCACATAATGGGATAAAAACCATGACAAAGGTAAGCACAGAAAGAAACAATGCCCAAGACAACAGTGGGGGAGAGTAGAAAAGAGATGGCTGGAGAAACTTTTCAGGAGTTGGTAGATACACAAAATTCTTTCAATAAGAATTTAACTTCTTTATGCATTACAGTCCTAATATTCAAAATAAGGTAACTACCTCTACTTCAAAGGAATACTGCCCCAAAAAGAGGGGTATATAGTTGCTGCATATTTTTTAACTTTGTATTTTGAAATAATTTTAGATGTGCAGTGAAGCTGCAAATATAGCACAAAGAGTTCCTATACATACATACCCTTCAATTAGTTTCCCTAATGTTAACATCTTACATAACTGTAATATATTTGTGAAAAATAAAAACATCTCCAGTAGGGGAAATAGAGGAGAAGGGTTCAGGTGGAGTTCCGTGTCCCCCCCGCCCCATTGTTGTTCCCCTCCTCCAAGATACTTTCTCAGGATTCTTGCCAATTGTTTTTTTGGTGGGGGCTGGAGGATAGGACTGCCTGGTGGAGACAGAGCCTGCAAGAGGTATAAAACCCCCCATATATCTAAGGCCACCTGGGGCTCTACTTTCTCTTGCCAGCCACACTCAGGTCTCTACCAATTCATTAACTATACAGCCTAATTATCCTTACTGATGTTCACTGAGTGGGCCTCAGAGTAAGAAAGTGTTCATATGTTCCTTTCTTCCTAGCAGGCACCTATTTTTTCTTAGGTTCCCTGGCTATTTGGTTGTCCTGCAACCTCAGCTCTCTGACAGGTTTAAGAAAAGTCATGAACTTGTAGTTTGTCCAGTTTTTTTGTTGTTTTAAGGGTGGGAGTGATGCTCTTTCCAGCTTTCTACAGTGCCAAATGGAAACTAGAAGTTCTCCATTGTTTTTAATCCTGGAATTTGGGTCAAAAAGGTCCCAAAGGCAAAAAGTTCACAAATGAAAATATTAAAGCTGTAAAAGAAAAAAAACTGACTTTTGAATATTTACTGATACAGTCAGGGCAATTCTACTTATTTACACAGTGATTCATTATATGTAGTATTTGGAGTGCCATATAGAAAATCCAGACATTAAAAAAGTAAAAGATGAATTAAAATGAAGCATGAGGACCAGGTATAATATAAAGTTGAATAAGAGTAGGAGGAAGAGAATGATCAGAATTTACAAAAGTAGATCATAAGGTTACACACAATTACATAGTTGAGCCATAAACTGGTACCAAATTTCCAGATGGCCAAAGTGAAAAGGGAAAGATTAGTTTATAGTTTATCTATTAGGGGAATATACATATAATGAAGAAAAAGAAAATGAAGAGTCACTCCAGGATTAGATTTCCTCTAACCACTCAAACTATATAACTTCACAGCCCCAAGTTTCAAGTCTATGATGAATTTTTATTTAATTCTGTACATCATATACAAAATCAATAATTTCTGATTAGCCACAGAAGGCAGAGTGAGGTAGGAAAGACCTAAGCTAGGAAATAGTAAATATCTACATACACAAAAACACTTAAAGAGGCTCCAGTTCACATGACTATAACTAGAAATAAGAAACTCTGTTAAAACGATACTCTGCGTCTTATTTTAAAAGGGTCTTGACAGCACAGCTTCTGAAAAAATACAAGACTGGTTTTGGATACTGTTCAAAATGCGTTTGCTGCTCAAAGTCCTGAGAAGACCACCTCTTTACAATACAATCTTACCTAAAATGAATCTGGCAATATGAACACAGGAGATAAAATTAGAGAGAGACTTTGGCACTCTTTCTCTTAAGAAAAAAAAGGTGAGGAGATTCCAGGAAATGAAAATTTTATATAAATATGTACATATATCACACAGACATCTCTTACACACATGAACATCCAGTTAATATTCTTAGGCCACTTGACATGGAGAAAATAATTTCACTTCCCATTTGGCACTAACTCGTGTTTGAAAAAAATAAACTTATTAATAATCGTTGTGTGAGAATACACTTATAAAAATTAAAGGGAAAAACTGTTACTTTGGATCTATAATACTGCAGCCTTTCTGTTGGGATTCTAGTTGATCTTAATGAAAGAAATTATTTGATTCAAGTATCAACTAAATGGAAATTAAGATGAACATAAATGCATAAAACCCAAATTAACTATATATGGCAACTGCATGCTTTGTAGCACCTGTCCTCACATGTAGAAAAGAACATCAGCCTTTGACTGATTATTTCTTTTTGACATGATTTATCACCCGGTATTCTTTAAACTTGATAAAGCAAATTAATCTTTGATTGCAGGCGGCACTGGAGCTTGCCATTAGTCATGTAGTTTGGTGAGGTTCCTTGTGTTTCATTTACCAGGCACACAGAAAGAGAGCCCAGAAGCAATTGCCTCAGCTTTGACTTCTTTCCCAATCCACCCAGGAGAAATGATCAAAGAATTCAATATACGGTATTTTAAATTACTTCTATAGAACTGACCAACAAGGAGAAAAAAAGAATTTTCTCTTTACCCTATTTTTATAATTATTTTTTAACCAAGGACAAAGGAACACTTGTAACTTGTGATTTAAACATTAACAACTGAAATAGATTTTTGTTTCTTTGTTGTGGGGACCAGTGGTGAAGGTAGACGGTAATTAAGAAATACAATTTTTAAAACCACTACCTTAAACAATGGCATTTGGGAATTGACTGTTTAGAAATACAGAAACAGTAAATAGTCAATATTGAAAATATTCTTATAGGCTCAGGTATAAAATGATAATATGCTCCACTTTATCAAAACCTTTGTTCCCCTCTTTTGAAAAACTAAAAAAGAATTATCTTCTAGATCAGTAAACATTACATCCTGAAGTATTATCCAATTTTTGCTTTTTAAAAAATCAGTACATGATGATAGGAAATCTGTCATGACTTTTTACATGTATCCTTTTTTGGGCTTCTTATTTTGTAATTTAACATTCAAAGAGCCTTCTATTGGCCTAACACTCACCATTACTTATCCTCATACCTCACTATGCAAAAGAAAGAGATTTACCGGATAAAATAACTATTAGGAAACAATGTCTGAGCTAGAACTTAAAGCTTTCTGCTTCTGGTCCTTTACTTAATTGACAATGCCTATCAGAGACATTTCCCGCAATTTCAAAAACACAGATTCTTCTATTATGCTACCATTAACAAATCATCACTTCATATATAATCTGATTATTTGAAATTTCTTCAATCTAGACTTAAGTATAGGATTAAAAATTTGATCCCTAAGAAAGGTGACAATCTGTTAGGCTAAATATTAAATCTTTTAAAACTGCTAGAAAATAATTTGAATAGACTGCTAGAGAACTTAATAAACCTCCAATATTTATGATAGTCTCAATTTTCAGTTAGTCTGCATGGAAGACATTTCTACACCTAAAGGGGAGGAATAGTTCACTGTGCAGTCTAAACCCACCTTTTAAATATAATGTATTCTTTTTGAAAGGAATCTAAAGAATACATGAATAACCATTAAAACTATCAAATTTCACTTAGGGTTTATGCAGAAAGTCTTCATTTTCACAAAATAATATTTTATTAAAATGAACTGAGGGAGGCAGGCTTAACATCAACATTTCAAGCGTTTAATTTTAGAACAAAATTCAGCAAATGATCCAAATGTGCAAATAAAGGCAGGACATGTACAGATACTTTTAAAAGACCTTTTTCTTAAGTGAAATGTAAAAGCAGTTCCTAATGCACTACAATGCACAGAAACAACCTAAAACCTCAAGTACAACAATGCTCTTTTTCAAAATAAGAACTGCTAATGGTTCTTACTCCAATGTTTGATGAATCACACTCACTAGACTCCTGGTCAGTCATACACTTAAGCACAAGGAATTATATATAGCAGCTAGGTTTCTGTCAATCTTCCTACCATTTGTATATGAACTGAAAATTCTGGGTAGCCCATGCACACCCAGATCGAGCAATTCTATGATTTTTTTTTAAGTATTTATGAAAATAGTGTCACAAAAATAAAAACAATCCTATCTTTTTCCTAGCACATTTGAAAGTTTGTTGGACCTATAATTTTGTATACAGATTATAAAGAATTAGGAATATCTTTACATAATGATTACTTAAAATGCATGAATTTGACATATACTGTCACTAATTGCAAACAATATGGATTTATTGGCTTCGTGTTATTTATAGAAACTTAAAAAAAGCTAGTCAACTCTTAATTAACTAATATATTCACATCAGAGTTCTGAAAACTATATATCTCCTTACAGCAAATGATATCAGATATAAGCAAATAAAAAATATTCAACTCTATTACTTTTCAAAAAATATATATAACTCCACATTATTACTTCCACGTTTTAGCTTAATTTATTAAAAGACAAAAAACTCTGATTAATCTCACTTAACAATTTAGTTGAAACATATTTTCCTCTGAAATCATTATAAATTACTGTAGTTTAGAAAATCAGAGTACATGAGAAAAGCTGAAAAACTGTCAGTATAGGGTGATCAAAAGAACCTCAAATTCATTATATTAAAACAAATTTTAGTCTGTCCCTGCAGATGACTCAAAGAAGAGTCAGAGAAGCAATTTGCTTCATAACAAAGATTTAAGCCAGCTGGCCAGCCAGCCAGCCATTCTTCCTTCAGGGTCAGGTAGGGAAGTAAAGAAGGACATTTCAGGAAAGAGTAAATTTGGTACGACAATTAAAAGTATCTTTTCCTTTTTAATAACTTTAGTTGTAACTTGTATGTTTATTTAAAGCAGGCTCACATGTAAGAACTTACTATTTATATATGAATATACTTACTGCTTGGCTCTATTGAGAAATTATAAATTTCATCTATTGAACATTAGCAAAAAATTACATGTGTTTATCATCTGGATTATTCTCAGATTAATAGAGATAAATGACAAAACATAATCAGTAGCAGCTCTGCAACTTAATCATTGCATCTGAGCTATAGGAAGCACTTAATTACTCTCATTTACTAGGTTCAATCTAATGAGAAAGCATTAGCCAAATGAAAAGAATGCAGTACAAACAAACAAAATAGTTATACCATCATTAAAAAGAAACTCTGACAGTGCAGGTGACAGCATAGGCAGGATAAATTACCATAATGTTCTAAATGCTGAGCTGTCAGCATGCTAATGCTGTGATCAGATACCCTGGGAATCTCTGCACTATAGCTGTCAGAAACAGGTATCATAAATCACCTCTCTCTACTGTACTGCTCATTATCACAGCTATAGTATACATGTTTTTCAGCATACTTCAGTACAAATTTGAAGGTAACACTTATTCTTATGAGTGGATCTGTTTACTCTTGCAGACATTGTAGACAATCCTTGCCTAATAAATGGATACTTTATTTTGCAATAATGAACTACTGGATCTTAGAACATGATAGGCCTCTGCTTTTAATTCATAAACCACTTGAATGAACAGACTGCAAAAACAGCACCTTTTCCCAAGCTATACAATATAGTAGCAGTGAGCTAGATAAATTAACATTATTCTTTTTAAAGGAATATCATTATTTGCAAGCTATTCTTGGACCTGGAAAAGAATAGCAGCGGATACAAATTAGAAGCATTGGAATGCCTAGAAATCTTTAAGACACAATCTTAATATTTTCAAACAAAATTTTATATTTTATAGGGAAAAGGAGCTAATATTTTTGAGAGCTTATTATATATAATATCCTTTAATCCTTACAACAGCCTTGTGAGTTAAGTATCATTATTCTAACTTTAGAGACAAGAAAGCTGAAGATCTAAGAGTTTGAGAAATTTTCCCCAAAGCTGCTAAGAGATAGAACCATGACTGTACCCAATTCTGTGTAACTAAAAAGTTCATGTCCTTACCACTCGTTGAGTTAGCAAAAGAATTTTGGAGGCAAAAGTCTGTGAACATGTGAAACATGACAGATTTCTCAAAAAAACGTATGAATATAAATATGTATACTATATTTCTAATGTAAATAAAATGCTATCAAACTGTTAATTTTCATTCATCTAACAAAACTAGAAGGGAAACTAGCATTCATCTTCACAACATAACTTATAATACGATTGTGCAAAGGTAACAGTCAATTTGATGATGTACCTGTATTCGCAAAGTTGTTCTTATTAAAAAGCACATGATATATTTAAAAAATAAAATGGTATTTCTATACACTCACATAAGTAATTTGATAGAGTATACTTTAAAAATGTAAGAAAAAGAAATATTATGGTATATTTAGGAAGAAAAGCACAATTTTCAAAGAAAATGAAAATGATGAATGACATTTTCTTAACAATCTGTTTACAGTTTCTCCTGTACTTATTCCAGAAAGGGAAGGGTAGTTCTTACTGGCTTCTTGTATTTTGTTGGGTGGCAAGTGATGGGAAGAGAGTGTTCCAAGAATTGTTTTCATGTTCCTATGCAAAGTACAATTTAGTGATATGTTGAAACCTCAGTCACTTTTACTTGGACAGTGATTGTAGTTCTACCATGTTGTAACAAGAATACGTATTAATGTGAACTTAAGTCCTTCTTTGATGTATGCACACACCATGGACTGTGATTCTTCTTTTGAAACGTAGAGTCTTGACACCAAATAGATTTGTTTAATGTTCACTTTCCTTCTTTATGTTGCACAAATAGTTTCATTACTTTTATAGAATTGTGACCCTTTCTGGTTCCATCTAATATTATCCATATAATTCTGAAACATAATATAACTCACTTCTGGGGGCCTACTTTGTTCCAAGAACTCTGCACCTTATAATAGAAAAATTCTACAACCCTAGGGGGTGTATTTGAACCCTGGTCTACACATGATATACTGTCTTCTGCCATGGGTGTAAACTTGCTTTCTTAGATTGCCAAGGAGAAAAAATTCTCTATAAATCTCATACTAATTTATTTCTTTGATATAATTTTACAGAGTTGCTAACTGAAATTGGTAGCTTTGGTGGCCACTGGTTAACAGAGCACCATTAGACATGGTTTGGGAATGGGGAGAAGAGTGCTGAAAAAGCTGACGCTGCAATCCTGACTGGATACCTAGGCACAGAAATAGTGCCCTCTATCACCTCCTCCAATCCCTAAAAGGTGGTATGGGCTCAACTGTAGTGCCAGATTGAAGCAAATCATAGAGATGTAGGGATGAGTTACGACATGAAGTGAGTAGAAAGAAGAGAAACTCTCTTCTAAGGTAAAAGTCCACAAGGCTTTCCTTAACTATGTATGACCCAGCTATCTGAAATACCATCTGAGTCACGTACAAGTAGAGCTATATTTCATTTTTGCAACAAATATGTTGCAATAGAATTGTTATAAATTGATTCCCAGTGACCAGCATTGTAATTTCAGAGGTGAGATTGATAAAATTGCATTTTTGTTTTCATTGATTTTCAGAAACAAGGACTGCTAGGCTTGTAACTTTGTTTCTCTAACCCTTCCTCCTGCTTTCTCCTTTACCATGAGGTTAATGATTTTAAAAACCTGTAAGATACAGGGCAGGCTCTAGAGAATGGGGGGAGAGAGAGAGACAGGATACAGTGCCTGTCCTTGAGGAGTTTGCCTATTAAAGTAGGAATCTAATCTCTTCAACTAGGTTATAAAGTTACTGAGGGCAGGGCCAGGGCTAATTTATTTATGTTGGTATTCATAAACATTCAATAAATATCTGTTGAAAGAATAAATAAGCAAATATGATATTGCACTGTCATTTATGAGTTTAGAAGGTAGAGTTTATCATTATTGCAATTCACTTTCAAACTTTTTTGAAGAGTCTTGACTATTTTTTATTGGTACATAATAACTGTAGACATTTATGGGATACATGTGATATTTTGATACATGCATACAATGTGTAATGATCAAATCTTGGTATTTAGGATATCCATCACATCAAACATTTATCACTTCTTTGTATTGGAAACATTTCAAATCTTATCTTCCAGCTATTTTGAAATATACAATTAAATTACTATTAACTACAGTAAGCCAACTATATATTATCAAACACTAGAACTTATTTTTTCTATCTAACTGTAATGTTTGTACCCATTAACCAATCTCTCTTCATCTTGCCCCCTACTTCACCCTTCCGAGCCTCTGGTAACCATCATTCACTCTATACCTCCACGATCATGACCAACTTTTTTAGGTCCCACATATGAGTAAGAAGATGCAATATGTATCTTTTTGTGCCTGCTTATATATTTCATTTAATGTAATAACCTCCAGTTCCTTCCATAGTGTTGCAAAGGACATAACTTCATTCTTCTTTTAATGGCTGAATAGTATTCTATTGAGTATATATACCACATTTTCCTTATGTATTAATCCATTGATGGACACTTAGGTTGATTCCGTATCTTGGCTACTGTGAATAGTGCAGCGATAAACATGGGGGTGTAGGTATCTCTAATAATACTTATTTCCTATTCTTTGGATAAATACCCAGTAGTGAGATTACTGGATCATACAGTAGTACAATTTTTAGTTTGAGAAACTTCCATACTGTTTTCCATAATGGCTGTACTAATTTACATTCCCACCAACAGTGTATAAGAGTTAACTTTTCTCCACATCTTTGCCAGCGTTTATTTTTTAGTCTTTTTGATAACAGCCATTCTAACTAGACTGAGATAATATCTCACTGTGGTTTTGATCTGTGTTTCCCTAATGATTAGTGATTTTGAGCATTTTTTTCACATATTGGTTGGTCATGTGTATGGCTTCTTTTGAGAAATGTCTACTCAGATCCTTTGCCCACTTTTATTGGGATTATTTGTTTTTTTGCTGTTCAGTTGTTTGCATTCCTTGTATATTCTGGATATTAGTCCCTTGTCAGATGAATAGTTTACAAGTATTTTCTCCCATCCTACAGACTGTCTCTTCACTCTGTTGATCATTTCCTTTGCTGTGCAGAAGCTTTTTAATTTAATATAGTCCCATTTGTCTATTTTGTTTTTATTGCCTGTGATTTTGAAGTCTTAGTCGTAAGATCTTTTCCTAAAGCAATGTCCTGAAGACTTTTCCTGTTTTTTTCCAATAGTTTTAAAGTTTTGGGTCTTAAAATTTTTAACCCATTTCATATTGATTTTTGTATATGGTGAGACACAGGAATCTAGTTTCATTCTTCTACATATGAATATGCAGTTTTCAGCACCATTTAGTGAAGAGGGTGTGCTTTCCTCAATGTATGTTCTTGGCGCCTTTGTCGAAAATCAGTTGGCTACGAGCATGTGGATTTGTTTCTGGGTTCTTTATTCTGTTCCATTGGTCTTTGTGTATGTTTTATAGTATATTTTAGCTTTGTAGTATATTTTGAAGTCAGGTAGTATGATGCCTCCAGTTTTGTTCTTTTTCTTTTTTTTATCACTATTGCTTTGACTCTTTGAGGTCTTTTGCAGTTCCATACAAATTTTAGGAATTTTTTTTCTATTTCTGTGAAGAATGTCATTGGTATTTTTATAGGGATTGCACTGAATCTGTAGATTGCTTTGGGTGATATATGGCCATTTTGACAATATTAATTCTTTCATCAGTGTTTTGTAGTTTTCATTATAAAGGTCCTTCACTTCCTTGGTTAAATTTATATCTAGGTATTTTTTTTTTTTGTAGCTATTATAAATGGGATTGCTTTCCCGATTTCTTCATCAGCAAGTTCATTATTGGTATAAAAAATGGTACTGAGTTTTGTATTTTGACATTGTATCCTATAACTTTACTCAATTTGTTTATCATTTCTGAGAGGTTTTTTTGGTGGAGACTATGTTTATCTAAATGTAACATCATGTTGCCTGCAAAGAGGGCCAATTTGACTTCTTCTTTTCCAATTTGGATACTTTCTATTTCTTTCTCTTGCCCAGTTGCCCCGGCTAGGACTCCAGTAGAATGCTGAGTAAGTCATGAAAGTGGCAATCCCTATCTTGTTCCAGTTCTTAGAGGAAAGGCTTTCAGCTTTTCCCCATTCAGTATGATGTTAGCTGTGGATCTGTCATATACAGTCTTTATTATGTTGAGGTATGTTCCTTCTGTGCCTAATTTTTTGAGAGTTTTTATTATGAAGAGATGTTGAATTTTACCAAATGCTTTTTCTGAGCCGATTGAGATGATCATAAGGTTTTTGTACCTCATTCTGTTGATGTGATGTAACATATTTATTGATTTACATAATGTTGAACCATCCTTGCATGCTGAGGATAAATTCCACTTGATTACGGTGTATTATATTTTTGCTGTGCTACTGGATTCGGTATGCTAGTATTTTGCTGAGGATTTTTGCATACATGCTCATCAGAGACACAGGCCTGTAGTTTCCTTTATTTGTTGTGTCCTTCTCTGGTTTTGGGATCAGGGTAATGATGACCTTGTAGAATGAGTTGGAACAGTACCCTCCTCTTCAATTTTTTGGAATAGTTCGAGAAGAACTGATGTCAGTTCAACTTTATGAGTTTGGTGGAATTCAGTAAAGCGATCCAGTCCTGGGCTTTTCTTTCTTGGGAGACTTTTTATTATCAATTCAATATTGTTACTCATTGTTGGTCTGTTCAGGTTTTCTATTTTTCCTAACTCAATCTTGAGAGGTTGTATATTTCTAGGAATTTATCCATTTCCTCCAGGTTTTCCAATTTTGTTAGTGGATAGTGGTTCATGATACTCTCTAATGATCCTTTGTATTTCCATGGTGTCAGTTGTAATGTCTTCTTTTTTTGTTTCTGATTTTATTTATTTGGGTCTTTTCTCTTTTTTTCTTAGTCTAGTTAGTGGTTTATTGATTTTGTTTATCTTTTCGTAAAATATTTTTTTTTGTTTCATTGATATTTTATATATTTTTTCCAATCTCTATTTCATTTACTTCTGCTCTGACCTTTATTATTTCTTTCCTTCTACTAATTTTGAGTTTGGTTTATTCTTGCTTTTCTAGTTCCTTGATGTGCATTAAATTGTTTATTTGAAATTGTTCTACTTTTTTGATGTAGGCATTCATTGCTATAAATTTCCCTGTCAGTGCTGCTTTTTGCTATATCACATAGGTTTTGGTTCACATAGGTGTGGTTTCCATTTTCATTTGTTTCAAGAAATTTTTTGATTTCCTTCTTAACTTCCTCACTAACCTAATGGTCATTCAAGAGCATGTTGTTTAATTTCCATGTATTTGTACTATTTCCAAAGAGTCTCTTGTTATTGATTTCCAGTTTTATTCCACTGTAATCTGAAAGCATACTTGATAAGGTTTCAATTTTTAAAAATTTGCTGAGACTTCTTTTGTTGCCTAACATATGGTTCACCCTAAAGAATGTCCCATGTGCTGATCTCAGCTGTTTGATAAAATGTTTTGTAAATATCTGTTAGGTCTATTTGGTCTATAAGTGCAGACAGATTAAGTTAGATGTTTCTTTGTTGATTTTCTGTCTAGATGATCTGCCTAATGCTGAAAGTAGGATGTTGAAGTGCCCAACTATTATGGAATTGGAGCCTAACTCTCTTTAGCTCTAATAATATTTACTGACTATAACTGAGTGCTCCAGTGTTGGGTGCATATATATTTACAATTGTTATCTCCTCTTGCTGTATTGATCTCTTTACATTTTACAATGACCTTCTTTGTCTCTCTTTATGTTTTATGACTTAAAGTATATTTTGTCTGATATAAGTATAGCTACTCCTGCATGCTTTTGGTTTCTATTTGTATGGTATATATATTTTTCCATCCCTTCACTTTTAGTCTATGTGTGTCTTTATAGATGAAGTGAGATTCTTGTAGGCAACATGTAGTTGGGTCTTGTTTTTATATCCATTCAACCAGTCTATACCTTTTGCAGTTTCAGGGTTGTTACTGATAGGTGATGACTTACTCCTGACATTTTCAAAATTGTTGTGCAATTATTTTGTATATTCTTTGTTCCTCTTTTATTATCTTTATGATTTGGTGGGGGTTTTTAGGTGATAATGTTTGGCTCCTTTGTCTTTCTCATTTGTGTAACTGCTCTAACAGTGAGTTTTATACTTTTGTGTAGTTCCATGATGATAGACATTATCCCTTCATTTTCAGATGTAAGAGTCCCTTAAGCATTTCCTGTAGGGCTGGTCTAGCAGTGATGAATTCTACTTTTGCTTGTCTGGGAAAGACTTTATTTCTCCTTTGTTTGTGAAGGATAGCTTTGCTGTGTATAATATTCTTGGCTAGCAGTTTTTCTTCTTTCAGCACTTTGATCACATCATCCTATTCTCTCCTGGCTTGTAAAGTTTCTGCTGGGAAATCTGCTGTTAGTCTGGTGGGGATTCCCTTATATGTGACTGGATGCTTTTCTCTTGTTATTTTCAGAATTCTCTGTCTTTGACTATTGACAGTTTGACTATAATGTGCCTTGGAAAAGATCTTTTTGGGTCGGATATATTTGGAAATCTTTAAGCTTCCTGTATCTGAATGGCTACATGTCTTACAAGACTTAGCAAGTTTTCAGCTATTATTTCATTAAATAGGTTTTCTATGCCTTTGCCCATCCCTTCTTCTGAAAATCCCCCAATCTGAATATTTGGTCACTTTATGGTGTCCCACGTCAGGTAGGTTTTCCTCATTCTTTTAATTTTTTTTTTTTTTTGGTCTGACTGGCTTATTTCAAAAGACCTGTTTTCAAATTTAGAAATTCTTCCTTCTGTTTGATCTAGTCTATTTTTGAAGCTCTTGATTGTATTTTTTAATTTCATCCACTGAATTCTTTAATTCTAGAGTCTGTTTGCTTCTTTTTTATATCTATCTCTTCATTGAATTTCTCATGCAGATCATGAATTGTTTCCTGATTTTTTTGTTTTGTTTATCTGATTTTGCTGAATTATCTATCTGTATTCTCTTGTATCTCACTGAGTTTCTTTAATAACATCATTCTGAATTCTTTTTCAGGCGTTTTATAGATTGCATTTTCTGGAGAAATCTATTATCTGGATCTATTACTGGAGAATTATTATGTTCCTTTGGAGTTGTCATGTTTCCTGGCTTTTTCATCTTTCTTATGTCCTCATGTTGACATCTGCACATTTGGTAACAGTTGCTTCTTCCAATTTTATGGAGTGTCTTTCACAGGGAAAGACTTTTTTCTGATAAATTTATCAATAGTGTTGGTTAGGCAGAATGCTTTAGCTTTGATTCTGGGTGGGCACAGTATTGTAGTCTCTGTGATTTCTTTCCCTGTAATTAGCATCAGTGGTTTCTCTTTTGAGTTCCTTGGTGGCTTAGGTTGCAGCTGTTAGTGGAGGCTGGGGATGGGGATGCAGGGTGGGCTGTTCCTCAGGCACCTGTGGTGGCAGTAGCATGTTGGGTATGCTGGTCCTTAGGCTTCCAGGTGGCATGTTTGGGTGATGACAGTGGCAACATTGTGTCTGTGTCATTGGCAGTGGCAATAGTGGCAGTGGGCCAACCCATGAGCCTCCAACTGGCACACATGTGGTAGCAGTGGCAGGCTGAGTGGGCTGGTTCCTGGGAGGCATGTGTGGGTGTTGGCAGCCAGCGGGCAGGGCGGGCCTATCCCCAGGCCCCTGGACAGTATAAGAAAGCAGTGCTGGTAGTGAGTGGGGCAGGCCAGTCATCAGGCTCCTGGATGGTGCGCATGGGCACTGGCTACAGTGAGTGAGGTGAGTCAAATCACTAGGCCCCTAGACAGTATGCTTGGGCACTGGCTGGTCAGGCCACTGCCCAGGTCCCCTGAAGGCATATACAGGTGCAAAGCAGCCCTGCACTGGAGAAAGCAATGTTGCTATCTGTGGCCCTGTACAGATGGCTCTCAGGCTCTGGGGAGTGCATCCTTTGGCTCCCTTCGTCCTGGGGGCAATCCCCTGGTGTACTGCATTGACTGTTCTCCAGGGTGTAAGAGATTGCATTGGCTAGAGTGCTGGAAATCTAGTCACACTGCTAGGTTCAGCCAACATCATGACACTGAAGCCCTGTGGGTGGATGTCAGCAGGATTCTAGGTATGTAAAGATTCATGGGCTGTTCAGCCCCATAGCATGTAGTCTGGTGGTGGCTGGCCTCTCAAAATGGCACCATGCTACAGCTGCTTAGGGTTATGTGGGACCCAGTGTGAACTCCCTCTCTGGAACAATGCCATCACATGCCCTCCAGGCAGCTCCCTAGACTAGTCACAAGGTCTGCAAGGGCTGAGGGGAACTCCTGTGGCTGGAACTGCGGGAGTCCACGGTGGAAACATGGACTGCTAGAGATTTCTTGCTTACCTCTTCTCCGCAATGTGAGTTCCTCCTACTTGTGAGCTAGCCCTGGCCTGGCTGGCCTCTTTGCTTCCGCTTCCTTCCATGTCTCAGAGGTTCCCTGTCACTTCCCTACTGAATTCCAGTATTCTTCTCTTAGAAGCTCTATTTGAGTGTAATTATCTACCTGCTGTTTTGGTCCTTTGCAGAGGAGACAAGTGATGGATGTCTCTAATCAGCCATCTTGAAACTTCAAACCCAAAACTCACTTTCAGACTTTTTCTTAAAATTGACAGGCTAGTTAGACAGTGCTCAGGACTGGAATCCACTCCAACCATTACATTACTGTTATTAATCTTTTAATTCCCATGCTTGCCACATTTCTGCCCTCTTCCCATCCTCCATCACCATTCTGATAAACATAAAGTTTTATTATAAAATCACCCCAGAGATTGTCTAAGTTCCTCTTAGCAGAAAGAATGGCTGGGGGACTTGAACCTTCCCCAGAGAAAAATTACAACATCTTCGTCAGTCACGAAGATTTTACTGGATTTTTCTTTCAATAATAGCTGATGTTATAGAAAATAAACTTTTATTTTCCAAAAATTAGCAATATGATATTGAATACTTTTAAAACTATATCCCTATTCTCCTGTAACAAACTAAGCCAAGAAATGTTAAGCTTATCTGTCTTTAATTCTCTGTATAAGAAGTTAATAAAACTGATCATTAATCCACATGACATTTAAAAGTTCACATTAAAGCCACAATTTCATTGAAATGTACCTCTTTATTCATGTCCATTTTTATTAGGCCCTAAAAATGCTATATAACCTGAATGATTAGACTATGATTCAGATATCGTTCTAGGTTAGCTTGACACTGTGTACCTCAAAAGATGTTAGCTAGTTTTAGGTCCTACTAAGCTCATACTTCATTATAATAAAATTTTTAGTAGTAAAAATTTCACTAGAAAATTTCACTAGCAGGTTTTAAGAGATTTTGAACTTTGTTCCTGGGTGAAATGTTAACTGTGAACTCCAGGCTAATGATATTCACCAGACAAGAGTCCCAAGTCTCTTTATACACGAAATATTAGTAATGTAATGCTTGTTAGAATACCGTTGGGGTATGCACTAAGTAAGATATAAGTAAGTTAGACCTGTAAAGTTCTCCTAGCTGCAAAAATTTGAACTGAGATCATCTTTCAGTATAAATGGAGTATATATCCACTGTAGTATTTGGATATGAAGTCTAGTTATGTAAAATCTATACCTATGTGTTCCCCAACTTTCTGGGAAATTTAGGATATTATTTTCTTTTGATGATAACATGTACAGACTCAATTAGGCAACCAATGTTGTCTTAGAGTAAACATTCTCCTTTGTCTACTATATTAACAGACAATACTATCTCATTTTATTTTGAGAGAGATTAGAGAAAAAACATTTAGTCATTATTTTAAAAAACACTTTAGCATTGTATTAGATCTCAATAACTTCCATTTCACAGTGGGAGTAAAATTTAATTAATTAAATTGTACTTGTATCAAATAGGCTATAACATTTTATTCACACAGAATCAATGATAATCATTCATCAACAATAAAAAAGATATTATTTTTGAGAAGTTTTACACTAGCTTGGCAAAAGTATCTCTCATTTGTTTTCTTTTTTTTTTTTAATCTCCCCTAACATAAAATTCTTAAGAACGAAGACCACATCTGGTTTATGTTCCTGGTACTTAAAAATAGGGTCTGGCATATGATTAACAGCTTTTTGCTAAATGAAAGAAATAAACAGTTCTCTTAGAAACCACCTAGTGTATGTGTCCTTTATAATGTTTCTAAAATGTCTGAAAATATGCAATAAATAAATGGTATTAAAAACATTCATCCATTTCATTATGTAAGAAAGAAATCAGAACATTCACTTTTTGGGGTTGGATAAACTCCTGGAGGTGGTGATATACTAGTTGCCATACCAATCACACACTTAAATATAAACATTCATACATAACCTGCTTTAATTATAATATCATTCTTTATATATATTTGATAAAAATTAACTCTGGAAATCTGGCTCAAGTACACCAGAATCATGATATCCTGGTATTTTGTATTGTAAGCTCTTAGAGCAGGCAAACAGGGTCAAAGAATATACAAAGGTCTCAAGTATTACTGCTAACAATCTTGACAAATTTTAAGAATGTGCTATTCTTAATAGAATGGCTGGATTCCCTGAAATTGGGAGGTCAACTTATAAGACCCAAAATGTACACCAAGAGGAAGGTTCTAAATATGAGGATAACAGTGTAGAGTAGTAGTTTTCAAACTTTTTGGCCCATGGACCCTTTTACAATTTAAAAAATTACTGAAGAGCCTAAGAAGTTTTTCTTTATGTAGGTTATATCTATCAATATTTACCATATTAGAAATTAAAACTGAGAATTAAAAAAAATAATTCATTTGAAAAATAATAAAACTATTCTATGTTAATATCAATAGCACATTTTTATGAAAAAGCTATTACTTTCTAAAATAAAAAATTTAGTATGAAGAGTGGTGCAGTTTTCTATTTTTATAAATCTCTTTCATATCTGACTTAGAAGCAGAAGCAGATGAATGTTTTTATTTGCTTCTGCATTTGACCTGTTGTGATATCACAAGGCATATAGTCTCTAGAATACTTGATTGTACATCCATCAGAGTATGAGAATAAAAAACGTGAATATTGTCCTAGTATATTTTAAAAATAGTCTTGACCTCACTGACTCACTTAGAGTCTTGGGAATCTCTAGTAAGTCCTTCAAACTCACTCTGAAACCTGCTGGAATGGAGGTTTCAGATTGCCTGGGTCTGAATCCCAGCTGCTCCTTTTATTTGCTATGTAAACACAAAGATATCACTTAACTTCTCTAGGATTCAATTTCCTTATCTGTAAAATGAGGTTTATAGTACCTACCTTGGAGGAACTGTTTTATAAATTAAATAAGATAATCCATTCCAAGAGCTTAGCCTGGTATGTAATGATTTTAAGTAATAAACAATAATTAAGATTAAAGTATCTGTTGCTTAGAAGAGTTATGGGCATTTTCCCATTTAAAATTTGGTGGCTTCAGCCATTTTATCAATGTACTGCTAGTGTCTGGAATATAGGAGATGCGCAATCTTTGGTGAATAAGTGAATGAGTGAATGGGTGAATGGCTGTCCATATAAAATGACTGCATTCATATCCCAACAGAAACATAATTTTTCTCCATTTCTAAATAGTTTTAGCATCAGTAATGACTGACAAGAATGCTCAAATCTAAATGAATTAACCATTGGTAGTTTAGTAGCCAAGGAAAAGATGTGTGATCACATGAAGGGCAGATGACATGGTAACGACTGTTTAAGCAGGAGACTGTTTTGTGATACATCTTCAGATCTATTTGCTATCTGCAGTTTGGTTGGGCTCCTTTATTAGAATTAAGCTGTATATATGCCACATGGAAAAGCAGGAAGAAAGAAAGGAAATCAGCTTTTACTAAATATCTACTCTATGCCAGGCATGATTTTGAGAAGTAGGGATTTTTATCCCCATGTGAGGAAATTAAGACTCAGACAAGTTATACAACTTTGCTTGTTGGCATGGAGCTAACAGTTGACAAAGCCAAGAAGGGCCTGGATTTTTCCTGCTTTCCACTGTTTCTTTCAGTATCTCTAAAATCTTTCCAGAGTTTTGTCTAATTCCTTGCAAACTATATATCTTCAATAAATGTTGATAGGATAAAAAGGGCAGATTATGTCCAAACCAACAAAGGTAGATACGTAAAAGGACAGTAAAATTGCATCATGGAAACAAAGAGTATTAGGCAGCAAGCAGGTCAGAGTCACCAAGGAAAGCCAATACTATTTTGGCTATACGAACTCTTTAAAAGAAGGTTTACATACTGTCACCAGACTCATGAAAAAGAAATCACAGAATGACAGATCTGGTAAAGGAACAGCAGTACAAGACACAATTTTGATTTAACTTTGTTTTAGAGAAGAGTAATCATTTGAGCACCACCATTATCCCTGCTCAGCAAGTATTACATTACTAACTTTTCTGACCCTGTGTATCCACCATGGCTCACAGTTATGAACAAAGTGAGAATGATTTTTTTAAAAAGACAAGTTATTAGAAGAATAATGATAGTTGTGATGGCGGAGACAAGGTGGCTCTGCTATGTGTAAGAAGAACAGAACACCCAATAACAGATATTATTTTATAAAAAAACATTATTCATCACCGGTAACCTGCTATTTTTCCATCAAGTTTACTTTTTCATTCAGTGTTTACTGGGTTTTTGCCATTCTTCTTGGCACTAGATGCACAGAGATAAATAAGACACAGTCACTAACTACAGTCACTGAACATAAGGGGCTCACAACAGAAAGGGGACCAGAGACAAGAAACAGACAATTACCATAGAGTATGATAAATTCGTTGACTGCTTTGTACTATGTGCTAAGCCAGTTAGGAGGAATCCTAATACAGAGAAGAATCATAGAAAGTTGGACAACATTCCAGAGAAAAGGAAGAACATGTATGAGGATCCAGAAGCAGTGAAGGAGCTCATCAAAGAATTGCAAATAATTCCAGGAAGCCACTGTGAGGCAGAATGAATACAGCCCACAGGCCTTGCCCTTGGGTTAAGTCTTAGAGGTCTGGATTTCGCTTTGAAAGCAAGGGAGTCACTGAAGGACTCATGCTTTAGAGAAACTGCCCTAGTACCTTTGTCTAGAATGTTTGGGGAGGGGGAAACCAAGATTAGAATTAGGGGAATCTATTATGAGGTAGATGAGAAATAAACATGGTATGAATTGTGGTAGAAAGGAAAGAAAAGAGCAAAGGTTTTCAAGAGAATTTAAGAAGACAAAAAATGACTTCCAAGTTTTCCATTTTGTGACTAAGGAAAGAATGATGTTCACTTAGCAAAAGGGGGAGAAATTTGGGGGAAAGTTGAATGGTTAAATCTTAGAAATGACTGAGTATGAAAGAGTTGTAGGGTGGCAGAATATGCTACCCCCAAATATGCTTATGTTGTGTTAAAGGCACTTAAAGCAAGAGATGCAAGAAGAGCACTTTGACCTCTTTTTTTCTTCCTGAAAGCAGGAGATCAAATTCCCATGTGAAAGGAACGCTCCCTGTACCAGTAGGAAGGAAGTCTACATTGGTAGTCCAATGTATAGGGCTAAAACATAAGAGGGGTAGAGGAAAAAGTTTTTACCTCTCCTGCAGAGCTCAAAGGACATATAGATGGAGATAAAAAAAGGAAGACAGATGTAAAAGCTAGAGGGCACTAGTGAACAGTCAGCAGGCTGCTTACCATGCTACAGCACTAGAAGGGCTATGCCCAGGAGGGCAAGACTACACCACTGATGGCATTACGTGATCATGTTTTCTTTAACTCTGCATATATTAACATATGTAATGTTCATATCAATCCTACATGACAGGCATTTTATTGTCCTCATTTTACAGATGAGGAAACTGAAGTATAAAGACAAATAAACATTTGTCCAAAGTCACACAGCTAGAAAGTAACACAGTTGGAATTTGAACCAAGTGGTTAGGCCTTATATACTATGCTATGCTACTGATAAATATATTAGAAAAACATTTTATATAACATACAAATAAGGAAAAAGACATACCATTCTATCACCTCAAGGCAACCACTATTCACATTCCACCACTATTCCTTCCAGTTTTTTCTCAATAACCCTCCTCTCATTTCTGAATATGCAATTTTATAGCCTACTCTTTAAACTTTAAGGTAACTATTTCCTCAGATTATTAAAATTCTATTCTGTCATTGTGTTAATGGTTATATTTCTTCAAACTAATGTATGCAATATACTCAACCAGTGCCTCAGTGTTGAACATTTATGCTGTTCTCAATTTCTCACTATATAGTGCTCTGTATTTGTGGATTCCACATTCATGGACTCAACCAACTGTGGATCAAAAATATTTGGAAAAAAATGGATGGTTGCATCTGCCTGAACATTTTTTTTCTTGTCATTATTCCCTAAACAATATAGTACGACAAGTATTTACATAGTGTTTACATTGTATTAAGTATTATATATTAAGTGTTATAAGTAAAAACTAGAGATGATTTAAAATATACAGGAGGATGTGTGTAGGTTATATGTAAATACTATACCATTTTATATAAGGGACCACAGCATCCATGGATTTTGGTACCTGGTACTACACCTAATCCCTCATGGATATTGAGGGATAACTGTCATTTCAATACAATATGCATTGTTTGACTGTAATGGATAAAATATAAATAAACCCTAAGTGAAAATTTTTTCTAGAAATAAATTCTAAGATATAACATTAAATTTTAATAAAATACTATTTCTAAAACAAATAGAATAAGTTAACATGTAATAGAATAAATAAAAATATAGATAAAATATTCTTAATTTGAGCAGTTATCTTTAAACTGTAAGAGATACTTTAAAATGCATTAAAATAGCAACTTTTTCTTCATTTGGACTGGCAATTAATATTTTCAGTTTTATTTAACACACATTCTATTAAGTTTTTTCAAAATAAGTAAAATTCTGTCAGCCATTTTCCTGATAATATTACTTGATTTGAAATATTAAATAGAAAGAAACCAAAATATTTAATTACATGATTTCACCTGAACTTTAATCTTTTAGACTTATGACTAGAATATGTTGATATGCTATGTATGAGTCTTTTCTACTACAATTTGACATATCACATAATTCTGAAAGTTCCCTTAGTAGCTACACTCCTTCAAATTTCAGAAATCAAAAACAATATTGGAAATTGAGACCAGGAAAAAAAACAAACAACAACAATAATTGCTATTTATATAACTGTGTGGCAAAGCATCTGACTTACAAAAATTTCTCTCTCCAAAAGCAAAAAATGGAATACTCTGTAATGACACTTTTATTTTTTAGCACACGAAAGGAAGATGAGTAAATTACAATACCCATTACCAATAAGCCTTCTTTGAGTATCAATTGACTCTGACCATAATTGATAACCTAAGCCAATAGTACATTCTGTTACAATTCCAAGTTCAAAAGGTTAATTATGGCCTGGCCACAGGCTCATCCGGAAACCCGAAACTGATTGCTATATGCCTTCCTAATGAAGATGTACTGCATGTATTATAGGAACGTACTGATAAGTGATTGGGACCTCCAACATCAATGTAGCAAGCAAGCATTAACCTTTACCACGTCAATTTAACTGTCATTCTCACAGTTTATATCCCACCAGGTCCTTTTATTCTATGAGAAAGAAAGCATCTGATAACCATATTTCCCTTGCAAAGGCAAGATTTCCCTTTTCATTCTAATGAATACAGGAATCAATAATGGTAAGTCAATTCAAACTATGTTATGAATTAACAATACCCAGGAAAGTTAAGGAGAAATTAGAGTGATGATGAGAGCTCTCATTTGTCACCAAAATCTTTAATTTACATGTAGATTTACTGACCCCAGTGCACAGGGCATTAGAAACACATCAGCATCTTTTCTTCCTGAGAGGCACTTTTACTGCTCATTTTCTTACTTATAGGCCAAGAAAAAAAAAAAAAAAGCCATCCACTCACAAATAAAACCAGTTTAGAAATCTTTGTGGCTTGCACCAACATTCACTGTCAGTTTGAGGAAGAACAGGAACTAAGGATGCTCTAGAATAGAGTTGTAGGGACTAACATATCTTCAATGTAGCATAATTCTGAACATATCGTGTGGCACCAACTAGTAACAAAATCATTCCCTTGATGGCAGGCAATAGAGATGCACAGTAGTGTCATAAAATGAGCACTAGAAAATGAGGCTGACAATGTAATGGCTGTGTTCTTTACTATCTGTGTGGACTTTAAACAAACCACGTAGCCTTTCTGAGTCTGTTTTTCTCTTTGTAAAATAAGAATAATAATTACTGCTTTGTCTGTCTCATAAAGCAGAAGTTTTTAACCATGGCTACAGACTAGAACCATGCTGAACTTAAAAAAACCAAAAGATACCTGGGTTCTACCCTAAGAAATTCTGATCTAACTGGTTTAAGATGGGACCCAGAGGCACAGGTAGTTTTTGATGGTGGTTGTTCAGAAAAACTTCTAATTTTACTTTTTAAACTTACGTTATGTATATACTCAAACATCTATATAAACATAATGGAAATACCTTACCAAACTTCAATGATTAGCAATATATTGCACATCTTGTATCATCTATTTCCCTACCCCTGCCCCCCAAATATTTAAAAAATTTCCACTGGAATATTTTACAGCAAATCCACACTGGTATTTAAAAAAAATCTCCTCATGTGATTATATTGTATTGCCAGTATTGAGAACCACATGAGGATTTTTGAAAGTATTTTTCCAAATTACAAACAAGTAACAATAAAAACAAATCTATGCTCAAATGGATTATCAGGCTGAAGAGTTTTTACTGAAATGGACTGACCAAGTCAATAGAATATTTAGTTTAGTGAATACTATTTCAATCATTTTCCTCCCCTGAACTGACTAGTTTTTTCACAAAAAAGAACCTCTGATAGGCTATATGGTACAAAAAGGCTACATCTAGAAAAAAATCTCATTCTTTCCCAATACCTAATATTTTCATCCTTATTTCCTTATCTTATAGTTCCTCAAATGTGTTGCTCTCTCAGCCTGGAAAAATTTACCCCCTTCCACCCAACTCCAGCTCAGCTACCTGGCCACCTCCCACTTGGCCTTCAAGATAGAAGATAGATACTATTATCACGAAGTCCTCCGTCTCCTCTCTCCCATTTGTTCTACCCTCTCCAAACCTGGAGGAAAGCACCCCTTTTAAGGGCTGCCACAGCCTTGTGTTTACCTCAGTCACAGTATTATCGCACTGTACTGTCTCTTGTCATTCGCAGCACTAAATACAGGATTCTTAAAAGTAATGACTATTTCACAATGGGTCTCGTCCGTCATAGTCACCCAATATACAAATACTTGAGTTTTCAAAATTATAGGTCAGTTACTTTCTCTGGAAAACAAATTAACAAAGCAATAAACAAGGGTGACTGCTTAATAGATAAAATACAAAGAAATATAGAACGTATAATGAACCCTAATCACATTTTTCCCAACAATATCCACAATCTCAGTCTGTTGCAGAGAATGCTGGTTTGTGTATCAGGTTAATGTCTAATGAGACTGATTCTTAAAAAAAACAGGGGTTTACCCAAAGACATAAAATAGACAGAAATTTTTTAAATAAACAAAATATTTCTTTTCTCTCTAAAAGTTTTAGGTTAACTATACTCACAAAATGCTAATAAGCAAAGCTTATTAATGTATAAAATATAATACATAGCCACCATTTATACAAACACATCCCCCATAACTATTTCCCAAGGATTTTTCTGTTTCAGGGGACCACTGGGAGAAAAAAATGATTGTATTCAAAGATGATAGTAACAACAGTTGTAATAATAGCAATAACAATGTCAACAACAGAAGCATCTAATTTTTAACTAATTCTTAACAACCACTTTCTATGTGCAAGTTATTGTGGTAAGCATAGTATCTCAATCCTTGTATTAGCCCTATAAGGTAGGATTATTATTCCCATATTATGATGCAACTGAAGCTTAGAAAGGTTAAGGAATTTGCCTACAGAAAGAGTTGGTATAATAGCATCACTGGGACTTAGTTTGTCTAACTCTAAAGTCCAAGCTCTTGATCACTATCATTATTCAAAGCAAAGATAATGCTACTAACAGGTCATCTTTACTCTGTGGATAATAATTCACAAGTATAGCTGTTACTCATCCATTGATGCAATATGGCAGTGAAGCAGAAATGAAAAGGCAACATTGTGAATAGTTTCTTTTTGTTTTGTTTTGTTTTTCAGAGACAGGTTCTCGCTCTGTTGCTTGGGATAAACTGCAGTGGTGTCATCATAGCTCACTGGAACCTCACACTCCTGGGTTCAAGCGATTCTCCTGCCTTAGCCTCCCAAGTAGTTGGGACTACAGGCATGCCCCACCATGCCTGGCTAATTTTTCTACTTTTTGTAGAGATGGGGTCTTGCTCTTGCTCAGGCTGGTCTTGAACTCTTGACCTCAAGTGATCCTCCTGCCTCAGCCTCCCAACATGCTAGGATTACAGGTGTGAGCCACCTCACCCAGCTCCCGTGTATAGTTTTTAAAGCCCAATGTATCAAAAGTATTTATTTTATCCTCACTATCAAAACGAATTTGGCTATTGTATTTTTTAATACATTTCTCTTTCTGAATGAATACTGGACTGTTGAAAAATCCAGCTCATGATTTATATACATAAGGTAATGGATACAGATTAAAGTTTTGCTACTTATTAGCTATGGGACTATTGATAAATTTAACGTGTATCAATAAACATTCATTCACTCATCTATCTTACTGTATACACTTATTGAAGGCACAGTTAATTTGAGAGAAGATATAGATGGAGACCCTAAGCTATGCTCTAAGTAGCTTATAGTCTAATTGACCTTTTTGACATTAAATAACATGTTAATATAGAATTTGATACATAGGAAGCACTAAAGGAACCATTATGCTATTTTCCTTTCGTCTTTTCCTATGTTTTCTGAATGAGATTATACTGGATGGAAAATTATAGTGATATGGTGTTCTCAATCATCATAAATCTAACAGATACATACCTCAACTGAAGGAAGGAAAAAGCTAAAGAGAGAGAGACACTAAAAAAGAAGGTAATGTGATTAATATTTCTTCCCTCCATTGCTTACTCATGGCCTGGAACAATTTCAGCATTGGATTTAGAAAATCACTAAGAGAAATTCCTTTAGAAACTTTCTTGAGAAACAAAAATAAAGTTGTTTCATAAAACTTAAATATATATAATATGAAGCCAAGAATTACAAACTTTAATTACATGGCTACAATTAACACTGAATAACTTTAACCCAAACCATTATAATTCTGTATGAATTAAAAGTCTCACCACATACTTATAATTTTTAGTAGGATCTCAGAAACATTCCTCCTCTCCTTCCTTCACACATAGCTTTTGCTGTTGGTAAACTAGCCTTTAAGATAGACACTGGATTTTTTAAAAAGTTAAGAACTTAGCCCCTTTACAGATGTAAAAAATTTAGGTCCTATTCTGGTGACATTATTATTTTCCTAAATTTATTCTCTTCTTATAAGTTGCAACATTTCCTCCAAGTACTCGAGGTTAAAATTAGTTTGTAATTTCTTATCCTATCTAATCTTTACCTCTTCTTGCCTTTTTATAGAAAATCTCTCTCCAGACCTATGTATTGTATCTATTTTAAAAATCGCTGCCTGCCAACAATAATCCAGCTTGTACATTTTATTCTACCTACGAGGAAATCCCATCTAAATATTTATTGCTATGTAGTAAACTATTTCATCATTCTTACAAAACATTTTCCTCCTCAGATTTCCTCTCACTTCACTTCTCTTACCAATAATAACACATTCAATTCAATGACTTCATTAGTGACCTCTGCTTCAAATCCTTTTTGGCAGAAGACAGACACAAATAAGTTAGTAAATATGATATGCCAACACTTAGTGTCTTTCCTCAAAGGATTAATGGATTTATAATTCACATAGCTGACCTTATTAGGGGTTAACAGAGTCTGAAAAACTAAAGGAAAAGTAAAATTAAATGAAACTATCACATGTGACTTAACCCATTTTTTTGCTGCTATAGGAGAATACCACATAGTGGGCAATTTATAATGAAAAGAGATTTAGTTGGCTCATGGTTCTGGAGATTGGGAAGTCCAAGAACATGGTGCCAGTCAGCATCTGGTGAGGGCCATTGTGCTCCATCACAACATGTTGGAAGGGCAAATGAACACGAGACTGAGAAAGAGTGGCAGCAGGGGCCAGATTCACTTTTTCACAACAGAGTCTCATGGTAACTAACCCGCTCCCACAATCTAATCTAATCATCTCTTATTTGGTCCCACTACCCAACACTGCTGCACTGGGGATTAAGTTTCCAACACATGAGCTTTTGGGGGACATATTCAAACCACAGCACTAGGGAAAAGAAAGAAAAGTAGGCACAGAATACTGAAAATTTGCCAACATGAGTAAATTAGGACTGACAATTAGCTAAAGACTGTACAAAATGAATGTACTCCTCTCAAGTACATATTGAAGATATTACCATATACCAAAATCAGCCAGATAGCAAACTTTTTCATAATCTCTACATGAAGAGAACATAGTTCTGAAAGATTAGAAGAATCAGTGTTATAAGATAGGCTTAGGTAAGAACAGTTAAAAGAATTTATATAATAGAATCTGATGAAGCATTTTTACTCTTGGGTGCATAGAGAGCATCCATGGTTATTCAAAGGATCTGTTTCTGAGGAACAGAGAAATATTGGGAGAGTCCACAAAGGACAAACCCACCTTAAATGCACAGATCACTATATAAAGATGACAATGGTGATGATAACAATGATGATAATAATGAGAAAAAATAAAAGGTTCAATTTATAGAATCATTTACAAAATGCTAGACACTGGGCATTTTGTAGACATAATAATCAATTCTCATAATAACTGTTCAACACAAGGATTATTAGTTTTATTTTTACTAGAGAAAATGGAACCTTAAAGTTGAGCTATTCTATTACTCAGTGACTTGCCTAAGGCATTAAATCTCTCATCATCTAACACATACAATTAAAAATCACATTCATGTTGGCTGCCACTATTAGACCCCACCTCAATCTGACGACTAATTTCTATTAAATAAGAAAATACAAGGCCTTATAACAAAGTTAGTTTTTTCTTTCATTCTTGTTCTCTTTCAAAACCTAAGTCTCCATTTTAGGTAGGCATGTTTCCATAGAACTAACTAATGCCAAGATATATTGCAGGCTGGTAAACTATACTTTCAGGGCAACAGACTTCACTCCTTTAACATAGTTTTCCCATCTAATGATTATTTTTTAACAATGCACTTTTTAAACTAAAATATTATAACGTTAGCTACCATTTATGCAGCAACTAATGTGCCAGGCACTGTGTTTAGTGTTTTATATTTGTTACCTCAACTAATGGGAATGCAGGTCTATCTAATTACAAAGCCAGGGATCTTTCCAACTCATCATCTTGGCTCAAGCCCAGATTTGATTTAGTCTGCATTACTCCATTGTCCAAAGCACTAAATTAGATGGATGTAGATAGGCTATTAGTGGTATAAGTGAAAAAATGTGTGACACATACACACTTAATCTGATTACTTTGCCAGACTGAATAAAATGTAAACTGAAAACAACCAATAAATTTCAACAGTCACGTAAAATATATAGCACTGTTTAAGTGTTCATGAAAATTATACCAGTGATTATATTTGTCCTTTGTCTCTGAAAATATATCAGACAGTGACAATTAGTAGGTGCTTTTCTGAAAGTTTCTCTCTTACATAAGCTATCACATACAACTGGGTTCTTGATGTTTTTTTCTTATAAAGAAGGATCACGATTACAAAGACAGTGATTTTTTTCAGTAATGACTCAGCTATTATATTGTGTGTGTGATTTTGTATAATCATCAACTCAGTAAACATAACTGACTGTCCAATATGTGCTCAGTAGTAATAAATACCGGAAGCACATAAAAATTAATAAAATAGTGCCTTTGACCTCAAGTAGTTTACAGTACAGAGACAAGGTCATATATAAGCATATGATTGTCTATGATATGTATAAAAGTATATTTCTATTTTTTATAACAAATTTGGGGCACTAAAGCACAGCTGTAAATGCTTAGACACTGGTAGAAAATGGGGTGGCAGAAAGCTGACTTTATAATATACTGGTCTTCCCACAAATGCAAAGACATTATATACACATGAGTACTTTCCCTTGCATGGAACCCAAACCAAACTAAATATTAGTGGGTATTCACTAAATGCCAATTACTGAGTTTAAGGACTAGAGAATGAAAGGTGAATAACAAGTCTTCTCAGGTTATAAAAAGTTCCTAATAGCATGTAGGCCAAGGTCCTTCACTACTATGGGGCAAATAACAGCTAGGCTTCCTAGATTTTGTTAGCAGGTAGATGGATTTCAGAATGATCATGTCACTATAATATGAAAATACCTTTCAAGAAAAATATAGACGACAAATGTTAAGGTCTCCAGCTGAACCTTGGCAATAATCCAGTGTTAGCCCTCATTTTATAAATAAAACCTTAACAGGATAAAGTTACACAGGTAAATGGAGACAGAGCCTCATAGCTGGTTTATCCTAAGGGCTGTGAGAAGTCTCAATAAAACCCTTTTATCTCAATTTATTATGCTGACACTATTATGAAAGGTGATTATATATTATGGAAGTAAATATGACATAGAACATCAGTCACAAATTGGAAACATTTTTGTTGTTAAAGTCACTGCAACAAAATTTGTCTATGTAGTCATAGATCAATTTGGCCAAGTATTTTTAGATCTTCAACACAGTTTTAATATATATTATTGAGGGTTCACTAAATGCCAAACACTAAGATTAAGAACTAGATATCAAAGGTAAATAAGAATTCTCAGAACGAAAAATTTTTTCCTTTGTTTTACTGTAAATTATTAGGTATTAAATCCATATTTTCTCACTGACTTTAATAAATTTAAAGCATATCCTTGGGTAAATAGAATGGACCATTAAAGATCACTTCACCAAAATAAAACATTTTAACATAAAAACCTATAGTACAGTTTTTCCTTGGTATACACAGGGGACTGGTTCCAGGACCTCTCGCATATACCAAAATCCACACATACTCAAGTCTCATAGTCAGCCCTGAGGAACCCACATATATGAAAAGTCAGCCCTCTGTATATGTGGGTTTCGTATCCCACAAATAATGTATTCTCCATCTCCAACTGGTTGAAAAACACCCACGTATGAGTAGATCTGCAAGATTCAAAGCTGTGTTGTTCAAGGGTCAACTGTAACTGTCTTAGTTCAAACTTGCTGTAACAGAATACCATATACTAGGTGGCTTATAAACAATAGAAATTTATTTCTCACAGTTCTGGAGATTCAAAGTCCAAGATCAGGATCCCAGTATGGCTGGGTCTGTGTGAGGGCTCTCTTCTGGGTTACAGACTTTTTGTTGTATCCTTACATGGCGGAAAGAGTGAGCTAGCTCTTTGGCCTCTTCTTAAAAGGGCACTGTCATTCACGAGGGCTCCATTCTCATGAATTAATTACCTCTTAAAGGCCCCACCTCCAAGTACCATCACATTGGGATTAGATTTCAAAACATGAACTTTGGTGGGGAATGGCAGACAATACAAACATGCAGTCTGTAACAGCAACCAATGTAAAATATAAATGTAAAGTAACTAGGGAATTACTTTGATATTTACCAAGAGGATTACAAGTTCAAAGACAAACAAGAAAAGGAAATGAGTTAAATTGAACACTCTATTCTGAAAAGCCCTCTCTTCATTTGTTCAATCTGTAATTCCTATCTTGTTGGGGAGGGGATTATCTTTTTGAAAATGGACATGTTTACTTGATAACAGAAGCAAGGGAGGAAACCATGAAACACTAAATAACTTAACTCAGCAGCACTTTTTTTTTTTTTAAGTTACATCTGGTCATACCCAAAAGGTTGCAGTAGAAGAATTTGAGGTTATATACCAAACCCAGGTTACAAAAACTTGTACTAGCAAATAAGATACCCAAATAAATTACTGTCTGACAAAACAGAAATCCTGTAAGAGTTCAAATGCTTTCACATATGTTAACTCAGATAATTCCTCCAATAACCCTGTTTAGTAAATAATATCATCCTCATTTTGCAGACAAGCTGGGAACTCAAAAGGTTCTATGACCTTCTAATTCATGTGATCAGAAAATTAGGAGAAGAACCAGACTAGAAAAGAAGGTTCTTGATTTCTACCACACTTTCTTTTCAGAGGTCCTGGGTCAGTGGAAATGTTGAGCAAAGGGTAGATGAGAATACAATTTTATCTGAGATACATACATTTATTGTAGCTTCTCCTACACTGAAATTGTGTAAGGATCATCCTCTCACCACAAGTTCAACTGTTTCCTACAAGCTCAGCAGTTAAGTACCTAGACAAATTGATAAATTTACTTCTTTATCAAATACAGAATTAATCACCATATACCTGAAAACTTCAGGCTCCCAGAGAACACAAGAAAATGATTGATCAATCCTTCTTTGACCAGCACCTTTAGAGTGTCTGGAGTAACAATGTTTTCTATATTTTTTTGAAATAAGAAAGGTAAGTCATTCTACTTGAGGTGAGTACAAGTCAGGTGAGCGTTACAGTCAACCCAACTCAAAGAAGGTCATTGGATATTAGAAAAAGACCTACCTTTAGGGGTAAAGAGAGGAATATACAAAAATGCTATAACAAAAGTTATTTGTAAGATTGTTTTATTAATTAAAAGTATGTGATAGAAAAAAAATGACTTCAAACCTAACTTCTAAGCCTAAAGAGTTATAGAACTTTGGAGTTAGAAGGATTCTCAGGTCACTCAGTTTATTTTAGTTTTAAGTAAAGAAATGGAAAATGACAAAAGTTAAGTGACTGTTCCATGACTGGTTCATGTAAGAGAAGGGAATGTCATCTGACAGTACTTACATTCAACATATCTAACATATATTACAATAAATTGGCAAGGTGCCATCTTATCCTTCCTTTACAAAAATTTCAATTAACTGATGTGTCTTTAAATCTAAAATAACATCAAATCAGGAGGGTTTATGTAAAAATTTTTATTTACCAGTATATGTTTCAAAATATTTATTATCACAAAACTGAGTTGATATTCTTAGTTTGAATTATAAAGAATATTTCCAAATCACAAAATAAATGTTACTTTCTCCAAGGATAACAGTGATATGTATAATATAAATTAGTTAAATAGCTGTAAAGCCAACTATTTTGTAATGGCAAGGTTACCCTGTTTTACAGTATTTAAAAGTATTTTCTACATTGAAACCCACAATTTTATACTTTGAAACAAAGGACACTGCATGACATGTTCAGTTAATATTTGAACACTTGCATTAGATTGCAGTTGATTGTGAATATACTGCTAAATGCTATATCAATCTAATATCTCATAAATCACTCATAAAAAACAAATCTGCAGAGTATACTGGAAGCTGTTCTCAACCCATATCCTTTTATTCAATGACTACAGTGTAGCTCTTATCTTCTTATTAAATGATGTGGAGCTCTGTCACTCAAGTTAGTTTTACTGACTAGAAGGAAAAGGGGAAAGAAAGAAAATAAGATACCACAACTGAAGAAATAGAATTAAAGGTGAGAACACCTACTGAGTACCTGTCCTCAGAGATACAGTTGGGAGAGTCGTAAAAGCATAAGCTTCAAACTCACATGGAGCAGGGTTTTAAATATCAATTCTATCACTAGTTCCATGAACTTAGACAGACCCTCTGGGCCTCAATTTCATCATCTATAAAATGGAGTCATATCATCTACCTTAACACATCACACAGTCAATGCCCAGTAAAATGAAGGTTCTCAATATACGAAAACTATTATTATTTTCTTGAGGAAAAAGCTTGACACATAAATTATACTTAAGACAAAAACAAAATTATAAGATATGGCCTTCTTTTTCATACGAAAATACCCCAAAAGGCTCTATATTACCATGGCGAGGCATATACAATTTCTTCCTTATAATAATGATGAAGAGTGTTCTATGCAGAATGTTCTATTTGCAGCAGCGACTCATTGTGTGCATGGAGAAAAATTGCTGACACGTAAAGAAGATATTTTCCCGTAAAAGGTTGAAGTCCTTAAGCAGCAAAAAACACCAACGTCCATCATCTTTAAACCCTATTGATTTCTGGTGAAGATTTAAAAGGCTGTTTACTTATTTCCCATCATTTCTGTCAGAGCTGTAACAGTTCTCTTCCCACTGAATAAACCTCTCATGATCCTCCTGGTGATTAAGGTCAGACAAAATGTCAAACTCCTAATGCTAAGTGCTTTCACATTAAAAATTCATACCAAATCACCAAGTAAAATCCAAACAAGAAGTCAGACACATAAACAGTTCACAAAAAAGGGCTGCAGTGACCATTACAGAATACAGGTGCATTGTAGATGTGAAAAAAGGCTTGTCAACAGGTCAGACCACTTTCCTCTTTGTCCTGGCATTTTCACTGTCATTTCCTATTTCAGATATAGTAGGCCATGGTAGACTCAAATCTTATGCATATGGTGTGTGTGAGAGAGCGAGTGAGCAAGAGAGAAACAGAGTGAATGTAATCATCAGTAGAGAGACAGAGAGAGAAAGGGAAAGATACAAGAGACAGAGAGAGAGAGTATGCAATCACTAGTATATCACTCCAAATCATTAGCAGCCATTTGATTCTATAAGTTCAGCATGGTTTTTTGTTTTAAAACAGGGAGCATGGGTGGGGAGAGTATTTGCTCGATATCTAAAATAATCAATGCTAGGTCTTCCTGTAGGTATGGATGGATCCAGAGGCTAAAAAAATTTTATCAGGATCTAGTCTCTCCATCTCTCAGTGTTTCTTTCCACTCTTTTCATTCACTCTCAAGCTGGCTCTCTGAATATACTGGCCCGTAACAGCTCAAGACTTACATTTTCCGAACTATAAATTCAGTGTAAAGAAAGCTTTTCTTCCTAAATACAGGCACACCTTGGCGATATTGTGGGTTCAGTTCCAGACCACAGCAATAAAGAATAGATACCAATAGAGTGAGTCATACAAATTTTTTGATTTCTAGTCTATATGAAAGTTATGTTTACACCATACTGAAATCTTTAGTGTGCAATAACATTATTTCTAAAATACAACGTACATGCCCCATTTTCCCTGTGCTGAGACTTGAGTGCAGCAGTGGTTGCCCCTCACTCAGGCAATTCGACAGGGGCCTGAGAATTGCTCCACTACCCCCATCAGAGCTGATGCTTGCACCTGCCATTGAGGGGCTTGAGCGCAGGCTTGCTTTGTCTAGCTTTGCCCCCTCATTTGAGATGGGGCAAGGGATTCAGGCTGCTGGAAGTTCCATAGCCCAATCCAACACAAGGCACACACAAGCACTTCTGCTGTTAATAGAGGTCAAGCAACTATCCCATGGATACCAAAACAGCAGGCTCTTACTTTCAAGCAGCACCTACCGGCCTGAAGTTTGGCCAGCAAAGCCCATTACAATATAGCCAACACAAGAGCACAGTGCTCAGGAACAAGAAGAGTTTCTCATGACCATTGCTACATCAATCGCCCATATCATCCGGGCTGCCAAGGAGGTCATGAGCTCACTCACATGCCGGGTACACCGCTATAACTGCCATTCAAGAAAGCCAGTTATAGCCAAGCAAATCACACATTGTCTTTACCACTGCATATATCCAGGAGGAAAGCCAAACAGCCTGTTCAACCAACATCAGTCATATCTTAAGAAAAAAAAGTCCCCCTCAAAGAAAAGTAAATTCAAAAACAAGAAATGACTATTGCTATAGATGCACAGAAATCAATGTAAAGATATAGAAACATAAAAAAAAAAAAAAAACCAAAAAAACCCCAGGTATTATGATACCCTCAAAGGAACACAATGACTCTCTAGCAAAAGATCCTAACCAAAATGAAATCTTCAAAATGACAGATAAAGAATTCAATATATTCATTTTAAAGAAACTCAATGAGATGCAAGAGAAATCTGAAAACCAATGCAAAGAAATCAGAAAATCAGTTCAGGACATGAATAAGAAATTTACCAGGAGACAGATATCTTAAAACAAAATAAAACAAAACAACCCCTGAAATTCTGGAACTGAAAACTTCACTGAAGAAATTACAAAATACATCCGAAACTTAAATAATAGACTATACCAAGCAGAAGAAAGAATCTCAGAACTTGAAGACAGGTCGTTTGAAATAATCCAGACAGAAAAAAATTAGAACAAAGAATAAATGGGACTACATAAAGTGACTGAATTTATAAATTATCAGTATTCCTGAGGAAAAAGAAAAATCAAAAAGTTCAGAAAACCTATTTAAGGAAATGACTAAGAAAAACTTCCCAAGTCTAGCAAGAGACTTAGACATTCTGATACGGGAGACTGAATGATCTTCAGGCAGATACACTGCAAAAAGGACTTCACCATGGCATATTGTCATCAGACAGTATAAAGTCAAAGTAAAGGAATGAAATTTAAAATCAGAAACAGAAGTGTCTACTCACCTATGAAGGAAACCCCATCAGCCTAACAGTGGACTTCTCAGCAGAAACCATGCAGGCCAGAAGAGAATGGGATGGCACTTTCAAAGCACTGAAAGAAAAAAAACTGCCAGCCAAGAATTTTATATCCAGCTAGATAAAGCTTCATAAATAAGAGAGAAATAAAGTCTTTCCAACACAAAAATAAAAGAAACAAACAAACAAAAAAACAAACCACTGAGGGAATTTGTCACCACTAGACCAGACCTATAAGAAATGCTCAGAGGAGTTCTAAAAATGGAAATGAAAGGTTGAATATTCACTATCATAAAAATGCATGAAAACATAAAATTCACAGGTCTTATAAAACAATCAAACAAGGAAGAAAAGAATAAAATGGCAATGACACAATTCTAACACACCATAAAGAGAAACAGAAACATAAAGAAACAATTAACAACTAGACAACTGGAAATCAATTAACATTATGACAGGAACAAAACCTAAAATATCAATATAAACCTTGAACACAAATGGATTAAATATTCCACTTAAAAGATATAGATTGATGGAATGAATAATAAAACATGATCCAACTATGTGTGACTTACAAGAAACTCACCTTACCAGTAAAGACACATATAGACTAAAAGTAAAGGAATGGAAAAAGATATTCCACACAAGCCAAAACCAAAAGTGAGCAGGAATAGCTACACATTCATTTTTCTCAGGTAGTAAGCAAGAAGCAGCTCATCACATATAAGAATTCTCAATAAGATTAAAAGGAGATTTCTCATCAGAAATCAGAAACCATAGAGACCAAAAAGCAGTGGACTCATATATTTACAATGTTGAAAGAAAAAAAACACCTTTCACTCAGAATTCTAAATTTAGCAAAATTCTCCTTTGAAAATAAAGAAAAAATTAAGACATTTCCAGATTTTTTTTTAAAAAAACAAGCTAAGGTAGTCCATCACTAGTAGATTTGCCCTACAAGAAATGCTAAAGTCCTTCACTTTCAAATGAAAGCACATTACAATGTAACTCAAAGCTATACAAAGAAAATAGAGATTTCTGGTAAAGGTAAGTACATAGGTATAATAAAAGCTAATATTATTGTAGTTTTGGTTTGTAACTCTTTTTTCTGTTTCCAATATGATTTAAAAGACAATACCTAAAACAATAATCGTAAATTTATGTTAATAAGAACACAATGTATATAGCTGTAATTTGTGACAATAACAATGTGAAGAGGGGACAGAGCTGGACAGGAGCAGAGTTAATGTACAGCATTATAGTTAACTTAGTATCAACTCAAATTAGACTGTTATAAATTCAGGATACTAAATATAATCTCCATGGCAACCACTGAGAAAAAAACTTAACAAATTTACAAAGAAAGATTTAAAGGAAGAATCAAAATTAGCACTGGAAAAAAAAACAATCAAATAAGAAGGCAGTATGGAAGTAATCAAGGAAAAAAAAGATATAAAATATATAGAAAACAAACAATAAAATGGCAGAACTAAGCGGCTCATTATTGGTAATAACTTTAAATAACTTTACTTCTCATGAAATAGATTAAACTCACCAATTAAAAGACAAATTGGCAGAATGAATTTTCTAAAAAGTTTCTTGACATGGCTTTGAGTTACAGTGTAGTGTCCTTTCATTTCAGTCTGAAGGACTTCCTTTAGCATTTCTTGTATGGCAGGTTTACTAGTGAAGGGCTCCCTTTTCCTTTTTTCTTTTTTTCTCTTTTTTTCCCCAAATCTGGTAACATTTGCACACCATCAACGGGAATGTTAATTAGTATAGCCATTATGAAAAACAGTGGAGCCATTATGAAAAACAGTATGGAGGCTCCTCAAAAAATTAAAAATAGAACTACCATATGATACAGCAATCTCACTACTGAGTATCTATCCAAAGGAAATAAAATCATTATGTTCAAGAGATAGCTAAACTCCCATGTTTATTGCAGCATTATTCAAACTAGCAAAGCTAGAATCAACCTAAGTGTCCATCAATAGATGAATGAATAAAAAAATGTGTGTATATACATATATGCACAAGGGGCTATTATTCAGCCTTAAAAAGGAAGGAAATCCTATCACTTGCAACAATATGGATGAATCCAGAGGACATTATGTAAAGTGAAATAAACTAGGCACAGAAAGACAAATACTGTATAATCTCTTTTACATATGTAATCTAAAAATTGAACTCACAGAAGTAGAGAGTAGAATGGTGGTTACTGAAAGCTGGAGGAAGGGGGTCATGCTGGGGAGGTATTGGTCAAAGGATACAAAATATCAGTTGGTAGGAGGAAAAAGTTCAAGAGATCTATTGTACAATGTGGTGAATATGATTAATAACAATGTATTACATTCTTAGAAAAAATTAGTTTTATTAAAAATAAAAAATAAACACAAGAATAGCTAAGAAATTAGAGTATAAAGACCTGTGAAAAGTGGGAAAGGGGGCAGGATAAGAACTACTCCAAGGTATAAAAATGTGTGACAAAGCTCTTTCATTAAACAGTATGGTACTGGCATAAGAATAAGCCATTGAATCAATGGAATAAAATAAGACCTTCAGAATTAGATACAACTACATATAAAAATATAGTATATGATAAAAGTAGTATCTCAAATCACTCAAAGATGTTATGTTTAATATGTAGTGTAGGGACTACTGGATAGCCACTTGAGAAAGATAAAAGTAGACCTATTCCTTCCAACCTAAGAATAAACTCCAAATGCATCAGAGATCTAAATATAAAAACTAAAAGTGTACAAACATTAAAAGAAAACATTAGTGAATTCTTCTAAAACCCACGTGTAAGAAAAGCCTTTCTAACTACGCCTAAAATCTCAGATGCAATTAAAAAAAAAGGTTGGTATCTTTGACTACATAAAAAACTTCCACATCCAAAAAAAAAAAATTCACAAAGTCAAAGACAACTTATAAATTGAGAAAAATGTCAGAGCATACATCACAGATAAAGGATTATTGAGTACTTTTTAAAATTGAGGAAAGGAAAAACAACCTATAGAAATCCTATAGAAAAAACAGGCACAGACTTGAACAACTCAAAAAGAGATATTAAAATTGCCTTGATGAAAAGATATGCAATTTCATTCATATAGAAAATCAATGCAAATTAAAACTACAATAAAATTCCATTTTTCATCCATTAAATTGACAAAAATTCAAAAGTCTGACACTATGTTCTGTTGGTGAGATAGTGGAGAAACAGGTAATTCCATAGATTGCTGACAGATGTGGAAAATGTTACAACCTCTATGCTATGGTTTGGATATGGTTTGTTTGGATTTGCCAACCATTATTTTGAAATTTGATCCACTATGTTGGACGTACGGCCTGGTGGGAGGTGTCTGGGTCATAGAGGCAGACCCCTTATGAATGGTTTAGTGCCATTCTCTTGGTAAGTGAGTGAGTTCTCACTCTATTAGTTACTGCCGAATCTCCTTGTTTAAGAGTCTGGCACCTCCCTCCCCTCTCCCTTGCTTCTGCTCTTCCCGTGTGATCTCTCCACGCCACCTTCCCTTCACTTCCCCTTATCCTTCCACCAGGAGTGGAAGCAGTATGAGACCCTCAACAGAAGCAGATGTTGGTGCCATGCTTCTTGTACAGCCTACAGAACTGCGAACCAAATAAACCTCTTTTCTTTATAAATTAAACAGCCTAAGGTATTCCTTTATAGCAACACAAATGGACTAAGACATCCTATGAAGGGGAATTTGTCTACATCTAACCAATTATAAATAACTAAATCTCAACACAGAAATCTCTGTGTGAATTTATCCCAAACACATACGTCCAACAATATGAAGGCACTTAATCACAAAGTTATTCATAGAATATTATTTGCAAAGCATTGGAGATCGGTTGAATAAACTATGATATAGACACAAAATGGAGTACTTTGCAGCCATAAAACAGAATAAGGAAGAGCTCTTTGTATAGACATGGAATGGTTTCCAGGAGATATTATACAATTAAATGAGAAAGAGTGCACATGTAAGCAAGCACTAACTTTTGAGTATGAAAGGGAAAAAAAAAACCAAAATACATATAGCTTTTATCATTATAAAAAAGGACCACAGGAAGCGTAAGCCAGAAAACAATCCAGTTAGTTGCCTGCAAGGGGCCGGGGAAATTGGATAACAGGAATACAGGAAGAAATGACACATCTCTGATTATACCTTTTTGTATAATGTGACTTTTAAAAGCATGTTAATATTCTACATTTTCCAAAAATATAATTATATCAGTAAGAATGAGAAGGAGGTACTAAAATTGAAACTAAACTGAAACATATGAACATTTGACATAATTGTATGTCAAATGACCACCATAGCCACACTAAAGGGGAGAAACGTAGGGAGGAAGAAACAACTAATCTAAAGTAATTTATAAACAGATTATTTGTCTATCTGTCCTCATTCTTAGGGTAGAGGGAGAGGGAGAATTGTGAACAGATTCCACACTCTTTTCAGTAGTTTTATTGCAATGGCATTGGAAAGGAATTTTCAAACTATTTTTAGGCATACTAAAGAATTGAACAAATAAGGAAATATATTAATGTTTCCGAAAGTTCTCAGTGTGGATTAAGGGACATACAAATATGAAATACTGGGATGCAAGAAAGAACCCTCTGTGAGTGGACTGGAACTGGAAGCATTAGTGTGAACTCATTTCTGAGACATATATACACACACACGTGAATGTTTATGTACACAGACACATATATGTATATATGTATATGTGTCTATTGGCATGTATGTGTATGCAAATAGATAGATTTCCTAGCTCTCTTTACTGAAAAGAACAAGCAGCAAATGCCACAGTACCAAGGAGCAAACCTAGCATGCACACCTTGATCTTCACTGAAAGGAACCAAGGCTTCTAGGAGAAACAGCTGATTCTAGGGCTCAGACATGATAGCTTCACTTGTAAGGAAATGGGCTGTATGTGGCATCCAACACTTGCGTTCCTTTTCTCTCCAGTGCCTACAAAGCCAACCACAGTTTCTTCTACCTACTATCGATAGGAAAGTCAATCTTCCTGGGCTGCCATGAAATTTATAATGATCCTCAGTACATTAAAAAATGTCCACCAACAAACAAACAAAAAACCTATGATTCACCTATATGCTCCTTATAAGAGACTCACTTTAGACCCAAAGACACAAACAGGTTGAATGTTAAACAATGGAAAAAGATTTTCCACAAAAATAGTAATTAAAAGATAGGGTGGCTATTCAAATATCAGGCAAAATAGATTTTAAATAAAAAACTCTTGTTACAAGAGACCAAGAAAGATATCATATATTGATAAAAGGGTCATTTCAATAAGATTATTTAACAGTTATAAACATATATGCACCAAACACGCATACATATACAGGAAGCAAACACTGACAGAATTTGAAGAATAAAATGGCAAACATTATACTCAATGGTGGTGAATGCCCTCCCCCTGATTAGGAACAAGACAATGATGCTCACTTTCACCACATCTATTCAACATTGTACTAGAATTCCTAGCTAGAGCAATTATACTCCCCCCCCCCCAAAAAAAAAAACCCACAAAGAAAAGAAAATAAAACAAAAGAAATAAAAGCCATCCAAATTGCAAAGAAAAAAAAAAAGACTATTTCAATTTCCAGTTGACATTATTCTATATATAGATAATCCTCGAAATTTTTGGGGGCTAATAAGTGGGTTCAGCAAAGTTGCACGGTAAAGGATTAATAAACAAAAATGCTAGTGTCTATACAATAGCAATAAATAATCCTAAAAGGAAATTTAAAAAACCAATTCCATTTATAATAGTATTTACTAATAAAAGAATAAAATATCTAGGAAGAAATTTAACCAAGGAGGTAAAGGACTTGGTCCATTGAAAATTCTAAGATATTGCTGAAAGAAATTGAAGAAGATCTCATTAAATGAAGATATTCCATATTCATGGATTAGAATACTTAATACTGTTAAGATGGCAATACTCCCCAAATGATCTACAGATTTAATACAATCCCTATCAAAATCCAATGGCCTTAAAAATTTTTTTTGTAGAAATGTAAAAAAGATGATTTTCAAATTCATTTGTAATCAGAAAGGGTCCTGAATACCCAAAACAATACTGAAAAACAAAGTGGGACATATCACACTTCCTGGTTTCAGAACTTACTGCAAAGCCACAGTAATCAAAACAATGTGATACTTGTGTAAGAATAGACAGAGTTGAGAGTCCTGGAAAAATTCCAAAATCTCTGGACAGATGATTTTTTTACGATGGTGCTAAGACATTCCATAGGGAAAGAACAATATCTTCAACAAATGGTGCTGGGATAACTGGATAATCATATGCGAATGAACGATACTAGATCCTATATCTCACACCATATACAAAATATAAGAAGTAAAACTATAAAATATTAGAAGAAAACAGGAGTGAATATTCAAGACCTCAGATTTGGCAATGAGTTCTTAGGTTTGACACCAAAACCACAAGCAACAAAAGAACAAATAGATAAAACGGACTTCATCAAAATTAAAGACTTTTGTGCTTCAAAGGATATCATCAAAAAAGTGAAAAGGGGGAAAATATTTTCAAACCATATATTTAATAAGGGGGCTTGTATCCTGAATATATAAACACTTACTACTTAACAAGAAAAATTTAACAACTCAATTTAAAAATGGACAAATGATTTGAATAGATACTCTTTGAAAGAATATATACAAATGGCCAACAAGTACATGCTGTTCAACATCATCTGTCATTAAGAAAATACAAATCAAAACCACAATGACCTATCACTTCACACCTACTAGGATGACTATAATATTAGTAATATAAAAGAACAACAACAAAATAACCCAGGAAACAAGTGTTAACAAGGATGTGGAGAAATAGAAACCCTTGTACACACTGCTGGTGGGAATGTGAAATGGTACAGCTCATGGAAAACAGTTTGGCAGCAATTCAAACAGTTAAAGAATTACCATATGACTTAACAATTCCACTTCTATGTATATAATAAAGAGAAATGAAAATGCATGTCCATACAGAAACTTGTACATGAATATTTATAGCACCATTACCCATGATAGCCAAAAGGTAAAATCAACCCAAATGTACATCCAACTGAGGAAAAGACAAACAAAATGCATTATATCCATGAAATGAAATATTATTCAGCCATAAAAAGGAATTAAGCACTGATATATGTTACAACTTGAATGAACCTTGAAAACATTATTGCTAAGTAAAAATGGCCAGACACAAAAGCTCACATATTCTGATTCCTTTAATATAAAATATGCAGAATATGCAAATCCATATGAAAAGAAAGTAGATTAGTGCTATATCCAAGGGATAGGGGAAGGAGAGAATAGACAGATTCTTAATGGGTAATGTTTCTCTGAGATGATAAAAAAGTTTTCAAACTAGAGTGAGCTGGTAAATATGCTAAATGCCACTGATTTGTACATTTTAAAATGCTTAATTGTATGTCATGGAAATTTCACTACACTACAAAAGAAAAAAATAATGGCTAACAAATTCTCAAATTTGGCAAAAGACATACACTTACAGGCTTATGAGGGATAAACATAAAAAAATCCAAGCCCAGACAATTATAACTGGCTTGCTGAAAATTAAAGGCCAAGAAAAAAAATCTTTAAAGCAGCCCAAGGAAAACAGCACATAACAGAGGGGAAAAACAATTCGAATGAATGTGGAATTTTTATCAGAAACCACACTGTCAGATGAAAGCAGAACATTTTTAAACTGCTTTAAAAAAAAAAAAGAACTGTAAAGTCAGAACTCTATAATCAGAGAATAAAGGTAAAATAATGGCATTCTCAGATAAAGGAGAACTAAGAAAATTCATTGTCAGTGGACCTGCTCTATAAGAAATGCTAAGGGAAGTTCTTGAGACAGAAGGGTAAGAGAGGAAAACTTGGAACATCAGGAATGAAGGAATAGAAAGAAAAAGGGTATCTGGATATATATAACAGAACATTATTTTTCCATTACACTGTGTAAAATATGTATTATAGTTAAAAGCAAAAGTTATTATATGAGGGGTTTTCAGTGTACGTAAAAGTGTGTGTAATACATTATATATGTTAGTAATGTAGTTATTTCCAATGTATGTAATAGATAATGTAACTACAATACAAAGAGTAGAGAATAAAAGGACTTACATTCTACTTTAAATGGTAAAATATTAATCTACATAGACTGTGAAAAGTTAAATATGTATAATTTCTAGAGTAACCATGAAAAAATCCTTTTGAAGATAAATAGTAAAAAACTCAAGAGATAAAATAAAATGGAATACTACAAATGTTTAAATACCATAAAATGTGGCCAGAAAGAAGAAACAAATTAAATACAGAGGGAACAAATAAAAAATAAATAGGAAAAGGGCCGACCTAAATCTAAACATCAATAATAATTAAATGCAAATGGTCTAAATACACCAATTAAAAGATTGTGTGAATAGATTAAAAGACAAGACCCAATGGTATGCTATCAGAAATAAAGATTAAATGTAAAGATACAGGTTAGGATAAAGAAAAGGATGGAAAAAGGATGTTTTCAAAAAGATATGTAAAACTATACTACTTTTAGGAAAAAATATTTGTGACCTGGAATTAGGCAAAGATTTCTCAGTCATCACATCAAAAGCATGATTCATAGAAGAAAAACACTGATAAATTAGACTTGATCAATATAAAAAACTTTTGCTCTTTAATGGCCACTGGTAAGAAAATGAAAAGACAAACTACATATTTAGAGAAAACATTTGCAAATCACATATCCAACAAAGAACTTGTGTTCAAAATCTATAAAGTATTCTCAAAATTCAGTAGCTAAAAACCAAATGACGTAATTTTTAAATGGACAAAAGACTCAAACAAATACTTTTCCAAAGAGGACATATGGAGGGCAATTAAGTACATGAAAACATGTTCAACATCACTACCCATTAAGAAAATGCAAATTAAAACTACAATGAGATGCCCTACAATCCTATTAAAATGGTAAAAATAACAACAAAAACAAAAAACTAATCAAACAAAAAACCTTGTTGGGATTTATAAAAAATTAAGATTGTGTTGAAATAGAAATCAAATTGGAGAGTACTAATATTTCAACAAAATTCAGTTCAAATGCCCTAATATTTCACGAAATGCAAATTAAAATAAAAGTAAGACACTTTCAATTACTAGACTTGCAAAGATTATAAAGGTGGACATTGATGGCAAAGTAACAGTGAGGTTCAAACTGGTTCAATCTTTTTGGAACTCAAATTGCAAACATCCACAATTTTTTTGTGTGTTTTTTTTTCACCCAGCAATCTCATTTCTAGGTAGATATACTTACAGAACAGATACGTACAAATATGCTCATTTCAGCACTGAATGTAATAATATGTTTTAAAAATCCAAGCACCTATGTTAGACACAGGTTGAACAGTATGGAACATCCATCAAATTACAATGTAGCCATTAAACAGGCAGAACTGTAGGTGTGAACAGGGGGAAAATCAAGTTGTAATTATGATGGGGATATTCTGAAGGAGGAACTAAATTTCCATATAGGGCAGATCATTTACATTAACTTCAAAAACTGATATTAATGTTGCTATATTCAATTTGGGGAGGGGAAGACAGGAAACAAATTATATTGTATTATTAATAAAACATGGATGAATCTAAAAGGCATTATGTTGAGTGAAAGAAACCAGTTTCAAAAGGTTTATATGATTCCACTTACATGACATTCTGGAAAAAGGCAAAACTATAGTGAATGAAAACAGATCAGTGGTTGCCAGGGGTTAAGGATAAAGGGAGGGTGAGAGAGCATGTGGGAGGTTATTTTTTTAGGTGATGAAACTATTCTGTATCCTGATTATGGCAGTGGTTACATGAATACATACTTGGGTTAAAACTCAGAACTGTACATCAAAAAAAATTAAAAAGTGAACTTTACTATATATCAATTAAAAAAAGAAGAAGAATGTTTTAGGTTGCATACTCTCCTAGAGGCTACTTTACTTTTCTCCCAGAAAGCCTAAATTAGGATGCTATATTTTTTATTACTATAGCCTTTGTTCTTCTTTATTTCTGATTCAAAGACAATTAGAATTAATCTGCTAAGTAAAAGTGATTAAGAAGCATATTGTTTTTGACATGCACAATGCATTATTAATATAAATCTTTCTATTTCAGAATGAGGACAGAGTTTTTACCCATAGAAAGGGCATAAAGACAATTCTCCTTTTCAGCTTGTAATGTAAGAATTAATCAAATCTCCTATGCTATATCACATCTTAAGATGAACTAACGAGTCACTGGTTTTATCTTCTCCTGAATAAAATCTGTCATTCTTCTCATATGTATAATTATGTAAAGCACTACATGAGATATTGAGAGGTTTCTTCTTTTCTATTTATGCATATATTGCCATCCTTTTGGTCTAAATTTGTGTCAAATCTTTATCTTCATGCAAACTAGAAATAATGTTTTCTCTTGCACAAGAGAACAATATAAGCATTACAAAACTGTTCAAATTGTTTAAGTTATACATTATAATTAGTTTGGCAGAGCTAATACAAATCACATTTACAGACGAACAATAATAAAATTGAAGTACCAGTTAAATATCCAAAATAATTAAAGGAATCATTTTTAGCCTGGCATAATTAGCTAATTCACTTTACAAGCATTTATTAAAATGAATTCACATGTTATTATTCCATAGGTAGTTACACAATAGTGTTTATACAGGAAAAAATAATGAACCAAACTCTTTGTATCTAGCACTCCACAATTAAAATGAAGACTCCCCAAGTAATATCAATCTAGGATAGACTAATTAAGTTTGGTTTGATAACCATTCATTTCTTCCATTGCCTCTGAGCAAATTGTTTATTAGAGAAAGTTATTTTACACAAATCAAATCAAACTGGGTAAACCATTATATTTGAGGGAAACTTTAGCCATCAGTCAATTAATCCATCATTTTCTCCAGACACTATTGTTTAACGAGCAGATCATATTATCAACAATTTAGATATCATATGATTCAATTATAACAGTAAATTTATTGACAGTTTCTCTAATACTTTTATTATGAGTAAATTTGTAATTCTCTTTACCTTTGTGAGCAAAGCAAAACCAATTCAGGTATTTAGGTCAAATATCAAATAAATATAAAATTCTCTACAAATTTTATAATGGTTTCGAAGTATTATTATTACAAAAGGGAAAATAAGCCTTAGTGAATTAAAATTGCTAATAAAGTCTGATAAAATTTCAACATAAAATCATTACAAAAATATTTCTTTAATATGCTGAAATATATCTATTAATATGTAATCTTAATGTTACATTAAAATTTATTTTAACAATAGCCTTAGGAAAAATTAATTTGTACTCATAAACAATTAAGAAAAATTTATCACTTTAATCTTAATGTTCAAGCCATATGCCAACTGAATTTACATGATCTGGTAGAGCCTAAAAATCCAGATTTCTAGTTCTATTTCTAAGAATATAGATCTCACAGGAGGCATCAAAATTGAAATGTAATATATGTATTAATGTTTATAGACAGCAAGAGAAAGAAAATATAATAATTAACACCTTTCTACATCTGCTTAGAAGCTCATATCATAATAGTGCAACAGGACTGATTTCTTGTTCCTAGTGGGAAATACATAAATGTATAATTTGCTAATCCACCAAATCAGATGAAATCTCAAACAAAGACTTTTTTTTAATGTAAGAATTTAAAAATAGATCTTTTCTATATGCATTTTCCTCTTGATAAGTTTAGGTCTTATAGTCCAAAATAGTTATTAATACTTTGTAAATAGATTCTTTCTAACAGTTTATGTTAGATAGTTTTGTTTTACTAATCTGAGTTTAAATCTCTCAGAGTTATGAACACAGCTTAAGACTTTTTTCTCCACCTCATAACAGGAAAGTTTCAGACTCTCCATTGAAGGTCAATAAGTATTTACTATCAGAATGACAGAATAGTAGGTGTTAGGAGCTTTTGATTTGACCTAGTCCAACTCCCTCTCATTACATACCTAAAAAGAAATTCGGGAATTGGAAGTATCTGACCCTATATTACATAACTAATTATCAGTGTTGATTAGACAATGTGTTGTCTAACAATAATTTTTATATGTAATAAATAATTCTGTTGAATTATTTAATAAATAATTCCTGTTGAATAACTGTACTCACTCCTGGCTAGCCTATGTGATCTAACAGTGACATGGAGGCAATGTCATCTAATAGCCAAATGAATAGTATATGGCCTATGAGTTATAAATTCCTACATATATCCACAGCACTCAAAAGGCATTCCTATGAAGCTTAGGATGCCAGAGAGATACCTCAGGGGCACCATAGAGAGAGTAAGGACTGAACCATTGGATTATCTGGTTCCCTACAACCCTGTATCCTCATTTCAGTCAGAGCCATTTAGTTCTGTGTAAAATTTCATTTGAACAAACAGTTCTGCAGGTTGGAAACCAGTTTGAAACCACTATTTTATTCTATATATATTACTGGAATCTTTGGAATAAAATATTTTAAGTAAAAATAAGAATGACCCAGGTTTATTTTTTTAAAAAGAATACTGCATTTTACATATTTGCCTCAAAAAGAATTACTTATTACACAAGTAATTACAGGAACATCTATATAAAAATATTCAGTTACTTGATAGAGGTTAATATTTGCATAGTATAAGCTGTTTAACATTAAGTACAGGAAAGCAGTCATCAGTCAATATATAATATCAACTCTTTTCTCTGAAGTCATCCCATATCATCCACTTTTGTGCCCATTAAGTACATTATTATTTATTTATTTTAACCAAATTATCCTTTTAAAAACAGTGCAGCAAAGATTTTATATAACTACTTCTCCAAATATCTATAATATATACTCCCTTTGTATAAAGCACAAATTTAAGAGTAAGACTTTTTCTGTAAACTTGGTTTTCCTGGCAAAAAGATGATGCCCCCTCTAGAGTGGGTTATTACAATCATTAAATGGTTCTTAGAAAACATTTGGCCTACTATAGTTTTACATTGTTTTTGATTTACAGTTATAATTAAGAAAAGCAAAGCAAAAAGGACACTAGTTAGAACCTTTTAATACAAAGATGATTCACATATGACTGTTACTGTAATAAAATCTATTCTTGATGTTCCTGATCAACCTCAAGATATTAGCAAAGGGAAAATTCCTCTTTGATGAAAACAACTCACCAGCATTAATTAATCATCTCTTTCACTACAAATATTTTATTAACACTGAAAACAACAAATGTATTTAAGTGTAGCATCTGCCTGTAATGATGTACAGCCATGTGCTACATAGCAACATTTCAGTCAACAATGCACTGCATATACAATGGTCCTTAAAATTATAATGGAGCTGAAAAATTCCTAACGCCTAGTGATACTTTGATGATCCTGACCCTATGCAGGGGTAGGCTAATGGTTAATGTGTTTTTGTCTTGGTTTTTAACAGAAAAGTTTAGAAAGGGGAGGGGAAGCAAAAAAACTTAATAGCAAAATCTTACAGAATAAGAATTAAAGAATATTTTTGAGCAGCTTTCCAGTGTTTGTGTTTTAAGCTAATTGTTATAAAAGAGTAAAAAAGTTAAAAAAATTAAAATTTATAAAGTAAAAAAGATATAGTAAGCAAGACTAATTTATTATTGAGAAAGGAAAGTGTTTTTTATAAACTTAGTACAGCCTAAGTGTACAATCTACCATAGTATATAGTAACGTCCTAGGCCTTCGCATTCACTCACCACTCACTGACTCACCCAGAGCAACTTCCAGTCCTCCAAGCTCCATTCATGGTAAATGTCCTATATAGGTGTATTATTTTTTATATTTTCATATTGTATTTCTACTGTACCTTTTCTATGTTTAGATACACAAATACCTACAGTTGTGTTACAGTTGCCTACAGTATTCAGTATAGTAAAATGCTATATAGGTTTATAGTCTAGAAGCAATGGGCTATACTATATAGCCTAGGAGTGTAGTAGGATATACCATCTTGATTTGTGTAAGTATACTGTACAATATTTGCACAATGACAAATTGCCTAACAGTGCATTTCTCAGAACATCTCCCCATTGTTAAGCAATGCATGACCTTACTTCAAAAACTGATTTCAACTAGGATATATAGGACCTCCTTCAATAAGTAGGTCCATAACTTGCATTTTATCACAAGTTAAATTATGAAGGGGTAGTGGTAGCTTGGTTTCTTTATTTGTTTTGGGAGATTTGTTGTTTTGCACCTAGTGATGGTTCAAAAAAAAAAAGAGGAATTACAATATAAATAAAGCAAATGAGTTACATCAGATATTGAAATGGCTCATTGCTTAAAAAATATTACATAACACGACCTTGAATTTTTATAGTAGCTTTCTACGAGATAAGTTAAATGTCTTTAGACATTGAATATTTACCACTATTTCATATCACTGTAGCAGAAAGTAAGGCATGATCGGACTTAGTCAATGGCTCAAAGTCACCCAGCTGCCCAAGATTAAGGATTTGCTTACAAGATCATATGCCACTCTCAGTGAACACATAGTACCCATTTAACCATGCATGAAAATTACTGAGTACCTATAACAGGCCTGAAAAGTGAGAGAGATACATGTATCTACATTCTTACTTTAGCCTTTCAGTATCCCTCTGGTATTATTAGTAGGTATCTCTAATCTCAGATATGCACTAAGTCTGCTATGGGTCAGAGAGGTAACAAAGCTATTTATTTTCTGTTTTATCTTCAATTAATTTCAAACTTACAGAATAATTGCAAAAATAGTTAAAAAGAATTCCTATATATCCTTCACTCACACTCCCTTTATGGTCATGAAGCTTTTAAGAGATGGCTAGGACATAAAACATAGCTTTCTGACTCCAAGTGATATGGCTCTTTCAACTACACAATTGTTTCACATGTCATGAACTATGGAGGTACAAGAAATTATAAGACCCTATGAATGCCACTGCAAATATCTAGACTTTTGATGAACTATGCTAATGAATAATAATCACATAATAGACTCCAAAGCTATATACAGTGATTTTCAATACTACAGAGATTTTTACTAGGACTATCACTAATAAACACAAGTACTGCAGCATAGTTTCCTCATCTGTAATTTCCTACAGCTTTGAATTTTTGTATGGAAAGATATGTAATAATGTAAATATAGCAAAATTTTAATTATAGAATTAAGGTGGTAGATACATGGATGTTTATTATACAGTTCTTTCAACTTTTCCATATGTTTGAAAACTCTCATAATAACATGTTGGGGAATAAGCCCTTATCCTTGTAACACTGCTCTTAGCTATTGCTCTTCTACATGTGTGCCCACCTATAGTAACAAAGAATTGGTAATTTTTTCTTTTCAACCTGAACAACATATACACATTGTTGTTAATAGTTGGTATCCTAGAGGCCAAGTAACATCAAGCTCTCTCTATATAATATGCTTCCTATGATAGGGAAACAATGATTACAACTCTGGCATCCTCCTATATACCACAAGGGCCTAGACAACCTACAGAATGGGAGAAAATATTTGCATGCTACACATCTGATAAAGGGCTGATAACTAGAATTTATATAGAACTCAGGAAAATCAGCAAGAAAAAAAATCAAACAACCCTACCAAAAAGTGGGCAAAGGACATGAACAAAAACTTTTCAACAGAAGATAAACTAATGGCCAAGAAACATATGAAAAAATGCTCAACATCTCTAATTATCAGGGAATTGCAAATCAAAACCACAATGAGATATCACTTATTTCCAGTGAGAATGCCCTTTATCAAAAAGTCCCAAAACAATAAATGTTGGCATGGATGTGGAGAGACAGGAGCACTCATACACTGCGGGTGAGACTGCAAACTAGTACAACCTCTGTGGAAAGCAATATGGAGATACCTCAAAGAGCTACAAGAAGAACTACCATTTGATTCAGCAATCCCATTACTGGGCATCTACCCAAAAGAACAAAAGACATTCTATAAAAAAGACATCTGCACTCAAATGTTTATAGCAGCACAATTCACAATTGCAAAGATGTAGAAACAGCCCAAGTGCCCATCCATACATGAGTTCATTAACAAAATGTGCAGGCCGGGCGCGGTGGCTCACGCCTGTAATCCTAGCTCTGGGAGGCCGAGGCGGGTGGATTGCTCGAGGTCAGGAGTTCGAGACCAGCCTGAGCAAGAGTGAGACCCCCGTCTCTACTAAAAATAGAAAGAAATTATCTGGCCAACTAAAAATATATATACAAAAAAAAATTAGCCGGGCATGGTGGCTCATGCCTGTAGTCCCAGCTACTCGGGAGGCTGAGACAGTAGGATCGCTTAAGCCCAGGAGTCTGAGGTTGCTGTGAGCTAGGCTGATGCCACGGCACTCACTCTAGGCCCGGGCAACAAAGTGAGACTCTGTCTCAAAAAAAAAAATAAAATAAAATAAAATGTGGTACATGTATACCAAGCAGTTCTACTCAGCCACAAAAAACAAAGGTGAGATAGTACCTCTTGTATTCCTGGATAGAGCTGGAACCCCTTCTACTAAGTGAAGTATCCCAAGAATGGAAAAACAAGCACCACATGTACTCACCATCAAATTGGTATTAACTGATCAACACTTAAGTGCATATATAGTAATAACATTCACTGGGTGTCAGGCAGATGGGAGGGGAGGAGGGGATGGGTATACATACACCTAATAGGTGCGGTACGCACCGTCTGGGGGGTGGGCACGCTTGAAACTCTGACTCGGGTGGGGCAAGGACAATATACGTAACCTAAACATTTGTACCCCCAGAATATGCTGAAATAAAAAAAAATTTTTTAAAAGCCAAAAACACAAGGGCCTGAATCACAGAGTATATTTCCATTCCTCTATCTATTAATCCATCAGTTAAAAGGGGTATTTAAACCCTTAGTTTCATAAAGTTTTTAGTAATTACATGTATATGGTCCCTGTTAGATAGGCTCCTAAACCTCAAAACTGTCACCAGCATTGTGATTCCAAGTTCCATAGGGAGTTAAGGCAAAGTGCACAACTAGACAATACCATTCTTTTTAAATAGAGCTTTGGCTATAAATTTGTCTATTAAAGTCATAGTAAAGTAGGCTAGACCACATGTGAGCTGTAGTCTCCTACTTCTTAGGCCTAATGCTCCTTTTAGCCAGACTTACTTCCTAAATTTGATCCTTCAAATCTTACTGCTTAATAGCCACATAAAGCTGGGAAAATCAAAATCCAAGAAAAAAATCTATGTTCAAGATTGGGGAGGGTGAGCTAAGAAGGCTCAAGAATGTCTACATTTCCTCTTAACTATAGAATACTGGTTTCAGCCTCCATTAAGATTGGTTAGGCTGATTTTGGTATGGATTAAGTGTGGTTGTTTTAAAGATATGACAATAAATTCTTTGATACTCTCCTGTCAGGAGATGGAGCTAATTTTCACTCTCTCTGAGTATGAGCTGAATGTAGTGACTCACTTCTCACCAACAGAATATAGAAGAAGTGATGACGTGTTACTTCTAAGAGTAGGTCATAAAAAACACAGTGGCTTCCTTCCTGCTCCCTCTCTTAGATCATTCATTTTGGGGAAGTTAGCTTTCATGCCATGAGGACAATCAAGCAGCCTTATGGAGAGTTTCATGTGGTAAGGAAGTAAGGCCTCCTGTCAACAATCAGCAAGGAACTGATGGGGCCTCCTGCCCACAGTCAAGAGAGTGAGCCATTCTGCAAGCTGATCCTCCAACCCCAGTCAAGTTTTCAGAGAAGTTTTCAGCCCTATCTGAACATCTTGACTGAAACCTCATGAAAGACCTTAAGTCAGAACCACTCAGCTAAGCTGTCCCCAAATTCCTGTCCCTCAATAAATATGTGAAATAAAATGTTTTTTGCTAAGACACCTAAGTTTTGGGTAATCTGCTACACAGCAGTAGATAACCAATACAGGGCATAAGTAGGAGAATTCTTTCTTCAGTAGCTTCCTCTTCTCTATTTCAAAACTTAAACTTTTACACATTTTTAACTTCTTTTCTCTCTTTGAATCTCAGGCTTTTCCTAAGGTCTTCTTTCTACTTTGGTTTTACCACGTTTGGGTCCTTAGCCGTCATTACAGTATATAGTGATGACAGTAATGTCATTGATTATGACTGCAATAATATCAAAATGACTTAATACAGATCACTATTAACTCATGCATGTGCTACTAACAGCGTCTTTTGCCTTAGAAGAAGGCAACTGGTTCTCAAAACTTTTTTCAGTCAAGGATCCCTTTTACAGGATTAAAGATTCCTAAAACTGCACATTTCACCTATTTCCATTTGTCAGCAACCCAAATAAATAAAATAACAAGACTTCATGAAATTAAATAGTTCTAGAATGCTTCTGAAAGGCAACTAAATGAAATAATGTTTGTTTTTACTGAGTGCTAAGAAATAAACTGAAAACATATTTACACCAGCAGAAAAAAAAATCTGCCATTTAAAAACTAAAAGTATGTAAGAAAGTGTATGGCTCACACCCTGAGACTTTCTGCCACAACTTATCAAAAACAAAAACCTAGATCCCCACAAAAGCTATACATGATAGGGTTTATAAGTTAAAATAATATTTAAATAGTTAAAAACTAGGTCATTTCCAGTATATTACAAAAGCTATTGGAAGCATCATTGACTTTGAACCATCTAATAGCAAAAACCTAACCAGACAAAAAAAACCTAACCAAAAAAAAATTTAATGTTATTAAATTCACTTTATTTTAAAAATTACGAAGGTATAATTTTTAATTTCTTATATTTTTCCCCTTTATCTACTCTGCTGAGCCACAGTACCCTTGCTGTTCTGCAAACACACCAAATATGCTTTTATCTCAGAACCTTCACTGTTCCTAGGATATTTTTACCACAGATAACCATTATGGCTTGTCCTATACTTCATTCAGATTTTTGCTTAAACGTCATCTCATTAGAAAGGCTTTAACAACCCCATCTAGTATGTACTTCCTATACTCTATATATTTTATTTTCTCCTTCACACTGTTTATTTTCTTATTTTATTCACTTGTTTATTTTTTAAAATTTATTGCTACTTGTCTATTAAAAAAAATCCAAAACACCCACTTTAATATATTCATGTCCTGCCTTTCTTCACCAGAAGATTTTGAGGCAGGTAAAAGTCATAGAGGATTTTAAAGATTTAAAATGCATCTTTTCCTAAACTTTGCATTTCTCTATTATTCCTGGCATTTTGCTTTTGCATTGTTTCTTCCATTTGTTTTTAACATGAAAGGTGCTCATAAGAAGTCATGAAATGAACCAAGAGAAAATCACAAAAGCATTCGCGTAGTTCAAAATGGTCATACACTTTGGAATGAAGTTGGTTAATTAGGAGGTTTTACAGTTTCTTATATTTAAGGGTATACCAGTTAGGGCTGGCTGAGGCATCATTTAGGTCTAGTCTCTTCAGCCAGTTCTAAGCTCTCCTTTTTTGAAGCACCTCTCACTGCAGGTAAGACATACTTTGATAAGCAAGCATTCAAGTTTATACCACTGCAACCACTGTATGTGTTATAAATAAAAAATATACTTTACAACGGGGGTGGTAATTATATCATAATAGGCATAAGATTAATGGGTAAGTGGCTTAGAAAATATTATAACTTAGGAACAAGGTGTCACCTTGTGGAAGAATATGTTGCCCTTTATAATTTTATAAGTGGTTGTTACTGTTTTGGCTAAGAATTTATATGTAAAATGCTGTATAATCATGAACAGATTTTATGCTAGCTTCCAGTTTTTATTTTATTTGATATTTAAATCATCATGGTACCAAATCACAATGAGGCTAATATCAGAAAGCTGCTCTATACTTAACAGAGCTTTGAATTCATGCAATGATCTTGTCTCAAAAGTCAGTGTACCAGGCTTTCTATTATTCTAAATAATGCTCTCACTGTTTTAATTCATAAACAAGACCCAACAGTGAGTAAATGAACATATGCACAATTTAACTAATAAGTTCCAGTGTCGTGGGATTGTTTTTCTTTAATATAGATGCAATATATTTCTTCCATTTTCCTCTTTGAAACATCAAAAGTCTTTTACAATCAGGCCCTAGGCAGTTGTTCCATATTTTACACCTCTCTTCACTGCTGAGGATATTGCTGCATTCATACATTTATTTCAAATGAAGAGCCAGAAGACTATTGGCCTATTCACACTGTTAATAAAATGTATAGAGCCCTGAAAATAGCTTAAAGGGTATTACTCACCTTCAAAAATGTCAGGCTTGGCACTGTCTAACATCACAAGTGGCAAAATGCAGATTCCAAGTCCATTACTGAGCATTTAAAGTGCATCAGGCTACAGACTTTGAAAGGATATACTTTGGAGTTGGGGGTTGGGGGAAGACCTTTACAAAATATTAAGAGGCTATGATTCATGCAATATATAAACAATAACCTGAGCATAACAAATATATTTGACCTTTAAAGTAATAAAAACAAATGTAAAAAGGGCCTCTAGTTTTCTATTACTGCCAAGTTTATTTTCCTCATAAGTTTCACCCTATTATGGTATAATAACCCCTTATTACTGTAGCACAATAATGCATAGTCTATACTCCACCTATAGTTGTCTTGTGTCTATTTAGTTTTATAGCAAGCAAGCAATTTGAGAATATGGTAATAAAGCTTCAATCACAGTAATGATGTATGATGGGCTGTAATTTCTCTGTGCTAATGGGTTACAAACAGTATTACAGTGATGACGGGAATCTCATTGATTCATTATATGACTGCAATAATATCAAAATGACTTAATATAGATCACTATTAAGTCATGCACATGCTACTAACAACCTCTATATTTCACTATATAGATATATAGGGAAATAAAATTAATATTAGTCTTTCTATATAAAAGTTCGCACAGCACAAAACATTTTGTGTTGAGTACCCTAAATCAATGTTTAAAGTTGGAATTACTGCATTGAACTGGTTCTTTGAAAAGAAAACCATTGATTTTAATCTGCTTGAAGCAATCAATTACTCCCTGTCCTCTTTATTCCAAACTGTAATGAAAACTAAACTGCGTTGTCTTGAAAACTAAATGTGAAGATGATCATAAACAGAATTTAAACTCCATGGATTATTCATATCTACCCATTTAGATTTGCCATTTCCATTATGAGTACATTTGCCACGAGCATTTAATGGACATCTAAAAGGGAATTCATTAAAGCAGGAGCTGTTGGCAGCACTTATGGGCTTCAGACTGCTTTATGCTTGCCTTTAATAGCTCACTATTATAAAAGTGATATATTGTGTTCATCCCATTAGTAGTTGCAGGAAGGTCTGCAAGAGATAACAAATCCTTCTGAATATTTTCAGAACTGAAAGTAAATCATAATGTGTTTGTTTGAAGTAGCATATTCTAATAATATACAATTTTAGAGTTTAGAGTCAACTAAATTTAGTTGTTTTTAGCCAAATAAGATTTTAGCAACCAGATACATTTTATGAAGTGGGTACCACCTTTCTGAAGTATTCTATGATTATTAACTTGAGACATTAGTAGCCATCAGGCAATCTAACCAATGACATGAAGATATGATAGAGATAACAGGATATAAACTGCTATGAGTTAATGGCAAGACAGAACCAAAAGAAAAGCTAGGTAGAATATTCCTTCCTATACAATTGCATGCTGCCACTACTCAGGAGGTATGAAAGGATTGTTTCTAGCATCTTGGATGCATTAAAAGAGCTTCTTAGAAGAAATGGTATTCATTGGTCTTTTTTTGCGTATGTCTTACAAAGGACAGAAAGTAGACATGAAGAAATGCAAAACATGATTTCAATGTTACTGTTTCTTATAGTAACGCAACAGAATCCTAACTGGGAAGTGAGAATAAGGGAAGGGACCTCCAATTTCAGAATGCCATCTCCATTAATGCCTGGCTCTAGGCTATGCTTTATTTCAAACACAACATATTTTACTTAAAAGGTAACTTAACATGTCCGTGTATTAGAAAAGGCAGATCAATCCTATCAACATATGGAAGAGTCTAAAAGTCACATATTTGGTTTTAGAATTCATGAAATTTCACAACAAATTGGCCTTTTAATTTTGTTTTCCTTTTAGTAAAATCAGCTAGCATGTCCCTTGTTGTTACACATACCAGGTGTCTCTGAAATGTTAACTGGTATAGAATGGAAATGCTACCACAGGTAATCTAGATCTATGTATTTCAAGTCTATAAATCTTTGTGTAGACAATTAAAAGCTGATCCCACTCTGAGGTTTTAAGGACTAAAAACTCATGTTTTAACTTTCTAAATTTTAGTTCATTCATTTACTAAAACAAATGTAATGATTTCACTATAAATATGGAAGTGTCTAAAGTTTACATGTACATCTACCTAAAATACTGCTGGTTACAAAAGTAAGAGTGTAAAAGGATAAAAGTAGGGGGAAAAGAGAAAAGGTTACTTTAAAACTCATACTCTTAGACACATAAGCACTTCCAAAGCCAGTCAAATATAACCATGAAGTTTCATTCATAGTTTGCTAATTTCTTCCAAATTATAACCCTTTGACAGTGTAGTTGCATTGTCCAGCCCAAGAGCATCATAGGAAATTTGTGCTACTTCCTAAACCTTTGAAATATGCCCACTGAGTACATTACAATGCAGATTCTAACATTTAATACACATTTTAATGTATATGACATTCTTGGTTTAGAATATGATTCAGATTTCTAAATATTTAAATTACTTTATGTATACGATTGAGTTAGGATATATTTAGATACTCATATAATGCACATATAGAAACCTAATCCTCTTAAAAAATTATTTCTAGTCAGAAATAATTTCCAGTGAGAATCTGAAGCAGAGTTAAATAAATACCTTTTCGGTTCAAGAGAGATATTATTGGAAACATTTTTAAAAATCCAATAAATATTTCTGTTCTTCTACACTTATTACACCAAGCATAAGGGGATAGAAACAACGGATTTGTACCCAACAAATTCTGTCTAAATCTATACTAACTTAATTGCCTAATAAGAATTGAGTAAACAACTACCTTATTTAGGTTCCAATGGTAAAATATCAGGCAGTTCTAAATAATGAATGCTTTAAAAAGTTGCCTTTCCAGCCAAAGAAAAGTTCTTTTGCTCAAATTAGTACACACATTTTTGAGTAATAAACACAAAACAATAAATCTCAAGAAGCCAATGTAAAAGGTAATACAATTATTTAGCATCATGGTTGGCAAAATTTCAGAATAAGACAATCTGTCTTCTTCCCAGTGACTAGGAGTCACTCTTTACTGTAAAAAATTCACTGAAGCATATTAACTTCAGTTCATAACTTATGAGTCATTTGGAGAATCAGCCAAAAGGAGAAATTGGGCTTTTATTTATTCCTATCTATGTGTTGGCAAGTGGCAGAGACAAGATACATAGCACTTTTGTCTTCCTCAGAATCAGATGTATACATTATCATTATCATGATGAAACAAAGTGATATTTTGAAAGATTAACAACTAATTTACTATGGTATAAGTGGTCACCTATAAAACAAATTCCACGTAATGCACAAGTACATTTTGAAGGATAGAGTATAAATGTCAGAATACAAGGCAGAATCTTTTCCCCAATTAAAAAAAAATTGAGAAATAAGTTGTCTAGAAAATAGTCTCATAGCCACAGCCTACTTCACCTCCCAAGTTATAAGATAGTATCAAGGTACAAAGCCAGACTTCAATTAGCTTAGACCACTTGCCCGAGGAATAATCACAAATTTCTTCTTATCACTAGCATATGGAAGTCAGATAAAGAACAGAGAAATTCTTGTCTCTTCCCTTAATCATTTTGACATTAAATGAAAGAATCCACAGCAAGCCAACAAAAACCTTCATGACAACCATTGGTGCAAGCGATAGCTCTAATACTCTGAATCTACTTGTGGTTTCAAGCATCTGCAAACAGTTAAAAGTTATCAAAATTTTAAGGGTACAAGATCATACATTCTACACTGATTTTAAGGTGCTCTAAACTCTTACAAGTTTAATAAAAATGGAAATAAGATAAGCACTAAAACTGTAGTTAGAAATGCCTGTCTACGTTAGTATTTGTCTCTCACCACAAATATACATACTCCTTTTAAGATTTCTGGAATTTAAGATAAGCAAGTATTCTGAAATGATCACATTATACAGCAAAGAGAATTTTTTAATGATGTGATTAATCATTAATAGTTTAGAATAAATGGATAGATGAATTGTGTCTCTCTCTCTGGGGACTAGAAAACTTTAAAGAACTAAGGCTAGCTGATGCTTAGTGAGGTCATGCCTGAATGGGACTTACCTGACCAGAAAAGAAACTGGCTTATCATATAGACTGACTTGCCCTCACCTGGACCCTTAGATTGTGATCCCTGCTTCAGATGATGATGGATCAGATCGTTCCCAAGGAGGAAGAAACCCGAGTTGGATAGGTTTGCCACAAGCCCTTCACAGGAAGATGTCAGTCTTCTGTGCAAGACAAAAAAGAAAACAAAAAAGGTACAGTGGCAGTGGATGAATTCTCCTTTCTTAGGAGAGGGTAAAAAAAAAGGCAGGTATGTATATTCTTCATTTGCTACTAGCTCTTTTCTGTATGTAAGGCAAAGAAAGTCTCTGCAAAAACTGGGAGAGACAAAGTTATCAAAAGTCTAAAATCATCTTGAAATGGAGATTGTAATAATAAAGATGCTAATTACATCATTTTCACAGCCTCTTAGAATTCAATTATGTTCAGAAGCCCAATAATAAAAAATTGCCTTTGTGAACAAAATAATTAGTCCTAGAATATTTTTTAAAATGCTCAAGGTTGGATATGGAAGAGGTCCACAATCCAGCATCAGTCCAAATGATTAAATTATCTTCATGTATTATAGATGCTCTAGTGGTGACTTAAAAGAATGTATCTTCTCAGAGTTCAACCTATCTGGCTCCAATGGGCAGTACTTGCTATGTCTCTAACATGTTCCAATCAGGTTTTCCATAGGTATAAAATATCTTTATTGAATTTCCAAACAAAACTCCTAAAAATGTTATATTTCATCTCCAAAATTGATGATTTCCTTCTTTTAACATTAGTATCTATATTTAAAAATATAATGCCAGTCTTTTTATACATATATGTACAACTTTATTTTAGAGAACTACTAAACTGAAGTATTTTACAGTGTCTATTTTGCTCCCCCCTCAAACTATTCATCTTTTGGGTTTTTATAAAAAATTTACTTAGCTTTTCTTTTTTTTTTTTTTGGGCAATGCCTTATAAATCTATCAATAACTGTTCTCTTTCATGGACAAGTCTGGAATTTCAATGTTCTGTGTGTATGGGTGTCACTTAATTTTTATTAAAAAATCAATAAGCAAAAAATTCCATTTCATATGAGTCAGATGATATGAGAAGGTAACGAATGATACTTTAATAAAGTACTCAGAATAAGACTGGTTGCAAAAGTTCAATAGCTACTATAAAAATTTAGTAGGGCAATGAATTAATAGCAGATAAATTTATATGAAATTAAATCCCTTCCTCAATTCTAGTTCTCACCTCTTGTTCTACAAAATAACCAGGAAATACTATGTTAGCAGTCTGTGTTCTCCTGTACAGTTGAAGAGGCAAATAAAAAAACTGATCCCTGTAATAAAAATTACTATATTAGGCTACAAAGTTTAGTAGTTAAGTGTGAAAGAAAATTATTATGGATTATTATTATGCAAGCCCTGATGACAGTAATATTATTAATTATAATGTGATGCTACTAGGGTTAGTTCAAATGCTTTATGGACTCCTTTTGCATAAGCAAGTAGATGAGATTCTTATAAAGCAAAACAGAAAACTTTAGAAAACAGCTATGGTACAATACTGTCTACAAAGCTTGCAAATAAGAAAAGGGGCAAAGCATTCAGCTCTACCAAAACATCATAGGTAATTCTACTTATATTTCATAAACATTATAAGAGGATAAGATGATCCACGACAAAAATGAATTTGTCAATGCTGAAAGAAAAGACAAAAATTAATTCTTCATGACACTGATTTAAAATAGCTGAAACTCTAAGAATCTTGAAAGATGCAGTAATAACAGAATGAAGCTAAGCTGCACTTTTTCAAGCAGTGGCTCTGATGTGATAAACTCATTTAAGAAATGGACTCTTAAAAAATCTGTTCAAGTTTTATTGCATGTTCTAAAGTAAAGAAAATATAAAACATTACATTATTGAATTAAATTTGTGAGTAATTTATCTTAGATTCTAACCTTATTAATGACAATTAAGAAAAAAATTTGAACATTCAATGGAATTAATTCATTTGTAATCCAGGTGTAATTTTTTGCAAAGCTGTTCCAGAGCATGTCTTCAAAGATCCAAGCCAAAATATTAAATTTCAGTATCTCACAGATTTTTGGTAATCTAAGAAACACATGTATTTCTACAATCATTATGTGAATATAAACTATTAATGAATATATGAGCTGGTATGTATAGAAACCAACTTTAACCCCTTCAGTTACAAGAAGTAAAAAAAGGGGGAAAATTAGTTGGAGGCCTATGATAAAGTTAGAAATTGCATGAGTTTTCCCAGTAATAATCTGGTTAGAAGGCAGCAATGCACAGTGGTAAAGTATAAGAACCTCTAGAGAAAGACCAATTAGGTTTGAATCATTGGCTCTGTCATTTACTAACTGTGTGACATTGGGCTAATAAAATCACTTTTCTGAGCCTTGGTTTCCCCATCTAAAAAATGAGGATAAGGCTAACTATGCTGTAGGGTTGCTGTAAGGGTTAAAATAAGATTGAGTATGTAGCATGGTGAATTGCAAGGACATGGGAGTCGCTCAATAAATGGTAGCTATTACCATTATTTTTACCAAATTTTTGCCAAGGAATTTAAAAGCTTCCAAAAGAGAAATGATAAATTATAGGGCTTCTGTGATAATTAGAAGATATACTCAATTGTTATTTCATTTTACAAATACTATCAGAAAATGTGACAGATGATGGGAGTGCAATGGTGAACAAGACAGACATAATTCCTTCCCTTATGCAGTTTACAGTTTTGTGAGAGGATAAACAAATAATTATATTAATTATAGTTTCAATTAATCACAGTTGTGATAAGTACATTACAGAATTAGGACAAAGTAATATGATATCATATACCTGAAAACCCTAAGATGAGGGAAGGAGAGTGAGGAAAGGCTGTCTAGAGAAAACAAAATAGGAATTAACTAGACAAAGAAGAGATAAAAAAAACATCCCAAGTAGAAGAAATAATACATGCAAAGGCCCTGAATTTAGGAAGTGAAAGAATGCCAGAGTACCTGGAAAAAAGAGAAAAAAACAAAAATGGTATAGGATTAAGCTAGAAGGGACAGTTTCTCCAGTAGATTCTATAAGCCATGGAAAAAATTTTGGTATTTATCCTAAAAGCAATGGGAAGCCACTGATTTTCATTTAAAACAATCACTCTGGCTATGGTATCTGATGAACCACTTTAAGGGATGATGTAAGAAGAGATATGCAGAGACCAACAGGAAGCTACCACAGAGGTTATAAAAAGGTAGCTTGGACTAGGAATGCTGAAGCACAGAACTATGAACAATCAAATGCTTAGAACGGAGAATTGAAAGGCCTTAATAACTGGCTATAATGATGAATTCTAGGTTATAGATATCAGCAACAGATGTCACTTCCTGAAATGAAGAAATCTAAAGATAAAGCAGTTTTTGCAGGAGATGTTATGAGTTCTGTTTGGAGCCTACTACATTTTAGGTGACAAATGGATGTCACATGGACAGTTGGATACATAAGTAAAAAGTTCAGAAGATAGGCCTATCTAGAGATACATATTTGTAAGTCATCAGCAAATGGATGGTAATTGAAGACACAGGAGTGTATGAGAGACTATTTAGTGAAAAAACAGAGGAGACCTGAGGCCTACTCCCAAGAAGCTGAAACATTAAAGGTCAGATTTAGGAAAATTAGTACACAAAAGCAGCTGAGAAGAAAAGGCCTGAGAGATTAGAAAATAAAATAAGACAGCGTGGTATTGGATAAGGGAAAGGAGAAACTATTTTAAGAAGATGGAAGTGGTCAGTTATGTTGAAAAAGGGTAGAAAATACATACTAACTTTATAAGTACTACAATAAGTGGTCATCTCAGTTTAAACTGAACAAATAGTATAACTCTTTTATGTCAGGGATTGGCAAACTTTTTATGAAAAGACCAGATAATAAATATTTTAGGCTTGGGGGCCAACTACTCAACTTTGTCACTGTTGTCCCAAAGCAGTTATAGACAACATATAAAAGAATGAACGTGGCTGTGTTCCAGTATAACTTTATTTACAAAATAGACACTAGTCCTCAAGTCATAGTTTAGCAACTCCTGTTTTTTATCAATCAAGTCTTGGATCAAATATTGCTACCTCGGCATGGCTATCATGTTCTTCCAATCTAAACTATACTCTTTCTCCCATTACTCTATCATACCACCCTGCAGGACTGTCTCCACAGCTTATCTGTTATCATAAATTACCTTTTTGCTTTGCTTAGTTATTAAATGTTTCTCTCTGCTTCCTGTGGAATGAAAGTTTCACAAGAATAGATCCCAAGCCTGTACAGTTCATGTTTTTATATTTCCAGCATCTAAACCAGAGATATAGTTCCTAGAGCATCCAATGAACATTTATTTTTTAACTGTATGAAAGAAAGAACTTGCTCTTTTAGCCATGATACAGTAACAGGGTCCTTTGCCTTATGCAGCAAAAAAACTGGAAACAACAGTTTCGAGCCAATGGCAAACACCATTAAAGGACTGGAATCCCTGTGAGAAAGAAAACAAACAAGGTGAGCATTCTGAACTGCAGAGAAGGCTGAATCTTAAGTTCAGCACAGAAATTTCACTGTGTTGAGAAGATAAAGATAAGAGTTCAGAGGCTTAGGAAACTTGAACTTTTAGGGCAGAGTTCCAGAAAGACTTCCAGAATACATATAGACTATTTGTCAGAAACTATGAAATCCAAAAAACAATGGAATACATTTTTTTAAAAGCTGAAAGAACAAAAAAACAAATGAATTCTATACCTAGTGAAAATCTCTCTCAAAGGGAAAAATAAACAATTTTTAAGCAAGAAAAATAGCTGTGAGAATCCATTTCCTTCAGATCTGTACTGCAAGATATGTTAAAGAGTTTTTTCAAATGGAAAATAAAAGCGATAACCACATATAAATTTAGGTTCACACAAAGAAATGAAAATTGTCAAATAGCATATATGTGAGTAAATATTAAAACTTTTCCCCTCATTGTTCAACTTAAAAAATAAGTCAATTAAAAAATAATAACAATGTTTTGAGAGGCTTAATGTAGATGGAAAATCTATGAGAACAATAGTAGAAATGATAGAAAGGTTTACATGAAAGTATATTGTTATAAAATTCTTATATTAAGTGAAGTGCTATAATATCATTTAGGGGGGGAAATAAGTTAAGGATGCATGTTACAGACCATAGAGAAACCACTAACAAATAAAACAGAGGTACAGCTAATAAGCCAATAGTGAAGATAAAATGGAGTAATAAATTCTCTATTAAAAACAATAAAAAACAGATGGGACAAATAGAAAACAAATAGCAAGATGGCAGCCATACAGATAATTATATTAAAGAGGAATGGGCTGAACAGAGGAGTTCAGCAAACTACAGATCACAGATCAACCAGCCTGCCACCTGTTTATTTATGGTCTGTGAGCTAAGAACAGCTTTTTTATTTATAGAAATTAAAAATTTTTTTGAAAATATTTCACGACACATGAAAATTATATGAAATTCAAATTTCAGTGTCTACAAATATAGTTTTATTGTTACATAACCATGCCTAATCATTTACATAGTGCCTATGGCTGCTTTTGCACTACAATGACGGAGTTAAACAGTTGTAAAAGAGACCATATGCCCTGTAAGATCTAAAATATTTATGATCTGGCTCTTTGTAGAAAAGGTTTGCTAATACCTGGTCTAAACACTTCAATTAAAATGCAGTGATTGTGTAGATAAAAAAGTAAGACCTCCTTTACATTATGTATGAGAAACCTACTTTAAACATAAAGAAATAGATAGGTTAAAAGTAAAAGGGCAGAAAAAATAAAACCCAAGACTTTTTATGGAGTAACAGAGACTGTATTTACCCTCTTTCCTAAAACAACTAAAAAACTAGATAATTTAAATACACGCAACAACAATTTTCAAGACAGTGGAATCAGGAAACAAAAACCAGTGATCACTGAGAAACAACCAACCAAGGTGAGCCCTTGAATTGCCCCAAGAAATCAGAACCTTGGCGGAACCCAGCAAACCCTTCTCCGTTGAAGAGATGAAAATGGGAATCCAGGGGCCAATGTAGCTAGAGTTTGCAGAAAAGAGAGCTCCAATGAGCAAGAACTCCAGAGAAGTGTAGAGGGTCAACTCTTCATCTGAGTACTTACCAATCAGCACATACATGTGGGAAATTATCCAATGTCACAGAAAAAACAACCAAAATGTTTAGAGAGAATAGTATCAGGGGTTCATGCAGGGGAAGAAATAGTCCCTATACGAATATCCACAGTGGAAAAGCTTATAATTCATGACACATAGAGTACTAAGAAAAATTTTCTTTTAGCATTGGGGCAAAATTAATCCTAGACTACATGTTTTTCTGGTTCTGCATAACAAAGTTTAAAAGCAAGATCTGAAAGGGTTATGCTGTTTTCAAGTTATTTAATGGCTCTCCAGAACAAAACCTAAAAATATGTACACAAATACAAAAACATGTCTGCAAGCGAATAGAAGAAATACTAGGCATGCAAAAAAGATTAAAATCCTACAGAAGACAGAATATTAGACGTATATATTAAAAGGGTTGCGATAACATGTATTCCATATGTTCAAAAAGTAAAAGATTTAAACAGAGTCATGGAAGATATACAACAGCCCAAACTGGATTGCTCAAGAAGGAAACCCCAACGCCTGGGCAGGGCGGGGGCGGGAGGACACAAAAACACTAGATGTGACTAACAAGAGATAAGACATCATGGAAGAAGGTACTAGTAAACTTAAAGACACCAATAGAAATTATCCACATCAGACACAGTGGCTCATGCCTAAAATCCCAGTAATTTGGGAGGCTGAGGCAGGAGGATCACTTGAGGCTAGGAGTTGAAGACCAGCCTGGGCAACACAGCAAGACCCTGTCTCCACAAAAAAATAAAAAGAAGATTAGCCAGGCATGGTGGCATACGCATGATACACATGTAGTCCTAGCTACCTGGGAGGCTGAGGCAGGAAGATCATTTGAGCCTAGGAGTTTGAGGTTACAGTGAGCTATGATCATGCTGCTACACTCCAGCCTAGGCAACAGAGCAAGACCTCATCTCTTAAAAAAGAAAGAAATTATCCAAAATAAAATACATAGAGAAAAAGATAACAGTTGGGCAAGTTCAAATGGTCTAATAAATGTATTATTGGAGTCTTCAAGCAAAAGAATAGAGAGGGACAGAAAAAATATTTGAAGAAATAAAAGCTAAAAGTTTTCCAAATTTTATGAAATTCAAAATTTACAGACTGAAAATTTTCAACAAACTCCAAGCATAAGAAGCATGAAGAAAATAACATTTATATGATAATCAAATTGCTTAAACTCAGTAGTAAAGGTAAAAGTTTAAACGCAGGCAGAGAAAAGGCAAAATTACATATAGCAAAATAGAAAAAACGATTATGGCAGATTTCTCATGGTAAACAATACAAGTAAAAAGACAAAGGCACAACTTCTTTAATACGCTGAAAGGAAAAAAAAAAACTTGTCAACCTAGAATTACATACCCAGTGAAAATATCTTCTAAAACAGAAGGCAAAATAAATGCTTTTTCAGACACACAAAAAATGAAAGACATTTTCATTAGGATTTCTGTAATACATGAAATTTTATAGGAAATCTTTCTGACAGAAAGAAAATTATACCATAGGAAATATGGACCTGCACAAAAGGCATAAAAAGCACAGGAAATGTTAACTGGTAAACATAAAATACTTATTTATTATTTAAATCTCTTTATAAGACAATTCACTACTTAAAGCAAAAATAACATCAAGGTATTGTGACGCTTATGTTGTATGTATAAGTAAAATATATGACAATCATAGCACAAGACCATGAGGGGAGAAATGGAAGTACACGACTGTAAGGTTCTTTTTTGATAAGTGAAGTGATATAATATCATTTGAAAGGGGACAGTGATAAATTAAAGATGTATACTATAAACCCTAAAGTATAACTACTGAAATAATAACTTGAAAAAGGAGATAAATGGAATAAAATTCATTCCAAAGAAAGGCAACGAAAAAGAGGGAAAAAATCAGTTAAAAAAATAGAAAAAAAAGCAAAAAAGTGGATTCAATCCAAGCATATCAATAACCCAGTAAATGTTTACACAGCTCAATTAAAAGGCAGACATTATCATCTAGGATAAAGAAAAAAGGCTGATCCATATGCTACCCACCACACTATTTAGATAAAGACACAAAAAGCCTAAAAGTAAAAGAATGGAAAAAGATACACCACGCTAACTCTAATTGAAAGAAAGTGGAAGTAACTATATTACCATCAAACAAAATAGATTTCAGAGCCAAGAATATTAGCATCAATAAAGAGGGTCATTTCCTAATAATAAAGGGGTCAATTCATCAAGAGGAAATATAATCCTAAAAATTTATGGACCTAATAACAGAGTTTCAAAACATATGATGCAAAACCAGGCATAAGTGCAATTAGAAATAGACAAATCCACAATTATAATCTGAGACTTCAACACCTCTTTCTCAATAACTGACAAATCCAAGTAGACAGGAAATCAGAAAGAAGACAGAAAACCTCAATACTCTTAAAATATCAGTTTCCTCAAATTGATCTTTAGGTTCAATGCAATTCCAATAAATACCATATTCTTTTCTTTTTGTAGCAATTAATAAGGCTAATTTCTAAAATTTGTATGGAGAGGAACAACACTAGAATAGTTAAAGCAATTTTTAAAATGAATGTCAAATTTGAAGGTCTGAACACTATCTAACACTTACTAAAAGCTAAAGTAATCCAAACTGTGTATATTAGAATAGGATACGCTTATAGATCAATGGGACAGAATAGAGAAGTCAGAAATATATGTACACATATATAATCAATTGATTTTCTTTAAAAGGGCCAAGATAATTCAACAAAAGGATAGTTTTTTCAACAAAACAACCTGATACCCACATGAGGTAAAAAAAAAAAGGAACCTGAACCCCCATCTCATACCATACACAAAAATTAAACTTGAAGTAAACAACAGATCTAGGAGTAAAAGCTAAAAATATAATACTTCTAGAAGAAAACATAAGAGAAAATAGTTGTGACCTTGTGATAAGCAAAGATTTCTTAGATAGAACACAAAAAGCAGGAAGCAAAAAAGAAAAAAATTAATAAATCGGACTTTATCAAAATTAAAAATGACTGCTTTTCAAAAGATACCATTAAGAAAGCAAACAGCCAGAGGGAGTGGAGAGTTGGAAAATAATGAAAATAAAAATAAAAATAAAAATAAAAGAAAGCAAACAGCAAATCACAGATAAGGAGAAAATACCAGCAATACAGATGTCTGACAAAGGACTGGTAGGATGAGTGTGGCCATTTCAGGTTTTCAATAGTAAGCCTGAAGCGTTTATCAAATTCACCTAACTTGGCAGGACAACTAGGTATCTCCAGCAACTGCTAAAATTTCTGTTCAGCTTTTTAAGCTTTCTGACTATTGTTCTCCTCTCCCCTCCTTGGGTTCCTTGGAATTTTGTCCTGCAAAGATTTAGGGGAAACTTGTATACAAATTTAGGGGTTCCCCACTCTGTGGCTCCTTCCTTTCCAGGATCCCTCTCAATTTTCAGCAGCTCTGACTGCCCTAAATGTCACTCTCTAACTCATCAAAAAGATGGCGGACAGTTCAAGCCTGCAGTGAGCTATGCTTACACCACTGCACTCCTGTCTGAGCAACAAAGTGAGACCCTATCTCTAGAAATAAAAATAAAAAATTTTAAAAAAAGGATTGCTGATTACTGTTTGAGCTGTATCCCCATGTACCACATGAACCGTGCATTTCTCCAAGGGAAAAGCCAGATAAATGTGGACCTTAACCAGTTTGGTTCCTTTTTTTAAAGGTGCATCTACTCTCCAGTTTCTACCTACTTTTAGTCATTCTTTAGTACCTTCAAATAGTGTTAGTTTTTTAAAAAGTATTTTGTTCAGAGGTTATCATTTTCATCAGTAAAATGGTTTGAAGCTTCTTCACCATATCTAAGCCAGAAGACTGCAATGATTACCTCTGATAGCAATACACACATTTACATTCTAACGTCTTGACTAAAAAATTTTTTCAGAAAGAATTTCCTTAGCCCTGGTCATACTGAGGCTGAGGATGTTGCACATAAGCATAAAATTTTTATCATTACAAAAGAACTTGGAGCTCACCCCGTTTAGTATTTATCCTTTGTTAGGATCCATAAACCACTTTATGAATCTGATGAACACACAAATATCACGGAAGTATAAAAAATAAAAATATTTGTCTATTATCTTAAAGATCTTAAGGCCTATTTCTCCTAATTCAATTCAATCCTTTCATTTTACATGAGGTAAATCTCAGATTTAGACCGTAAATAACTTATCTAAGCTTACAAAACTAAAGCAATGTTAATAGCTATGATTTAGAGAACACCAATCCTATGTGAAGTTTTTTATATTAATTATCTCTAACTCTCATAACAACCCAGGAAAGTGGCTTTTTTTTGGGGGGGGGGGGAAACTGACATCTAGAAAAGTTAGGTAAATTGCCTAACTGCCACAGACCTACTAAGTGACAAAGATTGGCACTGAAGTCAAGTTCATGAGATTCCAAATTAAAATATTTTTCTATTACAAAATGCAGCATTAGGGGCAGGGATAAAATCAGCAAGTCTCTTGACTCTGTCTTCCTCATTATATGGCTTGAAAACATATGCCCAAGCCATGTATTCTCATTTCATTGAGAATTGAGAATGCAGTAGTCCCAAATAAATAAGTAATGTCATATAGTAACATGTAAATTATACAAATTGGAAAGAACATTATATTATAGAAAATTGTGAATCATCTATACACAATAGCTGTGAGAACACCCTTCAAAACATGGTAACAATAAATAAAAGTTGTATACATTATTGGAAATAACAAGTCCAGATAGATTCCAATAGTTGATATATTCAGATTTAACAGCAAATTTTGCATTGATAGGCCCCAAAACACTTTTTGAGTTAAAAAGCTTGATTATAGCCACTTCAGTTTTATTTTGAACAGAATTTATATACATTTTATTTTGTATGGATACAAGACTTAAAGTAAAACAAAACAGAAAATAAGTGTTGGTGAGGATGTGGAGAAACTGGAATTCTTGTGCACTTTTAAAGGAAATGTAAAATAGCGTTGCTGCTTTGGAAAACCATATGGTAGTTCCTCAAAATATTAAACACAGAATTACTATATGATGTAGCAATTCCACTTCTAGGTATATACTCAAAAGAATTCAAAGCAGTCCTGAAGAGAGATTTGTACATCCATATTCATAGCAGCACTATTCATGATAGCTAAAACATGGAAGCAACCCAAGTGTCTATTGATATATGAATGGATAAGCAAATGTGTGTGTGTATGTATGTATGTATGTGTGTGTGTGTTTATATAACTTAAACGAGAAGGGCTTAACAATGGATTAATATTGCTACCAAAGCCCTCTACTACTTTTAGTACTGACTGACGTTATTTTTACACACGAACATTTTTAATACTGTGTACATTTAACTACTGTGACAATGTACAGTCTAACCACAGTTTTACATGGCTCTGCCTAACAATGAAATAAAATTTTAAAACACACACACACACACACACACACACACACACACACACACACACACACACACCCAGAATATCATTTAGCTTTAAAAAGGACAGAAATTTTCACACATGCTACAACATGGATGAACCCTGAGGATGTTACAAGAAGTGAAATAAACCAGTCACAAAACGACTAATACTGCAGGATTCCACTTTTATGAGGTACCTAGGGTAGTCAAAATCATAGAGACAATAAGTATAATGGTGGTTGCCAGGGGCTGGTAGGGGGATGAGGGTGGAGATTATTGTCTAATGGGTATAGTGTCAGTTTTGCAAGATGAAAAAAGTTCTGGAGATGAATGGTGGTAATGATCGCACAATATGAATATATTTAATATTACTGAATTGTACCCTTAAAAATGGTTAAGATAGTAAATTTTATGTTATGTATATTTTACTACAATAAAAATATGGAAAAAAGACTTTAGAAAGATTAATATTTATTAGGTTATAGCAACTGCATCAAAATTCATCTCAAGTCACATGTTTCAATCATCTTTGAGAATTCCCATATTTTTCTAAGCTCATAAGAAACCAAACTGAATGCATATAGTATTCATTTTTAAGTTTACAAAATATATCAATTCTGAATAATTTAAATATTAGTTAACAAATATTGCTTATAGTTTAATAGCATTGTAGATGTAGCTTCATAAAGATATTGGCTCTAGACAGTAATTATATACTCAGCCTAATGTTTCAGTTAATGGACGTGCATTTCAGTGATAATTGCAATGCTTGAACATAATGTGCCTTTATTAGCAGTAGAAAATAAAGCCAGCTTATACCAAATGAAAATCTAGGCTATTTATTTTTATAATTCCTTAATTTTTATTATGGAAATACGATAAAATGGCAAAAACCTTACCCTGTAATAAATATCAGGATCTTATTTACAATTATAGAAATATACTTAAAAACTTATGGCAAACACTGACATACGCTAAACTTACGGAAAACATACTAATGCAAAGATGCAAGAAAATAAATAATAATTAGATAAAATCATTACATTAGGGAAAAAAAGGCCTAGATTCTAGTTTTCTCTCTAACACTTAATAGTGATATGAGACCCTGGGCAAGTCACTTCATTTCACTGAGCCTCAATTTTTTTTTTTAACTGCTTCAAGGTAGCAGATTATTTCTCAAGATCCTTTCTAGCTCTAAATTTTACAATGCTATTACAGTATATAGATATAAAATAAAAACTTGCAAGCAAAATATCCTAAAATGTGATACTTTATCTAGGGTCATGAACATTGATTTTCTTTTTTTTTTTTTTGAGACAGAGTCTCGCTTTGTTGCCTGGGCTAGAGTGAGTGCCATGGCATCAGCCTAGCTCACAGCAACCTCAAACTCCTGGGCTTAAGCGATCCTGCTGCCTCAGTCTCCCGAGTAGCTGGGACTACAGGCATGCGCCACCATGCCTCGCTAATTTTTTCTATATATATATTTTAGTTGGCCAGATAATTTCTTTCTATTTTTTTTAGTAGAGACGGGGTCTCGCTCTTGCTCAGGCTGGTCTCGAACTCCTGAGCTCAAGCGATCCACCCGCCTCAGTCTCCCAGAGTGCTAGGATTACAGGCATGAGCCACCGCGCCCGGCCTGATTTTCTGTATCTAGAAAAAAATACTCACAAATGATAAATTATAAAAAAGTCTGGAATTTCCTTTCTAAATTAAAAAATACTTTATACAAATTAAAAATTACAGCCCTGAGACCTGAGCCCTTCTGACATACATTTTTTTTCATTGAAACCATAACAGATGATTTAATTTCTCATCAGCAAAAGTATCAGAATAGACATCTAAGATACAAGTAAGAACAATAAAACAGAAGAGTCAGTAGGTCTATTTTTAATTAGCAGTGATTAAAATCCCTGACAAACTTCAACAAGGCTATTATGCTGTTAAATGAGAAGGGCTTAACAATGGATTAATACTGCTACCAATGCTCTCTACTACTTTTAGTACTGATGTTATTTTTACACATATAAACATTTTTAATATTGTGTACATTTAAATACTGTGACAATGTAGAGCTTAACCATAATTTCACATGGATATGCCTAAGAATGAAATAAATGTTTAAAAAAAAAACCAAGCATATAAATGGGCTTCTATGCCTTTTAACAAATAGCTCCACCCCAAAATGGCCTGAGTATTCCTAATTACTTGAACTGGCACTTGCTCCAATATAACTATAAAATGCTATATTCAAAAAGGTCTGCACGTTAACAAAATTCTCCAAAGTCAATGAGAAGCTTACATGAATTTGAGAGTTCAGAGCACACTACAAAACTATGAAAGAAAGTAATGTGAAGTCATTAGACTTTCATCTATATAATCAAGTTAATTGTGAAGGCATAAAAGAACAAATATTTTTAAATTAATGTGTTTCTTTTTGTAAGAAATAATACTGAAAAATACAGAATAGCAGAGCAAGATAAATTCTCTGTGTCAAGAGAGAGAAAGAAAATGAACATTTTTGTTCATTTCCTTATAGTCCTTTTGTTCTTCTTTTTTTCATATAGTTGAGATCTTATTTCATATTTAACATTGTATACTGTTTTCTATTCACATAACAGAAAACTTTTCTCAAGTGATTTCAAATATTCCCATAACGACAGATGTGAGTCTGTTTATACTAAATTTACTACTTACAAATATAAGTGCAGTGAGGACTGATAATTTACTAGTAAGATTATTGCTAGAATGGCATTACTGGATCAAAGGGTATGCACATTCTTATGGCTCCTAACATATATTGCAAAATAGCTTAACAGAAGTATTGGATTAGTATGTGCTTTTCTAACAGTTTGGAACACAAGACCCCAAAGACATGGACATCAACCATTTAGTCAACTTGTATTTATTTAGCACAAAAATGGTATATAGTACCTCACTAAGCCAAAAAGGCAAATAGCAACCTAAATCAAGCAAGCTAGAAAGACTTTCCAAGAGAATTCAAAAAGGCATCCCTCACACCTTCATAATAAATCATCCACTTTCTGTGTGGACTGGGAGGTAGAACTTTTGGACCAGTGTTTCTTCAAGAGTAGTTCAGAGATCACATACTTCAAAATTACCAGGAATGCTTGTCAAAATATAGATTTCTGGGTCCCACCTCAGATCTACTATATAAGAATCTTTGAGGAGTACAGGAATCTGGATTTAACAAACTCTCCCTCCCCACCCTCAGGATTCTTTCTAGACACATCACATTGAAGCTTTGGAATCATAATGCAGTTTGACTCTAATTGTTTCTTTTTTCTTCTGGCTAGCAATTCTATTTTTTAGAAACTATTGCAAAACAAGTAGGCACATGAATAGAGATATCTTTTTCTCTTTAGTAAAGTTAGAAAAAAATAAATTATCCTTTTCCAATAGGAAAAGGAATAATGATGCAACTTGAGATACATTTTTTTTATTTCCATAATCAGAACAGTACATCTTATGTGGAAATTAGAATCCTATATATAACATACAGTACATACAGTGCTTTGGAATAAGACCAACCTAGCTCTGAATTCTGTTTTCACTCCATTTTTTTTGAGACAGATTCTCGCTTTGTTGCCCGGGCTAGAGTGAGTGCCATGGCGTCAGCCTAGCTCACAGCAACCTCAAACTCCTGGGCTTAAGTGATCCTACTGCCTCAGCCTCTCAAGTAGCTGGGACTACAGGCATGCGCCACCATGCCTGGCTAATTGCTTTTCTATATATATTTTAGTTGGTCAGATCATTTCTTTCTATTTTTAGTAGAGACGGGGTCTCACTCTTGCTAAGGCTGGTCTCGAACTCCTGACCTCAAGCGATCCACCCGCCTCGGCCTCCCAGAGTGCTAGGATTACAGGTGTGAGCCACTGCGCCCGGCGCCCCCCCCTTTTTTTTTAATTGAGATAGAGTCTCACTTATTTGCTCAGGTTAGAGTGCAGTGGCATCACCATAGCTCACTGCAACATTAAACTCCTGAGTTCAAGTAAATTGCCTGCCTCAGCCTCCCAAGTAGCTGGGACTACAGACGCATGCCACCATGCCCGGGTAATTTTTAAATGCTCTTTTGTAGAGATAGGGTCTCATCACTACATTGCCCAGGCTGGTCTTGAACTCCTGGCTTCATGCAATCCTCCCACATTGGCCTCCGAAAGTACTGGGATTACAGGCTGTCTTTACTACTTTTTATCTGTGAAAACTTTTTGGCATCTTATAACTATGAAATCAAAATGCTCCAGAAAAGACAAATTTCTTCACATTCATCTAATACAGTGGCAGAAAAGTTGCTTAACACAGTATGAATAAAACAAATTCTCAATTTCTAATAACAAATTCCATAAAGACCACTTTGCTTCCTCTGAAGTCCCTTTCAAGTATTGTTACAATCACGCCATCCAACTCAAATTTCTATAAACAATTTTTCCACTTCTCAAATCTTGTATTTCATTGACATTATTATCTACTACTGTTTCTACCTTTTTATTTATTGCCTTGCTTTTTGGGAAAAAACTGCTACAACTAACATTTAAATTTTGTAACAACAAGAAAGGAGAGGGTCCTTTCAAGCATTCTCTCTTTCAGACGTTGAGATTTCTAGCCTTTTTGATGTAGAAAGATTATCTTTTATCCATGAGCTTTTTTAAAAATAAAATTATTTGGGAGGGGAGTATAGAGGGTAATTGAAAGTACACAACATATCCAGAGATGAGCACTGACTTTTTTTGTTTTAAAGAGACGAGGTCTCCTATGTTGCCTAGGCATTAGGCAGTGGCTATTTACAGATGCAATCATAGCTCACTGCAGCCTCAACTCCTACCCTCAAGTGATCCTACAGCCTCCGCCTTCCAAGTAGCTGGGACTATAAATGCGCACCACTGCATTTATATTTTAATATATTTACTTCTAATCTTTTTTGATGACTTTTAAAAAGTGTATGTTTATTATTTGTTAACTCCTTTTTAAGTTATAATTTTAATATTATACCCAAAATATCACACTATGTTAAAATTTTTCATAAAAGAAAAAAACCTGGAATGATACAGTTGTTATGCCTAGAAAGAGGAAGTATGAGGGTAAAGAACAAAAGCTTTTTACATTCTCTAAACAAATTTCATTGTCTGCCTAATATTTCATCATATGGCTATATTATAACTTAATCAATCATCGACTCTTTTAAATATTACTGGGATGAATACCTCCACATACAAAGCTTTGTCTGCATTTCAAATTATTTCTTCAGGCACTTTCAGACATGAAACACTTGGTCAGCAGATATGAACATTTTTAAAAACCTTGATAGTATAATTATATCTCATTTAGTTTGTTTTCTTCTGAAGTCAAAACATGAAGAAAATATAGGTTACAAAATAAACTAGAGAACACAAGACTACAGTATTATAACTTTGAAAGTCAAAACTACACAAACACACCTTCAATCTAATACCTAGCGAATGCATGCTAATTGACAACTTATAATAAAAATGCTAAATATAAAATTGTACAGTAGCTTGGCTACAGATTTTAATAACTTAAAGATAAGTATACAACAAATTTCCGAAGTGTTTCAACTATAATACATAAAATCACCATATAAGCTCATGAAAATTTTCATTTATGACAACATACAATTTATATATATTTATCTCTTCCAAACAATGTCTTTGACTTTCTGCAATTAGCTGATTTAACCATGAATATTTATATAAAAGCAGACAATTTAATACATACCAGAACTAACTTTCATTTCATTGGGAAGTTCTTACTGTCTTTATAGAACTTAAATAAGTCCCAGTTACAAAGGCTATCCTATTGCTCAAAATATTATAAAAATTTTCCAGGTAGAAATACTTAGATATTTTCTGTCATAACAGCAACTAGATTTGAGTTTAAATTATACACATCCTATCTCTTTAGAGTAAATACAACAGAGTCATGTTCAAAAAGTAAAAACTGAATTTAATGAGTCACTAATTTATAAAAATAGAACTTCATATAGCTTGCTGATAATCTGCTAGGTTGATTAAATATATAGCTTTAAATGACCCTAGAGCTACTTTAATAGACAGATTTCCATAACTGCATCAAGTAATATCTACTAGAGGGTAAAGGAATAGCAACAAATAAGCAAATAAACCAAACCCTTTTCTTTAAGATGTGAGTGTACATGAAGTGAGGTTTATCTGCATTTCCTGTCATAAAATCTGGTTTATACTGAATCATCTTCCTGCCAATGAAGAAAGCTAACACCAATTCTCTAGTCACTCAGGATCATAAAACTTACAGTTTTTTACAGATCAAATTCTGGAAATCCTACACCTGTTCATATATGACCTAGGGATAATAAACTACATCATACCTACAAATCAAAATTTCCACGAGTCTAAGAATCTGTATTTTTAATAAGTATCCTGGATTTTCCTATAGTCAGGCAAAAATGAGAAGCATTATATTAGAATTATTTCTCATTTCTCTTTTCTTGACATTCCACATAATAGAACCACCTCCAATTTTCTACTCATTCAAATAATTTTCCTTTGTACATCCAAACTTCATTAGATAAACAAGTGAGCATGACTAGGAAGAGCTTTAGGTTCAAAACTGAATCTCCACCTGTGTGACCTTATGCAAGTCTGCAATTTCTATGGGGTGAGGTGGGGGAGATGTGTCTTTATAAAAGAAAGTAGTTGGTCTAGATAGCATTTCCTAGACTGTATTTTGCAAAACATTAAGTAGGTACTCCCCAAAGTAAAGATTTTTATGATTAAGTAATTTTGGTAAGTGCTAAGGATTACTTAAGGCAGGAACCCTCTAAAACCTTTAATATGCCAATATACATTATACATTTCCAAGAGAGAAATACGGTACATTGGCTTTTCTGAATTTGCAAATTTATTTTGGGGAAAAAAATTTATTTTTAAAGAAAGTATTATAAACTTATTAAATTCTGTTTGCAGGAGCCTTGTGATCTATAGAAAACAGCTTGGAAAGTGCTCATTTAAATTATATCTGTAGTCTCTTCTGAGTTCTAATATTTTATAACTCTAAAAACAGTATGTATTAGTTAAATTGAAGTAGAAAAGTGATAGCCACGCCAATCATTACAGCAGTTAAAATTTATTAATAAGCATTTGTGTGTCACTGTGTCAACTATTTTATATACGTTCTCATATAATCTCAAAACTTTCCTAAAACGTGTCAGTATTCCCATTTTCTAGATGAAGAAAAAATGGCTTAGAGATATTACATATTTGTCTAAGACCACAAGGCTAAAAAGAGAGAGAATTAACAATTAAATCTAAACAATCTGACTCTAAAGCTAAGATTTTAGAAACAAAAAAGTATGACTGCTGCTTTAATCTTGCAACAGTACCTAAGTGCTTTTCTTAAAAAATAATAATTTTAAAAAGTTAGATTCTATAGATCACTAGCAATATAATACCTATAAAATGCTAAGAATAGGGAAGAGTTACAACATTTTATAACTAAGGCAGTTGAGAATGTAGTTTTTCTAAACTGTATTAGTGCAGACTATAGTTTTCTAAAAAACCCATACATTAGGAATAATTTAAAAACAATTTTATCTTTAAATATATGCCCAGTATAATAACCATACGAATTTTTCTTCTTGGGACAAGAAAACACAGATTCTATTAACTTATACATTCCTCTAGAGTATTTAAGCACAATGTTTAACATATAATGAACAAGTGCCTTTCTCCCTCTTCCCTTTTCTAGATCTTAAGTTAAAAGAAAGAAAGGATCAGGTATTCAGGTTAAAAAGGGGGAGGGGGCCATTACCAAACAAACCTAAACAAGACACAACATCTGTCTTCAAGTAAATAAGTTAGGGGTTCTCAAACTTTAGTGAGCATCAGAATCATCTGAAGAACTTGCTGGGCCCATCCTCAGAGTTTCTGATTCAGTAAGTCTAGAATAGGGCCTGAGAATTTGCATTCTAAGTTTCCAGGTGGACTAATGCTGCTCATCTGGGGCCTCAGTTTGAGACCACTTCTCTAATTCAACATGCCTAACCTTTCAAAACCCCATCACTTCTGATGAACATAAAAATCTTATCTCCTTTTGTCCATTCTGACATTCTCTCTCACTTTCCTATACCCTCCACAGAAACAAACCCATCCACTTTCCTTCTCTTAAAAATCACTACTTTAATTGTTCTTTTTGGTTAGTTTGCAAGCAGGTGAAAGGTAGTATTCTCACTTAACATATAATATGCAGTCATGCACAATGCTTCATATTTTACTGCTTTCATACAGTTTATTTAGCATCCATAATTCTATTAAGTAGACTGGGCAATGATTTTTTTTAAGGTAGTACAGTATTCATACCTTGATAAATTTGTAAAATGCCTTTCCTGATCTCTCCTCTTCCAGTGATCCATTCCTTTTCCCCTATTCAATTTATTTATCTTTTTGACAAAGATATAATTGATGAAAGGATGCTGGCATAACACTGATGCAATTATCAAGAACAGCAAAGAATATTATTATTTTTATTTTACGGACAAAGAAAACAAAGTGGAGAGGCTTAGTGTCACAGATCTAGTTAATGGCAATTGTATCTCATGACTACTACCCTCAAAAAGGATAGCAGAGGAGAAGCAAAGGAAGACTGGGGTAAACACAAATCCAATATAAGCATCAAAAGCAAGTGAGGGTGGAAGAAGGGCTTTTGAACTAATTATAGATTTAATTAGGTAAGAAGTCACACTTTTGTCTTTTTTCTAGAGTCTTGGCTGGTTGTATTAATCATTTCTAGTTCTGTCTGGCATTAGGAGACAACATGAACTTAGATTAGCTGCCAATATTACAATCACTTCAAATACCTGCCCAATGACCAACTACATACAAATTCTCCACACACACACACACACAAAAATCAATCTGTGATAAATCAGTTGGTTTCCTACATAGATTTAGAATTACACTAGACGTTCTAAAGATTAGATTATACAAAATTCTTTCAAAGAGAATTTTCCCATTACAGTAAATTTATACAGAGAAAATTTTTAAAAAGATAGTCCCATCTTATTTTTACCAATAACGGTAACCTTTTTTTTTTTAGCATCTGCATTATGTTAAATTCTATGCTAGGCATTTGATATTTTACTTAATCATCACATCTCTGTAAAAGATATCCTGCTGATAGGTGAGGAAACTGATACTCAGAAAAGTTAATGAATTTCCTAAGGGTAGTAAGTACTAGTAAGGAGTGTGGAGCAGGATTGAGAGCTATTTGACTAAAAGCCCAACCTGCTTCCCACTGCAACACAGCATCTTTACTCTGAATAGATGAATCTTTTCTTAACCAGAATGTTGATAACTACTTTATTTGGGGGGAAAAAAAGAATCACAAGCCAATTTTCTAGAATATATAGTGTCTAATTTTCTACATTGACTACCAGAAATAAATAAGGTGACTACCTTTACAAGTTCTACCTTGGGTTGCTTTTTAAAAATTCAAAATAAATAATCATTATTATTTTATTATAACACATGACAGAGGTTATATGCAGGTCACATTAGGACACTTTCTTAAATTCTAACTGCTAAACTTAAATGAGAGGCATTTGGTACAATCTAAAAAATATTCAGTTCAATTAAAAGTAATTGATGCATGGTGAAATAATTCTTCCCAAAGCTGCTGTAAAATCTTCAAAAAAATAAAGCTACTTAATAATTTTCATCTCCTACAGGCTAGAGAGAAGCATTATTGCATATTAAAAATTGGAGTGTAGTTTTCCCAGAGGTAAAAGAAAGTTATTAAAACAACCTATTTATTGTTGATATAACTATCCATTTGTGCCACACAAAAAGTAACAAATTTCAGTACATTAAAAGAAAAGCTAATTAAGGCATAATTAGTATTTTCTGTATTTTGATAATTAGGGGTTAGTTGGCTATTCCTTTTCAAATTTCTATTTGATGCACCCCGACAATGCCTTTAATGAGCAACTAACGCTATTGAATCCCTCATGGCAGAGGAGTTTAGTGACCACCACTACATTACTTTCATTTATCACTGCCTCTTTACCTATAAATTAATCTAGCCCTGTAGCTATGTTGATCTACTTTATATCAATTTCTTCATCCATATCAGCTGAATATGTATGGCATTAACCTCATTTGCTAGTTGAGAAAAGCAGAATTAAAATGAGATCTAATTTCTCGTGCACAGCACAATTTCAAAACTGCCTGCTAATTTCCACCACCTGTCAGTGTGAAGAGCCTTTACTTTCTTGTAATTAAATAAAACAGTATATTTTTTTAGCAGCTCTGAAAAATGCTAATCTTTCAAAAGTGTTCAGTGATCATTAATCATTAGGACAGTAAAGGAGCCTTATTCAGAATGCTCATTTATCCTTTGTTTAAGCTAAAAAAATTTTTTGGCCTTTTCACAGGAAGGGAAAAAATAAATGTACCAGATGGAATATAAAAATTAACTATTATATTCTACTGTACTAAAGTTTCTATTTATCTGGTTTTACTGCCACATGGTGGCAAGAGGTTTAACATAACCAAGAGCTAGCTAGTTTGATAAAATCAACAGAAATATAAGCACACAATTTTCTCTAAAATCAGTGGGAACCTAATAAACACAAAATGCATCCATCTATGTGTAGCAGAACCTAAATTTATAGACTTAAAAATACAATATAATTGGAGATTGACAACATATTTTTAAAAATTCATTCAATAAACTGCAAACTATGCTATGAATTAAATTGTTGCCTAAAAGTATCATCTGAACAAAGGCAGTACTATTCATACTCAGATAATCATATTTAGGCACTTTTTAAATTGGACTTTACTGGATTTTCCAAATATACATATCTAGTAGGTAAAAGTCTAAAATTCTAAAAAAGCAGAAAGAAAATACTTGCTCATTTTTTAATACTAAAGACAACAAATAGTTTATCATACTTCTGTCTTTTTGCTAATATTTTAGCTTTTATTGTTTGTTTTGTATTTTTGTAATCATACTATATACACATAAATTAATAAATAGCCTACAATTGTAGCTTAACATTCACATATATTTTTCAATAAGCCTAGCTTGTTTATTTTTCTTCCTGGATATCATATAAGAACATGAATTAGCAATGAACAGTATATGTTTGAGAAAAAATATAAACACACACCCTCCCCATATATTATTAAAATGTTTAACTATTTAATATCGAGCTCTCAGGCTATACATATCTATTCTTCAAATACTAATGTGCCTTGGGTATAATATCCTAAGATTATCTTCTTATATTTACCCTATTAAAAAAAGCATAACATGTTAGTACATGAATGATTAATACAGAAAACTTTTAAAGAACAGTGCAATAAGTGATTTAAAATGAAATGATCCACAATATTCCTCATTTAGTTTTGTAGGACACATTTGACACTACAGGATCACTATATTGAAGACTAAACCCTTTTGGGGATATTTCAATCATATTTATTTACAAACTTGTAACTATGATGACTTTTTCTTATCTTTCCAGATGATCAAGTCATCATAATATATATAGCAGATGTTAAGCATTTGCTGAAGAAAAAAACCAACATGTGGGATGGATTATTTACACAGACTGAATAGCTTCAGGGTTTCTGCAGCACAAGTAGGATAGATCCTATCTCATCCTGATTCCCTTGAAGCAAGACACTTAGAAAAATTATGAGCAAAAGAAAGAAAATACTTTCAGGAATACAGTATGAGACTCTCACTGATAGCTAGTTGACACTTAATAAAGGTAACAAATTTTTGCACCAGTATCACAGAAGAACACGTTTCTAGTAAAAATTCAGAAGGTTTGTATATGACTCTATCACTGAAACGCCAAAGTTGGTGACGTGCATTCACACATAACCTTCCTTTAAGTAACTTGGATATTTTTAAGACAGCAGATTCTACCCTAAGACTCCAGTAATGAAAGTTTCCCATCTCCACCTTACAAACTGGTCAATGAGGTATTTGGCAGAGTCTCTGAATTTTCAACAACATTCATCCTTATCCTAGAAGCAAGAACTATCAAATAAATGCAAAAATCATGTATATATCATGAACTGCGGATATAATTTAAACTTTGGAAAATTTTTTCTCAGGGAAAAATGTATATTGTATGCCTCACGTTGATTTTTGTGCATGATTTTCACAAGATTCAATGACTATTAAAAAAAATTACAGACCAATGAGGGGCAGAGATTTTAGAGTTATAAAATTTAGCAACTAAAATCTCTTTAAATTGAGAGTGCCCTTTTTGTCCCCAAGTCCCAAGCATTTGGACAGGACAGTGTTCTTTAGTACTGACACCTCTTCAAAGTATATTTTAGTCACATACTACACAATATTTCATTTATTATTCTCGGAATCACTAAAAAAAAAAAAATTCAAACACCAGAAGATAAATTGGAACACACAGAGAAAACTTATGCATCTCCATCAGCAAAAATCATCACTTTCTACATCACTTTTTAAAAAACTAATCATCAAACTATAATTATTCTAAAGAATAAGCAATAAATGTCATTTAGAATCTGAGAATTCACATGGAGTAGTATTTTGTGTGTTTATCCACAGATCTTAAATTTTATAAATGCTTTAAAATTTATAATCATTAAAAATAAATGGAGAAAATGAGAAGAAAATATAGATTAAAAATACTCTGTGGGTAAGCATACATTTTATCAAGTAATTACAAAGAAGCATCATTTTTGTATTCTTCCAGGGTCTAGCATAGTGCTTAAGCACAAGAGAGAGAATAAATGTTTAATGAATATATGTATAAAGAATTACTTAAGTACATATAATTCACATAAGATTTGATGTCAAATAATGATATATTTAATTTGGTGTAATAGTCGGTTTATTAAAAAATCTAAGTCCATATTTTTCCAATTTACACCCTACATTTCTCCAACTTACATCATAATTTCAATTACCAGTGGCTACTAAGATTTTAACTTTAGATTGTTCTGCCCTAAACCTCCTAGTCTAGTACTTAATGCTCTTGAATCAACATTTAAATGCACTTATACTTAAAAGTACAACTTGCAAAATCCATTTGTACAGCAAAGACATTTTTGAATAAAGTAATTAGGCCTTTAGTCTGCTTTGCTCAACTTTCTGTTAAGCAAGGGTACAGCATGTATTTTTGTTTAATAGTTAATGTATATTACACCCTGTATGGTGAATTAAGTGGGAAGGGATGTAGAGAAATCACCTTTTTTAAAAAGGGCATATCTAAATACTGACGTATTATATACATATTAGACTTATTATGACTATTGAAAGAACAAATCCCTGAGCAATAAACAATATAGCAGTGTAAACATTAACTTGGAGTATAAGTATTAACTATTCACCAAGAAGGAAAACCTAACTAGGGCAAATTGTTATTTGTTATCTATTATGAAAACAGAATATGATACATTTACACAGTAGTATATGTTTGTCTAAAAGCAGCTGAAAAATAAAGTTTGAAAAGTTTTAAAACACTTGACAGAGAAAAATTCCACAAGCTATTGAGCATTATTCTCTAACAATCAAGCTTCAAAATATAATCTTAACTGCCACAGGTACTTTTCCCCTATAATCTGCACTATATATTTGATACACTGGAATATTAAAAAGGCTTATTGTTTAAAATGTTTTAAAATACATTTAAAACATTTGCTACTTATTTTTCACCAAAGTGAAAATTCTATGCATGAAACAGTTTCCCTGTGATTGAATTTCCCACTTTTTCCAAAAACTGTGTATCAAAGATACATTTTGCCAACAATCACAATATATTCAAGTACCTAGAAATAGTAGCTAGTTTATTATTTCAACATTGTATTGCACTTACAGTTACAACAATACATTGAAGTTACTGTTAGTATGTTTTTCTGTTTCATTATTCAAGTGGTTTCCTACTCAATTTAACAGTAACTGTTAGTAACATACCATATAGGAGGACCTAACAATTGTAGGGAGAGAATGCCATCTGCTGCTTCCTATGTGTACTCAACAGTAGGAGAAAAGCTACTACTTTTCCATTTTTATTTTAGGCAATTTTAGATAATTTTCATTCTTATTTTAGATAATGTGAAAATACATCAATGAGCACCTACACTTTCTTAATGCAAATTCCAAGTTATCCCACAGAAAGGATACAATGTACTTATATATCACTAGCTCATGATGCTTTTATAAACAAGGCTTTTTTTACTCAGGTACTGAGAGCCACAAAGTCAGAAGGAAAGGCTCACATACCTGGCCTTAAAAAATTATTTCCTATTTATGAATTACTATAATATCCTATTTAAAAATGTGATTTATATATAATGTATCATTCAAACAGGACACTTTAAAGAATGAAAGGTGAAGCTACTAACTAAAGATTCTGGCAGGACAACAAGTGTGAGCTGGGCAAATCGTCAGCAAATCTGGATGTATGGTCACTCTATTTATAAATGACTATCCTGCTTGCATTCCCTCTGGCTTCATAACTTTCCCAATGCCTTGAGAACCTTCCTGAAAAGCAATTTGGAAATTTTTAGGAAATTCCTAGATTCAGCAGAATGAAGGCCAAAAAATAAAAATAAAAAAAAAAAGTGGGAAACTAGCATGGATGTACACCCCCATCCAAGCAGCTACCTCAATACAGACTGATTTTTTTTAACTTCACTTTGTTATACCATTTGAATCCTTTGATACTAATAAATATCTTCCTTAGAAAGAGAAACTACTTTCTAGGAGAATTCATTTATACATTAGCATGACATCCTTTAATTGGAATGCTTTCCAGTTGACATCTGGCAGATGCTAGGCACTTGGAAAGAAAGCAAATTTGGGCCATGGCAGGGGTGTGTGTGTGTGTGTGTTTTGCCTTAAGTCTGAGTGGAGATACAGATCATTTTGGAAGATGAAATCTCTTTGGTGGTGAAAGACTGGATAGGATATTAAAACAAGGAGTGAAGAAAGGGACACAAAAATCTGTAAGACTAACTTGTCTATTTCAAAGTTTAAATCCAGAGAGAAAGGCAACTTGCTTCCTCCTTAATTTCTGGTATCCTGTTTTAGGAGGTCAAAATCCAGGCAAATTCTATTTACATACTATGCTTTATCAGTATCACTGATTAAATAGCCCGTTGTGAATCTACTTTTAAGGAAAAATGCTTTCCAAGATTTAAACAACCACATTTTTACGGACTGTTGGAATTTCACTCATCAGTGAGCTTTTGTAACCAACCAGACAAAATTGATGGTTAAACAAAGTTCAAAATTTCAAACTTTTGGCAGATATTTAGAAGACGAGGGGTAGGGGTAGGTGTGTGTGTGTTTAAAAGGGCTCCTTATCTGCTTTTACAACTGAAAATCCAATTTTAATTATACTAAAAATTAAAATCGAGTTTTTCTACTAAAAAGTAGAAATGGACATCTAGAATAAAAATGTAATATTTAAAACTTTTCTCAATAAACTGACATAATTTATAATTATAGTAAATGGTGGCACATACCATATAATAAAATAAAGGAAAGCACTAGTCACTTTTACCAAAGAATAACTAATGATTATAAAAATAAAGAAGAAATACTGTAAAATTATGATACACTCTAAGAATTATATTTAGATGACTTTTGATCTTTTAAATTGTATCCTAATATTTTAAATAGAGGATCTATTTACATTTATAGTTTAACTATTAGCTACATTTTAAAAAAACAACTTTCTTTAAAGAGTAACAGTCTTGTTCTGTTACCCAGGCTACAGTGTGATGTTGTAATCATAACTCACTGCAGCCTCCAAGTCCTAGGCACAAGGAATCCTCCCACCTCAGCCACCTGAGTAGCTAGGACTACAGGTGTGTGTCACTATGCCCAGCTAATTCTTCTTTCTTTTTTTTATAGAGACAGTGTTAGGTTTAAAGAATTCACCCTCCTCAAACTTCCATCTAAATCTCCTATAGAACCCACCCCTCTCCCCTTCCCAGGGGTGTATTAGGCACATAGCCTTTGCCAGATCCCTAGGGAGATACAGGAATGAAATGCAAAAGGGGAATTTACTTTCCTTATCCCTCCGGGTTGTTTGAAAAGAATTTATTTACTCCTCCCAGAAAAACTCTCTATAAAACCCAAAGCTCTCCCTTTTTCTCTCATGGACACCTTTTTCAGCATCCACCCATCTGCACCCAGATGCTCAAAATAAACATTTGCTACACATGAGGCTTCATGTGTCTCTCTCTTGGCTCCAGACCTAACAGGGTCTTGCTATGTTGCCTAGGCTGGTCTAGAACTTCTGGCCTCAAGTGATCCTCCCATCTCAGCTTCCCAAAGCACTAAAATTACAGGCATGAGCTACCATGCCCAGCTTTAGCTATAATTTTGATTAGTATATTTTATTGCATGAGTGTGCTGCATTACTGTAATTAGATGTTTCTAAACACCTAAGTGGTTTATTTATGTATCTCAGAAAGAACCCACACAACTAGATGACAAGAGGCCTGAATTTGCTATACCTTCTTGACTAGAGTTCTGGTGCTCTGAACACAACGTAGGCTACATATGACTGCTATGTGTCTCCTTTCCCAGGCTTCCTACTCTTAAGAAACCCTTTTTCTTACATCAGTTATGTATTCATTCACTCAACAAACATTTGCTAGGCCGGGCGCGGTGGCTCATGCCTGTAATCCTAACTCTGGGAGGCCGAGGTGGGCGGATTGTTTGAGCTCAGGAGTTTGAGACCAGCCTGAGCAAGAGTGAGACCCCGTCTCTACTAAAAATAGACAGAAATTATATGGACAGCTAAAAATATATATAGGAAAATTAGCCAGGCATGGTGGTGCATGCCTGTAGTTCCAGCTACTCGGGAGGCTAACGCAGGAGGATTGCTTGACCCCAGGAGTTTGAGGTTGCTGTGAGCTAGGCTGACGCCATGGCACTCTAGCCCGGGCAACAGAGTGAGACTCTGTCTCAAAAAAAAAAAAAATTTTTGCTGAGAATTTACTAATATTAGCCTCTGCAATGGTCACTGGGGATACTGCCTTAGCTATACACATCTGTGAACTCAAATAAAATCTTAAGGCCCCCCTCATCCACTGACTGACTGAATGGACCCCTTCTTAGCCAAGGGGATATCCTAAAACTAAATTGCCTGCCAGGAGGAGGGAGTTCAGACATGCCTCATCATGCCCCCTCCCTTCTTGGAGATATACTTTGTAACCCATTAACAGGCCTAAGGGTATGTAAGACAAACCTTCAGCTCCTCAATTTACACAATGAATATATGGGTGGCTTGTCTGATTAACAGAGCTCCTTATCTTAAAACATTCCAAGACTTTAAACAAAGCTTCATAATTCTTTTAAGTTTATTCCTATTTAATTCTTTTCGGTGCTATTATAAATGGAATGTTTTATTCATTTCATTTTTGGATTTTTCATTGTAAGTGCACAGAAATTCAGCTGTAGAGAACAGCAACTGGAGAGCTTCTTAAAGATTATCTTTATTCAGTTATGGCAGTACAGTACAGTACAGTAAAGGCCATTCTGATGAGGTCTCAGATGGAAATGAAGAACAAGTTATTGAAAACTAAAGGTGATCCTTGTTATAAAGTGGCAAAGAACCTGGTTGTTCAAAGAACCTGGTTGTGTTTGTGTCCTCCTGTTTTGTAGAAGGTAGAACTAGTAAACAATGATATAGGATATCTGGCTGAAGAAAGTTCTAAGCAAAGTGGCAACTTGGCTTCTCTTGAATGCTTATAATAAAATGTGAGAAGACAGAAATGATTTAAAGACAAAATTTCTAATCAAAAGGAAAGAGACTTCAAGATTTGGAAAATTCTCAGTCTATCCATAATGTAAAAAAAGAAAGTGTGCTCAGGAGAGAACATCAAGGGAGCAGCCAAGTAACCATTTCATAAGCAGATCAGTATGGACTGGCCAGATGTTATTCTTTAAGACAAGGGAAGAATGACCCTGAAGACATATCAGAGACCCTTGGGGATGCCATTCCCATCACAGGCCCAAAATGCAAGGGCCTGGGAAACAGAATGATTTGAAAGGAAAGGTTGTGGGTACGCACAGGACCTCAGCAATCCCTGACTGGCCCTGCCTCAGTGCTCCATCCCCACATTCTGGATGCCATTTCCAACAGCTCGTAGGGTACTCAGGCCATGGGGGTGTGGTTATCTCCATTTCCAAAGATGGAGCTGCCTGGAGCCTCAGGTGTACAACTCAGGCAGAGAGAGCACTGCTGTGAGGATAGGGCCACCATAAAGAGTCCCCTATATGGTAATGCCTAGCAGAATTGTGGGAGCAGGGCCACCCCCAGGACCCTTGACTGAGAGAGCCACCAGTGTGTGATTCCAGCCTGGGAGAGCTGCAAGTACCCCAATTCCAATACGTGAGAATTATGGCATGGCCTGAACACAGGGAAGCCATGGGAGCAGAACCACCAAGATCCTTGGGGGCCCAATCCCTACCCCAGTGTGTCTAGAAGACAGGACATTAGCTCAAACATTACTCTGGAACCCTAAGATTTAATGCTGCCCTTTTAAGTTTTAGACTTGCTCAAGACCTATCACTTCTTCCTTCTTTCCTGTTTAACTCTTTTGGAATGGGAATGTCTGTCCCATGCCTGTCTCACCATTGTATTTTAGAAGCACACAATTTGTTTAATTTCACAGGCTCACAACTGGAAGAGTAATTTGCCTCAGAATGAATTGCACATTGAGTTTCAACCATATCTGATTTAGATTATATTTCAATGAGACTCTGGACTTTAGACTTTTGAAATGATACTAGAATAAATTAAGACTTTTGGGACTACTGGAATGGAGTGATGTATTTCGCATGTGAGAAGAACAGGCATTTTGTAGGGTTGGGGAGAAATGTTATGGTCTGAATGCTTGTGTTCCCCTCAAAATTATATCTTGAAACCTAATCCCCATTGTGATGGTATTAATAGGTGGGGCCTCTGAGAGATGATTAGGTCAGGAGGGCAGAGCCCTCATGAATAGGATTAGTGCCCTTATAAGAGGCCTGAGAGAACTGTTTGTCCTTGCCACCATGTGAGGAGACAGAAAGAGGGTATCATCTATGAACTGGGAAAAGGTCCCTCACCAGACATAGACTCTGCCAGTGCTTTGATCTTGAACTTCCCAGCCCCCAGAATTGTGAGTAATAAATGTTTGTTATTTGTGGTATATTTTTTTATAACAGCCCAGAGGACCAATACGTTTATTGGCCATTGTGATTTTTTCTTTTGTGAACTGTTTAGTCATATATTTTGCCATTTCTCTAACAGGTAGTTTTTCTCTTAGAGAGCAACAGAAATTGTTTCTGAACTGAATATTGGTTCTCTTTGACTTACATGCATTGTGAATGTATCCCCAGCCTATGGCTTTTCTTTTTTACTTTGTTTATTGTGTCTTGTGATCCACAGGAGTCTTTACTTTTAATATGGGTAAGATTTATCAACTTTTTTGTTTACAGTATGGGCTTCTTATGTGTTAGAAAATTCTTCCCTATCCATAAATCGTAAAAATAATCTGCTTTTCACATTTAGTGTCCTCTAACCTACTTGGAATTGATTTTTGCATGATTTGAAATTATAATCCAAATTTTCACATACAGATAATCAAAGGTCCCAGCAGCAGGTCTTTAACAGTTTATCTCATCCTTATTTCATCATTTACTGTTTTAATGCATAAATGGATAAATTTTATAATTTTTAAATTTGCCCATGTTCTTCTTTAATTAAAACGGGAGATGGGCCATCTTGTTTGCCTTTGTATCCCTGGCCTTAAAACATAGTAGTTCTTTAGTAACAGTCATTGAATAGTCACTAAATGCTGAGTACGAATAGGTAAAAAGAAAACAGGCAGCAGCACATACAAATCATGCCACAGAAAAGAATAAAGTGTCAAAAGAAAAGGTTGCAAGGGTAGGCAAAGTTTGATCATAAGGAGGAATTTATTTTGTAAATAATGAGAAACAAGTAAAATTTTTTAAGCAGAAAAATTACACAGAAGAAATGTGTTGCCTAAAGACTGGCAAAACTTAAAGTCTGACAAAAACAAGTATTATGACAATACAGAGCAACAGAAACAGACACCCACCCTGCTGGTGAAGGGAAAATAAACTGTGATAACACCAAGGAAGGCAACTTGATAATATCTTGTAAAGCTGGAGTTAATACATTCTACAGCCCAGCAATTCCATGTCTACTATTTATCTCCACAAAACTCTTACACATTCATGAGGAGACAGGTATAAGAATATTTACTGTAGCATTGTATGTTAAAATTGAAAACCTGGAAACAAACTAACATATAGCAACAGAAAAAATGAGCACATAATGGCATAGTAATACACTGTAATACCACTCGATAATTAAAATAATTAGAACTATATGTGTTATCATGAATAAATCTCAAAGACAATACTGAACAATAAAGGCAAGTTCCTGAAGATCCAAACTGCATAATACTTATATAAAGTGAACAGTTCTATGTTTTGTTTATCAATATACAGAAATGTGGATAAAGAACCAAATCATGGATGAGAATAACACTAGATTCAGGATAGTAGTTACTCCTGGGCAAGAAGTGCAAGGAACAGAATCAAAGCATCAATAGGATCATTAATGTTTAATTCAAAAATATACAGATCTGAAGCAAATACAGCAAACCATTAAGATTTGACAAAGCTGGATTATGGGCGTATGAGTGTTCATTACATTATTCTCTCTGGTTTTCTAATGAAGAAAAGATTACTCTGGTGGCAGTAAGCAAAATGGACTGAAGTGGGGAGAAGTAAAATGGAAACAAAGAAGGAAATTATAATACTTTTGAAATCTAGTGAGAAATGACAAGCAGTGACAATGAGGCTAAAAAAGGAACAGGAGAGAGGAGTAGACCTGAGAGATATTTAGAAAATAAAATCAGCAGGATTAGGTGGCAGATCAGATACAAGATGTAAGTGCAAAGGGGAAATCCTGGGTTCAATGTCATTCTTAAAATAGGGAAGTATGAAAAGAGGGTTTTAAAAGATAGTTCCTTTTTGGAATTTTTTAAGTTTCAAGGACCCATTCAATACTTTAGTAGAAAAACTGAATAGAATGCAATATGCAAAGTGGTTATAGCACAGGCTCTGGAGTCAGTTGTCCTGGGTTCAAATCCACTAAAACACATTAATTAACCACTCCAAGCCTCAGTTTCCATGTCTATAAAAAGGGAGGATGTTAATAAAATCATTGTTCTCAGCATTTTTGTGAGAATGAAATTAGATAACGTCTCTCAAGTTCTGATCAAAGTATTCAACACAAACATTACTCAATAAATGCATACAGCTACTACTGATGAATACTTCTTTCTCATAGTACTTATTTCTATCACATACATCACTTAGAACTCTTCAGTGATTCCACTTTTGTTCCTGGAGCACTGATTTCTATAAATTATATTTTTTTGTATAGATAGGCTTTTATAAAATTTTCAAGATGTTTGACATTATACCTTATTGAGAACTGCTGAATAATTTCACTTGTCAGCATCATTTTCCAAATCAAGAATATACTCTTTTTCATTGGAAAGTATTACACATGAGATTTAGGCCTAATTTCTACAGAATTCTACTACATATATACATTCACAAGTACAAAGCATAAAAACAATATGCCAGACCCTTGGGGTTGATAACAATAAACAAGGCAGAAACTGTCCTAACCAAATTATACTCTATACATGTCTTACCAACAAATAATTACAATGGAGTGTGATAAATGCTAAAATACAGAAAAAACAGGTACTACAGAACACAGAAAAAAAGAATTCTCCCAGAATTTAAGAGTTAAGAAGGGAATCCTAAAGGACGGGGTCATCTCAATGTAAAGGATAAGGACTTAGTAGAATAAGGCACAAAGGTGAAAGTAGGATTTTAAAAAATAGTGTCTGAAGCAAAACGTTTTCTTCTAACATTAGAACTGACAGAGAGCACAGATTGTTAAGGAAGCTAACAAAAGTTTAGCACACATAAAGCATGCAGTATAAACATAGAATACTGGAGCATGAAGCTGGTAACACAGAAAACAGACTGGGAGGAACCCTGTAAGTCATACTTTACATGATACAATTAAATGAGATAATGCTTAAAAGCGCTTAGCACAGTTCCTGGTACAAAATAAGCCCACACTAATTGTTAAACATTATTCACTTACTACTATCTAATACTCTCCCCTTACTAGGCAGGAACATTGCTTGAGCCCAGGAGTTTGAGGCTGTAGCGAACCATGGTCCTGCTACTGTTCTCCATCCTGGGCAACAAAGCAAAACTCTCTCTCTCTCTCACGCACGCACACATACATGCACACACATGTGCACACACACATACAAATAGTCTCCCCATTTTTGCCACAATTTGGAATCAAACAATACACCCACCAAGAAATATTTCCCACCAATATTTTACTTACTAAATGTCTTACAGAATCTGTTCTTTCATTAGTAAAATGGGAACAGTAATACCAACCTTGCAGGTCTACTATAACGAATATAGTGAGTGTGAAGAGTTCTTACAAGAGTGACCACCAGAAATGGTTCCAAGTAAGACAGACCAGCAGACAAATCAGAGAAATAGAAAAGCTGGAAGCTTTAGCTTCACTTTGGGGTTATGCAATACGAATGCCTTAGAAATAAAGTCATTTTAGGACCAACTCCCTTTGGTAATGGGGTAAGATGCACGCACCAAAACTATTAAAGTTACAATAAAATGAATCAATACCATTCTGATAATGTGTCTGCTTTTTCATAATACACATGATTTTTCAAAAAATAAAAACTAGTCTACTGTAATTTGTTTTCACAATTACCTTGTATTAAAAGTTTTATATATGTGTGTGTACATATATATAAAAACAAAAATTTTGAAAAAACTTCTGAAATCCAATTGTCCTAAAACAACTAATCTCACTTTACATATTTCTTTCCAAGTACTTTAAAAACAATAATTAGAAGGCTTTTCTACTCCGTATCATACTGTTCTAAGGCTCAAACCAAATGGATACTGGATTAGTAGTACTCACTTTCCCAAAGGCAAAATAATAAAATCTCTGGGTATATTAGACAATTTATCATAATTAGATTTATATCCAACCTTCAAGAAGCACACCTGGGATTTAAAAAAGAGGTTCCCTGTAAAAATTTTAGAGCATGTAATTTTTGTCTGATTCTAATTTGTCTTACTGACAACCTAAAACATTTATTAATACTCCTAGCTACTCTTTTTGCTTCCAAATGAATCTTATTCAATGGCAGCTAAATTCTAAGAAGATTTTATTGATATTAATCCTAAACTGTAATAAAATATCACAATACTTTCATAAGGGAAGCATCAAGCTGCATCACTTTCTTAACAAGTGAAGAAAATTCTACCTGGAATAAACTAAAAGATGATCTTAAAACCAAACAGATATTTTTTCACACTACTATACAATTACTATTACCAGAAAATCATAAGTGAACTGAACGTTAAGTTAAATTTCTTAAGATTAAAAAAAATTGAGTATAAAAAGCTTATTTTAGAATTTTCAAATATGGAATCCTTCAGCATTACTAAAATTGTAAATTCAAAGGAGATAAGAATATCCTCAGGACTTCTTACAGAGAAGGTTTTGGAAAGTTATTATTACAGAAAGAAGAAAAAAAAGCTCATGAATCTTATGTCACAAGTACTACTAAATATCTGCTTAGGGTTCACATAAATGCCCTCAATAATCCCTCATTATACCTCAAGATCAAGTCATTTAAATTTGCTGATGCTAAACATCAGTTATTATACTATGAGCATTCCCTACAATAAGGTTATTTAACTGCAACCTCTTACGGACACATTCTCCTAGTCCTCATTATTTAACAAGTAAAAATGCCAAGGAATGAGTGAATTATACTGGAAATCACATAAATAAGTGTCAAAAAAAAAAAAATCCCAGAACTACTAAAAGTTCTAAGCTACTAAAAGACCAAATTTTATGTTTTTAGTCTTGAAATACAATACGATAAGGCAAAATCCATTAGTGTTTAAAATAACTATTTAATGACTATCCATGTAAAAAATATTTACTACCTCTGCCAATCAATCTTCAAAGAAAATAGTAAATCCAGGTATAGAACAAGCAAATTAACCACACTGCATTTCCATACCAATTCATCAATTGATTTCAATTGATAAAATACACTTCTTATGTAGAAATTTCCCAAATATATCATTTAGCTTAAGGCTTTTAAGCATACATCTTTCTTCTACTCCAATAACATTTTAAAAAATCTCTAGTGAACCTACCTTTGAGGTTCTTTGAAGTTGATCACCAACATATGTTTTACGAAACTGATCCAAGAACCACAAAATGGCAAGCTCTATCTTCTCATTAGAACACTGAGGCAATCCAGAATCCATTAAAGATATGAGCTGAAAAACTCTTTTCATGAAAGAAAGAAACAAGCTTCAGTACAAAATCTTAGAGAAACAACATTAAAATATTTATCATAAATGCAATATGATATGTAATCACTAAAAAGTGGGAAAATACAAAAGCATATACAAAAAATATTTTTTAAAGCATCTGAAATCCTAACACAGAGATAACTACAATTTGGTCTAATTCCTTCTAGCCTTTTTTTCCTAAGACATACACAGGAATACAAAGCCTATATACGTATATATGTATACACAGATATTATTTTACTAAAAATTTATATATAAATGTAGAGCATACGTATAAAAATATTACATGTAAATATAAGTAAATATACATGTACATACAAGTTTTTAGTAAAAGAATGGTACTGAATGTGTAGCTTTGTATTTCACTTTTTTACTTAATCTTATATTTATAAATAATTAAATATTTTGAGATCACATGACTCAAAATTTTAAGAAATCAAGAGATACAGCTATCAAAAGTTTGATATATTACTCTCTTAATAAGTAATAAAAATTTTACCTGAAATAAACTACAAGATGATATTAACAAAATCAAAAGCTTCTAATAGTAAACTACTATTATTAGTTATCAGAAATTCATAAATTTTCTACTTATTATTGAAAATCATTATTACAAAATCATAAGTGAACTGAAGGTTAAGTTAAATTTCCTAGAGAAAAAGCTTAATTCAATATAATGAAAAGCTTACTCCAGAATTTCAAAAAAGAAATCTATAAACATTACATATTTTTGTTAAATTTTTCTGGTGGAGGCTGCCAAGTGCTTTGCATGAATAAAATCAGTACATTATAATAATTTTTTAACAGAAGTTAAGGTTATTGAGAAAGCATCACCCTTCTCTAATCTGCATAAAGGCTATCCCTAGTTCTGACACACACAGTTCCTTCCAATGTATGCCCACATGAACATACACACATTCATTGTTAATAGTTTTATGTGTCATTCCAGAGAAGTTTTTATGTATGTACAGTCAAATATGACTATAGTCTCCTCCCAACCCTTCTGAACACATGGAGCATACCCATACATATAGTTCTAAGCCTAGGTTTTTCCATTTAGCAATAAATCTTAGAGATCTTTCTACGTTAGATACAAAGAGATTTCTCATTCTGTCGTGCAGTTGCTCAACATTCCACTACATGAATGTACCGTATTTTCAAACATTCCCCTATTGATAGACACTAACGTTGTTTATAAATTTTTTGCTGTTATAAAAATGCTGCAACTAACAATCTTATATATGTCATTTCACATATACATATTTACAATATATAGTCCTAAAAGTCAAACTACTAGCTCAAACAGTATAAACTGTTATAGTTTTGACAGCTAGCTCAAACAGTATAAACTGTTATAGTTTTGACAGCTATTAACAAGTTGTCTTCCATAAAAACTGAAACAACTTATAGTCCTACCATCACTCCATGAGAATGCCTATATACCCACAGATAATTCAGCATGATACGGAATTTCAGAATTTTTGCAAATCTGAAAAATGGCACCTCAGTGTAGTTTTAATTTGTATTTCTCTTACATATGTGAGCTTAAAATTTTTCCATGTTTTTAAGCCTTAAGTATATCCTTTTCTGTGACCTGTTTGCTCATATCCTTTGCCATTTTTAGCTACTGGGGTGTCTTTTTATTACCGATTTATACAAATTCTTTATATATTAGAGAGCTGACCCCTTTGCCTATAATTGTACTGACCTTAAATTTGTTTTGTTTTTCATTTGTCTCTTGACTTTGAGTATAGTTTTTTTAATGCCATGCAGAAGTTTTTGTTGTTTTTCTTACACAAAAAAATTTAACAATTTTTTTCTTTTATGGATTTCACATAATAGCAAGGTTTTACCTCAATCTATGGTATTTTTATGTTCCTTTTTTTTTTTAACGTTTACCTCTATGATACATTTGGACTTATTTGATATATATTAATAGTGTGAGACAAGGATCCAACAGTAGGTTTTTCCAGATGGCTACCTCCTTGATTTAACATCATTTCTTTCTTGTATAGTTTATCTTTTGCTCACCATTCTGAAGTACCTGTTATCATATATACTAGTATTCACTTATGCATTCAGATTACTTATTGGACCTTTTATTCTTTTCCACAATCCATCTTACTAAATATATCTTGACCAATATTTTTGGTAATATTAAATAACTTTCCAAAGCATTATTTTTAATAGTTACATAAAATTAATGCTATGTCAAAATTTAATCATCTCATTTTGAATAAAAATTCTTATTTCTAAGTGAAACATAACTTTTGTCCTCTCTCTACTCCCAAAGACTTCTAGAAACAAAATGTCTAGGTCACAACATATGAACTTTATAAAAAACTTGGTGAGTATTATCAAAGCACAAGGATGGAAAAACATATACCACATATACTCGCCATCAAATTGGTACTAACTGATCAACACTAAGGTGTTCACATGGTAGTAATATTCACTGGGTGCTAGTGAGGTAGGGCCCCTGACCGGTGTAGGTCAGGAGGCAGGGGGGTAAACCCACAGCTAATGGAAATGGGGCACACTGGATGGGAGAAAGGCACACTTGTAGCCCTGTATTGGGTGAGGCAAATGCATTTCATGCAACCAAAATGTTTGTACCCCCATAATATCTTGAATTAAAAAAAAAAGAAAAAATATTTTGACAAGCATTTTTATAGTGATTATTTCCTATATTTATAAATTAAGCTATTTATTTTATAAATACACTTCACTTACCAAATATCCTCAATACCACTAAGATTTATGGAGAACTTATTAAAGAATTAGATTACTATAATCAGGTTTTGGGTTTTTTTGCCTAAGATAATGCGTTTATCCTCCAGTTTTGAAAGAAGGGACAAAACTAACTTTTAAAGCCTGTGTACTGTTAGCAGATTGTTGGAGTAACTAAGTTAAATAAATAGATACACTTATCAAACTTCATCTCTGGATCCAGGTGATTTGTCAGCTGACTTATATAAGGTATATATTGTTTTTAAGTTCTTTATTAAGTAGGACCTCCCTTCTTCTATTCAAGTTCTTTGTTCATTCTATGAACTTTCACTTATTTACTTTTATTTTCTTTTTATACCATACACTCCCAAATCCAAAGAAGATGTGAAACAAAAAGACAGCTTGCTAGGGGTGCCTTTACAACTCATATTAAGCATTTCCTCTGAGCATGACCTCTGAGCATCATGTCAATGCTCAAAAAGTTTCCAATTTTAGAGCATTTGCCTAAAAGGCAATGATCTCCCCACCAGGACAGTGGAAAAGAGTTCCCAGAAGCGTACATAATCCATTTGTCAAAGAAGTTTTGGTAGTTGTACAAGTTCAGCTGCAAATGCCTGAAATCCAAAATAATAATGGCTTAAAATAATATAGATATTTATTTCTCTCTCAAGCAAAAATTTAAGGCAGTGCTCCAAGGCTAGTTGGTGCTCCATGATGTATCAGCGGATTAGGTTCCTTCTATAATACTTTGTTGTTACACTTGTCTCCACAATCACTCTGTGGTCTAAGGTGGCTTTTTCAGCTCCAACCATTAAGTACACATATGTTACATACACCATGTTCATTTACATTCAGTCGCTCAGAACATAATCACATGACCACACTTAACAGCAAGACAGTGTAGTAAATCTAGTTTTATTCAGGGTGGCCATTTGCACAACAAAACATCACATATTTTATTACTACAGAAGGAAGAAGAGATATGGGGGACAATTAGCAGTCTCTGCCACAGTGCCCTTTAAAGATTTGTGGCCACCTCTAACAAATGCACAAGACCAATGCTTATATTGTATACATACAGGTCAAGTATCCCTTATCCAAAATGCTTGGGACAAGAAGTGTCTCAGATGTTGGATTTTTTGGAATTTGGCATTATACTTACCGGTTGACCATCCCTAATCCAAAATGAAATCTAAAATGCTTCAATAAGCATTTCCTCTGAGCATGACCTTTGAACATCATGTCAGTGCTCAAAAAGTTTCAAATTTTAGAGCATTTTATCTTCCAGGTTTTTGGATTAGAGATGTTCATCCTGTATATGATATTCACTCCCAGTTTCAATTTATTCTCCTGTATCTATTTTTCCTTTATCTTAAATTATTTCTGATAAAAAGTTGAGCAGGAATAAAAACATAAATCATTAAAAGATAAATCATGGGTCAGGCATGGTGGCTCATGCCTATAATCCCAGCATTTTGGGAGGCTGAGGCAGGAGGATCACTTGAGGCCAGGAGTTCAAGACCAACCTGGGCAACACAGTGAGATCTTGTCTCTACAAAAAAAAAAAAAAAATTAGCCAGGCATGATGGCACGCAACTATCATCCCAGCTACTCGGGAAGCTGAGGCGGAGGATCACTTGAGCCCAGGAGTTCAAGGTTACACTGAGCTATGATTATGTCCCTGCACTCCAGCCTGGGCAACAGAATGAGACCCCGTCTCAAAAATAAATAAATAAATAGTCTCAAAAATAAACAAACAAACAAACAATTTTGGTTGAAGTATGAGCATAGCACTTCAAATACAAAGAAATTAATTTTAGATAACTGTTTTGGATTTCCCTGGATATCCAATTAAATTAGTATTCATTTAGTCAACAAATATTTGAGGGCCTACCATATGACAAGTGTATTAAGTGTTCAGTGAGCAAGACATATATATCCCTAGTCCTCTAGAAATCTATAGTCTATCAAGGGAAAGACAATAAAACAAGTGATTACAATAAAGAATGACAGGTATTATAATAAATCCTATAAGGATATTAGCAAGCATTACTAATATTTTATGATGGAACAGCACAAAGATAGTGTGTGATAGAAAGGGGGAAGCATGGGTAGACAGCTAGAGAAGGGGAAAAAAATGGCTCATTTAAAAGCTTTAGTGTTCAATGCAGCTATAATGTAGTCAGTGGCAGGAGATGAGGCTAATGAGATAAGCAGAATCATGAAGAGCCTGACAAGCCATGTTGATTTTAATCCCCAAAACAATGAAAAGTCATTGCAGAGATTAAGCAAGCACTAACATAATCAGATCTGCACTTTAGAAGGACAGTCAGGGCTGGGAGTGGATGGAAGAAATGAGTTTAATTCTAGACATTGAATTAGAGGTGCATATGGGATAGAACAACCCAGTGAAATAGTCCAGTAAGTGTTTCGAAGTCAGAAGACAAGAATTACTAACATAAAATAGAATCACTGAGCAATGCAGAGGGCCCAGCTGAGGTTAAAAACAACGTATTAACTGACAATGGCACCTATCTATAGAAGTGTGCAATTTCTTTTATTATCACTCAACAAATCAGAGAAAACCCTAAATTCCTTCAGGATTAAGATTTTGTCGCACATAGGAGACAAAATATAGCAGTAAACAAAACAAACAAAGCATATTCTTTCCCTTATTCCAGTGGAATAAATAAATAAACAACATCAAGAGGTAATAAGTACTATGAAGAAAAATAAAGTAGGATGAGGAGGTTATTTTGGATAAAAGGGCAGAGGAGGCCTCTTGGAAAAAGAGACATTTGAGTACAGACCCAACTGCAGTGAGGGCGTACAGCCGGCCCTTGAACAACATAGGTTTGAACTGTGCAGGTCCATTTATATGTGGATGTTCTTCCACCTCTGCCACCTGAGATAGACAGACCAACCTCTCCTTTTCCTTCTCTTCCTCCTCAGCCTACGCAACATGAAGATGATGAGAATAAAGACCTTTATAATGATCTACTTCCACTTAATGAATAGTAAATATATTTTCTCTTCCTTATGATTTTCTTAATAACATTTGCTTTACTGTAGCTTACTTTATTGTAATAATATAATATATAATACATAAAACATACAAAATGTGTGTTAACCGACTTATTGTTAAGGCTTCTGGGCAACAGTAGCTTATTAATAGTTAAATTTCGGGGTGTCAAAAGTTGTATGTGGATTTTCATCTGTGTGGGAGGTTGGCGCCCCAACCCCCGCCTGCATTGTTCAAGGGTCAACTGTACTATACAAACATCTGGGAGAAAACATTCCTAGCAGAAGAAAAAGAAGTACAAAGGCCCTAAAGTGAAAACATACTGGTAATACTCAAAGAACAGCAAAGAGGCCAGTGTGGTTGAGTTCAGTGGGAAAGGATAGAAAATGGGGTCAGAAATAGCATAGGATGCTTTGGGGCTTGGAAATTGTCTTAAGTGTGACAGGAGCCACTGGTGGCTTATGAGTAGGGAAAGGGAGAGGAACATTATCTGATCAGACAGACGTTGAAATCATCTATATGATAGCACAGTTTGGGAGAGAAAGCAAAACTCTGAGCTAGTAATCAGAGTCTTCAATGAAAGATGAGGGATGACCAGGAGATGAGCAGGTGAGAGAAATAAGGAGAGGAAGAGGGTGGCACAGCTGACTAGAATAAGCCTGAAAGAAGCAGGCACTCTACTACCACTATTAGATTGAGAGAATACATGATGAATAAGACAAAACAACTGGGGAATCTCTCAAGAGATTTATATTTTAGTCATGATGAATGAAACTAAAATGACTATAAAATCATCTTTATTTAATTAGAATTGTGGGCCTGAGTACAAATATATTATCTGCTATGTTAAAGTAACATATTTAAATACATCAAAGTAATATGTTTTAATTATAAAGACTTTTGGCAGGAGCTTCTCAATCTTCTGGTTTGTAGTGTTCTCCCAGGAGATGGACAGCCAACATATAACATACAGAAGGCGACTGTATTATAGGTCCACTTACTTGGAATTTCTTCATATGAAAGTGATATTTTGTAATTTTACATAAGACATCATTCTGAATTTAGAATCTCAATATTCTAATACACATATTAATGTTGTTTCCAAACAAAGTGTATAAGTCCTAGAATATGCTCCACCTTGAATTTGCTTGGCCCTACTTGCACACCCACCAACCCCACCATCACTTCTCACTCCACCCCTGGGGTCCTAGCCACTTGTCTTGTAGCCCTAGTGAAGATTCACGCAGCTCCTGCAGTTATAAATCCTCCCAGGGGAAAGGAGAGGCAAGCCACAGCTCCAGTCCACAGTTCCAACTAAACTAAACCAGTAGCTGCTCTGGCTCCCCAACAGCTCCTCAAAGAAGCCAGGGAACACAACTCGTAAGTGTGGAAAAGTTAAACATCCAGGGGTAGACATCAACTGGTAAGAAACTGGACATAGAAAGAAGCCAACAAACAAACTGATTGCCCTTACTACTGCTTACCATGGGCTGTCCTGAGGCTGAGTGGTTTCATCTGGCCTCTAGGGACAATGTCTGTAAAAGCAAGCGACCAGCTGTGTTTTCTCAGTAATGTACCACCTTACACAGTTGATTCTCATTATTCATGGTAGTTATGTTCTATAAAATAGCTGTGAATATTGAATTAATTATACTGAATCACTGCTCCTAGGGGAAATATAGGGTTAGGTTCCTGCAAGCCTCTGGTCACATTTTTGCCAACAAATCATAACTTTATTTTGTGTGTGTTTCTGTTTAAAGACTCCTTATTTAACATATATTGCTGATTCATTAATATTCAACTCACAGCCAACAGTACTACAACTCATGCCTGAATGAAGCTTATCTAACCCACGTATTTTCTCTGTAAGGCACATAACAGCCTTCTTGTGCCTAGGAACACTATACAGCACTGTAGCACTACAGTGGAGCTATTTTAAACACTGAAAGCACAAATGAAAAGCACAAATGTGCAGCAAATTTGGCCCTAAATAGAATGCAAAAGGACATTTATTTGCAGTATGAGAGCTGTGACAAGAAGGCAGAGGATCACCTGGTTTAACCTCTGTTGGGAAATTGTGCAATATCCAACTCAAATTTTTCCACCCCTATGTACATGTCTGCAAATGACCACAAAAGCACCATGAATATTGATTTTGGACTTAGAAACAAATTTTGTCAAACAGAATAATTTAAAAAATGGAATCCAGAAATAATGAGGACTGACTATATTGTTTGCTCTTATTCTGTCTTTCCCTTTCCTCTTATTCTTTCTTCTCTGAAAATGTACCCTTCTCCCCACCCTCCAATAAAACATTAGCCTATAAACTTTACCTAAGGCTGTTTTCTAGAGAATGCAAGCTAAAATATAAAATAAATCTTATTTTAAGTTAAATATGTTTGCAGCTTAAAGAAAAAAATGAATTTTCTAACGGGCAGATATACACCTGCTTTGTTTATTTCCTATTATATATTTTCTCACAAAACAGTGGCAGTGAATATTCCCCATCTGATGATGAAAACTTTAAAAAATCAAGCTAACTATAGCAAAAAATACACTTAATTTGCACTTTACTAAATATGTAATGTTATCTTACAAGATAGTACAGAGGCACATTTTTTGCTTAGATGAAAATTAACTAAAGCATTTAAAGAAGACCCCTAAACACCTATTTATTCATATTTTAAGTAATTTGATTTAATACAGAAAGTAATTAATCTTAGAAAAACTGAAAATATTTATGGTCTACTCAGATTAAAATTTTATTAAAGAGATAGCTTAATGCTTGAAAAGGGTATGGAATAAAAGGAAATTTTCTATTCAAAATTACAACAAATTTATGAAACACCTAGGAATATATTTAAGAATAATAATGACAGGCCGGGTGCGGTGGCTCACGCCTGTAATCCTAGCACTCTGGGAGGCCGAGGCGGGTGGATCGCTCGAGGTCAGGAATTCGAGACCAGCCTGAGCAAGAGCGAGACCCCGTCTCTACTAAAAATAGAAAGAAATTATCTGGCCAACTAAAAATGTATATAGAAAAAATTAGCCGGGCATGGTGGTGCATGCCTGTAGTCCCAGCTACTCAGGAGGCTGAGGCAGTAGGATCGCTTAAGCCCAAGAGTTTGAGGTTGCTGTGAGCTAGGCTGACGCCACGGCATTCACTCTAGCCGGGCAACAGAGCGAGACTCTGTCTCAAAAAAAAAAAAAAAAAAAAAAAAACAAAGAATAATAATGACAGAGAATATCACAACTAGCTATAATGATTTTAAGGACTTTCATAGGGTAACAGACATCTAAGATCAATGGAAAAGTATGAAAGGCCTGGAAAAGACTAAGAATTTTATTTAGGATATAAGTGGTACTTCAAATCAGTAGAGGGTAGGGTTGGCATTAATTAACACTTTGGAAATTTTAGAAAAAGTATATAAAACAAAATAAATGTCGTATATATTAAAAATTAAATATAAAAAGCTAACACCATAAAAGAGCTAGAACATATACATGGATATTTTTATTATCTAGGAGTGAAAAAAATCTTTCCAAGTATAAGCAGTGGAGAAAATATGAAGGAAAAAATTCATAGATCTAACCACATAAATATTGAAAGCCAGTAAAAAGCAAATTTCTACAGTAAATTAAAAACACAGAGAAAATCTTTTCAAAATGAATAGTAAAATATTAAGATTTTTTTTTTTTTTTCTGAGGCAAGGTCTTGCTGTCACCCAGGAGGCTGGACTGCAGTGGCATGACCATACCTCACTATAATCCTGGGCTCAAGCGATCCTCCCACCTGAGCCTCCCAAGTAGCTAGTACTACAGGCTCATACCACCACACTTGGCTAATTTTTTTATTTTTTTAGGCTGGTTTTGAACTCCTGGCCTCAAGCGATCCTCCCACCTTAGCCTCAAAAAGCATAAGCCACTAAACTCAGCCAAATATTAAGATTTTTTGATATATGCTGAGCTTTTATGAATAAATTAGAAAAGATATTTACAAAAGAAAATCAATATAGATATAAAAATCACAAAGAATAAATACAAATGACAAAAAAAGGAATGGAAGAAAATGTTTGACATTACTAGTAAACAAATAAATACAAATTAAAACAAAACATTTGTTACCTATAAACTGGCAATAATATGAATCCTATTATCTAGTGTTCAATTGTTGAAAAATGGTTAACTCCCACAGCCTTTGGTTTCAGAGGATAAATTGGTACAACTTTTTCAGAAGACCATTCGATAATGTGTACTGAAAGTATTTAAAATGCTACATACCCTTTGATCAGCTATTCAGCTTTTAGGAATTAACTTTAATGAAATTATTTCAAGCTACATAAAGATAAAACTAAAAGAATATTCATTGGAAAGCAGTAATAAAGAAAAATTGAGAAACAACCTAAAATCCCAAAACCAAGGGTCTATTTAAATTATGATACAGCTTAGAATATTTAAATGTCTAGGTAAAATATTCATGATATTAGGTTTGATTTAGAGAAGTTGTGTATATGTATGTCTATGTGTCTCTCCGTGTAATATTAATACATAGCTTACTATTTTGCCAGGCAGTTCTAAGTACTTAAAAAATATATTCCTTATAGTCCCCAATGAGTTAGCTATTAGGGTTATTTTAGTTTACAAAACATTATGACAATTTCTGTTTTAAAAAAGCCGAAAAACACGCATGTAGTGTACATATACCCACATACATTAAAAGACCCAAAAGGTCTTCATCAAAATGATAATAGTTACCTCTAAAATAATATATTATTCTTTTCATTTGTATTTCTAAGTCTTCAACAAAAACACATATTGCATGTATAATAAGGAAAGATGTTAGTAAAAATAAAATACAATCAACTCACTTGCTCCCTTGTATTATTTGTATATAGAAATTTTCCTCAGTTCAGAATAGAAACATGAGGAGATTAATTCAACTGCTTCTTCTAAAGGCTGTGGCCATTAGGGAAAAAATCTAGTCAAGATTCATAAACAAAGCTTGTGTTGGATAACTGGCTACTCAATGCTTTTTGACCAGATATATATCATCCCAAATTTTGCCACCATTCCAACACACACCAATTTTTTATGCTCTATCAGATCTAAACAATAAAAAGCAACCTAAATCTTCCTCACATTATTCGCACAAAGTCTAAAAAAGATTTGAGTCTACAACTTATTAGAGATTTGACTTCTACAAATCATTTAACCTCTAAGCCTTGGTTTTCCCATCAATAAAAATGGAAATAACACCTTCCTCAAAAGGTCATATATGCAATACTTTAGCTCATAATACCAGCTCAATAACTACATTTCTTAACTATTTAAATTTCTTTAAATTACATGGCTGTTACTTACCGACAGGATAATTCTCCATCCATAGCATCATGTTCATCTGTACTGATATATGTTAATCTTCCTCCTACAACTGTCCCAACTAAGTATACTAGCCATGCAAGACGTCCTAATATATAACAAGAAAGAAAAAAGGTTAGGAAATATTACTAGAAATAAGCTTATTTTTCAAAAATGTCCAAATTTAGCAAAATGATCTATTCTTTCAAACAAGTGATAAACTATTGTGAACTCAGTATTTAACATAAAGTAGAGATTTGGGCATTAAGTTTATCAAGGCAGTATAATAGTTAAAATGGCACAGATTTTAGAGTCAGATAAAACTACATTTGAATCCCAGCTCTACCAATTTTCTATGTGATCTTACATAAGTTACTTACTTCTTTAAGTCTTAAGGACTTTTTCATTTGCAAAATGGAAAAAACAATATCTATCATGAAGACTTATGATTGAAATTAAATTTGATAACAAAACAATAAATGTAATATTGAGGACCAGGGCTGTTATTTAGTAGGAAAGTACTATTATGAATGATCCAATGACCAGCATCTTTTCTGAATGTTCAATGTCATGACAGTAAAAGTCTGATCATTTTAAATATTGCTCCTGCTTAAAACATAATAGATGGTAATGAATTTATTCCCTTTGTATTTTTGTGCATGATTTTTAAAAATCTAAGATTTCACTATGCAATTCATGTTGTTTGACAGTCGAGTTAACTTCATGGCCGACAGTAGCCCTTAAAGGATTAAATACTTTCATAGGAGTGGCACAAATGGCAACATCTATAGTTTTCACAAATCTTACTTTGGAGTAGCCAAAATTGACTAATTTGGAAATGGAAGTATTTATTGAATGATTTTTGTTTAATGCATATTATTTTACATCTCTGGATTCATCACGTAAGATACTCCAGTATGAATAATTAACAACATAAAATTAACTTCCTAAAAAGAAATTTTGTGCTATCCTTGGAGACTTATTTTTCATAGAGGAACAGGCTATTTCATAATACTTAAATGAATTACGTTTCTGATTGTAAAACCTTTTCAGGTGAACTTAGGGGTTTTGAAAAGGTGTGGAATCTAACAGTCAAGAAAGAGGCTATCTGTGCTTGTTAAGAAGACTTAAGGATAAAAAAGTAGAAAAAGAATACATTCTTATTTTCCTGTGGATAATAGCAGTCATTATTATATTACAACTAATCAACAACTCTATCACAATTTCTGAAGAGACATCAGACTATTAAGGTGACAGACTTTCTGTAAATTAGAAATATAGTGTGGCATATAACCACATCCCTTGTGCTATCACAAAACAATGAATAAATCAAAACTGATCAGTGATACAGCCTTATACATTAGCAATGTGAAACATATTAAATAGGAGAACATGAACACTAATTTGATCAAGTAATCATCATAAAACAGACTCAAGTTTCATGATATGTACAATTAGTGGAAAAGGTAACACAACAAAAAGTCCATGTAGGAAACTGAAGGTATTGAGAAAGTTACTCTATGTACTTCAAAGTGTTTTATGATCAATATAAGTCTATAATAACATAAGCTCTTCCCTGATAACCCTGCTTCCTCTGTAGGCCCTGACAAGTGCTAGCTGCTTTCTCTTCCACGTTTCTTATATCCTGGGCCTTGAATATGGAGGTGTTCTTTGTGTTCCTCATTTCCACATTCAACATTTTCCCTCTCTTCATCATAAAAGCACTCACCTTTACACCTTATGTCATCAAACTATACTACCAAATATCCCTCCTTGTTGCAATTATCTACTCTCCCTCATATTATTTCCCTTATTTTTTGAAGGTATTGGTTTCTGGCTCACTGTCACTCTTTCAAACAATATTTCTATCATAATCATTATTGATTCAATACCTACAAAGATGAATCCAACAATCCTTTGGTCTACTGGGAATTTCCAATCCATGAACCTATCACTTTTTAACAGCTTCACTGAAATATAATTTACATACAACTAATCTACTTAAGGTATTAATATATAATTCAATGTTTTTTAGTAAATTCACAGGGTTGTGTAACCATCACTACAGTCTAATTTTGGAACATTTTCATGCTTCCCCAAATAAATCCCACCCCTTTAGCAGTCCTTCTGCATTCCACTCTAGCCCTCCAGTCCTAAGCAATCACTAGGCTATTGTATATCTCATTAGATTTTTTCCATCTAGACATTTCTCATGAATGGAATCATACAATATGTGGTCTTTGTGACTGTCCTCTTTCACTTAGCATTATGTTTTTAAGAATCACCCATGTCATAGCATGTATCAGTAGTTACGTTTCTTCATAGCTGAACATTCCACTATTCAAATACATCACATTTTGTTCTTTTTATTGATACATATTTATAGGGTACATGTGATATTTTGTTTCATACATAGAATGTGTAATGATCAAGGGTATTTAAGGTATCTACCACCTCCAGTATTTATCATTTCTATGTGTTGGGAACATTTCAAGTTCTCTCTTCTAGCTATTTTCAAAGTACATTTTTGTAAAATATAGTTGTCCTACTCTACTGTCGAACATTAGAACTTATTCCTTCTTTCTGTTTATTTGTGCCCATTAACCAACCTCTCTTCATTCCCCTCCTCTCACCCACATACCCTTCCCAGACTCTGATAACTATCATTCTACTCTATACCTCCATGAAATCAACTTTTTTTTTAGCTCCCACATATGAGTAAGAAGATATATTTGCCTTTCTGTGCCTGCTTATTTAACATAATAACCTCCAGTTTCTTCCATGTTGCTACAAAGAACATGATTTCATTCTTTTTTATGGCTAAATACTATTCCATTGTGTATATATGCCACATTTTCTTTATCCATGCATCCGGTGATGGACATTTAGGTTGATTCCACCCACATCTTGGCTATTGTGAATAGTGCTTCAGTAAACATAGGGGTGCAGGTATCCCTTTGATAATACCCTGTAGTGGGATTGTTGGGTCATACAGTAGTTCTATTTTTAATTTTTTGAGAAATCTCCATACTGTTTTGCATAGTGGCTGTACTAATTTACATTCTCACCAACAGTGTAGAAGAAGAGTTCCCTTTTTTCCACATCCTCACCAGCATCTGCTATTTTTTGTCTTTTTAATAAGAACTGTTCAGTTTAACTGTGGTAGGATGCTATCCCATTGTAGTTGTAATCTGCATTTTCCTGATAACAGGTGATATTAAACATTTTTTCATATACTTGGCCGTTTGTATGGCATCTTTTAAGAAATGTCTATTCATGTCATTTGCCTACTTTTTAATGGGCTTTTTTTAACTGTTGAGTCCCTTGTATATTCTGGATATTAGTTCCTTGGACGATGAATAGTTTACAATGTCTTTTCATTCTGTTGATTGTTTCCTTTGCTGTGCAGAAGCTTTTTAGTTTGTTTATTTTTTTTGCCTGTGCTTTTGAGGTCTTAGCTATAAAATCTTTTCCTAGACCAGACCTAAAGCATATCTCAAGTTTTCTTACAGCAGTTTTATAGTTTCCAGCTTTATATTTAAGTCTTTAATCCATCTTAAGTTGATTTTTGTATGTGGTGAGAGAAACAAGTCTAATTTCATTTTTCTGCATACTCAGATCCAGCTTTCACAGCACAATTTATTGAAGAGGGTGTCCTTTCCCCATTGCATGTTCCTGACACCTTTGTCAAAAATCAGTTGGCCGTAAATGTGTGTATTTATTTCTGGGTTCTCTATTCTGTTCCATTAGTCTATGTGGGTTTTTACATCAATACTATGCTGTTTTGGTTACTGTGGATTTATCACATTCGATTTGTCTATTCAGTTGATTGTTTGGATTGTTACCACCTTTGGCTATTATAAATAATGCCGCTATGAACATTATGTGTACAAGTTTTTATGTGGATGCACTTACTTTTAACATTTTGAGAAACTGCCAAAATGTTTTCAAAAGCATCTGTGCCATCTTACATTCCCACCAGCAATGTATGAAGGCCCAATGTCTCCAAATCCTTGTCAGCACTTGTTATCATCTTTTTGATTATATCTATCCCAGTGGGTGTGAAGTGGTATCTCACTGTAATTCTGACATGCCTTCTCTAATGATGATGCTGAGCATCCATTCACATGTTTATTGACCACTGTGTGTCTTTTTTGGAGAAATGTCTACTCAAATCCTTTGGCCATTTTTAAGGGTTGTCTTTATTATTATTGGGTTGTAAGAGTTCTTTATGTATTCTAGATGCTGGTCTCTTATCAGTCACATGATTTTCAAATATTTTCTCCCATTCTCTGTGCTGTGTTTCCACTTTCTTGATGGTGTCCTCTGATGTACAAAATTTTTAAAAACTTTAATAGATTTAGGGGTACAAGTGTTTTTTGGTTACCTAGATGAATTGTATGGCTGTAAAGTCTGGGCTTTTAGTGACCCATCACCTGAAGACTGTACATTGTATCCAATATGTAATTGTTTACCCTGTATCCTCCTTATCCCTACCCCCTTCTGAGTCTCCAATGTCCATTATATCACTCTGTACGCCCATAGCTCAGCTCCCACTTATATGTGAGAACATGCAGTATTTGGTTTTCTGTTCCTGAGTTACTTCACTTAGGATGATGATCCCCAGGTTCCATCCAAATTGCTGCAAATGACATTATTTCATTCATTTTTATTGCTGAGTAATATTCCATGGTGTGTGTGTGCGCGTGCGTGTGTGTGTGTGTGTGCATACATCACATTTTCTTTATCCATTTATCAACTGATGGGCACTTAAGTTGGTTCTGTATCTTTGCAATTGTGAATTGTGATGCATACAATTTTTTTTTTTTTTTTTTTGAGACAGAGTCTCGCTCTGTTGCCCAGGCTACAATAAGTGCCGTGGCATCAGCCTAGCTCACAGCAACTCAGACTCCTGGGCTTAAGCGATCCTACTGCCTCAGCCTCCTGAGTAGTTGGGACTACAGGCATGCGCCACCATGCCCGGCTAATTTTTTTTTGTATATATATTTTTAGTTGGCCATATAATTTCTTTCTATTTTTTTAGTAGAGACGGGGTCTCGCTCTTGCTCAGGCTGGTCTCGAACTCCTGACCTCGAGCAATCCACCCACCTCGGCCTCCCAGAGTGCTAGGATTACAGGCGTGAGCCACCGCGCCCAGCCTGATGCATACAATTTTTAATTCTGATGTAGTTCAATTTATCCAAGTTGTCTTTTGTTGTCTGCTTTTGCTGTCATATATAAGAAATAAATGCCCAACCCAAAGTTATGAAGATTTATTCCTGTTTTCTTCTATGAGTTATACAGTTTTAACTCTAAACATTTAGACCAAGGATTCATTTTTACTGAATTTTTGCATATGGTATAAAACAGGACTCCAACTTCATTCTTTTGCATGTGGGTATTCAGTTGTCCCACGAACATTTGTTGAAGACTTTTTTTTGTTTGTTTGCCATAAAGTTGTCTTGGCACTCTTTTAGAAAATCAATTGTCTGTATACTGAGGGGTTTATACTGGGACTCTCAATTACATTTTATTGATCTATATGTCTGCCTTTATGCTGGTACAAAACTGTCTTGATTACTGTTGCTTTGGAGTAATTTTGAAATCAGGAAATGTTAGTCTTCCAACTCCATTCTTTTACAAGATTATTTTGGCAATTCTGGGTCCTGCAAATTTCATATGAATTTTAGGATAAGCTTGTCAATTCCTGCAAAGAAGCCAGCTGGGATTTTAACAGGGATTGCACCGAATCTGCAGATCAATTTGCAGAGTATTGCAATCTTCACTGTATTAAGTCTTCTGATCCATGGCCAAGAGATGTCTTTTGACTTATTTAGATCTTTAATTTCTTTTAACACTGTTTTACAGTGTCAGTGTATATAAGTCTTACACTTTTTTTCAATTTAAAATACTTAAGTATTTTATTCTTTTTGATGATATTGTAAATGGACTTGAATTTTTCCCCTTCATTTTTGATTGTTCACCGCAAATATATAAACATACCATTGATTTTTGTTTATTGATCCTATATCCTACACATTTGCTGATCTCTTATTAGTTCTAATAGTTTTTGAGAATATTCCATTTTTTCACTCTCTTTTACACTCTTCACGTCTTCCCTACCCTGCTTACCTAACTTCAATTCTGTGGTCAGTCATTACCATCTCTGCCTTCTGTATACAATTAACTCCTCTCTTGCTCTGGCATACTCACCCCACAAGACCATAACTGTTTATATCCAATATCCCACCTATTCTTTGCCTAGACTTAGTTTAATAGGAGAAAGATGCAACTGTGTTTACAAGTCTTGAATTTACCTTCTCAGTTAGGCCTTACCTAGATATCCTATCAATTTTTAATACCTAGAGTGGTAGCCTGTCCTTAAGATACCCATCATCAATTCCTTCCCTCCATGGGCCACCAGGAGGTGGAGTCTATTCTTCCAATCTTTGTAAATCTGGGCTGGATTGTAATTGCTTTGATCAACCAAATATGGTGAAAGTGACACCATTCCGTATTGGACCTAGTCTTTATGAGAACTGGTTTACAACAGGTTCCTCCAGTCTCTCAGGGAATGCTTGCTCTAGGAAGGCCAGCTACCATGTAAAAAGACCACATACCCTGAAACCATCATATTGTTAGGAGGCCTGAGCTAGCCATGTAGAGAGAATAAATGGAGAGAGAAATGCCCAGTTAGAGTACATGTTCCAAGCATTCCAGCTGACACACCAGACCAGTGAGTACAGAAGCATTCAGGTGACTCTAGCCCCAGTTCTCATCTGATTACAATGCCTGAAAGACCCTAAATGAGAACCATCCACCTGAGCCTTATCAACACCCAGAACACTGAAAGATAATAAAACAATTGTTATTTAATAAGCCACTAAATTCTGGTAATAGATAATATAATCCCCCAACATTTCCCATCCTCCTTCCTTGCTTCGTTTTTTTTTACTTTAGCACTTACTTTCCAACATAACATATTTATCTTACAGTTACCTGTCTATTCCAACAGAAAGCAAACTGCATGAGAGCAGGTATTTTTGTTTGGTTCTCCACTGCATTTCCACAGCCTAAAACGGTGCATGGCACATTGTATATTATTAACAGACATAGGTTACTGAACTTAGAAATCATTACACAGAAAATATAGCATGAAACAGGAAAGAAAAGGTTAACTTTATCAATTTAGAAAAATTATTAAAATGTAGACTCATTATAAAAAAATGATTATTAATGGAAATTAAATTTATACTGCTTAAATTAAATAAAAGCAACTTCTTGTCAAAATATACTCAATGAAAGATATGTTACAATGTGCATGTTCCAAGCTCAGGCTGAACAAAGTAACATTCTGCCTTCTTGTTTCAGCTTCATACTATAAACAAGTATTCTTTTCATGGTCTGTCTATTGTCACATTTTTTCATATTTTTATGCTTCTTTTTGGTGATTTTACTGTTTAAAATGGCCCGAGCGTAATGGTGAAGGGCTATGTAATGTTCCTAAATGAAAAAAAAAAAACTGTGATGTGTCTTATATAGAAAATACATGTGTTAGATAAGCTTTGTTCAGGCATGAGTCATAGCGCTGTTGGCTGTGAGTACAAGGTTAATGAATCAACAGTATATATTAAAGTATCTTTAAACAACAACACACACAAAACAAGGTTATGTATCATACTGGTTGATGAAAATGTGACCAGAGGCCCACATGAGTAATGGTTCGGTATTTGCTACTTCAATGTTTAGAGTGATTTTATGGAACATAACTACCAAAAATTGGCTGCATTTCTCAGTATCTTTGATTCCTAATCCTGAACTGTGCTCTCTGTCTGCTGAGTCTTAACCACAGATGAGACTGCATATGCCTTTGGGATCATTACCAGGGAGAAGTTTCACACTTCTTTTCGTTTCCAAAATACTTGAAATAAAACCAAGTACATGTGACACATGAAATGAATAATGGTTGATATAGCTGGGTTTACATTAAGTAAACTTACTTTTGGGGCTTATCATTAATGTTTACACAGAAACCTACCTACTAGCTCTTGATAAAACATGCCTACCTGAATGAAAATAGACCAAGACTTCACGATGCATGTAATTTTTATATTTTTCTGTTGGAAGTAAATATTTTTTTTAAAAAATAGAAGCAATACAATTTAGCTACCAAGAGCAAGGCTCAAATTCTGCCTCTAGTACTTAATACTAGTTACTTAATCTTGCTTTAATTTCCTCATCTTGAAATATAAAAATGATAACAATACCTGGCTTATAGGGTTGTGATAAGCACTAAACGGTATTCTGCATGTAAATTACTCATAACAATGCTTATCAACAAATGCTATAAGTGCTCAGTAAATGTTGGCCATTATTACTGTTATTATTAATAGATATCCCCCCCTTTTAATGTGGTTCTGTATTACACTTACCAATACCATAAAATATACCAATATGTAACATTTACTTGTTCATTCTGTGCCTTACTTTAGAAGCTGCTCAAGAAAATGAAGTCACACAATAAGAATTTTTTAAGTTCTCTCCTTTCCACTAAAGAGAGCTGTTACAATTGAAGCTAGTCATAATTAGCCATATGTACTTTCTTAATCCTGTTTGTAAAACAAACACAGATCCTCCAAACTGGGGAGGTGGGAATCCATGTAAAAGTCATTCAGAAAAACATTTGCTAAATACCTACTATGTGTCATGTTTTGTGGTAGGAAAATAACTCAGTATTTATATGTATGGGGGAGGGTGGGAAGGGTAAGAGATTCTATGCCCAAAGAATTTAACCTGGTGAGACAGATAGGGAAAAAGGGAAAAAAATAAAAAATTTTTACAAAAAATGTGATGAGCACCACTGTCTAATAACAGAAAGGCTAAACATGCTAAATATAAGACATGAATTTCTCACAATTTAAACTTTTATTCTTTAATTCATTTTATCTGTGACCTTGAAATTAACCTTTTCATATCAAAGAATGCCATGCAAGGATAACATGTGATACACTGTGAGCAGTTTTTTCTAAAATACGGTAAATTTTGAATAGAAGTTTATTTATTTAAAGACAAACACAGTACATACTTACTCTTTGTTTTAGAAAGCAAGTATTTCTATTGTACAAGAAATGGAAAAACAGATTATTTCTTAACCCTTAGAAACTTAAGTACTGAATGAGTTAGGATTAATGCTAGTAACAAACAATCAAACATAAAGACATTATTATTGAACTACAGAATACAATCCTGATATTTAGCTGAATGAGAAGTGATATTTCTCATAAACATTAAACCATTGCTAAACCTGAACAATTTTAGACTCACAGTATTCAAAATAATAAATGTTAAGAAGTTACTTTGGGGCCGGGCACGGCCAGGCGTGGTGGCTCACGCCTGTAATCCTAGCACTCTGGGAGGCTGAGGCGGGAGGATGGCTCGAGGTAAGGAGTTTGAGACCAGCCTGAGCAAGAGCAAGACCCGTCTCTACTAAAAATAGAAAGAAATTATATGGACAACTAAAAATATATATAGAAAAAATTAACGGGGCATGGTAGCGCATGCCTGTAGTCTCAGCTACTTGGGTGGCTGAGGCAGGAGGATTGCTTGAGCCCAGGAGTTTGAGGTTGCTGTGAGCTGGGCCGACACCCCGGCACTCTAGCCTGGGCAACAGAGCAAGACTCTGTCTCCAAAAAAAATAAAAAGAAGTTACTTTGGGAAATAAGCCAGACACAGAAATAAAAATACTTCATGGTCTCATTTAAATACAGAATTAAAAATAAAAAGGTAGAATACATAGAAACAGAGAATAGCAGTGGTTACCAGGGGCAAGGAGAAGGAAATGGGGAGAAGTAGGTCAAAGGGTACAAACTTGCAGTTATATAGGATGAATAAATAAGTCTAGAGATCTAATATACAGCAAGAAGACTACAGTTAATAAGATTTTGTTGTATATTTGAGATTTGCTAAGTGAGTAGATAAGTGCTCTTATCACAAAAATTTTAAGGTAACCACGGAAGGTGACGGATAGGATAATTTGCCTGACTGTAGTATTCATTTCACTATCAACACATCATGTTGTACACCTTAAATATATACCAAAAAAAAAATAGAGGGTACTTTGGTAATGTAATTACCTCCAAAAAGTTTAAAGAACCATGTAAATCCACATATCTAAATTACATTTAGGAAAGAAAATCTGATACATGAGTTTCATTTTATAATAATACTAAATTTCCATTATAATTTTCCATTTTTCTATTTATTCTGAAATGTTCAAGGCACTTGTTTTAGCAGCTGTTCAAGCATAGAACATTTTTTCCTTAACAAAATAATTATTGCTGTAATAATCTGTAATTATGGTTTATAACTGCAATAATCCCAAAGAAATCAGTCATTACCATAGATCACCAGTAATCGTTAACTACTGTTAATGACCTATTTCTTAGGGATTATTATTTTCGTAAACCATGACCATATCGCCACAAATACGGAAGAGCAAGACAATATAATACAAATGAGATCATAATATAATAATAAACTTATTTTGTAACATTAAAAGCCATTAAGCATCTAAATTAAAGCACACATAACAAGAGCATATAATTTTCTTTGTTCAACACTAACTGAGGTGTTTAGTCTGCATAAAAGAAACTAAATACTACTACACACAATGTACAAACTAAAGACATGTTAAGTATTTTTTTGTAATATAAAACAATCATTTTTAAACAGATCATAGACTTTTTTTAGAAGACTCCTTCTCACTGACATTTTGACCAGAAGAAAGGAAGAAACAAATATTTTTAAAAATTTTACTACAACTACTAACTATCCAACTAAAAAGAATCCTTCAACTTACAATAATCAAGAAGCAGGCCTGAATTACTCTATTCAGTTAGACCTACTTAATACCATTATATTATTACATTTCAGTTAATCTCATTCAAATATCTTTGAGCATCTATATTTTCATTCAATATCCTTTACAAAGAAAACAGGTCTTTGATTTTACAACTGAATCTTTTTACATTTTAATGTAATATCTGATATATATGAAAGCACATATGTATTAATAAACATATATGAAAACATCTACCCAATGGAAGAATCAATGCATCACCAATATTGTCACACCTACCTCTATACCCTTCACCTAACTTGCCCCCTTACCCCGCACCCTAGAGGTAATTATGATCCAATATTTGGTGCTTATTATTCTTTTGATTTTTTTTAGTTTTATCACATACACATATATTCCTAAATAATATATTTTTAGTCTCACTTGTTTTGGGGCTTTATTAAGTTTCATACTGTATGTAACTTTCTGAGTGTTGCTTTTTTTCACTAAACATCTTATCTTTGACATTTGACCTTGTTATGTATACATGTTGTTCATTTATTTTTATTATTGTATAATATTCCATTGTGCAATTATATAATGACCTGTTTATCCGTCTTCATGTTAATAGGCACCTGAGCTGTTTCCACTTTTTGCCATTATGAATAATGATATGAATACTATTGCACATATTGTATTGTGTACAGGAGATTTTCTGGAGCACACATATAACAATGGAAGTGCCAGATCAGCAGGTATTCAAATGTTCCACATTACAAGATAACACCAAATTCATTTCAATTCCATTTCCAATTAATTACACATTATACTCCTACCAGATAACTCATTTTGACACACATTCTTCTGTAAGATTTCTTATTTTTGTCAGCCTACCGGAAGTACAATAGTATTTTATGTGGACTTAAATTCATTTCTCTTACTAGTGATGAAGTTGGGCATTCTTTCAAATATATTCACCATTTGTTTCTTTTTCTGTGAGATGCCTATTTGCTTGTATCTATTGATCATTTTCCCAAAGAAGTGTTTATTTTACTGATTTTTAAGCTTTCCATATTATTCTAGATGGTGATCCTCACTCGTGTGTGCGTGTGTGCGCTGCAAATACCTTCTCCCTGGTTCTAGTCTCTTTCTTTTTGAATCGAGTCAATTTCAGTAATTTTTTCTAGGACTTTATTCATTTCAAGTTATCTAATTTATTAATCTCAGAAAATACTTCAAGTAATTTTATCTTTTGAATCTTTCCTGTATCCATAATTATATTTCACGTTTTGTTCCTTGTAGTATTTATTTGTTAATTCTTTTCTTCTTAATCTCATGAGATGTCTGTCAATTTTATTAGTCTTTTTGTTTCAACCCCGATTCCTTTTCCCAGCCTCCCCTTCCCAGCCTCTGGTAACCATTAATCTACTCTCTATCTTCATGAGATACTTTTTAGCTCCCACATATGAGTGTGAACATGTAATATCTGTCTTTCTGTGATTGGCTTATTTCACTTAACATAATGGCCTCCAGTTCCAAACACAATGCTGAAAATGACAGGATTTCATTCTTTTTTATAGGTGAATAATATTCCCTTGTGTATATATGTCAGATTTTCTTCATCCACTCATCCAGTGAATGAGATGATTCCACATTTTGGCTATTGTGAATAGGGCTGCAATAAACATGGAAGTGCAGATATTTATCTGACATATATGCATTTCCTTTCATTTGGATATATACCCAGTAGTGGAATTGCTAGAAAAAATGGTAGTTGTATTTTTAGTTTTTTGAGGAAGTTCTATAACTGTTCTCCGTAGTGGCTGCACTAATTTACATTCCCACCAACAGTGTACAAGCATTCCCCTTTCTCCACATCCTTTCCAGCACCTGTTATTGCCTTTCTTTTTGATGTAAGCCATTTTAACTGGAGTGAGATGTTATCACATTATGGTTTTGATTTGCAGTTCTCTGATGATTAGTGATGTTGGACATTTTTTTGTATGCTTGTTGGTCATTTGAATTAATGTCTTGTTTCGAGAAAAATCTATTCAGATCCTTTGCCCACTTTTACATTGGATTATTCGGTTTTGTTTGCTATTGAGTTGAGCTCCTAATACATTCTAGTTATCCCCTGTCAGATGGATAGATTGCAAATATTTTCTCCCATTCTGTGGGTTGTCACTTTACTTTATTGATTATTTCCTTTGCTGTGAAGAAGCTTTCCAGTTTGACGTTATCCCAATTGCCTATTTGTACTTTGGTTGCCTGTGACTTTGACATTTTATACAAAAAAAATCTTTGCTTAGACCAATGTCCTGGAGCATTTCCTCAATATTTTCTTCTAGTATTAATAGTTTCATAGTTTCAGGTCTGAGATTCAAGTCTTTAAATCCATTTTGATTTTGGTATATGGTGAGAGATAGGGGTCTACTTTCATTCTTCTGCATATTGTTATCCAGTTTTCAATCAGCACCACTGATTGAAAAGACTGTCCTTTCCCCATTGTATGTTCTTGGCATATGTTTTGCTCTTTCAGATTCAAGGACTCCTTTTAGCATTTCTTGCAAGATGGTCCTAGTGATGGTGAATTCTCTCACCTTTTAATTCTCTGGGAAAGACTTTCTCTCTCCTTCACAGCACTTTGAGAATGTTGTTCACGCCTTCCTGGCCTGTATGGTTTCCGTAAAGATGTCTGTTGCCAGATGAATTGGAATTCCTTTATATGTTCTTCATTGCTCATCTCTTTCTGCCTTCAGAATCTTCTCTTCATCCTTCACCTTTGAGAGTTTGATTATTATGTCTCGGGATAGTCTTACTTGGCTTGAATCTACTTGCTATTCAAAGACTTTCCTCTACTTGGATATTTATATCTTTCTCAAGTTTTAGAAAGTTTTCTATTATTATTTCTTTGAATATATTTTCTACCATTTGCTCTTGCTCAGCTCCCTCTTGAACACCAATACTGCTTAGTCTTTTGAGGTAATTCTCTGTATCTTTTAGGTGGTCCTCATTCCTTTTCATTTTTTCTTATTTTTTCTCCTCTGTGTATTTTCAAACAGCAAGTCTTCAAGTTCACTGAATCTTACCTCTGCTTGGATAATTCTGCTGTGGAGAGTCTCTAAAGAGTTCTTCATTTTAACAAGTGTATTTCTCAGTTCCAACATTTCAGTTTGACTTTTTTATTATTTCAATCTCTTTGTTAAATTTCTCTGATAAATTTCGGAATTGTTTTTTGGTGTTATCTTGGAGATCACTAAGTTTCCATAAAACTGCTATTCTGAATTCTTGGTTAGAGAGCTCAAAAATTGCTGTCTCATTAGGATCAGCCCCTGAATTTTTGCTTTGTCCTTTTGGGGAGGTCACGGTTCCGTTTACAATTGTTTCTTGTGGGTACACATTGATTTCTTTGCATTGAAGGATTATTTATTACAGTTTTCTCTGTCTGGCTTGTTTTGCTTTTTATTAAATATATTTGCTTAGCGAATCACTCGCTGCCTTTTTGGCTCTAGTTGGAGCCTTAAGCCCAGGCTCACCTCAGCTCTAGTAAATAGTCTGAACGCAGCCTATCCCAAAGCAGGGAGGTCTCAAAGGGATTATCCAACCAGTCTGTGAAGGCTAGCTAGGGGCTCATGCTTATGGAACGTGGGGAATGTACCTACTACAGCATGGTGCTACTGAACAGCAACTCTGATTTGGCATCTCCTTTAGCTCAGTTACAGAGCAGAGTTTCTGGAGCTTGGCATGGTAGTCTCACCTCCCTCATTTATCTGTCTTTTCCTCAGTGATATTTCTCCCTTCAGGCAGTCACAATGCTATCTGTGGGTTAAGGAAAGAAGAGGTCCCCTGTCAAGGAACCCAAGAATGTGGAAAAGCTAACTGACCACCTCAATTTTATTTTCTCAAGTGTAGAAACTATGAGTTAGGGAGATATTTTCCACGTGTGGTTGGTGCCAGGCAGAATTAGAGGGAGCGGCATCATGGATATAGAAGTGCGCTTCTTCTGCCATCTACTTGGAGTTTTTCCACTGCTCTGTAGCCCTGGAACTGTCTCATCCTCATCTCATCCCTGAGCTCTGGGCTGTTCCTGCTGTATAGCTCATCACTGTATATCTGTTTTTCATTTGCTATGGTGGGGTGTAAAGCCAACTCACCTCTATGCCACCATTTTGGAACTGGAAGTCCTTTATTAGTCCTTTTAAAGATCTAACTTCTGATTTCTTTATTCTACTAAATGTTTTTTAGTTCATTAATTTCTGCTCTTGGTTTCCTTCTTTCTCCTTTCACAAGGTATAATCTGTGTTCCTCTTATTCTAACTTCTCAAGTTGGATAATTAGGTCCAACATTTCAGCCTTTATTCTTTTCTAAATAACCACTGTGGTCAATAAATTCCCTTTGCATTATTAAATCTTTTACTATATTCCAAAAATGTTGTATTTCCATTATCGTGTAACTCTATTTTTAGAGTTTCCTCAACTTAAAAGGGACTTTGGAAAAAAATGAACCTAACAGACATTTACATTCTACCCCAAAACTACTGAATATATATACATTCTTCTCATCAGCACAGTGGACTTTCTCCAAGACAGATCATATGTTAGAACACAAAACAAGTCTCAGAAAATTCAGAAAAATTGAAATCATACCATGTAGCCTTCTCAGATCACAGTGGAATAAAACTAGAAATCAATTCCAATAGCAACTCTCAAATCTACACAAAGTCATGAAATTAAGCAATAGGCTACTGAATGACCCATGGGTCAATGATGAAATTAAGAAGGAAATCAAAAGATTTTTCGAACTGGAAGACAAAGAGGACATACGCTTCCAAAATCTACAAGATATAGAAAAAGCAGTGCAATGAGGGAAGTTCATAGCCTTAAATGCTTACATCAAAAAGACAGAAAGATCACAAATTAACAACTTAACATCACACCTCAAGTTACTAGAAATAAAACAAACGAAACCCAAAGCTAGCAGAAGAAAAGAAGTAACAAAGCTCAGAATAGAACCAAATGAAATATAAACCAAATAATATAAAGGATCAACAAAACAAAAAGTTGGTTCTTTGAAAAGAGAAACAAAACTGATAGACCACTAGCTATATCAACCAAAAACAGAAGAGAAAGGCCTCAAATAAAGCTCAATCAGAAATGAAAAAGGAGACATTCCAAATGACAAACTGACATTTTCTAATTGTTGGTTCCAGTGTTTTACATATGTCAACTCAATTAAGTCTGTTAATTGTATTGCTGAAATCATTTCTAAATTTACTAACTTGCTACTTATCTGAACTGCCAACAATTGAGAAATGTACTACAACCCTCCATTAGGATGGTAGATCTGTCAATTTTTCACTGTAGTACTACCAATTTTTGTTTGTTTTGAGACTACTTCATTAGGTACTATGTATCTGAAATTGTTGTACACTTGAGTATCCCTCATCCAAAATGCTTGAGACCAGAAGTGTTCTGGATTTCAGATTTTTTCAAATTTTCGAACACTTCCATTGTGATAGAGTGTCCCACATCCAAAAACCCCAAATTCTTTTTTTTTACTTCAGGATATTATGGGGGTACAAACATTTTGGTTACATGTTATGACTTTGCCTCACCCAAGCCAGGATTAGAGGCGTGCCTTTCCCCCATACAATACTCACCGCATCCATTAGTTCTGAGTTTGCCTACCCCACCCCCGGAACCCCCAATGAATATTACTACCATGTGAGCACCTTAGTGTTGACCAGTTAGTGCCAATTTGATGGTGAATACATGTGCTGCTTATTCTTCCATTCTTGTGATACCTCAATTTGGAGGATGGGCTCAAGCTCTATCCAGGATAAGAGGTGCTAGATCACAATTCACTATTGCAAGGATGTGGAAACAACCCAAGTGTCCTTCAATCCATGAGTGGATTAATAAAATATGGTATACATATACAATGGAACACTACTCAATTACAAAAACCCCAAATTCTTAACGCACCAATGAATATTTCCTTTGAGCATATTGGTACTCAAGAAGTTCTGGATTTTGGAGCATTTCAGATTTTCAAATTTGGGATACTTAACCTGTAACTTCCTAGTTCACAAATCATTATTTCTAGTTGTAATAATGCCTTTTATCTGAAAGTCATTTTTGTTTGATATTAACAACTGCCCTAGCTCCTATAGGTTCATATTTACATAGCACATCTTTTTTGTATCTTTTAATTTCAACTTTCCATGTTTCAGTGTTTTGGGTTATGTCTATTATAAGGAGTATTTGGCTTTTGAAAAACAATTCAAATTTATAATCTGGCCTAACTATAAATTTAACTCCTTTATGTCTATTGGATTAATATCGGCAAGGCTCCTATCTTTTTATTTTTTATTATTGTCTGTTGTTGTCTAGTTTTTTTCTGGCTCTTATTTTTTTTCCTTCCTTGGCTTTTTTAAAAATTGAATTTGCTTTTCTATTTCATTATTTTCCCTCTACTGGTTATAGAAGATTAATCACACAATTTCTATTCTTTTAGTTGTTCCCCTTGAAATTTTACCATTTTAATTCCCCTACTAAATATGATGAGGACTTAAGGCAATTTTAATTCTCATCATTCCTTTCTCTCTCTCACATGGTACTGTTCTTTGGTGCTTTCATTCTCAGTTGTTTTTTTTTTAACTTCACAAATTAAACATAATCATTAATTTTTTATACAGACTATTAAAGTTTATGTTAAATATATCTATTTACCAATATCCATGTACTCTTTTTCTTCCTTCTGCAATCATGCCTTTCTTCCTGAAAAATAACCTTTAGAATGTTTAATAAAAACCTTCAATGAGGAGCAGCAGTAAAGATGTACCAGTAGTCAACATTCTGCTTTCATTTGTCTGAAAATGTCCTTGGAAAGACACTTCTGCTGATATACAATAATAGGATAGCAATTATTTTTGCTCACTTCTTTGAGCATAATATTCCTCCATCTTCTGGCTTCCATTTTTACTGTGAGTTATCAGTTTATTTTATACTACTTTGTAAGTGATCTTTCTTCTCCAGTTGCATTTAAGATTTTCTGTCTTTGGGGTTACATCGTTTGACTAAAGTGCTGGATTTTGTTTTTGATGAGTATGTTGGACTTGTTGTATTGATAGATCATGTCTTCTATTAATTCAGAAAAATTCTCAGAATCTCTTCAGTTATCACCTTTGTTGTATCCTCTCTATTCTGTCTTTCTTGGATCCAATTTGACATATCTGACATTCTCATTCCATTGTTTAACTTCTCTTTTAATATCTTCATTTTCCTTGTTTCTCTGCATTCTTAAAACTTTCTTTAGATCTAATTCCCAGTTTGCTCACTCTTTCCTCAGCTGGGTTCAATTTACTATTTAACACATCCATTGAATTTCAGATCACAAAGTTTTCAGTAAAAAGCATTTTACTTAAGTCTTCTGGAAATCTTGCTGGTTGTTCTTCATACTCTTGTTCCTTGCTCATTTGTGATTCTAGTTTTTATTTCTTTATAAATATTTCCTACATAATTATTTTATATTTCTGTCCAATTCGAACATCTTAAGGGTCCTTGGAAGAAGGAAAGTCTAACAAATATTAATAGACAATACATTGTTTTTGTTAGTGCTCATTCATGATAGCTTTTTTTATTGTTTGTGTGCTAGGATTTTTGATTTTTTGTTTATTATGAACGCTTATGTGATTGATCTTAATCTATAGGATTCCCAAGGCCCTAAATTAAGGTTGTTATCCATCAGAGAATGTTTTAATTTCCTTCTGCTGGAAGCCAGGGGATCTACCAATTTCAGACCACTTGAGCCCCTATTCAAGGGTTCAACTTAATTCAAGAGCCTCAGGTTCAGCCCACCTATCTTGCTTCTAGCCTAAAGCTTTGTCACCAATTTTATCATTGATACTGATAATTTGTTTTTGAGAGCAAACTGCCTTTTGCCCTTGTTTGCTGCTGATCAGTCCCACTCTGATTCAAGTTTGCTTTTTCACCTCAGGAAGGACGTCAGAGAAGAGAGAGAGACACACAGAAGTAGAGAACAGAAGGGTGGAGGAGAAAAAACACATAAGAAATTTCATGTACTTACTATAAGTCCAGCAATGTATTAAAAATGTATTCAGTATCTGATTGTTCTGCAGCAGAAAGGCCTTTCAGAATATCTAGTTGCCAACACTGAATCAGGAGTTACTATTAACTCTTTACTTATAAAGAAGCAAATACTAATTATCTGTGATATAAACTAAAAAAAAATTGTGATCTTACAAATAGCTGGCTAAACACCATTCAAATTATAACATAATATAATCCAATATAATGTTTCCACCTAGAATACAGATCTGAAAAGATACTAAGACTGTCATTGTGTCATCAGTCAAAACAAAAGCATTACAACATAAGCTTAGAGGGTCACCACATATCTACAAAAAGATACTCTACTGAAGGGACAAGTGGGGACTAAAATCCAGCCTATACTCTACTTACCAGTCTGGAAAAAAATGGAACGTTTTTCTAATTTGCACAAAGACACCAATGTACTACTGAGATGGTAAGAGAGTAAAATAAATCCTCAATGTCCAAAAATAACGTGAAGGCTGCAATTTGGAGATATAAGCACAGAAACAACTAGAGAATTTGATCTTCTCTGATGGCCAAAGGAGAAAGCCTACGACATGCCCAATGTGACAGACAAGTCTAATAGGAACCCTTGCATAAATCTGATGCAAATAGTTATACCCTTGGTTAAAATGTAAACTGGACAAAAAAATCTGTCCTAGACAGAGAAAGACAATGCAGTAACATGTCTGACTTGACATCAGTGTTAGGTGGAGAGGAGAAAAATCTCTAAAGTCAGACCTCACATGATTTGCGGTTATGTGTGATATGAAAAACCTCATTCTAAGGAAATAGTTTAGTTAATCAACTAAATACTCCATTTTAGTTAACTAATACTCCATTTAGTTAATGAAGTAAATACTCCAGTTAAAAGACAGATATGGTCAGAATGGATTTTTTAAAAGGGAAAGGTGGTATATATCTTATACCAAGTATAAGATATATACTTTAAACATAAAGACACAGATAGATTAGAAATAAATGAAGAAAGATATACTACTACATAAACAGTAAACATAAGAAGGGAGTAGCTACAATAATATCAGATAAAGTGGATTTCTCAAGAGAATCTGTAAACTAATAAGGAAGATGTTACATTACAAATGTCTACAAAAAGCAAAAATTGAAAAGTATTAAAATATACACAATTCCACAATCATATTTGGAGCTTTTAACACCTCTCCACAAATAACAGATCAAAAAAAACTTCAGTTAAAACAAAGAATATCTGAACATCATTACCTTAAATTCTATTTATATAACACTATATCCAACAATGTTAAAATACATATTCTTTTCAAGTGCACATAGTATGTTTAGCAGAACAGACCACATGCTGGGTCATAAAACAAGCTGAAACCACACAAAATCATATCTGATCAAGGTAGAATTAAATTAAACATCAGTAACAGTAACTAGTAAAACCCAAACATTTGTAAATAAAAAGTACACTTCCAAATAAACCATGAATTAACAAAGAAATAACATATTATTTTTAGCTAAATGATAATAAAAATCAAAATTTGTAGGATGCAGCTAAAGCAATGTTTAAAAGGAAATTTTTACCTTTAAATGTTTTTTTAGAAAAGGACAAAAACCTAGAAATAAAAGATCTGGAGTCTCCACCCAGAATTTGAAAAGGAATATCAAATAACATTCAAAGTAAGTATCAGGTAGAAAATATTAAAGCTGGAAAAAACCCAATGAAATATAAAATGAACAAACAATGAAGAAAATCAAGGAAAATAAAAATGGTTCTCTGAAAAGATCAACAAAACTGATAAATATCTAATTGGGTCATTCAGGTGAAAAGAAAAAAATGATCAATATCAAGAATGATAAAAAGGATATCACTTTAAATCCAATAGATATTAAAAGAATAATAATGGAATATTAGGAATAATTCTATTCCAATAAATTAAAATATAAGACTAATTTCTTGAAGGGCACAAATGACTAAATTTGACCCCAGGAGAAACAGGAAAATTGAATAGTCCTATATTGATTAAAGAAAATGAATTCCTAATTATAAACCCTCTTGGCCACTGGATTCACTGGTGAATTCTATCAAACTCTTAAGGAAGAAATAATAGAAATACTATACAAACTCTTTCAGAAGATACAGGAGGAGGAGGAAACACTTCCTGACTCATTTTCCCAACCAGCATTACCCTGTTACCAAAACCAGGCAGTCATCATAAGGAAAAAACAAAAAAGAAAACAAAAAACTATAGACCAATATCTTTCATAAACACTGATGTAAAATAAAATGTTTGCAAATTTAATCTAACAATTTACAAAGGAACACTATATTATGACCAAGTAGGATTTATCCTAGGAATGCAAAGCTGGTTTAATATAGTGAAATTAATTAATGTAATTCACTATATTTATAAAAAAAAAGGTCATTTGAATAGGTGCATAAAAAGCATATTTTAAAAACATGCTACTTATTATAAATACTATGAGGAATTGACGTTCCATAAACTTATGACTATCTTAAAAAAATCTTCAGATAATATCATGCTCAACGGTAAAAGGCTCAATGTTTTCTATGTACAAACAGGATCAAGGCAAGAATATCCACTCTTACCACTTTTATTCAACATTGTACAAGAAGTCCTACCAGTGGAATAAGACAAGAAAAAGAAATAAAAGGCATGAAGACTGAAAGGAGACATAAAACTATCTTTATTTGCAGATGACATGATCACATAGACAATCATAAAGAATCTACAAAAATATTTATTAGAACTAATAAATAAATTTAGTAAAGGTATAAGACATAAAGACAAAAGTCAATTCTGGATTTATAGGGTACCAGGGAATAATCAGAAAATTTAAAATAGCATCAATAATATGTCAGAATACATTTAGTGAACAATTTTTAACAACGATACACAGAAAACAACAAAACAATGCAAAGAAAATTAAATGTTCAAGAACTGGAAGACTCAATTTTGTTAAGCTGGCCCAAACTAATGTACAGATTGAGGCAATCTCAATTAAAATTCTAGAAGGTTTTGAAAAAACTGACAAGCTGATGCTAAAATCAATATGGCAAGACCTTGAACAGCCAAAACTTTTTTGAAAAAGAGCAAGATTGGAAGATTTATGTTACCTGATTTCAAGACTTATTATAAAACTACAGTAACCAAGATAATATAGTATTAACAAAAGGATAGACATAAAGATCAATGGTACAGAATAGAGAGACCAGTAGTAAACCCTAGCATTTCACGGTCAATTGATTTTGGACAAAGGTATCATGGTAATGGAAAGACAGTCTTTTCCACAAATAAAGCTACAACAACTGGATTACTGTATGGGAGAAAAACCTTGACCCTTAACTAAAAAATTAACCTGTAATGGATCACAGATCTAAACATAACAGCTAAACCATTAAACTTATGGAAGAAATCATAGAAGAAAGTCTTTGTGACATCAGGTTAGATAGGTTTCTTAAACACAGAAATCTCAACCCATAAAGAAAAAAAGTGAAAAAGTAGACCATAAAATTAAAACCTTTGGTCTTTGAAAAACAGTTAAGAAGACAAACCACAGACTGGGAGAAATATTTGTAAAACATATACGTGGAAAAAGGGATTACATACAGAATATAAAGCACTCTTACAATTCCACAATACCACATAAAAAAGAGCCAACAACTCAATTTAAAAAATGGAAAAAGATATGAACAGACTTTTCATAAAAGAAGATATATAAATGGCAAAAAGCATTAGGGAAATGCAAATTATAACCACAGTGGGATAACACTAGTCACCCAGTAGAATGGCTAAAGTTAAGAAGACAAATAATATCAAATGATAGTGAGGATGTGAAGCAACTAAAACTCTTATAAATTGTTAATGGGAATAAAATATGATATAGATATATATAAAATAGTATAGAGGTATCTTACAACATTAGACATACATTTACCATATGACCCAGCATCTACCTTGGGTATTTACCCAAAAGAAATGAAAATTTAGGTACATACAAAGACTTATCTACCAATGTTCATAACATTATTCATGATAGCTAAAAACTGGACATGCAATTCAAATGACCAGTAACCAGTGAATACATAAACTATTGTAAAGCTACCATAAGGAATACTATGCAGCAATAAAAAAACCCCAAAATACAATATATTTGAATCTCAAAAACATAGGCTAAGCAAACAAACACAAAAGACTACTTATTATATGATTTTATTTATATAAAAATCTAAGAGAGACAAACCACAGTGACAGAAATTAGACTAGTGATTGGCTGGGCCAGGAGTTGGAGAAGGGGATCCAAGGGCATGAGAAGACTATCTAGAGTGAAGGAAATTAAGTGTTCTCTATCTTGAATGTGGTAGCAGTTACACAGCTATAGTATAACTGATAAATTCATCAAATTGCACGCTCAAATAAAATGGAAAAAGAGAAAAGGTATTTGCAACTTTGATCAGAGACAAGGGCTCACTTTCCTAAACTATAAAAAACTCTTAGAAATCAATCAGAAAAAAAAGGACCACAGCTCAACAGAAAAATAAGCAAACGAATAGTTCATTTACCAAAAAAAAGAACAAACAACTCCAGTGTAAATTTAAACAACTCTTGACCTCACTGATATGAGAAATGCAAATGTTAAATTATACTGAGAAATAATTTTTCACACATAGGACTGTCAAGAATTCAAAAGCTCAGTAATATTGAATATTGAAGATTATATGGAAACAATCTCATAGGTTCCTGGTGGACAAGTAAATGGCATTGACCCTACAGAAAACAATTGGGCAATATTTGTAAAATTACAAATGCATTAACCTTCCACCCAACAGCAATTCCACTTCTAGAAATTTTCCTCATAAACTTGCATAACATAAAATGACATATATTACAAGGTTTATCTGTATAGCAATTCTTTTAAAAGGAAAAGACTATAAACAAATGGCTATCAACAGTAGACAGAATGGTTAAATAAATTATGATACATTCAAAAAGTAAAATATTATGTCTCTATAAAAAATAAGAGTTCTCTATATAATGATTCGAAAATAGTTATAAAAAACATTGTTAAATGAAAAAAGCAAGGAGAAGAGCAGTGAGTGTGGTATGCCACATTCTATGTAAATAAGAGAGGATAAGAATTTATATATTGTTTGTATATGCATAAAGAAACTTTGGAAAGACACGCAAAACTAGTAAGAATGACTACTTGCTAGGATAAAGAAGGGAGGACAGAGTACAGCACTGGAACAGAACACATTTTAAGTTTTTTAAACTTTTGAACAATGCAAATATATTATCTCTTCAAAAAATTAGGTGAATTAATCAAAATCAAGTTTGCTATGAAAATAACTAAGGAAATAGACACACCAAAATGATATGAAAAGACAGGTCACAAACTCTAAGATGATATTTACAATTTAAAAACCTAAAGGATTGGTGTCAAAATATATAAAGGGCTCCTACAAATCAGTAAAAGAAAGACAATCCAATGGTAAAGGAGAAATGAACAAAAGAGATGCACATATATTTCACCGATGATGACACAACTGACAGTCAATAAACACGAAACAATGCTAAACTTACTAATTCAGGGAGTAAAAAGTAAAATATCCATGCTGTATATTATTTCAACTAGATTGGCAAAAACTGAAGTCTAATAATACGAGCTGTTGGCAAGGAGCTAGATCCAAGTCAGCAAGATACAGCCTGTGGGACAGCCTACTGTTTTTGTAAATAAAGTTTTACTGAAATAGAGCCATGAATATGGTCTATGGCTGCTTCCTAGTTACAAAGACATAGTTAAGTAGTTGCATGAGAGACATTTATTAAACACTATTTGACACTTTAAGAAAAAGTTTGCTAATTCCTTATAGAAATTGATGGGAATGCTTGAACACTGTTGGTAGGATATAAAGGTGTACAATCACTTTGTAAAATAGTTTGACATTATCTACTAAGCCTGAATATATAATGGATATACACAACAATCTTTACAGCAGCACTAATTTTTATTAGCAAAAAATAGAGAAAATAACAAATACCCATTGACAAGAGAATTCATAAATAAACTGAAGTATATTCAAACAACATAGCAGTGCCTGGTAGTAAAAATGAAGGAACTATAGCTATATGCATCAATATAAGCTCTCATAAATACAATACTAAGAAATAATAAAGTTATAGAAAATAAAAACAGTATGATTCCATATATATAAAGTTAAGAAATATGCAAAACCATGTATTATTTTCAGAATACATACCTACGCAGTAACACTATGAAGAAAAGGAGTCAATTGGTAAACACAAAATTCAAGATTGTGAAGTATTTTCTACCGGTAGGCAGGAGGATAGATTTACAAAGAGAATCAAAGAGTGCAGCAAAGATATTGGCACTGACGTACTACTTAAGCTAGATGATAGTGTTTGTTACTGCTATTCTCTATGATTCAATATATATAAATATACTTTTGTATATACCTGATATTTAAAAATTTTCAAAACTCTGCTAAAAGACGTCAATAATGAAGAGACTAAATGCCACAAAACTGTTAGTTCTCCCCATTTAATTTATAAATAATAAGATTCTGATAAAAGAAAGAACATTAAAAGTAGAGAAAATTAACTGACCTACACTATCTAGCCCCTCACCAGTATTGTGTGACTTAAAGCAAGATGGATAGATAATAAATAAAAGGTATTTTTGAAAAACATTATGTAAACATAAAAAATCTTTTAAAGAATTCTTTAAGAGTTAAGATGAGAAGCCATAGGAAATAAACTTGACTATAATCCCTTACCAAACTCATTTTCCAAAACAAGATAAAAGAAACAAATATGAAAAAAAATTATGAAACTATAATTAAAGTCCCTATTAGAAATGCGTAAATCCAATTCCATTCTCATAATACATACATTTTAAAAATCTGCAAAATGTATTTATTTATTTATTTTTATTCCCTATGCTCCTGAAAGAATTTAAAGGGATATACAAAAATAAATACTTTCTCCCTCAGTAAAGGATACAAGACAAAATAATGAGGAAATTGAGGAATTAAAGAATAATAATAAAGCTATTTAAAGGCTAATACATAAAAGCTAAGCCATAATGGGCTCTTATATGACTTTTTTTACTGGCTGAAATTTGGCTCCAAGTTTGTAATTAAGCTATAGCAAAGAAGGAAACACAATTAGTTAAGAAATAGTTATGTTAATAAACTACCTACTCAAGGATCATTAGCAGCTTTTCTTGATACTGATTCCAGAGAGAAGTATTTCCTATGACTCTTATAAAGGGGACCTAAAAATCAACCATTAAGCCACTAAAATACCCAGAAGGTTAATAAAAATTAATGGTTTATTAGGGTACCAGGAACTGGGGGAAATCTATAAAAATAATGTGCAATAAAATTATTAAAGTGATTAGTGATGTCACTTAATATTCAACATAATACTTAACAGTCATAAAATTTACTGACCTTCTTGAATTGCCATGTCCACAGTTATTCCAGAAGCTGAATGCAGAAGTTTTTGGTAATTCTGTGCATTTTGGTCAAATAACTGTACAAGAAGAGTACATGTCTTTTCATATTCACATCTGCTGACAGTGCACAACTGCTCCAGCTGCTGAAACACAGTAGCAGTATCATCCAGGGGATCATCTAAATGATCTCTGCAAACATATAAGAACAAGTTGCAGACAACATTAGAATGTGATGTACTTTCATTCACCACATATAAACTTTACGTTAAATAAAATTCTATAATGGATAAAGAAATAAAAGAGAAATCAATTAGAAGGTAAGAAATAAAACTGTCTATATTTGAAGATTATATTATTAAAATACAAAAAATACCAAATAAACCACAAAAAAGGTAACAGAGCTACTACAGGAGTTTACTAAGGTCACAGTATACAAGGTCAATCAACATACAAAAATCAACTATTAATACATACTGACAATGAATAATTGCAAATTAAAATTTTAAAAAAGTATCCTACAAAAGCACCAGAAAACATAAAATACTAATTAAATCTAACTAAACATATGCAAGATCTAAAGGCTAAAAACTACAAAAGACTGATGAAAGAAATCACAGAAGAGCTAAATAAGTTAAAAGATAGACATGCTCATTGAGAGACTTGAATATTGTTGAGATGTCCATTCTTCTCCCAAATTAACCTATAGATTCAACTCAATCTCAGTCAAAATCCCAGCAGGATTTCTTTGTAGGAACTGAGAAACTGATGCAAAAATTTACATGGAAAAGCAAAGAAGGTAGAGTTGCCAAAACAATTTTGAAAAGGTAAAAGCAAGTTGGAGAACTCACACTATCTCGTTTCAAAGCTTCTTATAAAGCTACAGTAATCAAGGTTAGTGGCAGAACGGTAGACCCATAGATAAATGAGAACACAGTCCAGAAATAGAACCACATGTATGTGGTCAATTAATTTTTGACAACAGGGTAAAGGCAATTCAATGGAAAAAGACAGTCTTTTCCACAAATGGTGTTGGAATAATTGGTCACCCATATGCCAAAAAAAAAAAAAAAAAGATTTGAGCTCTTCTTCAGATAGTATACAAAAATTGGCTTGAAATAGATCATAGACCTAAATGTAAATCCTAAAACTAGAAAACTTCTAGAAGAGAAAATAAAATTGCTTTGACCTTGGCTTAAAGATTCCTTAGGTATGATACCAAAAACAAGAGAAATAAAACAAAATAAAGAATAAATTAGACTTCATCAAAATTGAAAACTTCTGCTCTTCTAAAGACTCTGTTAAGGAAGTGAAAAGGCAAGTGACAGAGAAAATATATTCACAACAAATGTACGATAAAAAGACTTGTGAACAGAATATACACAATGCTCAAATTTCAATATAACAACCCAATTAAAAAATGAGCAAGATTTGACAGATACTTTGCAGAAGAATCCATACAGATGGTAAATAAGTACATGAAAAGATGGTCACTATTATTAGTCATTAAGCGAAAACCACAATGAGGTACCACTATACACCTATTAAAATGACTAAAATTGTTTAAAACTGACAATATCAAGTGCTGGTGAAAATGCAAAACAATTGAATCTTTCATACATTGCTAGTGGGAATGCAAAATGGTTATAGCCACTTTGGAAAATAGTTTGGCAGCTTCTTATTAAGTAAAATATATACTTACCATGCAACCCAGGAATCCTAAACCGAGGTATTTACCATAGAGAAACAAAAACTTACGCTTGTACATAAATCTATACAGGAATTTTTACAGCAGTCAAAACCAGAAACAACCCAAAAGTCCAGCAACAAGTGAATGGGTAAACAAAAGGTAATATTTCCACCAAATGGACTACTCAGTAATAAAAAGGAAAGAACTACTGACACAGTATGGAGGAATCTCAAATGCATTATGCTAGGTACATTATGGTACATACTATATGATTTCATTTATACAACATTCTGGAGAAGACAAAAATTACAGGGAAACAAAAATAGATCAGTAATTGCCAGGGATGAAGGCGAGGAGAGGAATGACTACAAAAGGACCCAACAGAACTTTTTGGGGTTGATGGTAGCTATACAACATATGCACTTGTTATACCTCATTAAAACTGCACACTAAACGTGGTGAATTTCAAATTTATACCTCAATCTTAAAAAATTTCAAGAAGTAAAAGATGAAAATAGAACAAAAACATATAGTTTTTCAATACCTCACAACTATGGCAACAGATTCCAACCGAGAAGTGATAAAGGCCTTCGTGATTTCTGGTGCATAAGTGTCTAATAGGTGGGGCTCAGCTGATTTCACAAAAGGAACTGATGCTACCATCCTTTGCCACAGAGTTAATAAATAATGAACACTGTTGGGAGCAAATTCCCAATGCTGCAAAGAAGTAAAGCAAAAGTTATTTAAAATGACATTATGTCTCCTTAGAATAAGAATTATATAGCAAAATTACTAAACATACATTTTAAAATTAACTTTAATTCTGATTATATAACTAATAAACATTTCATATGGCAAATTTGATAAATGCAAAAAAGTATAAAGAAATCAACATCTCTCATTACTCCACCACTAGGAGATAGATGATCATGATTAAAATGTTATTATATTTCCTTCTAATTGTTCCATGAATATTTTTCAGAGTTGATATCATGTGGAAAATATGGTTTTATATCCTCTCCCCCAAACTTATAAAAAGCATTTTTCCATAATACAATCTGTAAAAATATTCTTCTTTTTATTCACACAGATTTTACTATAGCTTCTTAAGCCACTCTTCAATTATAGATATTTAAGTGACTTCTCAATTTTTATTATCATAAATGTTACAGAGAACTTCACCTAAAACTTTATAATGAATATTTTCAGCAAAGTACTCAAATTAATAGACGTTAAAAAATACCTCCACCAACCCTTACCAAGAAATTGTTTTAAAACTGTCTACAGTTTAATATCAATTACATATTTTTACTTACCTGTAGGCTAGTAATGGTAAAATTAGCAATCAATCTGATAACTTCAGGATATTCCTTCACCATAACTAATTCTCCCAGCTGATAATTTGTCTTTAAACGAGCCAAAAATCGACAAAATTCATGATAATTACCTGGATCAGACAAACCCTAAATTATGAGACAACAAGAAAGACTTTTAAAAGCACTTAAAAGCAAACCAACCTATTGATAATAAAATTCCAAAATATTTTAACTCTTCCAGTTTTCATTGGTACTGACAGTACTCTATGTCAACTAGGTAGTTAACAATGTAAGAAAACAAGTGATTTCTGTTAGATTTAATGTCATCAATGATAATAATAAGGATTCCAAAGTCAAAGCTTTGGAAAAAGCTTTGCACCACAATGACTACATTTTGTTTGGGAACCTATCATATTACACAAAAAGTGTGTGTGTGTGTGTGTGTGTGTGTGTGTGTGTGTCTGTGTGTGTGTGTGTGTGTGTGTGTGTAATGTGGCTTAAACAGAAGTCTAGAAAGAACTTGAAGATTTTTTAAGATGAAAATAAGAATGGGCACTTGAAACCCTGGAAAAGAGCAATACCAATTGGACTTAAGTTAAATAGTCTGTGTGTGTACACACGGATAACAGAAATTTCTTTTAATTCAGCAAACACTTATTGAGTACCTACAGGCATTGTCCCCTCAAACAATGCCCTGTCTCTAAGTAAACAGTCATTCAAATTACTGCAATGTAGGGAACAAAGTCTAACAAAATACCTACAAGAGACACAGGTAAATTTGGGGATAGGAGAGATTAAAAAGAAAGAACAAGTATCCCTAGTTGTCTGTGAGCTCCTTAAAGACAGGGCACATGTTTTATTATCTCTACAGTTTGAGTGAGCACTATGCACTGTAGCTGACATGAAACAATTTTAAAAGTATCTATTTAACACAAAGTTTCTAAGAAATTTCATTCATAGGAACTCCATAAAAGAATACAAATAGTGTCTAATTATTAAAGATAAATTACAAAAAGACATTTTGTAACCATAGGTTTTTTCATACATGTTTATGATTCTAAAATAATATTCATACTAACTTTTACAGCCATAAAATATCAACATGAGGATGCTGGAAAATCATTTAAGAGAATTATCAGGCTTTAGCATACTGGTTGATGACGGTAAGTTACACAACTAAAAATTTAAAAGCATATTGGTAAAATCCTATTTATCAGTAAAACAGGTAAATCTCACAGCTATACTAACAATGAAATGATAAAACAAATGCATTACCCATGAAACATTCCTAAGAATAACCTGCAAAAACAACTGGTTTTTGTAGAACAAGCATACTTTCTTTTTGTACAAAATATGTCCCCCAAAAGTTACTAATAACCAAGAGACTTAGATAAACCTCCCTGAATCACCATTTAACCTTTTAAAATCTATACTTTAATTACATATTTTTTTAAGAGACAGGGTCTCGCTCTGCCACCCAGGCTGGAGTGCAGTGGCACAATCATAGCTCACTACAATTTCAAACTCCTCAACTCAAGCTATCTTTCTGTCTCAGCCTTCCAAGTAGCTAGGACTACAGGTGTGCACAACCATGCCCAGCTAATTTTTAAATTTTTTGTAAAAAAATTTATGTTGCCTGGGCTGGTCTTGAACTCTTGGCCTCAAGTGATCCTCCAACCTCAGTCTCTCAATGTGCTGAGATTAGAGGTGTGAGCCACTGCACCCAGCTTAATTACAGACATTTTAAAAACAAAAACAAAATAAAAAGTGAAACAAAGTATTTTATCTAGGCACCTAAAATCACTCATTAATAATGGCTTTGCAATTCTTTGAAATGAATATTGCCACTGAAGCTCTGAAGTTAATGTACAATAGAGTTTAAAATCTACAAACTCTTACTTGCCTACAGGAGAGCAAGAAGACATTATTTCATAATTTAAAGCCACTTATTTCAATATTAACATTCACATTTATATTAAGTCTTCTAGTTCAGAAGGTGGATTAGGTAAAAGACAGAGGCATAAGACAGATAACCTCTATTTATATTAGTCTAAAAGATAAAAAACAAAAAGAAGAGTAAAATAAAATCTGAAATGGAAACATCCATTTTTAAAAACTGTCCATTTCTCACTACAAATGAAATCTAAGGAAGATTAATATGAATCTAAATATTTTCTTTCAGAATCATAATAAATTCATGATGAGTTTATTATGTGCCTTTGAGCAGAGAAACTGTATTTCTATATGCTAAGTATTAATTAAATTACTTCATAAATACCTGAGGGTTTTCAAGTATTCTTTTTACTCCCTTAATTAAATTACCAAGGTACTTGGCACGTTCAGGACTGCTAAATAAGGACCTTCTTGTAGAAGCAAATTGAACTAAACATGAAAGTGCCTAAAACAACAACAAAAAAATTCATTTCAATTTTAAAAGTAATTACGGCCACAAGTGAAAAACTACCATTCTTTACATTTAAACTGTATTTAATTTTAATGATAAAAAAGCACTACAGAACATAGAAATAATGAAAGCCAAACATCATCAACCACTACTATCACCCACAATCCTTCTACCCCCACCATTAAAATTCCTTCTGTGTGTATTCCCTCCTAATACTTTTTCATATATGAAATCTGCCAGGGCAGCACCTAGGCATGCATAAGTTCAAAAGGTTCCCAATTGCTTATGATGCCCAGCTCTGTTTGAGAACCAATGAACCAAAAAGAAAACGATGTTTTTGTGGTACCACTGGGAAAATACTGCACATGCACTGTGGTATCCTGCAAGAGGGAAAACAATCTTGTAACCTAATCCAGCATGTCCCAAACTTATTTGGTCATGTAATGTTTTATATTGTCCATTAGTATCTTAAGGATCAGTTTGGAAAATGCTGCTGGAAAAGTTAGGTACTTTATAAAAATTCCTAAAGAGTACCTGTGCCCTAGTTACCTTCCTAAAGTTTTCAGAAAATTTCACTACTTGGGTTCTTAATTCTATTAATGGTACTCACTGAGGTCTGTCTGATCATTAAGTGAGAGGCCCCAGTTGGCAATTTTCAGGCCAAACTGGCCCACATACATCTCCTGGTCCCCATATTTGCTTGTATACTTCTTTTTAGATTAAAATTAGTTGTCAATATTTAAATGTTTCAATTAGAAGATTTCACGCAAAATGTCTGGCTCTCTTGGCAAAGGTGAGAAAAGGAACAAAAACCAGATGCTCTTTTTAGATGTGCTCTAGTTTGCCACAGCCTCTACTGTTAAAAATGAAAAGAAAAAAAAAAAAAAATCCAAAATACCTCCAAACCTCCTTAGGCAACTCAGATGCGCAGGTTTGGGAACCACTAATGTATTAAAAACACCCAGGGTTTGGGGGCCAAAAAGACCTGGTTTTGAATCTCAGCACCAATATTGTCTTTGTTGTCCGAGGGGAAGTCCCTTAGCCAGTCTGGGTCTGTTTTCTGTTTTTCTGGGTCTACATAGTGAGAACAGTAATACTTACCTTGCAGGACCATTTTGAGGATTAAGGTAAGTGTCATATAACAAATTGGACATGCTCAAGAAATGTTAGTTACTATTTCCCAAAGTAGGTGTTTTCTACTTTACTTTTTAAGTACCGTGCCTTTTTTGTCTCATCCCAAAACATAATTATGTGAAACTGTGATTTGTAAACAATTAAAAACAAAACTGTTCTGGTTGAAAGAGAGAAGGCTATGGTATCACCTGGAAACATGAATCCCCAGGGAAACACAGTTTAAAAATCACCACCTTGAATCCTACATCAAGAGCTGACATGTTTTTTTAAAAAAGGATATTTTTGTGAATCTGTTCCTCCCTTCTAGAGGGTAACATCTCAACAAACATACTACTGACATGTACTTTTAATCTGGAGCATCTTTTTTTTTTTTTTCAGGAAATAGCAGTATTAGAACTCCCCAACTTTATTTCTATAATCTTAGACATTAAACTTAAAATTTCTTAACCTTGCCAGACCAGTTTTAGAGTCCACAAAGACGAAGCCCACAGTCTCAAAGTTCTATATAACTACAGTTATATAATAATTTTTTGAGCATGCAATAGAATGTGTACTGATTCAAAAAATAAATGAACAACTGGAGTGATGAGCACAAAATCAAGTAAGTAGATCTCCTTCATTTCTTATTCAGAGAGATCTGAGTGGGCTGCCTGTCACACCTAAGACAAAGAGCCAGGCAGGACTGAGGAAAAGTCAGAGAGGAGTCAGAGAAGGGAAAGTTCAGGTGGGGTGGTCAATTGCTGGACTTAGGCCCTATGGGAACTTTCTTCCTGAGTAGGAAGAAAGATATATTTAGAAGCTGATAAGTTGTCCTGGCTCTGGGTAGGAGCTACATCGATAGTATTGTTTCTGGGCTCACCTGTGAAACAGAATGTGCTGATAACAAAATAAATAAAATCTATCAAATAGCTTAAATAATATACATCCCAGAAAATGCAAGAACTTACTGTGAGAGGTAAACCCAATCAAATACATAAATAGAATTTTTGAAGTAAATATATACCATCCCTTACTTTAATGAGATAAAGATCACAGGTACTTTTTAATGAGGTAATGAATGACTTTTACTTACTAACTGAGACAGCAGTGGTGGAAGTGAATGATACAAATCGAAGAAAAGATCCAATGTTTCTGGTTCCAGGAAAACTGGAAAAAAAAATATTTTCTAACACCATTACTTTCAATTCAGTGATGTTAACAAAGTAAGACATTTTCATATTAACTGAAAACTCCCAAGACCTCTGCATGTGGCCACTCTTTCCAGTTAGGCCTATTTTTAGCTCCTAGCTATTTCCCTTTGAAAGATGAAATATAATAATACAGAGATAGAAATTAACTAGCTAAGCTGTTCCTCATTTCTTATGTAACATCTACAGTCCTAACTTTTTCATTGATATTAAAGTAATATTAATATAAACATTGCTAAAAAATTCAAATGGTATCAAAAAGTAAACAGTACTAAAAAGCTATACCCTACCCCATTCCAACTGCTTTTCAATTCATTTAGCTGTGTTTACATACATGTTTCCAAATAATATTATATACTACTATTTCTTCATTTGATTGTTTTGCTTTACATATCAATGGTATTCCTATTATAGCATGTGAGGCTTTATCTGTCTAACCACTCACCCCACATCTCCACCACCCCCACCACTCTCTCCACAATCCATCCTCTTAAAAATCCATCTACTATTATCACAGTTTGTGATTAAATCAATTCTGTGTGTTTACCTTTATTATGACTACATAAATAATATTGACAGCAGAACCAAGAAATACGCTGTGATTATATCACACTTCTAATACTCCCTGGACTTAATCATAGCATCTCTTCTGCGCTTAGGTGTATATATATCTGTCACTAATTCTTTCCAAATACTCTGACAAATTTGTTTTTCATGACATTTTCCACATGACCAATAGCATCAAATAGCCTATCATCTGCATTCTCCCACCTCTACCTCCCAGAGCCTTCAACTTGAACTGGTTGTTCCCTAACTTTGTTATACAACTCTAATCTTTTTATGTCTGTTCACTGTTATTTTGTGTTACCTTTTTCCCAAATCCCATATCTTCCACTTTCTTAGCTTGAACATCAAGTAGCTTCCAGAAAGCAAGTACATAAGGGATAAATTTTAGGAGGACTTGAACATCTAAAAATGTCTTTCTTCTATCTTACACATGATAATTTCAGTCTAATTGGAAAATAATTTTCCCTTAGAAGTCTGAGCATTTTACTCCAGTGTCTTCTAGCTCCTACTGCTACTGTTGAGAAGTCTAATATCATTCTTGATCCCAGTCCTTTGTAGGTGACTTATTTTTTTCTGAGGGTAGATTTTAGATCTTTTTTCTTTAACTCCACTATTCTGAACTCTCATGATTATAAAGCTTAGTGTATATCTTTTTTCATTCTTCATGCTGAGTACTTGGTGAAACTTTTCAATCCAAAAATGTATGCCCTTCAGTGCTGAAAACTTTTTTGGGTATTACTCATTTGCAACTTTTGTTATGTTTTCTCTGTCTTCTCTTACTACAACTCCTAATAGTCAGATGACAGACCTCCTAGTTTTATCTTCTAATTTTCTTATTTTTTTCCTCTCCTATCAAACATTTCCTTGCTTTTTTGTTCTACTTTCTAGGAGATTTCATTAACTTTATCTTCCTACTTTTCTACTGAATGTTTCATCTTGTCAACTGTCTTTTAAATTTGGAACATTCTCTGAACTTTCCTTTTGAAAACAATATCCTGTTCTTATTTCAAGGATGCATTACCTTTTCTCTCTGGGGATACTAATTATACCTTTCTGAAGTCTACTTCTCTTCATCTTGTCTCTGTTTCTATTAACTCTTCTTCCTTTTTTTAATTAAACATTTTGAGATAATTGTAGATTCATATGCAGTTGCAAGAAATAATACAGAGAGGCCGGGCGCGGTGGCTCACGCCTGTAATCCTAGCTCTGGGAGGCCGAGGCGGGTGGATCGCTCGAGGTCAGGAGTTCGAGACCAGCCTGAGCAAGAGTGAGACCCCGTCTCTACTAAAAATAGAAAGAAATTATCTGGCCAACTAAAAATATATATACAAAAAAATTAGCCGGGCATGGTGGCTCATGCCTGTAGTCCCAGCTACTCGGGAGGCTGAGGCAGTAGGATCACTTAAGCCCAGGAGTCTGAGGTTGCTGTGAGCTAGGCTGATGCCACGGCACTCACTCTAGCCCGGGCAACAAAGTGACACTCTGTCTCAAAAAAAAAAAAAAAAAAAAAAAAAAAGAAATAATACAGAGAGACCCCAAGTTCCCTTTACCCAGTTTCCTACAATGGTAATTTCTTGCAAAACTAGTACAATATCACAACTAGGAAACTTACACTGATACAATCCACCAATCTTATTCAAATTTCCCAATTTTACATGTACTCATATGTGTGTACGTAATATATGTTTCAATTTTTTATTACATGTGTTGATTCATGTACCCATCACCGCAGTCAAGATACAGAACACTTAGTCCCTTCTTATTTTCATCCGATTTCCATATTAGACATTTTCACAAAATTTATGGTGTTCCTCTACTCTACTTGATATCCCTGAATCTGAAGTCTCTCTAGTTTAACATCTTGAGAAAAAACCTCTGGTTTTAGGAAGTGAGGGGGTAGTGTAGATATGGAAGAGAGGGGAAAAGGCAGTCACCTAGCTGCACAGGTGACAGAGAAGATCCTGGGAAGTTTAGCTGTCCAAAATATAGACTTCTTAACAAGTCCTTTCAAGCCCATTACCCACTTCCGGCTTCAGGGGTACCCTAGTACCAAACATTTTTCTGGGACGTGAAGGAACAAATCAGCTTACGGTTTCTTGGTATCACTCTCTGGAAGAAAGCTGCAACCCTTTTCTGCTAAATCACTTACTCTACTTCATTCTCTTTATAACTTTGAGAAATATGTTGACATTTCTTGCCAACTAATGAATTTTCTCCCACTCTGTTTATCTAAAAGTTTCAAACCAGAGCTCTGATTTTTCCCTCCTGAACCTGCTTTCTACTAGAGCTATCTTTTTTTTTTTCCAAAATCAAAACAAGGATGTTAGTATGATATGAATTGGGGAAAATATTTGAATATTGAGTATCAGTAGCTATGCTGGGTTACAAATCCTTTTGAGCTCCTTTTTGACTGCCTAACAAAAAAAGAGAGATAACTATACATAGGACAACTATATTGCTTAATTCTGTGCCGTTTATGTTTTGACCATCCCTCATACTAAACTTTTTTCTTACTTGTTCTCCAAGTTGTTGGAATCTGCACTGTACAAAGATCATCTGCAGATTCATCTGCTGAACTGCCAATGAAGTCAAAGTTAAGGCAGTTAAGGACCAGTTTTAAGACTTGCATTACCAGATTTTGTTGATATTGATCTTGAAGATTTAAAGGTTTGGCCAACACCTGAAAAAAGTTCAAAATCAAATAAAACACTATGAAATACATCAATATATTTTCACTTCATGAATTAAAGTAATTCTTCAATGCCACATGAAAATAGGTAAAAAAGAGTTTACAAAGTTATGTTGTTCCATATATTATAAAAAGTGGCAAAATCACTATCCACAGATTTCTACAATAGACTATTTTCAAATTTAATGTTGTAAAATGGGAATAAAAACGTTAACACTTAATTGCATATTGCAGGTCACCTTCTAAAGTTATAAGAGATAAAGTTCAGACAAATATATAATACAACTATATAAATGGATAGGATTCATTAGCTTAAAGGCTGTTTACAACAAGCAGAAAATATAATTTTCTTCAAGAAAAACTGGGTTAATTTCATGCATAAAAGAACCACATTGGGCTAATAAAGGCTGTCAGAATTATTTGAAAGTGGGAAGACACACACAAGTTTCTGGAGAACAATCCTGACCTCCAAAATAACGACCACCATGACACAACCAAAAAAGATCATACTTTTTTAGAGATACATGATGAAATATTTGTAGAGGAAATGATATGAAGTTTGAGATTCTGCTTCAAGAATAATACAAAAAGCATAAAGTGGGTAGCAAGGGATAGAGATAAAACAAGATTGGCCATGAGTTAACTGGTTGATAGGTTCAAGGGGGTACACTATAGTATTCTATCTACTTTTGTTTATGTTGAAATTTTTCATATTAAAAGAAAATTTTTGAGATTACAGAGGGTCTTTTGGTCTGATCTAATGTGGCAGTTATCATTTTACTATACCACAGAAATAAGTGCAAACTAGTACTTATTAGAACATATTTTCAGAAATGGTATACTATACCAATTAACAAGCTTATGCTCCATAATGGAATCCCTATTTACACAAGAAAACACAATAGAATTATTAATCACGCTATCACTAATGTTCAATAGAGCACTAAGCAGCAAATGGGAAAATACTACTTCCCAAATAAATTATTAAAGTCAACTATGTTGGCTAAACTATGAATAAATTTTGATAGTTGATAAATCTGGAAAACTTACTGTCATTTCATTTTTTTCATCTATATCTTATCAAAATATTGGCAGATAAAGAATCTAATACACAATTAGCTTTTGCAATAAAGAATCTACAATAGAAAAACAATAAAACTACTACCTAAAAACAAGTTACTAAATTCCCCTTAAATTTCACCTTATCACATATCCATTGAGTAAAAGTAAATTTTTTGGAAACTCCACAGATTTGTGAAAATTTACTGTATAGGTGGTCCCCAGGTTACAGACAAGATACATTCCTGAGAACATCTTTAGCTTGGATATGTATGTAACTCAGATCCCTGATAAACAGCGCATTTATAGCAATAATAATAACAACAATACTGTAATGGCTCATATGTGATAATAATAATACAATGTAATACTATAATAATAATACCCCTGTATTGCAATAATAAGTTACAGAAACTATTGTCTTCTTTCTTTTAATTCAAACAAACAGAACATAAAAACAAACTTATACAAAAAATTGAGATAGGAGATAGGAAAAATTTCAAAACAGAATATTAAAAGTTAATGCTCACCTAATGTTGCATCAACACTAGGCTAATAGGAATGTTACACTTATTTTGATCTAACCAAACCAATAATAACCTTTCCATTTCAGTAATTAATCCACTACACTGCTTAGTAATAACTGATGCTTTCATTGAGGCACTGCCTTTCATATGTTTCATTATTCTCACTTTATCCTTTATAATTGCTCCAACAGTCAAGCGACTAAAGCCTTACGCTTTCCCAATGAATAATGGTGTCTGGCCTTTCTCTGAACACATAATTATTTCTACTTTCGTTTTGTTTGTAATCACCTTTCTCTTCACTGCAGTCTCACCTGAACTTGCACTGGACTTTCGCTTTGAAGTCACAGTCACAAGGGTAAACACAGACTCACAAAATCAAATAAAAAAGTTACGATGAAAGTGATGCTGTGTATTAGGGACCATATATAAACAACGAGACTAGCTGCTAGCATAAAGACACTGTGCCAATGTACCACTTGCGCCATATGGGTTTGTTTACATGTGTGGAAGAAACTAGTTCCCAAATTATTAATTTAACTATAAAGTATCCTTATGAGGAGCCTTGGGAGCCCATTGGTAAGTACGGACGCCATAACTCAGGTCACTGTACATAACCCAAGTACTGCCTGTACTTAAATTAAGTCTGTTCACAATAATTCTTCAAAAGGCAGAATGAGGGGGAAAATCCACTTGGAATTCTTTAAAAACTCTTAAAATTTCCAAATACTCTAACTAGGAAATTGAGTTATTAAATAACTTACCTCTTTTAAAAGAGAGCATGCTAGCACTAAAATATCTTTAAGAGAAGTGTCACGAAATGAGGTAGCTATTTTCCTGTGTTTTGCTGAAGGTCTAGAATAATCAACCTAAAAGATCAAGATAAAATTAGTTTAACCAGACCTACCAAAAAGCAAAGCAAAAATTTACTAAGTAGTAAAAAGAATGGAAGTAATAATTAAAGAATTATAAAGTACTGAGCTAAAGAGCTTTTAAAAATCTACTAGGATAAGTGACTTGCCTAAGGTTATGCAAAGAGTAAATGGCAGAGCCAAGGTTAGCATCCAAGTTTCTGTGTTGTTTCAATCTAGTGTTCTTCTTACAAACCATACTGGTCCTAAAATAGTTAATCACACTTTCATAGGCAGTATAAACAACATAGATTATAAAATAATAAAGAGATACCAAGACTATAAATTCCTGAACTATGCACCACGCTTCACAATATGTAAGGAACAACTTCCCTGTTCCTCAGATTCTACCTATAAAGTGAGAAATCTCCAAGATAATCTTCAAATCCTTTGTGTGAATCAGCAAACTGAATTAGTTACAGAAAAATTCTTCTATAAGAAAGTGATAGTTTTATATATACCACATGCCATCAGTTCATATATTCTTGATATTCTAAAAGAAACCAAGGTAGAAATTATAAATAATCATAAATCTGATTTATTGTATAGGCAATAGTACATTCCCTCTGAATATTTTATTAGCTAATGACAAATAATTTTTAAGAATAAATTAGCTAAGACTAGTTCTTGAGCATCTAATCTAGAATATGTTCAGAACTATACTATTAATACCATTAATATTTCCATTTATCAATAGGAATTAAGCAAACAAAGCTGAAGTCCAATACCCAAACAATCATTAACACTATGGTCTACAGTTACCATAGTATTACTATTTATTCCTACTGCTGTCTGGAAGAAGAAAATAAGTCATTTTTCTTGCTAATATTTGTAGATTTAAAAAAAGCAGTGAGCTCAAAATGATCTGACACTTCCTAAGCTCCAATACACAATTTAGACTACATCTAAATGCCACATTTACTTATAAAACATGAAACACAAGTATAAAGTGATTATAGAAAGTAGTTACTAGAATCTATATACAATATTTGAATGAGCATTTTCAGTGTTACTCCCTTAATTTAAATTAAATTTCAAAGTCTGTTTTTCCTATAATACTTTCCTCAATAAATAAATTTTCTCCTCAATACAAATTAATAAGAGCGTGCAGCATTATAATAGCAATTTATAAAGTACTCTTCATATTATTTCACTTAGTCGTTAAAACTAATCTGTGAGATGTATATTATCCTTTTTTAAAAACACATGAGAAAATTAGAGTTTACAGGCACTTTTATCTTAGACCAACCGCCCATTACCACCATACCCATAACACAGAAAGAAGGAACTTAGGTTTATTGAGTGCCTTCCACATGCTAAGCACTGTGCTAACAGTTTATCTAATCTTAATAAGATCCACATAAGTAGATATCATTCTCATTTTATAGATAACGATATACAAGTTTTAAAGAAGTTAAGAAGCTTGTTCAAAGTAGTTGGTGATAGAGCTAAAATACAAATCCATATCTTATTCCAGAATTATCTTTAAGGACTGCATGCTTATTTTAAATATTTGGGTTACTCATTTAAATATCCGATGTTTTGAGAAAAGGGATTATACATCCACTTTCTATTGTATCTCTACCATGTAGACAGAGGGTATTTTACTTCTTAATGACTATATATTGAATATACTCCAGAAACAGTAGATTTGGCTTCTACAAGAAGCAGGGTAATTTATATAAACCTATTAACTTTTAGGAGAACTCAAGTTTAGATCTTTTTCTTAGAAGATACATCCTGTTACAGTGACACTAAATGAATTTTCCTGGCTCATATCTGACAACTATAATATTTAATTTTTGTCATGTAATATAGAACCCCCTACTGTTTGGTTCAGAAATGCTTAATAAATGCTAGTTGAAACTGGAAATGCCATAAAATTAGGCTGGGTAATAAAATGTCTCCACAGAAGCCATACATTTTTCACCATATAAAGCCAAAATCATACTTCAGAACTTAGCTTTTCTTAAAAAGCACTTAATTCTATGAAAGATAAGCCTGAAACACCCTGTGCCAGAAGGTACGAAAGTATTCAAAGAATCATGAGGAAATGTTAAATAGACACAAAAGCCTGCTTGAAAAGGCTCTTACTGGCCAAATCTCAGAAAATTTGAGCATCAAAATAAATAATGTTAGTAATGAATTACAACCTATTAAATTAAAAAAAAAACAGAATCAGGAACCCATACTAATATAAAAAAACAAATCTGGCTGGGCTTGGGTGGCTCATGCCTGTAATCCTAGCACTCTGGGATGCCAAGGCGGGAGGATCACGTGAGCCCAGGTGTTTGAGGCTGCAGTGAGCTAGGAGGATGCCACTGCACTCTAGCCAGGGGCAACAGAGCAAGACACTGTCTCAAAAAAAAAAAAAAAAAAGAAAAAATCAGTAAGTTGAAAATGATAAGGAACAAGGTATTTTCAGAGTCTTAAAGTACCTTTCCACTAAATATTTATTAATTACAAAGGGAAAAAGAATAAGTCTACAATGAGGGAGCCTAATAGAGATCATCTTAATTAAGAGATCAAAGTGAAATCATCAGTATTGTGACAAATCATGTGCTTCCTGACAGGAGGCAATGAGACGGCCACAGTATTATTTCTGATATAGTCCTGACAAATATGCATAATCTCTATCTAATAATGAGGAAATCGCAAAATTGTGGGACATTTTACAAAACAACTGGCCTGTAATCTTCATAAGTGAAGTGTCAAAGTCATAACAGTGAATAAAAGATTGAGGAACTTTTCCAGATTGAAGGAGACTAATAAAATAGGAGGACTAAATGTCATGCACAATTCTAAACTGGCCCTTTTGTTATAAAGGACATTCTGGGGACAAGTGGTGAAATTTGAATGGGCTATGAGGATTAGAGAGTAGTAACATGTCAGTGTGAATTTTCTGACTTTAATGGTTGTATTGTGGTTATGTAGGAGAATGTTCTTGTATGTAGAAAATATACTAACTTATTCGCTGATGGTGGGGAATCATGTTGGCAACTTAGTATCAAATGGCTGAGAATAAAACTTCTGTGTACTGTACTTGCATCTTTTCTGAAATTTTGTTTATTCAAAATAAAAGATATTTGATTGCTCTGTGATAAAAGTGAACTACACTTTTATTAGAACGCCACATTACCTAGTTTTATTTCATTAACAATCTAAACACGGCAAACCCTCACTCCAGGGCAGCCTATTTCTCTTTTATTCTGTGACATAGGAAATGAATCAAATTGCTCGTTTTAAGATTAGCCAATAGTATGGGGTTATTATATTCTTCTCTTCACTTTTTATGAGGTAAAATTTCCATACTAATATTATTTTAAAATATATATATTTAAAAAGCTATAGTTCTTTAGATATATTTACAGAGTTTAATAGGATTAGCCAAGGTCCTGTCAGAACATCCCTGCCAACACAGTACTATTAATAGTCCTGTAGATACATACATATGTATGTAAGTACATACATACATACAGCCAAGAAATCTTCACATACTCTGGGGCAGAAGAGCCAAGAAGGTAATGGCCATGATAAATTAACAGATCACTTTAAATTTTAGAAATCCTTCCTATAAATCTAGAAATATTTTCTAATTCCTGATTGAATACAAGTAGAAAATAGCTATTTTGTGGGTTTTTTTTTAATGCACATGGCTGTACTATTAACTCCAAAGGGAGCTGGCAAGTGGTCCTGGGTATGCAAGCTCTCCCTACACACACATCCAAACACATACTATTCAAGATGATAATAGTTTTTAAATTTAAATACTACATTCTCCTTTATTATAAAATTATTCCATAGAGAACCCAACTTCTGCTTTTGTTCTGTTTAGAACCATGTTAAGTGCAAAAGTGAACAGGAGCAGGTGATAATATGCTCAGCTGCTGAGCTCATAAAAGCACTGTCAGAGGGAGATATAGCTTCTGAAAATTCTCCTTGTATAGGGGAAAATCCAAGCTGGAAAGTGGTAAAGTGTCAAGAGGCCTGTTTTTTGATGAGTCCTGCTGTGTATCCATTGTTGAGAATCAAATAACCAAACCACTTGTCTTTTATTTGTAAGCAAATAAAGGTTTGTTTCCCTTTTGCATATAATTTATTTTTTATGGTTAGTATATTACTATATATACAGGGATAAAAGGACAATCCTTGTCCATGGAACAAGAACCATGTCTAATTCTTCTTTGTAGTACTTTCTACTATTGCTGATATTTTCAATAACAATGAAAGCATCCAACTACTTAATTACTCCACCAATAAAACAGACACACAAAAAACTTGATTATCCAGTTTTATGGCACACAAAGACGACTGTACATTTTGCCACAAACAATACCAACAAAGAAAAAGCATTACTTAAGAAAACTTCATGTCCCTTCTGGATGGAAAGGCTTGCTTACCAGGTTCATTTCCTGAGTCAATTCAGAAAGGATCATTACTCCTATTATGCAGTGTTCCACAGTACCCTTTAGAGAAAATAACCAAGTTTAGCCTGTGTGGAGACAAGTGACTGGTTCTTAATGCGTAAACCAGGTAACATTTGCAAATATTTTAATAATAAAATATCACATTTACTTAAGAATATAACTTTTAAAATATAAGGAAAAATCACTAGGAGTTCTACAAATAAGAATTTCAAGCTCATTTTTTGAAGGATAAATTTGGGTATAGCGATTGAGTGGGATAAAAGCTCACCAAATAAAGAAATGATGAACCATCCATCTATTAATCAAAACTGCTAATTTTTCCTTAGGAATTGTAACAGATCACTGTTTCTTCATCTGGACATCAGCTAAACTGGCTTCCTTACAATTAGGGATTATGTTTATGTGAAAAAAATATATACCTTTAAAAATCTGAATCATACTGAGCAAGGCATAATGGTCATCCTAAGTCAGAGGCATATAGGAATCAAGAGCAGATTTAGGCTTCCCTAAATCATCCATGCCAGGACAAAGGAATCACTGGCACAACTTAGTGTCCTCTTGCTTTTGTTTATTTCATCTTCTCTGTTTTTTTGCAGTCTGAATATCTGAACTTGTTTGAGTTAAATTATCTGTTTTAATCACTTAGGTTTAAAACACTCCTTTTGTTTTTAAATAACCACTTTGTTACTGATATATAATAGATGTAAATATTTGATACACATACAATGTGTAATGATCAAATCAAAAATATTCTTGAGAAACTGATATTGTCAATGTGATATAATGTAAAAATTAAAAAACAAGTTAGAAGACTTGTTGAAGTGCCAGCTCTATTGCTTTACTAGGTCACTGTGTGACTTTCCTGAAATTATTTAACCTTTTTAAGCCTCAGTTTTCTCATTTACAAAATGATATCGTTTTCCCAGGGTTGTAAAAACGTTTATATGTACAGCATTATATATATATTTGTATATATGCAGTATACAGACATATGTGTCATAAATGAAAAAACATATTTTTGAAATTAGAAAATGATTATTTGCATTCTTCTGGTTTGGAAGTTATGTAACAGCATAATCCTCATTTACTGGCAGTAAATGATGAAGGACCAAGAGGATAAATAATAAATCATAATTAATATGGTACTGGTAGACACAAAAGATACAGCTTGAAGGACAACAGTGTACTAAACCAAAAAAAGCAAGTAGTAATGTTGTTTTAATAATGTAATGATGCCTTCTTACCTGAAGAAACTTCTTCACATCAGCAATAATTTCTCTGAAGACAAACTGGTCTTTCTGAACCTCAAACCAACCCAATTTAGTGATTTTGGCAATGACTTGAATAAGAGCTTGGATGACAAAGGGAGCAAGCTTGGGTTGTGATGCCACATAATTCAGAATGTAGTTTCCTATAAAGAAAATCTTCTGTGATCATTTGAACTTTTCAGAAACATAATGTGAATTATGTGAAGAAAAAGAGGAGGCAAAGACATGCTCTTTGACAAAAAGTTAAACCCCTTTGTTCGAGACATACACTTATTTATATATTCAGTTCTTTTATAAGGCTTATTTTGAAAAAGCAAATTCGTTCCAATGCATTTGATATATTAGGGAATAATCTGAGTATAATAATTTTGTTGAGTATGTCACTTTTGTTTCTGCATGATTTTATCTACAAAAAATGTTAGGTGAATGCAGAAAACTGCAAGTAGGCCAAACGAACCAGACTATACACAAGCTGCATACACCTCAAATATCTAATCTGTGTTATCAGCCACAAACATCCTTATCTGGTGTTATAATTTTCCATCCTATTTCAGATAACCTTCCTTTCACCACTTCATAACTCACAAGCTGCAATGGTTCTGAAGCCCACTTCAACAAACTTAAGGTCTTTTTCAAGATAAAGTGCCATATTTATTATACTATGCATGTATTTCTTAACCATTTAACATGTGCAAAACTCAACTGATCTTTATTAGATTTCTATCTTTTTAAAAATGTGTCACTGACAAAGTTTTTGAATTTTATTTCCATAATCTCATTTCTCTCATAAGCCCTGTGATTTTTACTATGTAGCATCACAGACCATAGCCACTTTTAGGAACACAAATGTTACAGCAAAACTGTATACTCTCCTAAGTGGCATCAAAAATACAAATAGCACAATATGATAAAACAAGTATATTAATTAAAGAAAGTAGGGATAGAATAGTAAAGTAAATCTTGGAACAAAGTTAATATATGAAGTGGGTAGCAAATTCAATTATGAGGTCTCCTCGTTGAATAATTGAGGTCAGGTAACAAATATACCAAAAAGTCTATCAGAAAAATACAAGAAAAATTTTAAAAAGGGAAAGGATTCCACTTCTATTTTGGCTTCAAAGGCCAGTATGCTATTTGGGAAAAGAGTAAAGAAAAGGTAAATACCTCAAAAATGGATTAAAAATAGCTTTGATGGAAACACCAAAATGCAAGAACACTTGCAACAATTGTTCTTGCCAATTGCAGTAAGATTCTTGATATTAAAACAAAGTTCTCATAACTATCCTATTTCAACCTTAATCTTTATTAATATTAAAAGGTATAGTTATATAAATAAAAATAAGATAAAAATGTACATTCAAAAAAGCACAGATGTCTCTAGCGTTAAAACAGAATTGAGAGGTTTCTCCTATGAATCACAGTAATCTGGTTCTCCTAAGCTTTGTTACATGTAGTTTTTTATTTCAATAACAAAACTTAAGATGATACTACTTCCTAAATATAAAAGAACATCCAGTGTATTTACTTCAATTATACTTTTATTTTCATTATCTTGAAAATTTCTAACCTACACAGGGTGTAGAAAAACCATATGTGGCCAGTAGTAACCACTAGGAGGAGGGCAATGTCAAAGTAATAATAAAACAACCAAATAGGAGACAAATCAAGTTGCAAGTTTTTGTTTTTTTTAAGTTTCACATTTAAAGCTAGATACCAATAAGCACACCTTCTCAGACTGTCCAAACAAAGGTACTGGCTAATAAGTTCATCATCTAACGCAGGAAAAAAAAATCACTAGAATATATTTCTGTCATTGTAGCTGAATGTTTTAAATAAAATATTCTCATGTTATGCTTTTTACAAGAACTATAAGATTGTTCCAGTAAGCACCAACGACAACAAACATTTACAACAACAGCAATCTCATCACCACCAGTCCAAGTAGTAGGGAAAAGCCATACCAAGAAGAAAACGAAATGTTCAAAAAGACATATGGGAGAACAACAACAATAACAACACAACAGCCAGAAAAACTCCCAAAGTTAATAAAATGTTAGAAAGCTATGCACTAGAGGCTCCTTGAGTATCAAATGCCTATATGACAATAACAATATTTAGCATTTATAAAGCATGTTAGAAATTACCAAGTGCTTCCCATCAAATGCTTTATATGATTCTCAGAGCAATGTAAAGATATTGCTATCATGCATTACCATTATTCTGTTTTACAGGCCAAAAATATGAAGGTCAAAGAAGTAAAATCACTGGGACTCTTGAGTCAGGGTGTTTTGGTTTCATTTTGATTTTCTGTTTGCTTCCAGATACTAGAAGCATATATTTAGTAATAATTAGAAATTCAAAACTCTGTAAGTCCAAACTTACAGACAATCTTTTAGACTTTGCTATCATTAGACTGATACTTTAGGAATCAGCACATTATGGGAATTTAACATGAAATATTTACTTAACTGACTACTTGAAGTCAGGTAATAAATATGTCACAAAGTCTATCAGAAAAAAATACAAAAAGAATATAAAAGAAAGGGGAAAGATTCAATACTTACTTTGATCCTGAAAGCTAGTATGTCATTTGGGAAAAGAGTGGAGAGAAGGTAAATATCTCACTATTCAACTAAAAATGCTTTGATGGAAACAATTCTAAATTCCAAGAACACTTAAAAATAGGGGCTAAAACTATTCCAAGAACACTTAGAAAAAGATAACCTATGTGTATAGAGCTAGCTTATGAACTACTGAGAGAAAGAGAGACAGACACACAATATGGAATAAAAAGAAACTATCATAAGAAAACCAAGACAGTACTTATGAGGTGGAGATGTGGAGAAATTGGAACCTTCATCCATTGCTGATGAGAATTCAAAATTGTATAGCCACTTTGGAACAGTCTAGCAGTTTCTTAAAAAGTCAAACTTACTGACCCAGCATAACTTGGTTTCTACTCAAGAAAAATAAAAACATATGTCCACACAGACTTCAACGTAAATGTTCTCAGTAACATTATTTATGGTGACCAAAAAGTGAAACAACCCAAATGTCCATCAACTAGCAAATGTATAACAAAATGTCATGTATCTACAGAAGGTAATACTATCCTACAATAAAAAGTAATGAAATACTGATACATGTTACAAAATAGGGATGAACCTCAAAAACATTCTGCTAAGTAAAAAAAGTCAGATGAAACATACTACATATTGTATGATTTTATTTATATGAAATGTCCACAAAGAATGAATTTATAGAAGCAAAAAAATGCATTAGGGGATGGCAGTATGGAAGCAGGACTAACTGTAAATGAGTATGAGGGATGTTTCTGGGGTGTAAGAATGTTCTCACAGCAAATTGTGATGATGTTCACACAACACTATAAATTTCCTAAAAACCATTAACTGAAACGACTTCATGGTATGTAAATTATAACTCAATAAAGCTGTTTGAAAGGAAGGAGGGAGAGAGGGAAAAGAGAAAAGGAGAGAAGTAGGATTGATTTATACAGGTAACTAAACTTCAACTACACTTTTGTTTAAACAGAAGACAAAAAGAATACCATTCCAGTTTAGGGAAACAATCTAAGAAAAGTTACCAAAGCAGGAATAAGACAGCATAGGGGAAGACCTTCTGGCACAATCAATAGACTAGTACCAATGAAGATATAAGACTACCTAAATAACGATGGACCTTCAATGACAAGCTCATGAAGAGACTTCAACAAGCTTAAAAAAATGTTATTTCACTGATGAGCAAAAGTAAGCCATTGTTAATTATACAATAAGGAGAAAATATAATGTAGTGGACACAGAGGAACTGGCAATAGTTTATGATGGGAAATAATGAGATATGTAGACTGGGACCATATTATGAAAAACTGAGGATTTTGGAGTTGATGTGATAAAGGCAATGTGACTGCTGAAATCATTCTTTGCATTTTCTATTTTAACTCACATGTCAAATATGTTACTGATACATATCAGACATATTTTGTCATGACAAATAGTCTAATCTACTTGTAGAAATGAGATTGGTAAGTCAAATTAAAGAAACTAATACAGGAAACCCATCATTTCTTGATAGAAATTGTCTTGTAGGTTTCTACTTTCTTCTTTTTTTCCAAATTTCCCTCAATGAGTATTTTTTTAAGTTTACGAGTATTCCTTTTTTAAAAAAAGTTTCTACTTAAAATACGTAAGTCAAATAGACAATTGGAATATGTGTAAATCTATTAAAGAAATTGAATTAATAATAACCTTCTAAAACAGAAAGCACCAGCCCTAAATGGGTTCATCAGCAAATTCTACCAAACATTTAAGGAAGAAATTATACCAATTCTCTATAATACCTTCCAAAAGATAGAAAGAGACAGAATTCCTCCTACCTCATTCAATGAGGCCAGCATTACCCTAATACCCAACCAGACAAAGATATTCCAAGAAAACTACAGACCAATATCTCTCATGAACACAGATGCAAAAATCCTCAACAAAATATTAGCAAATTGAATCCAACAATGTATAAAAATAATTAAACACTACAACCAAATGGGATTTGTCCCACATGTGCAAGGCTGGTTCAGCATTCAAAAATCAATTAACACAATCTATCATATCAAGACTAAAGAAGAAATAGCACATAATTGTATCAATGGATACAGAAAAAGCACTTAATAAAATTCCACATATAGTCATGATAAAAACTCTCAGCAAACTAGGAATGGAAAGGAACTTCCTCAATTTGAAGAAGAACATCTACTAAAAATCTACAGCTAACACCATTATTTAATGGTGAGAAATCTGAAGCTTTCCCACTAAGATCAGGAACAAGGCAAAATGTCCTCTCTCACTCACCACTGCTTTTCAATATCATACTGGAGTCCTAGCTGATGCAACAGAACAAGAAAAGGAAATAAAATGTATATAAATTAGGAAGGAAGAAATAAAACTGTCTTTGCTCACAGATGACATGATCATCTATGTAGAAAATCTTAAAAAATTAACAACAAAAAAATCCTGAATAAGTGATTACATCAAGGTTGCAGGATACAGGTTTAATATATCAAAGTCAATCACTTTTCTATACCAGCTATGAACAAGTGGAACATGAAATAAAACATAATATAATTTCTAATAGCACCCCAAAAATGAAATATTTAGGTATAAATCTAAAATATGTACAAGACCTATATGAGGAAAATTACAAGACTATAATAAAAGAAATAAAAAATCTAAGTAAATGTAGAAGTAGTCCATGTTCACAGACAAGAAACTCAATATTGTCAAGATGTCAGTTCTTTCCAACTTGACCAGAGATGCAATGCAATTCCAATCAAAATCCTCATAAGTTTTTTGGTGAATATCAACAAACTGATTCTAAAGGTTATATGGAGAGCCAAAAGACCCAGAGTAGCCAGCATGATACTTAAGGAGAAGAACAAAGTTGGAAAATTGACAGTACCTGAGTTTAAGACAAATCATAAAGCTACAGTAATCAAAACAGTTTGGTACCAGCAAAAGAACTGATGCATCAATTGCTATGGTTTGACTGTTTGTCCCCTCCCATACTCATTTTGAAATGTAAATGCCACTGTAATATTAATAGTATTGACAGGTAGGACCTTCAAGAGATGATTAAGCCAGGAGGACTCTGCCCTCATGAATGGATTAATGTCATTATCTTGGGAGTAGATTCCTTAAAAAAGGACAAGTTTGGCCCCCTTTTATCACTCTCTGCCACCCTTTTCTTTGCTCTTCTGCCTTGGGATAATGCATCAAGAAGGCCTTCAACAGATGCCAGCCCTTTGATCTTGCGCTTCTCAGCCTTCAGAACTGTAAAAAATAAATTTCCTTTCTTTATAAAGTACCCAGTCTCAGGTATTCTGTTGTAGCAGCACAAAACAAACTAAGATATTCAATAATGGAACAGAACAGAAAGCCTAGAAACAGACCCATATAAATATAGTCAACTGATCTTTGACAAATGAGCAAAGGAAATAAAATGGAGAAAAGATACTGTTTTCAGCAAATAGTGCCAGAACAACAGGACATCTACATGCAAAAAAATAAATCTAGACACAGATTTCATGTCCTTCACAAAAATTAACTAAAAATAGATCACTGACCAAAGTCTAAACCATAAAACTGCAAAACTCCTACAAGATAACACAGGAGAAAATCTAGATGACCTTGGTTTGTCAATTACTCTTTAGATGCAAGACCAAAGGCATGACTCACGAAAGAAAGAATGGATAAGGTGAATTTCATCATTAAAATTAAAACTTTTTGTTCTGCAAAAGAGATTGTCAGAAGATTGAAAAGACAAGCCACAGACTGGGAGAAAATATTTGCACAAGACAGATCAGATAAAGGACTATTACCCAAACTATGCAAAGAACTCTAAAACCCAAAAATAAGAACACAAACAACCCAATTAAAAACTGGGCCATCAATCTTAACAGTCACCTCACCAAAGAAGATATACAGCTGACCTTGAACAACATGGGTTTAAACTTATATGTCAATTTTGTTCAATAAGTATGCTGGAAAATTTTTGGAAATTTATGACATTTGAAAAAACTTGTGGACAATTGTGTACCCTAGAAATATTTTTAAAAAGGGAAAAATTAGGTATGTCATGAATGCATAAAATATATGGAGATACTAGTCTATTTTATCACTTATCATCATAAAGTATACCCTAATACGCAAATAACATAAAAAGTTAAAATTTATAAAAACATGTGCACACATACACAGACCATACATGGTACCATTCAGTCAAAAGAAATGTAAAAAAAAAACAGATGCGTATTAAATTATAATTGCATAAAATTAACTGCAGTACATACTGTAATAATTTCATAGCCATTTCCTGTTGCTATTGAGATGAGCTGAAGTGTTACGAGAATCTGCTTAAAATGCCATGTGATGCTAAGCTTCTCCAAATCAGCAGTTCATCTCTCCAGTAAAATGCGTATTACAGTGAAAACTGTTCTCTCGCAGTTACCAGTTATCGCTTATTTTTCATCATGTTTAGTGCAATACTATAACACCCTGAGACCCATACAAAGTGCCACTAGGGAAGGAGGAAGTGCTCCCAAGAAGAAAAGTCATGACATTACAAGAAAAAGTTAAATTTCTGGATATGTAATGAAGACTGAGGTCTGCAGCTGCAGTTGCCACCATTTCGAGATAAATGAATCCAATGCAAGGACCATCGTAAAAAAAGGAAATTTGTGACGCCGTCACTGCAGCTATGCCAGCAAATACCAAAACCTGGTATTTTTTTTAAAATATTTTATCTCATATTGAAAATGCAGCTTTTATGTGGGTGCAGGATTTCCATAAGAAAGGCATGCCTATAGACTCTAATATGACTGGAGAAAAACTAAAGTCACTGTATGACACCTTAAAGCAAAAAGAAGGTGAAGGATCTAAAGCTGGAGAATTTAATGCAGGCAAAGGATGGTCTGATAATTTAACAGAGAGGTTTGCCTTAAAAAAAAAAAAAAAAAGTCAAGAGAACAAAAGCAGCAGCCTCTGCCAACCAAAAGCAGTAGACACCATTTAGAAAATCATTGAGGAGAAAGGATATCTGCTTGAACAAGTGTTTAATGCAGACTAAAGTGTCCTATTCTGAAAAAAAAAAAAAAAAAAGCCACAAAGGTTATTTATTAGCAAGGAAGAGAAGTGAGCACTAGGATTTAAGGCAGGAAGGGACTGGCTAACTCTACTGTTTCGTAAGAATGCAGTCAGGTTTATGATCAGGACTGCTCTTATCTATAAACCAGCTAGACTCCCAGCCTTGAAGAGAAAAGATAAGCAACAGCTGCCAATCTTTTGATTGTACAATAAGAAGGCATGGATGAGAACTCTTTTTCTGGATTGGTTCCAATAACGTTTTGTCCCTGAAGTCAGGAAGTACCCTGCCAGTAAGAGACTGCATTTAAAGTTCTTTTGATATTGGACAATGCCCCTGGCCACCCAGAACCCCATGAGCTCAATACTGAGGGTGTCAAAGTGGTCTACAAGCTTCCAAATACTTCTCTAATTCAGCTTCTAGATAAGGGGATTATAAAGACCTTTAAAGGCTCATTACGCCTGGTACCCTTAGATTGTCAATGCTATGGAAGAGAACTCCTATAGAGACACCATTATGAAAATCTAGAAAGATTCCACTATTGAAGATGACATCATTGTTACAGAAAAAGCCATGAAACAATAAATTCCTGCTGGAGAAAACTGTGTCCAGATGTTGTGCATGACTTCACACGATTTATAACAAAGTCATTCAAGGAAATCATAAAAAAGATGAGTATGACAAAAAAAAAAAAAGTAGGTGGTGAAGGGTTTCAGGATATGGATCTTGGAGATATTCAAGAGATAGCAGACACCACACCAAAGGAATTAGCAGAAGACAACATGATGGCGATGACTGCTTCCAACCTAGTGCCAGACAATGAAGAAGAGACCTAGAAGAAGCAGTGCCAGAAAATAAATTGACAATAGACACTCCAGCAGAAAGGTTCCAATTATTCAAGACTTTTGACCCTTCTATGACACAGGCACTAAAACTAAAGCAAATAATAGGAGGAGGATTGGTACTATTTATAAACATTTTTAGAGAAATGAAAAAGCAAAAAAGTCAGACAGAAATTATGATGTATTTCTGTAAAGTTACACCAAATGTTCCTGCCTCTCCTGCCTCCCCTTCTACCTCCTCCACCTTTTGTCTCTGTCACCCGTGAGATAGCAAGATCAACCCCTCCTATTCCTCCTCCTCAGCCTACTCAACACGACGATGATGAGGATGAAGACCTCTATCATAATCCACTTCTACTTAATGAACAGTAAATATATTCCTTCTTCCTTATGATTTTCTTAGTAACATTTTCTTTTCTCTAGTTTACTTTATTGTAAGAATACAATACACAATACATATAACACACAAAATATGTGTTAATTGACTATGTGATTGGTAAGGCTTCCAGTGAATAGTAGGCTATTAGTATAAGTTTTGGGGGAGTCAAAAGTTATACAAATATTTTCCACTGCACAGGGGGCTGGTGCCCCTAATGCCTGTGTTGCTAAAGGCTCAACTGTATAAATGTCAAATAAGCATGTGAAAAGATGCTCTACATCATATGTCCTCAAGGAAATGCAAATTAAAACGAGATACCACTACATATGTATAAGCATGAACAAAATCCAAAACGCTGACCATACCAAATGCTGGCAAGGATGTGGAGCAAAAGGAACTCTCATTCATTGCTGCCAGGAATGTAAAATGGTATAGTAACCGTGAAAGACAGTTTGGTGGTTTCTTACAAAACTAAACATACTCTTACCTTATGATTCAGCAATTGCGCTCCTTGGTATTTATCCAAAGGAGTTAAAAATTTATGTCCACACAAAAACCTGCATATGAATGTTTATAGAAGCTTTATCTATATTTGCCAAAACTTGGAAGAAATCAAGATGTCCCTCAATAGGTGAACAGATAAATTATGGTACATTCAGACAATGATATATTATTCAGTGCTAAAAATAAACGAGGTATCAGTCAGGTGTGGTGGCTCATGTCTATAATCCTAGCACTTTGGGAGGCTGAGGCAGGAGGACTGCTTGAGGTCAGGAGTTCAAGACCAGCCTGGGCAAGAGTAAGACCCAGTCTCTACAAAAAATAGAAAAATTAGCCAGGCATGGTAGCGTGTGCCTATGGTCCCAGTGACTCAGGAAGCTGAGACAGGAGAACTGCTTGAGCCCAGGCGTTTGAAGCTGCAGTGAGCTATGATGACACCACTGCAGTCTAGTTCAGGTGACAGAGTGAGAACCTGTCTCAAAAATAAAAGAAAGCCATGAAAAGACATGGAGGAACCTTAAATGCATATTATTAATACTAAATGGAAGAAGCCAATCTGAAAAGGCTACATACAGTACGATTCCAACCATATGAAAGTCTAGAAAAGGCAAAACTATGGAGACAGTAAAAAGATCAGGGTCAGGGAGAGGGTGGGATGAATAGGCACAGCACAGAGGATTTTTAGGGCAGTGAAACTATTCTGTACCATACTATTAATATAATGATGTATACATATCATTAGACACTTGTCAAAACCCATAGAATATACAACACCAAGAGTCAGCCCTAATGTAAATTATAGACTTTGGCTAATAAGGACATGTCAATGTAGGTTCATCAATTATAGGTTCATCAATTGTAACAAATGTACCACTCTGGTGCAGGATGTTGATAGTGGGCAAGATGTGCATGCAAAGAGGCGGAAGGTATATGGACATTCTCTACACTTTCTGCTCAATTTTGCTATGAACTCAAAACTGCTCTAAAAAAATAAACTGTACTTGAAATGGGTATGCATAAAAGTAAGTTAAACAAAATCACATTTTTATGACTTAGGCTTATAATATTTACACCCTTGTTTTTAAAACTGCAAATTTCTTCCTTTGCTTTCTTTAGCATACAAGTCCAAGAGTACACAGATAAATTCTTCTCTAGGCTTTCTCCAGAGCCTGAGACTCAGGATGCCTAGAGAAATAATAGTCAAAATATATAAGACAAATGACATATCATTGTGTGATTTTGATCATTTAAATTTGAGCTTAAAGATCCATTGCACATAATACATTTTAATGTTTCCAATACAGAAATATAAATCATGTTAACCTTGAGGCTGAAGAGCAGAAACGAGTCAACAATTTCTTTCTTTCTTTTTTTGAGACAGGGTCTTGCAATCCTCATGCCTCAGCCTCCTGAGTAGCTGGGACTACAGGCACCACACCTGGCTGATTTCTGTATTTTTTTTTTAGAAACAGGGTCTCCCTATGTTACCCAGGCTGGTTTGAACTTCTGGCCTCAAGCAATCCTACCACTCAGACTCCCAAAGTGCCAGGATTATAGGTGCTAGCCACCTCACCTAGCTAACAATCTATTTCTAATATGACCAAAGATGACAAAAAAATCCCATACCTCACTTATTAGAGCTTTGTCCATAGTAAATGAAAGCTATATATACACACAAAAACAACCTTAAGATACATTACTTGTGAAAAATTTATTGCTACTTTCTAGAATTTCTCCTACTAAATTTCTAGCATTTTTTATCCATATACAAATTATCTGATGAATAAGTAGGAATCTGCTCTTGATTTTACATGTATTCCAAATGATTTTTATATAACATCCTGAGAAATATCAGAGTTGACTTCTTTCCTGTCATTCAGTTGCGTCTCACAGCTCTACTAGTTGTGTGATTATGGGCATGTTACAGAGCCTATCTATCAAATCTACTTTCCACATTTGTAAAATAAGCATAACTCAAAAATTTGTTTGGTGGAAAACGTGAGATAGTGTAAATCTTAGCAAATAGTACACAAAATAAAATGCTATTATTTATTACTAAACTAAACAAATGCTTTTTTGATTACACATTGTTTGTATAACACATCATTATTCATCATCAGATGAGTAAACAAGACTTGATACTCATTTTTTTAAAAATGACAGAATCAGTAATTTGCAGGCCTAATAACAGTTTAACATATTTAAAAGGAAAAGTTTATTTTTAAAGTGCAATTTGTTAAAAGGCATAATAAACCACTTACTGATATCTATCCTCTGTTCAATAGGTAAAGGACTGACTCGGTTGACAAGTTTTGAAAGACATGTTGCTGCAAGGAGCTGAGCATAGGATGTCTGTAAAGAATAATTAATATTTATCATCATCACAAATGAAATTAGTATAATTAAACATTATGATAGGAATTTTTTTCTAAGCAATAATGGGAATTCTTCTAGTTTTCCAAACTGGCAGATTTACAATGGATAAAATATATGTATTTGAGATACATATATATAGATGTATATACAAGCATGTATACACATACATGTGCATACAATCCCTCATAAGGGATCATTAGTTGAGAGAGGTATAAATAGCCATCTCAAACAACAGCAACCAATTGGGAGAAATAAATGACTGTGAGCAAGTTCAAATAAAATATAGTACTTTAACAACATGGTCTACACAGTCCAACACAATCTAGCCTCTGATTATTTCTTTAAATTCATTTGGCTCCACTCTTCACCATGCTCAGACCACAACAGTCCTCCAGTTCCTTTCAATGCCTTCCCCACCCTCACCTCCAGGTTCCTTCAGACCCATGTCTGACTGTATTCTCTTTGGTCACCAACTGTCTTAATTTAATAATGTACTCAAACTCTCTAAATGCATGCTCATACTTCAAAATTTGGTTATTTACTCCATCCCCATGAACTTCTTGCAAAGATGGTCCCTCTCTTTCTCTTTTTTCTCCAGACCAGAGGTTGGCAAACTATAGCCCACGGATCAAATTTTGTTTGTTTTTGCATGGCTTGTGAGCCAAGAATAGTTTTTACAGTTTTAAACAGTTTTTCAATTATTCAAAAATCAAAAGAATAACAATATTTTGTGACATGTGAAAAGTATACAAAATCCAAATTTCAATGTCCATAAATAAAGTTTATTAAAACACAGCCATGCTCATTCATTTACACAACATCTATGGCTGCTTTCATGCTATGATGGCCAAATTGAATAGTTAAGACAGAGAGCATATGCAACACTCGTTGCTTCCTACTGATGCTCAGTGTACATAAATTGCAGTGACAGAGTTCTAACTCCACAATGGCACCCTAAGTGCCATGGGTAACACCATAACGTGACATGTACCTTTTATTACTACCAGTGTGTACCCATGATGTCAAAACAAAAAAAGATTTTTTAAAGTGTACTTCAAATGTCTAACTTTTAAGACACAGTGGAGTGTGGATTATCTGTTATTGAATTATATGGCAAAGCAATGTGCTTGTTATGCAATGGCACTGTAGCTGTCCTAAAAGAATACAATATATGTTGACAATATCAAACTAAGCACTCATCATAATATTCCCAACCCAAAGGAAATCAACTGTCAGAAAAAGCAGAAAATTTAAAACAGAATATCTCATCACAAGAGAATGTCTTTATAAAAATAAAAAATAAAATGAAGCTGCAATGTTAAGTTTCCAAGTAGCTTGCTTATTAGCCAACGAAGAAAACCACTTACCAATGTTGAGTTAAGTAAAACACCTTTGTTTTACTGGGGTAGCCAAAGTTATGTGTGCACAGAAAATAAACTTAGGACTACTAGTCTTTTGGTGAAAACAAATGCTTAAAGAGTCGGGGACACTGGAACAACATCAAAAGTCAATTTAAAAACAAGACAAATGATTTGGAAAAGTTCTCCTTAGCTCTTAATGAGGGGACAGATGTTACTAATATTGCTCATATTGTTAATGTTACCATACTTATTCCAGAAGTCAATCTTGAGTGTGAAGTGACTAAAGAATTAGCCTCTATGAAGAGTCTGTGTGAAACTACAGGCCAGAATATTTTCAAAGAAGTTAAGAAACAGTAATTCAATATAATTTGAAGAAGAATCTGCTAAGATGTGTCACATGGGTGGTAAAATATATACAGAGCAGAAAAGGGCTTAGTTGAACAAATTTATAAAGCCTATAAAAAATGTGTAAGATGTTTAAAGCCTATGGTTATTCACTGTATTTTTCATCAGCAGATACTGTGCAATAAATATCTGAATCTATCATAAGTTAATGAATCAGTAGTGTTAACAGTAGACTTTATTCACTCTTATAAATTTACCTTCAGTCCTGTGAATTTCTGTCAGATATAGATACTGAATATTCTAACTTGCCCCATTACACAGCAATTTAATAGCTTATCAGTGGCAAAGTTTTATTGCAATTTTTTTAGCTCAGGGCCAAGATTTAAATTTTTCTGAATAAGAAGACCAAGCCTCCAATGTTCAAAACTAAATGGCTTTGGAAATTACCTTTTGCTACAAACTTGACAATGTCTCTTAATGAATTCAACCTAAAATTACAAAATTGTCTCAAAGGTAAACAGTGCTTAGTACTCATATACAGAACTTACACTGCAGTAAAGCTATTTTGATAATAACTAATACTGTTTGAATCAGAAGTAATGTCAAGCTGCTTTATATACTTCCCGCATTGTCAAAAGTGAAAACAAGTAGTGAGATCTCTATTCGCAGATGTATTTTCTGAGCTCCAACTACAGTTTCAGATTCAGACCTTGATCCAAGTGTAAAGGCAAGTTCCATATTTTAAAATCCATTTAACTGTGCAACTGAGGAGCTTCCACCTTATCTTCAATTGGAAGTGATTAATCTGCAATGTAATGACATGCTAAAAGGCAAATATCCAGAGAAGATTTAATAGAATTCTATAAATGCTAAGTAATGAATATGCTTAATTAAAATCTTGTGTTCATGGATTGATACTAGAATTTGGCAGTACCTATTTATGTGAAAAGATATTGTCAAAGATGAAATATGTAAAATCTCAGTACAGATCAGCATTAACATATGAATGTTGGCAATCAATGTTGATGATAGGAAACACCGACTCTGAACTACAACTAATTCACCTCTTGGCCCACAAAGCCTAAAATATTTACTATCTGACCCTTTACAGAAGAAGTTTACCAGTTCTGCTCTAGATCATATAGTCTCTTACTGTAGTGCTTACCATATCATTTCATAGCTATTTATATATCTACAAGCTTCCAACTAAACAAAGAGTTACTTAAATTCATGTACATAAAACAAGTAGGCAGTGCAGTGCCTGGTTTTACATTTAAGTATTCTGCTAAATGATTGCTGAATGAATGGCTGTGAATATCTAGAAGGCAGACAGGCAAGAGATAGTCAACATTTTTCTATATCATCCTTTCACATTTCAGAGGTAATTACAACTTGCCTCCCCTACCTAGATTAAAAAAAAAAAAAGTTGTCAGTCAACTTTCTAAAAGTGTAATTTTTGCCCACTAATATGAGACATAAAAAGGGGCCAAAAGTAATCAAGAAACTATTTCAATTCATTCCTGTTTCTATCTCTTGCCTCTTCCCTAAGTTTGCTTTCCAATTCTTTCTCTGATTAACCCCTTTGATGGTGAAATAAACTATAGTAAAAAGACATGTGGCAATATCTATCAGTTAATACACAAGTTCAGCAACACTAACATATATCTACTGATCTTCCATGGTTAATCACTATTACCAAATACTTACTGTTCCTTGTTCTAATAAAAGTTGACACTTGCTGAGACATTCTGGGCTGTCAATAAGTTCCAAGAGTGCTTTCTCAGCCTCTATTCTTTGTGTAAGATCAGTCCCTATGTAGAGATGAGTACATAACACTTCCAATTCGGCCAAACTCTTGAGAAGAAAAAAAATTAACATTTTACTTGAATGAAAAAAATAAGGTAAATACATTAACCACAGAAAACAAGGGATGCAAATATCATGCATGCCTGTATTCATTAATTCAATATAGGTTTATTGAAATACAACTACTTACTAGGAGATATAGTGGCAAACAAAACAGGCACATCTCCTACTCCCAAAATTATTTACTTATAAATTGATACTTCTGCAATGGAAAATTAGGAGTTTAAAGAGGAGAAAACTTGCCTAATGCAAGAAGTTAGAAAAGATATGCCTGAAGAGATAACATTTATGCTGAGACCTAAAAGGGTAAACCAGATGCAGTGGGGTGCGGGGGGGGGGGGGGGGCGGGGGGGGGTTGGAAAGACTAGAAGGCAGTCCAGGCAAAGAAATAGCATTTACCAGAGCCATGCAGTAGAATGGAGTTTAGTCATTTCAAGGCATTAGAAGGTCAGTGTGGCTGGTAAAGACAGCAAGGAGGAAATGCCACATAAGGCTAGAGAGATGGATGAGGAGAATGATCATACACAAGTTGCAGACAACCCAATTTACATTCTTTCTCGAATTGTAAGAATTTCAATTGCTCTATCAAAAAATAATAATTATAAATATATACTGATTTGGGGCTTCTGAACTAATGACACATAGTGCTGCAGATAAACTACATCATGATTTTCAGGAACTGTGACTTGACCCCATGGTATTTCTGGCTATGCAATAACTAGTTATGTTGCAGGCTTCTATTTTATAAGCACAAAGACTAATTCATTCTGTTCATAAATATAATCTCATCTGACAATATAGGAAAAATGGAACCAATGTGAAAAAAGAATGAAAAAATGGTTTCAACATTCCTCTCAGCTTTAAATTTTTGTAAAAGGTATCTTACTAACTAACCTCACTTTTAACTTGAATTAGAGAATTTTTCTTTGGAGGACAAAAACATTGGCACAGATTTCAATGTCAGGTGAGCAGATGAAGATAATGGGATATTCCTTTAAAAATGCCATTTTCTGTCCTCCCTGGCCTGAATTTTTATGTGACAGCCTTGCAGCTATACTAGCCCACATACTCCCTCAAATGCATATACCTCCTAATAGGAATACACAAGTAATACTGAAATGAGACCTCCTCTAGCTCCCATTATTCTTTTCACTTCTCCCTCCTTCTTAGCTCTTTTCTAGTATTTTCCACTTTCCTATTTAGGTCAGAGCCCAGCGTACCAGATTTGGGAATTTTCTGCTAGAGTGAAAATAGAAGTCTAAAAGTAAGATTTCATAAAGATTAATTAAGATTAAGGACCTCAAATGAACCATATTTTAAACATATCCCTCACCTAGATTGGCCCAGTAAGATCAGATTACTACTGCATCCGGTTCACAATATTAAAATGCATAGAAAATTTACAGTTCATTAATACATATAAATCTTCATACTTTCTCCAGGTAGGAAATACAAAAATGAAAAGAGCTACCTTTTCCTCTCTCATGATCAACCCTAGAAGTCTTTTGCCTCATCTAATAAACTTGAAGGGCTGAATTTTAGAACGAGTATAATAACTTAATGATAAACTGATCCTGTTGTCATATATTCATCCAGGCCTAAGATTCTTTGATTTGTTTGTTTTTAGACTTTTGTTGTTGTTGTTGTTTTGTAACAAGTACACTTTGACTACAAAAAGATCTAGGGCAAAAATAATGACAAGACCTGTTTAACCAAACAAAAGGCAACAAAAATAAGAATAAGAATAATAGTGCCTATCTCATAGGTTTAGTTGGAGGATTAAATGAGTTAGCAACATGTAACTTCTGGCACACAACATATGCTATAAAAACTATTTGTTTATTATTCATATTACCCTAATAATATTTAATGGGTTGAACTATATCCCCTTAAAAGATATGTCCAAGTCCTGACCCCTAATACCTATGAAATGTGACCTTATTTGGAAAGAGGGTGTTCATAAATCCTTAATTAAGTTAAAGATCTCAAGATGAAATAATCCTGGATTTAAAGTGGGTCCTAAATCCAATGAATGGTATCCTTATAAAAAAAGGAAAGAGAGATTTGAGATGCAAAGACACAGAGAGACACAGGAGAGAATGCCATATGAAGATGGAGGGAGAGATTGGAGTGAAATATCCACAAGCCAAGGAACAGCAAGAATTGCCAGAATAGCCATCAGAAGCTAGGAGAAAGGCATGGAACAGTTTCTCCTTTGAGACCTCCAGAAGGAACCAACTCTATTAAGTACTTTGGTTTCAGACACTGGCCTCTAGAACTGTGGGAGTTCTAGAATCTGTGTTGTTTTAAGCCAGGAGCAGTGGAGCACACCTGTAGTCTCAGCACCTTGAGAGGGTAAAGCAGGAGGATTGCCTGAGCCCAGGAGTTCCAGGCCAGCCTGGGCAACATAGGGAGACCCTGTGTCTTAAAAAAAAAAAAAAAGTGTTGTTTTAAGCCACCCAGTCAGTAGCAATTTGTTACCACAGCCTAGAAAACTAATATAAATATTAATTCAATGGTACCTAAGTAAATTCATTTGGAAAGATTATGGAAAAATTTGGAAATTATCTGTTTTGCTATGCTGATTTAAAGAACCTCAAGAAAAAAAAAGGTTGCAGTGTATTTAAATAGTATTTAAGTCAACATTGCTACCAATCACTTTTTCCAAAGATATTTCAAATTATTAATAAATGAAAGGCTGTACAAGACAAAAGGGAAAGGTTTGAACTTTCTCTTACAAAAGATTCAAAGGGAAAAATCAAGTTATTCTTTCACTGTAATGGCAACAATTATAAATACGCCTGGTATACTAAACCTTTTTAGAGAAAAGGACACACACACAGACCCCTAGCCTAATGGAAAGGCATTATCTAGACATTTAAAATAATTAAACTCACAATGTGGTGACTGCTAACCAAACAATCTTCTGATTAGCATTTGAGTTTCCAGAGAATCTGTCTATAAGGAGACTTCATTTTTCACAGTATACTGATAAATTTTCATCTTAGTTTTATACATTGATGTCTGAGAATGTGGTTAATGTGAAAATGCCTCAGAGGAAATGAATCCTTTCTCAATTTGTTGACAAGGTTTGAATTAATATCAACATTAGAAGCCCATGTAATTAACTAATAGGTATAATAAGGAGAACTGGACATCATGTACCTCCCACAGAGCAACTATCAAATATAAACAGCACGCAACTTCCATACCCTAGAAGACAATGATGTAATCCTGACTATAGTCTACATAAGGATCTTCCAAATTATTCTGGACTAACTTCTGGCCTTTGCACTAGACACATAATGGGCCCTCAAATGATGACTTCTTTCTATATTAAAATTCTCATACATGTATCTATTAATATTATATTAACACATGAATGCTGAGCAAAAGCAGCCAGACAAAAAGAGTAGATATTATATAATTCTTAAGTAACAGAAAGCAGATCAGTGGTTCCTGGCTGGAGAGGCGGGAGTGCACAACAGTGGGAAAGGAGGGAGACAGCAAGGAAGGATTATAAAGAGGCACAAGGAAACATTTGAGGGTGATGGATATGTTCATTTTCTTGATTCTGGTGACAGTTTCACAAATGTATATACATTTTTCAAAACTCACCCAATTGCACAGTTTAAATATATGCATTTTATAATGTGTCAGTTATATTTCAATAATGCTGGGGAAAAAAGAGAATAAAGGCTTTTGCACCAGGAAAAAAATGTTTGCTAATAACAAAAAATAAATAGCTGAACCACAAAAATCCCACTTTAATTGAATTTAAGATTCTTTTTAATTATTTTCTTACATTTTTCCTGCTTTCCAGAATTAAATTTCTTGATTGCCATTAATACAAACTGCCTTCATTTTGAAGTTACTCATTTCCCACAAATTCTTTCTTCTTCTTCCTCTTACTACCTTTTCCTGAGTACCCCTTAAAGGCTGATTCCTGGGCCTCTTGGAACTCTTCCTTCTCAATGAACTGGATAATGCTTATTTTAGTGCTTTACAGTTTAAAAAAGTATTTCCATACTCTTTTCAAATCAATCCTGAAAAACAGACTCCTGCAAGGTACATATTTGCAGTATACTCATTTTACAGATGAAAAACTGAAGCTGAGAGATCAAATATACCTAAGTTGCTCAAGAGAGTAATGATCAATTTGGAGTCAAATAAAGTCTACATACCCAAGTACATTTTGTCTCCTCACAACCTATCATCTTGTCACCCTTTATTTTAGTCATCATCTACCTGCAGATGATGTCCTAGTCCATACTTTTAACTCTATTTGTTGACCATATTTGTCTACAAATTTCTTCCGTTTGGAAATCTAGAAAGATGCTAAAAATAACCAGGAAATGTCAGAAACTGAACTGAACATGTTTCCCACAGATTTCTACTTCAAGTGTCCCTGTGTTGTCCATGGTTTCAGAGGTCTAGTCCAGGATCTAGATTTACAAGATTGATGTTATCTTTTACTTTTCCCTCTCCTCAGTACCTCCTGTATAGTAAAGAATTTGGCCTTGCCCTAAAAGAAGTCTGGCCTTTGCCCTATAGCTTCTGGGAGGTATTCTATGTTATACCCGATAGGAGTGTTTTTGTGTAGGATAGGGGCTGGCCGTACCCAGTAGTTGTAGGTTGGGGACTGCCCACACCAAAAAAACCAACTATGTGTTTCAGGGTAGGACTTTGGGTCACAAAGTATCGGCTGACCTTGAAACTGAGTCCAAACACCTGGGCAATCAATCAATCATGCCTAAATAATGAGCCCCACTAAAAACCCTGGATACCAAAGCTTCGGTGAGCTTCCCTAGTTTGGAATCAGTGCATACAGCCACACATTAACTCACGGAGAGTAATGTCCTGAGGACAACAGCAGCTTAGTTTTGGAACCCTCACAGATTCTGCCCTGTGTGTCTCCTTCTTTTGATCAATTTTAATCTCTATCCTTTCCCTGTAATAAACTGCTGAGTATGACAGCTTTCAGTGAATTCTGTTGAGTCCTTCTAATAAACTATAGAACCTGAAGGTGGTTTTAGGAAACCCTCAAGGTTGCCACTGGTGTCAGAAGGGCAGTCTTGTGGACTCTGCTCTCAAATCTCACATTCTGACTAATTCCAAGTATATAACCTAATTTGTCAGAAAGGCCTACCAATATTTTTTCTATAAAGACTCAGACTCAACACCTTCACATGATATCCATAGAACAATCAAACAGTATCTAATTGTGACTGCCAGTACCATGGATTTCTTCAGGGGCTGCTTTGGGAATGAAAGTAGAGGGTCTTAGAAACATCATGGTTCAATCTGAAAACCATTGGTCCAGTGGAGTGTACACAAGCTTTGGAATCTGCCACTCAATTATTAAGTGACCTCAGGCAAATTATTTAACCTTTCTAAGCCTTACTGTTAAAACTACAGACAGCAAGATCCACCTTCCAAAATAATTGTGAGGAATAAGATAGAAAAGATAGGGAAAAGCCTAATCCAGTGCCTGCCAAACAGCAGATCCACAATAAATTATAAATAACTAATCTCTTCAGTTACTGATAGTTATAAAAGACCACAATGATCTTCTACGGTTTCTCCCCTTCAAGTCCATACCGCCAGCATGATCTTTCCCAAATCCCTTTTTTCATGTTATGATTGTGTTCAAAAATAGTTCTCAATCACATCTAGATCAAATCAGGTAGCCTGACTGGGGATTAAGAAGCATGGCTATAGCCCCTGCTTCTGAAACAAAAAAGTTGGACCAACTAGGTCCCCTAAATTTTTCCTAGCCTTATCTCATGAGTTTCATCAAGGTGCCTCTGTCCTATCTAAAGTACCTACATCTATCTTACTTGTTCTCAATTCTCCCTCTTTCCTCACTCTGCCTATCTGGACTGCCTCCTCTCAGGTAATCCAGATACATTACTTCTTTGGGGACAGGGTACCCTAACCCACAGTTTTCTGAACAGAATGCATGTGCCTTGAATGGATCACAGGTATGCCTGATATATTGATCCCTCTGCCCTCCAGGCAGCCAGGGCAGGGCTTGACACAGTGGGGAAACGCCACCGTAATGGCCCTTATCTGTGAGCATTTTATGTAATCAGCCATACAATTACCGATTTTTATGTATGGCATGATGTGAAAGAGATATTGAGCAGTGCCCTACCCTCACCCCACAAAAATCTGCTTCTTTACTCATTATCTTGATGGCATAATTTTCGACTAGTTGCTCTGCTGGGTAGGTGACAGTAAGGATAGGTAGTGGAAAGAATATGGAACTTATGAATTACCAGGCCTATTCTAATTTCGTAACCTTAAGCAAGTCACAATTGTTCTAAGACTCAGTGTCTTCAGAAATAAAACATATATACGCCCACCTCTCAGATTAGGGGAGGGATTCGATTGTACAATGAGCATATGAAAACACAAAATGCCAGGTACTGGTTATCACTATTAACAAATGTTCCCTGAGTTAACTGGCTAACCATATGATCTCAAATGCTAAAAAGAATTCAAACTGAGAAGTTACAGTTTTTTTCTGGTCACCAAAACTGTCTGATCTTTTATTAGTCCAAGTCCACTTTTTTTTTTTTTGAGTCAGAGTGTCACTTTGTTTACCTGGCTAGAGTGAGTGCCATGGCGTCAGCCTAGCTCACAGCAACCTCAAACTCCTGGGCTTAAGCGATCCTACTGCCTCAGCCTCCCGAGCAGCTGGGACTACAGGCATGTGCCACCATGCCCAGCTAATTTTTTCTATATATATTTTAGTTGGCCAGCTAATTTGTTTCTATTTTTAGTAGAGACGGGGTCTCGCTCTTGCTCAGGCTGGTCTCGAACTCCTGACCTCGAGCGATCCACCTGCCTGGGCCTCCCAGAGTGCTAGGATCATAGGCGTGAGCCACCGCGCCCGGCCAAGTCCACTTTTAATCTATCTACAGCTACTGTGAACTACATTCCTGGGAAACCAATATGGGTAGTTTTGACTTCAGCAGCTAATTTTTCCAACATTGTACCTAAACATGAAGAAGTCTTCAAGGACTTAGTGATTTACTATGCAGCACCTTTCCAAGTCTAAAAAGATTCCAAAGTTCCCCCATACTTTTAATTTACTCTCAAGATTTACACCTGCACTATGAACATATGATTATCAATTTATAATCCATAAATCCTCCCTGTAAGATTCTTCCTGTGAAGATTTCCCAGAGGGTATATTTACTAAAGTGGCAATACATTATTTTGACCTGGGGACCCTTAGAAATGGCAAGGGGTCAAAAGGTAATGTGTGGGGCTCACTATCTCCTGGTCTATAACATCCTGGAGCTGTCAATGACCTGACAGAGAGTGGCTGGTTAGAAAGAAAAGCCCCTTTGGAAGAATCAATAAATAAGAAAGTAATAAGTCAGTATGACCACAGGGGGTCCAAAGAAGTCTACAAGGGAAATGTGATACTTAAATACACTGTCACCACATTATGAAATTGCCTACCAAAATCATCTCTTGCCATCCGCACACTCTTCTGGCCCCTTCTATTTGATATGAACCCTATGCTCCAATCAGACTGAACTTTCTTCAGTCTGTCGTGTTCTGCCACAATTCTTTGCCTTTGCTCACACTGTCCTCATTCTGCCTCTACACTCTTCCCTTTCTCTTCACCACGGAGTTTTGCTCACAGCTGTATCTTCAGTACCTACTGTAGCAGGTCTCAATAACTAATTAATAAGTGCAACCATAGAAGTTCAAAGACACTCAAAGCATCTCTTGTCTGAGAGCATAGCAGCTCCACTTCGCTCCCTCCCAACACACACACACACACACACACACACACACGGTTGGCCGCCCTCTTTTCTGTGCTCCCATGATATTCTGTGACTGATTCCACCATACATTTTTCACTTGCACCGCAATTATCTGTGAGCTCTATGAGGACAGGGACAGTAAGATGATGTCACCTTTTATGCCCCAGAACTTTGCACAGTACTTGAGACTCAGCGGGGAGACCCAGTAAATGTCTGCTGAAATGAATGTGTCAGAACCACCCGAGGATACACGAGCTCACGTCCCATCTTCACTGCCTCAGCGATCCTCGTGCGCGCGCCCGGCCCAGGTTTCCCCGAGCAAGGAGGCTGCCGCGGAGCCGTCCTCCGCAACTCCCCACTGATACGGCCACAGCGCCTGCCTCCTCCGGCCAATTCCAGTCCAACTGCTGCCGCCGCTCCTTCGGCAGACCCCAAGCCGCCTCTCCAGCGCCGACCCAACCGTGTGGAGGGAGGCTGACGACAGAGCCGCGACCGGCGACGCAGCGGGAAGGCGCGAAGGCTGCTCCTGGACTCCGCTGCCGCCCCAGGCGCGCCAAAATCGGCCCGGCTCGGACCCCACCTGCCCGGGCGCCCCCAGAGCGCGCGGTCCGTGCCCGTGCCGCCGCGCCGGGGAGGGCAGCTCCAGCCCGGCCGGTCCCCGGCACCCGCACCTCCCCCAGGGGCGAGCGCAGAGCCTGGCCCCCGCCCCGCTCCACCCAGCGCTCCGCCGCCCCTTCCTCGGGCGCCGGCGCGGGCCTGGGGCGTGCAGCTCAGACCGGTGCCCCGGGCCCCCGGCTGGGGGCGGAGGCGGGGGATGGGGCTCCGCGGGCGCCGCCCCACGGCCTTGCGGCCTCCGCCGCTTTTCCTCGGCCCTCGGTCTCCGTCCCCCAGCGTCCCGCCGAGTTCCCAGGGCGGCGGAGCGCGGCCCGCGGCGCAGAGCGCACTGACCTGGAAGTGCAGCGCCATCTTCCCGGGAGGCGGCGCCGGCCGGCGCGGAGGGCCTGAAGGGAGGGAGTAGAGGCGGGCGCCGCCGAGGCCCCAGCAGCCCGCCGGGTCCCTGCGCCGTGCGCTCGCTCGCGCCGGGTCGCCTCAGTCGCGCGCGGCGTCCGCGTTCGAAACGCCGGCCGGGGCGGGGCTGGCGGGGACGGGGCGGGGCGACGGAGGCGGGGCGCGCGGGGAGGGCCCGAGAGGGGCGTGGCCTCCGGGGGCGCCAAAATCTTAACCGCCCCTTGCGCGCAAGTTTTAACCGCTGCTGTATTGGTGGGTCGTGACTCTCTCGACCTATGTCCTTTGACACAACTACCACAACACAACTGTCAGCCATGGCCCCTGACTCTTAGATCCCCCCCAGGCTCTCTTGACCCCTGACCCTCACAACACTACTTTCCCCCACAGCTCCCGACCTGCATCTCCGCAGATTTTCTTGTCCCCTAATATTTACTTGCCACTGACACAGCCATAACCTGTGACCCACACATGCCAACTGCTGCCCTTGACTCCTGATTCCCAGGGCCCAACTTCCATTGTTTCTTTAAAATGTTTTAACTTTGTTTAGTTTAAAATTAAACTAACTATGCCCACATGGTGTTAAGTTGTGACATTCTAGCTTTACCTCTTACTCTTTGTCTACATTTAGTTTAATATAAACTTAAATTTTACACTAGATGATTTCATTGGAATAAGAATTTATTGCAGTAGAAGTGGGTAAAAATCTCTCCTTTCTGGTGTTCTTCATTTCTTCTTCAAGTTCCATACTTCCATTTGGGGGCGTTGAACTTTAGTATTTAAATGAGAAACTCTCTTAAATATTTCTTATGGCTCAGGTCTGATAAATTCTCTCAGCTTTTGTTAACATGAAATTGTCTTTACTTCATTTTTTTAAAGGATAGTTTTGCTGGGTATAAAATTCCACATTGGCCTTTTTTTAATCTTTCTGCTTTTTAAAGATGTCTTTTCATTGTTTTCTGGTTGCCATTGTTTCTGTTGAGAAGTCAGCCATCAGTCTGATTGTTGCTCCTTTGAAGATACTATGTCTTATGCTCCAGCCCCCTGCTACTTGCAAATTTTTCTCTTTGGTCCTCAGCAATTTGAGTTTGATGTCACTAAGTCGCTATGTGTGTATATGTCTGTATTTATCATACTTGTAATTCATAAATCTTCTTAAGTGTGAATCTGATCTTTTTCATCAGTTTTTGAAAAATCTTGGAAAGTATTTCTTTAAATATTGCATCTGTCTCCTTCTCTCTTTATTTCTCTTCTCATTCTGGAACTCCAGTTACCTGTATGTTAGAACTTTTGCTATATTCCTTATTTCTCTTACATTCTTTTCTTCATTTGTTGCCTTTTTTTTCCCTTTGTGCTTTAATCTGGATATTTTCTGCTGACTTGTCACCATACAGTAGAAACTCTGTTCCTCTTTGTCTCAGCTACTATACAACCCCTCTATTGAATTCTTAATTTTAGTTATAATATTTTCAGTTCCAGAATTTTCATTTGGTAACTTGAAATTTCCATTTTTCCTCCTCTCAGTTTTAAAATAGAATTCAAGGCTCTTCTGAAATTCCTTCTCTTTCTTCTATTTTCTTGAACATTTTAATTATATTATTTAAAGCTGTTATATGATAGCTCCGATATCTGAAACATCTGGATCCTCCTGGTTTTTGGTATTTGGCTTTAATTTTTTGTTTGTTTGTTTTTGGGTGTGTGGTTTTTTGTGTGTGGGGGGTTGTTTGTTTGTTTGGGGTGTTTCTTTTTGGTTTTTTGTTTTGTTTTGTTTTTAGCATGCCTCATAATTTCTTGTTCAGTTCGAAGAGTGTAGAAGAAAATTTGTAGAGGCTCTGGATGATATCAGCTTTCTCCAAAGAGGATTAAGTTTACTTAGTGTAGTAGGCAGACACAGTACCAGTGGATCATTGAGGCTTTATTTTAAGCTTTTTAATGGTGGTTACTTTCAGTTTTGACCTTACTCCTAGGTCATGGTCCTTACTAAATCTTACAACTAAAATTTGGGATGTTTACCAAGATTCTTCCACCTTGTGGGGCTTGAATTCTAATCTCTGTCTCCCCAACATTGTATAGCTGCTAAAGTCTCTGCTCAGCTATTGCTGCATTTCTTGTATTCTCTTCCTGTGCATGTACATCTTAGAAATTGACTGATGATTTGCAGGGAATTTGTATACAGATTTTTGGGCTCACACCTCTGAAGTTTCCTCTTCTCTAGAATTTTGTCCCCCAAATCCCAGCTACTCTTGTTACCAAACACCTACCTTTGCTCCTATCCTATTAAGACTCCAGCTTTCTATTGAGCTGTTACTCCTTGATACCACTTGGAAAATGTTCTGGGGGGATGGGGAAACTGAAGTAAATTTGGATCTTTCCTCTTGTGCTTTCCTTCTTTCGAGCTTTGTGGCCAATTAAGTCTTGCCTTCTCTAGTGCCTTCAGTTGTTAAATATACATACTTATTTGTCTGGTGTGAGGGGATGTGTATGCATGTGTATATATATGTGTGTGTGTGTGTGTGTGTGTGTGTGTGTGTGTGTGCGCGCGTATACATAATTGTTAAATATTTACTTATAGTTGTTATTTATATTTACTATATGTAATAGAATCATTAAATGTATGCTTTATATATATGCATACACATTTGTCCTGTTTTTACAATTGGACAGTGGGAGGTTTAACCAAAATAAGATATGCTATTATTACAAGACTGTTTGCAACTTTCATTCTTGACCCTCAATCTTCACAGCTTATCCACAGCTTATGAATCCTCATCCCCACAACTCAACTCCTAAACCTTAAAATTTTCAATACGCTCATCCTGCCATTTTTCACTCCTATATCCCAAAATTCCTGATTCCTGTATTCTCACTTCCATTTCTGTATCTTAAGACTTTTGACATCCAATCTCAACTGTGATTCCCACATCCCAACATTTCTGACTTCCATAACCCAAACTCCAATTATGATTTCTGTCCTATCACATCTGCTGCACAACACCCCATTATATTAACTGTCAATTGCCTTTGCCTAACTTCTAAATCCCAACCACCTTTTAAAGCTATTGTTTTAAAGTGATATTTCTAGCACCTCAAATTTTAGGTCCTTAGAGCAGAAGCATTATTTGAGTTTTGTCGTTTAACATTTTTCCCACCCCAGAACATCCTTGGCACAAATGTAGGGTTGTGATAGGAACAATAGAGGATGCTGACTATTCTGTGGATTCACCAGGTAATTCTGGAAGTGAGAAGCCATTGTTTTTTTCCCCACTAAATTTGAGTGGCTGCTTAAGATTTCTGTTTTCAATTAACCTTCCCTTCAGTGATTGTCTATCAACAAAATATGCATACAACTCCATATCTTTTATGTCAGTTAATAAAATTTAAGATAGAATTATATCACTGGAGCTATTAAAATTAGCACAGAAGATGCTCCAGGACGTCAAATAATTCATTTCTATCACAAAACTCAATTAAAGGAAGGACATTTAGAGCCCTTAGGAATTACAAAATTATCTTCCTTTGTGGCAACTAGCCTTCTAAAAAAGACAGATGGATTTTTGATCTTTGTACTTTTTCAGAGGATTCAATTAACATTTGTAATTCTGGTACCTTGGGAAACATCTCTGAGTTTTGATTTGTTATTTCTAAGACAGAGATGACAGTAAGTCCATAATTCAAAGAATTTTATAAATAATAACATGAGGTGAGGCAGCAGAGCACAGTGGTTAGAAAAACAGACTGTGGAGCCAAACAACCTGGATTTGGATGTCAGCTGCATCACTTACTAGCTGTTAAACTTGGTGAAGTCATTTCACCTCTCTATGCCTTCATTTCCTCATCTGTAAAATGGAGATATAATAATATCTATCTCATAGGTTGCTGTGATGATTAAATTAATTAATATATGTGACGTATTTAAAAGGTATATGGCAAATAATAAATGCTACATAAATAGTAATTATTATTATCAAGTAAGTTTGTATTATTCTCTGAATGTAGTGCTTAACATTGTATTTTTAATGGAATGGGATTATAATTTTAATCAAACAGACTAAATTAGTCCAGCCTTCTTTAGTTTGTAAATTTGCCAGCAAGCTGGCTATTTCCTCATTCCCCCTTTCCTGCATCAACCAGCTTCTGTAGACTGGACAATTTTGGAAGGTGGTGACATTACTCACATTAACAGCCTTTCTATTTCTTATTTTTATAATTTGTGAGACTGAAACTTCAAAATATCTGCCTAAAATTCTCTATCAATGCTTAAAATGTAAAACCTATGATCAATCATTTACTTTAGTAACACATTTAAACAAAATACAGGACATGTTAGTACCTAATTCCCTTAACTTATTCTACAAATGCAACTACATTACGTACATTTAGCAAGATTGCTTAATACTTCAGTATGTATGGGGAATCCAGCCAAGGGCAGACAGGTAAGAGAAATAGGAGGAGAATGCATCCGCAATATTTAAATTTACATAACCTCCCCCTGCCACAAAATACAACAGTTGCATAAAAAATGCACCTGTTTTTCTTTCATGCTGGTTGATTTCAACAATATTTTTGTTTTATCAAGTCATTGACCTTAAACATCATTTATTAAATATCCACTGCAAAACCAGAGTATAATAACAACACAATTCTTCTTGGTGTTGATATGGATATGAGTTATCTCACAATCTTGATTATTACATATATACTGAAAACTATACATGTTATTCTTTAGATGGTTTTATACTTTTAACATACTGGCAATAGTAAAGGTATACTGCTATGTATTAATTATTCAAGTATTTTGACAAATAAAAGTTAAATTATATTTATCATTCTGTATATTGCCTTATATTATTTGCATATTAGTGCTTCCACATAATAATAAATAATTTTAGGGATTGATTATGTAAGCAAGATAGTAATATTATGTTAATATGTATCTTAAAGTTACTACTAAGCAGGAATATAATAAAATATCACCTAACATGAAATGCAATTGAGCAAATAAAGCAGTACAACCTTTCTGAAAAGCAATTTGGCAGTGTATACCAAGAACTTTTAAAATGTACATCCTCTTCACCCAATTTCTAGAAAGTAATCCTAAGATAATAATCGAAATTGCAAAAAAAAAATTATATGTGAAGATATTTATCACAGCTGTTTTATAAAAGCTGAAAAAATTAAGAAACCTACGGTACAGCATATGGCAGAATCCTATATAGTCATTAAGAATTATGTTTATGTTGTGCTAAGGGAAACAAAGCAGGCACAGAAAGAGAAATACTGCATGTTCTCACTTATATGTGGAATTTAAAACAGTCTAAATCTTATTTGTAGATCTAAAACACATAGAAGTGGAGAGCAGGTGGTTATAGAGGCTAGGGGGTGGGGAGAATGGAGAGACAAAGGGCACAAAATCTCAGAGAGGAGAAATAAGTTTTTCTCAAAATCTATTAAATGGTGAATATAGTTAATAATTGTGTATTGTACATTTCAAAATTACTAAGATAGTAAATATCAAATGTTCTTTCCACAAAAAATGATAAGTATCTGAGGTGATGGATATGTTAACCAGCTTTATTTAATTATTCCACACTGTATTCATAAATCATAATATCGCTTTGTACCCCATAAATATATACAATTATAAATTGTCAATTAGCAATAACACAAAAAATGCCATGTTATAAAGGCATGTTTGTTAAAGACAAAAAGCAAAATGCAAAAATGTATCATTTGAGTTACATGAAAAAAGGCACAGAAAAGAAAGGAATGGAACAGAATACGGACAAATGCTAACATTGCTTTCTTGTGAATGGCAGAATTAACACGTGATTTTTTTCTTCTTCATGTTTCTGTAACTGTCAAAATTCCCTAAAATGAACATTATTCATTTTTATAATCACGCAGAAACTCATGGTATAATGAAAAGTCAGACCTAAACATATTACTCATTAAGTGTTCAAGTACTTATTAAAGTGTTGATGAGAGGTATGTATGCCATTTAATGGTATAGAATTATATGAAATCAAAAGTAAAAGTTGTCAAAAAAGGCAGCCCATTAAAAATAACCAATCTTAATATGGCAGCATATATCTTTTCAGACCTTTCTTTCTGTGCATACATATATGGACAAAGTTGTTTTTTTATATACAAATGAGATAACACTATAATACTATTTTGAACCTTGCTTTTTCTGTTTAACAACATATTTTAGATATCTTTCAAAGTCAGTATTATAGATTTACCTCATTTCTTTTTAAGAACTCTATCATATTGCACTGTATGGACACATTATGCCTTATTTAATCAATCCTCTACTGAGGGGAATTTAGGTTTGTCTGATGCTTTTTACTATTATAAATAATGCATACAAAAGCAATGTTACGTAAACCACCAGTATTGTCTGTAACTAGGGGAGGCTGAAAAGTCAAAATTTTGCCCTCAGGGCATATGAAAACCTGGCTACTAAAAAAACTTAATCCAAGGTTTCCTTATGCATAGGTTGACCACATAGTTTATTGTTCACCAAGGACACTTTAGTGGTAAAGTGGAGGCTCTTATTATACACTTTGGGCTACACCTAAAGTCATCTTGTAGGGTGGAGCAAGCTCCTACCTATAGCAAAAGAGGGTTGGGGAAGCCCTCATGACCTGAGCAGGGTAGAGAGGACGTCTGTGTAGGAGGGCTGGTTGGCAAGGGTGTCAGAGTCTGAATAGGATGAAGAAAGTATTCATGCATGACAGTCAGCCTTCTTGGGGTATCAGAGACTAAGCAGAGGAAGAAGGCATCAATGTATAGTTTTGGCCTGTTGTGGGGTTTTGAAGTAACTGTTGTAAAACGGTATCCATGCATGGGGGTGTGGGGAGGGAAGGGTGGCCTGGTGCAGGATTTTGGAACCCAATAAGCATGAGAAGGGTATCAATGCAGGGGTGGAGAGGAGCTAGTTAGGTGTGGGGAGTCAGACCCTGAGAAGGGTTAGGAGGGTGTTCATGTAGAGGGGTGCCCTGATAAAGGATGTCAGAGCCCAAGTAGGGTAAAGAGGATATCCATGAGGGAAGAGTTTGGCAATGGAATTGGTAAACTTGTTACATATTGGAGAATTGATCAAATACGGAAAGGGAGAAAACTAGAATGAACCTTGAGGTGTTGGATTGGAACTAGAGGTATTAGTGAAAATTCATGGTTTTCGGTATACAAAGATAGATATAGAAATAAATTTATACATCTATACATATAGAGAGAGAGTGTGTGTGTGTGCATGCGTGCGTGTGTGTTTGTATGTATACCTACATATATATTCCCTACTGAACGTGCCTGGGATCAGCAACACTCCCACAGCAATTAGCATAACTAGCCCCCAGAACTTGACTTCTAAATACTATTTTCCACTTACGGGAACCAGGATTCCTTGGAGAGATGACAGATTCCACAGTTAGAGCATGGAAGTACAAAACAAGTCTAGAACATTTTGGGGTGCAAAAAGCAAGGAAATCCTCAAAGAATAAATAGGACATGAAAAAAGGGCAAAAAACCCAGCTTGAAGTAGCTGTCACTTGCTAAATCTAGAACAATTTGAGTATGAAAATAAATAATGATGGTAATGGATTTTGAATAAAATAGGAAACCATACAAATGTACTAATATTAGTCCATACTAATATAAATAAATGAACAAATAAATTGATAGCCCAAAGAGCCAAAGCAATCTAGAGCAAGAACAAAAAAGCTGGAGACATCACACTTCCTGACTTCAAATTATATTATAAAACTATAGTAATCAAAACAGTATGGTGCTGGCATAAAAACAGAGATGTAGACCAATGGAACAAAATAGAGAACCCAGAAATAAACACACACACACACAATTACAGTCAACTGATCTTTGACAAGGGTGCCAAGAATACACAATGGGGAAAGGATAGTTTCTGCAACAAATAGTGTTTGTAAAACTGCATATCCATATATGGAAGGAAGGAAGGAAGGAAGGAAGGAAGGAAGGAAGGAAGGAAGGAAGGAAGGAAGGAAGGAAGGAAGGAAGGAAGGAAGGAAGAAAGGAATTGGACCCCAAACTGGTTTAAAGACTGAAATATAAGACCTGAAACCATAAATTTTGTGGAAGAAAACATAGTGGAAAATCTCCATGACATCGGTGTTGGCAATGATATTTTGGCTATGACACCAAAAGGACAAGCAACGAAAGTGAAAACAGACAAGTGGAACTATGACAAACTGAAAACCTTCTGCACAGCAAAGGAAACAATCAACAAAATGAAAAGGCAACTTACAGAATGGGAAAAATATCTGCAAACTGTATATCTGATAAGGGGTTAATGTCCAAAATATCAAAGGAATTCATACATCTCAATACCAAAAATATAAAAAGCCCAGTTAAAAAGTGGGCAAATGACTTAAATAGATACTTCTCTTAAAAAATTTAATTGGCTAACAGGCATATGAAAAGCAGCTCACGTCTATAATCATTAGGGAAATGCAAATCAAAACCACAATGAGATATCACCCCAACCTGTTAGAATGACCATTATCAAAAAGACAAAAAATAATGGGTGTTGGCAAGGATGTAGAGAAAAGAGAACCCTTGTGCAATGCTCTTAGGAATATAAATCAGCACAATCATTATGAAAAACAGTATGAAGAGTCCTCATAAACTTAAAAATAGAATTACCATGTCTAGCAATCCCAATTCTGGGTATGTATCTAAAGGAATTGAAATCAGGATCTTGAAGAGATATCTGCATCCCCATATTCATTACAGCATTATTCATAATATCCAACATATGGAAACAACCTAAATGTCCTTCAACAGATGAATGTGTGTGTGTGTATGTGTGTGAGAGTGTGTGTGTGTGTGTGTGTGTGTGTGTGTGTGTGTGTATATGGAAAATTATTCAGTCTTAGAGAAGAAGGAAATCTTGCCATTTGCGACAACATGGATGGAGCTGGAAGACATTATGCTATAAGCAAGACACAGAAAGAGAAATACTGCATGATCTTACTTATATGTGGAATTTAAAATAGTCAAATTCATAGAAGCAGTGATTAGGATGGTGGTTGCCAGGAGCTGGGAGGAGGGGAAAATGGGAGATGCTGGTCAAATGGTACAAAGTTTTAGTTTTGCAAGACGAATCATTTCTGGAGATCTGATGTACAGTGTGGTGACTATAGTTGACAATACTGGGTCATATATTTGTAATTTGCTAAGAAGATAGGTCTTAAATCTTCTCAACACATACACACACACATACAAAATGGTAACTATGTAGAGGTAATGTCTATGTTGATTCGTTTTATTATGGTGATCATTTCAAAATGTATGCATATATCAAAGCATCAAATTGCACACCTTAAATATAAATAATTTTTGTATATCAATGATATCTCAATAAACTTGTTAAAAAAATCTGCACCCACAAGATAGCATAACTTAAGCTGCTTTGAATTCGTGATTAGACTGGAGATGCTGTGCTCTAAGAAATATATTTGTATACATTGTTATTAAGGCTTAGGTTTGGGAATAACTTGCCAACCCATCCCAGACAAAATCCTCTTATTCATTTTGCCAATGGTTCTGGGATTTATAAGAAATGCTTTCGTAGTTGTGGAAGAAAATTGAAAGTGTGGTGAAGAACAGAGTATTTACATAATCTCAGAGCAACTCCTCACAAAACACTTATTAAGTACAAAGCAATTTTTGTACTTAATCAAGTACAAAAGTCTGGCATACACCACCTTAACTGAGTGATTAATGTGGATAACATTAGTAATGGAACAAATCTAAATCGTGTACCATCCGATAGAATGCAGTAAGAACACAGCACCACCTCTGTGATAGTCCTGCAAAAGATGCACATCCTGAATCTAATCACCAGGAAACATCAGACTCAAACTGAGAAACATTCTACAAAATAACTGGCCTGTAATATTTACAAGTGTCAAGGTGATAAAAGTCAAGGAAAGATTAAGGAACTATCTCAGAATAAGGAAACTAAAGAGACATGATAAATGCAATGTGTGATTTGGAACTGAATAATTTGTAGCAAAGGACATTTTTGGTATACCTGGCAAAACTTGAATGAAATCTAAGGATTAGAAAATGGTAATATATTAATGTTAATCTCCTGATGTCATGGTTATATTGTAGTTATAAATAAGAAAATGTTCTTGTTTCTAGGAAATACACATTGATGTTTTGGGAAACTATGGTCGTCAGGTCGGCAACTTACTTTCAAATGTAATTAAAACTTTTCTTTAAAGTTGTGATTGTTTCCATAAGAAATTTCTAAGAAACAATAATAAAACCAGGAGTAAACTAAGGTTGTGCTAGACAAATCAGATATTCTTGTCACTCAAGATAAAGATAGGTGTAATAATTAAATATCTCTTCAAGAGAAAGCATATTTATATACCTATAATTACACCAAGGTGTTAATATGTTACCCAAGTGGTAAGCCTTTGCTTTTGGTGGGATGAAAGGATTTATCAATGGAATTTATAGATCCATTATAGGAATCGGGCCTAATGGGGAACCTTCCCGGAATATTTTATAAGGAACTTTGCTGTCACACTGGGACTTGCATTCTGAATCCTATCCTTTCTCAGTAACCCAAGGAAAATGACTTAATCTCTGGGATCCTTGGGAATGTAGTGTCAAGCACTCTGCAAAATTGTTTTAAACATTTGCTACTATGTGCAAGTTTAAAGTGTCTATCATAAAGTAATTAATGTTGTGCTTTATTGATTCAAGAGGGACAGAGGTTTTTTTTCACATTTTATTATTTCTGAGGTCAAGATATACGTACTTTACAATGGATGGCCTTTTAAAATCATGAGTAGCCAGAGACAATCCAAAAGTACTGGTCAAAACCTACCTATTTGCAAAGTTGCATAATCGTCCTGGTAGTCTGACTGGAAAACTATAACCCTTCTGTGTTTCAATCAACAAACTATTTTAGGTTCATTTGAGGAAGGAAGATGAGTATTCGTTAGTGGAAACCTCTTGTTGATCCCTTCTGGTAAGATCAAGAAAGTGCCACCCTAAGAACTTTCAAAATGTGGTCAGTGGCTCTGGTGAAGCCCTCTTTAAAAAAAAATGCTACATTCCCAGAAGACAATACTCAGTGAAAAAACATAAATACCAACAATTCTGAGTCGAAGTGATTTGGAAGATTCAAACTCTATATGTGAAAAAGTTTTAGGGATATCTTAACCAATTTATTTCTCTTCTGTTTCCTTATTGTATATGCACGAGAATGAACAAAGATATAATCCAGGTCTAAATGAGTCTAAAAGATCTCTTTCAATAAGTACATAATAAGAATTCAAAGTTATATTTATTTAGTTTAATTGTCAGAGTATTTCTTTCTTAGCAGCATATAAAATAATTATGCTTATTACAATTGATGTGTGCCCTAGATTTGAAGAAATTCAGTCAATGGTAATTTTTGTTATCTTTGAAACTGTGTCACTTAAATAGTTGCCTGCTCTGCACACATGGACACTAATAGGCAAAAACATGCCAAGATCCTTAGGACTGTTTCCTCGTAATGGAAGAATTCATTGTGAAAACATATAACCTCTGAGAGACTGTCTTTACCTAGGAGAACTAAAGTAGTGCCCATCACATCTGCACCGTTAGGAGTATATTGAAATTGCTGTTTAACATAGGAAAAAATGAAGATATATTCTAGGCACAGGCCAGTAACACTTGCTATTAACTAACTAATAAGGTCCCACTGGGTGTTTATCTGAGAAGTCAAAATGTTGGCCTCAGGGACCAGGAGAATCTGTATGAATGTGGAAATATAACCAAACTTCAAAGTGTTAAAAGGGGACGATGGCTGGGTAAAGCATTGGTCACCCTGCCTAAGAAGGGAGGTCATGACATGATAGTACTAAAAACAACATTGAACCACTTGGTGGGCCAATATATAGTTGGCTATTCTGTATGGTAATACTAAAAAACTCTGAGGAGGAGTGATGATAGTGTCCGTTTGGACAGTGGTTTTTATTTCGGGATGTTTTACCAGAACCAGCATATTTGAAACTGGGAAAGAATGTGTGGCATTTCCTAAGTCCCAATTTGAAACCAGATCGTTTTGCATATGGGCTACAGCAGAGATACTTCGCCAAGGAGCTACCATGAACCTGGTACCTTCAGCATGGGTCCAGCATTGGCCATTTTGTAAAGGAGACCTTGCATTTGCCTGGCACTGGACATTTCTCATGGAGGACCTCTTGGACCACCTCACTGCAAACAACCTGATATTGACCATTTTACAACAGAGATACCAGAATTTTTAAAATGTTCCAGGCCAAGGCATATCTTAAATGAGTTATCCAGCCAAGCTTTTCACCCTTAGCTTTCCACTAATCCATACCCCTCCCCACACACAATTTGGACAATCTACTTAAAAACTGGGTGACTTATGCTACTTTACAATGGTGTCTGCTGCCATGTTGACTGTACACTGAGTAACCTTAGCCATGTCTCAAACTGGTTAACCTACTCCTGATCGTTTGCTGATGGTTGTCTGTAGGTAGCATTTTAGAAATATTCAATTGCAAATGATTTTATTTATTCTTAGACTATTTGAAGATTTTTAAAATTTGTACAAATGTATGGGGTACATGTGCAACTTTGTTACATGTATAAATTGTATAGTGGTAAAGTCAGGGCTTTTAGGCTATCACCTGAACAACATACATTGCACCCATTCACTAATTTCTCATCATCCACCCCGCTCCCACCCACCCTTCACTCTGCTGGGTCTCTATTCTCTATTATTCTACTCTCTATGTCCATGTGTATGCATTTTTTAGCACCTACTCATGAATGAAAACATGTGATACTTGACTTTCAGTGCCTGGCTTGTTTCACTTAAGATAATGGCATCCGGTTCCATCCATGTTGCTTCAAAAGACATGATTTCATTCTTTCTTATGGCTAAATAGTATTCCATTGTGTAAATGTACCACATTGTCTTTATTCATTTCTCCATCAATGAGAACTTAGAACTTAGGTTGATTTCATATCCTTGCTAACATGAATAGTGCTGCCATAAACATGGCGGGGGGGGTACCTTTTTGATATATTGATTTCTTTTCCTTTGGGTAGATACCCAGTAGTGGAATTGCTGGATCAAATGATAGTTCTATTTTTAGTTCTTTGATAAATCTCCATACTGTTCTGCTAAGCTATTTGTCTGTGAAATACAGGGTTAAACTCATTTAAAATTTTAATCTTCTTCAGTGCATGAATTATGCATTCAACCTGTCTTCTTTCTTTTATAATGCCTATCAGAAAGTTTAGCACAGAAAAGTGATCACAGTATGACTTGATCAATCTTGTCAACTGAAATGATATTTGGTCATCACGTGAGTAAGGCAGGCTCTTAAATTGGGTAAATACTTTTAAAAAATTAGATCCTAATTTGCCTGGAAAGAATGATTATATTTGAAATTTTGCCTGGAAATTTCAACTTTCTAAGAAAGCTGTCATCATTGTATATTTAATAAGTAAATATAGGTGATATTTTACGTGAAATATCTATACTGTCATGAATTTGTTTCCATTCTCATAGTCAGTGGATTCATATTCTTCCTTTTCTTTGATGTAGTCTCCATACTCTGTATCATTTTTTGTGATGCAGTTCCTTGAAAGAATTTGATATGTAAATGAAGAGCCTATATATACAACAGGTTAGAGGTTACATTAGTGAAAGATACCATGTATTTAATAACCGCTGGCCTGAAAGTAAACCTCTAAGTGCTATATCTACCCACATCCCACTATTTCCTTACCTCTTGTTGTGGAATGAACATTTGTGTCCCCCCCAAAATTTGTATGTTGAGTCCCTAACCCCCAATGTGGCTGTATTTGGAGATAGGACCTGTGAGGAGGTGACAAAGGTTAAATGCAGTCTTAAGGGTGAGGTCCTAATCCAACAGAGCTGGTGCCCTTATAAAATGAGGAAGAGACACCAGAGCTCTCTCTCCCCAGCCTGTGAGCACACAGAAGGCAGCTAGCTGTCTGCAAGCCAGGAAGAGAGCCCTCACCAGAAACCGACCCTTGCTAGATCTTGATCTTGAGCATCCCGAACTGTGAGAAAATGAATTTCTGTTGTTTAAGCCACTCAGTCTGTGGTATTTTGTTATGGCAGGCCAAGTAGCCAAAAGCCCAAGCAGACTAAGGCACCCCTGTTCCACCCTTCTTCTCCCCAATATACATGCCCTTATTAATATACTGGTATTTTTCAAGCCCCCAAATTAAACTAGATCAATGCCATGCTTACATTACTTTATTTTATTACCAGAGTCTCAAGGTATTTGAATTAAATATCTCCCAGATATATTATATTGCTTGCCTTTATTTAATATACAAAGAATCTAAGAAATTTGTGTTAAGTGGCCAAGTTTTACTCAGCCTTCTCAGTTCTAGAATCTATTAAGAAAATTTCAAATTATTCACAGATTATCTTGGTTAATTCTAAATTGCCATTCATTCAGTCTTGTATTAGAGTCTAATATCAATTAACTAATTTTTGAGTCTCTATTCTCTACAAGTCATTATGCTGCATACTTGGGCAATACAAAGTCCAAGACCATCTTTGCCTTTAAGAGACTTCGAATGCAATTGAGAAACAAAGCACCAGCTGTTAAAAGCTTAATTTTACATGCAGAGATGAGGGGGAGGAAAGGCATTACAAGCCACAATTAATTGCCCAAGGTCACAAATGTGGAGGAGTATTGGTATTCAAGGAAGGAAGGGTGAATATATGCTAAGGTAAATACTTCACAGGAGTATTCTTAAAGAAGAGAAAAGACATGGGTCCACACCATTTAAAGGACTGGGGCAACCAGGTTGGCTAGAAGAGAGGATTTGTAAGTAGCTGATAGAGGCTTGGAGAGGTTGGCTGGAACAAGATTGTGAAGGACCATCAAACTAGCCTGGGGCCTTTGGACTATTATTCTGCAGGTAATGGAAAAGAATAGGATGGAAATAATGGTGTCAAACAATGACTGTGGTTGTAGCATTCAGGATGAAGCAAAGGGGTAGGCCCTGAAGATAGGTAGACCAGTTAGGGGGCTTTTAGAAGAACTGAAAGGAAGAATTAGGTGCAAAAGAGAGCACAGTGGAAGGTAAGAAAGCTCAAAATGAAAGATGGGTGCCATTTGCTCTTTAACATTAACTTTTAAATGAGAAAAGTAATTAATAGAAGTTCATTATTAAAAATTTAGAACATTTATTTATTAAAAATTAGTCTTAAATTTAAAGTATAAATGTCCCTTGTCATCCCTCCTCCTGCTGTTTAGGGGATATTACATTTAAAAGTATAGTTGACCTTCCCACATTTTTTCCTGTTTTTGCCTTATTTTGAAGTAAAAAGCAATTTACCAAGATACCTTTTAGTCTTGTGTGTGCATAGGCGGTACCATATTCATTTTGGTGTGGCAGGCACAAACACATTCATCAGATTTCCTGATGCCTTGAATTCACAGTCATCTCATCAGGTCCTGTTTCAGAGGGCAACCTCTCCTCTGTTAGGAAAACTCTCTTTCAACAGTCATTTATTCATTTATGTATAACTTCTTATGATAGAAATTTTAAACACATATAAAAGAAGAGAGAATAGCATAATGAACCCTTATATATCATCACCCACAATATATATATAGGCCAACGTTTTTCCATCTGTTAGTCCCTCCTTGGGACTAATTCCCTGCTGGCTTACTGTAAAGCAGTTCCTAGACGTTACAAATACTTTAGACTGGGTCTCTAAGGGGTAAGGATTCTTAAAAACAACCAACGAACCAAAATGTAAACACAATTCTATTAGAGCCCTTAACATTTTTTACAATTCCTTACTATCATCTAATGGCCAGTCAGTATTCACATTTCTTCAGTTAGTTCTTATTTATCTTTATGTCTAATATTTTTAGTTGTCCAGCTAATTTCTTTCTATTTTTGTAGTAGAGATGGGGTCTTGCTCTTGCTAAGGCTGATCTCGAACTCCTGAGCTCAAATGATCCACCCACCTTGGCCTCCCAGAGTGCTAGGATTACAGGTGTGAGCCACCGTGCCTGGCCTGATACGATCTTAATTCTAGAAAACTGCAAAAATTCCACTAAGAGACTCCTGGAATTGATAAATAAATTCATCAAAGTCTCATGTTACAAAATCAATGTACACAAATCAGTAGCTTTCATATATGCCAACAATAGTCAAGGTGAGAGTCAAATCAAAGACTCAATATCTTTAACAACAGCTACAAAGAAAATAAAATACCTAGGAATATATTTAACCAAGGAGGTGAAATATCTCTATAAAGAGAGCTATGAATAACTGAGGCAGGAAATTGCAGATGATGTAAACAAATGGAAAAACATATCGTGCTCATGGATAAGCAGAATCAACATTGTTAAAATGTCTATACTACCCAAAGTTATTTACAGATTCAGTGCAATTCCCACCAAAATATCAACATCATTTTTTGCAGATCTAGAAAAAATAAGTCTATGCTTTGTTTGAAACCAGAAAAGAGCCCAAATAGCCAAAGCAACCTTAAGCAAAAGGAACAAATCTGGAGGCATCACTTTACCAGACATTAAGCTATACTACAAGGCTATAGTAACTAAAACCTGGCACTGGCAATGGTACTGGCACAAAAATAGAGACATAGACCCATGGAACAGAACGGAGAACCCAGATATAAAACCATCCACATATTGCCATCTGATCTTTGACGAAGTAGACAGCAATGTACACTGGGGAAAAGAATCTCTATTCAATAAATGGGCTGGGAAAATTGGATAGTCACAGGTAGAGGATTGAAACAGGATCCATATCTCCTACCACTCACAAAAATTAATTCAAGATGGATAACAGACTTAAATCTAAGACATGAAACCATAAGAATTCTAGAAGAAAATGTTGAAAAACTCTTCCAGGTATTGGCCTAGGCAAAGAATTTGTGAAGACCCCAAGGGCAATCACAGCAACAACAAAAAAAATGTATAACATTTATATGGCTTCAAAGTCAAAACTGTGAAATGAGGAACATTCAGAGAATCCATCCCTGTTTCCTTCCTTCCTCAGAGATCAAAATTCTCATTCATTTTTGTTTTATCCTTCCACTATGTTTTTATTTGCCCTCTTACTTAGATTAAATGTAACATGCTATAGCAATGATGTATTAAATAGCTAGATACCCACAGGTTGATTCCATGTAAGAAAATCAATGACCCAGCCAGGCACAGTGGCTCATGCCCGTAATTGCAGCAGTTTGAGAGGTCAAGGCGGCAGAGTTGCTTGAGGGAAGGAAATTCTGGACCAGCCTGAGCAACAAAGTGAGATCCCATCTCTACAATAAAAAAAAAAAAGGAAAGAAAAATTAGCTGGGTGTGGTGGCATGCACCTGTAGTCCCAGCTACTCAGGAGGCTGAGGCAGGAGGATACCTTGAGCCCAGGAGTTTGAGGTTGCTGTGAGCTAAGCTAACACCACGGCACTCTAGCCCAGGCAATGAAGCGAGACCCTGTCTCAAGGAAAAAAAAAAGAAAGAAAGAGAATCAGTGATCCATTTTTTACTAGTACTAATCTTGGTCTTGTTTTCTGCTTTTCTTATATTTTTTTTAGCTGTCATTTTTATAAAACTCCCAATTCTTTATCTTCAGTCCCAAAATCTCTGAAGAGGTTTCAGTTTTAAAATTCTTATTGCCTGTTTCGACAGCTCCACCTAAATATTGTCATGTCATCTCCTATATCTTGTCAGCTGCTAATACCTGTCAATTTCCGATGTCTCCTGAATCAGCCACTTTCTCTCCATTTACAAGGCCACCACTGGGTCAGGGCCTTGTTTCCTCTATGCAAGACTCTTATGAGGGTGTCCTTTCTGTGCTTATGCCTGAAGTCTCTTCCTTTGATTCACTTCAACCTATTGTTGGTGAGTCATCTGAAAGGACTACTTGATCATATCACTCATAGCTCTTTGAAAAAACCTTAATACACAGTCATTGACCAAAAACACTAGAATTTAGCACCAAAAATTAAGGAATGAAATTGATTAAAATACATTGTGTATTTAAAATGTGAGTTCATAATGACATTAGAAAAAAAGGCAAAACAACAAGAATATAATTCACTGAAATCCATTGAAGGAACTAGGGCACTAACTCTTCACTCTGAAAATTGGCAATTAAAAGGAAAGAATTTAGCATTTATCTTTCCTTTCCTATAAGCACTGTATTTCAGGGCTACCAAGTTGTCATAGTGAGCTAGGAAACATTCTTTACAGAAAAATTCCAGTCTATAAACATGGAAGTAGTGCTAGAATTAGAACATTATCATTGTTTACCTGAATGAGAGAATTGATTCAGGCAATAATCATCAGTTGATTGAAACTATTAGTTGAAAAGGGATGAGAAATGTTATCATGGAAGCATCGGGGGTTCACCTCCTGGAACGACTGGCCAGTATTAATCCGCATCACTAAAAGAGGGAGAGCCAGACCTGCTATGCCTTCTCTGCCGGGATGCAGTAGGATGCCTAAACACCACCCACGAAAGGCTCTTGGCCAAAAAGCTGAATCTGAATCTAAACATCCCGAGAACATTCACTTATAAGAAATGTGGGGAGACTGAAGAACAAGATAAATGACCATGCTGACCCCCAAGAAAGGCCATAGACAAATCCAAATATGGAGTGTTATATATGAAAAAAGCACCTGGTTTCCACAATACGCTAATGACATAAAAAACAAGGATGGGGTATGGTAATATTCTAGACTAAAGAGACTTGAGAAATCTCAATAGCCAACGGTAATGCGTGGACTATATTTAAAGTCTAATTCAAAAAAGAAAATTGTAAAAGGACATTTTAAAGACAGTCTTGGGAATGTGATTATGGGCAAGCTGATGGATGATGCCAAGGAAATATTGTTAATTTTTTAGGTATGATAAAGGCAGTTTGATTATGTAAGAAAGTGTCATATATTCCATAGATTCATACTGAGGTGCGCTGGGTGAAATAACATGAAAGTTGGGGATTGCTTTTGGGATAGTTTGGCAAAGAAAAAAGTAAAATAAAAAAGGGATAGATGAATCAATGTGACAAAATGTTGGTAATTATTGAATCTGGGTGATGAGTACAGAGAGCTTCATTATACTGTTCACTCTACTTTCAAAAATGCTTGAAAATTCTTATAATAAAAATAAATAATCCTTTGATGACTTTAGGACTCACTGTGAAAAATACAAACTCTATACTCTAAGGTTTTGGGTCTTCTTATCCAGCCAAACCTATTTTCCAGATTTACCTACTAATACTCCCAGTCATGCACTCTACACAGCTGTAGAGAATGACTTGTGTAACGTGATTATCCTTGCTTCTTTGCTCACACGGTTTCCTCCATTTAAATGTCCTCTCCACCCATTATTCTGAGAAGAATGCCCTGGAGACATGGTTAAAAATACTGATAATAATACCTACCATTTATTGAGTGCTTACTCTGGGCAATGGAATGTTCTGGGTGATTGACATGTATTTATTATTAAACAATCCTGAGATATCCCTGAGAAGGAAAAGAAACAGGATCAAAGAAGTCAAGTATTAATAATTGGCTCATAGTCTATTTCATTCTAAGGTATATTATGCTGTTTGTTTCTTTATACCAGCAGTTGTCAAATTTTAGAGGGCATTGAGACCATCTGGAATAGTTATTTTAACCTGCAGATTTGGGAGGCATGTCCCCTGAACCCTGATCCTTTTTGGCTGCAGTTGAGCTCTGCAGCTGATCTTTTCACCAGGCTGTCAAGAGGATCCATGTGGCGTGGTGGCTCACACTTGTGATCCCAGCTCTTTGGGAGGCTGAGGCAGGAGGACTGCTCGAGCCCTGGAGTTGGAGGTTGCAAGTGAGCTATGATGACACTACTGCACTCTAGTCTGTGCAACAGAGCAAGACCTAGGCTCAAAACAAACAAACAAAAAAAAAGGTACAGTGATTTGGGGTCTTTGAGCCACACTTTGAAAAAACAAAACTGCACTAGAGCAGGCTATAAGTCCCTTTCATCCTTTCTCTCTGTCACCTCGTGCACACTCCTAGATCCTATTGATGAGATCATATACACAAAATTATTTTGTAAATCTTCCATCATCTTGAATATGGAAGGTATTACTGTATTGCCTGACATGGTTACAACAGAAGCATTTTAATATTTCAAACTTGTGTTATAAAATGTGATCTGGGGAAGATAATTCATTAACATCATCAATAAATATTAATATATCGAGTGCCCGTGTGTGCTGTGCAAACAATTCATGTACCTGAACTGAGATACACCTTTCATCACTAGGAAGGAATATTTTGTCTGCCTTTTCCTTCCACTCCAGATGTAGTATTGGGTAGACTGAAGCTTCACAACCAAAAATGACATTATTTCTAGTGAAATTCTCTCTATTCTCAGGAGGCAAAGAAATAATGGGAGCTACAAGGAAAAAAAAGTGAGAAACGTGTCAAAAATGGCTCCAGTGTTTAAAGAAGTATTTCTAGAAATATAACTTGTGCATGTGTAAATGCAACTGGCACAAATAATTGGGATCTTTTTTTTCAGTACTCACGTAATCAGTAGACCTTTGGCCAAAATTTCTACAAAAATACGTTTGATATCTACACAGCATGGAAAGGGAAATCCAACAACAAAGAAACTTGGCATTAAAATTCAGAGATGCTTTTCATTTCATTGAATATGTGCTATGTAGAATGGGAAAACATTTTTGTTAAAATGTCCAAAAGACCTGGTGAAAATTGGAGCTATGAAGAATGCTGTACATAGCAGAATAGAGGATATTAAGGAGGGGGAAACGTAGGAAAATGATGTGGAAAAGAAGAATAATATTATAACTGTTAAGGGACTTGTATCTAAAATATATAAAGAACTATTACAATTAAAAAAGACAAATAACCCAGTTAAAAATGGGCAAAGGATCTGAATAGACATTCCTCCCAAAATGATATACAAATCGCCAATAAACACATGAAAACATGCTCAATTTCATGAGTCATCTGAGAAAGGCAAATCAAAACCACACATACTAGGAGGGCTCCAATCAAAAAAACAGATGATAACAAGGGCTGACGAGGACATGGAGAAAATGAAACTTTCACACACCACTGGTAGGAATATAAGATATGGCAGACGGAAAACAGTCTGGAAGTTCTTCAAATGGTTAAACAAAGAGCTACCATATCATGCAGCAAGTTTATCCACACACATAGACCTAAGAGAAATGAAAACATGTCCACACAAAAACTTGTACAAAAATTTTTATAGCAGCCTTATTCTTAGCAGCCAAAAGTGGAAACAACCCAGATGTCCATCAACTGTTAGATGGATAAATAAAATGTGATAGGCCCATGCAATACAATATTATTCAGCAACATAAATGAAGAAATGCTAACACGTGCTACAACATGGATGAACCTTGAAAACATTATGTTGTGTAAGAAGTCAGTCACCAAGGACCATATATTATATCATCCTATTTATATAAAATGTCCAGAATAGGAAAACCTATAGAGACAGAGAGTAGATTAGTGGTTGTCTAGGACCTGGCATGATGGCAGGACTAGGGGATGATGGCTAATGGGAGTTAGGTTTCTTTTGGGGGTAATAAAAATATTTTAAAATTGATTGTGGTGATGGATGTACAACTCTGTGAATATACTAACAGTCATTGCATTGTGCCCTTTAATGGGTGAATTATATGGCATGTGAATTATATCTCAATAAAGCTGCTAACAAAAAGGGACCATATCAAAAATATAAAAGATGTTCTTAATAATATAAGATATGGGATTAAAATAGTCATTACTCTTGGATCTCATTTTCACTGTGTAGATGAGAGAAAGAAAAAAATATTTTTGAATACATATGTACCAAACTTTGTGCAATTCTTATTTAACACTACCAGCTGGTGAGGTAGTTATTTTCTCATTTTACTGGTGACTTCAAAGAAGTTAAGCACCTTGCCTCAGGTCAGTCATATCCTTAAGTGACAGAGCCCAGATTTAAACAAGGTTTGTCCATCTACAAAGTAAATATTTTTTCCATTACAACATTTGGTCTCTGTATTATAACTAGCTTTATAATTTTATTTTGATAATGAGCTAAATCTAAAACAGACCCTTTATTCAGAAATTAAATATAACGAAGAATATGGTGAATTATATTTTAGTGTTATCTGTACTTTAAAAAAACACATTAAAATGTTCTAAATTTCTACCAGTTGCTCTAAGGACATTTTTCTTCATTTAGAGGATAAAATGCAAAATATTTGCACAAGCCTATGTTTAATTAATATTTAATTATATACATTAAAAATGCTTTCTGAAAAATAATGCAATATCATTGTTACACAGCTCAGTTTTATCTTAAGTGATACAACATCTTGGAAACTGACTTTGTTATGACCCAGGGTAAAAAAATTAAGCCATCTTTAATCCAGACATGTAAATTATTTTACTCTCTTTTTAAACTATTTATTTGTTGTAGTCTACATAGCAATTGATACAAACATCATATAAATATTTTTTGACTGATAAGGTCCTACAAAGGTAGATAGATTTTATAAATGTTATATCCCATACCTTCTATTTCTTAATACTAAGTATTTTTTTCATTAGCAGTAATCTCAGGCAATCAGAATAGGCTATCAGTCCATACACTTTAACATTGAAGCAATTTTTCTTTTTGTCCTGGAAAAGCAGGGATGTCATTGCCAAAGGCACCAAATAAAAAACCAGAAGTCACATAACTTCCCCTTTCCAAAGGCAAAACTACTGTATATGGCCCTTGGACATATTAGGTTGTCCACATCCAATCAAAAATAAATGGGATAACAAATAAAACAAAAAGTGGACTGTTGTTAAATTGTTGCTTGTCAACATTAGGGAGTACATTTTATATCAAGAAACTCATAAAGAGTAGATGATAGCTTAGCTCTCCTAACCACCAAATTTTTTGTTTTAGCTAGCGCTAAAGGCTCCTAATATATGGAAATATTTTTCTTTTTTTTTTCTTTCTTTGGGGGTATTTTATGATTGCTAACAATGTAGCCTTCTTGGAGGCTTAAATGAATCAAATCTATTTGTTTTTATCTTGAATTTTGCACAAATCAATTACTGTGTTCTTGGCTAAAGAAAACTCTCATACATACTGACTTCATTGTTCCAGCCAATGTCACATATTAATCAGTGAGGCTGGCCCTTTAATTTCCCTGTGTATTACAAACTTAATATACTCACAATAACCTGTGCTAAAATCACTCATGATAAATCTACCTGTCTTGTCTACAAAAGGTCTCACGGACTTTCCATAGCCCCAGCATGATCAAAGTTCAAACTCAATCCATCATATTATCTGCAAAAACCCCAAAGAAAATTATATACCCCATGAACTTTTAAACCATATAAGGTTTATATTATTTAGCTCAAGAACATTGAATCAGATTGAAGTAAAAGGCAGCACTGAAAGTATTTGCAAAGATTTTAGCTTGTTGTTGCTGATAAGTACCTATACATATATAACAGTGTATTAAAATAAGTGTATAAGTATATTAAAATAAGTGTATATTATTTCATATGAATGCAGGAAAATTATAATTACATTGGCAAATTGGTCGTTTTTATAAAGCATGTGAATTCAGGCAATTATAGGAAAGTATTAACATAAATTAACAGAATAAAGGTTAACTATGGTTTTGTAACTGTGAATTTTTAAAGGCTTGTCACAAGATTCTGAAAGAATCCTACTCACTGAATTCATTTTCTTCTACTTTAACTTCAAATAGTGCTATTAATATCCACGTAGAAATTAGTGCGTGGAGGAGGTACCCAAATCAAGAACGGTAAGATTCTGGACTCCAAAATTATTATATCACCAGTCCTTCAGTCCCACCTTTTCAGCCCAAGAAACAACTGAGAGGTTGTGGATCAATGATTAGGAGTGATGTAGATGATTCTGAAAACTAGTTTTGATGACTTTACAAATAATACTAGAAGAGCTACCCTAAGTTTAAAAATTAAAATAAACAGTGGACATTTGAAGGAAGACATAGTCTTATGAATAATCATTAATAGTAATTATGATTATGATACCAGGATCATTGGACTTACCTCAAGTGTCACTGCAGTTCTATTAATCTGGAGAGAACAACTCTTGTTTCTCATTTACAACAGAATATATTTATAAAAATAGGCTAGAGCTGATTGGAGAAATTATTTTGAACACCTGGATCTTAGGCAAAATCATTCTCTTTGGTAAACTATATAATTCTCAGGAGTCTTGGATCTCAGCACATCCAGTACTGCAATGCTCTGCAAACTCTGTGCATCTGTATTTGCAATTCTACTACTGTACTAGAATGTGTTGATAGTGTTACAGTGGGGACATTGCTGGTTAAGCCTCACTTCATGCTGGGAATCTGCTTTTTGGAGCTCAAATTTTTACTTGTGAGAAAAAAATGTAGGGCTGACTGTTGGTGGGACTACAAACTAGCACAACCGCTATGGAAAGCAGTATGGAGATACCTCAAAGAACTAAAAGTAGACCTACCATTTGATCCAGCAATCCCACTACTGGGTATTTACCCAAAGGAAAAAAAGACATTTTATAAAAAAGACACCTGCACTCGAATGTTTACAGCAGCACAATTCACAATCACAAAGAAGTGGAAACAACCCAAGTGCCCATCAATACATGAGTGGGCTAATAAAATGTGGTATATATATATATATATATATATATATATATATACCATGGAGTATTACTGGGCCTTAAAAAAACGATGAACTAATACCTTCTGAAGCAACCTGGATGGAACTGGAGACCATCCTTTTAAGTGAAGTATCACAAGAATAGAAGAGCAAAAACCATATGTACTACTAAATTGAAAATTATAGATCAACACTCATGTGCACATATGGCAGTAAAATTCAATGGAAATCAAGCAGGTGGGAGGGGGTGGAGGGAATGGGTAATTCACACATAACGGGTACAATGTACACTATATGGGTGATGGGCACACTTATAACTGTGACTCAAACTGTACAAAAGCAATTCATGTAACCAAAACATTTGTACCCCTGTAATATTCTGAAATATAAAAAAAGAAATGTAGTAGAGAAAATTGTACCAATGGACTTTTGAAAACTAAATGGAATGGTCATATTCTGAAATACGTGTTCATAGTGTGTGCATGTGATAACACAAAGTGGATTCTAGGTACTGTAGTAACTGTTCAACTTACCCTGTTTCATTAGTAGCTATTTCCAGAACTATATTTTGAATTGTTTACTAAGCAATTTAGAACTCTGGAGAGCATGCACTAGGACACTGGAAAAATCTATAAGAAATTGGAGCAACTTGTTTTTGAAGAATGAATTATATTAATATGGGCTATAAAACTATCTCTGTGAAAGTTGCTGTTGCAATTGCTTTATTTTTCTTCATCTTTCCCAGTGAGTATAGTAGTTTTGTTTACATTGCCTTTTTTATCCTATCAAGGAAATTGTAGCCTTATGAGAACTTTATTTTGTCTTGTTATGGCTCTTTAGTGCACCAAAATAAATGCAAATGATTTTCCATTGACAAAGAGAGTCTTTTCCACTTACTTATCAAGTAATATAGATTTACAATCTATTTGCAAGTGGCATGTGGTTCTTTCAAATGATGTAAGTTTTGACTCTCACACCAAGGCAAAATTTTATCCAATTAATTATGTGCCATGTTCATACTTTTTAAAATGTGTTGAGTCCAGCACAGATGTAATTTACATTTACCGAGGCATTTACCCTTTATTGCTTCTTATTATTTTTAATTCTACCTAGATATTACTAAATAAAAATTAAGTTGATTTATCATGACTGTAGAAGAGAGAAAGAAAATTCCGTTATTATTATGAAATATTAATAAACACAGAAACATTTGCTACTACTAGGTAAAGTCACATAGTTGGACATTTTTATTGTTAATTTTTTGATCCTTGAATAGCTTATCCATGGAGCACTAAATCAAGCCCTGGACAACTAATTCCACAAACTTGAGTTTTGCAGATCAGCCAAAAGTCAAATAACCCCGAAATTAAGTCATATTATGACCACAAAATAGGTATTAGGCTCTTACATTATTTCAACACATATAGTCAGGATTAGAAATAGAAAAACATATTCAGAGATCTGTATCACTTATTCTTTGAAAATTCCAATGAATAGTGTGCGGATTCTGTGTTACCTGAATCACAACGTCCTTTGTGTCTCGTGCCACTGTGGGTGCTCTTCTGAGAGTTTAGCTCCTTGAACTGGCAGACATTCTCATAGATTTTTCCCCTTTGGGCCCACAGACTGTTTCCTGGGTCACACAGATGCATCGTGGCTCTGGGATTCTCCGTCTGTCGGCACTCTGCCTCCAAGACCATGCCAGTTTGCGCCCGTACTGACCATACGCTGTTCCTGTCCGCATTCCCACGTTCCAAGCAGCAGCCGCGTCAATTCAACACAGTCCCAGAAAGGGAGCTTGCAGGCTGGGAGCAGAGTTCCAAATTACATTTTCCACAGCCATCGCCGCCCCTGAATAATCTCAGCTGGAGCTCCTGATGCGAAGCGGGGAGACCTTGCAAACCATGTACGTAGCAGGGAGGCAAACACCGCTACGCTCACCAGAGGTTTCATTTCCGAGGCTGAACACCAGCCTTGAATCTTTGGTTTCATGCCAAAAGAAAAAAAGTTCCCATTTCTTCTTTTTGTTTTTCCTTCTTTCCCCTCCAAAAAAATTACAAATCTGCCACAGATGATTTCAAACCAATATTGACATCAGATTCCAAGTCTAGAGAAGATAAACAGGATATTTGAAAATCCACAAATGCTCTTCTGGGATGCAATTTTTATAAGGACAGCTTTTGGGTTTAAAACAAACTATACTCTTGACAGTGAAATTGTAGTTTTTGCCTCCTGGTTGGTTCTGGAAGCCAAATCCTGAGACAGTTATTGTATAAGAATAGAATTGTTTTATATTACCTAACAGTGAAGCCCAAGTATAATGGTATTAATGAAGAAAATTATGCAAATTGTAAATTTTTATTATCATGTATGATTTGAAAAATTTTTAGGGGATGACTTTCCATTCTTTGTTTTTTCCCTCCTTCTCTCCTTCCATCCTTCTTTCCTTCCTTCCTTCGTCATAAGACTAACAAGTCCAATGCATTTAGGCTACTATTTTATGAAATACTAGATTGTATCTATAGCCCAGTTTAATCTGCCCCTGTTTGAGGGTCAAGTGAGGTTCTGGGACATTATTTAATATGCTATGATTCTGAAAAAAAAAAAAAAAACCTGATAAATAGTAATAAAGCATAGGCCTTCTGGTTAAACATGGCAAAAGAGTTCCCAAGTGTATTCCTGTTTACTATGCAAGCTCCACTAAAATAATACTGAAGGAATTTGAAACGCACAAACTAACAAGGACGAAGAGAACAGGAGAGGGCTCCAGAGCAAATGGGGGAATGCAATGCAATGTTTGGAAGCCAGAGAGGAGGAACAGGTAGTAACTGGCTTAGCTTGGCACAGCGAGAGAGTAGACACCTGGATACCTGCAGCGGGGGAAGATGACGAGGCCAGATGGCACCGCAGAACTCCAGAATGTCAAGACTTGGAAGCAAAATGAGCCTCTGGAGGCAGGGTTATGGAATGGGGCTGAAAAGAGGGGATGTTTTGAAAATTATTATATAGAAAAGTAAGATCCTTTTGCAGGTAGCTCATTTAAAATGAAAAAAGATAAGAAAAAGAAAAAACAAGGCAAGGAGAGTTTAATTTTTTGCAAGATTTGCTCAGTTGTGGCCAAGGATAAGATGCTGGACCAGGAGATTAAGTCACTATACTGAACAGAGAGACCTCAGGCCATTTTCCCTTGTTGAGGGGGGGGGGTTCCCAAAATGCTGGCAGCCAGGTTTATATCTACCAAGTAAGAAACTGGGTCTCCTTCTATGGGGGAAACTGACCTATCTGAGAGATACAAGTTTGGGATGGTGCATGTGTTACTTGGCTAGACATAAATTTTGAATTAAAAAGGACAGTAACAAAGCACAGTCTGATAATCACTTTTGGCTCGGTTTGAATCTTGGGCTGCCTATCATCAGCTTGTGACCTTGGGCAATTTCACCAACTTGATCTTAAAATTTCCTTAAAATTAGAAGACCCTTCTCAGGGTTGTGATGAGAATGAAATGAGATACATATGTAAAAGCTTTGCGGGGATACAGAAGCACTTAATAAATAGCAGAGTTTTTTTTTTTTTCATTAGTTCATGGCGGTCAATAAATACAGTAAAAGTAAGTCCTCTTAGAATAATTAACCTACTCTGGCACAGTAACCTTTGGCCGAATATTACTCTGGGCAGAATATTATATTGGTTTGCTTTATATTCCTGCTAAGTGGCCTGGCTGTTGCCTGAGAAACGGTGATTTCAACCAGACATATGGATTTCTGTCTAAGTATGATAGATGAGGTAAGATAACAGAGGGAAAAGAGGGAAACTCAAGGAAGAGGGGGGGAAAGGGAATTGATTTGGGTTTTCTTTAAAGGGCTGGTGTCATTTTTCTTAGATTTGTCATCATGTCTTGTTTGATCACTTGAAATCTAGGTGTCATATACTACTGTGTGTTTCACAAAAGCAGCAGGTTTTATGGAGGAATTTGAAAGGTTTGGAGATAAAGAGGAAAGGAAGAGATAGTGTTTGACTCCAGCTGTTTTCCTCTAGAAGGACAGCTAGCACAGGACAAGGGGCAGTTAGACACCCCTGCATAATGAAGTAGGATTTAGAGGAACAGGCTCTATGTGAGCGTGGAGAGGACACACATCAAATGTCCTCTGGGCTCTGAGTCTTGGTTACTCAGTTTTGTTTGAAATCTCACAACCCCCATCTTAGCCCAAATAGCTAGCTTAGAATGTGGCTATTTATACCTGCTATTTGACAGATGAGAAAAATATAAGAAAAGAGCTTAAACAATTTGCCCAAGATTGAATTTTTAACAGAGCCAGGATTTGTACCCAGGTGACTCTCACTCCAACATCTATCTACTTTTTTCACTCTATTATTCTATCTCTCCTTGACATGAACTAATTTTTTATGAAATAAGTGTATTCAAAGCCCTTCATAATGCATAAAGTATTATATAAATCCAAGGCATTTAACTGACATTTGAAAGGCAAAAGACACCTGAAAATCAGAGGAGCTGTTACAAGTGTGTACAAGTGTGTACCACTCAGTGTGTTTAGTTTGCTTTCTGTTTGTGGAGCAGGTTGAAATAGCAGAAGGGACCATGAGGCTGAAATGGAGATGAAGTGAAGACAGAAATAAAAGATGATGAGTTTCAGTATTTCACAAGAAAAAGAATAATACAATTATTTTGCAGTAGTAGAAATTGCTCAATTTTACACATTTGTTTTGTGGATTACAAAATTATGTAAGTGTAATATGAATTTTCTACATAGGAAATTAAAGAGGGATTATTCTGAAGCTGATCCACAAAAAGTTTAGATTCCTGCTGGTCAAAGGGTGGCCTGGGACCAGCAGCTTTGGCCTAACCTGGAAGCTTGTTAGAAATGCAGAATCTGGACCCACCTGAGTCAGGGTATGGATTTTAACATGATCACAGGGGATGTGTGTGCACATAGTGCCTCTGAGGCCCTGTTCCAGCCCGGGAGGCAGAAGCGGTGGATGAAGAGGACAGGGCATACAGCTGGGCTCCGGTTTTGTATGGTAACATGTTCCTAATGAGGAAAATGAGTTTCAGGGAGTATTCTGAGTATTTTTTATGAATAAACAGGCTATGAACAAATCACCCCAACTGCCGCATGAATAGTGGCCCGAGAGTGGGGCTGCTCTGGGAATGTATATTGTAAACGCAAGAAAAACAGTTTCGGTGTCAATCAGGATCAGACCGTAGAATGCAGCCTCCTATTTCTCAGCTACGTTTTGGTTAGCCAAGGAGGACTTGAGTGAAATCTTGAAAATTTAGCTTAAAAATTTCCCTTTAATATAGTACATAAGTTATCAATAAAACAAAGGCAAAAAAAGTTGGTGGATTTCTCTCTTGTAGTATTTTATAAAGAAGTTTCATTTACTCCTTTAGTGCGCTAAGGAGGAGGGAAAGAGGTGTCCAGCGTCTTGAAGAAATTGGCAGCAGTTTCTTCAAGGTGCACCTAAAGTAGTACCTTTAGGTCTCCTGAGTCCCGGCTACGGGCTACCTTGCATTCCTTGGTCTGTTATCACTGTTTGTGACCTTGCACCTTTTCTCTCTGCAGAGCATTATGCTGGGAGCAGTTGGTGGGGGTGTGAGGCAGGGAGACAGCAATTCAAGGATTTACAGCTATAGCTATAGGTCTCTGACCTAAAGGAAATTACAATTCCTCAGGTCCTCAGGGAGTGAATCAAGAATCTGCACTCTTTCAATCAATTCATCAGCATGCATTCAGTAAGCACATACTTCGTGAACAGCTCTGTGCAGTATACCACAGTGCAAGCCTTAATTCTTTCCTTCCAAGATTTTTAAATCTCAGTGCCAGAAAGAACAGAGTATTTTACGGAGGGGTGGGTGATGCCTGTTGGGATAGGAGGAAGCACTATAATAATACACTGCCTGTACTTAGGACTTGCTAGTGGAAGAAAGCACATTTAGAATTAGAGGGAGGTAATCAGTTTTCCCATTTTAGAGCTATGGAAACAGGTTTGGAGAGGTTTAATGACCCATGCAAGGTCACCTCTCACTATAATTGACAGACTTGGAAATAAAATCTAGGTCTTCCATTGAGGAGGAATAACTTAGATGATCGTGGTGATGGTTATGATGATGGTGACAATGATGGTGGTGGTACTGGTGGTGGTAAGGAAGAGTAAGATATGGGAAAGATAGTGGTAGGGACTTCTTCTTAAACAAAGGACAGTGTCACTGTCCTTCCATTAGTGTTGTTTGTTCTGGCTGAAGGACAAAAGTGAGTGGCTTCAACAGCCTGAAACTAGGACAGAGGGACTGGGGCATCCCATTGTGCTCTTAGCACACATGGGGCTTCCCAGAGCTCCATGAAGTAGATGTAAGCGAAGAATCTTCACTGCAACCCACAACCAAGGTTAAAAAAATCAGGGACTTCACTAAATGCATCTGGCAAGCATTCCGTCTTCCCTTAAATAAAATAAATTCCCTTAATAAAGCCAATGGAGGCAGGGTTGGTGGCAGGGGTGGGAGGTGGAGCGGGTGTATATGATTTATTACAGAGCAAGGGGAGGGCCTTGATGGTTCTGAACTATCTATTTAGAACTGCTGGCTCTAAAACCAAGTTGTACATTGGTTTCTCTTTTTGTGCCAATCTTACATTTTTAAAAAAATATAACTTTTATGAATATCATCATTAGTGCTATAAGCACAGGGAAGTATAAGTTAATTCTACAGTAAAGTGATTATTAAATCCATTAGTCATATACAGGGAATCCATAATTAACTTATTCTCCAGCATCAAGTAAATGATTCTACTGTGTGCTTTAAGAAAGCAATTGTTCACTAATATGCAAAATACAGCAGAACTATTAGCTCATAAAGCTATGCAATCTTATAATTAAATTATAAATTTTACATATTTTAATAATGTGCTTTATATACTTTAATTGTTTTCTACGCAAGATTAAAAGGAGGTGCCATGGTTTTTCTCAGACATATTATATCTTGACCTGAACTGTGCAATACTTAATAGTAATTGATGAGTATCTACCAGGGATGACAGCAGTCTTTCAGCAGCATCAGATATTTCTTTGGATTATTGCTGAGGACTAAAATGAAGATATGCATTAGTCTTAAGTGAAGTTTCCGCTATACCCTTGGGCTTTCTTTGTTTCCCCCCTTTTTGCTGTTATAACAACCACAGGCATTCACGTTCTCTTCTCAGGCCGTGAGAAGGAACCGGCCCCCTCTCGCACTGCCTTGGCGGTATATGTGGGTAAGACAACACGCACATTAAATTCTCTGCAGGGGACTTATGTGCCCACACGAGCAATCTATTGTTGTTATTGTATTTTGGATTAAATAATGATGCCATTTTTTTCCATGTGCAGAATTAAATGTGTTTGAAAGACCCGGGAAATACTACAGATCCATGCTGTGGGGATTGCCTCTGTAAACTTTTGTTTTTCCAAATCCTGATCGCTGCAGGGGGACCTGTAGTGCTGGTTTCCTTTTTACACCCCCTCCGAGCAAACTAACCTTTCTCTTGGATGGTTATGCTATTCCAGCATACTTCCCAGTGTTCAGAAGTAACGTTGCATCGCAGATGCCCCCACACAAGCAGAATAAGTGGTTCATTCATTCCTCCATTCACTCAGCAAATACCTATTGAGAGTTTGTCATATGCCTGACCCTGAGCTCAACAGTGGGGGTACAAAGATGTAAAAGATGAGGTTACTTGGCTGGGTGTGTGAAGTAAGTACATCACTAAGGCTTATGCAGGGTACTAAGTGTGTTAGTCTGCTACAGCTGCCATCACGACGTACTGCAGACTGAGTGACTTAAACACCAGAAATTTATTTTCTTACAATCCTGCAGGCTAGAAGTCCAAGACTGAGGTGTCGGCAGGGTTTCTTCTGAAGCCTCTCTGCTTGCTTTGCAGATGGCTCTCTTCTCTCTATGCGTGTCTGTATCCTAATTTCCTCTTCTTATAAGGACACCAGTCATATTGGATTAGGGCCCACGCTAACGGCCTCACTTTAATTTAAATACCTCTTTAAAGCCCTAACTCTGAATACAGTCACATTCTGAAGTACTGGGGATTAGGATTTCAACATAGGAATTTTGGAGGACCCAGTTCAGCCCCTAACATTAAGGAATTATGTCAATCTCAGCCACTGGTATCATAATGTGCTCTTTGATTTTAATTAGAGCAGGCAAAGTTGGTCCCCTTGATCCTGGTCTCTGTTGTCTTCATCTTCTAAAGTGCTACTGTTTACTTTCTAAAACCAAAGTCATGTGACTTCCCTACTTAAAAATCTTAGGCTTGAAAACAAGAACCTTGGTTTGAGCTCAGATCATCACACGTGTGTTAGGTGACGATAATCTTCCAGGCCTTGGAACAGCATATGTGAAAAGACAAGTAATAAGCAATCCCTGCTCTTAGAAGTACACTGTGTTGGTGGCTTCATACTGTTCAAAGCAGTGTTTATCAAGGTGTGATCCACTGACCGGCCATCAGCACTTCCAGTGTGGAATGGAACTCCTGGGAACCAGGTACGTGAGCACTCGGGCTGCAGTGAGGGCAACACAGGGGAGCTGCTCGGCAAAGCCCAGAGCTTGACTCTGTCACCAAGGTACGGAGAGAGCTGTGGTAAAGAGATGTAGGAAGTGGACACTGGGTGCTACAGTGTTTTCTCTATAGAACTGGTCACATCTTGTACCACCTAGACGAGAGCTACTAAGGCTGATGGAGGTCTAAGCTCTTGGCAAAAGGGAATACACAAAGAATTCAGGCCCTAACAGGCCTCCTTACTCGGACCCCCCTACCCGGTGGCTACCTAACCAAACTTGGCTTCCCAGAATTGGCTGACAGAGCAAGGACTTGTTTAATTTGTGAGTACTGGACACAGAATCATTCTTTGTGGCAGCTCCAATATTGGCAGATGGGAGATTTAGCTCTGTCCTGTTTATATAACAGCAGTTGATAGATAGTGACTTCATAGTTGGATATTTATGAGAGGTTTCATTTCAAATAATATAGTTTTGGCCTGTGGCAATGCTAAGGCTCTTACCCATTATTACTGAAAAGCTAAATCTTTAGGATATTGTAACTATAACTGCAGGGTCCGTTTGCTCCACCTGGAAGAACTGCAAAAGTTAATATTTTTTGAAGCAATGAAAGCTTTATTATAAAAAGTCTCATTAGGAGGTTATCTGTCCCTAAAACACATAGGCCATCAGAAGGTCAAGTAAATAAAAAAGCAACTTTTCATACTTTTCTTTCACCTTATGCTTCTATCACACAACAAGGTAATTAAAAAAAAAAAAGTCTCCCGCTTTCCATTACAGAACCAAACAGCTCGCCATGCCCTCTAGCCAGGTCCTGGCTCTGCTAAAGTAAGCTGGTGAAGTCCATTCTCACTTGGGAAGGATGATAGCTTTGGATGTGTTAGGTGTCAAAGACTCTGCTGACTCAGTGCTGTTCCTGGCCCTGTAAACTGTCATCAAATCATGGGTGTCCTACGGTTCCCCATCTTCACACCACCAGGAGAGGTCTTTGGGACCATGTGGGTTTTACATCTTTTAATGTGATGGGGGATTCTCAATAGCCTCAAGGAATTTCCTGGATCTGGAAAAGATGACTGGGTTGAGGGGTCCAAAGACTCTTTGAGGATGGGCACTGGGAGTCAGCAGAGAAGTATGATGTCCCTGCAGCTCTTCCCAAAAGAAAGGGGTGGCCCTGAAAGGGCTCATTCACAGGTGCGCTCTCAGTTTGGGGGACACAGAGTAAGAACTTAAATGGTTGGAGAAAAATTGGGCAAGAAAGAGGTGACAGGTAACTTAGCAGAGGGCTTAAATTTTTTCTTTTTTTGTTTTTGTAATGCAAGAAATTGCACAGGACACATAGTAACCCCTCACTCTTTTAGGAGGCCAGTGAGAGGAGTTATACCTGGTGTTACGAGCTGAGTTGTGTCCCCTGCAAAAGTCGTGGGTTGATATTCTAACTCCCAGTACCTCAGAATGTGACTGCGTTTGGACATAAGGGCTTTAATGAGGTAATCAAGTTAAAAAGAGGTCATTTGGGTGGGCCATCATCCAGTATGACTGGTGTCCTTATAAGAAGAGGAAATTCTGGCCATGTGTGAAGACACAGAGAGGACGGCCACCTGCAAGCCCAGGAGAGTGGCCTCAGAAGAAACCAGTCCTGCCTCCACCTTGATTTGGGACTTCTAGCCTCCAGAATTGGGAGGAAATTAATTTCTGTTGTTGAAGCCACCCAGTCTGTGGTCCTTTGTTATGGCAGCCCTAGCAAACTAATACATCTGGTTAAATTATTTGGGGGGCAGGAAGGATGAAAAGGGCAAGTGCTAATTAGTACTTGTGCACATCGTGACATACAATTTGTACTTCTCTTCAAAGCACAAACCTGTAGGTGTGGAGTCCTTGTCTCGTGCCTGGACTCTCCTGCCAGCTGCAGCGGGCTTCTGCTCTACCCTCTGCACCCAGGGGACCCAGAGGCACTCCGGAGTCTACTACTTCAGTCCAGGTCAAATGCTGGGCTTTAAAAACTTGATGGTAGGTCTTTTTTATGTATTTTATGTCTTATTAATTAGATTTTAAGAAAAAGTTACTTTCTTGTTATGGGCAGGATTTCTTCAGTATCTACAATTTTGAAAAATATTTGGTCTCAAATTTTGTTTCTTGCTATTTTTCTAATAAATAATCTAATTTAGCATTTCTCAAAGTATGTTTCGGAAACTATCCATGAAATGCTGTAATATAATTTACTCACAAAAAGGATTCTGTCAGCAAATACATTTTAGAAATGCTGTATCATTAGACCTTCATAATGTACATTAGCATATTAAAAGTTCCGAGATGTCCTGCAACAAAAAATCCCATTAACTTTATTTAATCCAGTATCTTCCAAAATTATTTGACTAAAAATGCATTTTTATCCCCGGATCATCTGGTCAAAGTATTGTTTTAATAAATATAATAAAAGTAAGGTTATGTTTGCTCAGGCATTGTTACGTGCAGGGCATCTCTTTAGGAAATGTATGTTTTAATTCATTTTACCTTCATTGTAACCCAATGAAGTAAGGACAATTATTATCCCCAATTGACAGATGAGGCACAGAAGGAGAATTAATCTGATTAAGACCACACAGCTAGTAAATGTCATAGCCAAGACTCAAACTCAGGCATTCTAACTCTAAGGACCTTTGAGGAAACACCACTCTAGTCTCCAGGACAGAATTTGGTTCAATATTTCTAGACTCAATGAATATGAATATATTTATTCACTCAACACATTTATTGCATGCTTTTTATGTAGAGTTAACTATGGTAGGCACTGTGGGCACTCAGTGAGTAAAAGCAGGCAGAGTCTTTATATGTATGCAGTGCAAATCTCATGGGAAGACAGATAGTAACCAATGAATGATTCAGCTAGGTGTAAGATTACAGCTATGATCACAGTGGTGGGGCTTCTAATGAAAGGCATACACTGCTATAGTCTATGAAACGTGAGGGCTTGTGCTGTGCAGAGAGGAAACAAAGGCCTCCCTAGGAAGTAAAAATTAATCCTAAAGGTAGCTCCACAAGGACTCAGCCCTGTGGATGATATTTGGTGAAAACTCTTGTAAAGACTTATTTTAGTTTTGCTTATCTGCAACTATGGGTTTTAACCTTCAGTGCAAAATTTTATGTTGAGTGCCTAACTTCTAAGTTACTTATTGAGCTGGCACCCAACAGCCTCAGTCTCCTCTCCTACTTCCCTGCCCCAATGTCTCCCATTCTTCATTCATCCCAAGGTCAATGCTTAAAGGTGTTTTCTTTCTAAGGGGGCCTCTGCATTCTCTCTTGGATTAAGCTCTAAGTGAAAAAGACTGATGGTCCAGTAGAGAGTTTCCTTGGGCAAGAGACCTACCCAGAAGTAGTCCCCATTTCAGCTCTGCATGTAGCCAAGCTGCTACTTTTGTGATACTATTTAGGACTTTTCTTTTTTTTTAAAGAAGAGCTTGGGAATGGTGGAAATGAAACAGGGACTAAAATTTTATTATGTAAAAATAAGAAAGAGTGGGACATGCAGTTTAGGGACTGACATATTAATTGGAAATTCTAGGGACTTTAACTTCACACTCTTCTCAACACTGCTTCCTACTTAAACTGGCAACAGAAATCAAACAGGTTTTATTTTGGGCTGACTAGATTTTAGTGTTAGCTGAGCCCCCCAAAACGCATCTGTTCTTGGAAATAGAAACCCAGTGCTTGATATACACTCTTTGTTTTTAAGGCTTTCTTAAATCAAGAGGTGTAGAGCCATTGGGTGCCAACAAAAACCAGTTAAACCAGAAACTGTGAATTTTGTTTTGTTTTGCTTTACCAGTAATGTGTCTTTTATTTTTATACAGCAACCTGACAGCAAAAGTTCCAATAAAAAAGAGATAACATTTATTGAGCACACAACCATCTGCCAGGAACTGTGTTGTGTTCTGCACACTTTATGCCACTGTGCACACTGCACACACTGTACCACTGAAGTCTACCAGGCTTTTTTTCCTATTTATAGAGAAGGAAATGAGGTTCAGAGAGGTTAAGGCAGGTCACACAACCAACTGGTAAGGCAGAGCCGGGGCGTAAACCCTAGTTGACTCAGGTCAAAGCGAACATTCCTAACCTCTCCAATGTACTCCCTGAATTCCTCACGGTGCAGTTTGTTTCTTCTCACGACTCCTGCGAGTTACTAGCTTTGGAGATAGAAAGTTCAGTGAACATTTCTAAGGTGGGAAGGTGAAAGGGGCATGATCTTATTATTGTTTGCATTTCTTTCATCCCTATTATTGTCTAACTTGGATCCAGACTGTAAAGACTGCTAACAGCTTGTAAGAGTGAGGCAGTATGGGGTACTGGATGAAGCATAGGTCTTGAGGCCAAATTAGAACCGGGTTCAAATCCCAACTGTATGCCCTTGAGCCAGCCACTTAATCTTATTGAATCATTTTTTTCTCATCTGCAAAATGGGTTAATAGTATCTACTTTATAGAATTATTGTCAAGATGAGAGATAGGTAGGCGAGGTGTTTGGTATGAGGTTGGCACTTAATAAATTGTGGCTATCAGTTAGCATTTACACACCATGGACTCCTGCCCTTTCATGTGGCTCATAGCATCAAGCCTATCTATCTGGAAAAGAGCAAAATGAAAACACCACCTTTGGACTGCACTGTGGTGATTAGTCTTAATATTTCCCCCAGCAAACTGCATAAAAGTTATTTTATTCCTATGCTCTATTTGGAAAACATTATAAAACTTTGAGTAGACAACAGTGCTGTGATAGCGCAGTGCTTACCAAAGCACGTATGCTTTTCTAAGAAACATGTAACTTTATTGCCCTTTATGTGCTCTCTTGGTTAATATAGTAAGCAAATGGGAGATAATTTGAAATACCTTTACTACCATTTATAGTGTCAGAACATACAACTTACCTCGATCCCCTCCCCCCCCACCTCCCCGGGTCTGCACATGGCGAGTGCCAGGCGCACTGTCTGGAGAGTGGGAGCGGACGCGCTTGGGACTCTGACTCGGGGGGATGGGCGGGACAGGGACAATGTATATGACCTGAACTTATGTACCCCCATGATGAGCTGAAATAAAAAAAAATAAAAATTAAAAAAAAAAAAAAAAAAAAAAAAAGAACATACAACTTACTTTTAAAAATGCAAAAGATTCATTGCAATGGAAGGTGTTGTGTGTACATACAAACGCATTTTTAAAACAATCACCTGTGTAGTGCTGAGAGGAATCGTGATCTGAGATCTTTCACCTTTGCAGAAATGAAACAAGATGTGTTGCTGTGTTCTTGGAGCAGCTAGCCGGGTCAGAGATAGGTTTTGTGGGCAGGATTCCAGTTTCTGTAATCCTCTTGCAGGGACTGTTAGAGGGAAGAGGTAGAAAGCTGGGTCTTCTAGGCCAACAAATGACTTTAAAAATCCTTTCTGGAGAAGAATGATCTGATTTGATAGCGAAGACTCCAGAGATTCCTCTGCCTCAAATTGCTGGGGATAGAATAGGCCTGGCAGATTGAGAGAGATCGTCAAGATTCAGGTTACAGATAACGCCATTAAATCTTGGTGGGGTTGTGGCTTTTTGTTATAATGTAGACACTGTAACTTGCAGGACTGCTTCTGCGTAGGCCGAGTATGAAGCTGAGGGCACAGAATTGTTTGAGGAGTTCATAGGATCAGTGAAAAGGACCTTGGGCTTAGGAGACATGGCTTCTAGTCCTGGCTGTGCCCTGTGTTTGATCCTGGACACATCTTGTGATGTCTCTGACCCTTATCTGTCTTATAAGCTGGTTAGACTTCACAGTGTCTCAGCTACTTCCAAGTTCTAACTTTCCAAGTGAATGTAATATGTGCATAATCATGTATCAAATTAAATAGGACCCATTCATGTGACTTAACACAAGTCCAAAATACTTTCACATCTAGAATCTCCTTTTTAATCCTCCCACAAACCTGTGAGATAGGAAAGGGAAATATTTTTTTCCATTTGGCATGTTAGGAAACTTAGGCAAATAGAGATTAAGTTAATGGCCGAGTTCAGATGTCCTGACTCTCATTCTTGGGCTCCTACACTAATGTAAACTGGATTAGTCTTTTGGGATTAAGGCTGAAAGGACATACAACTGCATTCTTTGTGGACAAAATAACTTGATAAATTATATTAAATCACTACAAGAGTAGATAAAAACAAAATTCTACCCTTGTTGAGAACTTGCCTTTGAATCCCTCTGTGAAATAGATTAGAATGTTTTGTTAGGATGTAAGAAATATATAAACCCAGAAATGGTACATCTCACATTTTTTAAAAATAGATAACTTCTGAGACTTCTTTACATTGAAAAAATTCACTTTATTATTGCATTCTAAGGTTTGCGGCTTTAAATGCCATGGTATCTGAGTCTAACTTCTTACTGGTGATATTTGTGGTTATCATTTTCCACTGTCACCCTCCCCCATTTCCTTTGTTTTGGTCTATAGATATGATTTGATGAATGAGGGCTTTTCGATCCTTCAAGATATATTTTGGTGAACTGGTTCGGTAACTTGTTATTGAAAAACAAAATCCATCAGGGACATATTTGCCTACTTCCTCTAAAAAGAAATGTTTCCTAGAGATCAGCTGTGTATTCATCAGTCCTGCCATGTTTCTATGTGTTATGAGGACATATACACATTTTTTGTTAAGTGTTTCCGTAAAAGTTTTCAACCTAAAAAGCCAGCTTCAGGACTTCTTCCAAAATCTGGAAGTTAAATAAGTGTCTTAATCCACATGATGAATGCACAATATAATTCAGATTTGCCAGGCTTCTGTCTTCAGTGCAGATTACACAGTAAGTTGCAGGCCAGACTCAAAGAGACCATAGGAAGGAGCAAGTAGTCTGAGTTTAGAGATTCCCTTTTATGTCACAACTCTAATGATCTCATATTTCTCAGCTGAGTCCTCCCTTTCATCTCTCTGAAAGTTCTTAATGAAACTTTGGAGTCATACCCCTGACCTCCTTGAAAGCTACCTATGTGGCATTGTTCAAGCCAACTGCCCATTGCAGAAGCCAGACTCTTTAGTTGCACGTAGTCTAATTTTTTGCATTCCTGGGCAGGTTTTTAGTTCACTTGCATGAACTCAAGTTAACTTTAACTAAAATTAAAGTTAACATCTCAAAAACTGGGAGTTGCAATGAAGAACTGCTGCATGCCCGCATCCCCATACACCTGCATCACTCTTCAGCTGTAAATTTACCTTTTTTTTTTGGTCATGTTACAGCCATATCAGACACAAACATTGTCATGTTCCTTCTTGGTGCGAATGCAGAAGATTCAATGAGACAAAAGGAAAAGTTTTCTTTCTGTCTATGCATTATTAATATTCAATAATGATATTCACTGGACTCTTCTTCTATGCAGCAGATACACTGTATTATCTTTTCCCCCTGAAAATGTAGTTTGAATGCAGCTGCTGTCTTTTCTACCAAGGCGTTTGGCATCCGTCTTCCCATCTGGCTTAACATCAAAATCATCTGGAAAACTCTGAAAAAATATATAGGTCTTGAATACATAGGTCTGGGGTGACACTCTGGGATCTGTTTTCTGTAAAGCTCCACCAGTGAGTGAGTCTTAGGATGAGCCAGTTTGGGAACCATTGCTCCAAAGCATGCATGTCCAGAGTCCCTGAGACCACCCCCAGGTTTGATGATTCACTAGGAGGACACACAGGACTCAGCATGGAGTTGCACTTGTGGCTGGAGTGAATCACAGCAAAAGGATATACAGCAAAATAAGCAAAAGAAAAAAGGCACGTGGGGTCAAGTCCAGAGGAAACCAGACACAAGCTTCCAAGAGTCCTCTCCCCGTGTAGTCACTCAGGACATGCTTAATTTCTCTGGCACTGAATTGTGACAACATATGTGGACTGATGTCCATCAGGAAACTCATTAGAGACTCAGTGTCCAAGATTTTTATTGGTGGCTGCTCAAATAGGCAACCTCTGCCTGGCATATACCAAAATTCCAGACTCCCAGAAGGAAGTCAGGCATTCAGCATAAATCAGTTTGTACAACAGTTAAGGCACATTAAGCCATTCTTACCAGGTAGGGAATGCTGGGAACCCTCCCAGAGCCCAAGCTCCCAGATACCAGCCACGGGCAACCCTGCAAACAGGCCTTTCTAAAGACAGCAGTCTCGGACCTGCTATCTTATCTGTTTCTATATAGTTGTGTAGAAAAAAAGGTAAAAGGTAACTTGGTCAAAAATATATTAACCAAGTTTCTGTGTTGGGTAGGAGGAGAAATTTCTGGATGAAAATGGAGATTCATATGATAAGATATGAAATGCTATTTCTTGGAAACCTTAACAATAAATTCACCTGTCCTAACTTGAGTAAAAAGCAGGCCATGAATGCAGAGTCTGGATCACCCAGCTCTTCAACACTTTTTAACCCTTGGCTCTAGCCTTCACTTAGAGAAGAACGGAGAGCTGGCTGGCAAGTGTAGATGTCCTCAAAGATCACAGAAACACTGGACCAGCTGTAGCTACTCACTTACTTCTTATGTTCTGTTCCCTTTCCAGTTTTCCAAATGAGATTGCATTTTCTCTAATTTCTGGAAAGGCACAATTATAAGTAATGAGATTGGGTGGTCGAAGCCTGTATCATAGCCAAGTCACTGAAAGCTGTGAATCACATGGCTCCATTTCAAGTCCCCAAAAAGAAATCATAAATTTGAAGCTCAACCTCACAGGCCACCAGGAATATTCTTAGGCATTCGTTTTATGTTACCAACACTTTGTATGACGCTTTAATTTTCTGCAGCCAGAGGCATCTCCCTGCATCTACAACCTCCCAAGATTACCTGGTAGAATAGAGCTGTCTGCTTTCAGGCTGGTGGATGACAAAATCAAAGGGGAGAGATGATTGTTTATTCCCGTGGGAAATTTCCAGATAGAGAATCTGAGCATTTCATTATTCAACTTGCACATTTTCTTCCTTCTAAACAATTAGGCTTTCTTTCATGTTTGTTTATGCCTATTTACTTTTATTCAGTTCACTTATTCAGGTGAATAGTGGAACAGTCTGTCCCTTGTACAGAACTTTCCTTGAATTTAATAATGAGAGTCATTATCATTCAGCCTTGCTTTTCAAGGTGCAAAAGCTCCTTCTTAATAGACTTGTTTTCCAGTATTTTAATCACCTGTCATTTTTCTCTCTTTTCCCGTTTTTATACATCCTTCCTAAAAGCATGGGCCAAAATTGGACTTACTTTTTTTTAATACAAATATACTGCAGTCTGATATATATCTAAATTCTTTACAAAAACTTGAAAATTATACATACCGTAATATATCTATTTTAATAATAAAAATAGATGAGAATCAATTTTAAAAATGTATATGGTTTAAGAAGTAAGGATCTTTGGCAGTAAATAGACTGACAAAAATTCATCATGGGCCAGTTGCTAAGAAGAACTGCTCTCTATGTGTGAGGGTAATGCACAATATTGAAGAAAGGCCATGTCTTGGTTTCAAACTCCCCCTAACTACAGATCTTTATGCTTGTCACTATACTTGCCTGGCACTGAAAGCCCATACAATACTTTTCTTCCAGTGGTATTCCCCTACACTGCTATGCATTTTCACCTTGAGATCTACAGTAATCTCAAGTTCTTTTCTGCTATGCTCACTTCTCCTTCTCTTTCTGTAGAAATGAACCATCTGTCACTTACTTGTTATTGAATGCCTTCCTATATCTATATGACTTCCTATATTGAGACTATTGCTATTCTCAATATCAAGGTGATTAAAAACTATATTCCCATGACTTAGAATATTCCCAACCCCACCTCGTCCCATGTCCTTTAAAAATTTGATGAGGTTAGTCTTGATATTTTCACCCAAGAATGAATATTTTGGATAAAGTAAGTCCTGGGATGCTCTGGGTAGGTAGGGTATGTGGGGCAGATTTTGAATAAGAAGATTTTTTTTTGCTGGGAACTCTGATGTAGTAGCCTTCATAAAGTGCAGAGTAATACAAAATCCAAGAGTTGGTTTTTCCCCCCAAAGTTTATTCCCAAACTATAAAAATATCACTTCAACAAACAAAAGAGAATTTCAAAACAATAAAGAAGATTTTGATGAGAATCTGTTACATTTTTTGAGAATTGGCTCTTTCAATATCACCAGGACCAGTTGTATAACTGCAAGGCAAGAGTGGTACAGTGATGTCAAAGAAAAACATTGACTATGTCACCAGTGTTTACTATTTACTCGGTAGAAAACTGTAGGGTGGGTGTATGGGGTTGGGGGAGGGAGAGAAAGAGAGAAAGAGGCAGAGAGGGAATGTATATGTGTACTATCTGGGGTGGGGGGAACATGAGGATGGAAGGGTGTGAGCCCCATGAGTTCACACTATGATATATACCTTTTCCAAATGGGATCTTAAAGTATTCATTCTATGAATGACCACTTGATTTGGTGGGTAGCCAATATGGTATATTTATTTCACAGTTCCACATCTTTACAGTTAGTTGTCCTTATATAATGCTTACATGGGATTTCAGAGCAGATATTTCCTTTTAACACTTTTTTTAAAAAAAATCACAGATATGATTGAATCACACAACCACATTCCACCTCTTTTGATCCAGCCATTCCCATTAGATGTGTGTTGTTAAAAGATCAGGTGATCAAACCTATAGAAATGGAATTGTGATAAGTATCATAATGGGAAAATGAATGAGGGCCTTTGAGTATGGAGAATTGCAAATGAGAAACCCTCTTTTAAAGCCATGGCTTATTTCTGAAAGGAAGGGTAAAACCATGGATTTATTAGAAAAGGGAGCTAAGGAGTTGAAGATGTTGAGATTCTTTAAAATAATCGAGGCTGAGCTGGAAGCCTTTACCCTGGCACACTCGCAAGTCATCACCTTTGGTGCTGTTGGCTGAGCTTGGCCAAGGAACAGGGAGAGACGCACACTTGTGCTTCTTGTGTTAGGGTGAGGCTGGCTGGCCTTGGAGAAGACAGCTCACCTGTAACCTGAACATAGGTTTTATAACATATCCCACTGTTACTCAGAAAATTCAGACTCAGGTCCAACATTCTGCTCACACAGGACATGCCACTCAAAGCAGTCCAGCTAGAAGGATTGGGGATCTGGGCAAGGCCAAGCTTACTTGAGCTAAGCCACTTGTTCCTGGGTAATGCAGCTTGTTATCCAATCAGCATCATTCCTGGTCATTAGAGCACAGGGATGAAAGCTCCTCTTGGAAAGATGCAGGGGCTCTGCTGCCAGGAAAGTGGTGCTCAGTGCTAGAGTAGCAGAAATGACAGAATGACAGGGACTCTCTGACCATGTCAACCAGGTATTTTTAGTACTTCACTAGTACATGAGTAAAGGTGACTAGAAAATAGACTTGATTCTGCAAGTCTTCATGGCAACAGTCCATATTAAGACTCCTAGAATACGTTTTAAAAAAGTTCTTCCATTTCTATCTGTGAGAAAAAGGCTTTTTAGCATTGTGTAGGACTGATGTGCATATAAAAGTAAAATGATAAGACATGTATAAAGGGAGAATAAAGCCTTAGAGTCCTTCCAGTCTGGGGAATCCATTTTATCTTGGAAATAAGAGATTTATGTTTTATATTATTGATTCACTAACTTTTTCTTCACTTACATTTGATTTTCAGTGATAGGGCTTACTGGAGTTTGGGGACAATTCTACTGTGGTATTAAATAATACTCCTTCTTAAAAATACAGCTTGGCATTGAGTTAGTGCAGTGACTTCCAGTGAATTGATATAAGCCCACATTTCATTTTAATCAAAAACAAAAAAACTAGAAAATGTTACTCTCTAAATAGGCAACGATATATTTTCTAAGCACTTCAGATATTTAGTACATAACATGTATGATTAATGTAGAAACAACCCCTGACACTTGAAGGTTACCCATTGCCTGTAATGGTATCCTTCCTATGTTTTTATATGAGGTAAGTACAGACCAGGGAGCCACTGAGGAAATAGTCAGTCCTGGGTACAGTCTGTAATCTTGGGCTCCACAGGGATGTTTTGGTGAAGATGCAAGAGCAATGAACTGATGTTTCTATTACAAGATCCCATAATGCTAGGACTTCTACACATCTCAGAATAATGGTTAGGGTCCATTCTTTTAGGAGACATACTCAAATGTTCTCTTAGTCACTGGTAGCACCATTGGGGCAAGGTGCACACTTGACCTAGAATACCACTTACATCATTACCTTGTTCTGTTGAAGACCTACGGCATGCAAAAAATTCAATGTCGTCTCAAAAATACATGTAGTATGCCCAGTAAAATACATTGGCTAGCATAAAAATCAAAGGAAAGAGTAGTTTGGAATATCGATCAACATTACTGGGGTTTTGAATCGTGAAATAATCAACAATCCTGCCCATTTTTTCTCGGAAGACAAACTTGAACTTGTCGCTGGTTTTCATTGTCAAGTCGCTATAGTCTACGTTATTGCCGGAAATTTCAATGCTGGCGAAGCTGATCTTCCGTTTAAAGCTGGAGATGGAGCTGTTGATGATGTTAGTGATATTGACTTCTTCCACTTCCTTCGCTGTTGCCTAGTTCATAGACAATGCAGTTAGCCTAAAAGACTTGACTCAGCAAGATAAATAAGTGGGTAATGAGCTAATAAAAAGTTTAGAGGCCTAAGTATTGAATAATTAGGTTTAATAGAGAGTGGCATTGAGTGCCTCAGAAACTGGCTGGTAAGCCAGACTCGGAGTCCTGTTACCCTGATCATAGGCACCTGTCCAGATGCAGGTAGCCAGCACGTGTAACAGAAAGAATAACCATGGCCCCTCTGGACATGCAGTGCCGTGTGCTAGATGCCAAACACACAGGCTTTGAAACTAGCAGACCTGGGTTCACATCCCTTTCTGTCTCTCACCATGGTGAAACTTTAGTAACCTTAATCCCTTTGAGACTCAATTTCCTTGCCTCCCAAATGGTGATGATATTAATACCTACCTCCTGAGACTGATGGGAAGATTAAATGGTATAAATTATGTGAAGCATCTAGGAGGTGTTTGATGAGTTTCAGTCTGTTCCAAGGAGAAGGGAGTGACTGATTATGGAAGATAATAAAAATTAGCTGTGCCCTGAGGCCTCTGGCATGCAAACAGAGAGAGTCTTGCTCCCTGCAATTCCCGGGAGCTGCCATTCTCCAACATGGCTGGGGTGACGCAGAATGTGGCAGTGTAGTAATGTCAGAGAGAGTGTGATTTGGGTCCTTGGCCAGGCCACTGACTAGGGGTGGGATCTTGGATGAATTAGGTCACATGTCTGAGTGGCAGATTCCACAATACTAAAGTTGGGATAATAATGGCACCCATTTCATTGGGTTGTTGAGTGGGCTAAAGGAGATGTTGGTAGGTGTTTAGGATGCAGTAAATACTCTGTAGCACAGGTATTATCATACACACACCAAAATAAGGGCTTTCTAGTGTCTACAGTGGATGCTTTCAGTAATCCTCCAACCTCCTTTTTACCAATCTAGCAAATCCAGATTTTGGGGGGTAATTCAACTTCCTTCCTTCCCCTTAAGGAAGTCTATGGGGAGCAAATAAAATGAAGTTCACATTCTTCTTTGGTGTGTGGGTGATATGACTGTGTATATCTTTGCTCATTAGAGCCAAACCCAAGGGGAAAGCAGCTGAGTCTTTGGCTATTCTCGTCCCTCATTCCTCACTATTAGACCCTGTGTGGCCCTAACACTTAGCTAAAGGTGGGCTCCTCTTCTGAATTGGATCCCTGTCATGTTCTCACTTGTTAGCAGGAGCTTTAGTATGACAACATCTATCAAATTTGGCTGCCAAGTAACCCCAGGGTTCCATGGGCCTGTAGAGAGCAATAGGTAAGAGCGTGGCCCAGTGCCCACTGCAGGTGGGAATAACAAGCAGGTGTCAGGCTTTGGAAAGCAGATTTAGGTTGGGATCCCCGCTCTGCCTCTTACTACCTGTATCCCCTGGGATAAGCCACTTACTCTTCTTGTTCCTCAGACTCCACAACTGTAAAAATGGAGATAACAACCTCACTAGATTGTTATGAGCATTTTAAATGATATAATATTTGCAAATGGCTTGTTACTGTGTCTAGCACATGTAAATGCTTGATAAATAATTACCATTATTATTATTCAGAGAGCCGGACCACAGTGTTCCACTGCTAAATCAAATAATGACAGTCCTTCTCAATTAGTAGAAAAAAATGCTAACCAAGAAATTTGTCACAATCTAATTTTTCCATACATTTTTCACTAAACCATTACTTGTATAATTTAAGAATACCAGAATGCAACAGAAGAATTAAATAGCAAAAACATATTAATCTTAAAATTATAAGCAGCTGATCATGGTTGGTTTGATATTGGACTTTTCATGGATGCTTGTTTTTGCGATTGTGGTTTTATGTTGCATACGGATAACATAGTTATTTTCTGCTGGAAAATTTAACCTATTAATATCTCATTGTATTTGGTGACAAGAATGGTCTTTTTTAAGGGGCACTATGACATTCAGATGTGCCCACCTGAACAAGGATGAGACTCGCTGGAGCAAAGTGAACCACTGGGGATCAGGAACCGGGCCCAGCCCACCTCTGCAGACCAACCCACGGCACGAGTGATGGGTCAGACCCAGGGCTGTCGAATTCTTACCCTATCTTTGGCTGCCATCTGCTGTAAGGAGCTGTAGTGAGCAACTGCGTATTCCAGTAAGGCCCCAAACACGAAGCTAAAGCAGATCCCCAGGTACACATCGATGGCCTTGATGAAGCAGTTGGTGTTGGGAAGAGAAGTGCGGGACCCGATCATCAGTGTGGTCATTGACAATACGGTGGTCACTCCTGGGAAAACAGGCAGGAAATGTTCCCATGTCAGCGGCCAGGAAACCCTCTACCATCTCCTATCGCAGTGTCTCCGTTCAGGAGTTGGCAGCATGAGGACAGGACGCAGAAATGGAGCGTATCTCATTTTGAAAAATCTGCAACCTTCTGGAGCAGGGTTGATTTGTCCATTTTGTACAGATTATGAGTGATGTGGCTTTCTAAATGTTTGCCTTCTGTCTTCTCCTTGGAGAGGGTGGTCAGTACACAAAATAACCGACAATGGACCATCTAACCACAATTATCCCTTACCTGTCACTGTGAAACATAAGTTTAAAAAATGCACTACTCCTAAAGTAGTCTCTCCCTGCCTCTCTCTCTCTTTCTCTTTCTCTTTCTCTTTCTGTAAAAGAATTTCTCAAGAAACCAACTCTTGGAACTTCCCCTGTAACTATCAATGAAAACAAGGATAGAAGTGGAAAAAAAAATAAGTACCTGATAACCCGGTTCTTAGGAATCTGTCGGAGCTGCTTACCAATGCAGGTTCTTGCAGGAACTGAATCGAGGGAGATCCAAAATGAAACCCAGGATAACACCACCAGGAAAGTGGAAGGAACGTAGGTTTCCAAAATGAAATAGAGGACATTCCTTCGAAGCTCAAATTGCAAAACCAATCGCGTATAATTTCCTGATAGGGTGAACAAGAGATAAGTCATGTCTGTGCACATAGCAGAGTGGTTTCCCTATGGGATGTTTAACTTAGCTATATGCATATTAAGCCCTCTATTAGTCTCCAAAATCTGGTTAATTATGAACTGTCATTATGGTTTCCATAAGAGATACTGCTATTGCATCGAATGGAATTTACAGGGGTGCTGCTCCCCCATTTACCTCCTTCTTCTTGTGCTTTTCTCTATCACAGTATTCCTACAGCAGTGTAACTACTGGCTTCCTCGACCTCTATCCCACTGGACAATGAGTCCTGCACACAAAGTAGTTGTTCAGTAAATACCTATTTGATGGAGATTACCTGAGGCCATCCATTTTTCAAGAAAACTATGGAATAGACCTAGCAGACCTATAAAATATATTTTAATTTTTGAGGATTTTGGAGGCACCCCAGATTTTACGGTACTTCAGGGCTATCCCTAGGAAACTAGAAATGTAGTCTAGATGTGGAGAATGTATGCAATGGACGGTTATCATAATAGAATGCTGTGTAGCAAATCTGCTGCTATAGCACAAAACACGTGCAGGGGGTAGGGTACCAAGCCATGCTCCTGCGGTCCTTCTGTTAAGGGAGGTGAGCAAGTGGCAGACAGAGCAGCAGTGGCCAGCACTAGCGTGGTGGAAGGATGAAGAGGTTTTCCTCTGGGAATAGGGGAAGTCAGGCTCAGAGTGGAGTAGAGGGAAAACAGGACAGCGGATGACAGCTGCCCCAACCCCATGCCACCCCCACATTGACGCCTAAAATCTAAAATTATACGATTAAATAGCTAAACAACAGAAATATTACTGAAAAAATATAGTACAGAATAAAAATATGTCATTTTAGAACCTGATGGGACCCTAGCGACAACTTACTGTTTTACTTTATTAACGGAGAAATTGAGACACAGGCAGTGTTAGTGACCTGAGTAAGGCCCCGTGGAAGATGCTGGAAGCAAACATAGACCAGGGCTTTTGCCCTTTGGTCCGGGGGTGTTCTATCCATCTGCACTGCTTGCTTTATTCCCTCGATTTTGAAAGTCCATGTTTGAAAAAAAAACACTTAGAAACAATATTTGACTAAATAATAACATTCTTTTGTACTTAGAGTAGGTATGTGCCACCTGGAATTAAATAATTTTGAAAACTGAAGCCATTTTTTTGCATGAACCCAAATTGGGACTCCAGATTTGGTAAACCACGATGGCATAAACTGAATTTACAAACTTGTTAATTTAAAAACTTGTTTTTAAAGTGTTAAGTGTTAGTTATTTGTTTATTATAAAAGTAACAATGCTCATTACTTAAAATTTCTAATTTTTACATAGTAATGACTTTGGTATACATGTGATTTTTAATATCTAGGCTCAACTAAAATACATAGAACCTTTTTTCAGGGTGTATACATTGAGGAGAATAAGCGTTCTTAATATTATCATGAGGGAGTGAGAAGAAAATGCCAACTGCTTATATAAAATTGCATCTTTTAGAAAATCTCTATCTACAAATGCCAAAGACTAAGAGATTCAATGCTGGTGAATGAAGTGAACAAGTAATTCTTCCTGCCAAGCTTGCAATAATTAGGGTGTTCATACTCTCGTTGACTCTTGCTGCTGTCTTCTTCATCTGTGAGTTGCGTTCTTAGCTTTATTCTTTGGTGGCAGAGAACCAGTGCTCCAGTTAGAAACATGAGTACATTTTATGCATAAGGAAGGCACAGAATTTGAGCAATCATTAGAAAATATTATCTGGAGACAAATCATGCTAGGCTTCTGAGCTGGTCCGGAGGTCTGCTCCCCTGTGGATAATTTCAATACTAAGGGTGGAGCTGGTAGAATAGCAGAACCCAAACTCAACTCTCTCGCTCCACTGGGTCCCAAAGAGGTAAGGGGCGGAAGAGATGATATATCTGACTCATAGAGCCACCCTCTATCTCGGGCTGCTTATTTTTATTTTGTACAATTTGTCCCACGAGTTTACCTGTCTCCTGCTGCGATCTGGTGACCAGGGTGAAATACCGTTGTATGGTGTACTGAGCAAGCCGCAGGTTTTCCAGCCCACGCACAGAGTCGTTGCCTCTCAGCCAGGTGAACTCCACGTCATTTCCATCATAGCCCCCTGGCAAATAAAGCGGAGACAGTGCAAGGACATTGCAGATTGAACTGGTCTTGGAAAATGCTACCATGTGGAGACAGCATGAGCTCTATCTTGATGGCGAATTGCTAGGACTATTTGCCATCAATTGAGAACTGGTCCTGTGCTAAGTATTGTGTAGATCTGGTGGATGACACGCCTTTAGAGGTGGACTCCTTCATAATTTAAACTATCTTTATTGAATGTATATCTATGAACACACAATGGCTGATGCTTGACACTGCCTTTCAAGAATGCCTTCACAAGCTCTGCTGGTGTTTTCAGGGACTTTAGAACTGACTTGTTCATATTTCCACATTGGCATAAATGCAAAAACAAAAACAAAAAACCTGCAGCCGGCTGCCTTATTGATGTTTATAAGTGTGTGTTTAATAAATCTCAAAGCAGTTTAATTAATACAGTTGATAATAGCAACAATAGTTACCTTTTATTAAACATTTATGTTAGTCCTTTACACATTATGTTGCTAATGTTCTTGCAGTAATTTCTATATTTCTTCAATTCCAAGATGGACTTTTAAAAATATTTCCTGAAATTGATGGATCTTACAGTTGATTTATATATAAGCAGTAGAGCTTTTTTTCCCCTAAAACATTGTTATTCAATAAATGCTCTTCCTTGGGATTGAGGAATTATAATGATTTTCACACTTTATTCTGAAAATTCTCAGAATCAGAGATGTTGCCTAACTTTCTCAGGATAAGGCAAGCAAGAAACAAAACAAGGACTGCATCTCAGATGATAATAATATTATCTATCATTTAGTAAGCAGTTACATTTCTAAATGCTTCACAACATTATCATCTCATTTAATCCTCGAAATATCTCCTTGAGAAGATATACGAATGGTTCATAAGCATATAAAAAGGTGCTCAATATCATCAATTCTTAGGGAACTGCCAAGCAAAACTATGATAAGATGCCTCACACCCATTAGGATGGCTACAATAAAAAAGACCAACAATGACAGATGGCCAGAACATGGAAAGGCTGGGACATTACTGGTGGGAATGTACACTGGTACAATCGCTTTGGAAAACAGTAACAGTTTGGCAGTTTCTTAAAAACTTGCACATAAATTTACCATTTGACCCAGTCAGTATTCCATTCCTAGGTATTTGCCCAAGAGAAATGAAATCATGTCCACACAGAGACTTGTACACCAATGTTTATAGCAGCATTGTTAATAACAGCCAAAGGTGGAAACAAACCAAATGTCCATAAGCTGATGAATAAATAAATAAAATGTAATATACATTCATACAAAGAAATACTACTCAGCAGTAAAAGAAATGAAGTACTGATACACGCTGCAACATGTGTGAACCTCAGAAACATTATGCTAAGAGAAAGAGCCAGATACAAAAGACCATGTATCTTATTGATTCCATTTATAGGAAATATCTAGAAAAGGCAAATCCATAGAGACAGAAAGTGGAAGAGTGGTTGTGTGGGAGCTGGTGGTGGGAATGCGGAGTGACTTCAAATGGGCATGAGGGGTCTCTTTGGGGTGACAGAAATGTTCTAACAATGGCATGTGGTGATGGTTGTACAACTCAGTAAATTTGCCAAAAATCTTTGAATTGTACACTTAAAATGGATGAATTTTATGGTATATAAATTATACTTCAATAAACCTGTTAAAAATTAAATCTTTGAGTCAGATACTATCATTTTTCCCACTTTGTTGATGAGGAAACCTGAGGTCCAGGGAGGTTGGTTACTCACCCAAAGTCACACAGCGAGTGATGGGATTCCAGTACCTGGGATCTCAAACACAAACCTATATTGCCTTTGTTTGCAAAGGCTACTGGGAAATGTGATGACCGTGCTGGGACTACCATTTTGTTAAGTCTCAGCTTATGGCACCCACTGTTTAGCAGGGGTTATTTCTCCCCCCATGGGGCAGAGAAGTAGTCATGAGCTCTTAGGGGCTTTCCAGGTAAAAATTATTAAAAATTATCTGTGGGCTGTCTCTTGGAAGCCCCCAAAATGTACTGAAGCTACTGAAGCTACTGAAGCTGTCTGCATGGGCCTATGATCCCGAAGAAATAAAAAAAAAAAAAAATCTATAAAAGTGAGTAGCACAAGTTCCTATACTTTGCTTTTACAACTAGTAAATGCTCACAATCATTACATTACACCTTTCTGTCCCTGAGTGAATATGGGAAGTTGTGTGATGGTATCAATTCTTTTCTAGGGATGGCGCTTAGAAAAACCCTTAGCGAGGTTTCTATGCCCCCTGACTGCTACTAAACATTCAGCCAAAGGTTCCTCTGCTCACTGGGGATGGTATTTGTACAAGCAGAGTGCAGAAGTTTCCAGGAGAATCTTGCTCCTGGGATTTGAGATGAGGCCAGCCATGACACATGGAGGATAATTACCTGTTCCATGTGGGACTGAAAATGAGTTCTCTTTTTGATAACCTCAAGTTTTATTCTGCCACCAAACAGCTGTATTGCTTCAAGAAGGTTTTGCATGCATTTAATCAATAAGATAATTAATCTGTTTGTCTGAGTCTTTTAATTAAATGTCTACTTCTGAAAAATGGCTTCTGCCTCATACTAGTTGTGCTTCTCTGCTATTGCCCACTTGTGACCTTACATAGGCGTGCCCACCACTCTCTGGAGCTTGACTGCGGACCCCCACCCCCACCCCAGACACAAGACATCCTTTGATGCCTTAATAAATCCTGTCTGTGGTGCTGTGTGCCTATCACAGGCGTCCAAGCTTGGTGGGCAGTTCAGAGTGGTTTACTAAGGAACAATGGAGATTGTATGACAATGCCAGGGAATTCATGCGTCACACATCAAATTTAGAGTAAATCCTCATTCTTCATTGTGAGCAAATCCCCAAATGACAGCTTAGATGACCATTTACTGGCATTACTGTTTAAGGTTTATATATATCAAGTAATTTTTTTTAAAGTTGGAAGCAGTTGTGTGATAAATGTCAACGATGGCGTATGTACCACGTCTCACCTCCGCTGTGTCTCTTCTTGCTTCCGTCTCAGCGGATTCCGAGTCCCCCTGTTTGTCTTCTTGGCCAATTCCGGCCAATCCCAAATGTCTCATCTCAAGTGACATTTCCCCTCGGAAACCTCTGACTCCCCCAGGCTGCCATAGCACCATGACTTTTGATTGTTAACATTCATTCTGCTATAATTGCTTAAGGTCCTGTACCCTCGAGAAAGACTTCCCTTAGGACACACAGCAAGGGAAAACACTGGGGTTGGTCCTAAGTGATGGAAAGGAACTGGCACAGGAATGTGCTTGGGACCACTGTGTGGTCATCACACTGTAATGCAGTTTAATGTACTGGCAGGATTTGGGGACTCCAGTCCAAGCATCATGTGATTATTCAATTTGGGGAAAAATAATGATAATAAATGGGCACTGGAGAAACTGGAAAGCAGTTATTAAAAGCTTTTCATTATCCCCATATTACTGTTTAAAAGCACTTTATGGTATATTCAGGAAAAATATACAGCTCAGATCACAAACAAGCCACTGGAACAAAATCCTTAGGTGACTCCAGCCCAGTGGAAGGACTGTTAGAGTTTAGGGGGACTTTGGGCTTTGGACCCAGGCTACGTGGGTTCAAGTCCCAGTGTTGCTCCTTACTGTGTTCCCTTGGGGAAGTTATCAAATCTTAATGAGCCGCAATTTACATATCAGCAAGATGGGAAGCACAATATTTATCTCCTAAGATTATTTGGAAGGTATCTAGTAAAATGCCTGGTATGCAGTAAGCAATTGGTAAATGGATGCTATAGTACTTATTAGGAAGAGAACATTTATTATTATTGTTAATGACAAAGTTGTTTGGCCAAGGAAACCAGGGCAACAGCAGACTGAGGTCACATGGCACATTTTGTTACCTCCTCCTAGCAGTCTTTCCCCGTTAGCCTTTCTACCTACCCTGCAATGGATAGTGAGGCTTCCTATTAACTATGGCGCTTTGCACTAGGATAAAGAAAAAAGGAAAGCTTTTGAAGCTTTCTAGAACTAGAGGGTAGCCTTGGGCATATTTGCTGACAGATGAATAGGAGATTGATGAAAGGTCCATGACCTTCTCGTCAGTGACTAGAGGAACCTGTGGCTAATTTGATCTTGGTGGAGTAGGGGTGGGTGAAGGTCATGGCCGTGGAACGACTCACGAAGAACTCATCTGGAACCAGAGACCCTTTGAGAACTGGTTGCCAGAGAGATGGCATACATAAAATGTTAAAAGTCTAGGTATCTAGATCTGTTTTCACCAAAATGTTTTCTGCAAAACGGCTGTCTGACAAAATACTCATGAAATGAGATTCCATGGGTAAATAAATTTGGGACATTCTAACCACTCCTTCTTGGAATTCACATGGAATTAGCTTAGTAGACAATGTGTAAGCAAATGGAAATGCCTGTGCTCCGATAAAAGTTTGTTTACAGAATCAGGTGATGAGCTGGTTTTGGCATAAGGGCTGCGGTTTGCTGACCCTGGGTCTAGACGACTAGCTGCATTAAAACATTTCCTTCGGTTGTCTTGTCCACTCGAGGTGGAGATACTTGGTACTAACGCACAATGATTCTCTCCAAAAGGCTGTAAGGTGTTTCTTTGAGAAGTCCCTAAATCTGTCAGGAAGTACCGTCAGAAGGGCTGAATCCATTGTGAATCAGCATCAGGAAAAGAAACATCACTATGTTCGGACACTCTTCCTGAATGCACAGATCTAAGTCACCCAGGACAGTCACCTCAGGAGCCTGCAGGGCATACTCACAGCTTTCCAGCTGCAGCTTGCATGTCTGTGTGTCCATGGGGTACTTAGACAGATCCATGTTACACGCAACAGTGGTCGTGATTCTAAGAAAGGAAAAATGGGTTCAAAAAGAGTGTTATGAAGAATCTATAGAAAGTATATATTCCCGCCCAACGGCCACTCCAAGAGGACGTTCCCTTGAACTCTCATAGGGAACATGTGGCTTGGAACCTGCATCCAAAGCACCCTTAAGGTTTTCCGTGCTAAACAATGCCTGTGAGGCTCTGTTAAAACTGGGTTGCAAAGTGGAGAAAGTCAGAATCCTGGCAATTCAGAGGCAAAACTTGTAACAACGTCACAGAACAGACTCACTCATGGGCTTGTTTGAGATGCTTTTGCATCCAGTTTTAAAACTTAATCTTCATGGCAGACCTGTGTGGGGCTAGAACAGTGCTCACTGTCACTGTCGTCACCATTTGGCAGCAGATTTAGGGGCTAGCTTGGGCTCACACGGCTCTGAGTGGCAGAGCTGGGACCAGAGTCCAGGTCTCCTGGCTGTGGTGTTCCCACAGGGCCTGCCCACTCTCGGGATGAGGGCTCAGAGCAAGTGGAGGACCAGGCACTGTGGCTCATGGGGCTTAGCGCCCAGAGATGTTCAACTGAAGGTCAGTCAAGGCCAGGCGAGGAGCTCATGCTTGTAATCCTAGCACTCTGGGAGGCTGAGGTGGAAGGATTGCTTGAGGTCAGGAGTTCGAGACCAGCCGAAGCAAGAGTGAGAACAAAAACATCTCTACAAAAAATAGAAAAATTAGCCAGTGTTGATGGTGCGTACCCGTAGTCTTAGCTACTTGGGAGGCTGAGGCAGGATAATCGCTTGAGCCCAGGGGTTTGGGGATGCAGTGAGCTATGATGATGCCATGGCACTCTAGCCAGGGTGACGGAGCAAGGCTCTGTCTCAAAAAAAAAAAAAAAAAAAAAAGTCAGTGAAACCCTCACAGTGGAGATTTTGATCGACAGGCTTTTATCTTCCTTTTTCTTCAGTGTCATCCATTTTTATTAAGCACCCTTATTTATTCAGCACTGTGCTAGGTGCTTGGGGGAAGTGGAGGTGATTATAGCATGTTGCCCACCTCAAGGAAGCTCACACTCCTTTAAGGGAGACAGAGAATAAGGACAGCTGCTATTTCCAAATGCTGACTGTGAGCCATCCCTGAGCTGAGTGCTTTGCATGCATTAATGCATTACCCTTTGAACAGCCCCACTAGGTAGGAAATATTTGCATTCTCGTTTTGCTGCTGCTGAAACTGAGGCCCAGGGAGTCAAGTGAGACCTAAGACCACAGAGCTGCTAAGGAACAGAGCAGGGACTCGCACCCAACTCTCTCTGACTCCAGGCCAGGCTATTAAACCTCACACAGGACTGGCTGTGGTACATGCCATGCCACAGACAGAAGCACATGTACACATAGGAGCATTAGGTTTGCACAGTCCTTGTACAGATAAGGGTGAGTCCTCTGCCTGTGGCCTGCCTCATGCGACACCCAGGGAGCACCTTTCCTGTTCCAGCCAACCAGAGGCTCCATGAACAACTGGGTGGAAGGAAGTTTGAGCCTCAGGGATTTGGGAAGAGGGCAGAGGGGAGCCCACGGCTACAAGCACCAGAGGCTTTGGGGCACTGCATCTTCATTTTCTGTCCAAACGTGACTCAGACACGCAGAGATGCATTCTGGGGCTACCCCAGCTCCACTGAGCCCCATGTGGGGAAGTTCCTGGCCCGCACCTCTCTGTTTGCTCCTGCAGTTGCCCTTACTTCTTCCCTCGCTGACTTCCCTTCACCTTCTAAGACTCAGCTTGGAATCCTGTGAGAGCCTCCTCTAACGTTACCTCCAAACCAGTAACCTGCTCCCCAACCTGGGTCCCAGCTCCCGGGACATCCTTTGTCTCCATATCCGTGTCCTTGGGGAGACGTTTCATTCAGCTCTGTATCCTCGGTGTCCAGCACAGGGCTGGCACAGGGCAGGCATTCTGTAGGTGCTCACTGAGCCAGACTAAACTGCAGGAGGGCCCTGCTATTATGGGGCAAGGATCCAGGAAGGCAGGAGCACGAGAAGCACGGGACCTCAGAGGGGCCGTTTTAGTGCCTTCTAGAAAACCCAAGATGCATCTGTGCCTTTCATCCAGCCGCTTCCCCCACCCCTGAGGTCGCAGGTGCCTGCTTACCTGAGGGCGTACAGGACTGTGCCGTTGGAGAAGAGGCGGATGAGCCTGTTTCCCACGGTGACTTCGTGGAGGAAGGACTTCTTGGACTCCACGATGTAAGTGTCTGGCACCCAGAGGAACTCCACGAGGCGAGCATCCAGAGTGAAGCTCTTGTTGCCTTCGAACACCAGCCGCTGGTCCATCCAGCGCTGTCGGAGGTATATGGTGGCCGTGTAGTCCTGAGGGGGACGCAGGGGATGGAAGGGATGCAGCAGGGAGAAAAACCCCCAAAGCAGAAGAAAAGTGGTCAAATTTTACTCCCCTTCCCACCTCCACTTAGATCAAGTGTACACAGACATGATGAATAAAATTATGTCTTGGGGTAGTGGCACATGGCAGTAAAAGAACAAACTACCTTATTTATTCTGGATAATAACTGCCACTGCCATGTTCACGACCTTAACCTACTTGGCACACAAGCTCATGTTGCCCTAGATCAAAAGCCTTGCCAAGTTGTTGAAGCATTTGCTGGGCTGAGTGCTTAGGGTAGTCAGGGACTTACGCAGAATGCATACTGGGCCCTCTTGGCAAACTGCCTTTAGTCTGACCTTGTCTTAAATGTGTTCTCTTGAGTGACAGCGTTACTGAAAGCAATCACTTAATTGTCAGTTTTCACCAGCTTGTCTCCCTCTCTGTGAAGGACCCTGTATACGAGGCTCACCTACTACAGTTTTATTCTTTTCCCCAATTCTTATCCCTCCCCAAATGCACCCACTCCGTTCCCAGGTTTCTCTCCTCCTGGCCTTTGACTCCATCTTCTTCCTGGTACTCAGAACATCTGTTCTATTAATACAAGAATCTCCCACTGTCTTGAGTTTTGGGATAGGTCGCCAGCTTTTCCATTCCAAATGGAGGAGGGCTATAAGTCTTTCTTTTTCTGTTTTGGGGTAGCTAGAAAATGTACCCCCATTGAACACAGAGAGAGGGATTCCTTGGGTGGAATACTGAGGGGCAACACTTACTTACCATGTTACTCTCTGAAATGCTAGAAATACTTGCAATGTCCAGAGTCAGTGCTATCTGAACTGGTTCTCCTAAGAATGAAGAAAGAATTGGAAAGGCATGGAAACACAAGCATAAGGTTTCCTAATACTACACTCGTGGATTAAAAAAAGATTAAAAATTACAAAAGTAATACTTGCTTGTTAGAAAAATTTAAACAGTCTAGAAGTATAAAAAGTGAAAAGTTAATTTCTATCTTTCCCTTTTCAGGAGTAACCATTGTGTATAGTGCACCCTGCTTTTGTATGAAAAATATGCACAAATAAATATGTAGTTATCTTAATACATAAGAGAGACCACACTGTTTAACACATTGACTGCCACATTAGAAAAAGATGTTTTTCCCTTGGGGCTATGGTGTTTTATTATGAAAATATAATAAAAACTTCGAAAACAAAACAATCTTTTCTAATTTAATGAAAAATTCATTATTTTTATTGTTTTCTGTGAGTGAGTTATATGCAATTAAATTGTCAATATTAGTTGTAACAAGAAGAATATCAACAAGTAAGATTTTCATGAACCAACTGCAGTTACATATGTTTTACGAGGCCTTAGGCTCAAAACCAGCGTGAGTTAAATACAACTCACATGGCAGTTAATATGTTAATTGGTGCATATTTTAAAGAACATAGTGATGAGATATTTGCTACTTCTTCCGTGGAGAGTTTTTCCTATGGTGCTTGCATTTATTAATAGACCTGTAACAGAGATTTGGTAATCTGATTGTGCAGATGTCTTCATGCCCCCTTGATAAGTAAATTTACCACAAGATGGCTTTCAAGACTGCTCACAGCTGAGCTTTTGCTGACCTCCTGACACTTTCCTCCCCTTCCTTTACTCTCCTGGAACCCTAAACTATTTAGAATTCTGGAACCTTGCCCACTTGGGCCTGTGTGCAGACTCCTAGGTCTCAGTCCTGGAGTCTCAGCAGACGGATTGAACTTCAGCAAGAGCCAGTCTGAGTCCTAGAGACCGCGGGGTCAGAGCCAGCTTTTCAGGAGCCAGGCCAGGCCGGGCAGTTTACTCCTCCTTAGACGGGAATGTGGAAGAAAGGGCCTGGACCCCAGCTCTGTCACATCCCCGTCCTGTGACCTGAGAAAGTTACTGAATCTTTAAAACCTGCAGTTTTCTCACTTGCAAGTGGGGATGATACTAATGCCATGCTAGGGTCATGGAGAGGGTTAAAGGAGATTAGGTGTGTGACGGGGTCTTTGTGGAGTGGGGGCAAGAGAGAATGTATAGGAGGTGCCTGCCCAGCACTTCTTTATGGACCAGAAGTTGCTCATAAATAGTTCTCTGTACAAAGTTCCCAGCAGCATGGCCGTCTGTCACATAATAATAGGTAGTCAAAAAAATGGCATTTCCCTTCCGTTTCCCACTCCCTTTCATAATCCTAGCCAATTTTGGAAAAGGAACAACTTTGTGCACCAGGTTAATAGATGCAATAGTGTTCACTTGCAAAAATAACCCCTGGTGGATGCCACAGGGGACTGTGACAATGCGTTAACCAGGAAGAATAGAGGTGGATTTCAAAAGAAGCTTAAAAACATGTAATCAATAGGAATCTGGCAAAGCAACTCGCTTATTAATCCAAGAAAAGCAAGGCATTGAATATAGGTAGGAATTTGGAAGTGGAGTTTTGGAGCAAATGCAATTAAAAAATAATTCAATGTTAACACTTGGAACAGGGAGTGATCTTTGAGGGCAGACCCTGGAAGGTGCTGAAGGGGTGTGGTTGCTCAGTGGCTCTCTGCCCCTCCAGGCAGCAAGGTGCAGCTCAAGATGAGGAGCTTGGAGTCAGAGAGGGGCGTTTGAATCTCAAACTGGCCACTTAACAGCCTTGTGACCTAGAGCAAATTGCTAAGCCTCTCTGTGCTGTGGTTTCTCACCTGTAATATAGAATTACTGGGGCTGCTATGGGTTGAATGTTTGTCCTGTCCAAAACTCAAGTTGACATTTAATTACCGTTGTGATAGTATTAAGGTGAGACCATTATGAGGGGATTAGGCCATGAGGGCTCCACCCTTACGGCTGGGATTGATGGGAGAGTTCGGCCCCTCTTGCCCTCTCTTGTGTTCTCGTGCCTTCCGCCATGTGGCGATGCAGAAGGAAGGCCCTCTGCAGATGCTGCCGCCTTGGCACTGGACTTCTCAGCCTCTAGAACTGTGAGCTGATACATTCCTGGTCAGTTTAAATTACCCAGTCTCCGGTATTCTGTTACAGCAGCACAAACAGCCCAAGATATCGGGGTTAGGTTGGGAAGGACACAGCACCTATTTAAGTGCTATCGGTCAGTGCTAGCTGGCCTCCCTGAAGATTGTAGAGAATGGAAAACACACAAGCTCCAGTCCTGTCGTGTTTTTTGTTTAGTTTATTTCTACATAGTCCAGTTCAGGCCTTGCCTCAGTTGGCTTTTTTATGGACCGGAGCTTGCTCTTCTCCTTGGCTATAAAAGCAAGGTGTGCCACCAGAGGGCAGCTTTCTCCTAGGAAAGAGGTCAAAGCCAGTTCCTGGGTGGTGCTCACTACTGCCTGCTCACAAACCTTTGCTCTGTTCAGCTCAGTCCCTGAAAAATCCTGCGGAGGTCTTGTCTCCTAAGGACCTCAGGGTCCTAGAATCTGAGTGCGCAGACATTACGGAGAGCAATGGCTACTGCAAGGGCCTCCAGGCTGCCATGCAAGTATAGGCTCCTTTAGGAGGTAAAGTGCCTATGGGCATAAAACAAGGGGTGAAAGGTTGTACCTTCCTCTCTTTTTGACTGAGGCCCCTGTGCCCCATTTTCACCCCAGGTGGGACTGGGCCTCACATCTCTGTTCTCCGACTGAGCTCCTTGCCCAAGCGCCCTGCAAACACCAGCCTGCTGCTGAGTGGACCTGACCAAGGTGTGCAGGCTCACATCCTTGTCATTAGTGTTTAGAATGGCCTGGGAAAACCCGGGGACATTGGAGCCTCTACAGGTTCCTTGACACAAGGATCTCAAACCCTGATTATGTGGCCCTGCAAATGCATCTCTCAGATCTCCAGCTGAGGGGGTGTAATCAACTGAGGGCCCTGGCGGCTGTGCTTTGCAATCTGTCACCTTGCTCCAAGGCCAGGCTTCCCACAGGCTGCAGCTAACCAGGGACTGACACAGGGGGGATACGAAGGCAGGCCTTTTCCTTGGAGGCACAGAGATGGGACTTCTCTGATGGCAGCTTTGGCTCGAGGACTCCCTGATGGCCTTTCTCAACAGCACCGCCACCTAAGACACTTCCACCTGGCCTTTTCTCCTTCCTTCTCTCCTTCCCCCAGGGTCCAACTTGCACTGTGGTCTGACAGCTCCCCCAGCTTCCCTCTCCTCTTGCTCCATTTTCCCTCCTAGACATTCTTCCACCAAGTATCTTGAAGATGTTGTCCCCCCTTGTGTCTGCTCCTTGGAGGATCTGGACTAGCGCACTAACCCTAGCCCTGACCAGAGAGTTTTATCACCCGAGGGGAGGAGCAGGAAGGGGAAAGGATTGAAATGCAGTGTACCCGTCCATATGGCAGGCACTGTGCTTCAGGCTTACACACTCCACTGCATTCCGTCCTCCCTGCCAGAGAGATGGGCTGTCCCCATTTTACAGAAAGGGAAACTAAGGAACTTGCCAAAGCAGCAGAGTTAGGAGCCAAACTCAGGCTTGTTCAACTCCAAGGCTCTTCCTATTCCTTTCTGCTATGAGGAGGTGTGTCGTTGGTCTCATTCCCTCCCTCCTTGCCTAATTCTTTCGACAAATATTAATCGACAACTTGTTATATGTCAAGTATTAAGCTTCTACCGGGGTTAGTTAGTGAGGTATGAAGCAAGACTCCTCCAAGGGGTTGCAGCCTAGAGCTGGGACAGACATAAAACCGGTTACAGTATAACAGGTTAATGGCTATGACTTGAAGGTATGTCCAAAATAAAGTGTAAAGAAAGAGGATGGGGCCTGGAGGAGTCTGGGAAGGCATCTCAGAGGAAGGAGCCTTTGCACTGAGGCATGAAGGAAAAGTGGCATTTTCCCCGGGAGTCAAGTTGGAATAAGCAATCCCCCAGGCAGATAAACAGCCTCCATAAAGGCCCAGAGGCCTGGGAGGCCAAGAATGTCAGGACACATTTGGGCACACCGTGGAGCTTCGTAGGAGGAGGAAGGCAGGGTAGAGGGGAGGACAAGAATGGCAGCCAGAGGCCAGGTTGGGAAGGGCCCGGTGTGCCCGGACTCCGTGCCAGGTCGCTGGGGCACGTGTGGGTGTTCCGGGTCACCTAAGTGGCAGTGTGAGGAGTGAGCTGAGAAGGGGCAGCCTGGAAGCAGGAAGACCAGGTGGGGTAGTCCTGGTGGCACATGGTGTGTTCCTTGAATAATGGCACTGGAAGTGGGGGCAGAAGAAAGACAGCGTGTGAGCGGTTGTTAGGAGGCTCTTGTAACCTCAGCAGTGGGAGAGAGTATTTCTTTATCTTGCAGGTGGAGAGCAAAGTGCTTTCTTCAAGGTAGCGTGAAGAGTCATTAGTAGCTGTCCTCATCCATCATTGTCAAGCCTTAAATAGGCTGCAGATCAGAGAATGGCATCAACTAAAACCTCCTGAAACCCTCCCCGCGTACTGTCTCTGCTCCTTGTCCCTTCAAATTGATGTCCTGAACGTAAGGGATAGCCTACCGCCAAAATTGGGCCTGAGAAACTTGTTATATCCGGCTGTGAGGTTCTCAAAGCCAGGCAGGGAAAGCTTGTCACTTCTGTTGACCTCGACGTTAAACTGACGCCCCTGGATGCACATCCTGGAAGAAAACATGGGTTTTGTTGCACATGTTTGATTATGTGTGAATAAACATTTACGCACATGAACTTGAGGTTGTGTTTATGTGTGTGTGTGCGTGTGTTGTGCCCATGGACCAGACGTGACTTTCCTAAAGAGAAATCTCTTACTTTTCAGCTGTCGAGTTAGCATCTCCATTTAGGACCCATTTGCCATGGATCAAAACATGCTGATGATCTGGGAACCCTCCAGGTATCTTCTCTAAAAGCACACGGCCTCCTCCATGTATGACCATTTTGGAAGCTTCTCTTCTCTAACTAGAATACATAGCAGGAAGTTTCGTAATCCCAGTGCTCCAGGGAAGCGAATGGTCTGGATTTTGCCTTGCTGTGGGTAAGTGGGAAAAGCTGCCATGCCCCACACCCGACCAAATGCCTATACACAAAGCGACTCAGACCAAGGCCATCTGGGGGTAGCAAAGCTCACCTCTGAGTGAAGAGACACAGGCACAAGAAGGTCAAATGGGGACTGTAGTTCATGTTGGTCGCTGCTCACTCGGAGGGGTTGAAGTAGGAATCGCCTGGGGAAACAGGGGACAAGGTGAGCAGCAGCTGATCCAACAGGCTCACCCGCCCCCAACCTGGCCCCTCACTCCTGTGGGGGGGTGGGTACTCCATTTTCCCAGCATGCACGGGGAGCAGCCTCTTTCCACACCTTTTGTTTACAGCTCCTGCTCCCTGCGTTCCCTCCAGGAATGACTTCATTTAGGAGACTTATAGTTTAAATCCACCCCAAAGAAGGGTTGAGAGCTGGTTTAGAAAGTGGCTCCCCAGCACCGATCTACCCCAGAAATACAGCTGATCTACCCTGGGAACCCCAAGACTATCGTTACCCTGTCCTCGTCCTGCCTTTGCCAGGATGGACACCCCCAACTCTACACTCACCCTGACTGAGCCAGACGTTCTCTTATTTATCCCAGGGTCTAGGCTTGCGAGGCCTGCTGTGTAGACAGGAAATAAAAACCCGAGAACCTTCCATGTGCCAAGTAATGATGGGGCTGCCTACTGCCCCTCCCCTTGGCCAGGACTCTCCCCTCAGAAGTGGCTGGGGACGGGGCCTTAGCCAGTCCCAGGACACTGGCTGCTCTCTGCACCTCCCAGACCTGCTCCCTGGGAGCCCGAAGCCATTCAGCCGGTTGCGGTGTAGGAAGCATGGCCCAGGGACTGGCCTCCTTAGGTTTGGGAGCTGCCATCAGACGTCCCTCTGAGAGAGTGGGAGGCAGCCAGGCAGGCCAGCCTGTGTCTGTCACGCTGTGACAGCGGAATGGGGGTTCTCAGGCTCAGGCCCCATTGCCGGGCAACCCCGGGGAGGATCATCCCCTTCTGTGTGGCAACCTTGTGAACCAGGCTGCTTTCTAGAATCTAGCCATTCTAGAGCTTAGGGTGTGACTCAGCCATTCATTAATGTTACTTTACTTACAAGACCAATATGTGCTCATTGTAGAAATGAAAACAAGACAGAAATGGACAAAGTTAAAAGTGTAGGTCCCAATAATATGTCAGCGTGTGTGCATCGATGACAACACATGTAGCACTCTGCTGCGTGGGGTGCTGGTGGTGGGGAAGGCTGTATGTGTGTGGGGAGCTCAATTTTGCTGTGAACATAAAACTGCTCTAAAAAAATAGAAACAAAGAAAGTATAAGTCCCTTCTTCATTTCTTCTCTCTAGTCTCATACTTCAGAGATAACCACTGTTAACAGTTGTTGTATCCGCACATACATATATATGTTTATATACATATATATTTCTGCATGAAGAAAAAATTAAAAAGCAAAATTGGGGCAATAGCATCCACTTTTTGGCTATTTACTTTTTTTTCACTTGTTTAACATAGCAGACATTTATTCACTACTCAATGCATGCTTACGCTTAACCAAGCATATCTGGAATCCTCACAACTCTGTGAAGTATTTACTACCATTCTCCTCATTTTACAGGTAAGAAAACTGAGGCTTAGAGAGGGTAAATAATGTCCCCAAGATCATGTGGCAAGTGAGGGGCAGGACCGAATCCAAGCAAGCTGACCCAGGCGTTTTCATCACTGCACCATGACACATGCTCTGTCCCGATATCAGTAACACCTTCCATGCCAGTTCATTCTTTCTCAGGGCTGCGGGGTATCTCCTAATATGAATGCACCATTTACATAACACATGTTCCACTAAGAATGCTAAATTATTTCTAAATGTTTGCCTGTTACAAAATCAGGAATGAACATCTTTGCACATGGGCAAGCTCTTATAATTCTGCTCTCTGTCATGTTAGCTGTTTCCTTCTCTCTCATCAAAAATACCAGCTATAAAATCAACATCATCAATCCAGCAAAGATCAAATTCACACTCTTCCTTTGGTCCATCTCTCCAACCCCTGTCCTGCCCCTTGTCCCAGCATCGAGTTTAAGAGGGTCCATGGAGGGGCTCCCGTGCCCTCCATCCCTTCATTCAATTTTCCAAAGGCTTTTTGAGCTTCTGCTATGAAGCAAACACACATGAGGCACCATGAGAGCTCCCTTCTAGCAGGGGAGAGAGATGTGTAAGTGGTGAATTGGTGTTCCCTATAACCATCCCATAATAGGAGCAGAGGCAAGAGGATATTTAGTATGCAAAGGAAGTCAGTGGTCAGCTCCATTGGGGGAGGATGGAACAGAGCCAGGATGGATGTCACAGAGAAGGTCATTTGATTCTTAAAGAGTGTGTTGCGTTACCCAGGTGGACAAAGGAGGGGGGCCCTCCGGATGTTGGACAAAGATGGGAAGGATCACATACGGCCACTCTGCTACCCACTTACACTCAGCCCCTTTCTCCAGCCCTCAGCTATACAGACTTCTTCCTAGTCTGGCCTGAATTGTCATGGGTCTCATTTTAGCATATTCCTCAATTCTTACTCCTCCTACAGGAAGCCCCCCTTGATCAAATAAGTTGGGGAACCATCTAGTCTTCAGATCCAAGACTCCTATTGAATGATGTTTGCCCTGTGGCCCATTCCTTGCTGGGAAAAGGGAAACATTGTCCCTGGGCCTCTGAACGTCCTCTAAGGAGCCGCCCCATGCTCTGAGCAGCTTTGCCCAGGCTAGAGCCAAAAGTGTGTCCCCATCCTACCCTGCTTGCTAAGTTAGGTTGCTGAATGTGTATGTTTTACAATGGAAGAAGAGAGAAGCTGGAAAAGCCTTCTAAATGCCCACAAGGTGCTAGATGCCTCGTTTGGTGCTTAATCTCATTTAATTCTCTTGGCTGTGGGGCCCAGTGGGTGTTAATTTTTAGATTTGAATCTCAGATTTGTAAAGGATTTGGCTGAGGTCACACAGCAACTGAGTGGCCATGATTCGAATCTGTTTTCCAACTTCTTTGTGCTTCCCAAGTTCACACGGAATCTAGGGAGAGAGCCTCCAGCCTCCCATGCTGAACGGATTCCATTTGACGCTGGTCCTTCTTACACCAAACCCATCTCTGAGATGCAGTGTTGCATCCACAGACGTCCCAAGTAATAAGTGCCACAGGTACTGGAACCGCATGTGGCAGAGGAGCCAATCATTATGTGGCTATTTATGGTCGGCCAGCCTGAACGGAGGCTCGGGCCACCAGTTCTGATACAGATGCTGGGAATGGCATTTAGCGGAGAGGTGCACCAAGCCACCAGAGGACAGTGTCCTGAGGGTTGTCCCTCCAGCTGCAACACAGATTCTGGCTAGAACCATCTGGCCTTCTGGGACATGGCACTCAGGAGGTCCTGGGAGGCTCCTGAGCAGGGGCAGCCCATGCACTTGCCCTTCCTGAGGGCACTGCTGGCCAACCTCCTGCCTTTCCTTGTAGAGGAGAGCCTGAGCTTTGGATTCAGACACACCTGAATCATTTAACCCCTCAGAGCCTCAGTTTTCCCATCTGACAAATGGGAATAGGTAGCATTCAGTAAACAGTTTTCATTCTCTGCCTTCCATGTCTCCCATGGGGAACCCAGTGATCCTGCTATGACCAAGAGAGCCCAAAACTCAAGCTCTTTCTAATATACCCCAAGCTGCCACCCAGGGTGTGAGGTGACTGGTACCACCTGAGGAAGGACAGGACATTAGGGTCATGTAGGTGGCTGAGGACACCTTTTTCTGGACTGGCTCTGAGAAGCAGAGGTAATTCTGCTGAGATTTTTACTCCCATTTCCAGTATCTCCATCACATAAATACTGTGAAGCCCAGCATGTCAACCCCAGGCATGATGTCCTTGTCCTCAGTCACTCCAGCATAGATAGAATCATCTGCTGGGAAGCAGGAGGGGAGCCTGAATTATGTTGGGGCGAGGAAAGGCATTATTGCCACGGGTCCTCCTTAGGAAAGTCATGGAAGGTGAAGTGGTGCGTGGTGTGCCCTGTGTCTGCTGGCCTTGGCTGGGGGGCAGCACGGGCCGGGGGGGAACACCTGTGGCTCTAGTGTCAGCCAGAGGGGCTCTATCTAATCTTGGCTCTGCTGCTTGTTCTGAGACGGCGTTACCCGACACAAATTCAGTGCTTAGCAATTTCCAGGCCCTGCCCCCTCCCCGAGTCCCAGCAGGGCTTGTGTTCGGATCTCCTGTCTTCCCCTCCTTCCAAGCACCAAGAGGGGCCGGCAGTTCCCTTACCAGGCAGCTGTCCAGACTCTGTTAGGGCAAGTCCTCTGGGCCTTCAGGCAGGACTTTCAGGCAGGGCATGCTCTTCTGGGTCCCCGGGGTTCTTCCCATCCTCAGCCCTGACTCCGAGGATGTGGGCGCATAGCCACTCGCAGGAGGAGTGGCACTCTCTCTGGGGACGACTGGAGCTGCTCAACCTGCTGGGCAGAAACAGGTGTGGGCGGAGCCTCTCCCGGCCCCTCCCTCGGTGGGGCTCTGACCGGTCCTGGGTGTTGTGGGCACCGTCGTCGTCCAGCTCCTGCTGTGGCTACTGGCTGCGGGGGTTTGTGTCTTAGCCATTGCCCTGCACCCCAGCCAGCAAATACTCCTGAGATCAAAGACCCATGAGAGTCAGGCAAAGTGGGTGACCACCCCCCCCACCACGCTAGGCTCTGAACGTGGAGGACAACTGCCGTCTGGTGTGATGAGATGGGAGTTAGCAGTATGACCTTGGGCAAGCCACTTCGCTTCGTGGGCCTCAGCTTCCCACCCATAAAATGAGAACTTGACTATTCTCTGATTTCTGGTTGTGCGTTTTAAGAGCGTTTTTGGGATCAGCAGAAAGCCTGTTCTATGTAACAAAAGAGACTTCCATATCCCAGGACCTAAAGCTTTCCAGACTGGGAAGTTCCAAAAAGACACATAGAGGCCGAGAGAATGGAGGGTTGAGGCTCACCAGGCAACCCAGGGACAGGCAGGAGAAATGTGACTGCTTTTCTCCGTGTCTCCTCCCGCCCCTGCTAGTCCTCACACAGAGGCAGCTAACTGCCTGCACAGGCCCTTTAGGGCCATCCTGGACATAGAGGCCTTCTTCCTCCATGGCAACCGGACCTCCTAACAGAAGAGCCTCACCAGTGTTCACTGAGCCCTGAATCTTCCCCTCACCAGAGCCAGGAGCCCCCAAACTCACTTTCAGCTCCAGCCCCAGGGAGGGGCACAGGGAATTCCTTGGCAGCTCGGCCTTGGACCCTGGAGAGCTGGGAGCCAGGAGGGAGTCAGAGGGAGGGGCAGGGAGGGAGGTGAGGCCGTGGCAGATGCCCAGAGACGCCTCATTCCTTCTTGACCATGGCCGAGCTCCTCCCAGACCCCTGCCAGTCCCGGAGGGGGAGAGGGGAGACCCGGAGAGAGGCAGGAGGGCCAGCGAATGTTGCTGCAGGAAAGGGAGGGCCTCGGTGTACCTTGCACATAGGTGTCTTTGGCCCCAAACCAACTTCCTTAGTGCACCTCTGGAGCCCGGCCAGCCTGGGAAACATTTCTGTGCTGGTTGGTAGGGAGTGGGGCGTGTGAAGAGAAGGCACTTTCATCTCTCCCGAGAGGCCCCACGCTCACCTGGGAAGCTCCCAGACGGCTGGAACAGGAGTGGCTGGGGAGCTGGTTTCAGGTTCTCAATAAACAGTGGTTTGGGGCTTTTCTTAGTATTTCTAAGATGTTCTCACACAGAACAAAGGCTCTAGAGTAACAAAGGCAATTCAGGGCTGGGAGCTGGGGAGGGAGGGGAGCACTGGGACTCAGGAACTGTGAGACTCAGTTGAGAGAGATGGGCTGGTTACCTGTGCGGCTCCGGGCAAGCTGCTTAACCTCTCTGGATCGCGGGTTCTGATCTGGCCAGTGGGCACGAGGAGTTCTCACCGTGTTGCTGCGAGGGTTCAGCAACGATGAGCTTGGTGGCGTATCTGAAAGTACCTGGTCCACTGTGTCTGGCACCTTGCAGGTGCTCAACAAATTGCTCTCTTTCTCCTGATGGTGTTGGTGTCTTGCCGTATGTGTACTTATCTGTCCAACCGTCTATCCAAGTATCTACCCATCGCTATCATTAATCCATCACCTATTAACCCATCAATCTGTCTTTATTATTAACCTATTTATCTATCTTCATCATTATCCTCTACCAGTCTGTCTGTCGACCCTGTGTTTAATCTTCCCACATCAGACTGTTAGCATTTTCATTGCAAGGGCTGACCTCTAGCTCTGTGCAGACATTCAGTAACGGGATTAATAGACTCATTACACCTGGGGGCCAGGGCAAGCCAGAGGCTCACGTTAATGAAGTTGTTATGATAAGATGTCTTATCGCCCAGGTGCAAAGAAAAGCCAGGTTTTTCTTAGATTTCCCTCAGATCAACAGAAGAAATGTCCAGGGTAGGGAGTTTCCACGGAAATCAGGTTCTTCTCCAGTGGTCCCAGGCGTTCTTGCTCCTTAGCTCCAGAACCTCCAGCAACCTCTGCACCATCCAGGCCACTGTGTTTCCAAGTGTGACCTCCAATCTCGGGACACCTGAGGTCAGCGGTATTTCAGGATGTTCAGCTATGCAGACGTCCCGCCCACGGGGTGCTCATCTCGGTATCCACCTCCCACGCACATGGCTAGACACCCTCCTAGAATGTGTCCCAGAAAAACAAAGGCCAGAGTGAGTCTGTATGTCTTGCCTTGTACCTCAATCGTGATGCACACAGGATAATAATAAGTCACAATAATACCGTTCGTTTATATAGTGCTTTGCGGTTTTCAGAGCCTTTTACTGTGTGTGCGCCTTATCTTACTTAAGTGGCATAATAACCCTGTGAAGGGCAAGTGGGCTTTGTTTCTTTGTTGTTATTTTGCAGATGAAGAAGCTCTGCTGGAGCCACCCAGATCCTAAGTGGTGGAGCCAGCACGGCCCGGAACCAGGTCTTAGGATTGTGAGTCAGGGGCTTGCTCCAAATGTCCAGCCGATGATGCTGGGGAGGACAGAGGAACAGAGCTGAAGTAAAGCAGGGGACAGAGACAGCCTTGGATCTTCCCCTCACCTGGGAGGCTACAGTGGGATAAGATGACTTTGCTCCTGCACGTCTCAGGAAAGGCCGCCTGGCAGCACCGGGTAGCCCACCCGACCTGCAATCCCGGCTGGAAACCCTCAGACAACCTCAACCCTCTTATTTTCCCCCTTCCCCCTCAATACCAGATTGACCTCCACTCCTGTTACCTTCTCATTCTGTCTTCTCATTCTATCTGCAAGGGCTGGCTCAGCTTCTCACCTTGGAAGCTGGGGTTTCCAAAAAGAGGCATGAACACAATAGGCTCTGGGCAAGATGAGCCTCTGTGGGTGGAGAGAAAATATTAGAACTTCTACGGCTTCACACAATGGGGAAGATTTACTAATATTTATTGTGTGCATGGATACTGGCCGCTCACTGGTCTGTTGGTCAGACTGTCCAAGGCCACTCCCCGACGGGCTGCACCCACGAGCCTGATGAGTGAGCTGGGGCTTCCCGGCATGCAGGGCGTGGGCCCCCAATCCTTTGCTTTCAGTGCAATTTGACCTTCTGCAGTTCAGGTGGGCTGGGTTAAATGGATTTATGAATTGTTTTCACTAAATTAGCCCTAAAGAAATGGACACATGGCTTAAAAAAAATAAAGAGTCCTGCAAAAAGAAACCACTGAGAGAAGATAACATTAATAATGCAAATAGCAAGGTGATGGTAACACGGACTCTTCACTCATCCTAACCCAATTAAACACTTCCAAATGAGGAGTTTTAGTGGTTTTGTTAAAAATATAAAAGTGCAAGTAACAAGTTTGCAGGAACAATTGATCAATATCAGAGAAGATAGAAATTTTCTAAGAAATTTACTAGCTGAATTTAAACAAAACCCTTTGCATAATGCCTAAGATTGAAATATTATTATTTTAGTAAGCACAGCCAATGTAGTACTTTTCCATTTGGATCTCTGCACCTTTAGTGAGGTATCTTTTTTCCAATTCTGAAGACTATTAGAACTGAATATCAAAACAATTTGAACTTAAAACCATACCTTCTGAATATTGTACTGAAAAATGTTAATATGAAGATAATACAAACACGACAAAACATATCAACCACATTGCACTCACTACAAATATTACTTTTCACACCAATTTTTTAGCAAAAAGGGTGTATGTGAATGCTTAACAAAATAAAAGCTTAAAAAGTGTTATTTCATCTTTATCTCATCCATTTAGATGCTTCTTTCTGTGTATGTCTTATCTCACATGCACAAACTATATTAGGACATAAGACGTGTATGTGGTTTCTAAGTAAATAAATGTACATATATTGAGGGCATAAGATCAGAAAAGTATGAGGACAGTTGAGCAAGGCTATCGAGGAATTTCCTGACTGTCTTTTCTGCCTGCGAATGGATTCCCCTCTTGTCCTCCACATATCACCAGACTGATCTTCACTAAAATCCAGAGCGGATCAAGTCACCTGTCTGATTTCAGCTCTCTGTTGAGGTGCCTTCTGCCAGAAAGGGTGGCAGCCCTAATAGCTTTCAGGGGCTGGGCAGGTAATTTGATGTATGAAGAAGGCTGAGTGTAAGGAGTGGAGGGAACTGTGACAAACAAGGAGTTCTTTGCCTAAAAACATTCCCATTCGAACAAATTGAAACCTCAGACAGGCAACAGAAAATACCGCCGTGGCCTGGATCCTGTTCGTGGGCTGGCAATTGTAAGCTCTGACTGGGTCAAGGCTAACCTTGTTACCCTGGAAAACACTGTGCATCTCTCCCGAAAGGTCTCTTGCTGCTTCCTCCCAAATGCTTTCACTTTGTGGCCATTTCTGGTTGGTGCTGATCTTTGCCCTGTAATATTTCCTCTTTCCCACCGAGTGTAGTTTGAGTTAAAGCAAACCCGGCTGTGATGTTATCTCCTCTGTGAAGCTCCTCGACTTCCCAGGTAACCTTCCCTCCCTGTGCTGCCCTGTGGTGCTCTTGCTGGACGTTACTGAGCTCCACATCATGGGCCTGCCTGTCTCCACCACCAAGCCGAGGGCTCCCTGAGGTCAGGTACCTTGTCCTATTAATTGGTGCGTTCCTAATACCAAGGTCAAATACTGGGTCTTTAAGAATTCTTCTGAGGCAATGAATGAATGCAATCAACGGCACCTGTGTGCCTGGGTAACAGTGGTCTATTGTGAGCTCCTCATATTTGCTTTCTAATTTCTAATAATGATAAATACATACCTTCGCCTCTCTGCAACTCACCTCAGCTCCAAGACATGACCTCCCAGACTCTCTATGCTTAAAGGACTGGAGGAAAAAGAAATGGTAGGTGGTGAAAACTTCTTTCGTGGCAATGCCTCTGCGGTGGAGACAAACCATGCGTGTAAGGCAGTGGTTCCAGACTGTGGTCTGCTCAGAGGTGCTTCTATCGGAATCACCAGGGGCACTTGTTCAAAATGCACATTCCAAGGCCTCTCCCCAGACCTAGTGAATCAGAATCTGAAGAAGGGAGGCGTAGGAATTTGAATTCCAATAAGCTCCCCAAGTAATTCTTATTCATGCTAAAATTTGAGAACTATTGCTGTAAGGTAGAGCTCCCATTTCATTCACTCATTGATTCAGTTAAGAAATGTTACTGAACGCCTACTTATTCCACGCTGGGCCCTGTGCTAAGTGCCGGTGGAATGATGCCGATTCAGTCACTCCTGGTCCTTCCTTTGAAGGTTAAGACAGACTAATCCCAAGAAAAGAAACCTATTTAACAACAAGTTGTGGTAAGAGCTCTGAAGAAAATAAACAAACACGGCCAGCTTAGATGGAGCGACCCAGCAATATTGCTTTGAGAAGTGACATTCCTGGAGAACGGGAAGGAGTCAGCCATGTGTCAAGGAGGGCAGGGGAGGCAGGGCGGGGGCTGGCACAAGCCCCTGTTCCAGGCACATGAGTCCTGACCAGAGGAGAGGCCGAGCACTGACCTCCTGCAGGAGTCCTCCCATCTTGAACTCTGGGCAAATCAAATATCTATGGTAAAGTCACCCTTAGGTTAGACTTGGATTCCTTCACGTCTGCTGGGGTTCAGCCAGACGCCCACAGCCCGAGAATCCCCGAAGCCAGGGGAGGCCTCCACCCACTCTCTCCAAGCCTGGGTGCTTTGTTCTTTTTCTCTCAATCAGCCTTTTCTTCTGAGCTGCTAAGTCACTGGCACCTTTGGAAGATTATGCCAGAAGCCGAAAGTACTAAAGAGCTCAGAGACCATTCACAAGCCACAAACACAATCCCTGGCACTGTCGGCCACAGGGCAGGTGAAGGAAGGTGGGCTGGACCGACGGGAAGCGGCTCAGCTGCTGGTGTGGGTGAACCATCTACACCCCTCACCGTGCACCCTGGGAAGCTGCTCCTGGGGGAGGGCGGCCTGGGTGCAGGAGTTGTGGCTCTACAAACACACACATGCACAGACATGCGCTGTATACACGCACCTTGCATGCACACGCAAAGGCACAAGTGCACACACCACTAGATTCTTCACACACAGACACACATGCGTGTATACACCATATCTACAATTCACACAGTCGCGCGCTCTCTCTCTCTCTCTCTCACACACACACACACACACACACACACACACACACACACACACACACTATATGCATTTGTATCCCAACCCTCTCTTCCCGATAAAGGCACGTGTGCCCATAATCCCACCCAAATACCCCTATTCACACATACACAGATATACCCACCACCCTTGCAGCCTCATACCCATTCACACACCATGTCCCCTCCATGTCTCCTCACACTGACACAGCAGCTGGCCGTCACTTGTCCACGCAGCAGAGCGTGTTGGACATGGCTCAGCACGTCCCACACTGGGCCGTGGTGTGTTTCTTCCCTGGTCCTCACTCCTTTACCTAGAGCCCTGTCTGACCCTCAGTCCCTAACATGGCATCTGGCACACAGCAGGGACTGAGAAAAGGATTGGGAGGTGGCAGAGAATCGAAGTGAGCTCTCGAATGCAGGGTGGGGTTGAAATGAGCCCTAGGGAGGATTCGGGCCAGGTGTTCCTAACCAGGAGTGTGCAACACTTGGCTTCAGTAGGGCTGGGATAGAACAAGGGTATCTTTACTTTGAATATTAAAGATAAACAAACAAAAAAGAAATAAAACAACAAAACAATCCCCAGGTGACTGTCATGTGTAGCCTTGGTTAAGAATCCCCGGTTAAGACCCCCCTTGTTTTACAGGCAGGGGAAGCAGGTGGCTCCACCTCTCACAGCAGGGTCAGGACTGTGCCCTGGCGTGGAGGTGGTGACTGAGCCTTGCTGGGCTGACAAAGTGCGCATGCCCAGGGGGTGGTATTAATAGTTCATGGGCGGGAAGAGGAAGTGGAGGGTCGATCTGCAAGGGTTGTGGATTGGTGGGGGTGGGAATTATAAATGCCCTTGTTTGGGGAGGTAGGAGTGTGTAGAGTGGGAGTTTTCAGGCAGGGGTGATTTTGCCCCCAGTGGACACATCTGGAGACATCTTTGATCATCCTGATTGGGGCAGGGGGCAGGTGCTACTAGCACCTGGTTGGTAGAGACCAGGGATGTTGCTGAACATCTTACAGTACACAGACAGCCCCACAACAAGGAACCATCTGGCCAAAAATGTTGGCAGTGCCGCTGTTGAGAACCCCTTGTGTAGAGAAAGGAACATGGGCTTTTGAAAGAAGTCTGAATCACATCTCTGCATGTGACCCTGGGCAGGTCACTTCCACATGTCTCCAAACCTCAGTTTTTCATTTGCAAAAGGGGATAATTACGACCATGTCACAGGGCTATCATGAGCATCAGCAATATGCAAAGCACCTGGCCAAACCCCAGGGCACAGGGAAGGTGCTTGGTAAGTGGCAGCCTTCCCGAGGCAGCTTCTGGAATCCACGGTAAACACTCTCCACCTCTCCTCTGCCACAGCCTTTCAGCAACTTCCTTCTTGTGTCTCCCTGATCTCTTGGCTTTGGAAGTTTCCCTGCTCTGCTGAGGCCTTCCTCTCTTTGAACTATGTGTGTATGTAGGGGGGTTCTGAGTCCATCGTCTTCTTCAATCCCACCCATATACATACATCTGTGCCTGGGATATAGGGCGTGACGTGTGTGCGTGTGTGTGCATGTGTGTACACTCGTGTACAGCTGTGCTTTTTTCTTTCTTTTCTTCTGGTTTGGTTTTCAGCAAGAAGATGGTAGGGACATTGCTGATTTGGAGGCAATTTACCAGAAATCTCTTGGCTCGAGCTGTCTTCGGCAAAAAGAATACTGAATGAACTCAAATGGGTGGATGAAAACCTCTATCATCTTGAAAGGTCACCTTCTTTAATGTGGTCACCAACACATCCACTAATTGAAGTCCCCACTTCTTCCTGTTGGAGTCTTTCAAGAGCTTCCACCTGGGTCCTCTTGCCTCCACTTGTTCCTGTTACATGCTGCCCCAGCCCTCTTTCCAAAATGCAGGTCTGATCATGCCACCCCCTTCCTCAAAAGTCACCAATGGCTCCCCATTGCCTCTAATAGAAAGTTCTAAATTTCGCATTATCTCCTTTCAGGCCCTCCAAGCTCTCTCCCAGCTGACTCCCTAGACTTTGCTCCTCCTACAAGCTCACTTTCTAATGTGGCCCCCCACATCCCAGACACAGCCCCCCATGTCCCAGACACAGCAAACATGTTCTGCCTTTTCCTTACTCTGCAGTTTTGCTTTTGTTCCTTCTTTCACCTGGCATAATACCCTTTCTTTGTCATCTCCCCATCTTGAAACCCCTACTCATTCTTCAAGACACACCTCAAATGTCTCTTCCGTCCCAGAATCTCCTAACACAAATGCATCTGTCTGTCCCATGGCACTTTGCTCCTATGATATAGCTGAGTGCTAGAGTTGATTGGATGCACATTTGGCTTCCCCACTATTAAAAGCTCCTTGAAGTGAGGGACTATGAGTTATTAATCACTGTGGGTAGCTCCCCTCCCCCTTTCCTGCATCTAAGGTCTTGGCACAGGCTAGGGACTAAATAAGTTGTGGAACTGAAGCGTTTTCTACAAGCTCATTTAGGAACCACTAAGGCTGACAAGCAGGGGTGGGGGCTTGATGACGGCCAGCTATCCAGGCAACAGGAGTGTGGGCAGAGCAGTCAGCTTGGAGGCCAACCAGGAAAGACGCTGAGATTTCCTGGAGAGCACGCTCCGGTGGGTGGGAAGCCCACCCTAGATGACGCCATGTTATTTTCCCATTTGTAAGAGCTAGGCAGCCTCTTTCCTTCCTCAGCTCCTTCCTCTTCTCTCCAGCTCCCATCTCTGGCTGTTCTCCTGGGGAGATCTATGTCTGTAATGGTGGAATAATTAGCTCCCCAGCCTGGCACGCATTAACCTTGAATTGATGGTGTCAGCTAATGAGGGAGGGGGAGCGGGAGGGCTCAGGAGTTACGGTGCCTCTGACTGCTCTCCTCTCCGCGGGCCTGAGAGAGTCCTTGCACGTTGCTTCCGTGCCCAGGTAGAAGACATCATTACAGGTTTTCCCATGTTCTGTGTATAACGTCGGTCATCTTCATGATGGGTTATTAAGGATTAGTCAAATCTCCCCCAACACACACCCTAAATAAATTAAATGACATATTTCTTCCCACAAAGCTACTCTTCCTTGTGGACTTCTGGTTGCTCTGGCAACAGGGGGATGCCAGTCATAGTCCTCACTTACTGTGTGAACCCCGTTCCTCAACACAGTTTGCTTAATCTGTGAAATGGAGACAATGACAGTACCTACCGCATAGTGTTATCGCGTGGATCAAATGACCTAAAAAATGTATGTAAATGTAAAAGATGCTCACTCCACAATGCGAGCTGTTAGGACTATTACTCGATCTAGGCAAACACTGGACCCTCTGTGGGCCTCGGGTTCCCTTTCTCTAAAATAGAAAGTGGGACTTGGCCATTGGTGACTCTTAAGTGGAAAGCTATTAATAAGATGAGGTGGCTCTCAGGTCTCCCCCAAAACCCTGACTACTTAAACACCCAATCCTGCTGCTGTTTCTTGTCACCTAAACTCTCACCTGATTTGCTCCACATGGTGACGTAAAACATTTTAAAAATTTCTCAAATAGTAGTTGTAGCAGTCCTGTAATATGATGATGAAGTGAAGTGACTTCCCTTATGAGCTTCAATGCAACTGGCTCCCTGCAGTTGGGAGAAGTCACTGCACCAGGACCAGCTGCATCCTCAGATGGCTTTTGTCTCTGGCAGCCAACTGTATCACTTCACATCATAATCCTCATATCAGCGTCGTATTTTACAGTTTAGAGAGTTCTGCATTGCTACGGTCTCGAGTCACCCTACCAAGAATCCCGTGGGATAGCTGGAGTAGATATTGTCAGTCCCAGTTCGTAGACGGGGTGTTTATTTGTCTGCCTGCTCATTTGATGAACATTTCTGGAACACATTTTATACTACATGCTGCAGCTCAGATGACTGGTGTGTGAGGCCAAGGTGTCATTGCTCTAAGTGGTGGCTCTGGGTCAGGGCTCGAGGCCTCCCCGTGCCTTGCACCCCCCATGCCCCTCTCCTGGATTCTGCCCCAGTCACTACAACTCCTGGCACCGAAGCCCACATCCAACGCAGCATTTCAGCACAGCCACGCCCCTTGGGTTCCTCTGCTCCAGCCTGGCCACCTGGTGAACTGCTGCTCACCCTTTAAGCTCTGGCTCCTCTTCTGGGGGGTCCCTCTTTCCCCCTCTCCTTTGGGCCAGGATGGGACTTTGGATCCATTTCTGCTACCACTTTCATCACGTGATACTCTAGTGACTTGTGTACATTCCTGCATGTCTGTCCTGTACCCCCACCCCCTCCACACGCATTGGCACCCATGTACAAAGCCTCTAGGCAGAAATTTTGGGCGGTCAGGGGCCCCTCATATCATCCATGAATCTCCAGAGTCAGGCCCGGCGTCTGGCACAGGCTCCGTGGGTGTGGAATGGATGGAGTCATTTGGAATTGGCCGTTCCCCTCCCTGAGTGATGTGTGCTGTCCTACCCTCTGGGTGTAGACGAATGAGAAATGGGAGAGGGAGAGGAAGCAGGGAGGGGAGAGGGTCATTAAGGATGGAAGCCAGAGACCAGCCTGGTACCTCTCTGCTTCTGGGGTGGATGGTTTTAATACGGGTGGCCTCTTGTTTATGGGGGTTCAACAGCCATAAAGGCTTGTGCATAAGTAACCTCTCCCCTGCTCCACCCACAGGCTTCCCCCATAGACCCTGGGTCAGGAAATTAGAAAGACAAAAAGCAGCCGGGTGACTCGCTTAGAGGAAATGAAAAGGAATTCATGCTGATTGTGTCCCAAGTGCCAGGCTTCCTCCTGACCAGGTAATATTGTCCCCGTGTAAGGTGAGTCAACAGTCCCAAAGTTCAAGTAACTCACCCAAGTACACACAGCTGGCTGAGGTGAAATGTGACCCGAGGACCCCCCCTGGTCATCACTGAGATCCATGCTCTATCTCCACCCCCTGCTAAGGGTTTGGAGAAAGATCCACGGGTCTGGGGGGGCCTTCGAGGCAGGGAAATAAGACAGCCAAAGGCATAGAGACACTTGAGAACACTGTAGAGACTCGAGGTCCCGTTTGGTACCAGGCAGAGTGTCTCAGTGTTAAAAAAAAATTACTCAGTGACTCTTGTTAAAACACACTAAGGTGGACTTCACTCAGCCATTGAGACAGGCACAGGGATCACAGCAATGGGGTTCTTCTGCAATGGGGGAGAGAGATTGGGCTCAGCTCCAAACAGCAGGGGCAAGGGGGGACTGACAGCCAGGGAGCAGGGTGGGGTCAGTGGGTGGAAAGTGACTAAGAGGAAGGTCAGGGGTGAGGGGGATTCTGGCTAAACCCACCAGCCGGATTCTTGCTGAAGACAGGCCAGGGTGCCCAGACATCACCTGGGGGTGGTGGAGGGTGAGAACCGGGGGCAGACATTGAGGGTGATCAGATATCAAGGGAAGGGGGTCTTGCTCAACTGACTTAGCAGGCTTCGTGCTAAAACTGGATTCTGTAAGGAAGTGCATGGTGGGCAGAGGAGACCCGGGGCCTGACTGAAGTCTGGCCTAGCAAAGGCTCTGTCGTCAGGCCACAAATAAGTCACAAGGTGGGAAAGGGAGAGGCCTGGAGGGCGTATGTGACCTGGGGCGCGGTGGGCGTCTCCGCAGGTGACTCTGCTTCGTGTCTGTCTGAGGTTATCTTACCTGCAAACAGTCACTGAGCTCAAGAATGTGGACAAGGGGGTGAGGGCAGTCAGGGTCATTTACCCTGAAGGGACCACCAAGGAGGGGCAGATGGAAACTGGGGACAGTTGTCTGCAACAGGGGTCCCCAACCTATGGTGAGTTGTATAATTATTTCATTGTATTTTACAATGAATGTAATAATAATAGAAATAAAGTGCACAATAAATATAATGCGCTTGAATCATCTGAAACCATCTGCCCCCCTCGCCCCACCCCCACCCCGGTCCATGGAAAAATTCTCTTCCATGAAAACGGTCCCTGGGGCCAAAAAGGCTGGGGACCACTGATCTGGAGGGTCCCCAGTCTTTTTGGCCTCCCAAAGCTGCTGTGAGGGAGAGGGTTGCTGCGCTGGTGTGCGTGTGACAGGGTTGGGGTCCTGCGACTCTCAGGAGTGTACACCGAGCCCAGTTCCGTGTGGTTCTCTGGGCTGCTGTCCCTGGCATCACCGACTGTCCCATCTGCAGCAAATCCTCCTCCTCCTCAGCTGGCCCCTGCTCCCTGTGGTCATTTGGGCCACATCCCCCCACCCCACAGGGGCCCTTGAGACCAGCTCTTGGGCAAGGTGATTAATTCCACTTTCTCATGAGTCACATTATCTGGAGAAGCATCTCTGGTTTTCGGGAAAGTCATGGATCGTAGAGTTGGCAAAGGGCCATGGGGCGGGGATGGTGCCCTGACACAGAGTGCCAGCTCCCTCCCTCCCCTTCTCGGCAGTTCTCAGCAGCCCGGGGGGGAATTCTGACCTGGGGGGTCAGGCCAGGCTTTATCCCTTTTCCCCAGTCTCCACTCCAGTGACTCCAGCACCACGGAACCTGACAGAGTCCTGGAGCCAGGTCTCTGAGGGTGGGACTCTGGGACTGAGACGAGACTCAAAGCAGGGTCACTGCTCGTGGCTCATCCCCACTGACATGGTGTTGACATTGTCCTGCACTTGCATTCCACAGTGACTTGTCCCTTCTATTAATAGCTAGTACAATCATACTGCGTGCAGGACTCCTCATAAATTGTGAACTGCCTCATTCAACGTGTTATTCAAATGTTATTTGAATTGTAGGTGGTTTCTTTCCTCAATAATTCAGGCAACATTTACTAGCACTTAGTCTGGGCCAAGTCTTGTGCTAGGACCTGGGGACTCACAGATGTATACAACGTAGTATATAAGAACCCCCTTGACGGGTTCACCGTCAACCGGAGGAGAGGAAGTTCTAAACAAGCAATGCTCGATGCAGGGCGACAAGTGCTCTCGTAGAGAAAGGAGCCCCATGGGATGGGAGAAGAGAAGGGAGAGGATGGGACACCTGGGGACCCTGGGAATACTCACCGGGAGGTGGCAACTGAACTGGTTCTTGAGGACGAGTAGCAGGGCCCTTCTAGGTGGCGTCTGTGCAAAAGGCCAGAGGGCATGAGGGGGAGAGGCTGTCCCAGGAAGACCCAGGGTAGGGGACATGAAGAGGAGTGTCAAGAGATAGGCCGGGGACACATTTGGAGAAGCCAAAAAATATGAACTTTATCAGCTAGAGGATGCAGAGTCAATAGAAGATTTAATCAGGGAGTCACATGCTTGGTGTATACAGTGTGGGAAAATGCATATCTGTTAGAGAAGAGCCCGGATTTGGAGGTCCCGTGCTTGGTGCCTGGAGAGGCAGTAAGATTTAGGTGGGGAAAACCTCTCTGCCGGGGATACAGACCCACCAGGGGCTGCCCACCTCAATAGTCAATCTGCAGACCTGGGAAGAAGATGTGGACATATACTCATAGAAGTTTGGAGAAGGAAGGTCCGAGTACCATCTTTTAATGAAATTTTATTTTTCTAGTAGGTTCTGGGACTAATACTCCTCTTTTCTGATGATCAAAATACTTTCCTTTATTTTAAAGGTGGGAAAATTGAGATCCTGAAAATATAAGCAAATTGCCCCAGACCCCACTTGTGGTCAATGGCAGAACTAGAACTCATGAAAACATGTGGGGCCGTGACTCTTCCAGTGATGAAATGACACAGCCATGAAGTACTCATAGGTGAGGACAGACTGACACAATTGCTTACAGAAGGTTTTGGGCCAGAGGCCACCCATGTTCTTCCAACTCTTGCAAAATCAGTCTTCACATCCCAGGAAGCGGTACCAGGGCGGGGGGAGCAGTGGAGAAAACATCTCCCTTCTTGCGATGCTGCCTGTACCATTCAAGGAGTCCCAGGGCTCCAAAGGCAGGCTCTTTGCTCAGGGCATCTTAACCACAGTTTCAGTGGAGGGGAACAGTAAATGACACAGCTTCTCTTTCTACTCCCTTCCATGCCAGAGAAATTCGCTACACAGGAATGCTGCCATTCTTGCCTCTCACATCTTGGATCCCCACTCTGGCTCTCAGCCACTGCCTCAGTGTCAAACTTTTGCTATGGTCACGGGGATGTCACTGCAGGTATGTATTTTCCATGTGACTCACCGAGAAGGATGAATTTAAAGTTTTCTCTTTCACTCCTCTATAGGGTTGCTGTATTCAGCAAATAAAAACACAAGACACCCAGTTAAATTTGAACTTCAGATAAACAATGAATGGTTTGTTAGTGTGAGTATGTCTCAAGTATTATATTATTTGGTGCTTATCTGAAATTTAAATTTAACAGGGCATCCTGTATTTTATGTGGCAATTCTACTCCTACTATGGAAAATGGCCCGTATCCATTTTTTTCTGACCAGAGAGCGATTGCTTACACTTGTTTTGCTATGATGCTCTGCTTGGAACTTGTTAAAATAATTGGCCAAAATACGCCTGTGTCTGGGGAGTTCCGTTGTCTGCACTTCTAGAAGAGTGTGAGAAATTGAATCCGAATATTGGTATTTCAGTTTGTGCCTGATGTTAGTTTCCTCTTTTGACTGGACTTATAGATCAGATTAGGGAGAAAACAACAGAAGGCCACTTGTTTCTACCTGGGCCCGGGCCATTAAGCACCTTTGCTTTTCAAAGGGCTGTTTTGATGTTTGTAACCATTACGGTTAATGTGTAATTAAACCACAGGTGAGGCCAGATCCCATCCCTGCTCTTTAAATGGTGTTTTTATTGATTGAGCTAATAAATAAACTGTTCATACCCCAATCATTTAGAGCTAATGTAATTCTTTAAGAGTTACAGAATAAAATTCACACACAATGGATGACAGAAATCATCCATAGACATTATCCGAGAAGATGACAGAAGTGGTTTTGGAAAGCCCCGCCACCCCCCAGTCAAAGTGAGCTGGGTAATGTCTCTGGGGGCGCCAGGTGGAGGAGACCAGCAATGGAGCTGTCACTAAGGAAGCTGAGGGACAGTGGGACAGCAGAGTTAGCCAGAGGGGATGGTCAGCCCGGAGCCTTGAAACGCACAGAACAAGAATGTCGTAGTGTCGGGCCTTGGGAGGGAGAGAGGCTGGAATCTGCTAGAAATGTTTTCAGGTCACCGAAAGGTAGTTCACGAGGCCTCAGCACAGTTCTGGGTGACAGCCCCTCCCCTCCTCAACTTCTTTTCCCTTGGCTTTGATTTCAGCCCAAGAAGTGATGTTATGTTTGTAATTTGGCTTCCCTTTCGATTTGCTTACGGGGATACCAGCGCTGACCATGTACTGTGACTACCCTTCCTCCCTCCCTCCTTCCTTCCTTTCTCTTTCTTTTTCTTCTTTCTCTTCCTCCTCTTTTTTATTCTTTTTCTTCTTCTTCCTGTTCTTGTGCTTTGCTTGTTATAGATCCGTTTCTCCGAAAAATAAGTAAAGTGGAGTTAATTCTGGTTTGTCCAAGACCCTCTTGAGAGCCTGGGTCATATGAGTTGGTTCCCCCAAAGGCTGGTCAGCCATCAGAGCACCAGCAAAGTCAAGTCCCGGGACTTACACTGGGGGCCAGGCCCTAGAGCATGGCAACCACGCCAAGGCCTTCTGCCTCTGGGGTCCAGCTCACCTGCATGGTCTGGTCAACACCCCTGAGCTCTCTTGAACTCAACCTCCTTGGACCAAATACGCAGTCCATCTTGTGGTTTATAACCAATCCTGTTTTTGTTTCACTTTATATGAATTCTTATAGATTGACACAAATGTCTTCTGGAGTGAAGGGAGGCATGGACAAACAAACAAATGCATCGTTGAATACGAGGCATCTGATGGTGGATGATATGCAGTTAAATATTACTCTCAAAAGAAAAAAAAAAAAGACTAGTCCTCAGGTGAGCCGAGGCGAGGGGAAACTGATGCAATATAGAATCCAGAACCTCTGAGTCATAGATTTAGCGCTTCAGTTTGCCTACTGAATGTTCCTTTCTCTCGGTCATGTGAAAAATGGGTCCCAAAGCCTTTCCATTAAGTAGCCATACACCGCCGGCTTCCTTGGGCAAGGCAACAGTCGGCCAACATTTGTTGTAGAAAGTAGCTGTTTGCAATCGCAAGTGCGCAGGGACCAGGCACACCTTTGTAATCTTCTCGCACGTCACATACAGCATGTCACATACAGAGGAAACTGCATGGAGGCAGGGGCCCTCAGCTCAGGGGAGGGCCGGCTGTCACGTCAAATGCCATCGCTGCTCCGTTCCACGGACGGTGCTTGCCCTGTGGGCGCTGGGCCAAAAGGAGTGTCCAAGTGATACTTCAGGTTTCTCTCCTTTTGGTTATATTTTTGAGTCTTATTGCACAGGAGGTTGACTTAAGTAATATAAGAAAGAGGCAGTTAATTTAAGGCTCGTTCATCCATTCATTAAATAAATATTAACAGAGCACCAGCTATGACCTGGCACTATGACCCCCCTTTTCATCCTAACAGGAACGAACGTGAGAAACAGACATCTTGTTTGGCTGGTTCAGGGGTGACGACAGTGTGTGGTTTGGTAGCCTGGACTGACGTCCTGCTGGGCACGTCAGAACTGCACATCACCAGGAGGTCACAAAGGTGGGAATGGAGCCCGGGGCAGGACAAAGTCGGGAAGGCAGGACAGGAGAGATGTCCAGACCCAGACAGGGATCCAGAATCCACATCCCCACATTCAAATCCAAGGACCCAAGACAGAGTACTTGAGTGTCATCTACATCCGATGGTTCGAGCCAGGCAAATAGTTGGCAAGGTAAGTGGTTAAAATACTGGGGTGGTGTCCGGAGCTAGGACAGCCACGAGAATGGGAGAGGCAGGGTCAGATAAGACTGCCAGGGCCACACTAGAGAAGCTTCTCTCCATCCATCCATCCATTCACTCACTCATTCATTCACCCAGCAAATATGTATTAGTACCTCTTCTGCGAAATACAAAGATGAATAAAAACATACTGCCTACCCTCAAGGAGCTTACAGCCTCCTAGGAGGGAAAGGCAAGTGACAATGATTACAAATACTAATTGAACCTTGTAGGATGCATTCTTTGTGCCAGTTCTCCACCCCCTTATCCCCACAAGGTAGCACAAAGAGGGCGAGGTATCACCTGTGCATGCTCCGGGCTGCATGACAGGAGAGGAGCACTGAGCCTAGGGAACCGGAATCTTCTATAATCGACAGTCAGCTTACCTGCCCTTTGCTTTGGAGGGAGACATTATTGTTATCTTTTGAGGCTATTTGCTATGCAGACATTCTTGAAAAGACAGACTGTAACCAAAACAGTGTCTCTGCTCACAAGATGTGCAGAAACACAAGAGACTCTTGGAAAAATGCTCCCCCAAAATGACTGGTTGTATCTTTTAGGATGACAGTGTTTGTGGAAACCATGAGAAGACGATACTGAGAGAAGTCCCCATCCCGAGTCCCCAAGGCAATCTTCCATCTTTCTCTGGTAGGACTCAGTCCTGGGGTAGAGATCCCCTGGGCCAGGCTGGTGAAACAGCGAATGGGGCCACCAGCAGGAGACGAATGGGAACGGGAAGCAGCTGCCATTCTCCCCTACTGGCTAATGTGAAGCCTTTGCTTTATGAAAAACATGGCTTCATCCTATTGGCATCTCAGAGCAAGTATCTAAATAGAAAAGTCAGTCTGCCCTGAGTGGGCATGGGCATTGTCTATAATACAGTGTGATGGTCTGAGGGAAGAAAGGAAATTAAAATCTCTTGAGGACCTACAGTCCACCAAGCTGTGCGATCAACAATTCGCCAACTTTCATTTCATTTAAATTGTAATAAATTTATCACTGTAATCATTTTGAACGCACAATTCAGTGGCATTCAGTTCATTCACAGGATTGTGCAACCAGTACCACTATCTAGTTCCAGAACGTTTTCATTGCTCCAAACAGAAACCCCACACCCGCTAAGCAGTCACTCCCCTCCTCCCCCTCCTCCGCCCCAGCGACCACTGCGGATGGCCTATTCCGATATTCATAATAACCCTTTGATATTAGTATTGTCACTCCCATCCACAGATGAGGAAGCTGCAGCTCAGAGAGGTCCATATGCTGTCCAAGGTCACAGAGGTGGCAGGTGATGAAGGTGAGGGGCTCTGCACTGAGCTCTCCAGGTAGAGGAGGAAGGTCAGTGGCTCGTGTGGCTTCAGGAGCACGTGTGCGTGTCCAGGGCATCAAGCAGGGCGGGGGAGGGGGAGTAGGAGTCCGGCCCACCAGGCTTGAATCGGAGGGAGGCAGGAAGGGGAGGTGCCCCAGGGGCAGAAAGCGACCAAGGTGTCAACGGAGGAAAGCCAGGCAGCCAGAGGGCCAGACCCCCGTGGTGGGGGGCCGTCTCTTGCTATAGTGGTGTCTGGGGCAGGGCAGCACCCCCAGTTCAGGGGCAACTTCTAGTACAGCAGGCTCCAGCCCCCCCTCCAGATCTAGCAGCTCTGTTTGCTTGGGTGAGCCCCCCAAGCAGAACGCCCCGGGAAGGCAGCCGGCTCGGGCTGCTTCTTCTCCAGGGAAACCAGACCTGTCTTTGGCTGAAAGTCTCTCTGGTCGGCTGCCAACACCTCCCGGCTGTCTGGGGGGCCGAGGGCCTGCGTGAGAGTTCATGAATGGCCCCAGGTCAGAGGCAGCTGCCAACGGAGGAGCTGTGTGAGCCTTTGTTCGTTTCCTGGGAACCCACGAGATGCTGGGTCAGGGCGCTGCACACCCACTGCAGTCTGCAGCCCTCCGGCTTCTGCTTCCCCCTCGAGCCGTATGGGAGTCGCTTTCTGGGCCTTTGCCCAAGCCACGGGAACTCAGGGAGCCCCTTTCTTGCTTGGGGCGTGTGGCAGGAGTTTGGGTGTGTTCCTTCATCGATGCCTAAAGCTGAAGCGCCTCACTGTCTCCCCCTCTGCAGAATGTTCCTCCCACCTTCCAGCGCCGCCCGCCCCACCCTCTGTGGAAGGGAGCTCTTCTCTGGAGTATCTCTCTTGCCCAGGGTGTGGCGTCCCTCGGCCCGAGGATTCTCAGCAGGTTAAGCCTTGCACAGAAAGAGCCCTTCCAGATGGGCTGTGCTGTCACAGCTGTCATGAAGGGCCCCTGCCAGCCCCCGAGGGCCTCTGGGACACAATCAGGACTGCATCTGGCTGTGCCTGACGCTGATCAGATGAGCTGGGAGGTGAGGCATGTGGCTTCCTCCTGGCAATGGTGTGTCTGTGAATGTGACCCTCACAGATGTCTGTCTGTCTGCCTCCCTCTCACTGACCCCAGGGGTGCGCCTGCACTGTTGCAGCTGGCAGTGCCCGGTCAGGGTGAGCGAGAATGAAGGGGCAGGCGGGCACAGGAGACATCTGGATCCAGGCGCGAGGACTTTCTCTCACCCAGCAGAGCAGGCACAGAGGCAGAGTGGACCTGGGTTCACCAGCCCTGCCACCTGCAACCCTGTGACCGTGGCTAAACGAATCCCTTTGCCTCAAGGAGCCACATCTCCTCATCTGGAAAAGGGGGTAACACATACCTCGCTGAGCTGTTGTGAGGCTTACATGAGAGGATGCACGTGAAATACTGGCAAATACACAACAAATGCAAATAGCTATTTTGGACTTTGACCTTTCCATTTGGCACCAACCTAGTCTAAAAGAATGAATAGCTTTGCTCTGGCCCCGTATCTCTTGGAGAGTCCTGGGCCTGTCCCAACCTTTTCTGGGATGTTTCTGATAAGTCCCCCTGTTCTGGCCTCCGTCTGACTGAGCAGGGTCCCCCAAGCTTCATGTTTCTGACTCCCAGTCCTCTCTCTGGGAAGGAGGCCCCTTGTGCTGTGCACCTTGACCACCCAGGGCTGCGAGCCGCATTCCCGTCCCTTGAGGGAGGAAAGTTGGCTTCCACACTCCTACTCAGCCTGCTGGACTGCTCCCCTCTCTGCTTAGCTACTTTTGTTCAGGACGATTGATGTCAGATGTCTGATCCTTACTGTCCTGTGGCTCAGGAGGCAGAATAGCACGAAGGCCATGCATGCTTCGGAACTAGACGGCTTAGGTTCAAGTGCTGGCTCCACTGCTGGCTCAATCGCTCCACTGGTGACCTTGGGCAGGTGTCTTCCCCTCTCTGCCTTGATTTCACCCTGTCTAGGATGTAGACGTGAGAATCTTACCTATGCACTTCAGGGCTATAAGGAAGATCAGGCGAGCCAATCCACGCTCAGAGGACACAGGACAGAGCAGGGAAGAGGGACGGGCTCTTGAGCTTTTAGTTACGATCAAGACCGCAATGCTGTGGGTTTGCCTAGAGACCACTGGGGCTCTGGGCCAAGTGTGGATGAGGGGAAATTAGCATGTTCTAGTTTCCAGAAGGGAGGAAGAAAATGAACATTATTTTTTGTGTCTGCTGGGTGTCCACCTCCACCCTAGGTGTTTGTCCTGTGCTTCTTTATTTGCCTCGATACAAACCCTGTGAGGCAGGCACATGTTTTTGCTCTGTAGCCAAGGAGGAAGCAGGCGAGGGGAGGTTAGACACCTTGCCCAGGTCTCAGCTCGTACATGATGAGTCAGGGTTCAATGCCAGATCTGTCTGAAAAGCCCATTCTTCCCTTATTACTTTTTACCTCTTCCTATTGGCTGAAATTGTCAGTTCTTAAACAGAAGGGGCACTGTTATTTAAGACCTGTTCATTGCATATGTTTGGACATATTTTAAGAGCTGCCAAAAGTGCTTATGTGGCCATGCAGGAAGACTAAATACGAGTTCCTCATCCCAAACTGCCCTGGAAGCTTTCAGGTCAAATTGCTAACACACTGATGACGGTTCCACTACCAATCTCTCCCTCTGTTGACCTGGGGATTTGGTTGTATGTGGTCATGATCTATGGCCACAAGAAAGTTAGAAAGATTCATGGCTGGCTCTGTGACATTTGTCACTTAATGTTAACTTCCTTTCATTACAAAGTGTTACTTGAACCAGAATAAAAAAAAAAAATGGAGAATGCTTACCTTTACATTAAGAGCCATCTAGAACCTTCTTATGTTTTCTGGGAGTTAAACATCTTCAGAAACAATGAACACTGCAGTTTTCATGAACAGCAGCTCCCCAGACCTGGGCAGACAAAAACCTCCCACGGTTGAGGCTGTAGAAATGGGAGCTGGGAAGGCAGAGAGATGGTCCAAGTTGTAAGTGGGAGACGCGTCGGAGTGGGTGCTTTTGGCTCTAGGTGATGGGCGTGGGGTGGTCCAAGGAGGTGGTCCAAGTCAGATGGTCCCTCAGATATCAGGAGAGGAGCTAGGTGGCTGACACGTGGCACAGTTGTCCAGAGAAAGCAGCTCCCAAGAGTGAGGAATTCAAATTCGGTGAGCAGAGGGATTGAGAGGAAGGGGGAGACCCAGGCCTCTCTCTTGGGGTGCCCCTGAAGGAGTGCTAGTGTCAAAGGCTGCCTGCCCCTGGGAAGAAAAGTTCTGTGTTTTGTCCCCCCTGCGTATCCCTTCAGTCAGGGATGTTTATTCTGGAGGAGGACAGAAGAAGGTGACAGGTAACCTTCTATCAAAATGGGGAAGCTTTTCCAGGTGCTCATCAAATAAATTACAAGGCCAAAGCAGGTGGAAATGGCACGCCTTATGCTTCCCCTCCAAACTGTCGTTCTGCCCTTGCTCCTTGGTCTGTGGCCCATCATCCCCAAAAAGAAAAGGTGGCCAAGCCCAGTTCCAACTGGCCTTGTGGCCTTTGCACCTGGGACAGAACAGAGTGGGCAGCAAAAATAGGCCTGGCAGGGCAGGGAGGAGAGGCAGCTGGCTGTGTCTGAGGCCACAGACAGAGGCCAACAACGTCCTCTCTCCGAGACCAGCTACACCCATCGACCAGGGAACCAAATCCAGACAGGGAAACACAATCAGACTTAGGTCCGGTTGTACAATTTGTTCATTCAGCAGCGGAGCCAGTGTCTCTTTGAGCAAAGGTGGAAGCTAATCCCTGAATAAATTTTCTCAGACCTTCTGCAAATATTTGTGTCTGAAGGAGGCAATTTTGGTAGCCTGGCTGAAACCAGCTTGCAGCGAATGAGAAACTCCCGCTTTGGCTTAAACTATATTTTCCTCGGGTCTGCAAGGGAATAATACCATGTAAATCTCTGCCAACAGACAGGTCTGTGGCGACAGTCACAGCTGGGCTCATTGTGTGTCCTGAGTGGTCTGCATTGCACCCTCACAACAGCTCTGTGAAGTAGGTGCTGTTGTGATTCCCTGTGTTAGTCAGGGACCTTCAAGAGCAAATGCCAAGATGGGGTTAGAGGTGCCAGGAATTTATCGGGCAGAACGTCTGTGAAGGGTGAAGGGGAGGGTCGTGTGGGTCTGACAGCTGCAGAAGGACAGATTGGGAGGGAAGCAAAAGTCGCTTGTTAGAACCATTTGGGGTCTGGCAGGAAGGGGCCCTACTCTGAGCCCTTACCCGTGAGGTGGTCAGGCAGGTGCTCATGAAGGAGGTCTGAGCAACATCTCCGTGGCCTGCAGAAAAGGAAACTGAGGCACAGAGAGGTTAAGTAACTTGTCCAAGGTCTGACAGCCAACAAGTGGCACCAAAACTGGGCCGGTGCCAAAGCCCACCCTCTTAACCATGGGGTCACGATGGGCTGTCAGGTTTTTTGTCAGTTTTGGGGGAGAAGTGCTTTGGTGTAGGGTGCAGAATCAGGCAGACCTGTGGGCCCCTTCTCACTCTGCCGCACCGTAGCTGTGGGCCTGTGGACAAATTGAGATTGAAGTATATAATGTGCCTGGTGCAGTGGTTAGCACGTAGTAGGTGCTCAGTAAATATTAGTTCCTGATCTCATTCCACTCCCTAGGGGAGGCCACCAAGTCATACAACACAAAAAGGGACAGAAAGAACAAGCAAGTCTAACAATAGAGTGGGGTGGTGGTGTTCTCAGTAAAGTTGTTTTCCTAGAACTGTCCAGAGGATCTGAGAAACAAGGCCCCAGACTGTCCCCACCTTCAGGTCAGGGCTGGTCTGCTCAGGACACACGGGTTGGTTATAACTGAGATCCTCTCCATCATCATGATTAAATGATCTGGTCTCAGTTTAGAGATCTGTCTCTGGGCAGTGGCTGGGGGTGTCAAGAGCCACCCAGCCTGCTCCTGGCCTAATCCAGGAATCCCATGAAGAACGCTGTGCGGGACCTGGAACCGCGGCCAGCAGGTAGTGCAAGCTCTTCCAGGTAGTTCTAAAGACGTGCTTCCTCTTGTCTTCCTCGTGCATGAGCCGAAGACCAGGGGGAAGCCTGGCCCTATGGAAAGCCCAGTTATCAACCTGGGGGAAGGACAGGTGCCAGGTATGGGCCATTCAGGTGGGTCAACTCTATCATGATGTCCAAGGTAAGTGCACTTTTCCATGTTGTTAAAAATCTCAGGAATGTTGGTGAGAGATATGGTCATTCAGCAAAGAATTCCTGAGTGCCTGCTACGTGCAGGTGTTGCATGAGGCACCAGGCATATGTGGGGGAGATGAGTATGATGTTAGCCTTGCCCTTAAGGAGCTCTCAATCCGGGAGACCATGGTCACAGAAACAGTGGAACAAGTGCCCGGATGCAGAATGGACAATGTAGAGGGAAGGAGAAGTGGGAGGGGAAGTCAGCCACACACGGGGTCAGGGAGGCTTCTCAGACATGGCGAAAATTATATGGGGTCTTGAAGGGAGTCTTGAGGTTTGCCTATGGGCAAGGCGGAAAGAACATTCTAGGAAGAGGGAACAGTGTGTACAACGGCATGAACGTGGGGAACACCACACAGCGAGGGGAGCTGCCTATGGTTTGGTTTAGCTGCACGTGGAGTCCTAGGAAAGCAGCGTGAGCCTGCACAGATGCAGACGGGAAGTGACCAGCAGGCCGTGAATGACACCCCGCTACTTAGCAAGGCCGTGAGCCCTTATAGACTGCGTGGGATCCTTCTTACGGAGCACGTTGGAACAGCACCACCAACAGTAATAGTAACCATGATCATTATTATTCTGTTTTTTATAACCAAGTGCTCTTTGTGTGCCAGGCACTTTGCTAAGGGCATTATCAAAGTTAATGTATTAAACCTTAAAACAGATGAGGAAACTGAGGCACAGGAGGACAGTGAGTGGCTGGGTTGGAATCCAGGTGCCCGACTCCAGGGTGCATGGTCCCAGGATGCACACCGGCCCTTGCTTTTTGCTTGGTGAAGAAAAGCAGTTGCCTGAAGCCCAGGAGTATGACAGATACCCTACTCGTCCCCATGATTCAATAATTGCTGTCCTAGCCTCGCCTCTGAGACTTGGGTTTTACTTAGTGTTTTATTAACGCCTAGTGTTTTGGTATATGCTGTTGGGAGGAGGAATAATGAGCTTTTCGCAAGTCCTGAGATCGTGGGATGAAGGGTTTCTATCGCAGATCCAGCTTTCAGATAATTCAGTCTTCCCGTCACTGGTATGGCCTGGCTAATGTTGCTCCCCATTCCAAGTGTCAACTTACATTCCTGAAAGGCTGCCTGGTGACAGCAGGAATGCTTCTGCGCTGATGGCTCTGTGGGCGCCAGATTTGCCTGGGGCTCGGGCAGGTGGGCGGATGCTGAAGTAGGCACCAGGCTGGTCCTGCAGTGGCCTCTGTCATGGAATGCAGCCCCGGCCGCCCCCAGCCTCCTTCTCTCCCTGGGAGATTAACATTATTGAATCTCCACAACAACCTTAGGCAGAAGGTCTTAATATTTCCATTTTCCAGATGAGGAAACTGAGGCTGTAATCCTGTGAGGCATTATCATCCCTGTTTTATAGAAGAGGAAACAGGGGCTCAGAGAGGTGGAGTCACTTACCTGAGGTCACACAGCAAGTACATGGCAGCAGTGGGGTTGGAGTTCAGGCCTCTCTGACTCCAAAGACTCCAGGACAACCGTTCATCCTGGTCAGCCGAGCAACTATACTCTGAGGAGGGCACAGGCCCCGGAATCAGGGGAACATCTTGTTCTCCAGCCCCCGATCTCCAACCCCAGCACCCACATCCAGCTTTGCAGGTCTGGCAGATGGAGAAACAGGGAGGGATATTCCGCCTTTCCTGCTCCTTTGTCCCATGCTCTGGGGCCCTGACTCTGCAATACTGGGGAGAACACTGCATCAGGAGGCTGGGTCGAACCCTTGTGTCACTGTCTTGACCTTGGCTGAGTCACTTGTTTGTAAAGTGCGGTGATGAGGATGCTGGGAGAAAAAGGCTGACACCAGCCAGGGTTGCAGCCCCTACCAGCATGGAAGGCCACTTGGCAGGCTTCTCTGAAGACCCACAGTGGCTCCCCCAGGTGGCTGGTCTGACCTGCTGGACCACATTTCTCACAGCCTTCTGACCCCCCCAGTACCTCTACCCCTCAACCTGCTTAGAGCAGGTTTCTGAGTTTCATCCCAGAGGGGGACATTCCAGAGCAGACAGCCCAGCTGCCTTTGTGACACAAACCAAAAGTAAATACAGGAATATTTACTGAGTATCTGCAACTTGCCAGGCACTTTCAGTATGTAACCCTGCTTGCAGCAACCCTGGGAATTTTATCCTGAGTCTACTTTTGATGGAAGCAAGGCTCAGAGGGCCACCTGCCTAAGGGCATGCAGCTGGCAGGAGGGGAGCCAGCATTCCTGTCTGGTGGCCTCATTCCTCCCCCTGCGCTGTGCACTGGGCTCTGGAGTGGGCTGCTCTGAGGGCAGGGCCTTCCATGGCCGGCATCTGTGGCTGTCTGTCTGTCCAGGAGGCAGAAGCCAGGACTGACAACTTGGGCTGGGAAGGCCGCTTGTCCTCCGGACTGCTCATGATTTTCAATCAGAAGAAACTGAGACGCTGGGAACAGCTCTGCCACCTGCCCTAGCCCCACCCCAGGCTCCGGGCAGGAGCTCAGATGCACAGTCCCCACCAGGCCGACCTTAAGCTACCCTCAGGCACAGGTGGGCCTTAAGGAGGCTCCCTGCTGGGTGTGGCACGGCCTCTGGGTTCTGGTCAGGGCCCCACCGGCAGCCACCTGCGTGGACAGGGAAACAACTCTGCATCTGGGGTCAGACGCTGCTTCGGGCCTGGCTCCACCAATGACCAGTGCGATCTTGAACAGGTCTCTTCACCTCTGAGCCTCAGTTCTCTAGTCTATAAAATGGGATCATATCTTCACCTCACTGCCTCACAGTCTCCCTGCAGCGTGGGAGGGATAAATGAGTCACGGCGTGAAAGTGCCGAAACCGAAAGCCCCAGGCAAGACATGCTCCGTAATTCGCAGGCCTCAGTGCAAACGGCAAGGTGGGTCGGGCGGCCCCGCGGCGGGTCCCGGCGCATTCGGCGGGCGCGGGCTCCATCTAGCGGCGCGGCGGCGAACAGCACCCGCGGCTCACCCCCCCCCCCCCCCCCCGGGCGGGCGCGGGGGCGCTTTCGAGTCACCCCCGCCGCCTCCGTGTGCATCCTTCATCTCCAATCGGTCACCTCGTGCTCTGCAGTGTCCTCTCGGGTCTCTACCACTGCTCCCGCCCCGTCATGACCTCCCCCTGTTTTTGGCGGGCCCCTCCGCGGGTCGTCCAGGAGGGCGGTGGGGCTCGTTGAGGTCCCCGCCGTCCCTCCCGGAGCTACTCGGTGTTTGGGTCTCTGGACGCACCCTGCCTCCACCTCCCTTCCAGCCTGCAGCTCCGTCTGACACCTCCACCTTCTGTGGCTCTCTGCCGCCTTCAGGGACAGCCCATCTCCCCAGCCTGGCATCCAAGGACGTGCCCTGGGAGCCCGCCTCTGTCCCCCTGCGGCGCCACCTTCAGGTCCTGGCGCGCCCATCGCCCTTCAAACCCAGTCCCTGCCTGCCGCTGTCCTTGGGGGCACCACTCCCCCACTTGAGGTCTTCTTCTTCTGACTGTCTTCCTCCGGGTCCCACCTCTGCCAGGAAGCCTTCCAGGACTACTGGACTCCTCCGGGGTGCCGCCCCTTCGTGTGACCAGCACCTCCGCGGCTGTTGGGGGCGGTGGCCAGGTTAGCGGGGCGCACAGAACGGGCTCTGGCGTCGGACTCGCTGACCGGAAACCTGTCTCCCGCACTTTGGAGCCAGTTTCCTTGTCGATAAAACGGGACATCAAATGAAATAGGACCATTTTTGTGATGATTAAATGAGATAATTTATCTTAGGCATTCAGAGTGCTGTCTGGCTCATTGTTAGCACTGAATAAATGTTGCTGTGGTCATTATCATTATCGTAATTAGGTTCTGTGCCCATTAATGACTAGCAGTGTGACCTTGAGCCAGTGACCTCACCTTATTGAGCTTATCTCCCCGTCCGGAAAATGGGGAGATTATTTCCACTCCTATGCCAGAGGGTTGCTGTGGCCCTAAGTGGGGTGCGATACTGGAGGTGCTGGCACATAGGAGGTGCCAGTCCCTCTGGTCACCTGGGGTTGTGGCTGCTCATCAGATGGCTGCTCTTACAGTCTCTTCTTGGCCATCTAGAATTATCTAATTTTAGTACAGTTGTCTTTAACCTCTACCCTGTGTTTCCTCAACCAAACTTGGATCCCCTGAAGGGCATACATTGGTTTTAATGGGTGTATTAGTCAGGGCTCTCCAGAAACAGAATAGGAGGCATGTGTGTGTGTCCAGACACACACACACACACACACACAGATTGATTTACTTTAAGGAATTGGCTTATGTGATTGTGGAGACTGGAGAGTTTAAAATCAAGACCCGGGAGAGAGTAGATGTTTCAGACTCCAGAGTCCCAAGGCAGTCTGGAAGCAGAATTCCTTCTTTCCTGGGGAATTCTGTCCTTTCTCTTAGGGCCTTCAACTGATTGGGCGAGGCCCACCCACATTACGCCAGGTACTCCGCTGTGCTCAAAGTCTACTGATTTTATGCACTGACTGCCACACTAGAAAAAAATTTTTTCCCCTGTGGTCATGGTGTTTTATTATGAAAATAGGATAAAAACTTTGAAACAAAACAGTCCATTGTGATTTAACGAAAAATTTGTTATTTTTTATTGTTTTCTGTGTGTGAGTTATATGCAACTCATGTGGCACTAGAACCAACTTTTACGTTTGAGTTGTTTGTGACTCACGACATACTTATTGAATTTGTTTCGGAGAATTGAGTCTTCATATGCTTCACGAGGCCCTGGGCTCAAAACTAGTGTGAGTTAAATACAACTCACATGGCAGTTCATGTGTTAAATGTTAATCTCATTTAAAAAATTCCTCCACAGCAGTGTCTAGACTAGTGTCTAACCAGAAACTGGGTCCCATGGCCTCCTCACATTAGCACGTCAAATTAACCATCCCAGTGGGCTGACACTTACCGTGTAAGGACGTCATAAGCTCATTTATTTCCTTCCCCCTCTGCCTCCCGAACACCTCCCTGCCTTCTTCACTCCTCCTTTTTCTTCATTCTTGATGAGTAGCCAGTTTGGTGCCCTCTCTCGCTCTTCTCCACGGAATCCACAATGATCTGACTTTCCCCCAGGCACTTGCCTGTTCTGCATTGGCACGAACAGTGAGGGTCTTTGGCCCTCAGGGCTGGGCAGGAAGTGGGGTTGGGGTTAGGTGGTGGGAGGATTGGATACTCCTAGTTCCCAACTCCCTGCCACTAAATCCTTGGCCCCTTTAGGCATAACCAAGGAGAAGACCAGCTGAATGTGGCTCACGCAGGGGGGGAAAGGTGAAATAGGGTTAGGGTCCTCTTTTTCTTGCCTCCACTAGTCTGGATAAGGGGCCCTGACTGGGCTTTGGGGGCAGGAGGGCTGGGTTGGGGCTTCCTGCGGGGAGTGGGGAGTGATGTGATGTAGCTGGAAGAGCTTGGTTGGGAATGAATGGGCCAGAACAAACACCAGGGAGGGTGAGACAACGAGGCTTCTTAATGGAAAGTGTCAAATTGCAAGCTACAGAAAGTTCAACTCAAACTGCCTTAAATAATAAAAAAATGAATTTATTAATATTTATTGATACATACAACCAACGACACTAGAGGTAAATGTAGCTTCAGGTGAAGCTTGATCCAGCAGATCAATGATATAACCGAGGAGCCCATTTCTCTGCATCCCTCTGCCTTGACCTCTGTGATCTCTGCTGTTCATCTACAGGTTGGCTTCCCTGCAGGTCACAGAATGGTTTCCCGGGGGTCCCAGGGCTATGCACTTTTTCATTCACATCCAGCAGGAAAATGACCAACTTTGTTTCATTGTTCTCAGTAAAAGCCCCAATATTCCATACTGTTTGGACAAGGTTAGGTTTTATGCCTTCCTCTGAGCCATCACTGTGGCAGGGGCATGGGAGGTAAGGGTTGGCCTGGCCCCAGTCCATGTGCTCTGTTCCCAGAACTGGGAGTGTAGTCAGCTCCGCAGAATCTCAACGTATTCCAAATTCTGCCCAGGGGGTTGGCACCCCCCTCTTTGAGTTCTGAGTTTTGTTGGTCCGCAGGTAGGCACTGGACTAGGGTACAGAGCTTGCCAAGTCTGCCTGTTAGGTTGGGCCTGATTTTGATGTGGAAGGGACACGCTTATTTCGGCTCCTGCGAGAAACCCATATGGTCCTCTTTGCACATGGACTCAGCTTTATTGCCTTTCGAGGGAAAGTAGTTTGGCTTGGATTCATGGGTTTGTTTTCATTGCTTTTTACTAATAGTTTTCATGACAGCTGTTTCCTAACACCTCCTGGTGTTTGTGTATCATTAGAGCTAGTTTTAGGAATAGATGGAGAATGGTTTTCACACTCTTTAAGAAATAAAGCTGGGCATGGATTTCGGAGCTTGGCAGACTTTTAAGCCCATTTCCAGCTATGTGGGCAAGTCCCTCCATGTCTCTGGGCATTGCTATTTTCATCTGAAAAGTAGGTTCCCAGGATAGACATCTGCCTCAGAGGTTGTGGGAGACTCAGGTAGATGTTGTTCGTGGAGAGCCTGAGTTCCTGCCAAGCTCTGCAGACTGCTGTTCAGAGAAGCCTCACTCTCCACCCTGTCTAAAGTAGCGCCCGCTCCCCTACCCCCTGCCACCGGCCACTCTGGTCACTCTCCAACATGTCACACATTTATCCTCTTCATGCTACTTTATCTAAAATCTTTCATTTGTTGTCTGTTTCCTCCCACTAGGATATGAGGGTTAGGAATGCAGGTTGTAAATATCTGTCTTATTCATCATAGGTTGCCGCTGTGGGCAGTCAGGGCTCAGTCCTATCCAGAAGTCAGAAGACAGCATAGAAAGGACCACAGAGCTCTTCCTACTGACAGGAGTGGGGTCTGGGGTTTTTGACCACCTCTCACCAGTCATTGGTAAGGACTACTTCTAGGACCTGCTGATGACCTGACTCTTCTGGCCTGCCCTGTCCCCAGGCAGAGCAGGCTGTGTTTTGTCCATTTTATGTTGCTATAAAGGACTACCTGAGGCTGGGTAATTTATAAAGAAAAAGGATTTATTTGGTTCATGATTATGGCTGGAAAGTTCAAGATTGGGTGAGGGCCTCAGGCTGCTTCCATTCACGGTGGGAGGTGAGGCTGTGCAGAGATCACATGGTGAGGGAGGAGGCAAGAGAGAGGCGGGAGGTGCCAGGTTCTTTTTAACAACCAGCTCTGGAGGGAACTAATAGAGCCAGATGAGATCACTCACCCCACCCCTCGTAGGGAGGGCATTAATCTATTCACGAGGGATCCACCCCCAGGACCCAAGCCCCTCCCATTAACACCCATCTCCGAATCAGGGATCGAATTTCAACATGAGGTTTGGAGGGGACCGATATGCAAAGCATAGCAGGCTGTCATGGCTGGACTCTGCCTGTGATGGTCAGAGGCGGTTGGCGGCAGTTGAGTCCACCTGCCCACCAAGGGGATACGGGCAAGACAGCCACGGCCCCTGCTGCACGGTGAGTCCCCATCAGCGGGTGTGATGGTGAGAACTGGTTGGGCGATTCAGGAGGAGAGGATCCCTCCAGGAGGACAAGTTGGAGAGGGAGCCAGGAGGCTCTCATTGCTGCAGCATGTTCTTCCCCCATACGTACCAGGACAACCATGTCCCTTTCTGTTGTGATCCATGTGAAGGTCAGTTCTGAATCCTCCTTCCACCCTGACTTCTCTCTGAATGTCCCCAGGTGCTGATTTTCCTCTCGTCACTGTGTGCTCAGGACTGTTGGTTTCTTACTCGTGGTCTGGCTGACGCAGGGAGAAGGGCACAAGCCCTTCCTCTGATCTAGAACAGGAGTTCTCAGCCCTCGGTGCACATCGGAATCACCTGGAGAGACTTTAGGGCATTGTGGTGCTCAGGGCTGTACCTCCAGAGACTCTGACCCAATTCACCTGGGATAAGGCCCAGGCATCTGGCACTGCAAAAAATTTCCCTTTCTCTGCTCCCAAGGTGACTCTGTGCAGCAGGGTGGAGAGACCCTGGCCTAGACCTTTCTGCCACAGGCATCTGACACAAGGTCAGAGGTATGTCTAGCTTCAGGTACAGCTTGATTCAGCAGATCAATGATATCATCAAGGGCTTAGTTTCTGTTTTTGTTTTTTTTTTAATCTTTCTGCCTTGCCTTATGTGATGTCTGATTTATTAGGCCATTGGTTAGCAGATCAATTCTCAGAATTTCTAATTAGTTAGCAGCATGTCTTAGGGCTACAGGTTTTCTCATTCATGTCCAGTAGGAGGGAGAACATCTTTGTCTCATTATTCTCTGCACAAGTTGTGGGAGTCATGCTGTTTGAATTGGCTTAGGTCCCAGGCTTACTCCTGCGTCAGTCACTGGCCGAGCGGCTGGCTCAGACCACGTGCTCCATTCCTAACACTGGATGTGGTTGGTTCCCCATCTTAGCCCTGTCCTGTGTGCACATTACAACCACCTGGGAGCTTCTGAAGAATTCTGAGGCCCAGGCTCACCTTCAGAGATTCTATTTCAATTGGTCTGCGGTGGGGACATTTTCAAAGTTCCCCAGATGATTCTGATGTGTAACCAGGGTAGAGGACCACTGGCCAAGACATTGCACAGCCTCATGACGCAGATTCAGACCCCGCATGGGAAGGGTTGTGTGTGTAGATCCACCACTTGGGTCTAAGTGGATGCCTTGCTGGAGACCAGCCACATGTCTGGCAGTCTTAGGGGCTGCAGCCAAGCAGCCCAAACAGGGGAACCAACCTGCAGCTCCTACAGCTTCCAAACGTGAGAGGCAACCATAATGGCCATCACAGTGGGAGTATTTCACAAACGCAGGAGATGTTTTGGTGGCCAGCTCATGCTAGTGATCCGTGGTTACCCGAGACATTCCTCTTCTCTGCATGTTTCCTTATCTGTTACAGGGGTTCAAAGAATAACCTACAGATGATGAGATTTGTGGGAAGTATCTCAGTTCCTTGGGGTGAGGCAGAATCCCCCTAGTAGGAAGGCTCTATGATAGAGTGAGAAGAGATTAATCTCTATGGGGTCCCTGTCTCTTAGCTGTGCTACCTTAGGCAGGTCCCCTTACCTCTCTGAGCTTCAATGTCCTCATCAGTAAAACCAGGACTCTACCTTCTGGAATGTTCTCCTGTGAGCATGAAATAAGATAATGTAAATAAAGTCCCTAGTGTAGCACCTGGCACATAATAGGGGTTCAGTAAATTGCTTTTCTTCCAAGAATGCTGTTACCTCTTAATCTTTTTTAATATGATGTCAAAGGGGGAAAGCAAGACCCACAATGTTCAACATAAGTAATTATTTGCTGGATGTAGTCTGAAGCCACTTGATCCACCTCTGGACTCCAAGTCCCTCAGCTGGGGTCCTTCCAGCCTCTTCATCTCTGCATCCTCATCTACACCACAAGGGGCTCCCACATTAGAAGGTCTTAGGAGTGGAAATCTTGTTGGAAGAAAGGTGTTGTGAAGGGTCTTGTCTTGAAGTTGCATTTGCATGTGGTCACAGTATTTATTTGCATTTGAATTGGATGTTTGCTTGGGATGGCTTGGGGGCTAGAAAGGATGATGTCACCGCTTGGCACAGCCCTGGCATAACATAAGTATAGCTGACCCCCGAACAACATGGGTTTGAACTGTGTGGGCCCATTTACATGCGGATTTTTTTCAACCAAATGTGATCGAAAATACGATAGTCACAGGATGTGAAACCCGTGTTTACAGAGGGCCAATTTTTCATGTATACAGGTTCCACAGAGCCAACTGTGGTACTTGAGTATCCTTGGGTTTTGGTGTCTGCGGGGCTCCTGGACCCAATCCCTCCTGTGTACCAAGGGCTGACTGTACTAATAACTGGATGCCAAATGAATGGAGTAACCTTTGGTTTTCACAACTTACCTCTCCTACCCAATGGAGTCATGGAAGAAATGATTGAGAGTGTAAGAAATAGTTCTGTTTATTGATTAGAACATGGTATAAAATTACAGCAATTTGCAGGCATTCTGGACTTTTTGGGAGGGACATGCAGTGCTGGGCTCGAGCAGGGGATGGAGTGGAGGTATGGACCACTGGGCAATGGCTCCCTTCCTGGGCATGTTAAGGGACTGGTACTACCAGCACAGATGTTAGTTGTGAGAGAACTATTGGTACTTGTCTCTGGAAACAAATTACGTGGGCAGTTCGGGTCATCAGACAATGCCATGCTTAATAATTCAGTCCTTTCCCACGTGTGTTAGGTTCTGGCTCTCCCAATCTGGTTATGGTAGATTCTAATTGTTCTGTATAATGCTCATTCTTCCCACCAAAGGAAGGGAAACAGGCACATTGGTTTGGGAGGCCATCAGAGAATGGTGTGCACTTGGCTCAGGTCCTCTTGCTTCTAGATTCATCAAGGTCTACTCAACTTGGAGGCAGTGGACGGGGGTCACGGAAGCAGAAAATTGTGCACTACTGTTTAAGCTCAAGCAGAGGGACCTTCCATAGGGCAGCAGTGTGAAGAGATGAGCATGCTTCCAAAACAAACTCAAATTTCATATTGTCTTTCTCACGAAGAAGGAAGAGGAGGAGCTGGCAATCAGAGACAGCCACGTGATGCTGGGTTCCATAGAAAGTCTTCAGCAGAGAATTCTTCCAAAGTGTAAAAGTTATTTCTGTCCCAAGAGTTGGTGTGTAAAATCAGAACAAGGGCAGAACAGGGTGTTAAGGTGGTTGTTTAGCACAATGTCTCTGAGAGCTGAATGGCTGAGTGTCACCAGTTACATGACATTTTGAAACAGCTGGAGAGACCTCATGATGTTGTCATCCTGGGGAAGGAAGAAGGAAAAGAGTGTGTTTCGAACTCTCTGAGGCTCCTCCCTGAGCAGCTCTGTAACTCTGGTGAGCAAATCTCAAGCTTTTCTCATCCTATGTGGAAAGAACTCCACAAGGGTATGGGAAACAAGGAGCAAGGGGTGGGGACGTAGAAAGTGATCAACTCAAAGCAAGAAGCACCTCTGCTAGCCTTAAAGAAGAATTCAGAAGAAACAAATATTCTAGTAAAACAACAAGTTACCTCTTCTAAGAAGCTCTGGGCAATTGTATTTTATCAATTTTCCAAGTCTACTAAGATGATCACATTTTCTTCTTTTTATTCTATTAATGTGATTAATTATATTGACCAATTCTTCAATGCCAAACCAATCTTGAATTCTTAGAATAAAACCCTTTGTTTATGATTTATTATGCTTTTAAAAAATATATGTTTTGGATTTGATTTTTACATGTATGTTCAGAAAGAATATATTAGCCTGAAAATTTTTTGTAATGGCCTTGTCAAATTTCCGTATAATGGTTCTGTTAGCCTCATAAATCAAGTTGAGAAGTTTCCCCTTTTTCTCTATTCCCTGAGTTTGTATAAGATTGGTATCATTTCTTCCTTAAAGAAATGTACTAGTGACACCTCTGAGCCTGCCATTTTTTCTAGGGGAAAGTTTTAAATAACAGATTCGATTTCTTTAATAGACATAGGGCTATTCAGATTTTCTATTTCTTTTTGTGTTAGGTTTGATAAGTTGTTTTTGTAAGAAATTTGTAGATTTTATATAAGTTATCAAATGTATTAGATAATGAACTATTACCTTTTTAATGTCTAAAGCCTATAGCAATGTTACCTTTCTCATTTCTGGTATTCTGATTTCTCATATTGATAGTCTGAGTTTTCTCTCTCTTTTTAAACTAAGTCTTGATAAGCATTTTTCAACTTTATTGATTTTTTTTTCAAAGAGGGAACTTTTGGCTTTATTGGTTTTCTTATTGTATATCTCTATTTTACATTTTTCTGTCATATATTCTCTGAAGTATAGTATTGAACATGAAATCCTCAAATGTTCGATACTAAGCAACACACTTCTAAATCCATCAGAGAACAAAATATTCTGAATTAAAATATAATGAAAATACGACATCTCAAAATTTGTGGGATCTAAAGCAGTGTTCAGCTAAAGTAGTACTCAGAAAAAAATTTACCTCTTGAAGTATATATATTTGAAAGGAATGGTTGAAAATCAGTGATCTAAACTTCTATCCCAAAAAACTAGAAAAAAAATCCTAGAAAACTGGAAATAAAAAATCAGAAGGAAGAAAATAATTTAGATCACAAATTAAGAAATAGAAACTAGACCTATGATAGAGCAAATCAGTGGAGACAAAAGTTGATTCTGGTTACTTGAATCTTTAAAAGTTGCTAGGACAGGGAGAAGTTATTGTCTAGTATTTAAGCATAAGGGTTCTGGAGTCAAACTGCCCGAATTCAAGTCCTGAATCGGTCACTTCATAACATGACCTTGAGCAGATTATTTAATCTTTCTGTGTGTGTCAGTTTCTTCATGTGTAAAATGGGGTTGAGTGTATCTACCTGTAGGGTGGGTTATGAAAAAGAAATGAATTAATTAATGAATAGCAATAGAAGAAGTTGCTCACATGAGAAACTAAATTGTTTTGAAAACCTCTCCCACCTGATAAGCAAGATAAAAAAAAAATCACACTTCCATAGGTCAGGGTATTTAAAGTTAGAATGACAGAATTCAAGTTTCATCTCTACCACTTACTGTGGCCTTAGCCACATCTCTTAATCTGGCAATGCCTCAGTTTTCTCTTCTTGAAAATGGGTATGATCAATATTGCTATCCAGCCAGTTCATAATGATTAAACGTTAAAATATTTTGAATCCTACTGGTAAATAGCTGCTGACCTCAGCTGCCTCTCAAACCCCAGAATCCTCTCCTTTGGCTACATGGGAACTTGCTTGGGATCCCTGGGCCACCCAAAGATCCATCAACTAATGAGTTAATACCCACCTTCGCAAGGGTCCTCTAAGGCTCTGATTGGTCAATGTTCAGTCCATTCTACTTGTTAAATATTTTGAGTGTCACCCTGCATATAGGACATCCACATCAGAGGGTTACTGTGACATTTATGTAGGGCTCAGAGCACTCAGTAGGTACTCAGAATGTGATAATAACTCTTCCCCTGCTTTCTTGCATTTGCAGCTCTTCTTGGTTGGAGCTCAGAGTAACTGTGTACCTTTCTAAAATAATGTAGTGATATAAATGCATTTCTCTAAAGTAGATGAAGCAATTATTTCCAGTTCAATCTCCAGCAGGTACTCTGGGGCCAATTTATTTGTTAGACAATGAAAATTGTGGTTCAAGGTCCAGGGGCACCAGCATCACCTGGAGGAATGTTAGACCTATGGAATTGGAATCTGAATTTTAACAAGATCTTCAAGGATATTGCTATGCACATTAAAGCTTTAGAAGCATTGGTCTAGGGCATTTGTGTTAAAATGAGGGTTTCTAGACCCTACCTTAGATCTAGAGTGTCTGGGATAGAGGCCTGGAAATGTACATTTTTAGAATCATCACAGGCAATTTTTATGTTCACCGTGGTTTGAGAATCACAGTTGTAGACTTTTTTCCTCCAGCTACTCCCTTGTGGCTTGGGGAGTGGGGCATTGAGCTAAAGGCAGATAGGAAAATGACAATGTTGCCCACTTGGGCAACACAGAGACCCCCTCTGGGTTTGCACATCCCCCCAGGCCCCTGCTTAGGCTGTTCAGTCCTGTGCTTAGCCAAGACCAGCCACAGGCCAGGTTGGGGAGTGGAATTTTGGACTTCTGAGCTGTTGCTGTTGTTGTTGTTGGCTCTGATCAGAGGGGTTGCAGGTATGTGGAGGTTTCTCAGTCCCTTCCCTGGGGGCAGGCCCCCCCCCCCAGATTTAGAGTTAGTGTGCCCTGAGATCTCTCCTTACCTCCTGACATGATTCAAGAAATTCATCTAAAGTCACGATGCCATCTTTATTTTTGTCCATTTTCTGAAAGACACAACAGAAAGCACTTTAAAGAACCTCGTGATCTGCATTCCATCTCTTGCTTGTTGTTAATCAGCTTTGCCCTGAGAATGAGGGTGGTCTTTCACCAGCCAGACAACTCCAGTCAGTCCCTGGTGACAGCACTTTGATACCCATGAACTTCCTTTAATCAGAAGACTTGCTCCAGACACTCATCACTCATTGCTGGCTTATTCTGCTGACACCCTAACATATCTTACCTGGATTCCCTACTAGCCTGTCCCTATGGCAGGAAGAACACTGGACACAAGAGGTTCCGAGGCTGTCTGTGTCACTTACTGTACGACCTTGTGCAAGGCCAGAGAGGCCTGGGTTCCCCCACCTGCAAAGTGGGAGGCTGGACCAGAGGGAGCTCTGACATTCTTTAATACTTCATTGCTACACTAATGTTTTACTAAAATGCCACTATCATCACACCACTCCCCTACTTCAGAATCAACAGTAGCCACCCACCCTTTATCAAAAGGCTAAACTCTTCCATTTAAAGATCTCACAATCTGGCCCTACGCTAGTTTCCAATCTTGTTTCCGCTCGCTGCCCAGACACAAATGCTTGACACCTCCACAGATGTGCTTAATGAAGTTTTGTGTTTACTCTGATCCTCCAAGAATTTTTATGGAAATTAGAGTTCATACTATGCCACTTACACTTAACAATATACTTCCCTGTTCTCTTCTGTAGAGTGTACTTATCTGCTTAATGAGATCATCTGTTCCTCAAGGACAATACACCTTATAATTCTATTCAGCTTCCAACAATGCTTAGTATAGGGTTGGACACAAACTACTTGCTCAGGTGCTCTTGGGTGGACACATCTAAGTTGGACTTAAAGCTCATGTGGCAGGGTGCGTGCGCTTACCTGGAAGAAGACGTCCACGTGCTGCCTTGGAGTGTCTTCTTTGAGCACGGGATATGTGTATTTCCCCATCATGTCATAGATGGCTTTGACAATGTCCATCATCTCCTGGAGAGGGGACAAAAAAAGCGTATAGTGTGGGAACCATGAGGTCAAGTTCTTAGATGGCAGAGTTTGGGGCTCCCTGTCCCCCTTGGAATGAAAGTGATTAAAAGGACCTTCCTCAGTAGGTTAAAGGGCATTAGAAGGCTGAAGAGGCTGTATTCTGAGAGCCTCCTCTTAGAGAGAAGACAGTAGAAAATTCTTTTTGCCTTCAGAAGTTTTGGGTAGGTTACCTCTTCTTGGGCATTGTCTTCAGTGAGGGGCAATGTGTGGGGTCCCCATTCATGGACTTGAGGCAAATGAAACATTATTGTGAATTAAAGAAAAGTTAATATTCTGGCTTAAAGATCTAAAAATCCTCACAGGTTTGGTCACTGTTTTAAGTGAAGAGAAATGAACCAACAGTCAAGATGATTGATGGGGCACCCGAGGCCAGTGGTCACACAGACTGGGACACTTATTAGAAAGATCAGTTCCCAAGTCCACCCTCAAACTACTGAATCAGAGCATCTCAGGAATCGCTATTTTTATCAGGGTACATTAGGAGCCATTATTCTGACCACCTCGGCCCCTACTTAGGAAGGGGATGAAAAGAATGTTCAGGATGTTTGACGTGGTGTCCACAGAGACCCAGGGGCCAGGCTCTGTCCTGAGTTCCTTGACTGTTACTTCTCATTCCAGGTGCTTATTTTATTTTATTGGTTTTTTTACTTTATGTCAGCCTATTAATAATTTTAGACTTAAAGTTACAAAATACTACAGAGAATTCATGTATACCTTTCACCCAGCTTCCTCTAATGTTAACAACTTGCATAACCAGGGCACAATTACCAAACCAGAAAATTAACATTGCTGCAAAATTATTAACTAAATTATAGAGCTTATTCAAATTTCATCAGTTTTCCACTAATGCCTTTTTTTTTCTTCAAAGATCTAACATTGCATTTATTTGTTGTGTCTCCTCTAATCTGTAAGTTTCATTCTTTCCTTGTCTTTCAGGAACTTTACAATATAAATACTGGTCAGTTATTTTGTAGACTGTCTCTCAATGGCTTAGTTCTTGTAATTAGACTGAAGTTATCCATTTTTGGCAAGAATTTCATAGAAGTGATGTTATATCCTTCTCAGTGCCTCACATCAGGGAGGTACCTGGGGTTGGAATGCCTTGTTACTGGTGATGTTAACCTTGATCATTTAATTAAGGTGGTGTTTTTCAAATTTGCCTACTGATTTTAGTGCCTGTTAGTGTATCTTGCCTACAAAAGTTATTACTGTAGTGTTTGCCTAATGGTAATTTTGTATTTCCTTTATTCCTTCTATATTTATTAATTGAATTCTTCTGTACAGAAGAGCTGCCCCTTCTCCCCCATTTATTTATGTATTCAATTGTTTTTTTATATTAGTGTGGACTCATGGAAGTTTACTGTATTTTATTGGTTATAATCCAATACCCAATCATTTTGTATTTTGCTCAAATTGCTCTAGTTTCAACTACTGGCAACTCCTTCAGGTTGACTCTTATAGCCTTTGACATGCCCCATCTTTTTTTTTTTTTTTTTTTTTAAAGTACTCCTATACTTTCTAGCACTACAAGAAGCTCCAGGCTCATCTTGTATTTTCTCTTTCCCAGTACTAAAATCAACCACTTCTCAAAGGAGACTAGTTCTTTTTATTGAAGAATGGTGTTTAGAAACCAAGGTCTACGTGCTAGGTGCGCTCACTGCTACAGGAGTGTCATTGCTCCAAGGCCTCGTCAACAGAGCTAGGAAACACATGTCTGTATCCATGTGTTTATTTTAAAATGTGTGCTTTTCAAGCCCTTCACTCCACGTGGCCACTGAGGTCTTTCCTGCCTGGGTACTTTGTGTCTTTCAAAGAATGTGTCCATCTAGCAGCTTCCCAGTGGAATATGGATGGGCCCCTCACCCTGGCCCTCCTCCACCCAACCCTGCCAACCCATCAGCCTCATTGTCCACCAGTCTTCTCCTTCACACCTGAATCTGCAGCCATCTGGAAGCTTTTCTGTTTCTGGAACATACAAAGCTCTATCTTGCCCCAGAGCCTCTCTAGCAGCTGTTCCTTATGCCTGGAACACTTGTCCTGGCTTTTTTGCGTGACCGGTTCTAGTATGACAACACTTCCTTATAACCGCCTTTGCTAACCTTCCCTGCCAAACCATATTCTACTTGTCTATCGTCCATCCTTCTTCACTGCCTCTTGAGCGGGGGGCCTAGTCTCATTGTTCACCTGTTGATGTCCGGCACCTAGAACACCTAATAAGCCCTTAAATACGTGTTAAGCAAACACATGACTGAATGCATGAGGAATGAAAGCTGGGTAAGCTCTCTGAGCTTCATTTTTCTCTGCATAAGGAGAGAATCTTGCAGGGTTGAGGGGAAGGTTAGAGACGATATTCACACCCCCAGGCATCCTGCCTGGCACACCGGAGCTCAGCAAGCAGGATGTTACAGGAGGCTCAATTCACACTTCCACTGAGATAGCAGGACACAGTGGATACCAAAATGAGTTTTGGGATAGATCTTTGGATATTTCACTGGCTAGGCACATGTACTCTGAGGTTCTAAAAGTGTCAAGCAGTGAAGATTCAGAAATTATTTGTAATGATTTCTTTAGAGATGGTTGTGCCTCCCATCACCTGTTTTGTGGTTTTATTAGTAGGCAAAATAGGTTATGGCCAATATGATCCACTTTAGTCTCATCTTACTTAAAAATCTCTCTTTTCTCTTCTAGGTGCTGCCTGCAATTCTACCATCTCAACTTTCAGCTTTCACTTGTGCTTGCTAACCTGTCAACACGCAGGTTTCTTAGGGAAGAGGAACTCTGTCCACGCAAACAAGTCATTTTCACCCCCTGTGCAATGCACATTGATCTGTGTGATCCAGTTAGAATGAATCTGTTTAATTCTTTCTTGGGCACCTGGGAGCAAGGCAGGGCAGGGCAATGTGGGATGCCAAAGGTGGCCTTCTTTATTTTGCCAGGGACTAGCTCTGTTAGCTCCAGGGCAGATCCTGCCTCGTTGAGACAATGTTATCCTCATGACTGGGGCTGTTTTCTATTCGCTCAGGCACCTTCATTGTTGCTCTTTCCAGCCCCTGGTTTCAGCTCACTTACCTCTTTGTTTATTACCTCTTTGTTTATGTAGCCATCTTTATTGATGTCGTACAAATTAAATGTCCACCTTAGTTTCTCGTGGACAGTTCCTCTCAGTAAAATCGACAGAGCGGTTACAAAGTCCTGAGAAGTGAAAAGGCAGGAGGAGTGACATTAACCACCGAGCTGCCGGGCGGGGTGAAGCTGTGTCTTTGGGTCAGACTCTGTGATGCTTTTACAGAATGGTGCCTCCCACGTCCTGTTGTCCACCTGGAGGACGTGGCCACACTCAGCCAAGAGCTCCTGCCTTCCCATCGCTGCCCTGCCCCATTTTTTTGGGAAGAATGAAGCTCTGTGAGACACAGGCCCACACAGCCTCCCCTGACGTTGGCCTGCCCCAGGGCTGTAGGGGTTTGTTTGTCACCTGAGTGGCAGTACAGTCAGTGGCTAACAGCATGAACTGTGGGGACACGCTGCCTCCATTCAAGTCTCTCCTTTACCACTTCTTAGGTGTTTGAAGTTGGGAAAGCCACCAAAATTAGAACCCTACTTTGTAGGGTTATTATGGGGATTAAACGAGTTAATACATGCCAAGCACCAAGTGCAGAAGGTAGCACGTGGCAAGCAGCGTGTGTGTGAGCTCCTATACTGTGATTACCACTCCCCCGAGTCCCTGGATTCCTGGAAGGCAGGGGAAGTTGCTGCTTCTCTCTGCCTTCAGGAAATGCTTATTAAATGAATGAAGGTTTCTTTGTCTTGACTGAGAGCATTTGATGATCCAATCCTTCCGCCAGTGCCCCGAGGTCTAGAGGGAAAGGTGGAGTGGAACCAGGGACCCCCTAGAGTGGACCCAAGAGATCGGCGTACCTCGAACTTCACGGAGCCTGTCTGGGTGGTGTCGAAGGCGTTGAAGAGGTAATGGGCGTAGGTGCTGGCGTCTGCAAGGCAGGAAGAGAAGGGCAGGTGATGGGGGCAGGGGCTCCATGGAGGGGCGCGAGAGCACTTCAGACAGAGGCAGGGCTTCGACAAGAAAGAGAGGAGGGGGTGCTGGGGTGACAGAGAGGAGGAAATCATGGAGTGGGGCCTGTCTGCTCAACTCTTGGGGTTTAGGTGGAAAGTGAATTCTAGCCCCTCCAATTAGCCATCCTGAGAGGACCACTCTCCTGCCGGTCTGTGCATGGAATCTGGTGGATGAACGACGTGGTGACTGGGTGAGGATGTTCTTCTAGGTGGCAGTGCAAGGCCATGGGATGAGCACTTGCTCGGGAGCAGACAGGCCTGGGCTCGGATGCTGCTCTGTCACCACATGGCTGTGTGGCCATAGACATCTAACGCAACCTCTCTGAGCTTTCCTTTCTCATCTCTGTGCAATGGGATGTAGCAAGACCTATCTCTTGAAATTTCTGAAAAAGTATGTTAAGCTAGAGCTGTGCCTGGCACACAGTGAAAGCTCAATGAAGACTGGCTCAGTGGAATGCAGTAAACTGGGATTCTGGGGCCTGCAGGGGACGAAAGTCTCCTTCTGCGTGGGTAGGGGCCCTGCACTGGTCCCACACCTGGGTAGGCACCTGTCTGCTGCTGAAGAGGCCCATGAGAAACAGGGCCCAAGAAATGGTTGGGACACTTGGATCTCGGCTTTGTCAGGACCCAGGGGAGGGGTCCTGTGGGAGACAGCTCTTGGGATCAGGATGTAAGGTGGCATGTGACACATGGAGGCCATAGGAGGAGCCACTTATGTGGTCCCAGGCCCATGTGGCTCGGGCTGATTCCCGCAGGAGTCAGGCAGAGCAACAGAGTGGGTGCTGCGGGCTGGCACACCGGTGACCTGGCTGTATAAGCACAAACTTTAGTCTCTCTTCCTCTTTTTTGGATTCATTTATTTTAATAGTTTCTGGTATTTACTAAAGCTCTTTTTCAAAATTCTGCTTGTCTCAGCTGTTTTAAGGACAAGAGTGGAGGCTGGGTGTGAAGGCTCATGCCTGTAATCCTAGCATTCTGGGAGGCCGAGGTGGGAGGATGGCTTGGGCTCAGGAGTTTGAGACCGGCCTGAGCAAGGGTGAAACTCCATCTCTACTAAAAACAGATAAATTAGCCGGGCGTGGTGGCGCATGCCTGTAGTCCCAGCTACTCGGGAGGCTGAGGCAGGAGGATAGCTTGAGCCCAGAAGTTGGAGGTTGCAGTGAGCTATGTTGATGCCAATGCTCTCTACCCAGGGCAAAAGAGCAAGACTCTGTCTGAAAGAAAGAAAGAAAGAAAGAAAGAAAGAAAGAAAGAAAGAAAGAAAGAAAGAAAGAAAGAAGGAAAGGAAAGAAAGAAGGAAAGAAAGAAAGAAAGAAAGAAAGAAAGAAAGAGAAGGAAGGAAGGAAGGAAGGAAGGAAGGAAGGAAGGAAGGAAGGAAGGAAAAGAAAGAAAGAAAGAAAGAAAGAAAGAAAGAAAGAAAGAAAGAAAGAAAGAAAGAAAGAGAAGGAAGGAAGGAAGGAAGGAAGGAAGGAAGGAAAAGAAAGAAAGAAAGAAAGAAGGAAGGAAGGAAGGAAGGAAGGAAGGAAGGAAGGAAGGAAGGAAGGAAGGAAGGAAGGAAGGAAGAAAGAAAGAAAGAAAGAAAGAAAGAAAGAAAGAAGAAAGAAAGAAAGAAAGAAAGAAAAGAAAGAAGAAAGAAAATGACAAGAGTGGAAAGTGTCCCGTATAATGGTGGAGTCAACCTGGCAAAGCCTTGCATGAGACAATTACGGGGTCTAATCCTGGTCTGCTACTCCCTAGCTGTGTGATTTCAAGTAAATTGTTTAACTTCTCTGAAGCTCAGTCATCCCATCTGGGATCACAATACCTGCTTTCTAGAGCTGTTGTGAGAATTTATGTTATTGCATTATACATTTTTCTTCCCCTCCTGCAGTGGGTCCACTTTCAGAGCTCTTTTCTGCTAAAGTTTTAGAGAATTGCACAGCTTGTGCTAAGGGAGGCCTCCTGCTCTGAGTTCTCTCTCCTCCGGGAGGGGCAGACAACAGGCAGGAGTGGACCTGGCGGAAGGACGGCTGCTCACCACAGAGGGGTCTGGGCAGGACATTATCAAGGTCAGACTCACCTCCATGAGGGAAGAACTGGGCGTAGATCTGCTTGAATGTTTCTTCGTTGACCACACCGCTGGGGCACTCCTGTGTGAGGGGGAGAGAGAGTGAGTGTGGGGGTGTGAGGGCCCATCCTGGGGTCTAGGGCTATTCATGATCCTTGGGGGGCAGGGGCTGGGCAAGGACCCCTGCATTTCCATGTCTCCAAGGAGAGTGGCTGGAGGTAGCCTCACCTCGGGACCGAAGCTGCCTTGCAAAATGTTGAGACGTTGTCAGAGAATGGGCACTGTGAGGTGGAAAAAGTTTGGGTTTGGGAATTAGAAAGGCCTAGGCTTGTATCCTGGCTCAGCTAATATGAAACTTTGTGACTTTGGCCAAGTCAGTCTCTGATCCTCATTGTCCTTACCTGTAAAACAGGGCTGGCAGTACCTTCCCAGCAAGGCTATTGTGAGCTTTAATAGGTGAGCCTGTGTTAGGTGACACTGGGTCCATGGTCAATGCCAAGCAGTGTCGCTTTCTTCTCTTGTCTGGATGCTGTTCCCCTCAGCCCAGTCCCATCTGGGCCACCTTCCCACGGAGCCCTGCTCCAGTCCACGGCTAACACTGCCTCTTCAAGATCAGAAGGAAAGAAGCCCTGACGGTAGGAAACCAGGCACATGGCCGGCGCAGTGTGTTGTAGAAGGCAGAGGCATCCCGGCTCTTGTCAGATAACTCCCGGGAGGTACTTGAATCCCCATGGGTCAGTACCGTGGAGAACATTGAGACTGTCATCAGTTTAGGATCAACTAAGCTCTACCTACAGACTGCATCTGGAAGGAGGGTAAGCAGGAGCACCTCCCTCCGCCCCACCCCAACCCGGGATTTGGAAATAAGATTGCACTCTAAGAGTCAGGCTTGTAAAAACAATCCTGGATGGGATCTGAGAGCTCCAGACTGCTTGAGAAGACAGGACTGTATTAATGTATATGAGGCAACAATGTCCTCTGATTCCACCTTTGATTATAACTCGGCACCTGCAGAGCTCACAGGGCGAGAAGGGCCAGCAAGGGGAGAGGAGTGTCCGATCCCATTACCAGTTCTATTTCCCGTGGAGAATCAATACACTGACATTCGGGCTTATACATCAGTCTCTGTGAGCCTGGTTAGCATAGGTCAGCAGACATAAGTCCCGTCATTTTGGGGCACCAACAAGATGGAAAGTGTGAATGTGTAAGAAGAGCTAAGGCTAGAACCTGGGCCAGGGTGAATCCTGCAAGGTTGTGCCACCCTGTGAAGTGTCTGGGCGGTGGGCCGGTTTACTGTTTCCTGAGATCGCCTCGTCCTTCCTTTCCATCCACATGATCTCGCTCTCATGTCCCCTTCCCTGTACAACAGTTGGCCTTCCTTGTACAACCACACACATGGGAAACAACCTTATGAACTGCCTTGGCACTTGGGAGAGTTTAGTCCCATCCGCTCAGGGTCTGTGGATGCTACGTGGGTCTTACGTTTTTGAAGCCTCGATAAAGGACTTGCAGCTCCCTCTTAGTGAAGTTGGTCTGGGCCTCGAGCTGCTCCAGTCCCTCAGGCCGATGGCAAACCATGGTCATCTCCAGCTCATCTTCAATCTTATCTGGAACCAGAGGAGATGGCATTGGAGCGGTTGGCCTCAGGGGTCACTCTTGTATGACATTAGTCTGGGTTGGCAAAGAGCGCTGTCATGACCAGGGACTTAGGGCTGTGGGCTGGGGGGGCACTGCCGATGGCCTTCCTGCTGTGAACCCTATTTCCCCTGCCTAGTCAGTCTCTGTCTCACACCAGCCCACCCCGTTACTGTGGGGGTGTTGGACACCACAGAGGGAGGGGCTTCGGCGTTGGAGATAAACAGGTTCCAAGTGGAAATGAAGGCAGCAGTGCTCAAAACAATTCCATATGAACACATTTCCCTTGCTTTCAAAATAACCTCTTTGCATATTCCAATTGTTGTCCATTGAACTTTCTGAATATTCCAGAGACACAGGTAAGTGAGCAGAATGATAACGTCCTCCAAACAGCAAAGGGAAATAATGAATATATTAAAAAAACAACATAAACTCTCACCATTTGGGCCAACTCGGGAAAGGTTAGCATGATTTAGTAAAAAGTTCAAAGTATAGCATGTTAAATATTAATTATAAAAATGTGAATATATTTACAGTGTCTTATTTTGTTATATCTGCTAGATATCCTTAAATACTTGGAAAATGACTTAAATGGGAGCTACTTTGTATAAAGCAATTGAAGGGCTCTAAAACCAGTTGTTGTAAGTAGTAGTTTAAGTATGCCTCACATGGGTACTATAATGGAATCTAATGTTGCACTAGTTATTTAGAAAGTGTGTGTCAATCAAAGTAAGGAATCTGCCCATCTCCTAGTGAAGGATTACATCGTCCAAATCAGTGGAATTTTCAGCGTCTCACAGAGGGGTGAGTGAGTGTCTTCCTCTGGGCTCTGCCAGATGCTTTCTATAAATTTACACCAATCAAGAATCAATTACCATCTAACTGTCTCTGGCTGTTGTCATGCGGACATTACCAAATCCATATATTGAATGACTGTAAATCTGGGCTGGCGAGAATAGTGCTGACATGGGCAGGCAGGAACATGCCCACACCACGTCCCACCCCGTGGCAATCCAGAGAAGGACTGGCTTAGTTTCTACCCCGGAGAACAAGGTGAACAGGTACATTAAATTGTGCGCGTTTCTCTAATCACTGTCATTCTCTGCACCAAATTTTCTCTGCAATTGTCACTTTCCCCTCTGAGACTTTGCTTCCAATATAAAAGGAATCCAACAAATTAAGTTTGTATCTTGTACATATCCCCAAAGGTAATGGATGCTCATGTAAAGCTCCAGTAACTTGGTAACAATTCCTAATTGTCATATTTCTTACGTGCTGGGCAATACATATCACCTTATCCCGCTGAGTGCAAGGCAGGTGATTCAATATGAATAAGACACTGTTTATATCACATAGCAACAAGTGGCCAATTTCCTCATAATTCATAATTCTTAAAGAGCCTTTGATTATTGTTATGTTTGTAGTTAATGAGTTAAGTAGCAATTACCTAAACACTGAAGCATTTCTATGTAAATCAAAAGGCTGATTCTAAAAAAAAAAAAAAAAAAAAAAAAGAAGGAAAGAAAGAAAGCAAAAGAAAATGAAAACCAATTCACATAAGTCTAATTGAGAATGTTCATATCTGTTTTTAACTCATTTCAAAATAGAAGTCAATTGTTGGTTTAAATCTCTTAACATTGGATCTAATAGCACTTTCATTTTTAAAATGCACATATATAACTGTGCATATATTTAACTGTGCATATATTCTGAAGAAACGTCAGAAGGGGCTGCAGCACTTTTCACATCCTTCCTGTTTCCCCTTAGGCGTTCTGGGGGTGCTGCCAGGTGGCCCCCATAAAGAAAGGAGAAGCAGCAAAAATCATATTAAAATGTAAATAAAGAGAATAGAAATATTGTATTTTTGGAATAAATGATGCATTTTTGAAGGCATCCAGTTTACCGTTCTAGGTTTATCTTACCCAGAAGCATAAAAGAATTTTGTGCAGTATTGTTTTATCCCTTAATCTTCCTGTGACTGAATTTCTCACAAGCTCAGAGAAATTTCTTTGTAACAAAGTTTGAGGGAATCTTTCTGACTCAGAAGCAGCACTTGTTTCCCATCACTTTTATTAAAAATGCACTAAGTAATTATTGAGATATCAACTATTAAACACACTTCATTAAATGGAAGTAGACTTTATTAATAAATGATTTGTTTGCTGTCTGGACAGCAGGATCAATTTCCATATCAAACAGAGTCTGTAATATCTGAATATTTGGATATTGACTGCCAAGTTTTTGTTTTGTTTTCCTTTTTCATCATCTGCTAATTGTCAGGCTGTGCTAACAACAGTTATGGAAGGAAACTCACATCTTGGGGACTCAACATGCTGGCAAGTAGCCTGCCTATGGACGTTAGGGGCTTAAACCAGTGGCTTTCAAATTTTTTTTACTGTATTTTATAGTAGTAACTGCGATTTGTATCACAATCCCATATACATATACATATAAACAAAAATTTCATGAACCATTTTGAAGCAAAAATTTAATGACATAAAACTGTCCTTCACTAACGTGAGATGTGTTCTATTCTCAGTTTTAAAGTACTCCTTTGGAAACACATGCTGGTTGTGACCGTCACGTGTCATGACTTTTGGCTGGCAAACACTGATTTAATGTGTCTACCGGGCAGGCAGTGTGGTGCCGGCCACAGGAAATACACTCAGAAGAAGCTTTAGAGGTGGCTGCAGCGCTTTTCATATTCCTTCTGGTGCCCCTCGGGGATTCCCTGGATGCTGCCCGGGTGGTCCCAGTAAAGGAGGGAGGGTGACCCAGCTTCCTGATTGGAGGACAGAGAACAGAACGAACATGTGGGAGCCTCTGTGACAGTTTCGTCTGAGGTTTGCTAAGAGTCTCCAGTGCCAAATGTTGCTCGTCATTATTATTTTTGTTATGAAAAATAACGATAATCAGTTACTAAGTCAGACGGAGTTTGAGTGGTTGAGATAAAAATTAACCTAGGGACTTAATACTATGATGATCACTACACCACAAGAATAAATTAAAAGACTTTCTGTTTGTAAAGTACTATTAAGCCGTAAAATGTTGTCATGCCCATTGTCCCATAACCTTGTGTGTGGTGGGGAGAGAGGGGACCACTGTCCTGCCCATCTGACATCAAGAAGTTGGGTGTCCTAACAGACTCAGTGATTCTCCAACTATGCGTTCTTCACACCCAATGACTCTCCATCACAGGGGTACAGCTACGTAGAATCATCAACTACGGGGGACCTACGCAGGAAGCTCTCAGGCTGCAGGGTAGATGATTCAGATTAAGTGGTCCTGAATGTTTTGGGATCTGAGACTCTTCTGAGTATGGAACGAAAGCTTTAGACTCCATCAGAAAAAAATGCACCGTCACTGCATTCTTGCCTATACAGTCATGTGTCGCTTAACGACGGGGATGTGTTCTGAGAAATGCATCATTAGGCAATTTTGTCAATTTGAGAACATCATAGAGCGCACTTACACACACCTAGATGGTACAGCCTACTGCACACCTAGGCCGTACGGGATAGCCCATCGCTCCCAGGCTACACAACCATACAGCCTGTAACTGAATACTGTAGGCAGTTGTAACACAATGCTAAGTATTTGTATTTCTAAACATATCTAAACACAGAAAAGGTACAGTAAAAATATGGCATAAAAGATATAAAATGGTACATCTGTATAGGGCACTTACCATAAACAAAGCTTGCAGGATTGGAAGCTGCTCTGGGTGAGTCAGTGAGCGGTGAGTGAATGTGAAGGCCTAGGATACCACTGTACACCGCTGTAGACTCTATAAACACTGCACACTTAGGCTACACTATATTCATAAAAAGTTTCTTTCTTCAATAATAAATTAACCTTAGCTTACAGTAACTTTTTCACTTCACAAACTTTGTAATTCTTAAAATTTTTGACTCTTTTATAATAATTCTTAGCTTAAAACACAAACACATCGTACAGCGGTGCACAAATATTTTCTTCCTTTATATCCTTATTTTATAAGCTTTGTTATTTTTAAAATTTAATTTTTTTTAACATTTCAAACTTTTTTATTAAAAACTAAGACCTAAACACACACATTAGCCTAGGCCTACGCAAGGTCAGGATCATCAAGATGTCACTAGGTGACAGGAATTTTTCAGCTCCATTATAATCTTATGGGACCACCACTGTATATGTTCTGTTGTTGACCAAAATGTCATTACGCAGAGCATGACTATACTTTCGGCGAGTTTCTGCATCTTTTAAACATATTGAGTCGGTGCTAAGGTCTTCTAGCATAGGAGATCTAAACTCTGTCACTAACTGGCTTTGTCTAAGTCCTAGGTCACTGAGGCAATTGGTGACAGAGCTGGATGTAGAATCCAGCCAGTCCTGGCCTCTTCCTTCAGATCTGACAGCTCTGTGCCCGGGTATCAGTAGACCGTGAGCAGCAGGAAGACCCAGTGAGGTGCCTCCTTGGCCAGGCTCCTGGCCACGGCCATCTCCTTCTCCCCGGACTGGAAATAGTTCCTCCATCATGGTGTCTGGGTTGGACTTCATACTTACTCATCTAGTTTTGAGGTTACAAAATAGCTACTTTTGGCCTGAATGCAGCCCAAAGACAGGTTGTGTTTGATTTGTAAAATGTGTTTTAATTATTTGGGAATTAGGTGCCCACATTTAAAGATGAGATGTTCATCTACAAATAGATTTCTGATTCCTCTTGGAAAATGGGGTTATCTGACATCTTTGGTCTCATATTCTCACAAGGCAACAGTCTACTAGAGCTGAGCAGTGGCTGTCCCCTCTGGGCAGCCCTACCCTCTAGGGCTGTCTGTTGTAACCCATTAATGCCACCTGCCTGGCACCACGGGCATTTGAGTTTTCAGCTCCTAATCTGTACCCACGTCTTCTCCCACCTGCCTACCTTTCTCCTACCTCACACCACACCGCCTACTGCCTCACTATCTGCTTATTTAAACACATTCCACGCTGTTGCATAAAGACTTGAGGCTGATTATAGGAAATAAATATAATAAAGTAACGAGATAAAGTAATAAGAAAAACTGCCTCAGAAAATGTGGATTAGATTAAGAGGTCAAGACCACGGGGAAAAAGAGAACAGAGAAATTCAGGCCATTTGTTTGAAGCAATTACAACACTTGAGCCACAAATTGGCTCTGAGATTTTACGTATGTCTTATTGCCCATGAAAGAAAAACATATCAGTTTCTTAGGGGGAGCAAAGCTTTTCCTATAGCTTATCTCAGAATGAACATTTCCAACTGTTTCTATAGAGGTGGGGTTTGCTAACAAGGGGAACAGAAAGTTGGTGAGAGAGAAGACTAATTACAGAAGAGATACTTGATTAAGAAGCCCGTCCTTTACAAGTCACATGACCAAAGTAGTCAAGTTAGTTTAAACTTTTTTTTTTTTTTACCTCTCTGATACTGGTAATACCACCAGGCGATGTCTAGGAAAAAGTGAGAAAAGATTTTACCAAATCCATTCATCAAAAAGGAAAACACACTTTTGTTGTTGATGGAGAGGCCACTCTAAGGGTGTCCAGGTCACCGTCCATCTCGACATATGCAAAGAAGCCTCTCCGTACCAGAGCTAGGGCTGAACACCCTGTCCTTTTCCCATGGTCGGAACAGGCAAGAGCAATGGGTCGCCTCCCAGTGGCCATGGCTCCCAGCAGGGTCTCTCTGAGCATGCCCTCAGCCATGCAGTCATGCAGCCTGCAGAGATGGGATGGCGCGTGGCAGATGTGCATGGATGTGGATGGGTCCTTGGAAATACCTGCATGTTTGACTGAAGAGCAGTTCATAAGACCCCCTCCACCATCAGGAGGCCCCCAGTACCCCTCTCTGCTTCTTTGTGATTTGAAGCTACAAACCTCATAGGATCATTTATTCACTCACTCAACAATTGTCTATGAACATATTGGTGAATGTACTATGTATATATTGGTGAATAAAAACTCTATTCCCTGCTCTCATTGAGCTTACAATCTATAAATCTTTGCTTCTCTCTTCCCTTTTTAAACTTGATAAGTAACTCAGATGCAGAAAAGGAAAAGGGCAGTTGTGGAAGAGAATTAGCACATTAGGACGCGTGGCAGAGCAGATGCAGGCTAAGTCGCCTGTTATACCGAATATAAAACACAAGACGACACAGCAGACCTGGAAAGCCATCCATGGCACAGTGGAGTTGAGTGGGCCCAAGGTCCCAGGGAACTCTACTAGATGTTCTCCTGGCCTTTTTGGGTCTATTTGGTGGTCAGCCGGGCTCTCCTTTGTAGGTTCTTCTTTGAACTTCCTCCTGTCTTGGCAGCACCCTGACCAAGAGTGTGTAAGGCAGCCCAGCCACCACCAAAAGTGTGCTTTAGTCTTTGCCCCCAGTCTGCAACCCCAGACAACAGGGACTTACTTGCCTGCTGCTCCTGTAAGTGGTAGTGTAGGTGAATATCCATTGGTGTTTTCGCTCTTGTCTCCTGACCTGTGTCCCATGGGACAAACTTATTTTGCTGGATTTATCTGCCCCTTTTATCAGGCTGGTTAGGTGACATTTGCATTTATTTATTTGTTTTTACTAATAGACTTATTTTTTGAGCTATCTTAGGTTTACAGAAAAATTCCATAGAAAGTATAGAGAGTTTCCATACACTCCAACCTTACAGTTTCCCCTATTATTAACATCTTGCATCGGTGTGGTATATATTTTTTTACAATTGATGAACCAATATTGGTATGTTAATAGTAACTAAAGTCTTTAGTTTATATTAGAGTCCACTTTTTGTGTTGTATGGTTCCATGGGCTTTGATAAATGCATAATGGCACGTATCCACACTTATAGTATCGTATAGCATAGTTTCACTGCCTTGAAAAAGCTTAGGTAGCATTTTAATAGAGATATGTCTACAAATATGGATTGACATCCTCTGTCATGCCAGGAATGTGATAGGTATTGGAAAAGAGATGAAAAGACATAAAGTCTGTTTACATGAGCTGTCAGACTGGTGAGGAGGCATACACACAGTCCAGGGATTGCAAACTCAAATGCCAGTAGTCATTGGCAGGTAATTTAGATGAGGACAGGTGATGGATGTACAACTCTAGAGGGTGGTGGGGACTGAGAACTGGAGAAAAATTGCCCCATGAAAGGGGAACAACTGTTACTGAGCCAGTTGTTATCAGGTAGTAATAATTTAAGCCCAGTGAATCCAGATCTTTAGATTTTTCAAGAGATGCCATAATTAAAGATCGTTTGTTTCCTGATTCTTAGCTGTTATCAATGAATTTAATATTGAACACATACAGCAGGTGCCAAATATAACACATTTGTGGGAAGGATGTTGTAGGCTGTTGGTCTGGAACTTTTCATTGGCAAATCATTCCAAAACAGTGTGGATATGGCAAAGAACTGGGAACTGGGGAGAGGAAGCTCTTAATTAATGCCTCCTGGATGGCACAGGAGTGGAAGGGATGCCAGGGAAAGCTTCAAGGGGGTGTGTGATAGTTTAGTTGAGTCTTGAAGGATGAGGGGACAAGGGAACAGCATATGCAAAGGCACAGAAAGTGAAAGACCCAGGAGTAGTGAGCTCTCTTATAGCAGAGCTGAAATCTCTCTGAGAACAACTAGAGGGGGATGATGTTTAAAAAAATCCCATCTGTTTGAAGGCATTACAGAGCTACCAAAGTAGCCTGCCCCAAAACAGCTCAGTCCCTGTCTGGATTAAGTTTACCTGCTTTTGTTTTATTACTTTTCAGAAGTTGAAGGCTTAACCAGATAGTTTATACATTTTCATTCTAATGTCTACCATTCAGTGAAAATTTGCCAGGCATGTCAAGAGACAGGACCAAGAGAAAAAACAGAATACAAGTCATAGATCTACAGATAATTCAAATACTGGATTAATCAGGCATGAGCTCTAAAATAACGGTGAATATATGCTCAAGAAAATAGACAGAAAGCTACAGAATTCCACTAAAGGAACTAGCATATATACAAAAAAGTCAATTAAAAATTCCAGAATTAAAAAATATATTGCCCCAAATTAACAACTAAATAGACCAATTTAACAACACGTAATACACAGATGAAGAGGGAATCAATGATTTGGTAGGCAGATCCATAGAAAAATATACAGGCTGATGCACTGAGAGAGAAAATAATGGAATTACAGGTAAAAGCATAGGAGACATATGGTACATGATGAAAAGTACTAACATATGCATAATTGGTGTAAAGAATGATAATGAAGCAATATTTGAAGAGATAATAAATTTTAAATAAAAAAATGGGTGAAATATATTGAGCCTTGAGTTCAAGAAGCCCCACAAACCCCAGGCAGGATAAAAACAAAGAAAACCACCTACAAAAACATAGGAAACTGCTGAAATATAACGACAACTAGAAAGTCTTTGATATAAGAGAGCAAGCATCAGTTATGAACCAGACTCTAACTAAGTGATGTGTGCAAGCATAAGGGCACAGAAAATAAAAATAAAGTGATGGAAAAGGATATACCATGCAAACACAAATCAATAAAAGCTGGCATGGCTATGTTCACATCAGATTCAGCAGACGTTAAAGCAAGAATCTGTGCTAGAGATAAAGATAAAGTTTTTATGTAAAAGGATCCATTCACTAGGAAGTGCTAACAATTCTAAATTAAGATGCACTAATAATATAGCTTCAAAATACATGAAAAGCAAAGGCTGATAAAATTAAAATGAGAATTAAATTCCTAATCACAACTGGAGATTTTAAAACACCTCTTTCAGTAGCTGACAAAACAAGCAGACAAAAAAATCAAGAAGGGTATAAGATCTGAGTAATACGTTCAACAAACTTGGCTCACTAAGACATAGAGAGCTCTGTACCCAAGAATCATAGACTACTGTACATTCTTTTCAAGTGCACCTAGAACATTTTCCCAAATGTTTCCCATAAAGCCAATCCCATAAAGTTTAAAGAACTGAAGTTATTTAGAATGCTTTCTGTCCAGAATTAAGCACGATATCAACAGCAAAAAGAAAACTAGAAAATCCTCAAATGTTTGGAAATCAAGCAATATAGTTCTAATTTCTAAGTAACCCATGTATCAAAAAAGCAGACTCATGGACATTAGATAGTATTTTTAACTAAATGATAAGGAGAATATGACATATCAAAACTTGTGGGATGCTGTGAAAGCTGTATCCAGAGGGAAATTTAAAAGATCACGACATACTTGAGCTGCAAATAATTCGCATGACAGTGTGCATACAAAATACAGAATGCTGTACTTCCTCTTAAAATTATATTTCTAATATTTCCAGTATTTCATTTTCAATGTTGCCTGACCTATATTGGTTACATGAGAAACTGTATTAGTGATGGCATGCCAGCATTTTAAAATGTAATCTTTTATCTCCCTTTAAACTTGGTTGATTGGTTTGTTTTGGGTGGGTTTGGCACTATTTTTTTGATAGACAACTGCCCCCCATATAATCAGGGGTGAAGATCCTTGTTGCTTGCATAGAGCAGAGGAGGGAAAAGTCCCACTTGGTCCTGAAGCCTTGAGGCTTAGATTCTTACAGCCAAGGCTTGGAGGTGAGTCATAAACCCACTCAGACACACAGAGTGCACACAACTCATCAGCTCTGAATTTTATAAACTTCACAATGAGTCCCGGGAGTGCTGAGCTGAGCCTTGATAAAGATTTTCTGAGTGTTCCAGATATTTTTTTCAGTCTTCTTGGTTCAATAAAACTCGAATCATATTTTGCTCCAAGCATTTGTTCTCTTAATCTTGAAACCCCTCCTGCCCCTTTTAAGCAAAATTGAATTTATACATTTCTCATTCATTTACACCTCAGTACTGAAAATGTTCTGCAAGAAGAGTTCTATGGGAAAAAAAAAAAACTCTGAGTGCTTCTATTTCTATTGATGGAAAGTTTTCACGATCAAATGACTTAAAAATTCTTCAACATATAGTTTATTTCAGTTCACTGCCCTTTCTCCCCAAATGAGAGTTTCTCCCCAAATCAGGTTAGCACATAGATTGAAGTATGTGGTGGGAAGTGTCAAATACTGCTTGCTGCTTCTCGGGAGGTGGGGGGTGGTGGAAATTAACCATCAGAAATGTAATGCAACTATTAAAAGTCCACAAAGTCACTATACAGATTGTGACATAAGTCACAGTTCTGTTTATGTGTGACAGTGTTACAGTCACATATTTTTCACCAAGCCTAAAAAAACAAACAGCTGGGAAAGGAGTTATCTAGATGCCAGGGTTAGGGAAAGAAGCAGTCCTAAAAGGTGTCTGAGGACAAGAAGCAAGGCCACCTCCATCAAGGACTCTCATGTCACCTCACCTCTACAGCAACATTTTGGTCCAGCTGAGCCCAGGCTGCAAGGTAGAACTGTCAGTTTGACTACAATGGCTCAGTCACCGGCAGAACTCTCTAGATGATGTTTTAAGTGGACATTTTTGTCTGGAAAAAGTGCCTCAGGATGATTTTTTGATGATTTACTTAGGTAGCTCCAGCAGTTCCTGCAACTCTAGGGGGCAATTAGTCAAAAGAGGCCCAAATCCTGGCACCATCTGGCATTTAGGTGGCAGAGGAGAAACCTCCCACCGTTTCTCCTTTGGACCCAGCTGGATGCTGCCCTGAAGTTCCAGCACATGGAGGCAGCCAGTTAATGAGCGGTTGCTGACCGGTATTGGAGAGAGAGGGCATGTTGCCCAGGGTAAGTGGGTCTAGGATATTTCTGCAGGAAATAAGAGGATAACATGAGTGGGATTTTATTACTCCTCTTGACTGAGGCACTGAAATAACAATTGGTTGCAAATGAGAAGTACCCAGGGAGAAAGGGCATTTTTGGTTTTAAGATGGAAAAACGAAAGTGCAGAAAGAGGTTGAAGAAATTGCTTAAATGAAAAGTAAAATTGCCACGTGAATAGGATTTAAGTCAGGTTAGTATAGAATTTTCTCATCACTGGGAACTCACTGGATCCAGGTCAGGCTACATGTGAAGAGCCTGCCTTTCAACCTGAGTTTTGAAGAAGAGGAGTTAACTGCTATGCAGGTAATCAGATAACTTGACAACTTGCTAAGTGATGGCTTCTGAGTAGAGAGCTGGTTTTAGTGGGCAGGTTAATGTCTGACAACTGGCTCTGGGAGAGGGAGGGAGAAGACTGATTGGTCCCATTTTCTAATTTTCTTGGCGTAAATATTCCCATCACGGCCTAGGTCAGGCTATCAGTACGAAGTTGTTGAAGTGAAGTGATCACGCTTTGGGAAGGACAAAACCCCAGTATGATCCGGCTCTATCACATAACCGCTGCCACTGGCATATGCTAACTATCCCAAATTAGTGTGCTAAAGACCTGAAAACCAATTTCACAAGGTAAGCTTAGTCCCCATAATCCAAGCTAATAAACCCTTTCTTTGTTCATGTGAACATAAACTTCTGTCCATCATGTAGAATAATCACAAACAGGGAAATAATGGAAGTTGGCCAAGTGAGCTTTTGTTGGATTCAGTATTAATGTATCCTTGTATTAAGTGCCTGTCTTGGTGAGCTCAGAGAGCATGATAATAGTTTTAGAATTGATCTAATCATCTCACTGTCCCTAGGAGGTATGCGGTTATTAGACTAACTCAAGCTATAATCCTACCCACCTTGTAGCTATAAATCTAAATGAAATGAGGAATGTAAAATGCTCTGTGCACATAGTAGGTGCTCAAAGACAGTATTCCCATCTTAAAGTGTATTACGACTGTGATTTTAAGGGTCATTCTCAATAGCAGAATCCAACAGTTATGTTAGACTATGTCTTAGTGATGATTTTGCCTTTTCTGATGGATCTAGTTAATTAAATGTGCTTCTCTTTAATACAGGGAGATTTTCTTGTTCTGTGATTTACTCTGTCAGGGAGACACCCAATTTCCAGTTGAGGCTGGACATTATCTGGCTGGAGTGAATATATCATTGTATCTTAGCCGGGACGGCCATAAGCGAACATGAGTCTCTGGATGAAAGTGTGTCAGTCGCCTCGGTCTGAAGAGCACCGTGCAACGGGGAGGGATCTGTGGGTGGTGGACATCAGCAACTCACAGTGTAGGGCCCGGAGTGTAGTGAACAGACATGATAACTGACGGCCACTGAGGCAATGTCCTGCCTCCTTCTCCCTGGAGATATTACATGGCTCCACGTTCTCTGCCCTTAATAATCCGACAGTCAGTGTGCGCATTGTTTGGTCCATCTCTTAGCTGGAGAAGTCAATTGGACATTACCCTCAGCTGGAACATGAACTGCCAAATGCAAGGACTGCAGTCAGCTCGTCTGAGAACGTATGTCTGCCTGCCCAGAGGCAGGGAGAAGATGTCAAGGTGCCATCCTCTCCAGGACTCGGCTCGGAAGCCTCTTAACTGTGCACTTAATAAATGAAGCCTTGGCAGACACACCTTGAATTATTAATGAAGTTATTCAGCTTTGATTGTTTCCTTCTTTTGGGGAAAGGTTATTCACTCAAATGCCTTTGATTAGACTACACAGTACATCACAATTGGGCATATTTTATGTGCAACTTTATGGCGATAATAGTTCTGTCTCATTTAGAAGCAAATCAGACATTATGAACTTCGTGATTTATTAATGTATTGATTTCTATAAATGTCAGCGCATCTCACATCCCGTCAGAGAGCCCGGGAGCAATCAGTGAAGGGCCAATAAAAATGTAAAATGAAACCATCATAAAAAGAGGAAATACTGCCTCTTTCAAAGCCCCGCTGCCTGTCTGGATTGTTTCAGGATCCAGACCATTACCAAGAAGGCACCCCCAGCCCCCAGGAAGCTCAGCCTGCTGCTGGCGGGGTGGGGCTCAGTCATGCTTATATCTATTTTAAATAAAAATACATTTTGTGGACTGAAATAAAAAGCAAGAGGTAAAGGGTGAGAGCCGGAGGGGCCTGTGTCCAGTGCCCAGACTCATCCTGACACAGCGGGGGGAGGGGGGCCCCTTTCCGTCAGATTCACCCTGCTACAGCCCGCCCCCACCTGCTGAGGGACCTTCAGGATGGAGCCCAGAGTCCCCAGCTGGCACTGAAGGGTCTACACTGGGGGCCCAGTCTACATCCCAGCACGATTCCCCGACACTTCCTGCTGTGGGTCCTGTGCCATAGCCCCAGAGTCTGCTGGTGCATAGACACCTGTCTCCACCAGAGCACGTGACCAGCTGGCCCCAATCCGACCCGCCCTTTAAACCTGGCTTAAGTGTCATCTCCTCTGGGCAGCTCTTCAGATCACCACATGGAAATCTCTCTCTGTCCAAACTTCCGAAGCACTTATCTTCTCTAACAATCACCCAGCAGGTGTCAAATTTACCTTTGGGCATTGCCATTTTCTTTTTTTTTTTTTTTTTTTTATTTCAGCTCATCATGGGGGTACATAAGTTCAGGTCATATACATTGTCCCTGTCCCGCCCATCCCCCCGAGTCAGAGTCCCAAGCGCGTCCGCTCCCACTCTCCAGACAGTGCGCCTGGCACTCACCATGTATTCATACCTCGATCCCCTCCCCCCCCACCTCCCCGGGTCTGCACCCTCAAGCATGACCATTCCCCAGAGGGTGCGCAACGCACTCGTCATGTAGGCATACACCCATCCCCTCCCCCCACCCCCCATCCCAGTCTGATATCCAATTGGTATCATTCCCTGATGTACATTTAGGTGATGATCAGGGAAACCAGTTTTCTGGTGAGTACATGTGATGCTTGTTTTTCCATTCATATACAGGGGCGGAGTGGGGGGAGATTGTTCCTGTGCTTATTTTTGTTTTCTTTTTATTTTTGGTATTTTACTCTTCCCATTATGTCTGGTGTCCACTTTGCATATAGTAGATGCTTAGTAAGTGCTCATTATTTGCTAAAAGTATGTAGCACTGCAAGGAGTTAAATTAAAAAAAAATACATTAAGAATCCTGAGACAGCAACCAGGGGAATATATGGAAAGTATTTGGCTAATTTAGTGGGTAATTTTGTAATTTGACAGTTTAGTTCCGAAATCACAATCTGGCAGCTCACAGAGTACTGTTGTTGTTTCACTTCTTTTAAATGTGAATTTTGCCAACATTTATTTCACATAAAAATATGGATTTTTGGCTTCTCTTTAGAAATCTGAAATTATGGCCATGTTAGGCCCACATTTCCATATGGCAACAATTGGCTGGAGCTGAGGAGGGGCTGCTCGATTTAGACAGGGCGTGTGCTCTGTCGTGAACCACAGTCCCCACTACTCCATATTGCTTCTCCAACACTAAGACCAGGGGACAGTTGTTATTCATTATCACGCATTTACGTACCTGCCGGAGTCTGCAATCGCTTTTTAACAGCTCCCTTCCCCTGCAGCAATCATGTTTGTCTAAGTGACGTTTATGTGTTTTATCACAGTCTAGAAAAAATGACAGAATTTCAATTTTGGGGTCTTAAGCAACATGGAGAAGATGTTTAATCACCCTGTAATTAGAGAGACCCTCTGTACAGAAGTACGGAGTCAGGATGTGTCCTGAAATGTACGCTTCTGTGCTACTCATAGCACACGTATCAACAATGGGATGGGCTCCTAAGTTCAGCCGTCTGTTTTATGGAAAACTTTCACATTACTTAGCTCCTGTGGGGTATGCATTATAGTAGCCCCATTTTACAGAGGAGAACACTGACACTCAGAGAAGAAAGAGAAAAGGTGACACTTGTGAGCACTACCAATTTCCAAGCACTCTGATATGTACTTTACTTATATCGTCTCATTGAATTCCTGCATAGCTTTTAAGTATTATTATTCAATATTTATTGTTGGTTTCTTATTAGGTAAATAGCATTTTTTCCATTTTATTAGGAGAAATGGAATGAGAAATTTTAGGAGACTTCACTGAGGTCACAAAGATGATCACTTGGAAGAGCAAAGACTAATATCATCTGCTCGATGGGCAGATGTTTAAGGCCATAAGGAACCCGCCTACGGGTCTCTTCTGGGCCACTCTTGTGTCTTTGTGGTTGTGTCTCTGCACAAGTCAGAGACCAAATTCCACTATTCAAGCCTCCTTCACTTTCTGCACTTGAGAATTTGTAGAGCCCAATCTGAAGTGGCAGGAGGGGACACACCAAGTAGTTTCAGGAGTCCCCTTCCCATCTCCCCCTTCCTCAAGCTCTCTGCCATCCATTTAGCATTTCCAAGACTGTTTCCATTTTCTGAGCATCAGAGCACCTTTACTCTTGGTGACAAGTTGTATAAGTCACAGAGCTTCTGAGTCACAGAGAAACCCTTTTATCCTGTCCTCTCAATGTGCAGATGTAGGTACCAAGGCCCACGGAGGGAGTTAGACTTGTCCAAAGTCACACACTGGATTCCAGCACAGCAGGGTTAAACTCAGATGCATCCTTCTGGCAACGCAATGTTCTTTTCACAGTAAGTAAATGGAGTCATTTACTCATTCAGCTACTGAGTGCCTACTAGGTGCCAGGCCCTCTCCTAGGCACTGGGAACAAAGCAGTGAACAAAAGACATTTAGGTGGCGATGGAGCTATAACAGAAATACAGGAGGGTTATGGAACGAGAGAGATGGGTCACGGGAGGCCTGTTTTGTACAAGGTGGCTCAGGAAGGCAGGGTGACATCCCTCTTGAGCATCAGTGAGAGGGGAAGGATTGTGAGTGTTGCAGTCAAACATGGTTGGGCTTGAATCCCAGCTCTGCAGCTTAACAGCTGGTGAGTCTGAGCAAGTCACCTACGTCCTCCGAGACTCAGCGGTCGCAATAGGAAAATAGGCACAGTAACACCCATCTCTCAGTCTGCTGGGATCAAAGGAACCACTGCAGATAAAGGGCCTGGTATACAGAAGGCACTCACTGACGCCTCCTCCCATTTAGTAGGGAGGCCCTGGGGCTCAGCTTCCTAATGAGTATCTTTGCTTGGCTGTGAGTGGGGTGCAACCTACAGAGAGCCCCCATAACACTCCATTAGCCAGGGCAGCAAGCCGGAGGGCCAGCTGGAAGACTCGTGCAGTTTAAGAGGATGAATGAGCTGGGATTAATTAGCTGAGTTAGTTTGTGAATACGTTAGTGGGTCACAGGGCTCTGAAGATGTTTCATCTGACAAGTGGTGGGTGGCAACTGCTGAGCCTGGAGAGATGCTTTGATGGAACTTTCCAGATCTGGAGTTCTGGGTTGGAATTCCCAGCCCTTCCGAACTCCTCGCTGTGAGATAGAAATTCTCCTCATCATTGAAGTCTCAAGGTGGTTTACTAAAAGGCTTAAGTGGGATCAGAGTAGTCTTTGAAAATTAAATCTCGTGTATGAGAAATAGCTTGAAGTCACGTCTTCTATGAGAAGCCTTCCTGGACCTCCCAGCCTGCATCTCCAGTCCTGAAACGCTTTTCTCTATAAGGATCGTGTCTTGGGATTATGGGGTAGGGAGGTTGGGGAGAGGAGACACACTTTTCCCTTTATTACTGTCTGAAATATTTTTTAAACTATGGGTATGAATTGCTTTTAGAATTTTAATGTTTGGTTAAAACATTACATTTTGAGTGGGATAATGGTTTTGATCATTTGTTGTGATGTGCAGAGAGCTCTGGAAAGTCTGCTCTACTGCAGTCGGTGTTTTGTTGTAATATTGTTTTTGTGAAATAAAATGTTTTTCAAATAAAATATATTAAGAGTCATCATTCATGCTTGTCAATGACAATTTCTGGTTTTCCTGCTTCTAGGCGCAGGCATGGATGTACTTCCTGCCCCTTTGAAGTTAGGTGGGACTATGTGACCAGCATTGGCCAATAAAATGTGAACATTTTATAGTGTGCGTGTGTGTGTGTGTGTGTGTGTGTGTCTGTGTGTGTGTGTGTATGTCTGTGTGTGTGTGTCTCCCAGGTGTCTCAGGAGTGATGTGTGTCCTAGGGGTCCCAGAATGTGGGGAGGGACATAGCCAGCTTGTGTGCAGGCAGCTGACTTCAGAGGCAAAGCTTATAAACCACGATTCCATGCATGCACAGTCCCTGTCCTCACGGAGGTATCAGTCCTGTGCTGGAGGCAGATATTAAATGAATAATTTCTTGAAATGAATAACTTCTTGTAATGAATAATTTTTAATTCCAGGTAAGCAAAGTGTGATGGAGGAAAGGTATGGGTTGCTGGAGAACTTGAACTGGAAACCCTAACCATGGCCGCAAGCCTTCTCTGTGGTACCTCGAAGCTGAGCCTGGAAGGATGAGGGGGGACAGCCAGGGGACGAGCGAGGGGGAGGGAACAGCCTGCACAGGGCCCCATGGGGGAAGAAGACAGGCCTGCTCTAGCGACGGGAGGAGGTGGCGTGTCTGGAGACTGGGATGTGGGGGGAACAAGGCCCAGAGGAGTGCGAGGCAGGCGTGGACCACATCGTGCAGGGCGGGGAGCCCGTGTTAACAGTGTTAGGGATGGGACACAGCAAAGCAAATAGAGCTTTTTTTTTTTTTCAATTTTTTTAAAAGAGAACGGAGACAACTTTGCCCCTGCCCACTTTCTGGGGCTTCATGGAGAACAGCTCTTTAGGGCCGGCTCTCTGAGGATGACTTTGCTTCCCTCCTCTCCTTGTGGGCTCATCGTACTGGAAGGCCTCCATTGACCAAACAGGCCTGGGACCTTAGGCTCAGCCCCAGCAAGTGAGGGAAAGGGGAAGAAAGTCCGTTTCTCCTTATCAGTTAATAAAGCCTACAATTTGAGGTATTTGAGGTTTCAGCTGGAATAGCAAGGGGTCTGGTAATTCCTATTGAGAATGCCAAAGGCTGAGGCAGGCTCAGCTGGAGACCTGATTCCATGATTGAGAATATCATAAGGTTGAAGAAAATCTCCTAGGATTGTAAGATTTTTTTTCTAGCTAATCCGCAACTATCTACTTTATTCTTATTTTAGTTATCTCATGACCTTTCAGGGGGAAATGGCCCCTGGTAGTTGTAATTAAAAGGGGGGAAATTAAACATGCAAAGGATGTGTGATAATTATTGGAGCAAAGTTCAAGAAGGTGGGAGGCAGTGGGACAAGGACCAGAGGTGTGGGTAACCCTGTACTGATTTCAGATTATTTCTCAGAAAAATTCCTAGAAGTGGGAACAAAAAGCAAGTGTTGTAAAACAGGAAATATTAATATCTATCCATAAATCATCTCATCTGTATCAATCTACCTCATCTGTCTGTCAAATCTATCTGTCTCCAGGAGATCATATGTAAGTATTTTAGTAGTGGTTGTCTCTGAGAGTTAGGATCATGAATGGTTGTTATATTCTTTTTTTGCTCATGTGTATTTTCTAAATTTTCTCCATTGAGTAAGTATACATTTCTAAGATGAAGAAATTTATAAAGGTTATTTTTAAGTCACCTAAAAGGACAGACATGGGGCACTCTGCAGTCCTTAGAAGCCCTGGGATGGGAGTGGATGGCTGGAGCCCAGAGCCCAGGCCACCTTCGGCGCCCCTTCTCTGCAGAGAAGTCCTGGAAACTGGGCGCGTGAGCATGGAGATCCTCCGGCCTGGAGATCTTCGTGTAGCCTTGGCCACGTGTCATATTTACCAATCTCAGTTTCAACATCTGGGAAATGGTGGGAATAATGTGCACTTTGCAAGGCTCTTGCTGGATTTCAATGAGGTAATGAATGGAAGTGCAACTGGTGTGGAGTATACACTCAATAAATGTCAAACAATTGCTAGCAAGCTTTGTTCACCCTGTGACAAAAAAAGACAACGTGGCTCGAGGCAGTGGGATGCAGGCTGCCTTCCCTCTGGCGGAGGCCTTTCTGAGACAGTGGTGGGTCGGGTGGTGCAGGTGGGAGGGCCAAGGGAGGTCTCCCCTGAGCAGAGTGATATTAACAGCTACACAAGCATTTCCTAGCGCTTGGTGCTTCACATGCTTTATCTCATGGGACCCTCCGAAAACCCTGTGAGCCACACACTGCTACCCTTTTGAAGACAAAGAACCTGAGACTTAGGGAGGTAAGGTGACCCACCCCAGGCCACACAGTTAGTAAATGGCAGAGCTGGGACTCAAATCTGAGTCTGCTTGATACCAGAGCCCACGTTCGTAACTGCAGGATTATCTCTCATGACCTTCATAACCACGTGGGACTGGGCTGTGATCCCAACTTTGCTGCTTGATTCCTGGGGGCTTTGGGTAAGTCACTGCCCCTCTCTAAGCCTCAATTTGTTCATCCAGACAGTGGCTGTGATCTAATCCCTGTCTCATGGTCCTCTGGAGCCGTGTTTGTCACGTGGTGGTTCCCTGGCCCCATCGTCCGGGTCCCGGAGAGGACATTCCCACAGTGCCTGGGTCTTCCAATGCAGTGTCTCAAAGCCATACTGCTGAAAAAGCAATTTTTTGCTCTAGCTTGTGTGGATAGATTTTTAATATTTAATTAGGGAGACCTTCCGCTTGGAGAGAGGGCAGGACTTGTTATTAAATCTCCGCTGCTTGGTCTCCCTCACTTGCCCGTGGGATTATTCATTCATTTCCAGTCACACAGTTTAATATTGCAACAGCTAATGGGGAGATGTTGATAATTTGTAAAAACTGGTTGGTCCCGAGGCCACTGGAAGAGCTCCATGCCTGGACCTGCTGTGGGGGCTAAAGCAGATTCTCGGGAGACCAGGGCTCCCAGGAGCTTCATGTTCATTATCAGCAAACATCCACCGAGCACCTTCTGAGTGCTGGATCCACGTTGGAAGCCGTGAGGACCAGAAAGACGTTCATGGCACAGTTGCATCCTCGAGGATTCAGGATTCCCGAATTCATCAAAGGATTGGGCTCTGCAGCCAGACAGACACAGGTTCAAAATGCCTACATTGACATTTCCAAGATGAAGCATTGGGCATTAATCTCTCTGGGACTCAATTTCATGCACTCTGCATGTAGGCTCAACCCTACCAATAGGTTCTCTGCAAGAATAGGCAGAAGGGCCTTTCTTAAACAGTCATTCATGGAGCACACAGTTCTGGAGTATTTTAACATGGGAAAGGCACTTTGGCAGGTACTGTGATTACCACGGTGAGTAAAAACACGTGTGGTTCTTGTTCCCAGAACTTATGGTTTGGTGCATGAGGGATTTAACCTAAGAATCACAGACACAAACACAAAATTACAGCTGTGAGAAGTGCTGCAAGGGAGAGCTATTTGGTGCTCTGGGAGGGACTGGCAGGGGTCCTGATGTAGTGCAGGCGTTCAGGGGAGGCTCCCCTAGGAGTGATGTTGGCCCTGAAATCCCAGCGAGCAGGAACTGACTAGGTGGGAAGGAAGGGGAGGGAGGGAGAGAAAGAGACAGAATATGCATCAAAATATGGAAGGAGGAGGGGAGGAGTTTTAGGAACCTCCTGTACAGAAGCCCTGGAGAAGAAGGAGATAAGATGTATTCAAGGCAAATACATCTAACTACATCCTTACTTTAAAGCCTTCAATGACTCTCCGTGGCCTGCAGGAAAAAGGCCATTCTCTTTAATAAGGCATTTAAAGTCTTTTACTATCTGCTTCCTGCTTAGCTTTCAGGGTTTGTCTGTCCTACCCACTGTCACCCTGCTACATACACACTCATTTTCTGAAAATACTTGCTGTTCTGCCAACGTGATTTCCTGACCGACACTTCCACACCTTTGCGCACGCTCCTGCCTCCATCTGGTGCCTGACTTCCTTCCTCTCTGCAGAGCGATTTCCTGGGTTTCCTCCAAGGCTATCCCATTGCGTCGCGGACCTCCAGGAGGCGCTACTGACATGGCCTACAGCGTGAGCGGTGCTGGCTGGCACTGTGCAATGAATGCGTGGCCCTCTCTCAAATCGCGCCTCACGGGCTGCTTCCTCTGAAACTGTAGTTTTTCTGTCTTCCCCGGACAGTATAAGTGTGACAAGACCCCTCTCCTGCAGCACCCATCCCACTGCATGGCAAACACACACAGAGAGAGATCTTTCTGTCTCTCCTAGACCGTGGGTTCCTTAACAGGTACTCACTGAGCTCCTACTCTGTGCCAGCAACACGGTCACAAATAAGTCAGGCCGGTCCTCTGTTCAGCAGGAATGACATGTTAGACAAATATTTGCACAAATGAGTATGTGATTATAAATCATTTCAAGTGCAGTGAAGGAAAAGAGTGAGGGAAGTGTGAGGAAGAAAAACCAGAAGGAGCCTAATTTCAGTTAGGAAGGAAGGAAGTAGAGTCGGCGAATATAGGAGCTGAAGCGTAAGGCTGAGAAAGAGTGGTGGGAAAGAGTTCCGGAAGAGGGAATAGCATATGCAAGGATTATGAGATGGGAAAGAGCTCTGCCTTTTGAGGGACAATGTGGCAGTCGAGGTCGTGGGGCAGAATGGGGCAGAGGGAAGAGGCCATGTCATGAGAATGTAAGTGGATAGATCATGAACTGTCTTATAAGGACTCAGATTTTCATCTTCAAAGCAAAGGAAAGCACAGTATCAAGTTCATAACTGCCTCAAACCAGAAGCCTACCCGTGTTCATCAACAGTAAAGCGGATGACAATTGTCAGCACAGTCACGCAAGGAGATGCTACACAGTGATGTGAATGAATCAGCCACAACAGTGTCCAACAGTATGGGTGCAGGTACAGTGAAAAATCAAGGAAAATTAATCCCTGCTGTTAGAAGTCAGAGTAGCGTCACCTTTGGGGAGCAGTGATTCGAATGGAGCAAATAAGGGCTTCTGGGATGCTTTAATAGTCTTCCTCTCCCTTTTTAGAAATATGGGTGTTGGTTACATGAGTTCTGGTGCAGATTATATTTTAAGTAAAGTTTTGAATTATATTTTTGCTTTTTTTAAGTAGATGCAGAAAGACCTGCTAGGAGAGTGTTGTGACTGTCTGGGTGAGGGATGATGTTAACGTTGAAGGAGACAGAGGGGAGGCAGATTTTGCATCTCTCTGGCAGAGAGAACCCACCAGACTTGCTGAGGTTGGGTGGCGGTGCAACAGGAGTGAAGGAAAGGGATCAGGAGGTGAAAAGGAAGATTATTCAGGCTTGAGCAATTGGGTGGATGGTGGAACTGTGCTGTGATGTGAAGTGGGGAAGGCTGGAGGGACAGCTATGTCACACGTCTCTGTACCCTTGGCCCCAGCGGTGGGTGGTTCCAGAGAACGGGGGTTGGTTAATGTTGTCTTTTGCTCTTATAAGTCAATAACCCTACGATCTGTCCTGCAGAACAGTGTTACCACACTTGTGTTCTACATATTCCATCTTCTTGAGGATACTTCAGAATTATTTGTTCTTCCAACTGAACAGCTTTTTGCAAATGGGGCTCATGGATGTTTGTCACTTGGACAGCACATCTTTATTCTCCTTGTAGGTACAATGTCACATTATGGCACAGACATATATGTGTGACCACTTCAGGTGTTCCTTATGATTCTGGGTGTTGAGAGGAAAGAAAAGAACAATGAAAAGGAACCTCTCCATGGAAGGTGCTCTGTTGAATGCATTTCATACCCTCTTGAGGATATGAACCAGCTTCTTGAGGATTATTTTTTAAATTCCCATTTTCTGTGTTATTAGGGCTCAGTGAGTATCACTGAGTGACAGAGTTGGAATCTGAACCTTAATTATGCCACACTGCTTCCATGTGATCAGGGATGAGGGTCTGGGGTGCTCGTTGGTATGTTAGTGGGTGACACAGACCTTCTCCCCATTTTAGTCTCTGTGATGAGAGGAGGGAACCCCAGTGCTTAGAAGGTGCTTGGAGATCCCCAGAAGAGAGCTGCTCTAGGGTTCTATTTCAATACTTTTAGAAACATTTGCCCATAATGTCTCTTTATAGGATAATAAAAATGAAGCATCTGTGGTTCATTGGAAAACATATCTCAGCCTTATTAAAAATATATGAATTTTTACTTTAAGATGGGATGACCATATTATTCAAAATTGTAAGCCAAAATGTATTATCTATTATTAACTTATTTTTAATGGACATCTTTCTTATAGATTAGCATTGTAATTACTTCTGAAAAAGTGGGCCTCAGCGAGGCGAGTTTTCCAATTAAAATTGTCCTGAAGATAAATTGAGGTCTTTGGCTGAGAGCACTTCAGCATTCTCCCCATCCTTCAGCAATAGCATCTGTCATCCCAGAGGGACCGAGCCGGGATTCGCATTTGTGCTGGATCTGCCTGAAGAGTTTGAGGCTCTCCTCAGGAGAGAACTGGGGTGCTCTCGGCCACAGATCCTGCTAAGGCTGTCCAGGAGGCACATAGATGAGAGCCGTGGGGGCAGAGCTGCCTCCAGCCTGCTTCCTGCCACTGTCCACCCCTCCGTGGGCCCCTCCACTTCCTGCTCGTTAATCCTTCCTCCAAGCCAGAGATAAAACGGACTTGGCCAGTTCTCTCTATAGTTCTAGTTTATTAATCAATTATGAATCCAGCCTCCAGAAACTTCTCTAAAGTCATCTTAAACTTATGCTATTTTAAATTTATAGTAATTGCTTCTTGAGATAGCAATTTTCATTAAGTTTATTAGTTGTGCAGAAGGCAAACTTCTTTTGATCAGTCCTAGTTTACTTCTTTTAATCTTCTAATTTTAGTATGTTTAGGATCTGCTCAACATGCACATATTTGTTTAATAAGCATGTAAGCAGGTCCACGCTCACCATACGCAGATTTCAGGAAAGAGAAGACATATAGAAAAGAAGTTTACCGTATGTCTGCTACATTAAGATACACTAAGTGCTTTCACATTTGTTAATCTCCTTTTATTTAATATCTTCCCAACAATCCTGGGAGGTGATATTATAATAGCATCCCCCATCTGCCATTGGGCAAGCTAAGCCTCAGAAAGCTCAAGTGACTCCCAGGGTCAGGAAAGGAAGTACATGCTTGCACTGGCATCTGAAGTCACACGTTGCTTTCCGTGATTCCGCAGTGTCATGTTGCTTACATAACTTTGCCCTGTATTGTTGCAGGCTTGTAATGTTGTGCCCACCTTCTTTCTCCCTTTCTTCTCCTCTTCACACAGCAGACAGATGGAAGTTATTATTCCTGAAGCTGCTCAACACTGATTCTTTGCTTCTTCAGGCCTCAAGGATTTTTTAAAAACCTCCCTGCTTTATCTGCAAAGGCTTGGGAAAGGCTCGGAGTGGAGACTCCAGAGGAGGGGTCCACCAGGGGTCCCACCTAGCATCCTGCCGCTTCTTGTTTCCTGCGGCCAAGGTGGGACCTTAAGATAAAGTGCCTTGACTGCTGCAGTTTGGTGATGACCTGGCTGCGTGGCAGCCTGTATATTAAATACCACGCACATTTAATTGCCTCTGGCCAATGAGTGCGTTGCATGTTTGGGGATCTTTACTTAGGTGGTTCTGGGGAAAACTGAGGGCATGTATATCAAGCAATTTTTGAATTATGTCTCTATTAGCATCTGTGAACATCTCCCTGGGGAAGCCAGGAAAGCTCTATTAGTTGAGCAGCTTAAAACAGGATTAGAGGAGGCAGTGGGGGAATATCCCATAGGGAACAATAATTATAAACAGCAGTTCCATGTAAACAGGTCTTAATGTGTTTTCTAGATTGAATTCCTGAGAGTGGGGATCTTGAGTGGTGTTTCAGCGCCCCCTCCAGGGCCTCGCCCCTGCATTCTGGCACCTAGGGGGGAGGTGTTTGGAGCTGAGGAGGAAGGCTCTGAGACCCCAGTGGCTCCCTGGGCACTGGAAGCCTCTCAGACCACGGCAATGCCTAGCCAGTCTGCTTGTGCCCACTGGCTGCCTGTGGGCCCTGTGGTGGCATTGGCATCATTGTGTGATCTCCAGGAAGTGACCTTGGGCAAGTCACTCACTCTCTTTGTGCCTTTGGAGTATTTATATAGACTTAGCACTGAACACAGGGTTCTCATACAGTTTATTCCAACTAATCCTCCCAACATCCTGCAAGGTGGGTTATATCACCCCATTTTACAGATGAGGAAACTAAGTCTCATGGAAGTTAAGTATCTTGCCCAAAGTCGCTAATCAGCAAATGGCAGAGCAGGGTTTAAACTCTGGTCTTTGACTGCAATTCCAGGGTTATTTACATGACATCAGATTATTTCCATGCTCCAAGGTCTTGTCCTACTACATGTTCTATGAAACACACCTTTTTTGGTACCAGAAGCTTGGTAATCTCATCTTGGGTTTTGCAACACCACCTCAACTTATTTAGACTGTAGCAGCCATGGGGACAGAAACCTTGCTCATTAGTTCTGTGTTTTATGACTGCTGCTGGCTCCGGGGTCCCAGGGGTCATGGCTTGGGCCCAGTGCATACCCAAAGGATGCACCCATAGGCATCCTCACTGATGGTTGTCACGCTGATGGTGCCACAGAGAAATGCTGTGGCCCCTGCTGGGTCACATCCCTTCTGTCCACTTTAAAAGCAAGTATATCATAGTTCTTCTTACACCAATAAAGGGGAATTATGAGATAATAAAAATTAAGTTTGGACAGATCTTAGATACCATCCAGTGGTTTCCAAACTCCTAGAAAGGCGAGGGATTCTTTAATGGAAGGAAATTGTGCACGGATGCTAAGTGTGTAAAATAGATGAACGCAATCAGACGCTTGGGATGACATGGGAGATGGTGAGAATGTAGTTTGCCTTCCCCAAATCCCACAGGTGGTCCTAAGGGAATTCTGCAGATCACCATTTGGAAACCACTGATCTAATTCAACCCTCTCATTTTACAGTTGGTTAGAGTGAGCCCAGAGAGTGACGCTGATGTGCCTGAGGGCTGGGATTGAGGCTCTAGTTTAAGTCACTGGGGCCACTTGGGGCTCTTTTCCTAACTATGCAGAAGTGGCAGCTAGGGTGCCCCAGCGTTGAACTTGAAAGGATTCTCATATCATTTGCTATGAGCAGTACAGTAATTAGTTTGTGCATTAATCCATTCATTCACCAGCTTTTACTGAGTATCTATTAATATTTGTCAAGTAGAACTTGCCCTATCTTGGAATGTTCTCCGAAATACCAGGAGATTACTCCAGGGAAGGTTAGAGGGGAATGAAAATCTTCTGCAAATATTTAGGATGTATATTAGGAAGGGAATAGAGAGGTTTGGAGAAGGAGTCAGGCTTTGGAGGGAAAAAAGTCCCACTGGAAATGAGCAAGAAGTAGCCTGGTATGTGATATGGGATGTGCAGTTTTTGCTGGTGAGGTTGGAAGCCTTTGTCTTGGGTCCAAGATGCATTCTAAGGTGTGAGGAAACTTTGGAGATAAATCCCCGTCTGGGCCCTTCATCCATTAGTTATTTGTTCATTCATTCAACGCTTAACTTACTGAGGACCTACTACGTGTTTGGCACTGGTGGAGCAGTATGGAGGTGTGTGAACAGAAAAGAGATATCATTGTCTTCTGAGCTAGCTCCTCCTCAAGTCTCCCTCTTGTTTATAAAGGGAGACTATGCAGGCCTTGCATACAAAAGAAGGGGTTTGGATTTTCTTTTGGGTAGAACAGAAAAGTATTGAAATGCTTAATATGAGGGTGTACATTTTTAAAGATTATTCTGGACAAGAGTGGAAGCAGGAAAGCCAGAAAGGGGGCTCCTAGACTGAGGAGCATTATTGTCTAACCCCTATCACTGACATCATCTCCAGCCCTCCTTAGGGCACACCTCAGCTCCCAGGGCCACAGATGTCTTGTCTTTTCCTGAACATACTTTTTCTACCTCTCAAGGCTCCTTTAAATGCATACACTTTTCTTCTGTTTGAAATGCCTTTTCTCCTCTTCTCTGCCTCTAAGGCTCCTATTCATCCTTCAAAACCCATTTAAAGTGTTCCCTCTTCTGGAAGCCTTCCCCGATCCCTTCATGGCAGATGTAGTCCTGGTTTCTTCTGTTGCACAGTTTTCTGCATGAATCTCTGTTCTGCAGCTCAGCTACTTACTAGCTGCATTACTTGTGCAAGTTATTTGACCTCCATAGCCTCAGTTTCCTTATCTGTCAAATGGAGAAAATAGTAGTAGCTTCTTCAGAGGGTTGTTTTGAGGAATAAGTAGGACCATGCACACAGAGTATTTTGTGCAGGCTCCTATTGTATTACAATGCAATGTTACTCCTATTGTATTACAAATATAAGGCTGACTATCTGACTAGACTGTGAATGCCCTTTGAGGATGGAGACATTCTTATTCATTTTTGTATCTCCAGCAACTTTTCTGGAGTTGATTGATGTATAAATGAATAAGCAAATGAAGGAATGAAAGAATATCTCCTTCTCTGACTTCCCAAATTTCCATGTATCTTTTGGCAGTCCTTTGTTAATTCTCTTGGTGGCAAAGCTTGCTTCCCCTAACCCTCAGAGACAGTGAACACGGACTCAGGTCATATATTAATTACCCTTAGCCCCTGATTCTCTCCCTCTCTCCCACCTTTCCACCATTCCTTTCTCCCTATTTCCTGTTTTTGGGGGGTTCTCCCATTTCCATGCTAACTGGTCAGCCCAGAGGAGCCAGGGGACAATCTGTATGACCAAAAAACAGGGAGTGTGTTTCCACAGGATCAGCCCCAGTGTGGACATGGCCCAGATATTCCCAGAAATCAGACCTCTGTTTCCATGGAAAAACCTCAGGACTGTCCCCCTAGGCCACAGTTGAGGCCAGGCACACTGTAATGATTTTGAGACTTCACCTGGTGGTCAAGGAAGGCCTCCAAAAGGTCACTATTAAAAGGTCACTAAGTAATATGGTGTCATCTGGAGAGGTGACATATTTTGGTCTGTCTTTTGGGAATCTCAGCCGTGAACCAGGTTGGAACTGACTGGGGCCTATCTGTCCCTCTTTCCTGGTCCATTTGGTTTTGCTTCCACTTGGTGATCGGGAAGTGTGGCTAGGCTGGCAGCCATGCTTCAGTGACAGAAAAATGTAACTTTTCCTTAAAGCATCTGAAAACTTGAGTATTGAACACAGCCAATGAATGGAATGGAGATTGATATACATATAACAAAACAACATAAATGTCCCAAAATACATTCCAAACTCAACTCTAGCTCAATCCTTCATTCTGCTCAGTGACCTCTATGTCTCAGTCTTGCCCTTGGTTGGGACCCAGGTTTTTTTTTTTTTTAAACAAACTTCTACTTAGGCACTTCTTATAATACAGCCTGACTTCTGGAGCCAGACTACTTGAGTTTGAATCCCAGTTCCCTGCCTTACTAGCTGTGTGACCCTTGGTAAGTGCCTTAACTTCTCTGTGTCTCATCTGTAAAATAGGGAGATGATGGCGCCTACCTCATAGTCATAAGGGTTAAATGAAATAATATATATGATGAAGCATATAATGTACATAAAGAACTTTGCTTGGCACATGGTAAGAGCTTAATAAATATACCTATTATTATAATACCATCGTATTTCTTTTTCTCTTGGAAAATCTGGAATGCACTTCTTTTTAGCCTTGTTGGCATTGCTATTTTGTATTGCCCTTTGATTGGGCCACCAGCTGTTCTCTGTCTTCAATTCGATAACTGAGAGTCTTTTATAGATAGTCTTTGTACAGACTCTGAGGCAACATTTAGTGAATGGTTACTATACACCAGGGACATACATTCTTACGTTTCATCTCATGACACCCATTGAGGTGGTGACAACTTACCTATTTTGCACATATAAAAGGTGAATTAAGGAGGTGAAGTCTGTTCCCTAAGGTAACAAACAATGTGCAAAATGTAGGGGTGGGATTCAAACCCTGCCTTCTGACTCAGGTGCTGGTGCATCATAGAGTATGTAACGTACCAACTCCTCCCCGAAAGCTAACTTCCTTGGGAGGCACAGCTTAGAGTGACTTTGGGAGGAGACAAGGTCATCTCAACCATCCTCTCTCTAGCTTTTAAAATAAGCAAATGTAGGCCAGGCACGTTAGCTCATGCCTATAATATCAGCACTCTGGGAGGCCAAGGTGGGAGGATTGCTTGAGGTCAGGAGTTTGAGACCAACCTGACCAAGAGCGAGACCCGTCTCTACTAAAAATAGAAAAAATTAGCCGGGCATGGTGGCACACACCTGTAGTCCCAGCTACTCGGGAGGCTGAGGCAGGAGGATCGCTTGAGCCCAGGAGTTCAGGTTGCTGTGAGCTATGATCCCAACACTGCACTCCAGCCTGGGTGACACAGTGAGAACTTGTCTCACAATAATAAATAAATAAATAAACTAAAGTGAATGTGAAAGCAGCTAACAGTCTAACACTAATGCTGTGTTAGTACCATATTGAAAAAAAAAGATTTTATTCAGGCTCTTCACATAGAAACTCACTGAGAAAATGATTGCCTAAGAAGGAGTCTGCTCTCTAAGGGTGACTCGAGAGCAGTCGGAGCCCGGAAGGCGTGGGAAACAGGGCGAGTACATTTTTTGGAGACAGATTCAATGCAGAGAAGTCTGGAGGACAAAGGGGCGGAGCGGCCAAGTGGCCCCCAGGAGAAGGCCGGGTAGCGGGGGAGAGGCTTGGGGCCCTGGGCTGGAGAGGGCCCGGAAGGTAGGGAGGAGAAACCTGTGACAGCTCTGACTTTTTAATCTGTGAATGTTGCCTTGAGGGAAATAAAAGCACAGTGTGCAGCGCTTACTCATTTCCAGGGCACGGACCACTGGAGCCCTGCGCCGCATGTACTAAACAAATGGCTGTGTGGGACGCCAACCTCTCCATTGCAGGAAACCTCAAGCGCCCAGCCCTGGAGGTGGCTGAGGAAGTAACTAGACAGACTGTTCCTTACAGCCGGGGCTGTGGGCATGCGCAGGCTGGGGTCTGCATGGGGCTGGCTCTGTCTGGGGGGCTCTGTCAAGTGCAAGGCCGGCTGCTGCGCCTGGCCTTCGCAGCATGCAGTCTCTGGAGACACAGAACAAAAACAACTGGCGAACTGTTAATTAGCTAAGCGGACTCCTAAAGGCTAATGGCTGTAGGAAATACTTGGACACTCAAGTGAACCCCAGGGAATCAAGTGCTTGCCTTAGAACTGGCTGCACCTCCTTCCTGTGACTGCCCCACACCTTCCGACCCCTCCGCCCCACTGCCCCTCCTGCTCTCTCACCCTCTCCTCTTCACCTCTTCCTTCCCTGCCTTTTCTGACTGTTTCTCTCCTCTCTCCTTTCTTTTACTTCTCCGTCTCCTATCTTATCTCTCCTCTTCTCCTTTCTCTCCAGTCTCTTTTGTAGTTGAAAATATTATGGACCCACAACATAGGTTTACTTCATTGCTTTAATAGATTTTATATTCACTTTTCTTAACTTGAAAATGAGGTGGTGACCCTCCTATGCCAGTTTCCAGGAACCTGCCTCATCGTGCTCTGCTCTGAACACTAGCCCCCTAATGGTACTTTGTCCCGTCCTGGGAGGTACAGGCACACACTGGGTACTTTCACTTGATCTGCATCGTAAAGGATTGTTTTTTAAAAAAAGTGAAAATCTATTCATGTATTACTTGCGTAATTGAATATAAATAAAAAGGAAATTTTTTTTTTCCAAAAATCAGGTGAGTTGAATATTTTATGTTTCTCTTTCCTGAAGAAGGTCAAGGCAGTTAAATGCAGTTGCTTTTACTCTTATAGGTCCTCCCTTTTTCTTAGAATCTCTAATCTTGGATAGAAGAAGAAATTTTTAAAAGTTAATCATGCTTGCTTTAACAGACTGCAAAATACCACCTATTCTAGTCCTCAAATGTGGTGTCTTTTGCGCTGGATTTTAGGAGATTCCGTCAGCTGCAGGTGAGTCTGCAGGCATTAGGTGGGCAGGTGGCAGAGTAGTATCTAGAGTCAGTCTTATTTTGTTCGTCAGATTGGAGGTGTTCAGGCTGTGGCTGGTCTGGGTCTGGGCACCTCTGGGTGTCCCTTTGAGATCAGAAGGGCTGAGAGGGCTTCTGAACACAGAATGAGTTCTCCCCATTGGAGGATGGGAAGTACATGCTGTCTTCTTGCTGGTCATACAAGCAGGGAAGTGTTAGAGACAAAACTGGGAGCCCACTCAACGTCGGAGACAGGGTTGTTCTCATGTGGAATGAGATGCTTCAGGAAACCCTTCCCATTTACCTGGAAAGAGGCATGTTCTGGGAATATGACGGACCTTGACAGTGTAAAATGATAACACAATGAGCAGATCAGGCAGATAGATAGAGGGATGGGAGAAGCAGGAGGAAGCAAAAGTGTCCTTGTCTTCTAATATTGCAGAGCAGGCGAGCAACAGACGCTGCTTAAAGCCAGTATTTAAGTAATCAAGGATTTAATGTGTCCATTAAAGTATACCTGTATCTACAGAAGAACTAAAAATAATGAACCAAATCTGGAGGTAGAAAGAGGAAAAAGAGAAAAGGGGGAGAGGTTTGGGGCTCAGATTGTAGAGTAGCAAATCTATTCTGAGGTGCCAGGTCCTTCTGTGACCATCAGGGACCAGAGATGGAGGAGGGACTCTGCATGCTGGCACAGGCAGGAGGTCAGGGCTCTACTTCTTGTCCTCCTTGGAACTGCTGAGAGAAAGTGACCAAAGCCTTTATATTTACCAGCATTCCAGATCAATAGGTCTATCAGTATCTGAACTTTTAAGTGCATGTATTTTATTTTATATTGTATTGTGGCAAATGAAGAAACATTTCAAAAGATCTATGTATAATTTTCCTAAGGCTGTCATAACAAATTAGTGCAAACTGGATGGTTTCAACTAACAGAAATTTATTCTCTCACAATTCTGGAGATCAGAAGTTCAACACTGGTCTCACTGAGCTGAAATCAAGGTGTTGGCAAGGTCATGCTCCTTTTAGAGGCTCTGGACGAGACTCCTTGTCTCTTCCAACTTCTGGTGACTGCCAGCAATCCTTGGCTTTTGGCCACATCACTCCAATCCCTGCCTCCATCTTTACGTTGCCTTCTCCTCTTCTGTCTGTATATAATCTTTGGCTTTCTGTTATGACATTTATGATTGCATATAGGACCCATCCAGATAATTGAGGATAATGTTTTCATCTTGAGATCCTTAACTGAATCACATCTGCAAAGAAACTTTTTCCCTGTAAGGTAACATTTACAGGTTCCAGGGACTAGGACCTGACATATCTTGGGGTGGCCATTATTCATTCCACAACCTAACTATATTAGGTTATGTGTATGTACTTTACCAAGAGCATATTCACTGAGTGGAAATAGTAATATTTGCAATGGTCCAGGCCCAGTTTAAGTTTGGCTGCATCCAGATAGCAGTAATTACCCTAGAGTGGGATTCAGAAGACTTGAATTGAGTCCTGAAATTGACACTTCCTAGCTATGTGGCCTTGAAGTCAAATATCCAGAGTCTCAGTTTTTTAAAAACTGTAAAATTGGTTCAATAATAACATGAGACCTTTATATTCATAGGATTGTTCTGCTGTCCAAGTCAAACACCAGACAGGCAAGTATTTCTTAAGCTGTATAGTACTAAACAGTACTAAGTCTGTAAGAAATGGTTAAAGCTGGTTATGCATGGGTGGATGGCTTCATATGAACTGTATTTCAAACCTTTTGCCATCAAATGGATCCAGCAAGCCTCCAGAGTAATACTATATGTGTCTTGTAATTTAGAATGCATAGAAAATTGACTCTAAAAACCCCAGTGGGCACTCCTGGATTCTCATGCTTTCCCCCCCAAATTTTCAAGTTTTTATTATTGTTACTATTTTTGGCTGTGATTCTTGCTTATCCTGTGACATCCCTGATTTCATGAACAAGTTATGGTCAGAAGCATAACACAATTACCCTATATTTAGACAGATATAAGATATGGCAGCAGGAGAACCTACTCTGAGAAACACTGATATATATACCTCACTGCCTCAGTAGATGATGACCTGGAATAGTGAATCACTTCTGCTGTTACCATGGCAGGGCCAGTAGACATGATGCTTTAGGGGAAAGAGTGTTGTCACCTGATGAGGGTGAGGTTGCATAACGCTGGCCTGGCCCAGCAAGCAGCAGGTGAGAAGAGAGGCAGAGAATTAACTGTTAGTGGTCTCAGAACCTTCCTGGTGGTGTTACCTATCTGTCACCTCCATGCCCCTGCTTTGATCTTTCCTTCTCTGGAGCCCCTGCTATCCTCACTTTGGTGGGCATGATGATGAGCTTTGAGTGCTGATGTATGAAGGCTGGGTATGCATGATGACATAGCATACAGAGGAAAAGTCATCCCAGGGTTCCTGCCCTGGAAGCTTCACTGGAAACTTGCAAATTCAAAGGAAAGAATTATTATGTCCAAGAGGATTGATGGATTTTTAACCAAAGGCATAATGCATGGGTTTTGTTTGTTTTCCCTGATGACTAGGGCATTCTTTTCATTGGCATGATCTAAGGCCAAAGAAGAATAAAGCATTTATGAAGCACCTGCTGTGTGATAGGTGAGAAGCGTGGCACTTCCCATGTGCCATTTCATTTAATCCTTACAACGACTATAAGAACATTACTGCTATTGTTATAAATTGAATTGTGTCTCCCTCAAAGATAGGTCGAAGGCCTAACTCCAACTACCTTATTTGGAATTAAGGTCTTTGCAGCTATAATCAAGGTAAGATGAGATCGCTGAGGTGGGCCCTGGTATAGTATGACTGGTGTCCTCATAAGAAGAGGGAAATGGCCATGTGAAGATGACACTGGAGAAATGCTGCCACGAGACAAAGGACACCTGGAGTTACCAAAGCTGGACAGGGCAAGGAAAAATCCTTCCCCGGAGGCTTCAGACTCTAGGGGCGTTTGTCAACACCTTGATTTCAAACTTCTGGACTCCAGAACTGTGAGAGAAAATAAATGTCTGTTATTTCAAGCCATTCAATTTGTTATGGCAGTCCTAGGAAATGAACACAACTGTCATTCTCATTTATCTGTTTTATAAATGGGAAAGTGAAAGCTAGGGAGAAGGGACTTGCCTAACATCCCACAACTGATAAATGGATTGAAACCCAGGTCTTTTGACTCTGGGCCCCACATCTCTGTACTGTTCTAAAATTGTCCCTGAAAAATAAAATAAAAATAAGACCAAAGTCCTAAGAAAGACTGCAGATGGGTTCTTCAGAGCTGTTCCACTGCTCTCCTTACAATGACTGCATCACACTGGTCCCAGTGCAGTTAGTAGGAGGTGGTATTCTCTCCTCAGTCCTCAAATGGGTGAACAGAGTTTCCCATACCACATGCACATTAAAATGGTGTTTTGGGCCATATGGTGAAGGCTGTAGGAGAAGAGCCTATGTGTGGTGTAGACTCAACGACAGACTACAGACTCCATCTGGAACTAGCTTACTTGCTGAGGTACTTGGTGTGCAGAACAGAGGGTGAAATTTTAGAGACAGACACCTCCACCTTGCTATTGCTTCATTTTTGGAAATTTTATTTAACTTTTCTAAATCTGTATTCTTCCTTATATAAAAGGAATAATGACATCTACCTTCCAGCATTATTTAACATTTTTTTTTCCGTAGAGTGTTATTTTGAAGGTTACGTTAGCTCATGTAAATAAAAGCACTCAGCACTATACCTGGCACATTGTGGCGATGAATAAATGTTAATACCCTTCTTTTCCTTCACCTAGGGTTCTCAGAAATAGTTTTAAACATATGTTCTCTACTCTTCACCTTAAATCTCCTCATTACTATAACATTAGGTGAATGATTGATATCTTTTGTGATAATAAAACCAAAAGCTATAGTTGTGAAAGGGAGATGGATACTTATGATATGGAAAGGAAGGACAGAGACTATTTCCACTGCACCTTTTAGCCTTATAAGGAAGTAGGCAGTTCTTGAATTAATTTGTAATCTCAGAGGTAGCTGCTGTAAAGCTCTGCACCAGGACGGAACATGTTTTCTTGGAATCCAGAGAAGAACAGGGGTTTTACTTAGCTGTTATGGACTGGCAAGCTGAGTTTGGATCTTTCGAAGAGCACGTCAAAGGGACCAAGGGCCAGGAAGAGTCCCTATGTGCATGCAGAACTATTCTTCCAGATTGTTAGATTTCAGGTGGTTTTTAAGAAAGAAAAAGTTTTCTGACCAAGCTTCTCCTTTCAAAATCTCAGGGAAGCCAGGCCATAGAATCATAGATTAATAGATTCACTAAATTTTAGCTAAAGCTAAAAAAGCCCTTATATACAGGGCTAACATATAGAACAGATAAAGTTGAGCTGGTCTGGTTGAAGTGGAGCTGAGGGGGCTTAGAGTTTGGCTAACCATCCCCACCCACAAAACTGAATTCAAAGAAACCTTTGGGTCACTCTAGAATTCCATGGAGCAGAGATCGAAAATCATCACTAGGACACTGAGACCCAGATTTTTAGAAAATGGCTTGACCAAGATTAAACCAAGATGGATCATGGATAGACATCAGATTTCTTGACTCTTAGGCAAGGGCTCATCCAACCACAGCATCTTGAACTTCAGTTTCTGGTCTACCTCGGCTTTGGTTGGTATTTTAGCTTGTCCTTTGTGTACAAATGCATGCCATTGTTATGTACGGTTTAGTCATATGATGTCTCTTGGAAGAGAAATTCTATCTACGCCATGCAGTTATGAAAGAATATACCTTGACTAAACACCGATATACATCAAATATACATTATTGGAGGTTGGTCTGGTTTAATGCATTGCTCACCAAATTTGGAATCTTTCCAGGAAACTAATTGTATGTGATAAAAATCACATAGACAAACTGTGTTCTATTTGAAACAACGTCTCATAAGGAGGAAAAAAACCCCTCTGCACTTCCTGAGCTCCTTTACCTTTGGAAACCAAACCACTAACTTTCTAATCACAAGCCGTTTGGTAAACCTGGGTTTATAACTACATTGTCATTAAGGAACAGGGCTAAAGTCACTGCTGAGGAGGTGACTTTTAGAACAAGCGTTCTTACGAGGGTTGAGGGTGAAGAGTTGGGGAAGGGAATCGACGTCTGTTAAATGTTTTCTAATTGACAGGCACTGAGATCAGCGTTTTAGGAAGGTTTTTATCTCCATGTAATTTTCTCAAGTACTTCTTAAACAAAGTTAATCAACATAATGACTTTTACAAATCATTCGCTTCAACCAGCAATACAAATAGTTATCCAACACTTTCAGAGAGAATTCTGACGCATCGTGCTGGTCTCACGTGGCTAATAATGCATCAAGACCCCCACGCACACGGGACCAGAGGAGACCTGCCTCCCCTCTCCAGGCGCGCCGCACTTCAGCACCAGGGACAGCGCACGGAGGGGGGCGCGAGCCGCACAAAGCCGTCGCAGCCGGGCTTTTTCAAATCTCCTGGGTCTCCGCGCTGCTTTCCGTGCATTTTCTAAACTACTGTCACAACAAACAAAGCCGGAAAACACACTGGCATAAAACGGCGAGGCTCGAAGGTCCGCTTACCGTCCGACAAGTCAATCAGCCCGAGGTAGTGCAAAAGTTTCAGAGAGGAGCACACGACCACCACTATGCCCAGGGTTTGGAGCCCCTCCGACTCGCCCTCCGCCCACATCCTCACGGAACCCCACCAGCAAGACGCCAGGCGGGCATTTAAAGCCGGAAACCACGCTTCCAAGCCTCCCTTCCCGCTGTTCTCCTAAGTGCACGGTTTATTTTCTACAATCTCCCTCCCTCCTACTCTCTGTTCTCTCTCCCTCCCTCCTTTCCACTCCTCCCGCTCCCTCCACCTCTCTCCCTACTCCTCGCTGGCAATCTCTATGCCTCATAGTACTCTGTGCTTTTATTTCCTCTTTTACCCAAGGCAATTTCTCCAAAGCGTTAACCAATTCCTAAACTTCTGCTAGCTGAATGTAACCATCACGGGCAACGTCTCATGGCATATTCTCTCGGCACCTCAGAGGAATATGTGTCCGTATAGACCATTTCAAAGGCATAAAGAAAGAGACCTACTAGACTTACTGCTTTGGATCTCAGATAGACTGAGAGATGAAAGCTATTTTTTTTCAAAGGGACAATTTTTGTTTGCTTCCCCAGTGAAACACCAGACAAGCTGATTCTGGAATGCGGGTGGTCCCTGCTTTGACATTGTGAAGGGTTCCTGGAAACCGTATCACCAGGAAAGGTATTATAAACTAGACTGAGTACGCAGTTATATTTGACTTTAGGCAGCTTTTATATCAGTATCAGGAATTATTAAGTGGGTAATCAGGCTAAGTAATCATTGGGCAGAATGAATGAGCAAATCTGGGAATAGAACAAATAATAGGAATGTGGGCCGGGCGCGGTGGCTCATGCCTGTAATCCTAGCACTCTGGGAGGCTGAGGCGGGTGGATTGCTGGAGGTCAGGAGTTCGAGACCAGCCTGAGCAAGACCCCGTCTCTACTAAAAATAGAAATAAAAATTATCTAGACAACTAAAAATATATATAGAAAAAATTAGCTGGGCATGGTGGCACATGCCTGTAGTCCCAGCTACTCGGGAGGCTGAGGCAGGAGGATCGCTTAAGCCCAGGAGTTTGAGGTTGCTGTGAGCTAGGCTGATGCCATGGCACTCACTCTAGCCCGGGCAACAAAGCAAGACTCTGTCTCAAAAAAAAAAAAAAATAAGTTGTTTGGTACATTACCACTTTAATATTGAAAATGGACACCCCCGCACACACACGCTGGAATACAGACAATATATATCCAGAAGGGTACACTGATAATTGAGAAGTTATCTCCTCTCCTCTGTGTAAGGTTTCTTTGAAGTAGCCGGTGCCAGAGAAAGAAAGACGAGCAGAGTTGAAAGGGGTAGTAAAGAGGATTTATTGGAGCGCTCCCGGGTGGGGGTAACGAGTCCCCGAGAGAGAGGGACCCGGGCGAGCCTCAGGGGACCCACGGGGTGGTACCAGAGAGGCCGCGCCACCCAGAAGTCTGAGTGGGTTTATATAGGTTCTTAGGACTGGCGGATGGGAGTTTCTTCGGCCAGGAGATGTCGGTGCAAGGAGTGAGGAATTTCTTTGTTTCAGCTTTAGGGTGGGTATTCAGGAATAGGAGGGGCTTCTTCTTTTTTCATTAGGGAGGGGAGGGGTACCTGCCACCAGCCTTACACTCTGGAGTGGAGAACTGAGGGCCTGGGGTCAGAGGGTGACCCCACTGTTGAAATTTTCTTGCACGTATGTGGGTAATGGATTTAAAACAACAACCAAATGTGAATGCTGGTCTCTCCTTCCTTTCCTTCCTTGTAAAAGGGAAGACATATTCTCTATATCTGAGTGAGACTCAGGAAAATCTTGTCTTCTCTGCTCAACATCTCTCTTCTCAGTTCTATTTGACAATCTCCAGTCTCATTGGTGGCTGGGCAGTGTGTCCTGGAGCCAGCGTGTAGCAGCTTGTGAAAGCTGATTGCTAAATATTTAGAAAATCTGCAATGTAGTTGGCACACCTTTGGTAGCTTGAAATCAGGCATGGGAGGAGTATTTATGCCATGGAAATCATCAAATGCTATAAATCAGTGTTTCTTCCCCCTCCCCATGGCCATTGATTTACCAGGACACCACACTGCCATTCCACATCCCATCTGCCCAGAAGGAAACCTGACAAATTCACCTGCCCAGGGGTTTTCCTAATAATGTTTCCTCTCCTGTGAAGCCCTAGCAAGTGTAATACTTAGTCCACTGGGCTTAGTGGGATTTTAGGCATTAGTATATCCAGCCATGAGGAATGAAATTAGAAGCAGGGAGACTTCCAAGTCTCTGGGAAGTTAATACTTTATTCTCTTGGCTTCTCTACCCTGTACTGCTTCTGGTTTCTACCTTCTCCTTCCCCTCTCTCTACGGCTTCCTTTCCAACAGCTCTGGAAAGGTGCTGTTCCTGATTCTCCCCGCTTTGCTAGTGCACGCTCACTGGGCCAGATGTCAGCTCTGGGCAGGTTCTCTGGTCTCAGGCACTTTCCTGGGCTCCCGTCCCACATTTTCATCTATTGCCCTATTTTACCTCACAGGCAACATTCCCTCTTTAGTTCCATCAACAGGTAATACTGAGCATCTGTTAGATGCAAAGCCAGATGCTAGGAACTAGATTTAATTCCTTGCTGCTTTCTAGCATTTCTGAGAATGAGTGATGCAAGAAAGGAGGCTAGTGGTTCCCGCTTTCTGCTTTGCTGTTACCATGTAAAGACTTAAGTTCTTCTAAGAATTTGACCTCAAAGACAAGTCCCCTTTCAAGTTGTCTCCTAACCTTGAACTTTAGGAGCATCTGTGTCTCAGGTGAGTCACCTCCATGGCAACCAGAAAGACTTACCTACTGTTTCCCAGAAATGTTGAGGTGTCACTTCTTATCCCCAAGAAGATCAGAAGGAAATTCTTATAGTAGTGGGTGTCTTGGTATCAACCCCAAGTTACCTGCCTCCAAAATCCGTGCTCTCCCGATATGTCCAACTAATGAAAGGTGAGTCTGTGGTTTGGCATTTGTGAGAGCTACACGAACTGTTTATTACAAAATCTGCCTTTCTCTTACATCACAGTTCCACCCAGAGTCACGTGGTTTCTGCACAAATCTTCCCTGTGCATGTAATCTGCATTGAAGTCTTCACTCAACTTCCATCTTTCACTTGATGAGACACGTTTTCCCTAACTGGAGCACTGTGGAATCTATTTCACAATTTGCTTTTTACTATTTCCATATCGGTTATACGGTGAATATGTTTGCATTGAAGATGTGAGCCTGTACAGATTTTGACACTTCTCTCACTAATTTGTCCCAAATTACTATTTTTTGGCCAAGAATTTTCACTTCGTTGGCCCTCTTCAATTCCTTATCAACACTAGCAGGCATTTATTTCCTCAGGTTAATTTGCCCGGAAGAAACAAAGGTTTAATCATCTGTGAGACATTCTCTCTGGGTGAGGATGGGTGGAGGGGCGTTTAGCTGACCTCAGGTACCAGATAGGTACCAGATACCTGACTTTTGTTCTGATCCATCTAGACACCAAAACAGGCTGGTTTCCAATCTAGGCCTTCACATCTTGACAAATGAATACTGACCATGGTCTTCAAGGTCCCTGGGAAGTCTTAGAAACCACGGTGGTCACACTCACAAACACCAAGTTTTTGCCAAACAATCACAGAGTTGCTGGGTTGGATTTTTAGCTCTGCCACCTACTAGATGTGTGACCAGGACAAGTCACTCGAACTCTTGGAGCCAGTTTCTTTACTGAGGGATAGTATTAACACCCATATCACAGGGTTGTTGCAATAATGAAATAAGATAATGCCATAAAGTGCTCAGCACAGTCCTTGACACCCAGTGAAAGGTAGTGTGGCATAGTGTGGCACAGAGGTCCAGAGCACAGCCTCTGGGCCAGACTGCCTGTTTTGACTCTTAACTCTGCCTCCTACTTAGCTTTGTGACTATCGGTGAGTTACTTAACCTTTCTGGGCCTAAGTTTTCTCTCCTGTAAAACACGGATAATCACAGTACCTACTTCAGAGAGTTGTTGTTGTGAGATTAAAATGAATTAGTAATTATTCATAGAAACAACAATATCAGTATCATTATTACTGTTATTATTATCCATAAGCTCAAGGAGATAATAATCAGACGGGTCCCAGGGAGAAGTCACAGGTGGTATGTATCGACTGGGGGTTTGGATCTGGGGAGAGGAAGGAGTACTATTTCAGGCAGGGGAATCAAACTTCCTTTGGAAATTGCTGGGTGCTTGAACTTCAGTTCTCCAGCCACAATTCCTCCTTCTAGGCAAATGTTTTCAGCTGAGTATGATTCGTTGCTGCTTAAACTTCACTTGAGTGTCTGCCCCTAGCAGTAATAAAATCAAATTCTATTTTAGCTCACTACTTCTGCTGCTTTTGACTTGCTGGTTGCAGTGTAACTTGCAGTACACAGAGGGGCCCCGTGGTGCAATGTCCCGCAAGACCGGAGCTGTCCACGTAGATAACTGAAGACCGTGTGCAGTGTGACATCCACAGTCCCTTGACTCACAGGCCTTGCTGCTGGCATGTGGGTTTTCTGAGTGGTTCTCCTGGTAAGGTACTGTCTAAACCACATTTGGATAAACTAATTTGGTAGGAACCTCATTTTCCAGAATGTTCTGCTGCAGTTGGTATAAAAATAATGCCAATAATTGCATCTGGAGTTTTCTTTTTCTTTAGAAAGCATGAAAGAAATGAAAGAATTCCTCAGAGCACCATCTCAGAGCTCCTGATTCTACCAGAAAGCAAATTATTTAACTGCAAGATGATTATTGTTCAGAGAGAAAATCGTTACTATTCCCATCACTGGTCAAAATGGGAAAATTATTCCTGTGTTCTTTATCCTGGCCCTTATCTTGGTGCCCTTTTGGGTTTGTTTAAATTAGTTTTATAATGATGATGATAATTGTACAATAATAAAATAGTGACACCTTCCTTCCTCCCTTCCTTCCCCTCGCTCCTTCTTTTCCTCCCTCTCTCCTTTCTCAGATATTCACTGTTCACCTAAGCTCTATGTACGTGTTGGACACTGTGGATAGATGAAAAGTCTTACCCATTAGCAAGTTCACAATGTCTCAAAAGTTGTTTTAGGATTTTTACTTTGTAAAGTTCTGTTTAACCTTTTAAATCTCTTTGCATAGAGTAGTTTCTCAATAAATATTTGTGGAAAAATACCTTGCCACTCTTCATGATCAACCTCTGGGTTAGGATATAGCATTATTTCTGCTTTACGGATAAGAAAACAGGGGCAAAGAGGAGGGAACTAAAGGCTATTAGCATTTTCCATGGAGCAAGCCCTGTGCTGGACTTTTTGCACATGATTTCTTCTTTATTTAATTAGCACAGCAACCGATGACATTCTTACTGGTGTCACCTTACAGAGCAATTTTAGGCAGATGCTGAAAGGTAAAAAAAAAAAAAAAAAAAAACCTCAGTGTATCCAGCTAGAAGCCCTTCTTTCAGAATCACAAGGGCTTCTTTCAGAATCACAGTATTGGGAAGAGGTGTCATGCTTTAAGCAGCTTCCCGTGGAATCCAGCTGGGCTGGCTCTCCACCCCCGGGGTCCTGGTCCCTCAGGAGTCTATTCTCAAAGCTAGATCCGCACCTTTGATTGTATCATCAGCTCCACGGAGCCTAGAGGCAAGGGGAGACAAATGGAGACAACCTTCCTGGTTTTCCCCTTGCCTTTAAAAAAAAACCCTCAGGAAAGATTATGCCAAGCACCTCAGAAAATCAGTTTTGGGAGGATCTTGAACCCTGCTTTCAGGATCCCGTGTCCCTTGGGTTGAACTTCAGGATTCGCTCCCTCACACGTTCAGTATGCAGGACTCAAGTTTGCACTCCCCGTCTCAGCACAGCCTCCTCCCCTACCGTGGTTCCAGGCTGAGGAGGTGGAGATGTGGGTCTGTCTGCGTAAAACAGGCAGGAGAACAGGAATCCACGCTCCCGGCAGGGAATAATAATGAGCACATTCATTAATGAGTGCACAGTGTTCCTGTCGGCTGTCAGCACTAGTCATCTGTTGGTTTGAGCAAAACTTAACTGTTGTCAATGGAAAGCTATTTGTAAATAAAGCCAGTGAGTAATAACATTGAAATATTCCCTGACATGTTTCAATTTTTATCTCCTTTGCTTCTTAAGGAGAGATCCAGGCTCTGTTGGAATTTCAACAGAAATTCCAATTAATACACACATTTATAATCAAGACTGTGGATCCAAATAAGCTAATTAACCTATCTCCCTTGCTTCCTTCCTTCCCTCCTTCCTTCTCCTTCATTGCTTTCTTCCTGGCCAGGTATGCTGCTAAATATCCCACAATGCACAGAAAGCACCTCCACAATTATGAAATATCTGTACCAAAACGTCAATAGTGCAGAGGTGGAGACAAGTCGCTTTAGAGTGTATACTTAGGAATAGAATTGCTGCCTTACAGGATATGTGCATATTCTACTTTACTAAACATTACCAAATTGTTTTCCAAAGTTTTATTTTTTAACTAATTTACCTCACAACTGGGGGTCTCACCCACTCCCATTTTACTGATTAAAAATTGGAGGCTTTGGAGGGGTGTGAAGTGACTTGGACAATTTATGGAGTGACAAGGACATTAATAAAACTTTGCAAAGAAATAGATGTTTTATCTTCCCAGAGAGGACAAAGTAAAGGAAAATAAATTTAGTCCTTCAATCCAAGAGACATTTACAAAGTTTCTATTATGTGCCGGAAACTATACACATATTTTCTGAAATCTTCCCCAAATTGTACAAGTTACCAGCAGAGGCTAGCATGGCACACTTAATAGCAGGGCTCTGAAGTCCGATAGAACCGATAATGTGTCCAAGAACAGTTATTTACTAGGCCTGTGTCTTAGGAAAGTTAATTAAGCTCTCTAAGCTTCAGTTTTCTCATATGTAAAATGGGGATTATAATAGACCTATATAATTGTATTGTTATGTTGGAGATAATGCAATAGCTGATCCCTAAATATTAGTTGTCATTGTCATCATCATCATCACTCTCATTTAATAAGCCAGGAATATAGCTGCAGAGTGTAAGTAAGTTGCAAAAGGTCACAGCTAGTAAGTGGTAGAGCTAGAATTCGAACCCAGGTCTGTCTGACTCGAAAGCTCATCGCATTCTAACTGTGTCAAGTTGCATTCCTGAGAGGGGAGGACTCCTAGCCCATCCCACCAGTTTGGACTAACATCAAGGGGGAGCACGTACGAATTACTGAAAGTCAGAATTCATCGAGCACTTTTAAATAACAAATTTTAATGGTTTCATGAATATTTAGTAACTCAACTAAGTAAAACAAATGCTGCCAAGACATCAGTTCCCCGGGGACCTGCTGTAGTAGATAGACAGGGATGATCTGTAATTAGAATGTGGACTGCATGAAAATGGTGATTCTACAGGGTGTGAGAACAGCTTATTGTCTTACAAATTCCGCATATCTCCTTTACTGTATTATTGCTATTAACCTACTCCATCCTTAAAGACAAACCAACTAAAACCTATTGCCTAGGCAAAAGATCACAGATTTTGAATTAGTAGTGTCAGAATGAACAATGCTTGCCTTCCTACACCCTGTTTGCAATCAGATCTTCCTGCTTCTCCTCCATTTCCCACCCCCCTCCCTCCTGGGAAGACATTTGTCTTCGGAGGCTGGCAATGAGGCATTTGCCATTAGACACATTATGACATATTTTAAATATGCTCCAAGAAGCCAAGGCTAAATTACACTGTTGAGTTATTAAAAACAGCTCTCAATGCTATTATTATTTATTGCATTTCCAACTCTCAGCAGCAGCTGATTACACTGCTTAATCTTGTATGTTTTTTCAAAATTCCCCACCCTGAAATTAAATTCTCCCTGCAATGAGTAGGCAAGGTCGGCCACACTGAGCACCCTTTGGAAAAGAGAGCTTGGATTCTGGGAAGAAGTTTGATTGACATTCCTGGGGCGAAGCATCAGTTTCCCCAGGGGAGGAAGGCCCTCATTTGAAATATGTGAGCACCTCTTTTTCAAAGCGCTTCCAGAGGGAGTTAGCTCTTCAAAATCGCAGGGCTCACCATGCCAGTCCTTTCCATGCAGTCTCGGAGGCCACCATCTTTAGCTGTCATTGAAGGGCCTCTGTGACCTGGCTTCTGCTTGCCTCCCAGCCTCATCTCTCACCACCCTGCCACTCCATCTGGGACTCAGTCATCACAGTGACTTGCGTTTCTTCCCAGTGCCAGCTGCTGCCATCTGAGCCTTCCCAGGTGCTGGTCTTTCACCTGGAATTCGGCCTCCACCCTTATTTTCTCGGCCAACACCTTTTCCTTTCAGACACAGCTTAGAGAACAGCTCCTTTGTGAAGCCTCCCCAGGGTGGAATAGGAAGATTTTTCTTCCCGTGCTTCCATTAAGCTTTGCACTTGCATCTATTGTAGCACGTGACATTTATATTGTCATTTTTGGGTCATTATGTGTATTTTTGTGTCTCCTTGTTATGTTGTAAACTGCTTGAGAATAATGATAAGCTTTAGTTGTCTGAGCTCCCTGTATTAGGCCCAGCACAAAGCAAGTGCTCTGGGAATTGAGAAATCCAAAAATAGAAGCAGGGTAGTGGAGTAGAGAGAGCCAAAGCTTGTGAATCAGGCATTTGTTCATTCACTCATTCATTCATTCAACAAATATTTATTAAGCATCTATTATGAGCCAGCACTACTCTGAGCACTAGGCTACAATGATTAGCAATCAATGGTTATAATGCTAGTGGCCTATTGGGGGAGAAAGATATGACTCAACTAATAGCACAAGTATAATAATATGATTATAAGCTGTGATAAGTCATACCCAGGGCTCAACCCAAGCTGGAGTGGTACAGGGAGGTTCATCAGGGATGCCTTCCTTGAGGAAGTGATCCTTCAGCTAAGGGCTGAAGGCTGAATAGGCATTAACTAGATGGCAGGTGGGGCAAGAACGTTTAAGGCAAAAGGGATAGCATGTGCAAAGGTCCTGAGCCACGTGGCCCTGAGTGTTGAAGAGGTGTCTAGGAACAGACTGAGGGCCAGTGTTAGAGCCCAGGGAATGGGCAGGGGTGGAGGTGGCGTGGCAACAGATACAGCTGGGCGGCACTCAGGGGTCATGCTGTGCAGAGTCACGCTAAGGATTTGTCTAGTCTGGGCACAATGGGTTTTCAACAAAGGAACAACTTCATGTGTGTGTATGCATGTGTGTTTTCAAATGTCCGCAAGGTAAAGAACAGAACAGAGGAGGACAAAGTACACAGATATTGTGGGGTTTGTACCCACAGATTTCCTCAGATGACACAGCGACGAGGTGAAGTTAATGCTTAAAAGAAAACATGGAGGTGGGAGACCTTCCAGAGGTCCTCAGAAGGACACCTGGACCATGTCTCAGGTTCAATGGCTCCAGGATGGCCCCCTTCCAGATCAGAAGCTCAGCCTTTCTTGGGGTTAACTGGTTTGAGGGGCCTTTTTTTTTTTTTTTACAGTGGAGCTCCCAGGGGCTGTACCAGACCTCAGGGCAGCTCTGTAATTTATAGTTTATGACTCTAGGGAAAAGAGGCCAGAGAACTGGGCCTTACTTGTAAGTTCCGCCTCTAACTTCTAGGTCTTGGAATGATTATGTTAGCTCCAGACTAGACTTAATTTGCTACTTTGGGAAGAATGCAACCTTGGGAGGTCATCTGATTCATCTTACCATCTCATCCTTCCATCCATCTATCCATCTCTCCTTCCATCCATCTGTCCATCCATCCATCCACCCATCTACCTGTCCATCCATGCATCTATGCATCTATCCAACAGTCACTGAGAAAATCCTGGAACATACCAGGTCTAGAACCTGGCCTCTTAATCCCTAACACATGGCCTATTGTGCACTGGTCCACATCTGTCCAGTGTGAATCAGTACTTGTCAGCTTTAGCCAAGGTTTGGAATCTGGCCCCAGATACTGTCACAGAATTTTGCTTTTTCAGTTCTTTGGTTGCTGAATTGAAGCCCCAGGCAAACCCTGCATTCTCTCTCGATTTAATTGGCCCATTATTTTAAACTTTTGTAGATAAGGGAATAAAAAAGTCAGTGGAATATTGTATTCATCACATTCAAATTAATATGCTTCATTACCACAAAGACAAAGAGTGTAGTTGTAATATTTTCTCAAAACTTTTAATTGAACAGAGCACGGGAGGGGGAAAAGCGAAAATGGAAACCACCGAGCTCACATGTTGTTTTTCTTTTTCACAAAATGTGTGCCGTCTGTGATCCACGCATCTCATTAGTGTTAATTATGAGCTAAAATAAAATGGCATTTAACACTGTGCTGAGACTTTAATTAAAGCCAAACCTTCATACCCAGGAACTCTCTGAAGTCCAGGATAGTTCCAAAGTGGTATAACCTTCTGCTGAGCCAGCTCAGCAGTGAGTGTGGACGTGTCCCCACACTCACTCCATCCCCTGCTGCTGGAAGGTTGCTACTACCGCCCACCCACCCATCCATCCATCCCTTCATCAAATCAATTCAATATAGTTCTAAGGAAGAAAATAAATATTTATTAAATAATACTCTATTACTATAAATATTTATATGTAGCCTAAATAGCACCAGGGACATAGGGAACATTCAAGTAAGAGTAGTTAGTAGTACGGTAGACATTATCTCATTTAATCCTCAAAAGAGTCTTGTGAAGACAAATTATTATTATATCTATTTTACAGGAAGTAAAACTGAGGCCCAGAGAGATTAGGTAACTTGCCCCAAATCATACTGAGTCCGTGTTTTCCTGCTTTACAATGCTGAGCTAGAAAGAGGATTCTGAATTATCTAAATTCATTCATTCATTCAACAAACATAGATGGCCCGCTATGTGCCAGGTCTACACTAGGGGCTGGAGAGAGCTCAGTCCCATTGCTCACACGTTTGGTGGGGCAGGCAGACAGTTGGATGGAGATGACAAGACAGTGTGGTGGGTGCTGAGAAAGAGCAGCAGGAGGGCTGTGGGACCAAGATGCAGGGCGCTGAGCCCAGCCTGGAATCCAGGAAGGGCTCCCCAAGGAGATAAGACTAACTCTAGACCAGAATTCCTACAGAAGGACCCAGTCAGAGGGTGGCCTCATGATTCTTCTGCCAGAGACTGTGGCAACCCCAAGCCCAGATTCTCAGCATCAAACATGGCACAGGGCCCATTCAGCCAGACTGTGGTGGGTCTCCATTAAATGCCTGGGCACCATCCCCTGGTAGTATGTCAATGACTGAACCCAGGCCTCTAGGCTGCCTGGCATCAGGCTCCGTGGATAATATTGAAACATCAGTGCCTCGAACAGATTAGGCAGAAGTGAGTACTTGCCTTCCCTTCCTCCCATTATGGTTCCCTGACTCGGGTTCCTGAGTTCTGATACCTGAACCATGCACGGCAGCAGCAAGGGGCTCCCCTCCCCCTCTGCCCCCTGCGCCCCACCCCTCCCCTGCATAGTCTCTTTATTTGGAGGAAAAGTCCACACAAGAGAGTAATTACTGATCTGGTCAGGAATTCAGGTATTCCTAGGGCTGACATGGTGCTAGAACAGCCAACCTGCTCATTGACAAGTGGCCCAGACCAGGCAAGCCACCTGTCCCATGTCATACGGCAGAGCCAGCACCTGGACCCAGGACTCTTGACGCTAATCTGGTGATTTCCCTTATGCTAGCAGGGACCAGAGGGGAATATTTTAGGAGATTCTCCTATGCAAGGTGGGAGGTCAGGATGCTGCAGAAATGATTCTTGCCCTTAGATTAGCTTCCTGCTTGCCGACTTCATTTTACCCACTCCCCTCCCCCGGCCTGGAGACTCAATGCAAGGCTGCTCTTTCATCTGTGGCTTGCCCTTCAGCTCAATATTTAGCCCTCAGAGGTTTCTCCTCTTAAGCTTCATGTTCAGGGGAAAGGGAAGCAGTTTCAGGGAAAGCACACAGTGCTTTCTGCCTCCCCACATCTGTGACCTGGGATTTCCTTTTGGGGTGAAACTGATGCATTACAGGGGCCTCAGCCTCTGATCCCTGGATTCTCTCAGCCACTGTGATTGGTTTGGGATGTACACGTGACCCACAGAGCCAATAAGATTCTATAAAACGTTGACGTTCAATCACATGAGCCAATAAATCCCGTTTTGTTTAAGAACCTTTGGGTTGGCTTTTCTGTTACTTGCAACCTAAAGAGTCCTGAATGATGATGAGATACTAAAAACAGTAGCTGATGCTAATTGAGGGCCTACTCTGTGCTAGGTGCTGCTTTGAGTTCTTACGTTTGTGAACTTATTAGGTGTTCACAGCAACGTTGCGAGACAGGCAATGTTGTCATCCTTACCGTAGGCCTAGTGAGTACAATAACCCATGGAATGAAGCAGGTCAGTGACAGAGCTGGGATCTGACCCTGAGCAGCCCGGGCCTAGAGCCCGTGTTCTTGGTCACAATGTAATGCTGCCCCTATACTGCAGACTCTTCAGCTCAAACTCCAGGAACTCTCTCTCTCTCCCTCTCTGTTTTTGCTGATCCTGTAGAGAGGCCGTTCCTAACTCAGTCAAATGCCCAGGAAGGACCAGATCAATTTCCTAAGGTCTCCACAGAGGAGGCAGTTTGCTTGTGCAAATATATCCTGCCCACAGGTCTGCCTGCCACACTAAGCCTGGACTTCTATCATTCGGGATGTGTTTCTTTGGATTATTATTAATAATAATTATAATAATCGCAGTTTTTACTTTTTAAGATTACCTGCCACTTGCCAGGCCCTCTTTTAAGCACTTTGTACACATAATCTCATTTAATCCTTAGAGAACAGGAAAGTGAGGTCAATGATCATGGTCAAGGTCACCGAAGTAGGAAGCATTCACCTCCTCAGAGCCTGCTGGAGGACATGCCCTGACTCTTGGCCTCTTGGATGCGTGATCAGCTGGAGGGAGCAATGTGCAAGGGTCCAGGGAACAGACTGCCTGAGAAAGACCAAAAGAACTTGGCTTCTCCAACCACAGAAAATGGGCAAGAAGCAAACAAGTCACCCCTTCCCCCTAGTGATATTCCTTGGTCTGGAAGAGATCAAGAGCCAGCAACTAGCAAAAAGGCCAGATGGAAATACCCCCCTTTGTTAATGGTGGCTTTCTTTGCCTTTGGGGTTATTGGGGATACTTATTTTCATTCTTATTTTTTATATGTTTGCTAAATTTTCCATAATGAGCACAACTCACTTTTATACTCATAAAGAAAACAAAACAAAATGACAGCCCATTATGAAAATTAACATAGGATTCTCTAATAAAAGGAATCAGGGTTACTTGGAGAAATGAATAACTCCAGGGCTAGGACAGAAAATATAGGAAATGAGCCTAGAGCATCTTGTAGTGCCAGAAAGTAAGGAAGGAAGTGCTCAAACACACACACACACACACACACCCCAAAATACCCCACCGAAAACCCTTAATGCTGGGAATATGTCAAAGGGACACAGGAGCCAACTGAAAGAGCTCCCAATAGGCAAAGGTGGAATAATATGCACAACAAAACAAGTAAAATCATATTGGATTACAACCCAAAGTTTAAACATAAATATCCATGGGCCCATACTAATATAAACAACTCTCTCATGCAGAAGAATTTCAAATAACTTATGGAGATACTCCACCCTCAAGGAGGATGTATAACTCCCTACTCCTTAAGTGTGAACTGTGCATAGTGACTTCCTTCCAAAGAGTACAGTATGAAAAGGGGGAGGGAGAGTCACTTTACGGTGGAGAAACCTGACAAATCCTACCTAAGCCAGGTGACCAAGGTCAACATCAACAGTGAAAAGTCATGTTGATAGCATGTACCCTGCAAATGATGTGATGTGAACGGTGCTTGACCTCTGTGGTCTTCCTCCCAAAACCCCACTGTGATCAGGAGAAAACTTCAGATAAAACCCAGTTGAGGGACATTCTGTAAAACAGCTGCACAGTAGCTCCTTGAACTGTCAAGGTCATCCAAATGAAGGAAAGTCTAAGAAACTGTCACAGCCAACAGGAGGCTAAGGAGACATGACTACTAAATGTAACATGGTACCCTGGTTGGGATCCTGAAATAGCGAAAGGACTTTAAGTAAAAACTGTGGATGTCTGAATTAGGGATGGACTTTAGTCAGTAATAGTACAGCAACATTGGTCCACTAATTGTGACAGTTTTAATGTAAACTGTTAACAATAGCAGACACCGGGTGTGCAGTACATGGGAACTCTCTGTCCTACCTTCGCAGTTTTCCTTGAACTATAATTTAAAACTGTTCTAAAATGAAAAGTCTGTTTTAAAAAGTTAGAAACAGAGCACGGCGGGTGCAGCTGAGGCTGTTACAAAGGCTGGGGAGGGCTTCTCAGGTCCAGCTCAGCTGAAGAAACGGCTTAGCTCCTGCTGACTCGCACTTTGTCTTTTTTGTCCTGAGAAAATTCTAGATTTCTGTAAATAAATCTGTCTGCTGGAGTGGAAGGGAATAAGGTTATTGTGCCTAACTGGCCTTCCCCATGTCCCACAGGGGTCTTATGGCAGTTAGATTCATTAACTTGGCATTTTCTAATGATTAACACTGATCGATAATCCACTGGTCTGGTCCTTAAATCAATCGCCCCATTAATGAAAATGAAAGCACCATTTTATTATCCAAGCCCCGGACCTTTTGCAGAAACGGCTTCTGGGGTTTTGGGCTTCCATTCCCTCTGCTGTGTCTTAAGTTAATTAAAACTCCCACTCAGGTCTCCGAAGCCAGATGCCTGTGACTTGAAACAAAATTAACTGTAGGGAAAGACTTCTAGAAAAATGGGTTAGAGGCTTTCAATCAGTGAGACACTCAGTTAATTTGTGAGTCACCTAGGTTTTACTGAGGACCTAATGAGTGCTCAGGTCACTGTCACCTCCTTAGAGAGAGCTCCCATCATGGCTGTGTCTAAAATATTAATGCCCCCACGTTCTCTGGCCACTGCTTTAGTTTTCTTCAGAGTGTTTAGCACTACTAGATGCTAGATTTAATGTTTGCATATTTGTCTTTTTGCTTTGCTTCCTACTGAACGGAAAGCCCCACGAGGGCACGAGGGCAGGGGCCTTGTTCATCCCCGGTATGCAGCACATGGCAGATGCTCAGTAAATGGTTTTAAATAAAAGCATGTAGGAGATTGCTAGGTACGGGGGTACAGAAGCGAGTGGGACCCGACTCTGCCCTCCAAGAGCTCATGGAACCGTGGGGAGACGAACACTTGCGCAGACAAATGCAGTGTGGGGAGGGAAATGCTCCCTGGAGGGCTCAGTGGGAACTGGGGGGACTGAGCCTGTCCTGCAAGGTTAGGACAGGCTTCCTAGTGGGGGGGACATGGAAGACGACCTGGCTGATAGACGTGCACTGAAGAAAAGAAGGACAGCAGAGCTATTCAGGCACAGGGTGCGGATGTGCGAGAGGGGACGGGCTGCACGAACAAGGGCCATTGGCAGCACGGCCGGAACACAGAGGGTGGGGCAGTCATGGGGTGAGTCTGGACACCTGGGCGGGGGCAGGTCACCAGGCCTTGGTGGCACCTGCCTGACACTGAGGGTGGGGTCCTGAAGGTGGTAGGGGGCTGTGGGCAGGAGTGGCATGGTCAGATTTTGTGTTTTGGAAAGATGGCTCTGCCTGGAGTGTGTGGACAGGATTGGAAGAGAGTATAGACAGGATTGGAGAAGAGTGTAGACAGGGTTGGAGGAGAGTATAGACAGGGTTGGAGGAGGATGTAGACAGTATTGGCAGAGGGTATCCACAGGATTGGTGGTGGAGAGTGTAGACAGCATTGGTGGAGAGTGTAGTCAGGATTGAAGGAGAGTAAAAGGGTGGTGGAGGGAGTGTAGACAGCACTGGAGGAGGGGCGACAGTGAACGCTCGAGGCCAGGAGGAAAGCAGTTTGAAGATCAGGTGAGACACGACAGTGATGCTGCCGGGCTGCGGCAGTGGGTGGGGGAGGTGGGTATGGACTCTCAGAGGCAGTTGGAGAGGACTTGTTGATGGGAGTGGGTGGGGAAGAGGGAGATGTCAAGGTTGACTCCCAGGCTGCTGACTTGGGTACCAGGATGTAGGTGGCGCAGGGCACCGAGGCTGGGAACACCGGGGAAAGCCAGATTGGAAGATGACCTGAGATCCGGTGGCTTAGAGTTCTATTTCCCAGGCGAGGGGCACTTGACAGGAAATCCAGAGTTCTCTTTCTGTTCTTCTAACTCTGATGGTGCCCAAACTCCTTGTCATTTCCAGCCCGGACTTGGGCTAAAATCCCTGGTGCTGGTCTGGCATCTCTGAGGGGTGACCAGGGGCTGGGGCCAGAGATGAGGCTGAGGCCACCTCCTTTCCCGACTGAGAGGCCACATGCACACAACTTCCTTCTGACCCCTCAGGCCAGCGTGGCGGGACAGCAGCCTCTGTCTGTGTGACCTGGCCAGTCCGAGTTGTAATGAGGCAGGTGTGGGATGGTTTAAAGGCTGGGACTTTAAAGCCCAGCACCCCAGTGTTCCCAGCTGGCTGTGAGCTTCGGCAGCTGGGTGACCATGGACAAGTCCTTCTCTGAGACTCGTGTCACAGCCTGGAAAATGGAGCAGACGACATCCCCTTAACAGAGTTGTTGAGAGGATCAGAAATAAGGTGCAAGGCAGGAGAATATTTTGAAATATTAACCAGAGCTTCTTTACCCAGTGTTTCCTGCTACCCTGACCGCAAACATAACTTCTGATCTCTTTCTCCCCAAACTGGTTCCTAGGCAGATCTTCCAGAAAATGTCTGTTCCATTATGTCAGACACCCAGGTGTTCTCCGAGAGTGTTCTCCTTCCTCACCCTTCCCGCCCCCGGGCAGACCCTCCCCGGGCCCTGCTGGCTCCATCTCTAAGATGGATCACAAGTCTCGATCTGTTGCTCTCACCGGTTCTTCGCAAAGGGAGCTTTCTCTGTGAGCAGTGAGCCGGGTGCTCGCTCCACGTGCAGGACACACCACAGTGAAGGCGCAGGGTGGCCTGGGGCGGGTCTGCGAGCTCTGCTGGGTGCACGGCAGGAGAGGCCTGAGCACAGTGGGAGGGCTGGGGGGGTCTCTGGCCAGGACCCAAGCTCCCCCTTGATGGGGATCTGGGGGCCGTTGAGGGGGACATAGCAGAGGATCCCTCCTTCCCTGGGTTCTCTGATACAGACAGACCCCAAGCACAGGGGCTGAGTCAGCATACGGGTGGACAGGAGCCTGGGCCTGGAGTCCTTACCTCCCCTCGCCCTGGGGCTTTCCCTGCCACCCGGCTAGTCAGGGAGGGACGAAAGAACAAATATCATTAACTGAGCGTTCCTTACAGAAACCATTAATCACAAGTGTCACGCTCTGAACCCCAGCTGCCACTGTGCTGTGATTTGCTTTAAGTAGACAAATGAGTGTTTTGTATAAAAATCATTTTCCTTTAAATATTAAGGGGGAAAACTTTTCCATTTTCTTTGGTGTGGTTTTTATTATATCTTGAGGGCAAAGACCTCCAAGTTCAAAATGGAAATCGATGAGAAACATGATTGGATTTAGGAAACACGGTTTTACAGCCAACACTTTTGGACCATGCCAGAAGTTTCGGAAGGCTACAAAGATATCCATAAATCATACTAATATTTTGAGGGTTTAAAAGGAAACTGGGTCTCAGGTTCCCGAGAAGCTACCTTAGCATCCAGAGTCGCTTCCAGTGTTCTACACTCCTTTGGGGCTACAGAGACCTTGAGGTAAGCTTATTTCCTTGTGCCTTTCTTCATGCCCGTTCCACTTCTAATGTGCCCAAGGAAACAGGCCAGAGTGTGCAATAAATAGTCGTTCTCATGGTCATTTTAATCCTGGGAGCTCAAAAGGACAAAGAAAGAATGCAGGAGGTTATCGGGAGATAAACAGTGGTGATATGAAATGGATGCAATTCTAATATTAAATAGTTTTGTCTTAAGGTTCAAATTCTGAATGCAGATTAAAACACAGGACAAAAAGCCCTGTCCAGGGCCTGGTTCCAGCTAAAAAGCAGACTGTCCCCGCAGCTGCCCATGCTAACTCTTCACTGCCCTCCATACGTTGCTAAAGTTTCGGACCTACAAGATTCTGGGAAATCTTCAGGAAAGACCTTTTCATACAAAGAGGAGGAAAGGAAGGAGGGTCTCCTCCAAAATTCGCCAGCAACACTTTTCTCTGTGCAGTAGGAATTCGGGCGACTTGTTTTTTCTTCCGTCTAGTTCTCTGTATTTTCCAAGTTTTCCAGAATGAACATATACTGGGTTCATAATAAGGGCCCAGGTTCCTCCATTCTCTCTTGGACTTCCCCTCCACCCACCCATGGCTTTGGCACGAGTTCCTTTGAAATATCCCAATTTGGGTGTCTGTCTGTTTCTTGTGGGGATCCTGGTATACGCTTGGCATAAATCGGAGGTAACTGGCGTCATGAAGTGAGTAAAGCCAAACAGTGCTGTGAAATCCTGGTGAGAGGACATTGGTTACCAGAGGTTCTTAGAACACTGCCTGCCTTCTTTTGGTTTAAAAAAAAAAGTGATCAGAGAAGACTGGCTTGTATTAGGGAAACCTGAAAGTCATGCTAGCAAGAAATACATAGCTCCATCCTTGAGCAGGGAGGACTGAAAGAGGACAGGAGGGGAGTTACTTTCTTACTACGTGTCTCGATGCTTTTGATGCGGGGCCTGTGCCCCAGCGCACAGACGTGATCACAAGCCCTAGGCCCCATGTTTTTGGAGACAGTGACTTAGACGGCTGCTCGTGGCCTGTCCACGGTGAGGCTGTCTGAGTTTCTAGGCTCTTAAGCTCCAGAGAGGGACCCAAGAACAGACATGTATTCAGATTCATTGAGGAAAACCTTGTTGTCCTGGGACTTGGGACTGATGCAGCCTTTCGAGTGACGGTCTCCAATGCAAATCTGATCGAGTCACTTAGCTCCATTCACTTCTTCCATTCACTTGTTCACTCAACAAATACATCCTGCGTCCCTGCTGCAGCCTGGGTGTGGGCTAGACTCTGCAGCCTCAGTGGGGCACGAGACAGACCCTCCCGTGGCTGCCCACCACCAGCGGAAGGGCAGGTCCCTACGCACATATGAGGATCCCCATGATCTGTCCCTCCCTCTTCCAAAACTCATCTCCTACCGTGTTTAAGAAAAGTCGTTGCTGTGTGACACTCCATACTCTTTTTGCTTCTGGAGAATCCATCATGCTATTTTTTTTTCTTTTGGTCTTTATGCCTTTGCTTGTGCTGATCCCTCTGCCTGCAATGCCGTTCCTTGAGGCCCAGCCAGGTGATACCTACTCCATGAAGGAACCTCCTATCTTAGATACCTCTTAGGGGCACTGTGTCCTCATCTGTGTTCTTCCCTGGGTCGTGTACCCCTTGAAGCCAGGACCTGGCTATGATTCACCTCTTAACTTGCCTGGAGTCCAGCAGCACATCAGGGTTTGCTGAATGGCTGAGTGACTGAGAGGAGAGCCAGGGCTGCCTGGCCTGGTGGGAAGGCCACCTGATTGCCACCAGTCTGCAGTACCGCTAGCGTACTCCCAACAACTGGCAGTCTTAGGGGACGAGATAGGTTATTTCTGGAGGCGCTGGAGAAGCGTGAGAGATCCCAGAACGACGTGGGGCAAGTTGTCCACCAGGGGCGGTCAAGGGCATTCAACATGGAGCCATAGAGCCGGGGGCCCATGGAGGCCCACCAAGCCAACCCTGCACCTTCCATGTGAAGAACTGAGGCCTGGGCGAGGAGGCAGGTGCATGCCCTAAGGAGTGGGCGGCAGAACTGGGCCTCGGATCCCGGACTCTTGGCCCCTAACCCACCCCCACTGTCTGGGGACCTCTGCTCTCGTTTGAGAGGTTTACTTAAAGCCTTGCTGCGTGTGTGAGTCGCGCCTGTGCATGTGGAAGACCAGAGTGACTCGGATGAGTGAGCGTGTGGGGCAGGGTTGTGGGGGGCCATGCTGGCCTCCCCCAGCTGCCACCCTTGTGGGCTGTTAAAGGGACGGTGGGAGGCAGCCATGCAGTTGTCACGATGACACTCCACAGGCCTGCTCAAACCTTGCCGGCTACAGATGTAGGAGAGGGAGGAAAATATCTGTGAGACAGTGACTGTGCTGGATGGAGCCCATCTGCCCCTCCCGGTACACCCTGCCCCCGCCCCCAGAAGCTGACCTTCACAGATGGCATCTGCCAGGGTCCCGTGACCTCTGGCTTCTAACGGCATGCAGCCGGGGGTAAGCAGAGGCAGCGCTCCCAGGGTTCTGTTGCCCTCCAGGCCCAGGGGTGGTGTAGCTTCCTGCTTCCAGTGACTACGTCCTGGGGTGTCTTACCCCCCACCCCAATCCTTCTCTTAACCCTCCCAGGCCTCTGAAAGCAGCCGGCGCAAGACTCCCTTCTGTTGCTTCCTTCATGTCTATACCCCCTGGGACCCGGACTACTGCAGTAACCATCACTTCTGCTACCTGTATTTCCCCTTCTCCACCTGCCCCAGTTCAGAAGGCAGAGTCTGCCAGGTGGCTGTGCCAGGGCAGAAGCACACACAGCAAGTCTAGCTGGCTTTTGTTTGCAAAAGATCCAAGGCCTCAGAACCAGATAAAGATGGAGCCAAGACAAGATGTCTCAAGCAGGGCCAGAGGGCATGAGAGGCTTGTCAATCACCTTCCCTGGGAAGAGGGGTCCTTGGGCTTAGGGAAAGGGAGAGAAAGTGAGAGGAGAAGCCCCTCGGGCTTCCCAGGGTCCCAGGAGAGAGCTGTGCAGCCCTCAGAGGGAAATGGCTGCAAGGGTGCCGTGGTGGCAGGGGCCCGGAGGCCTCTCAGAGAGACCCTGTGCTTCCTAGAAGGGGCAGAAGGGCGGGTGGTGGGCAGGCCTTGCTGGACATGAAGGGGGGAAGGCAGCCCTCTTAGTAGTGGTGGGTGACTCAGGATCAAGCGAATTTCCAAATGCCTCTGCTCTGACACACCCAGGGTGGTGCTTCCTGAATCAGGGGCTGGGGTCCCCTAGAGGAAATGTGGTCATGACTTGCCTGGCTGGAGAGTCCTGGGGCAGGAAAGACAGGCAGCTACTGTGCTATTTGCTGCTCCAGACAGAGAAGGAGAGGGAGATGGACCTTGCCTTCCCCCTTCCTCCCACGCTCCAAGTGCCTCCATGGTGAATCAAGATGGCTGTACGCTCAGGGGTCAGGTCTATGCCTCCTCCCTGGAATCTGGGCTGCCTGTGACTGCACTGGCCAATAGAGAACAGTAAGTGGCGCTATGCCAGTTCTGGCTCTGGTCTTTTTAAGAGGACTGGTGGCTTCTGCCTTGGTCTCTTGGAGTCCTGAACTGCTACATGAAAAGCCAGACTAGTGGACCAGAAAGACTCGGTCCAGAGAGACTCAGAGAGCCCCTGACGCCACACCAAGAGGGAGAGGGACTTGGCTATGCCCAAGCTGTCCCTGTCAAGGCATCAGACATGTGAGCAAAGCCATCTTGGACAGTCCAGTCTAGACCAGGCTCAGCTGAATCCCACTGTGTGAACCCAGTCAATGCTGCATGGAGCAGAAGAATCGCTCAGCTGTGCCCTGCCCAAATTCCTGACCCGCAGAACAGAGAGGCAATAGCGGAATGATTCCTCTTTTAAGTCACTGTGTTTAAAGGTAGTTAGTTGTGCAACAACAGGTAACTGGGACAGCCTCCTGTGGGGGGAACCCAAGAAACACAGGCTGCAGAGGCAGGCCCAGGATTGTCACAGGACTCGGAATAGAAGTTAATTCTATAATAGTGTATTTCTTGCACATCTGGTGGGTACACTGAGATTCATTTCAGGAAAACTGAAAGGAAGTTTCTCACAGGGCCTGGCCCATATAAGCACTCTATTAACTGGAGCTATTGCCTATTGTTAGGATGGGGTCCCAAGTGACTTGGGGAGCTAAGAGGTCACATCCCTTTTGGCCATGGCCCTGAGAGCCATGCTACTCTGGCACTCTGGCTGCTTTGGGAAGGCAGGAAAAGCAGAGGTCAGAGCTCTGAGCCTTGTAGTGTGAGGAAGGTCAGTGCCCGCCCTGTTTTCCTCGCTCTCTCGTTCTCCCACGATTCCTACCTCCCACCAGGCCTTTGTGGCCCCAAGGACTTCCCAGGGCCGTTGTACCAACCACCCACAAGCTTTCTCCCACGCGCAGATCTTTTCTAATTTCCTGCCCTGTGGCGGAACCGTCGGTCCATGAGCAAGAAGACGGATTGGCCTGAGAGAGACTTGCTGCCCGAATAGGGTTTTTCCCCACAGCAGGAACATGGTAATCAAACTTCGCTACAGTTGGGAGAACAAAGTTTCCCCAAGCAGAACGTCAATTCTCAGAGCAGGATGCAAATCAGAAGTGGAGTGGGAATGGGGCTGTGATCCAGCCACATGCTGTGCCTGTTCTCATCACACTGAAAGCCAAGTCACCTGTGCTCTGACTCACCAAGGAGAGGCAAAGGCAGCCTGTGCCACCTGACACCGGGGAAGAAGTCAGCCCTGCAGATCTTGACACACTCCAAATGGCCCTCGACACAGCCAGGGGTCCGTCATTCATGCAACGGGGCGCAGAAATTACTGTTGGCCTGTCGTGGCTGGAGCTGCAGCGTACTGTTTTCGTTAGTTTCACGTCTTCAAATTTAACCAGAGTAGAACGGGAGCGGAGGAGAAACTGAGCTTTGCCAGCTCAAGCCACGCTGCAGAGTGAGTCATGCCTGCCCCCGGCCCTGGCTCCCACCGGCCTCTCATAGGTAGGACATCTCATCGGGTTGAGTGTGACCCGAGCGCTGACATCAACGTGCAGTGGACAGCTGTCGTTTTTGTACAACACAGCCCCAATGCACTCCACCTCCTTCACCTAGTGCACAACTAAAGAAAGAAATTTCTCCCAATGTTGGATAAAAAGATTGGTTTTGTTGGATGTATTTTGAATCGGCATATTCACATATACTATATTTTAAAGATGATTTAAGGGATTTCAAGGATAATTCTGACCATGCCCAATTTTTATCTTTTGTGCCGACTCCAGAGCCACTTAAGTCATTACTTTATAATCTCCTTTATCGAGCCAACTTACAGATCCTTATTTTTATAAGTGGTGATGATGCAAAACTGACCCCGGCTCATTTTTGAATTATTCTGAATTTCAGAATAATTCAGCATGCTCCCAACTAATGGTTTTATGATACACATTGTAAATAGGGTTCAGAACTTAGTAGTGTTAACATTATCTTACAATATCTTAACATTTTCTTTCTATATTCCAAAGAGCATAAAGAAAATTTCTCTTCGTACCATTAACCAGATAATGTTAATGCAAGTCATGTACCTAAATGTGAAACTACTGGCTGCAAGAATACTCTGGCAATTGGTTAACATTATAATTTTTGTCAACAAATAGCTAACCTAGTTTAGGGTGGATCTGAGCTGTACCCAGATGCTTGATGTGCAGGTAAACGACAGACAGTATTTGCACAGGAGAGTAATGAGCAAATCCAACAGTAGCTGGAACAAATTCTTTGCTTTAAGTAATAAGTTCTACCCTCATTAAAGGCATTAATATTCATGACTAAGTGGTTATATATATGAATTTTCTACTGTAATGACCCAGATTCAGCCAGTCTTCCTCCTCTTTAAATGGATACCCAGCCACGATTTCACTGTGACTAGAATAGTATACACAATTTGTGAATTTATTACCTCTTTGTGGACATGACTAGAATGTGAGTTCCTTCAGGGTTTCAGTTGTATTCTACACTTCGTGGCATTCCCCACGGCACTGGGGCACAGTGCCTGGCACATAGTAGGTGCCCAGCAATGTTCAACACATGGAGAAACAAGCGCCTGGTGGACATCGCGGACCCTCCACGGCAGAAGAGCGCAGGAAAAGGCTGCTCACGGTGGCTGCAGGGACCAGAGCAGCAGCCTTCTCGAAGGGGGCTGGGGCAGAGCTGAAGCCCAGAGAAGGGCAAGGGGCAGCTCCGGCGAAAGGTGTGCGAAGGACATTTCAGAATGAGAGGAGGAGAGACAGACTTAGGGGCCGTGCAGAGGTAGGCAAATGAAAAGCATGGTATGACTTTTGTAGCAGGTGAATTGCCAGGTAAAGGGGACCCCTGTGGGCTTCTCAGACCAGTGCCCTCTTTTCTAGGAAACGTTCTCCCCCAATTCAAATTTTTTTTGGTGAAAATTGCACCGTTCTTATAATATCGCAATTTGTATCACATCTGTTTATCACAGAAGCTTGGCCCAGGGTTGGAGGCTGCAGTTTTTGTCACGGGATGTTGGAGCTGAGACAAGGGTATCAATTCACCCTCTCCTTGGAAGCCAGGCTTTTGATATAAAATTGGAGTTGGTGGTGGCCATCTTCTGCCATGTATACGGGAAAAGTGACAGCGAGTCTACAGGTAAAGGGAAGCAGAGAAGTGTGTGTGTGTGTGTGTGTGTGTGTGTGTGTGTGTGTGTGTGTGTGTGCGGGTGCGTGCAAGGGTGCGCGCACGCATGTGAGACAGAGAGAGAGAGAGAAAGAGAAAACTTCCTGGCAACGCCGTGGCTCTGCCTGTCCAGGCCCTGGTTCCACCTGAGGTCCCCTTGGCACCTGACGTCAGGATGCCTCTGAGAAGTCCCTCCTTTTAGCTCAAGGTTAGTAGAGTTGGTTCCTGTTCCTTGGCACTAAATTAGAGATTTTTATGTGCATCCATAGCCTAATGCTGGATCGGGCAAAGAGGTTCTCACAAATTATTGCACAAAACCCATTCTTAAACCCAGAGGTGGCCTCACAGATCCACACTGGATGATGGTGATGAAGAGTGAGGAGGAGGAAGCAAAGGAGAAGAGGTGTTCATTACACGGCTCTCTGCTCTTTGTCAAGGTCATTGAGCTGGTCACCGGGCAGCAAAACTGCTGGGGGCCTCAGCCCAGCCAAGGGAGAATTTCTCCAACTCTTCCCACACATATGATGAGATGCAAAATTCCAAGCCCAGAAAACTCTGACAGATGTCACCACTCTTGGCCAGTGGAAAGAAAAGGGGTCCAGAGCGGGGCTGTCTTTTCTCCACTTTCTGTCTGCATGCCCAGTGGTCTGGCTCCCTGCCAGTCACCCTGGGGGTGGGTGGATGCCGGCCTAGACCTTCGTTCCTTCACCCCCTGCCCCCCACCAGCTGTGTGCTCTCTCAACCCAAACAAGCAAAACAAAGAGAGAAAATCTGGGTCTGTTCACTTCCAGAATCAACCTAAATGTCTGCAATCTTCTGGAAGGCAGGGAGTGAGTGTGCGTTATTTTGTTGTTTGTTTTTTAGGGGCAGAATGTGGGGAATGCAGAGAGGTGTCAGGGAAAGCACCCAGGCTTTGCTGGACCACTCAGAGCCCCCACTTCCCTATCTGTAAAATGGGACAGCAGTACCTATCTTTCCATAGGGATTGTTTTGGGGGCAGGGGTCTTGCTCTGTTGCCCAGGCTGAAGTACAGTGGCACGATCACAACTCACTGCAGCCTTGAACTCCTGAGCTTGAGGGATCCTCCCACTTTAGCCTCCTGAGCTGCTGGGATTACAAGCATGAGCCACCAGGCCTGGCTTTCCACAGGGACGTTTTAATGATAAAAACAGAGCCGATATATGTAAAGGCATTAGCATATGCCGGGCACACGATAGACAAGTAAGTAAAGGTTAGTCCCTCCCTGCCCCAGCAGGTACCCTCAAGTCTGACTCTGATGTCACTCAACACACACACATGAAAACCTGCAGCCTTTTCCACTCCAGCCTATGTTTTTCATCCTAAGTGGGCAATGCCCTTTTCCCCCATTACTGGCCACTGCTGATGAGACCCAGTGACTTCAGGTCTGCTCTTCTTGTCCTCTGGAAGCCTCTGGCCCCAGCATAGCTAACCTGGCCGACCGCTGTGCTCTGCTCTTTGTCTTCTGCTCTCGCCTCCTCCCCCCACGGCCAGCCAGCTCCCATCGCTCACCCTGACAGCCACAAACGCCTATTTATTTGCCGACTAACTTCCTGGTGGTTTAATATCCCCTTGAATTACTGTACAATCTCTCCCAAGTTATATTTGATTATTTTTCACATTTAAAAACATGAACACAATTACCCAACAATGGCACGTGCCGTTACAGTCAGAAATAAAATAGTATTGCAGTACAATATATGCATCTTAGACAAGTAGTCAGACCCTAAAAATTATGTCTCCGGCGTGCAGCGAGATCCACAGTGATAGGTACCATATAAATGAATATGAGACGATAAATAGTTACAAAGGGAGAGGATGCTGAATAATTAATCCACCCGCCTCTCCAGCCACGTTCTTTATAAATCTGTCCCAGGCGTTCATTTGTTTTTTTACGGAAGCAAATATTTAAAAGTAAAGAATAAGTAATGTCCAGGAAGGAGACATAAAAAGAAAACAATCAGTGGGAGGGGGGGTGGCGGATTACAGATGGCGAGGGCTGCGCCGTCGGCCGGATGGCCTTTGCTAGGGAGACCAGGGTGGGCAGGATGGGGCTGCTCAGCAGCGGGGAGATGGCGGTGGTTTGGGGTCACATCTGAGCATCAGGCGTCCAGGCTGGGTTAATGGCGTGGACTTCTTACCCAGGCCCAAGCCCATGGGTAGATAGAATCCACCCACCTTCTCCTGCTATGGACGGGTCTCCAAGAATCTCAGGACTGAAGACAAGGATTTAATGTGACCCAGTCCAAACCTTGGCTTTGATGGACTACCTCTCCAGGTGACTTGTCTAGTTTACCTCTGGCAGCCCTGAACGTTAGAAAGTTTTTCCTGTGGAGTTCAGAGTTTTCTCTCCTAGACCTGCCTTTTCCTAGCTGTCCCCCTGAGAGGCAAGAACAGCCCAAGCGCTTCTGCCCTTCAGATACATCACCAGAGGTCAGGTCCTGCTCACCCCTTCTCCTGGCTTCTAGGCCTAAATTTCCCCTGATCTGAGATTCCTTTGGGTTCAGAAGCTCCCTACTAAAATGTGCTTCTCATACCAGTCATTCAAACCTTAGTGGGAAATGTGGTTGTCATTCTCTTTGTGTATTTTAGATCCACATTTTTTATCAGATAATGCTTGGAAAATATTTTCTCTCACTTCGTGGCATGCCTTTTCCTTTTCTTAATGATGTCTTTTGGAGCAGAAGTCTTACATTTTGATGAAATCTAATTTACTAACAGTGCTGGTGGCCTATAAAATGCTACAACTACTTTGGAAAATCCTCCTATAGCTCTTGTATATACATTGTTAGATTTATAGGCAAGTATTTCACTTTGGAGGTGTTAATGTAAACAGTAATGTGTTTTAAATTTCATATTCCACTTATTGATTGCTGGTACATAGGAAAGTGAGTGATTTTGTTTATAAACCTTGTATCCTGACACTGTACTGTAATTACTTATTAGTTTCACAGGTTTTTTTGTTGATTCTTTGGGATTTGCTATATAGATAATCATGTCATCTGCAAACAAAGACAGTTTTATTTCTTCCATCCCAATCTATATATCTTTTATTTTCTTTTCTTGCCCTATTTCATTGGCTAGGACTTCCAGCACAATGTTGAAAAGTAGTGGTGAGCAAAAATATTCTTGCCCACTTCCTGATATTAGTGGGACAGCAGGTGGTACTCCCTCCCCAGGTAAAACCACCCATAAAACCCAAGGTTTTCCCCTCCCTCAGAGTGGACATCTTTTGGCGTCCACCCATCTGCACCCAGATGCTCAAAATAAAACAGCATTTTGCTACCCACGAGGCTTCGTGTGTCTCCCTCTTGGCTCCAGACCTAACAGAGTCATCTCTTTTTTTTTTGGAGACAGAGCCTCACTCTGTTGCCTGGGCTAGAGTGCCGTGGCATCAGCCTAGCTCACAGCAACCTCAAACTCCTGGGCTCAAGCGATCCTTCTGCCTCAGCCTCCTGAGTAGCTGGGACTATAGGCATGTGCCACCATGCCTGGCTAATTTTTTCTATTTTTAGTTGTTTGGCTAATTTCTTTATATTTTTAGTAGAGACAGGGTCTTGCTCAGGCTGGTCTCAAACTCCTGAGCTCAAACAATCTGCCCGCCTAGGCCTCCCAGAGTGCTAGGATTACCAGAGTCATCTCTTCTTAACTGATTAATCCTGGCCGGAATCACTTCACCTCTCAGAATCCCAGTTTCCTCCAGTGCCAAGTAGAGACAATAATCCCAATGGTAAAAAGGTTCTGGCTTTAAGGATTAAGTGGGTGATACAAGCAAGTTACACTGCATTACACGGAATATTGATTTTAATAACTGCACTTGAGTTCGCTTCTCCCGGATCCATGCTCAGCCCGCAGCCCTCCTGCTGTGTCTGATGCAGGCGGCTGTGGCAGGTGGACTAGCTAAAAAAGGCGGGGCAGGGGCTTGAAGTAAACCCCCTTGAGACTCCCTCACAACTGTCCTCTGCACCTGGGGCCCTGAGGCTTTGCTCTGGTGACGATATTGGAAAGCAGGACTGGAAGCTGGTGGAGGCACCACACTGCCCCACGTCCCCTCGGTGAGCAGGGCCCTGTAATGACAGGGTGCACTGGGAGAGGGCTGGCTCCCTCGGCTCCCACCACCCCAGAGGTAATAAGTGTCAAGTTCCCAGCACTGTGTGCACACAGTGGTGCTCACTGCATGCTGCCCCCTCTCCTTTGACCTCCAGACCTCTTGGACTCTCCACGCCCGTCCCTGCTTAGGTCTGGAGACCCAGAGGGGACCCACAGAGGCAACCGCCAGGGTCAGGCACGGCTGCCACCCAGAGACCTCGTGGTCAGGGCAGTTGCCCAGAGGCCTAGTCCTGCGCTCCCTCCCGTGTCCGAACGTCCCTCCCTCGGGCTGGGAGGAGCGAGGGCGATGGGCTGCCCAGCTCCCTCCATGGTGTGGCAGGTGGGAAGTGCTCAGCAAACGCTGCCTACTAACATGCGAGTCTTCGTGCCTCGCCCTTCTCGGGGTATCTGCACCCTAAAGGGGAGGATGAAGACCCTGGTAGAGAGAGGACACCTGGAGCAGGAGCCCTTCTGGCATGGGACAGGGGTGGAGACGTGTAGGAGTGGGGTCTGTGTGACTCGAAGGGGCGCTCCAGGGACCTGTGGCTTAGCCCTTACCTGGGCATCCTCGCCTGCGATATGAGGAGGTAGTCACTTATCCCCACTGCACAGGCAGGAGGGGTTCGGCGGGCTGGGGAAGCCAGGGGGCCGAGGGGGGCCTGCAGGGAGAGGGTCTGTGCATCGGGGTGGGGCTGAGTGGTGCCCTCGCTCTGCCTCTTGCCGAGCTGTTGTCTCCTGGCCTCCGCAAGGGCTTTCCGCCTCAGGCTTGATAAGCATCACGCCCATGGATTACCTTGCGGTATTTTAAAAGATACCTTTAAAGTTCTTGAAAAACAGCCACATTTTTGCTCACTGGGCTTTCATAGCTACCACACTAGGACACATATGTGAAGAACAACATGGTCCTGAGGCCCTACCTGGCTGCCTGTTGTGAGGTGGGCACCTCAATGACCACCCTCCCTACGGGGCCCTGCGCTTCTGAGCCCTTTGTTCCAGAGACCTCCTTTTGTGACAGAAAAGCCTCCAGCCTGGGAAGACCAGAACACTGTATGAGTAGGAACATTCTACCAATCTGATTTGGGGAAAGCAAAGCCGATCAGAAGGCCAAAACATGCCCAAGAAATGATATTGTTTTGGGGCTCTTGATACTAGGCCGGGGCCCAGAGAAGAGGAGGCTCTTACCCAGCTCATGTGGGGATCCAGGGACCAGGGACAAAGTGGCCTGGGCTTCAGGGGAGGGCACGGGGTCTTCCCTGGGGAGAGAGTGCCCTCTGCTCTCTGGTGGCAGACCCCTGACTGAGGTGCTGCTAGTCAACATCTCAGGCCCAGAGCTCCTGCCTGGTCTCCGGGAAATCCCACCGAGGTATCAGAGAGCAGAGCTTCTGGCAAAGCCCTGGGTTTCCAGCCCCAGGCTTACTTCCCTGAAGCTGCGGTCTGAGGACATCTATCCCTCATCCCACATGCCCAGTGCACACAGAACCCAGACCACCTCAGGGGAACGCCTTTGCAAGCCCTTTGGGAGCACCTATTCCTAAGGCGTCCTGGGAACAGTGATTTGCATGTCCCTGGCATGTCCCATTCCCTTAAAATCCAGAGAAAATGAATTTGCATAGCACTTGGCAGGAACTGTCACCATCTGCCTTTAAGGCAAGAGATGGCTCTGCCCAAGCTCTGGTCCACTCGAGCGTCCCAAGGCCCAGAGCCGTGGAGCAGGTGAAGAGGCAGCAGCAAAGAGGCTCGGGAGAGGGTTGAGGGTTGGCTCCCAGGCCTGGCCAAGCCGGCAGCACCGCCCACTGCAGTGTGCTCGGGGCTGCACACACGGGTGGATGCTCTGCGTGCCACCCTAGCTGGTGCCTCATAAACCTTCGACATTTCAGTGCCAGAAACCAAATGTCACTGCAGAAACCTGGCCCTACAAAGACCTCACGATCCAAGCTCCCCCCGACGCAGGTAACTGGAGTCTAAACCCCATCTCCCCTGGCTGGAGCCCTGAGGTGAGGTGATGGGTGGGAGAAAGGTGATGGGAAGGACGACAGAGCCGGGGTGGGTGACGTGACTGGTGGGATGCCATGAGTTTGTAAATGGCAGAGGCTGCATGCCACCGAGGACGAGGGCCTTCCGGGCACCCAGGCAGGACTGACCAGGTTCCAGAAACTCCCTGCACCCCTCCATCCCATGCCGGTAGGTCGCAGCCATTTGAAGCTGCCAGGGCAGCTCTTCGGAGCCAATGTCATAGATCATAGGGAGACGCCCCCCTTGGAGCAGGCAGCCCAGTGCAAGCCACATGCACAGACGGTGGGGCCAGGTCCTGGCCTGATGGTTCCCAGGAGCCACCATCCTTCTGCCTCCCCCAACCAATGCTAGGGGCCCTTTCCAGACCCAGAGAAGTCTCCTTGGGGACAGAAGTCCACACATGGAGGAGCACCCCAGCAGAAAGATGCGAGGCAAGGAATCAGTTGTCTTACTGTGGCGGCTTTTGCTCCCAAACTGCCAAGTATGTCATCACACAGCCCTCCCGACTGCTCGAACCTGACTTACCTGCAAGAGAAAACACAGATGTGGATGACAGCCACCTCCCCGTGGGATGAACACGGCCTCCAGGATTGTGCCCGTGCAGCCCCTCGTGCCGAGGGAGAGGCAGGCTCTGAAAAGGCTCCCCGCATCGGGCAGGGCCAAGCAGGGGCTGCTGCACGTTTCTCTTCATGCCTTGACCTTGACCAAGTCCACAGCCTGAGAGAAACGTGGTTTGGCACAGAGGTGGAGTCTGGGAAGAGGCTCTTCCCAGGGACCCAGAGTGAGGGCGAGGCCATGCCCCCAGGCCAGGGGACAGAGAGCCCAAAGCTCCACCTCTGTGTGAATATTTTCCTTGGGGAGGCTACAGCAGCAGCTGCCAAGGTATATTCTTTTTACTTAGCAACCAGGACATTTGTGATTCACCGGATTTTTTAATCTTCTGTACAACTGCAAGCCAAAAGGAGTTAGCAACTCTGGGGTGGACTTTTGGTTCTCTTTAAATGATGATGCTCCCCCTGCCCATTTTCTGTGCATCAGAAGGAAGCATGGAGTCCGTTCTGCCTACGCCATGCCGAGCCTGCCTTCTACGAGGTGTTTCCCTGGCAGGATGTTCCCAAACTTTATAGTTCTCCAAACTATGGGGAGCGTTGGGCACTCAGGCAAGATAGGGAGGAGAATTCTAAATACTGACGCTTCTCCCCAAAGACACATGCACATGCCTGGCACACACTGGGGGATTTCAGTAAACATGGTCTGTCCCCACCCCCCATGTTATGATCTCTGACTGAGTTCATATCCTTCATGTGTATGTGGAGTAATGGACACTCTTCTCTTGTCAAAAGCCTGAAGTACCAGTCAAACACTTTCACTGTCAGTTATTTCCTCAATATGATTCATTTTAATTCAACTCTGAATATTGGACTGTAGTTTGGGGGCACCGTCGGATGGGGCATCAGCCCAAACCACCAGGCAGGGGTTCACCAGAAATTCAAGATGGCAGCTCTAGAAGCAAATTCACCAAGATTCAATCCTGACTTTTCTACATGTTGCTAATGTCTTCCGAGCCCCAGGCTGAGTTAGACAGGTTTCTTCCCTGCGTGCCTCCTCACAGCGTGGATATGCTAATGGATATCGTGACTCTCTAGTGCCCACCACTTCCTGGCCCCGGGACCACTGTCTCTGCCTCAGAAGATGGGAATACTATCCATCTGGTTCTCGTGTCAGCCGATCAGGAATTACTGTTGGCACCTCCCTGTTCCCCGGTTCCATGGCATATCTGCCACCACGTCCTGTTGATTCTTCCACCTAGATCTCTCTGGAAGGCACTGCCACTGTCCTAGAGCAGGGTGCCATCATCTGTGGAACCGAAGGCTGGTGCCCAAGCAGCCATCTTGAACTGTGAGGCAGCCACCATGGTCTGATCGATATTGGCAGACCAGGAAGGTAGAAGGAGCCCAGGTTTATGATTTCTTGAAGCTGCTGTACCAGCCCTGTGCCAACCACCTCCTGCCTTCTTTCATGTGTGAGAGAAATAAACTTCTTTATGGTACAAAGCGATGATTTTGGGGGGGAGGGTAGCTTAATTACACACAGCTGAACCTCCTCTGACTGAGTCACTGCGGCAGGGAGAAGGGATCTGACTTACGAGCAGTTGTGTCCCTGGCAGAGCATTCGTGTCTCCTTGAATTACAAAGTGATTGAGGGGGAGATGGGAGGAGGCGAGGATTCCACGAGTGAGGCCAATCCATGGGGCCATGGGAAGGAAGTTACCCTCACAACCACGGGCAGCCCAGCAGTCACTGAGCGCGGATACTGTGTGTCCACCTACATTACCTCATCCACTCATGAGAAACAATCCTACGAGTGTGGCTGACATTATTTCCATTTGTGAATGAGGAAAGTGAGCTTGGATGGGAGAAGTGACTCAGCAAGGCCACGCAGTCAGGCGGTCCGGCGGGATTCAAACCCAGGACTCGGGCTGCACAGCCTGGCCCTCAACCGCCGCCTCCCTGGAGGTGTGTTTGTTTTACTTAAATATCCAACAGATTGAAGTTTTATATGTAATATGCCAAGTTTTTGAAATATCACATCTGTTTAGGGATTGACATCTCATTTTGTGAAAATGATGAAGGAGCCAGACTCTCAGGGCTGCTTGCTGGGAGGAGTCCACACAGGCGGACACAGCATTTGTGCTCAGTCATTGCCGGGCCGCCTGTAACTCTAAATAGAATTGACTGCCAGTCTGGGAGGAAAATTAAAGATCTAGGAGGCCTTCGGGTTGTTATCACTGTTAATCTGGGGTGGCAGTAGTCAGTCCTAGGGACAGGCGCAGCAGGAGAGACTTCGGTCAATCTCACGTGGACCTTGTGACTAAGCAAGAGTTAGGCCGCTCCAGGGGGACAGAGGCAGAGAACGCTGGCGCGGGGACACCTGCGCGGTCCCCGTGTGCGGGCCTGCGGGCCTTCCTCAGGCTGCTGCTGCCCTCTGCCGGTCACAGCCGGAATGGGCGGACAGCCGCCTCCGGGCGCGGGGATGCAGGAAGCCGGGACGCCCAGGAGAGGATGTCGCTCAGGCTTTCTCAGGGGCTCGGGCTCCCACTGCCCTGTCATGGGAGTGTGGGCAGTGGCCACGGGGTTCGTCAGGAGCCGAAGGAAGACACCACTTTCCTACGCAACTACGCAACGCACGGGGTTGCTTGGGCGCCCGGGCTGTGTGGAAGAGGAGGAGGAAGGTCTATTGGAGGGGCTGAGGACCCTCATTATCACCTTTAAGTGACACACCTACCCACTGAGATATATCAACTCTTGCTCTAATTTTCAATAACTGCCACTCAGAATGGTAGAATGATTTCCTATTCCATTGCTGTCAAGACCTTAGACTATGGGGTCAACTGCCTGCATTTGAGTCTCAGATACTAGCGTGTGTCCTCAGGCAAGTTACTTAACCCCCCACCCCTCAGGGTCTGATTTTCTCTCTGGGAACTGGGGACGCTGCAGGCTGTACAGGGGTGACTGGGAGGACCCCCTGAGCTAGCAGGCAGGCTGCATGCCAGCACGGGCCAGGCACAGGGCCAGGCTCAGGACAACCAAGCCAAAGCAACTGCTGTCCAAGACCCACCTTGCAAGCAGCAGCACAGGTTGGAACCCCGCCTGGCTACCTCCCTAGGGACAGATGGCCTTGAAAGGGGCCGTTGAGGCACAGGCTGAGGTGAGAGTTGGGGCTGTCCTTCCCTGCAATGCAAACTGTAGGTCTGGCAACATGGGCCCTCCTGCAGGCATCTCAACTCCTGCTCAAAGTCCGGGCCCCTGGGATCTCCGAGCACCCCGCCCCCGGCACCTCTCACTTCTCTCTGCTTCGAGCTGAACCGGGAGGGTAGAGAATGACACATCTTTCTCCCGGACTCCCTGCGCCATTTTATGATATTTGGCATTTGTTTATTCCACAGATACTAACTGCGAGCTGGGCCTGGCACCATTCTAGGGGCGGAGAAGCAGCAGTGATCACAACCGCTGCTGGACGCGCCCTGGTGGCGCCCTCATTTATTTAAGTAGAGATGAAGGGAGACGGGAAGGACGTGCGGAAATGAGTGACCAGAGAGGACATTAAACAGTGAAGACGCCTGGGAGAAACAGGAAAGCAGGGAGGGAGGGGAGGAGCCTTGCTGGCTGGGAGGGGGTCAGGGACGCTCTCACTGAAGGGAAAGTGAGCCTCGTGGATGTCTCAGGGAAGAGCGGAGGGATCAGCACCAGCAAGGGCCCTGAGGCAGGTGTGTGGGTGCCACATTTACGGGATGGCAGGGAGGCTGGAGCAGCCAGAGCCTAAGGGATGAAGGGGAGGGGCCGAGGCATGTAGGGGTGGGGCGGTTTGGAGTACGCAGGCCTTTGCTCTGAGTGAGACGGAAGGCACTGGAGGGACACAGTGTGACTCACATGTAGAGTCCGCCTTTGTCTGCGGGTGGAAGAATGGACTGAGGAGCGAGGCAAGGGCAAAGCAGGGGAGGCACCTGCGGGGGTGGGGGGAAGAGACGCAGGCATGGCTATTCGGGCTGGGGCCGCAGCTGCCCAGTGAGAAGCCCTTGCCAGACGTTCGGGGTCTGGGAAGAAGGGGGAACGGGTGGTCAGAGGGATGGCTGGGCCAGGGGCTCCAAGGGGCCGGGGAGTAGCTGGAAAGGACAGTCCGTATTCCCACATATGCAGGATATACCTGGGACGCAGGTATGCATGTCTCTTCAAATAGAGGCAGATGCTGTTGTCATAAAAACAGCACTTATGAGAAAAGCTGTTGACTCTGTATGTTTGAACGCATGCATGCCTTCGTTCCTTGGATGCTGACCACCGTTTTGTTCGTGGTGGGGGTGGAGTGGGGGCCAACCCACTGCTGACTTGGAGGTGGGCTTTGCATTCAGATAGCCTGGTTCGCAGGCCTGGCCCTGCCACTTACGAGTTCATACCTGTAAGTCTATGTTTCTCCAGCTGTAAAGTGAGGATTATGGGACCTGCCTTACAGGGCGGTCAATAATGTGGGTGGAGCACTTAGCTTGTAAGACGTATCAGTGCTCGTCCCACCTTTCTGTCCCCTAAAAGCCAGCCCCTGTTCTTGCTTTAACACTGGCTTGCAGTGTGGTCTTGGGGGACCTGTCTGTCTCTTTGGTCCACCATTCCTCTCCTGCTCAGAGAGCTCAGATCAGGAAGTGAGACCACATCAGATGTCAGATTGGTTGGGTTATTGATGAGGTCACTGCATGCAGTAGGTGCTCAGTAAGTACTCTCCTTGTGGATGAATCACTGCTACTGGCCTCTTTACTGCCATCCTCCCATGGCAGAGCTGGCTGGCCTTGGAGTACTGGCCCATTTGCCCTCTGCTTCCTGCCTCCACTGTCCCCTGTGTCCTTCCTGTCCCCACAGGACTCAGCCTTGCTCTGCTCTTCTCTGTCGACTCTCAGTCCCCTGGTGATCCCACTTGGTGCCACAGCTTTGAACACTGTCTCTGTGCTGATGATTCCACTATTCACACCCCTTGCCAGGCCCCCCAACTCCACACTCCTATTTCTAGCACCTTCTCCATATCCCACGCCGATGTCTGATAGAACGAGTTCCCAGACTTAAGAAAACGAGACTCCCGATGTTTCCCCCGGACTTGCCCTGTGTCTCCCCCGCGGCACTTAATGGAAACTCTGCTCTCCCTTGTCTCTCTCACGCCCATACCCAGCCCATCAGCGTGTCCTGTTGGCTCGACCTTTGACATACACCCTGAGTGTGGCTGGTGCTTGCGACTGCCACCTGCACCCTACTGCCCCTGGCCCAGGCACCGATGGCCCTTGCCTGGCCTCCTGACGGTATCCCTGCCTGCACAGCCCAGGGTTCCTTTTATAAATCTAAGTGGGATCAGTGTCCACTTCTGCTCAGTATGCTCCAATAGCTCCGAATTTTCCTCAGAATTAAAAACAGGTCCTGCGGACATACTTCTCTTGGCTGGAGACAAAACCCTGAACAAGACAGCAGCTGGGCCTGCCCCTTCGGAGCTTGCAGTGGGGGCGACGGCAGCAGGGCAGGAAGCAGCTGCATGCACAGGCAGCTTCAGGCTGTGAGGCTTCTGTGAAGACCGTGCTGACTTGGGCAGGGGCTGCCTTGGATGGGGGGGTCAGGAAAGGCCCCTCTGAGGGGCTGGTATTTAAGATATCAAAGAGACTTAGAGCTGAAAGGGACTCTTGAGATACCTACTTTAATAAGTCTTCCTGCTCCATTTATGTATGGAAGCAAAAGAAGCCCAGAGAGGTGAAGCAGCCTGCCTAAGGCCACACAGCCTATTACTTGCAGAGCTGGATCTCCAAGGCAGGCCTCCTGACACTCTAGCTTGTGGCTTATGGGTTGCCAGCCTGGAGTTGCAACTCCTAGCAGTGAAGTCTGGGAATGCTATGTGCTATTAAGCTCCTCTAAAATAATCATATATATGAAAAAAGAATCACAGAATGTATCATATTAACAATGACATTTCTCCTTTTGGCTCCCAGGACACATCTGCCTGGTCTTCCTCCTACTTTACCAGTTTTTCCATCTCAGTCTTCCTTGTGGGTCCTCCCTGGTCTCCCCGACCTCTTGCCGTGGGCGAGCCAGGGCTCAGGGCTTGGTGGTCGTTGCTGCCCTCTGTGCACACACCCCCTTGGAGGGCTCGCTGACCTTCGCATTTATGTGCCGGCGCCTCCACCGTTCCATCTCCTGCCAGGGTCTCTCCTTTGAACACCACAATCGTATACCCAGTTGCTGGCTCTGGTGCTGCTGCAAGTGTGGTTCTCAGTCTGGCAGCATCAGCATCACCTGGGCACGTGTTGGAAATGCAGAATCTTGGGCCCCAGCTGAGACCGACTGAATCAGCAACCCAGGGGAGGGGCGGGTGGGAGCACCCACCCATCTGGATGCATGCTGAAGTTTGGGGAGCCTTTTATTCTTTGGCCTCTCTGCTCTGGTGTCTCACGGGCATTGCAAACGTACATGTGCAAACTGGAGTCCCTGGCTGTTGCCCCCAGCAAGCTCCTCCACCGGCCTCCCCCATCTAAGCCCACGCAGACTCCATCCAGCCACCTGCTGAGACCGAAAGCCACGGAGTGGGTCTGCAGTCTCTCTTCGTCTCCTCTCCTCATCTGCTCTGTCAGCAAATCCTGCTGCCTCTATATTCAAAGTGCACCCAGAATCCGACCCCTCTCACCACCTGCACAGCCACCGCCACCTCAGCTAGAGGTGCTCTTGGGTGCTCTTCCTGCTCTGCCCTTGAGCCCAGCCCAGCAGCCAGGGACCCTGTTAAAATATGGTCACATCTTGTTTGTGTTCCCAACCCTCCATGGCTCCCCTCTCATGTGGAGTAAAGGCCACAGCCCTCACCACAACCAACAGCCACACACCCCTGTCCCCTTGTCACCCCTCTGGCCTCTGCTCTCCCCTTAGCCCTCCTTCCTTGGCCTCCTTGCTCATCCGGGCACATGCCTGGCCCGTGCACTGGCTGATTCTTCTTCCCGCAGAGCTCTCCCCGCAGACACCTGCGCTCCAGCCCTCCACCTCTTCAGGTCTTGCTCAGATCCACCTGTCGGTGAGGCTCCCGGACGCCCCAGCCGCTTAGCGTCTTTGCTCTTACGCCCAGCTTCCCTGCTTATTTTTCTTATCTTGTGTGTGTCTGTATCTGCAGCAGAAGGCCCGTCCCCCAGGGCAGGGCAGCTGGCTGCCTTGCTCCCACCGCACCGTCCTCCCCTAACGGCGTCAGGCTTCTCGTGGTCCGGCTCGGGCCTGTCTTTCCCCCCAATGGACACCAGGTGGCGCCAGACACCGCCCCAAGCCCGGGCCGCCGCCGTCCTCGCTGGAGTGCGAGACCCCGAGACTGCCAGGCGGGGGCGCCATCCCCGGCCCCGCCCCCTCAGACGAGGATGCCTTTTCTGACCCCAGGAAGAGGATGGCTCCTCCGAGACCCGGGAATTCACAGTTCTTCCCCAGGGGGAGGGAGGGGAATGGCCTCTTCCAGGTTCAATCTGTGCTGAGCCCCCAGTGCGCCCCCATCCCCTGCCAGGGGACCCGTGGAGGGCCCTGGGGGGCAGGCGCCGTGCTGGGGCTTTCTCACAGTTGTCCCTGTCCCATCGAATCCTCACTGCCCCTCAGCATAATTGTCCCATTTGGAGATTAGGAAAGCAGGGATCAGAGAGGCCAGAGTGCTGGCCTGGAGTCGCACAGCTGGTGCGGGGCTGGGATTCTAACCCGGGCCTGTCTGACTGGAAGTCACAGGTCTTCTCCTGTGTCAAGTGTCCCCTCACTGGCCCAGAGAGAACGCAAAGCTGGAGGCTGGTCCATTCTTGGGTAACACATTTTAGGAATCGAGGGAGGGACACTCATTTATGCCAGCCACTTTCTTCCCTTTACTTGCAGCCCACATCCCTGGTGATAAGGACGTGCAAACTGAGCCCAGAAAGGTTAGGCGATCACGGGAAGACACACACAGAGCTGTGCTCTCTCTCCTCACCTCCCGCTCTGTGCGGGTGCCCTGGAGTGCGGAGGCAGGGCTGTCTGCAGCCCATCCCAAAGGAGGCTGCTTCCCTTCAAAGAGCTCTTCAAAAGCCTTTCAAGGAAGCCTCAGGGGGTGGGGGTGAAGCCCGGGAGGGAGTCTCCTTTGGTGGAGAGAGAAACAAGATTCAGATTCCAGGAGAGAATCTTAATTACGGAAGGATTAATAACCCAGCAGTGCATGTGCTGCAGGGCCAGGGCTCTCCCCTGCCTCTCCCCCCGGCATTTGTTTGGAAGCAGATGCATGTTTTCACGCCTCCCAGATCCTGAGGGGCTGGCCTGGGGAGGGGCAGGAGGACAGAGGGCAGGGACGAAGGGCCTATGCATCTGGCAGTTGAGGGCTCGGAGCTGAGCGGGCCTCAAATGCAGGCCCCAACCAGGCCCCCTTTCTGTGACAAACTGCTGCCCGACAGTCCTGGGCACTGCGGGCATCTGGGAAGGGGAGGCCCAGCTCAGACCGGTTGGGAATGTCCCTATGAGGTAGTGGCCTGTTGTTACCATGGCAGCTGCCATTATTGACCTGCATGTGTGGGTACCATGCTACCCTCTCCTCTGGTCAGGACTGGTCCAGGTCTCCAGCGGGGGAGCAGGTGGGCTTGGGGAGCCCTGGCGGGCAGCATCTGCAGCGGAGGAGAGTGAAGGGGCTGCACCACCACTGCTCAGAGCCGTCCCTGCCTCTGCTTCAGAGCAGGAATGAAAAGTAAGCACAGCAGTGGGCTGGCAGCTCTGTGCTGGGGAAGACAGCTTTCCTTCTGTAGGGAGATAATCATTTTTTTTTAATTCTATCTGAGAAAGCTCGTTTGTTTGTTTTGCCTCCTCTTAGGGTCTGGAGGCTGCTTTTAAAAAGGCTTTGACATGGAGAATGGCAGAGACCAGTCACCAAGGCTCAGAATCGCCCTCCATTCCTGAAGCCCATCCCTGGGTCCTGGGTCCGGGGGCCATGTGTGTGGACAGCAGCAACGCCCTCAGCATTTCCTGAACATCTACTATGTGCCAGGCATGCTGCTCTCACAGACATTCTTTGCTTCCTCCTCACGGCCGCCCTAGGGGTGGGAAGTATAATGCCCATTTCACAGATGCGGCAACTACCTGGCCAGTCTGCTGGACAGTTAGGAGGTGCTCTGTCCTGAACAAGGCAGTTTCCCATCTCATGGAGCTGAGTGTCCCTGTCCATAGAGGAGGGAACAGAGGAAAGTCACTGGCCTAGGTCACACCGTGAGTCACCAACAATCTGTACTCAAGCCCTGTATCCTTATTCGTAACCCAGTGTTCCCTCCAATACCCAAAACCATTATCAGTTGCTTATGGCCTGGTGTGGATGAGGGAAGGAGATAGCCTTGCAGGTGCTCTTATCTGGACCCAGTGCCAATCAGAATGTTCCCCTCTGAGCCTCAGTTTCTGGACCTGTAAAATGGGATGATGGCGCATTCTGGAATTGTATCTTCAAGACACAGTGTTGCAATCTGTGTCTCTTCTCCCACCCTGCCTCACCAGGCATTTCCCTCCGGATCAAGAGGCCATACTTGCTCTCGTGGGGTGCAACTGTTTCCCAGGGAGGCGAGTCTGCTTCCCAGGGCAGTGAGCGCAGGCAGCCGGGGCAGCGTGAGATCGATGCCTGTGACAGGGGCGAAGGAGGGAACTGATGTTTTCTGAACAGCAAATCCATAGAGCTTGGGGTGGGAGCGGAGGGGAAGGAGGGACAGAATGATTTTCGTTCCAGAGCCAGCCTACGGCGTGATAGATGGAGGGCCCGGCAGGGGCTGGGGAGGCACAGGGTGGGCTCGAGTCCAGCGCCGACCTCGGTGCCGCGGACCGCAGGCCTGGAAGCGGGAAAGGCGCTGGGCACAGATTTTCTGTCTGGGCCTCTGCTCAGCCGCAGCTGCCCTGGGGGGGCTGGGGGCCAAACCTGCGACACTTGCTCGGAGTCTCCAAACAGGAATCCTGCAAATTAACCTTGAGCTCCCCTCCAGGAGGAATCCCGCCCCCAGAAGCGCAGGCAGTGTGGCGATGTGTGCGCGCATGCTCACATGCTGATGGGCGTCCTGGCGGGACAGCCAGGCCTGCAGTGAGATCATTAAATCAGGGCTTTAGGGTCCAGATGCTGAGCATGGCAAGTACCCCCTGCTGCTTTTTATGACACGTACGAATAAATAAATTCTTTATCACATATTTCACTGAAGTTTTTGCCCCCCAAATTGGTGTTCCTAGCAGATTTCTCACTGGGTCTTGTTGGGGACATTGCCATCATCTCGCCAGTAAAACCCCCCAAAACCCAGAACCACCTTTAGAGTCAGAGAGACTGAAGCTGAAATTCCCGCTTTGACACCTACTGTTCTGCGATGAGAGAATCTCCACCTCTCTGAGCCTCAGTGTCCCCACTTGTCACAGTGAGTAAGACACGTCTGCACGTACAGACTGTCATGTGGATGAAATGTCGTGATTTCTATAAAGTGAGTGGTGCACGGAATCACCCGTGGGTGGCTGTCTGACGTTTGGGTGAAGAAGGGGGCTGTGTGGGCTTGGGAGGGTGGCGGGGAGGAGGCTGGACTTGGGGTGGGGTTGATAGGCCGCCTGAGCCTTCTCTGGGCCAAGAGCTCCCTGTCTAGGCCAGATGCCACCACGGAGACCCTTCTTGGCTGCATTCTCATCTCCAAATGCCATCTCTGTCGTGGTGGGTGATGCAGAAATTTCCCCAGGGCTGGAATTCCCCACGTGCTTCTCTGCAAAACGGGAGCCAGAGGAGTGTCCAGGCCCGCGATCCCTTTATCTGTGAGATTGGCTCAGGCGTGGCGTTGGCGGAGGAAGGCTTTTAATTAAAAGCTTTGACATTTACTGGAGCGGCAGGCCACCAACATTCCCACGCTGCTGATAGGATTCTTTGGGGGCCCTGGAGCTCTGGGACCGGGCAGAGCCCCCAGGTACCTCCCCTGTGCAGCCCCACCCCTCCTGCTGGGAGCCGTTCTTCAGTCTGGGCCTCAGGGGGGCCGAGAGGGCAGGGGACAGATGGGGGGCTCCCACCTTGGCTCCTACAAGCTTCAGCCTTTTCGTCTGTCACCCAGAGAGGGCTAAATGCCACAGGGTGGTTCAAAACAGACCTGCAAGTGTTGTCTTCCAAGTCAAAGCTGTCGTGGGCTTTGCTGGATGCCTCGGGGTCACCATGAGTCACCACCTAGGACTTGGGCAGCCGGGTCCAGGGGTCAGTTGGGCTCCTGGGCGGCGTGGGGTCAGGCAAAGCTGCGTGCTGGTTGTGGTAGTGGAAGCCCTGGGGACAGCTGCCAGCAGAGGGCACCTGACCGGAGGAGCTCAGGAAGCAGAGGGAGCTCTCTCAGTTATAAAATAAATGGTTAGTGTTTTTCTCATTCTGTTCAGGGCCAGTAACAGCTTTGTCCCGAGTACTGTTCTTTGAGAGCCATGGAGCCAATGGGGGTGAGTGGGCTGTGGGGAAATGCCAGAGACGCAGCTCCTGTTCCTGACAGGGACCCCTGTGAGTCCAGGACAAAAACAGAAACAACATGGAGAGGGGCACGTGGTCAGGGTCACAGCCCATCTCAGGGCCAGGGAGGACACAGCGGCTGGCCCTACTCAACACTGGGCACTGCTACTGCTGCAGCCACCAGGCACCTTCCCCCCACGCCCCTGTCCCTGGCTGTCCACATCTCCAGCTCTGACTGTGGCTGGACCTTGGACACGTGCTCATACCTTAGCTGCCAGGGAGGCTGGGAAGTGGGTATCTGGCCTTCTGGGCTTCTCCACAGGGAAGTGGATCCAGCCTCCCACCGAAAATCATAAGGCAGGGAGTTTCTCAAACCTAGGAAGCGTTTTTAAATGCTGAAGTACCCACCCCAAACCGCTCCAAAAGATAAGTGTCACTACACGCAACTTATGCGGCAACCTCACTGCCGTGCCCACCCTGGCCATCCCTCCCAGCCACACCTGCTCCTTCCAAGGCAGTGCCCAGGCTTACGGGCTGGAACTGTGATGTCTGCTCAGGGTGACGTGGGGTGGGGGCAGAATGCCCTCTGCACCCCCATTACACAGCCACCACGCTCTCATTGGAGAAGCCAAGCTCTGGGAGCCTAAAAATCCTGGGATTGAATCCAGCCTCAGCACCTGGCAGCTGGGGAGGCTTGGACAAGTGACTGGATGTCCCTGAGTCTCAGTTTCCCTGTTTGCCAAATGCAGATGCTCAGACCGGATGACAGAATTACTGCAGGCTCTGGCTTCAGCCTCCTCTCCACTCACCCCTGCCACTCACCCCATTGCTCACTACGCTTCAGGCCTCTTTTGTTTTGCTAAGCCTAGCGAGGTTGCTCCCACCTCAGGGCTTTGCCCTGCTCAAGGTCCCATCTTGTCACTGTCTCAGATTAATTGCTGAGTCCAAAGCAGCCCCCACTGCCCAGTCCCTGTCCCATTTACTCTCTAAGGTGTGCTCAAGGTCCCATCTTGTCACTGTCTCGGATAAATTGCTGAGTCCAAAGTAGCCCCCGCTGCCCAGTCCCTGTCCCATTTACTCTCTAAGGTGTTATACTATTTTACTGCCTTTCTAACACTTTTCACTCTCTGAAATCGTCGTAATGGGAGGTGGACAAAGACATCCTGTTGCCTCGGGACCTGGGCTGGAGTGTGCTGTCCGGGGCCAGGCAGTGGCCCTTATTCTAAATACAACTGTTGGATGCAAGTGAGACTCACGGAGGGAAAGTAAGGTCGATTTTGTGACCACCACCCACGCCATCCCAAATGTGCGAGAGAAGGCTAGAAATTCCAAGAGAGATGGTGGAGGTGGGTTCACAGGAGTACCGAGCACTTTGTTTTCCTTCCCTTCCATGGAGGGGTGCTCCCCAGGTCCCAGCCTGGTGACAGGGAGCCAGAGGTGAGGGTGAAGGGGAGCCTGGCGGCTCATGCCACAGCCAGGGGTCCTGAGCGGCAGACACGTAGTGCAGCCCCAAGCCTGAAGCTTGGTGACAGAGCCCTCGTGTCCTTGGGGCTTGGGGATGTATATGAACATAGGGAGAATCCAGGAGGCTGGGGATGTGCTGAAGCAGCCTCAGGGGACCAGCTAGAGACAGAGGGCTGTGCTGGGTGGTAGCTCGAGGATTTGCCAGTTTCCTGAGGCCAGGTGGGCTCTGAAGAAGGTAAGCAGGCTTGAGGGCCTTGGCCAAGACACCGTCCCCTCCGTGCCCAGAGGGCTGCTGCTGTGACAGAGGACCTGAGCAGAAAGAGGCTGAGTGTCAGGGGGCTGGGGACTTGAGGACGTTTACCAAAGCTCAGCGGATCAGGGCATCCATCTGCAGTGGGCTGGGAAGGAGCTGGCAGGTGATGGCCGCATGCCCTGCTGGACAACATCACAGTCAGCCCGTGTCGGCCAAGAGGGAGTCACCAACAGCATCAGCCAAGTCAAAAGACCCTGGTCCCTCCTCTGCCAGTCTCCTGTCCTGGGCCGGGTGGAGCAGGGAGGCGAGGAAGCAGGCTGCACCTCCCTCCCCCGCCTTCCCTGCGGGAAGACAGCTCAGCTCAGGGCAGGTGAGAAGGTTTAAACTGCTGTGAGGGTGACATTTTAATTGCACAGGACTTTCTAACACTTGAAAACTGAAATTATTCCTGCGAGGAGAGCTGAAGTGATTGGAAAGCTAGGAGAAGAGCCAGGATGTCATAAAACCGTCGTAAAATGGAGAGGGAGGAATAGGAGAGAACAGAGAGTTGAAGACAGAAGCTGTTTGTTGTTCGTACCCTCTGTCAATCAATGCATTGGTTACCTTCTGGTTCACATATCTGTTAATTTATTTCCTCCCTCCCCACGCCCACTTGACTCTAAGCTCCACAAGATCAGGGATCTTCTCTGTCAAGGTTACTGCTGCATCCTCTGCACCTAGAATGGCTACTAGAGGCTGGCACATAGTAGATGCTCAAGAAATAGGTTTTGAACGTGTGGAAGAACAACAAAGTAGGTGCTCAAATATGTTGGCCAATATTAGTATAACTTATTTTATTAAGTTGTTTGAAAATATTATTTGATATTTGAGGGCTAAGTTTGCCTTGGTTAAAGCTACGCAGAAAGCCTGGGACCTGGGGCTGAGAGGGGACCAAGGGACAGATTGCCCAGGAAGATGCATTAGGCCAGGGCCCCTATTTCCCAGGGACTAAGCCACTGGAGGCAGAAGGCATAGAGCTGTGGGACTTGGCCCCTTGGTGCTGGGTGTGGAGTGAAGGCTGGGCCTGGCCCCAGCTCTGGGACATGGCTGTGGCCAAGCTCCTGCTGAGAATTGTGCTGGGGGGCTGGGGGCTCACAGCCCCGGTGTGAACCCTCCTAATGCCAGAATGGGACCCTTTTCCTGAGCACTTACTTGAACCTGGCACTTGGCACATTGCTCTCGTGCCAGCCACCACCAGGGAGCAGCACTGTCACAGCCGTTTTGCAGTCTTGCTCGGCACAATCCAAATTTTGAGTTCAGCCCCTCCTGCCATTTTCACGGCCCCTTTGCATCCCTAATTTCTTTACCTGGAACTTTATGAAGCAGTTTACACGTCTGTTTTGTTTAAGGGGAGAGGCTGGGGCAGGAGGGGTTAGTTTCTAGGGCTGCTGTAACTGGGGTGGTGTAAAGTGACATTTATTCCTGCCCAGCTCGGGAGGCCAGGAGTCTGGAACCAAGGTGCCTGCAGGGCCATGCTCCCTCTGGAGAATCTAGACAAGAACTTTCTTTGCTTCTGGCAGCCCCAGCGCTCATGGGACCAATCTGTCTCCACCTGCACCTGGCCTTTTTCTCTGTGTCTCTGTTTCCGCTCTTCTTATAAAGACATCAGTCACTGGACTTAGGGTGGACCCTAAATCTTGGATGATTTCATCTCAAGATCCTTAACTGAATTATACCTGCAAAGACCCTATTTCCAAACAAAGTCAGAGTTTGAGGTTCTGTGTGGGCACAGATTTTGAAAGGACACTAACCACTCCACCCACTACAGAAGGAGTCTTGACTGGAACATTCTTTGCACAGGGACTGTGCAAAGCACCTACATCCCCTACTTTCCATTACGACCCAACAAACTAGGAGGAAAGCTTCATTATTTCCAGGTTTTTTTTTCCAGACAAGGAAACTGAGGCCCAGAGAGATTCAGTGACTTGCTGCAAGTCACGTGCCTGCTTATCAGGGGACCTGGGGTCGGAACTCAGGATTCCCGGGCTCCAGAGCTGTCCGTGCTGGTTTATGAGCAGCTTGAGGATGGGGGTTTGGCCTTCCTCATTTTTCCATCTCTCTTCTCCCATCATTTCCGAGCCCCGTGCTCTGCACATTGGCAGCACTGAAAACTGATAAAAAGAAGGCGGCAGGTGACCTGGAGAGACCTGAGTGCTGACCCTCGTGGTGGCTGGTTGTTGACCACCTGCCACAGACCTCCCAATACCACGCTCTGTGGTCACAAGTGACCATGTCATCTCTTATCACCTTGCTGCACCTGTTCCACCAAAAAAATCTTGCAGCCTGTGTAATCTTAGATCCACGCTAGCGCTGGAAAACAGGAAGGGCAGCCACGACAATGACGCAAATCCAAACAACAGCTACCACTGATGAAGAGCCTACTACCCTGCAGGTTCTTGGCCAGGAACTTTATGCCCGTGATGTCCTGGAATCTTCACAGCAGCCCAGCTAGGTGAGCTAGGTGAGTATTACTTATCCCCACTTTGCAGATTGGGAAAATCGAGGTGATGTGACTTTGGAAGCTTGGAAGAAACAGAGTCAAGATTCTGGCCTGGGTCTCTGTGACTCTGGCGTTGGTGCCCTTTCTGGGCCCTGTCTGCTTCTTTCCAGCTTCCCTGCCACTGCCTCCCAGTGTGACCAGAGATAGACACCTCTGTCCTATAGCGGATTCCCTAGGTAAAGGACGGAAGTGGAGGGATGCCGGCAGCAGATTGTACCTACTGTCAGTCAAGAGGACACCTGCCTCCATGGGGAGGACCCTTATGCCTCTCTGTGTTTTAAATGACTTAACAGAGGACAGAAGCCATTCCCTGGAGAGCCAATTAATGCAATTGAATTTGCATATCCTAAATTGGTTCATGAAAATTGTGACAAGCTCCCAGTGGATTTGGGGGTGAGTTCAGGAGGGCTGAATCTCTGAAGAAGATTTTTTTACTAGTGAAGATCCTTTTTGTTTTATTTCTCCAAAAATCTAACTTGATCTGGCTTTAAAAATAGAATTTATTAGCTCTTGAAACTAATAAGTCCAGACATAGATCATGCAGGCATCAGGCACAGTTTGATCAGAATTTGGCATCATATTCTGTGATGGCTGGGCCCTCCCCCAGGTTAGTTTTGTTCTTATGGCTGGTTCCTTCATGGTGGCAAAAGGGCTGCAGCAGCCCTAGCCCTCACTCTTGCAACACACTCATTCCAGACGGAGAGAAAGCCTCTTTTTCTCCAAACCAACAAACCAGATTTCTGAGCTTAAATCTTATTGAACCAATTTAGGTCATGTGTCTTCCCTGCACTAGTGATTAAAGCTTGGGGAACCAATAGAATTAAACTGCTCAGTTCAAGTCTATCAGAGCCTAATCCAGGAGCTGGGGGTGGGATGATTCCATCTCAACTGCTGTAGGATGGGAAAAGGATGGTCTACGTGTTGGAAGACACCCCAACATCCACTCCAGAGTCCTCCAGGGGAAGGAAAATGGAAGTGATAACTCTTTGAGCACTTGCTCTGAACCAGAACCTTAGGTGGGTTTGGACAACACATTGCATGGTGGGTGTTCTGATTTCCATTTTCCAGATGAGTCAGCAGACTCTCTGAAGTTTGTAGTTTGTAACACTGTTGATGTTAGTAAGAGGTGGGCTTTGCCCTTATTCGCCATCTGCCAAGGGTTTCTGGCTCTGTTCCCTCCCCCTCTTCTCGCTCCCTCTTTGGACCCCTCCTTCCCTCCTCGCAGGTGGAGGACTGTGATTGTGGGTGCTGGCATAGAGGTTTGAAAATTTCTAAAGGTGGACAGAATCCAGTGTTAACTGCCAAGAACTTGTAGAATTTGCTAATTTTCCCTAGCACCATGACTCAATATTCTCCATATCAGATTGTTAGGCAAAAGTGTAGAGAGGGCAAGACGTTTAATAAGGTCACAGAGCAACTAATTACAAGGCAAGAACAGCAAGAGCCAGAAGGCTTGGGTGCTAACTACCTTTTCCGATTTCCACGTATAGATTTTTAAAACAGAGTGATATCACTTGCTATCAATTTAATCTCAACGTTTATTTAATTAATATAGAATGGTTTAGATAGCCAAATGAAGTAGTTAGTAAATCGGCCCTCTTTTCATAGAAGAAATAAATATGAATAGTATTTAAAAATAAGGATATATTTTTAAAAAATGGATTAAAAACTGCAAAAAAAATAAATAAATAACTACCTTTTCTCCCATCGCTTTGAAGCGTTCCTGGTGCCTTGGGCAGAGGCATTTCTGTACTCGTGGCTGACGGAAGCCACTGACACCTTCAACCAGGCTTTTCAGGTGGGGCTCACCTTGGCCAAGACACCTTTACCCTGCTCTGATTTTGAGGTCCTTAGGGACTTCCAGAAACTCACTCTAACAGACTGTCTACAGACCTTCATTCGTGCCTCCTGCCCACAGGCTCCCAGCGACCCTTGGTGTCCTTTGGCTCTTTACACCCAGGCTGCCCTGTGACAGGCTGACACACTCTTCCTGGGACAGATAGAGAAGCTGAGGCTCAGAGTGTTAAGCCACTTGCCCAAGGTCATGTGACCCAATGACCAGCGCCAGGCTATGCACTTGGGTCTCTCAGACACCAGTGCCCACCTGTGCTTCCTCTGGCCAGTGCACTGGGGAGGGATTTGAAGGGGAGGCAGCATTCCGTCTGTGTTCGGAAGGACGAGGGAAAAGTTAAGCTATTATATGATCCTCTCATTGGTGCTTTTCAGATTAGTGTGTTATCGCTCATAGACACATTCACTTATTCATTCATTTAAGTATTCATCCATCTGTTCAACAACTATTGAGCAATTACTACACACACTGGGGATACACCGAGGGACAAATACCTGCAATCTCCCTGAAGGGACCTTGGTTCTGAAGTTCTGGGAGCTCAGGAGGGGCCCCAGGTCTAGACAGTGTACCCCAGGGCTCTGCAACTCGCCACATACGGCCTAGTAAGAGTGCATTATCTTCTCTATACCTTTTATAAGAAGGAAGGAAGGGAGGGAGGGAGGGAGGGAGGGAAGGAAGGAAGGAAGGAAGGAAGGAATAAAAAAAAAGAAAAAGGGAGAAAGGGAGTAGGGAGGGAGGAAGAAAGGTTCTCTGTCCTCATGAAGCTCTGGTTATATGATGTATCAACAACAGTACAAAGCAGACCAGTTGTTAAATCAAAATCCCCATTTGACAGACTAGGAAACTGAGGCTTAGCCAAATGATGCGACTGGTCTAAGATTTCACAAATTAAGTGAGTGATATTACTAGGATTCAAACTTTAGTCTACAACCTCCTAGGTTACGTTGCCCTGCACACGACTGGGATGGCAAAGAAGAAAATGTCTGTCTCCCTTCCTCCTTTCTTCCTTCTCTCCCTCCCTTCCTTCCTTCTTTCCTTCCTTCGATTTAGAGAAGACAGTGCATTCTCACTAGGCTCTATGTGAAGAGTCACAGAGTCATGGGGGACACTCTAGACCTGGGGGCCCTCCTGAGTTCCCAGAACTTCGGAACCAGGGTCCCTGCGGGGAAGCTGTTAGCATGCACGCAAGTCACTGCAGCCAGCCCAGGGTTTTTAATCAGGCAGCATTTAAACCATCCCATTTTGTCTGTGATTATGCCGGATGTTTATATCATTTGTAATGAGACAAATTGGGACAAATTGCCAAGGACACTTATGTAAATGAAACCAGCAGAAATGCTCCCGTCTTTAGTGGTCGGCTGGAGGGCTTCTTTCCCTTTCTCTCCTTTCTCCCCTGGGGATGTTGTAGACAAGGAACGGTACAAAAACCTTCTCCCTGGGCAAACAATAGTCCCTGTAAGACAACTGTTTTAGGTCTCCGTTGTAATTCTCTCCTTCGTGTTATTTACTCTCTCACCCACCTCAAAGGAAAAGTAACTGTGTAACACCTGCAGTCACTTTAACTTTCTCTGCCATCCCCTGCACAGAGAATGGGTAGATCTGCATTTCCTGGAGTGTGTCTACGAGAACATTAGGTGGGTCGTAAGAAACAAAATTCCTTGTTCAATTAAGTTTAGGGAACAGGGCTACAAAAGTTAAGGCAGAGTCTTTCCTGCAGGACATTTCAGAGCCTTAGACATGCTAATAAGCAATGAGACTCTTCAAGAGCAGATGTGGCTTATAGGACCCTAGAGTCCCCTCTATGGGAGTTGTTTTATGGAATTGGTTGTGAGCAGACCCAGCCCTGGCACCGTCCTGTGAGCACTGTCTGCAGAGGGCCTGGATCCCTCTGCCTGTGACAATTTGTAAGGCTGCTGCCCCATAATCACTCCGGTCCTGGCGGGTGAAATCCTTGAGTGGGCAGCAGGCAGCAGGACAGAAACAGGTGGCAGCTAGGGGCCCGTGGTGTGCCGGCCGGGAGAGGTCAAAGCCCGACCGTGGTCCAGCTTTCTACTGCCCATCTTGACCTGCTGGCCTCAGAAAGGACTTGATCTTTGACCTCCTGGCCTTGCTGTGTCCGCCGCCCGGATGCCTTCATGCCTTCTCTCCCCTGCACCCTCTTTCCACAGCACCCCAGTCTGAATGTTGGCACTCTGCAGTCAAGGCACATTATCCGGTAAAATCATCTTGTCTTCCCCTCCAGACTTGGGGTCTTCAGGACAGAGGCCCTGTGTTCCTACCTTGATATCCTTAATGTCCAGCTTAGGGCGAATATTTATTGCACACTCCCTAGGTACCAGATCCCGGGCCCCAAGGATGCCAAGACAAGCAAGACAGGGACCCTGCCCAGCAAGAGTGTGTACTTAGTGGGGGTGACAGATAAGAAACCACAGTAATGGCTCAGCGTGATCACTGGAGTGGTGGATGGGGACAACCAAAGGGTAGAGGCAGGGCAGGGGGAGCCTGGGCCCAGCCAGGGACATCTGGAAAGGCTGGACTCCAGAGGACGTTTCACGCAAGCAGTGCCAGGAGAGGTAAGTAGGAGTTGGCCGCGTGAAGGAAGGGCTACGGAGCTGCATTCCCGGCAGATGGAACAGCCTGGGCAAAGGCCCAGAGGCGAGAGAACATACTGGTTTAAGAAACCGGATGGAGGTGCAGCGTGGCTCTGGGGGAGCACATTCGTGTGGAAACTGGTGTGTGCTGGCCTCGCGTCTACGGAGGAGGGTGCCGAAGAGGGGAGCACGGAGCCTACCTCGTTCACATGAGAGGGAAACTTGGAGCAGAGGGAGCTCGGCCTTTCGTGGTCAGCGCACAGACATGCACATAGAGACTCCCCCACCCTTAGCCCCTGCAAGGTCTTCCTCCCATCCTGACTTTGGGCAAAGAATTATTTCAAAATTTAAAATTGCCGAAAAACAAACAAACAAAAAACTTTGGTAGTGGAGACACACGCTCTAGCCCGAAGGCCTCTGTCCTCGCTGCTGTTCTATCTGCTGACTCGGTCACTGTCCTTCTTCACTACAACAACGTAAAGCTCCATGAAGACAGATCCTTCGCTTTGCTGCCTGCAGAATCCCAATGCCCAGCTCAGTGCCTGGCCCATAGTAGGTGCTCAGAAAAAGTTGCTGATTGAATAAATAAATGACAAAGACAGTTATGAGTACCAAGGGCAGTGATGATCATCTTATCAAATTCTCAAAACTATCCTATAAAATCAAAACTGTTATCCTTAATTGTGGGGGAGATGCAGAGAAGTAAGTGACTTGTTTAAGATTCCATCGTCAGCCATGATCTGAATCTAAATTTGCAGATTTCCACTACTCCACACTTAATAAAGCCCTGTTAAGTAGGCATTACATTTCTTTAAAGGCTGGCATCCTTATTAAAGTAGGCTTGTTCCCAAACATCTTAGTCTTGTCTCTTCCAAGGCTGATGCAGCTCTCAGAGCTTCTGGAGGAAAAAATAATAAAACAACAACATATGCAATAACAGCTGCTATTTATTGAGCACTTACTATGTGCCTGATGCTGTGCTAAGGACCTTACTTGTACCGATTCAATGAACCCTCACAACCTTATGATATATGTATACCCACTTGACAGCTAAAGTAACTGAGGTGGTTCAAGTGGCTCCAGGTGTGAGTAGTGAGGTCTGGATTTAAGGACAGCAGTTCGGCTCACAGTCTGTACCTTCTGTGGCCACAGCAAGCGGAGGGTGCCGAGTGACAGGGGAATCTCCCACCTTTAACATAGTGGAAAACCCCAGGCTGCTGGGATTCTCCCTGTAAGGAACTAGCAAGGCTGTGATCGTGACAGCAGTGGGTTTTTTCCTGGGACAGACAATTAATCAGGAGTATTAATGAAAACGCCAGCTCCGTGATTGTAGAAACTTAAGTAATTTATTGGGAATTGCACTTGGGCCATTAAAATGTTACTACAGGCTTGTCAGCTGGTGTTCCACGTGCTTCTGTTCTGAGGCCGCTGCCTTAATGGAATTGTTTGGTGCTCTTGGAGCTGATGGTGCCTGGCTGTGCTGCACCAGGAAGGGTGATTCCCCACAGCTGCGTGCCCAGGCCGGGGCAAAGCGGCGCCTGTTCCGCGTTGCTTTTACCATTGGTGAAGCTCCTACTGTGCACCAGGCACCGAGAGGGAGCGTAAACAACAGAGACACAGGCTCGGCCCGCAAGGAGCCTGTAAACTCCCGGGGAAACCAAATGTATAAAGGTGAGGATGCCGATGTGCAGGGAAACGGCACATGCAGTGATGTTAGGAAGCTCGATTCTGGCCGAAGGTGACTAGGAGGCTTCCTGGAAGAGGCGTCACAAGGAAAAAAGAATCTGTTTCCTGGTGAGTTGCTTCTCTCCCCTAAAATCTGGCGGGGCTAATTGCAGAAACTGGTTATCTGAAGGCTTAGCGCACAAATGCACTCTCAATGTGGACAATAGCATTCCCACCGGTGGTGAAAATTGGTTCTCGTGGGAATGTTTATGTGTGTGAAAAAACCTTACTGTTTTTGCGTTTAAAGCTTAGATATTCATAAAGTACATAAACAGATATTGAATATATTTCTGGTATTAAAATTTCATGGAGAGGATGATTAGGGAAAAAATATGTCCCACGAGGCAATAAAGAAAACAAGGTTGAACTGGGAAGCACTGGGAAGATGGCGCCCGGGCACCACTGGAATGGAAGTACCCTCTGGGCCGTCTGGCTGATAGAAACTGCATGAATTGTAGCCCATAGTGAGGAGGGGCACTGAAGTTTCAGACAGCTCTGCTGCTAGCCAAATGGGCTGACAGGGTTGGTGTCAGGGAATCCCATCTACGGCCCCCATGAGCAGGGACTCAGGCCTTCCTCTTGGCTGTGGCAATGTTTGGGAAGAAGAGGAGGGAAAGTCCCCGGACAGACAGTCCTCCCCAGCTGCCCCCACCTGCTTTGTGACACAGCCAGGTGAACCATGCCTCCCCTGGGGACACATCCTCGACCATTCTGCTTCCAGGGACTTGATGGTTATTTGAATTGGGTATTTCACTTCATCACCTCTCTAGTGGGCACTGGAGCTGGCGCGATCTCTTGTTGAACTTATTCTGTTCAGGCTGGAAGCCACTGGTGCATTCATGCTTATTCCCTCTCCTGGGCCACAAGCAGCCAGTCACACAGAAACCAAGGGGCCCTGGCTGAGGACTGACCTGGCACAATATCCATGTCCATGCCATGATCTCCTTTTTTTAGAAACTCTTCATCCTTCCTTGTCTCATAGGACCTTCTTCTAATGTGTCTTTGCACATTACTTTACAAATGGTGCTATTCATTTTGTCAGTATGTATGGGCTAGGATCTGCTACAGTAACAAACAGTCCCCAAATGTCAATGATTTAAAATAATGAAGGTGCATCTCTAGCTCCTTCTCCTCCCTCCCTTTCTTCCCTTCTCGTACTCCGTTTCCTGTGGTTTCTCCACCCACTTCTCTCTCTCCCACCTTCTCTGCATTCAGATCTTGGCTCTCTCACTTACTAGCTGTGTAACTGTGGGTATGTTAGTTTTTTTATGCCTCAGTTGCCTAATCTTTCAAGTGGGGAGGGCAATAATGTTAATAGTACCTATTCAATGGAGTGCTGAGACATTAAGTGAATTAGTGCAGGTAAGGTCCTCAAATCCCACTTGACATAAAGTAAGTGCTCAATGAATGTTTTGCCTAATTATTAGCTGTCTATGCTCCTGGAAGGGCTGCAAAAACAGACTAAGTAGGTTTCACCTTCACAGTCTCAGTGGGGAGATGGACGCTAAATTGGTGGAGGTGGGAGGAAGTGAGAGACAGAGAAGCCTCACCAGGAAGGGAGATTTAAGCCCAATTTTTAGGAAAAGGCAGGCATTTGCCACATGGAGGCAGGGTGGAAGGCACCAGGACAAAGGGATCAGACACTACAGTCACTGCAATGTGGGAGACCAGCGCGGCTCTCGGGGAGGACTTCAGCCGGGGAGAGGTGTGATCAACCGTGAGTTCTAGAAAAACCTCCTTGCCGTGTGAAGGGTGGATGGGACCAGGACTCAGCCCTAGGGGGCAGAGGAGCCTTGAGAAGGCTGTTGTAGCAATCCAGGGGGAGAGAGGAGAGACCTCCCGGAGGAGGAACTGGGTAGGACCTGCAGATTGACTGGGCTTTGGGTGGGGGAGCGTACTTCCAGGTTTCCAGCCTGCCCAACTCCGGGGCAGGGCAGACACGCAGCCATATCTGAAAGAAGATACAGCGTGGGTCAAATTGAGTTCCCTGGATTATAAACAGCCACATTCGCTAAAAGCCAAACCTAACGTTGTTAGGCTGGGGCAGGGTGATCCGTCTGCTCTCCTCCTGCCACCATGACAACGGGCCTCCACTCCATTAAACCAATTCGCTCCATCTCTCAGACTCAGGAAAATGGGAGCAAGCTCTGGGGGGACTGCGGGCTCCGTGACCTCCGGCTCACCCCGGGAAGCTGCGCATCCGCAGCCCCGCAGGCAGAGCACTGGCTCGCTGTCGCTCACCCACGCGCTTGCTGGGTTCCCGGGACTGTGATTCAGCCTGGGATCTGGATCCTCCTCACCACTCACCCCCATTAGTCTGAGAAAGAGAGCTGCCGGGAGAGCAAGTGCTTCTTGCTTGTGCTGGCTTAGTTACGCTGATTGCTCTTAATTTCTCTGTGCCGTGCCCAGCAGGGCCTGCGGAGAGCTTGCCAGGCAATCCGCACAGCTGGCTGGCCCTTGAGACCAAAGCATGTGGCCCCCAGAAGGCAATTTGGAAAAGGGAGGGGAGCAGGGAGTGGTCTAGAGGGGGGCACACTCGGTGGGAGATGTTTTCTGGGGCCTCGTGCACGCTGTTTGCCTCTAGCTCCATCCGGGTTGCAATCAGGTGTCTGTGAGGTTGCCCCACGGGCCACGAGCTTGCTGAGGGCAGCGATTCCGCTGTGGACGTCTTTATCTCCAGCACCTGTGCAAACCCAGCACAGGGTGGGCTCCCAGTAAATGTCTGGGGATTAATCAGGGGTTTATTCACTAGAATGCGAATTCCATGCGATTTTTGTCTTTGTTCGCTGCTACACGTTCAGCAGCTAGGGCCGGGCCTGGCAAGTGTTCAGTAAATGCATATTATTAATAACTGAATGAATGAACAAGTCCTCCCTTCCAACAGCCCTGCCAGGCAGGTGTGGTAGACTGTGTCATTCAGTGGCAATTCTTCCCTCCTTCCCTGCCCTGCCCAGCCCCACCAGCTTTGGGCTTGGCCATGTGACTTGCTTTGACCCATACAATGATTGGGAACCCAGGGCTGACTCCAAGTTGCTGCTCTTTCCCCAGAAAACGGTTAGGTTGGGAAGGGGTTACACTGCGAGGGGAAGAGAGTGGAGTGGGCTTGGGAAGAGGGTGTGTGTGCCAGGTTCCCGGCAGGCAGCCATGGCCATGGACACCAGGAAAGAAGGGAGTCTGGAAAGACAGATGCCTGTGTGTCTTCACCCTGAATGTGTTTACATGACACCCTCCTGCAAGGGCTATGCGGATGATTCCGTGTCTTCTGACCTTTTTCAGCTCTGAGCAATTGGCCCTGAATTCTCTGCCCTACTCCCTTGGACTCTTGCTGTACTCTGTAGTACAGTACTTTTCCTTGGATTAACCTCACTCTTCAAAGCTGTTGTGGGCACAGGGCAGAGAAATGAGCACCAAATGTGAATCACGAGCCCTGGAGGGCTGCAGTCTTGGCTCTGCCAAGTCTCCTATGGGTGCAGAGTAGGACATGCCACTCTTGTACTCTGGACTTCCGCGGCTGTAGACCAGAGGCTTGAACCAGATAAATGCTAAGGGCCCATCTTGTTCTAATTCTAAAAATTGATGCCCCCACTCCCTCCCAGAATCAAAGGAGGCTGGAATTGCAACCTGAGAAAGCATCTCAAAGGTCCTCAAGAAATGCTTGATGAATTTGAGTCCCATTGGCAAGCCAGAAGACTTGAAAGCAAATCCTAGCTTTGGCACTTATTACTTGTATGACTTTAGAAAAGTCAGTTCATTTTGGGGGGACCTCAGTTTCCAGATACAGAAAATGGGTAACAACAGCTACAGTGCAGAGCTGTGGAAAAGAGAAATGATGCAACATACGTAAAAGCGCCCTGCACGTATTAGGTGCTCAGTAAGCTTGGAATGTGAATCTCTAGAATAATCCTCCAGGACAGATGGTGGCAGGAGGTGTAGACACAGACTGGTGGCTTGGAGGATTATCTATAGGAAATGTACTGCCTGTTTATAATCATAGGGCCATTTATTAGGGACTCACTAGCATACTAAGCACCATACCAAGCACATCATCTATTAGCCAATTGAATTTGGAATTCTATGGAATAGGTAGAATAGTTATTTTCATCTTATGCACAAAGAAACTGAGGCAGAGAGAGGGAATTAAGGGAATTGGCCAAGGATACTCAGTTAATGAAAGGCACAGCCAGGATTCAAATCCAGGCCAGCCTGGCTCCAGAGCCCTAGCTCTAACAGCTGCGCTAGGATGTTCTCCAGGCTTCTTACTACTCGGAGCTGCATACGAGCACGAAACCAGGCCACGTGCCTGGACGACACTGCTTGATCCCTCTGGAACTGATTAAACTGTGCTTTGACAAGGTTTCATGGATCTATGCCAAAGGGAAACTTAAGAAAAAGGACTTTGAAATTCATAGTGGTGTTTACAATGGGGATTTGGTCAAAATAATAGCTCACTGCATCATGCAGAAATCTCTGAGTTGTCAATGTTAGGAACTGGTGTGTTTTTATTCTAAGATAAGTGACTGTCACACTTGCACAAACATCACCATCACCTGGAGGGCTTGCTGAAACACGGATGCCTCTGCCTCATCCCCAGATTCTGGGGTGGGGAATAAGAATCTAGCAAGTTCTCAGGTGATGCTGATGCTGCTGGTCTGGGGACCACATGTTGAGAACAATTACTGTAGAGATTGGCCTAACAGATCTTGTTTTCTTCTTTGCAAGGGCTGCTAGGAAGCTTATAGCTAAATTAGGAGCCATTCTAGCAAGAGTTCATGCATTTCCCATTCTAACTTTATGCCTAGCTTTCTTTTAGTTTTCTTTCTTGCATTTTCTCATTTGTCACAATTTCATTTAAATAAACAGGCAAACTATTAATAGTATTTTGAAAATTTTTATGTGTCACGAAAAATCTATGAAATTGCACAGAAAATAATTAATCAAAAAGTTCAGTTAAATAGCTAAGCTCTTGGATTCTGGGGTTAGACTAACATGGGATTCAGATTCTACCTCTATGCATCAGTTTCCTCATCTGTAATATAGTAAATCCTGCTTCATAAACCGTTTGGAAAGATTGCTTGGGGAACGCATGCAGTGATGTGCTTAGCGCGGTGCCTGGCACAGATGGCTCCACAAATGCAAGTGATCATTATTATTATTACTAGGCAAAAAATAAATAAATAGCATCGTGGCCATCGTTGCTTTCTGTTGACTCCCCCATGTGACGGGAAGGAGAGAAAGTGCTTTCTCATTACGTATGACAAGAAGCCACCCCGGGGAATACAGCTTTCTCGTTTCCAGTCTTCGCTGTGTACGATTCCGCAGGAGACACACTGAACAACACACACGGCCGTGAACGATGCTTTCCTGTCTGCAGCATGTCGCGGTGGGAGCACCAGGGGCCACCCAGAATATCCTGAATATTCTGCTCAGCCTCCACATGACATCTGCCGTTCCTCCTGCTGCTGCTCCGAGTCCCCGCCACTGAAGCACCACTGTGTCCAGCACCAACTGCCGCGCCCATTGCCTGTGGCATCAGACTGGGCTGCCAGGGCTCCACTGCACCCTGACTCCCTCTTCCCTCAATGTCGTGAACCAGTACGTTCCCCAAGTTCACTGCAGTTGAGTTTCTGTCACTGGCGACCCAAAGAATCCTGAGAGGAGCTGAGGAAACTTCCCTAGACTGGCACTGCCCTTCTCTCCGCCCTTCCCGGCTCGGTAAACGGCGCCCCCTGTTGGTCAAGCCAGACACCTTGGCCCCGTGAACTTGTCCCTTCCTCCCTTTCTTCAGGCCTCATCATCTCTTGCCTTTAACAGTTTTCTTTCACAGTTTCCCAGAAGCTTCCCCTCTCCCCCCGAGACTTCCGCACCCCCAGTCTTTCCCCTTTCCCCTCCCGCTGCTCCCAGAATCTACCCCCCTACGGTGAAGACAGGGGTTTTCCTGAAACACAGATGTCAGCCAGTCCCTGCTGTCAGTGACACGCATAGTCCGTAGACTAAAACCTAGACGCTTTCTCACCTGGCATTCAAGGCCCTGCCAGGCCTGGGCTCCGTGTACCCTGGGCCACAGCAGGGTCCCGGCCCGCCCACCCTCCATCTGAGAGCGTGCCAGCTCTCTGGGCCCTGCCGCCCCGCGCCGGGACACCTTTTGTCCTCCTCTGGCTGGCTGGCGGGTCCCCTCCACGACCCCCTTTCTCCAGCTCACACCCCTGTGTACATCCCATCTTGTCGCATGCGTGTGACCCTGTTTCTTCCTCTGTCTCTGAGGGTTCTGCGCACCCAGAGTTGGCATGTGTCTGTCTCATTTGTCAGTGTGTCCCTGGCTCCCAGCACAGGGCCTGCCACAAAGCGGGAGCTCAACATGGAGCCAGTGAATAAATCAGTGAAAACGCTCCCTGCGCCCGAGCCAAGGCCCTGGACGCTCAGGCAGGCGGAAGCTTTTCCTGCGGCCCCCCCTCCCCGCCGGAGATGTGACTTGGGCCCTCTTTGCACCAGTTCGGCGCCGCAGAACCTCCAGCGACACTTTGAATTCCTGTAAATTACTTCCCTGCTATGACTCGTAGGCCGGGTTGCCAAGCAACGGGAGGGATTTGGTCCTCTGGAAGGTCCTCATGGGCACATCGCGCGCATTAGGCGGGGGAGGGACCTCCAGGAGCGGGTCGGGGTGGGCAGGACCCCGCGCCCTCAGCCCTGACCTGCCGGGTGCAGCAGGCTCCGTCGGGGCTGACCCCTGGCCCCGAAAGGAGCTGGCCTTGTTGGGAGCACCGAAGATGTCCCTTTTTGAGGTGCCGTCCGCATGGCCCGCCCCTGGGCAGGGGAGGAGAGAGCCTTGGCAGAACCCTGCGACCACAGGCTCTGCATCCCACAACCGGCCCTTGGACCCGTGCCCTCGGGGAGGTCCTTTTCCGTGCTGATCTGGTTTCCCCATCTGGTCCGTGTGAATATTAAGACCCGTTGTCCAGGGCCGTGGGGAGGAGGCTGTCGCAATGCCGCTCACACGCTGTGCTTAGTCCTCCCGTTCTGACGCCCCCCTTGGCCGGGGGAAACCACAGCACTGGGCAGTCAGGCCCACGTGTGCCTGGCACTGAGCCAGTGAGCTACCAGAGCGACATAAAAGAGAAATACAAGTCACCGTTGGGGTCCTTTGGGGACCTTCTGCCAACCATCGTAAGGGCCACAGCCTGCACAGCAGACGGGTGGATGCTCAGTTTCCAAATTTCCTTCCAACACTGAGGATTTTTTCAACTGCTGTTTACTGGGCATCTGCTACATGCCAGGAGCCGCGCCAGGCGTCCCCTCCCCGTCCTCCCAAACACCCTGTGATGTGGCTGTTCCTTTCTCCACTGGCCCCGGGGCTGGCAGCGTGATTTGGTTCCAGGTCTGTTTGGCCTGAAAGTCCCCTAGGGCTGAGAAGCTGAGGGGGGAGGCCAGGTGGGAGCATTGTGGGCCTGGATCAGGGCCCTCCATAAGTATTTGTTGACTGACGTACCGTCCTTAAAAGCAAAAGATATCCATGTATCGTGCAGGAGCTGGTCTTAAACTTTGATAGTTCTGTGAGTGACAGGCATCCTAGAAAGGCTGGCATGTCATGCAGGGTGAAGGCCACTGGGCTTCAGGCCCTCCGATTCGCACACAGAGGCAGCCTCCTGCTTCACTCCAGTAGTCAGATAGCCTGGGGTGGGTCCTTTGACCCAAACTCAGCTTGGTCCTCCAGGTACCATCTCAGTCTCAGTGGCAGCTTCTGTCCCTGCTGCCTGTCCCACGGCCCTCCACAAGGGCCAAGGCCCAGGTTATACTCCAGACAGGTTCCACCTCTTCCAGGATGCCTGCTCCAATGTCCACAGGCCACACTGACCGTCCCTTACCATGCTCGATGCCTCTGTTACAGAGCAAAGCATCCAACTGCCTTCTCCGCATCGGCCTGTGAGCTTCCTGAGCACAGGAACCAGGTCTGGCCAGTCTGTGGTCCAGAGAAGACATTCAGTGAAATTGTTGAAGGGTGAAATGAATGCTCTTTTTTTCCTGCTTTCTCTGCTGCTAAAGTATTTATTGTTTCTGCCCCTAGCTGACCTCAAATTTCATTCCATTTGCCTTCTTCCATCTCGCGTGACTTTTAATACAAATTGTGTCCTGTTGGGATTAAAATCTAAGAGAAGCCCTGGACAGATAAACTGCCTCATCCGAAGAGAGGGCCCTGGAGCTGCAGCCCTGGATTTCCCGGGCAAAGCAGAGCCAGGCTGAGGTTTCACAGGCTGTTCTAGCCTGGCTCATGGATGGGGTTCCACCTTCTGCCTCCATCTTCTGCTGTCTCTGGGGATGGCAGGCAGCTGACTGTGGTTCTGATCCATTGCTCCCATAATTACTTCCAAATGTCATTTTCATGAAGCCATATTCTCCTCCACACTGCTGTGACTCCCAGCCGTCCCCGACACGTGCCCCATTAGCTCCAGACTGGGAGCTGGTGTATTTAAAAGGCACTGCAGCTCAGCCTACAGCCTCGGCATGCAAACCAGGACAGGGCTGCTCCGTAGAGACAGGGCAGAAATGGACATTTATCGAACGCCTACAAGGGATCCAGAACTTGGCAATGGCAGGTGCCATTTTTGCAATCTTTAAAATCTTCATAATTTTTAAAATGTCAATCCCATTTTATAGAGGAAGAATTAAACTGAAAGAGGCTGAGTGACTTGTCAAGGTCACATAGTTGGTAAGTGGTAGAGTTGGGGTTCAAAACCGATTTGTGTTGTTAGTACTGAATTTATCGTCCCTGTTCAAAGAGGTGGTACAACCTGCCCAAGGCCACAGAGCTAACCCACGGCAGAACTTGGGCTTAAACCAGGGCTACCTAGACCTGAGTCTACACTCCATCCACTTGCCCACACCTCCTTCCAGAACAATGCTCTGTTCAGAAATGCCATAGGTGACCCGGGATCACATCCTGGGGAAAGGCAGATGTGTAAAACCAAAAGTCTCCGGGGCTCAGAGGCCTCCTCTGTCCAAGAAGCTCCGCCTCCTTCCCCTGTCCTCACAGAACTCTCTTTCCTTTTGATGCCTGTGGCTGGGAGTCTGAGCCCCACAGTCTCACTCTGGGCTGGCCCCAGGTCTGCCTCCCCGGTGAAATTTCATGTCACTAAATGTCATTGCCAAACTCCCAGCAGGCCTAATTCAATAAACATGCACTTCTTTGTTTATTTGGACAATAAATAACGGTAGGGAACATTGAGTACTGATCATGCCAAGCATTTGTTCTCACAAAAATATTCTGAATTAAGCCCTAGTACAAATCCCATTTTCTAGATGAGAAAACAAACTCAGAGAGGCTCAGTGACTTACCCACAGTCACACAGCTGGTAAGCAGGAGAGCTGGAATTCAAAACTATGTCTGTGTAATCGGAGCCCAATTCTGCAGTGCAGTGTTGCCAAACATTGCTCAGCCATGTGCTTGCTGCGCCCCGGGCACTGCACTAATCAGCTTACATGTGCTATCTCATTCAACCGTTGCAATGGCCCCGGAGTGTGATGAGCAGCTGGCTAACTGCCCAGGGTCACACAGCTAGCAAATAGCTGGGTGGAGATTTGAATCCAGGCCCCTTTGGATCCACAGCTTCAGCTCTAACTGTTTGCTATCCTGCCCCTGCACATAGGACCTGCCCACTGAGGCCCTTGGGAGACAGCAGTGAGTGAGACATGCTCCCGGGTGAAGACGACAGGGCAGTCATCAGTTGCAGTGTAACATGAGAAGTGTGGTCTGAGGTGTCTGTACAGGGCAGGGGAGGTGGAGAGGGGGTGCCAGGGGCACACGGAGGATGGGATGCTAGCACAGCCTCATGGGGTTGGGGGCACCAAAAAAAGGCTTCCAAATCTAGGAGGATCTTGAGGTTCTTGGATCTTAAAGGACAAGCAGGATTTGGGTAGAAAAAAAACAAAGGAGGAAGGAAATGCCAGGCAGAGGAACAGCCTGTGCTAAGGCCCAGAAGCTAAATACAGCATGTATTTAGGGAAACACAGGTCATTCCACATGGCATCGGCCAAGAATTCCAGGTGGTGAAAACCTTAAGGGAGGTTGGAGAGGCAGGCCAGGGCCTGGCTGAGTAAAGTAAGGGGTTAAGAAAGGTAGTGCAAGGACTAGTCCCCTGACTTCAAGTCCCAGCTCTACTATCAACTAGCTGTGTGACCCTGAGAAAGTTAATTGACCTCTCTGGGTTTCATCTTCGTGGGGTTGTTTTTATATGGCTTAAACAAGTCACTTGTAACAGTGACTGGCATTTAACATGCTCTCAGTAAACGTTATCTCAGGATGGAAGAGGACCTTGAGTCCAAGGTAAAGAGCCCCGGTTTTCTTCGAAACAGAGAAGGCAGCTGAAAGGGAGTAAATGGCTTTAGAAGCAGGGACGTGCTGTTATATTTTCACTCAATAAGTACTTGTTAGATTAAGTCCACTCTGTCCTTATTCAAATACCTCATTCAGGTCAATGCTGGAGGAAGGAGGAAGAGCAGGGAGGACGTTCAGGTGAAACTCACCTGCGTGTCTTCCTGGGTTCTCCAGTTTCTCCTCCTCCCACTCACAGTGTTCCGACTCCTCATTCTTCCCCACACCCAGGCCCATCACACGCCCACTCCACGGTCCTGAGCATCATTGAATAAAGGGGTGGGAGGGCGCCTCTGAGCCCCATTGGCTACTGCCTTCTCCTCCACCTGTGACCAAAAAGGCTCTACTTGATTGCCTCCAATGATGGGAGACTCATTACTTGAGATAACCGGCCTACAACTCTGAAGAGCTGGGTGTGGTAAGACTAGTTGCCCTGATCTCACTGGAGAGGCCACCGTGGCATTGCACGGGATTCCTGGGCGAGTGAGTGGCCTTCTGAGGCTGTGACTGGGTGAGAAGGTCAGACCAAAGATGGATGCACTGTGTGCCGCAACAACGTTTCCGCCCAGTGTAATCATAATAGCTAGCATTCACTGGGCACTACTGTATGCCTAGTACTTTGTTTTAGTGCATTTTAATTGCTGTTTCCACCTTTACCCGCAGATGGATGGCAAATTTTCGGAGCAGAAATGTGGTAGATAGAGGAAGGAGGGGCGGGCCACTTCTGTCTGGCTCCTGCTCTGGTTAAGGCAGTGTCAGCAACCCTCAACCCCAGGGTAGCCTTGTGGGTCTGCAAATAGCCAGGGCCTCAGCCTTCGGTTCTCCGCCCTTGCTTCCTCTCTGCCTGCTCCTCCCTGCCCCACCGCCAACACACAAAGGGGTTATGGCACGGGGTGTATCGGATGGGTGCCGGGCCTGTTGCACGCTCAATATCCTGCTTCAGCTTCAGCGTCTGTGATGACAGGGGCTCCCTCCCGCCAGGGCCCTGCTGACCCTGCCCTCTGGTCCCACGCAGAGCAGGGCGGCCCCCTGTTCTTGAGAGGGCCCTTTGAGGGTGCAAAGAGAACCCCTTGGCATCTCCCAGGCTTGCTCTGCCTGTGCAAGACCGAGATCTGCTCTAAAACCAGCTTCCCTGAGTCTTTGGCTGAAAGCCTCCTTAGCCTCCCCACCTCTGGTCTGTCGTGTCCGTGCAGTGGGTGGTGCCCGGCAGCCCGCAGCCAGCGCCTTGCCCAGTCTGAGCGTGCAGTCTCAGTCGGCGCATCTGATCCGTGGGCCGGTGCCTGAACAAGGCTCCTCATGCCCAAACAACACCTCTGCCTCCAGGAGCTTCCATCTCTTTCCCTCATTTGATCCTCATAAAACCCTGTCAGAGAGGCCAAGTGGGTATTGTCCCCATTTCACAGATTAGAAAAATGAGGCTCAGAGAAGTGAAGTGACTTGCCCAGCCAGGGCCACCCAAGTCCTGGTCCTCTGCTTCTTCTGCTCACTTTTTCTGGGAATCTGCTTCTATACTCACAGGGTAGGTAAGTTGTCCAGGGTTACACGGCCAGAAAATGGTAGGGACAGAATTTGAGCCCAGGCTGTCCGACTCTGGCGCAGGGCAGGTGTTCAGCAAAGGTGGAATCAGATGGCCTCGTCGGTGCCTCCTCTCTGCCCTGTCACCTCCTGTCCTTCGGGTTCCAGTGGCCTGGACCCCACTGGCGATCTACCAGGCAGAGGGAGGACTGGCAATTCCTTCCTCCTCCCGGCTTCCCTCGGCTGCCAGAGAAGCAGGTGGCTTCCCCTCATCTCCCATTCAAAGGGCGTCGAGCTGGCAGAAGGCGGATGAATGAGCTCCTCAGCCAGGGAAGATTTTGTTGCTAAAATACACGGTCTGATTAGGAGTGATTGAAGGGCTGGAGAGAGTGACTGCAGTTGGCTGTGATTTGTTCCGATTTGAAGTAGTTCTAAACAAGTCACCAGGAGGCAGGAGTGGGGGCCGCAGAGTTCAGCGGCGCTGGGCTTTGGCAGTGACACATTTCCTGTGGATGCCGGGGCCGTTTCCAACCATTCTGGACAGAGTTTTCAAACAGTTTTTGAAATCAGATTTGGTGCATTTATTTTGCCTCTTTCCCACTTGGCATGAAAGCTTCCACTCTTGTCTCTCTCTCTCTCTCTTTTTTCTTTCATATATATATATATATATATATATATATATATATTTTTTTTTTTTCCCCTCTCCAGCATCAGAAGTGAGCTGCCAATTAAGTGGCGGTGGCTCGGGGAACCGAGCCCAGCCTGGTGTGGAATAACGATGTTATCTGTGGCCGAGATCGGCCGTGGCACTGCCTCCCGTGTCGTCTGACAAGGAGAATCTGCTTGAGGGAATTCATCCTGTCAGCACTGAAGGCAGTAATTGGGGCCAGTGATTCATGACCCTTTTATGGGCTCATGAATACATTCATCTTCCAGATTTATCTCATTTCTAAAATCCATGATCGTCCGTTCCGGCAAGAGGTGGTGGGGCGGGGGTGGGCTGGCATGGGGGAGAAGTCTCTTTGCAAACAAAGATAAAGGGAGGGCACTTAGGGGAGGTGGCTCGGGGAGGAGGTCTCATTTAGACGGTTTGCGAGATTGGCTGACTCAACCCATGGAGCAGCCTGATGGCTCTTCCCTCACCAGCAGGGAGGACGAGAGCCAGTCCCCCCGTTTGTCACTTCTGCCTGGGTGTGAGTCATAGGATTGCCACAGCTGCAAGCGACTGTCCTGCTCTTGGCTTTTAACTGGGCTGAACCAGCCACGCATCATTCGGGCCCAAAGGCATGTTCTAGGATGATGACCTTGGACTGACCCCCAACAAAGGCAGGGTAGACCAGCAGTGAAGGGCATGGATGTTGGAGCCACATCAGCCGAGTTCAGATCCTGGCTTCTCCGTTTAGCAGCTGCATGAGCTTCAGCATGTTATTGAAATGATCCGTGCCTTAGTTTCCCCATAAAACTCACCTGTAGCACAATTGTGCAGCTGAAAGGAGTCGATACATCTTAAACACCGGTACACAGCAAGGGCTCAATCAGTGCTGGCTGACACCATTCACTTTCTCTTGCTTTGCTGCCTGCTTCCAGAAGCTCTGCTCCTTGGTTGTGACATCTGCTTCCTGTCCCATTGGTTGGGGACCCTCTGGACAACCACCTCTTCGCTTCTAGCATCTGTGTTTTCTGTATGCATTTTTGCCTTGACTGCAGCTCCAGCCTTGGCCTCCCAGCACCTCACTGCCTAAGTAGGTCCCCAACTGGAGGGGTGTTGAGGCAGGACGAGAGCCTTGAGATCGTCATCCAGTGGTGTCTGTGTGCAGATGGCAGAAGCACTTACCCAGGGTTGCCTGGCCAGTGGCTGGCACTCCTCACTCCTGGTCTCACGCTCTCTCATTGCTCGGTGCTCCTGGGGTGGTGTTTTCTTTATCGTGCCATTCGTTCCTCTTCTCTTGACTGTGGCAGAGTCCGGGTTCGTGAATACCATCCTGCTCACAGACCTCTGGAACACACCCCTGAGATCCTCAAGCAATACCCTGGTCTGGCTTGGGTCTCTAAGGAGGAAGTTTCTGCCTCCGCTTTTGGTCTGAGAGGCAGCTGCAAATGATGACAGGGCTCCCATGTGGCAGCTCTCCTCACCGTGAGTACTGTGGGTGTGATGGGCACGGGGCATCAGCGTTTGCAGAGAAATGTGCTGACTTACAAAGGGACAGATGACCTGCCTGTATTGGGGTGGGGGCGGGGGGATCCTAATCTTCTAGGGCAAGTCGTTTAAATTACTAGCTCTTTCTTGAGTGCAAGAGAATAAACAAATCCTTTGTGTGCTTCTTCCTTTTGCTGCTTTCAAAGCCATATTCTGGAAGCCTGGGGGCTCCAGAAACAACTTTTTGGGTCCCTGCATCTTAGAAGGGAGCCTCAGGTAACTTGGCATTTGCAATTGCTGGAAGCCTTGCTGTGCAAGCCACGTTGAGATGAGTTTGGATGAAGCCCAGCACCCCGACACCCCGACACGCACTCCCACACACGTCCTGCATGCACACCTTCCTTAAGGTCAGCAGAGAGCACTGCATGTCAACTGCATTGTCTAAAGCCACAACACAAACTTGCAAAATGTAAAGGGATGATTGACTGATCTGCTGGAAAGCGCTTGGCTCTTTGGAGTCAGAGTCGTGGATTCAAATCCAGACATTTTCTAGCAGTGTGACCTTGGCAAAATCATCTTAGGTATCTAAGCCTTAGCTTACCCTTGTGTAAAATGGGATAAAAATGCTTAACCTGCAGAGATGTTAGAGAGTTGACTGAGCTAACCCAGGTGCTCAGTAGCGCTTGTGCCTTCTCCTCGGCCCTTCTCCCCACAGGCTGAAGCCTGTGCACTCCAGCCCATAGTAGACCTGGCAGGTTAGTCCTGGAGATGGGCAGGAAATCACCCCCGAGGGTCCTGGAGGGACAGATGCAGGGACTTCTTCCTCCCCTCGTCGTGGGCTCTGTTATCAGAGCCCTTCCAGACAAAGTGCTCAGCATGGGACTGTGGTCTGTGGGCAGCGTGCGGGCTTCTCTGCTTCTTTGGCCAGCCACACTGCGTGTGAATTAGCTTCACGGACTGACCCAATCCCATGACTGATGCAACTGGGCACAGCTCCCTGGTCCGAGGAGCCATCTTTGTGGACTCTGCCTCAGAGCAGAAGCACAGTGGGGCTCCATCCCTGCCTCCCCTTTACCTGCATGCCCTCCTCCATCCCCACGCCCCTCACCCCACATCCCTCTAGTCCGCAGCTCAGCCAAGCCCCACCACAACCAATGAATGCCTGCCACTCAAAACTCTTCGGAGAGCCAGGCCTGGGGAGCCGCTTGGCAGGACTTTGGTGGCCTTGAAGTGAGTCTTGGCTCTTACACATGCTACAAAGGAGATCGAGTGGGGGACCTGCCTGAAAAAGGGGTGACTCAGTTGGATTGACCTGACACTCCCACTCAGCCATGCACACAACACCTAAAATTGCACGGCCAAGTGGTGCCTGCTACACTCTTCATGAGAAACCCAACAAGAGTAACGGGTAATGTCTACCATATGCAGATACTGTGCCAGGCACTACTTTTAATAACTCATCAAGGGTACCTCTATGATTTCCAATTCATAAATAAAGAAACTATAGTTAGAGAGAGTCAGTGACATGCCCAGCCCCACAGTGGAGAGGTCGTCTTTGGCTACAAAGTGCTGCTCTCTCAACCATGTGGCTCTTCCCCTCTCTTGGGGGGAAAGAGTCAAATGCCATCTCTTTCTCCCCACGGCAAGCACTGATCCAGGACGCTACCTGAGGTGTCCCACACACTGGCTGGTGCTGTGTATCCTAGTATCAGTTTATTCCCAGTGGATGCAATTTATCAGGAAGGAGAAGGCACCAACAAAAATAAGGAAAGACAGGGACATTCACGGAGCTCCTACTATGTTCTTCATATCATATTGGGGACTCTGGAGCATTCAAACATCCTGGCCCTGCCAATTTGTAACTGTGTCATCTAGGGACAGTCATCCTTTGGGAGCCTTGAGTCCTTCATCTGTAGAATGGGGATCAGCTCAATGTCAGATGTCTCCTCACTGAGCAGAATTACATCTTGACCCAGCTGTTAAGGGCACCCTTGCATTCTGTCACACAACAGGGGTACACGAAGGTTCATTGACTTTGCCAAGCTCACAACGCCCCTGAGGCGGGAGCCCACATGCTTCCCACCTGCTCAGGCCTTCTCTCCTTCTCTACAGTAACGGCTAAGAAGGGAAGGCCCCGGGACACGGGTTCCAAAGCTCCAGCCCTCTGCTGAGGCCCACACTGCCAGGGCGACCCCTCCACCTCCCTGCACTCAGGGCGAGAGGGACTGAGAACACAGGGACCAGGCCCCAGCCGGGGATGATGTCTCGCTTAACGAGGGATTGTGGGAGGGTGGAAAACACACCCGATTTATCTTTGTTGCCTAAATACCTCTTACATTCTCCCTTGAATACTTCTAATTCAGCAGAATGTGAACAATTATAGCAGGAAGCTATTCATAGGTGGAAGGGGGCTGATGGAATTATTTATCAAAGTGACATTTTAATTATAGTGAAGGATGAGTTTGTTGTCACCGAGATGGAAGGCACTGTTCCCCGGCCTCCACACACCCCTCCAGAGTAAATTACAAATGCTCCCCTCGTCATGATAACTCCATTAGGTGCTGGGGACGCAGGAAGCCCGTGGCAGGTTCTTTCCAGTAAACATCCCTGAGAGGAGGTGAGGTGAATCCCTGCAAGGGATTCTGCCTCCCGCCAGGAGGTGTGGAGTCTCCAGGACACGTGGGTGGCAGGTAGAAGCCAGAAGGGGTCAGAAGAGTCTCTCTCTGTTGTCTCTCCTTCTCCTCCCACCGCCTGGCCACACTACTCTGGTGTACACACTCTCTTTTAAAAGGCAGTATATGTGCATGGCAAATTCCAACTCTGCAAAAGCATGTACCATCAACGTTAAGTCACCGAAGTAAATGAGCCAGTTTCCTTTACCTCCCTGTCCCTCAGTTTCCCCATCTGAGGCACGCAGTGTGTCCAGACCCTCCTGACTCGGTCCTGAGGTGATCTGCACGTACACAAGTGCGGGCAGTTCGGAGCCAGCCCTGGCCCCATGTGCAGAGGAGAAAGGGGCACTCAGAGAGGTGGAGCCTCCACTCAGAACCAAGAATCAGCTGAGACTTGGGTCCATCCTCTGCGACACAGCCTGCCGCGCCGGGCTGGGCTTCGCGACTGATCCCAGAGGCCAGTGGGCTCCCTGTCCAGCCTCAGCCCACACACAAAAAAGAAAACTGTAAAAGCCTTCACATACTCCTCTCATTCTGACCTGTGCCCCATGTTACCTCCTCCCTGGACACTCCATCCAAAGTGAAAACGCCCCAGCCCTCCAGGCACTCTCCGCCCCTTACCTCGCTCTGTTTCCTTCATAGCATCTCTCTCTCTAAAATTCCATATTTATGTGTGTGTTGGTGCCGAGGACAGGGATGTTGGTTTATTCCCTGCTGTAATCCCTGGCACAGAGTGGGTGCTCCATAAATATGTGTGTCAATTAATTTAAGACTCTGAATACCTAATTAAAGCAGGAACCACATATTTGGTACTTACTAGGTGTCAGGAACTGTGGTGATGCTAATACAAAAGTATTATCTCATTTTATCCCACAGTAATTCGAAGAGGCAGGCACTATTGTTATACCCATTTTATCAGATGAGGAAACCGAGGGTCAGAGAGGAGAAGTGACTTGCCTGAAGCCATCAGTAAGAAGCAGAGGAGGGTGAAGAGCCTCAGTCTGTCTAACTTCTGGACCTGAATGCCAGGCCCCTGCGCTATATACCCCTTTGCCTTCTGGCTCACCTTGCCCCTCACCCTGTGGCCGCTGCAGCCAGACTGAATTACAGGAAGCAGCCTAGAGATGTGAAGACTTCGAGTGGGGTGTGGTTTGCTCTGCAAAGCTTCCAGGCTCCCTTGGTGTGTTTGTCTTTCCTTCCCCGGGAGCTGCTGCCCAACAGCCACACTTCAGGGAGCTGAAGGATTTGGGGGGGCCGGGGGCTGGGGTCTCTCTCGGTCCAGTCTGAGGCTGCCTTTCCCCTATTAAACAATAGCATGGCATCCCCACAGGCACGGGTGAGTGACAGGCACAACTATAAGCTGCTACTTGCTTCTCTTTAAATCTTGCAGTACTGCAAATCATGCATATAATCCAATAGGGAAACAGGAAATTCCCTTAAGAATAAAGCTGAGTGGCTTTAAAACGTGTGTGGTGGAAATAAGAGCACTGGCCCTGAAGCCAGGCAGCTGGCCTTGGATCTCTGTGGATTTGCCACACACTAGCTGTGTAGCTTCAGGTGAGTGACTGCACCTCTCTGTGCCTCAGTCCCTCATCTGAGAAATGGAGACAACAGTGACTGTCACAGCAGAGAATCATGAATTCGAGAAAGCACCTCGCATGGAGGCTCAGTACGTGGTTGCTTTCTTGGGGGGGTCCCTCTGTGGCTTTCAGTTCCAGGGCCCCATTCTTTTATTTTATCAGCCTGAAAGGTTAAATCTCCAGAGGTCTGAGCCCTGATGCTTAAGGACATACTGACACACAAAACAAAGCAACAGGTCCCCGGGGGACCCATGAGAGCTGCACTGCTTAGGCCAGGCTGGCCTTTGCCCTCTCTCTCTTTCTCTCTCTCTTGCTTGTCTGTTCTCTAATTCATTCATTCATTCATTCATTCATTCATTCATTCATTACTTATTCATGGCCTCTGCTGTACCAAGCACTGAGCTGGTGATGGCAAGAACAACACCTCCCCGCAGTAGGCTGCCCTGTGCCAGGCTGGATAATGGTCCCCTAAGGATCCCCATGTCCTAACCCCAGAACTGTGAATATGTTACCTTAACGGTAAAAGGGACTTTGCAGATGGGATTAAATCAATGATGTTGAGATGAGGAGATTATCCTGGATTATCCGCGTGGACTCGATGTTAATCACAAAGATTTTATCAGAGGGAGGCAGAGGGTCGGAGCCTGGGCAAGGCAGTGTGATGACAGCAGCAGAGGTTGGAGTGATGAGCTTGGAAGACGGAGGAGGGGCCACAAGACAAGGCAGGAGGATTGCTTGAGGTCTGGAGTTCAAGACCAGCCCTAGCAAGCGTGAGACGCTGTCTCTATTAAAAATAGAAAAAAATTAGCTGGGCATAGCAGCATGTGCCTGTAGTCCCAGCTACTCGGGAGACTAAGGCAGGAGGATAGCTTGAGCCCAGGAATTTGAGGTTGCTGTGAGCTGGGCTGACGCACTCTAGCCTGGGCAATAGAGCGACACTGTCTCAAAAAAAAAAAAATTATTCCCATTTTACAGATGAGGCCACTGAGACTCAGACATGTTGTCCAGCTTGCCCAGCAGTGAGGGGGAAGGACAGGACTTAAAAGCAAATACATCTACCCCACCAAGGCTGCGCAACAACCACTGTGCTCTCCAGCCTCCCTAACTGCAGGATCAAGATCGTGTGCTTGAGAGGCACTGTAGGAGACATGCAGAACCACTGGCTGCCCCCGGATTGGCAGGGCCGGGCTCCAGGGGTGGAGAGCTCTCCGAGGCATGGCTAGACTGGGAGACAGTCTTGCTCCTGAGGAGTGACTGGGTTCCACGTGAACATCTGGCGTGTGCCACTTGGCGAATGGCCCTGTCTGCCCTGGGAGGGATGTTCTCTGTGAACGCATGCAGCTCTAATTTCCTCTGCCATTACAAGCCGAGTTCTAGACGCCAGTGGGTGTGCACTCATTGGTCTAGTAATAACAGAACCGTCTCTGCAGTGGGGGTGAGAGCAGGGACTGAGAGTCTTGCAGGTATCGAGGGCCCAGTAACGGGCAGAGACGACGCGCCTAGCAAACTAGCAGGTGGAGCCAAACACCTCTGAGCGAGAGCAATAGGAGCCACGGGAGCTGAGAGGCCACGGTGATGTCGCATACTCATGTATTTGGGGGAAATGCAGTGGAATGTGCCAGAGGAAGTCAACCAGCAACACGCAGTGTGTTCTGTGGTCCACGTTTCTTCCACTGTGGGGTTTAAGCCTGACCCAGCTCATCCTCAAACTCGCTGGTGACCTTAGACAAAACAAGTCCCCTCTCTGGGCCTCAGATCTCCTCTGAAAAGTGAGGAACCCATTGGCTTAGATGTTCTTTAAGGACACTTACACCTGCCAAATTTTATGGCTTCATTAGGCCAGAGCCATATAGGTAAGAGGGCAAGTTTGAACTCAGATGTTTTTTTAAGAGTTTTGATTCTGGATTTCCTACTTATTAGCTGTGTGACCTTAAGCCAGTAACTTTGCCTTTCTGAATCTCAGTTTTCTTACCTTTAAAGTGGAGATACTAGTAGTATCACATCCTAGGGTTGTTAGGGGTTAAATGGGATCATGCCGGTAAAGGGTTAACTCAGTGCTGATGTTACCGTCAGTACATGGGGCTCTTCCCATGCACCACCAGGCCCGCTCTGCCAGGTCTCCGCTTTGGGAGGCGGAGAGTGTCAGGCTTTGGGGACTGCAGAGTGAACGTGGAGCAAGGGAAAGAAAGCACCATGGATTCCTCTATTACCACTGATTGAAGCTGAAAATAAAACTGAAATTCAGCTAGAAAGGAAGGAGCATGTGAGTCACTAGGGAAAAGAGTCCCCTCTGCCAGCCACTGTGTCCTGTGAGTTGTCCCTCCACTCTTTCTGTCCTTGTCACCGTGACCTGCCTCTCCCACCCCTCACGCTGATTGCACGGCTCTGTGTGCTGGCCTTTCTGTCTCCCTACCTTTGCGCGTCCCTGCCAGATTCCTGGTGTTAAATGCAGCTTTTCTTACATTATTCCCCGGAGCCCAAACCTTTCACGACTCACAGGCTTCTGAGTTTGACATTCTAAGCTTTTCCAAGTTCTGGTCCCCATGTCCCCTGCCACACCTGTCTCTGACTGTCCAGCCTGGCCTCCCAAGCCCCCCATGCTGGGCCCAGGAGCAGCCTCTTTCGTTCGCTTCCTGCTTTGAATCCCTTCTATAAACCTTATGCATTCATTACTTTATCTATGCAACAAATAACAATCGGAATTTCTAAGCAGCACAGAGTCTGGGGAGCACGGCTTGGCTCTGGTGGCCTACATGCAGCTGCTCCCCCGGGTCCAGCGCCCGTGGCAGACATTACTAATAGATCACAGCACTTCTTCTCTCACCAAGTTCACAGGCAGCAGCCTCACAATCATTTTCAAAGCAGTTCCTCGGCAGCCTGTACTCATGGATTGAGCTGGCACAGCCCAGATTCTATCTTCAGGTGGTGGAGTCAGACAGGTGGGGGTCCCAGCCCCATTCAGTGCCCCCAGCTGCTGCTTTGTGACCTCAGATGAGGCCCAAGTCCATCTGACCATCCATAGCCTCAGTGTTAAAACAACGACAATTACCTTCACCCCACAGGGCTACTGGGGGTGGGGATCAGAGATAATGGATGAACCCTGCAGGACCACATTTGGGGGGTTCCTCCTTGCCCTTCCCCCACCAGCTCAGCAGCATGCATCGCGGGGGTGGGGGCAGGGGCGGGCGTGCAATGGGAAAGCTGAGAGATTTTCAGTTTATTGAGCCTCAAGAGCCTGAGCCCAGAAGATCACTTTGTGCCCCAAACAATAGAGTTTGAAGAATAGATGAAGAAGCTGGCTGTTCTGCCCTCAAGCTTCTCTACACCCGGGGAAGGAGGGGCCGGGAAGAAAAGAACTGAGATGCTGGTGGCCCCTGAGGAGGGGGGAGAAAAGGGAGCCCTAAGTCAGTCTGGAGACGAGAATGCAAGTGAACAGCAGGCTGGGCCCGGGAAGGCAGAGCTGTCCCGGAAGACGTGTCCCGGAAGACACCTCCCAGCTCTCCCCTTGCTTTCCCTGCCCTAGGGGTGGGGCGCAATCCCTCCCACCCACAGTTCTGAGAATTTTCATTTTTACTGTGTAGGCAATTTCTCGGGAGTTATGAAGACATATGAACTGACTGGCTGTCTAGCTCTGTTGTCAAATACGTTTAATCGGTTTATTAAATGGTCTTTAGAAAATGCCGTGTGCTTTGATAAATTTGGGCACAGCAGGCTTGGGAGGCAGTTTGCTCCCCTGTAATTCAAGAAAGATGTACAACCTCCCAACATCACATTCTCAGCTGACGGCCCCCACACATCATTGCCTTGGGCTTGTCCCCAAGTGTCAGGACTGTGGGTGTGTTCTTTGGGAATCCCCACCAAGCAGGGCTGGAAGGCGAGAGGGCTATGGAGATAAGGAAGCTGCCCTTAGCTTTTCTGGCCTGCCCTCCTGGCCTTCCTCTTCTTAGCCAGAAAGCTGGTCCTGGGATCTCTTTGGGAACAAGAGACTCCACAAATCTGCCTCACACCAACAGTCTGCGATTGGTGACCTGGGTGTGCCCAGCAGCATGTTTATGGGTGGCTATTGCCACCAACCCTTTCGCAGCCTGGAAAGGTACTAACTCACACACAGAGAAGGGGGGAGGTGCAATGCTATAAAGTGGATACTTCCTATCATTCATTGAGCAACTGCCAAATATTAAGTGTGCTGAGAACTTTATCTATATTTTCTCTATTTCTGTGGCAACCTTGTGAAGGAGACATGATTCCTTATTTTACAGACTAGTCAAAGGATCTCAGAGAAGCACCTGCTCAGGACTACCCACCAAGTAAGTGGGGGATCCCCTTGCCAAGCTGGTACCTTAAATTGTTATTCAAGCCATTGACATGCCACCTGTCACCTGCTCTATATTGTTGGGGCTTAAGGTAACTGCACATCATTTTCATTCCACTGATGCTAAAGTTCACATATTTGACCCCAAACCTCATGTTGAATCTGATCCTCAATGTTGGCAGTAGGGCCTGGTTGGAGCTGTTTGAGTCACGGGGATGGATCCCTCATGAATTGCTGGGTGCTGTCCTCAAGGTAGTGAGTGAGCTCTTTCTCTATTTTTTCCCAAGAAAGTTCCCCCAAGAGCTGGTTGTTGAAAAAAGCCTGGCCCCTTCCCCCTCCCGCCCCCTGGCTTCCTCTCCCATCATGGGATCCGCACACGCTGGCTCCCCGTCCGCTTCCGCCATGAGTGGAAGCAGCATGAAGCCCTCGCCAGACGTAGGTGCTGGGGCCATGCTTCTCGTACAGCCTGCAGAACCAGGAGCCAAATACGCCTCTCTTCTTCATAAATTCCCCAGCCTCAGATGTTCCTTCATAGCAATGCAAACAGACGAAGATGGTGGGTTTAATCATCATACACAGACCCTTGAATTGTTTTCATAAACGAGGTGGCTGAAACCTTATCTCACATGATTATCTCTTCTGCAACACTGACATCACTTCCAGAGACCTCCGTTTGCACATGCAGAGAGTCATTGAGATGGACTAGCTCAAGGACCCCAAATCCTTGGTACACAGGTCATCACTTCCTCACCTGTGTCCAAAGCAGACATCATAAATGATTCATAGAACTCATTTCCACTGAATCCAGATGTGACCTCAGAGTCCTTTTGGAAAACCACTCTTCAGGAAGCATAAGCAATGAATGACAGGTTGGCTCACAGAGCAAGTCCAATTTGCAATTGCTGGATGAGAAGACGGCCCAGCGTCCTTCGTGCCGGACACTCACCCAGCCATGTGGTGTGGGAAGTGGAGCTAGTCGTGAGCTCGGCCTTAGGAGCCCAGGGTCTAGCCTGACTCTGCCACTTGTAAGCTCTGTGACATTGGCGTGTTAGTCCCTGCCTTCAGGCCTCAGTTTCTTTTTCTGTATCCTTCAGCTCTGTGGTCCAACCTAGCGCCAATAATCTGTGATTCATGTCAGATCACCTGACAGGGAGCAGATGTGAAGTGATCCCACAGGTTTTGCATCCCAGGCCAAGAAGACATCATTGAGGAGGAATAATACCTGCCTTTAGGTTTACCAAGGCGATGGCTGTGCTAGGCACTGTAACCACACGACCAAGTGCTGTCTGAGACGGGACCCCAGTGAATTAGAATAGAATCACCTATACTCAACATCCAAAGTGCCTCAAAAGTTATTTGGGTCATGTCTATCTGATGCTTGAGACCCCTCATCCCACCTCCAAAAAGAAGTTGACACACCTCTGCTTGTACACCTTCAGTGACAGGGACATCACTGTTTTTGAAGGCAGCCCAATCCTTTCGTGGACACTTCTGAGTATTTGAAAGCTTTTCCTCAAATGGTGGAATTAATTCACCTCATTAGACCCTGAACTCTTGGTCCCATACAGGCTCTTCTGCCTCTGGTAGATCTTCAGTTATTTGAAACTAGTTTTCATGTCTTGTGCCTCCTTTCCCTGCTCAACTCCTGCCATGACTCTGCTTCTCCTCTTGCCGAAACACCCTCTAGTCCTTCCTCTATTCTTTGTGGGATAGAGTTCTGAGGACCCTTGTCCTGGATGACCCAGGGCGGTCCACGTCAACGTCCCACCTGAACGTAGCCTTCTGCGGGTGGGGTCTGCTCCACGCAGCATGAAGTGGGAGGCAGAGAGGGGGTTGAGGATCTGGGTTCTGGGGTCAACTGACGTGGGGACCTCAGCTCTGTGTGACCTTTCACAAGGGACTTCTCAGAACCTCAACTGCTTCATTTGGAAATAAGGGTGATAGAGTGGCTGCCTCACGGGAATGTGCAAGGATGAAGTTGGCTGTGCGTGCAAAATGCATACAGGAACCACTCGGCATTAATTGTTACCACCTCGTCTTTCTAGAGGTGGCATTTCTGTTCATGTAGCCTAAAGAAACAACTTTCCAGCAGTGTTTCTAAGAAAGCAAGGATCCCTGGGAGCAATGTTGTCCTTTTTAGAGTGGGTCATGGACCAGTGTGTGGTGGTAGAGGGGCTGGAGGAGGTTAGGATGCCCAAGCAATTAATGGCCAGGGGACTAATACCCATTTTTCCTTAGAGACTCAGAAAATCAAATTTAGAGCAGAGAAAGCTACACCCTAGCCTGACAGAAATCACCAAACGTGTCTGTGAATTTGCAAGAAACTCGTTTTTTTTTTCCCCCCCCATTTAGGGCTGTTCATCCCAGGGCGTTTAAGAGCTGATTCAGGGCAAAGTATGTAAGCCGGTAATGAGCTTTTGGAATGCCACCCCCCACTCAGGCAGGGATCAGAGAAGATGCAGCAGGCTCTGGGAGAAAGGTGGAAATGCGTGCTTTGATTCCATGTGAGCCCCTCTAAGCTCTGGCCCCGTGGGGCTTCCTGCCTCCAAGCAAGAGCCAAATCCAGCTCTGAACCCGGGATAAGGAGCCTTTGGATCCCAGGGAATCTCTTGGGGGTCTCTGAAGAACCTCTTGCAATGCCAGAGAATCCAGCGGAGCTCAGTGCAGAGCAGACTCCTAGGGAAGGATTGTTATACCGGAGATGCCATTAACTCACGGCTTCCCTGGCTGTGCCAGCAAGATGGCATCACGGTGAAGAGATGCATGTGATGCTAAAAATGCCCAAGACCTTTGTGATCACTGGCAAATGGTGAGGTCTGGGGCCAGTCTCTGCTTAATCCTGAAGGTAGAGAGGCAGGGCCGTTTCTCTGGCCCGCCTGCAGCTGTCCTGGGTGCATTTTCCCTCACTGATTCTCCAGCTGTGGTACATGGACCACCTTCATTGTAACTACTGGTGGTGATTTTTTTTCAATGTAGATTTCTGGAACCTGCTAAATCAGACTCTCTGGGGACGAGGCCTAGAATGCTATAGTCTTAATCAGCTCAACAGGTGTTTCTTATGCTCATTAGGATTTGAAAGCCATTGCATCTAGATGTAGGACTAGTTCTCATGCACGCGATGCATTCTGAGGCTACATGGCTTTAAGAGCAGATAGGTGGTACACAAGGAGGTAACGAACATGCATGGAAAGAGAAGAGTTTGGAGACAATCATACCTGGGTTCTAGTCCCAACTCAGCTACTTCTTACGTGCCACTGAGTTTTGGGTGGTTTGTCACACAGCATTACAGTGACAATTGGTGACTCACTCACTCACTCTCGCCATTTTCAAAAGAGCTCACTCTGCCCCAGTCATGGGTTACTTACTATTTCTCTAACATGCCAAGCTTTTTCTGTTCCTTCTGCCTGGAATCATATGCTCCCAACCTACTGGTGACTGTCTCTTCCCCAGCAGTTACATGTTAGCTCAAACATCCTCTTCTCAGAGAGTCTCCCTAACCAGTTTATCTATGTAGACCTCCCCTCTCCCATCCTCTTTATGTCCTACACAGCATTTATCACTTTGTGACATGTATTTGTTTGTTTGTTGTCCATCCCCTTTTACTTTAAGGCACCTCACTGGCTATGTTCACTGACGGATCCTCATTGCCTGGGGTGCAGCCTGGCATGTTGGCGAATGAAGGAGGGGAGAGCGCCACTTTCCCCAACGCCATGTCTTAGGTAGCCGCGACCAGCTCTGGGGTGATTCTTTCTCCTCGGATCTCATCACCAATGATGCCCTCTCTCTTTTGAGGGCTTTTTACACCTGCTCACATGCAACGCCTGTGTGATGGCCGTGGGAGGACACACAGCCCACGGGCCTGTGCCCCCCGACAGTCTGCCCAGCGGGGAAGCTCTGCTGTCCAGGTGCACTCAGGCCGGGCCAGTCTCCCCACTCCGACCCTCAGCTTCAGTCCCTGCAGAGCCAGCACTCTTCCTCTTCCTCCGTCGGGCTCTTTCTCAAGCTCCTTGAACCGCACCTCATTCAATGTCCTCTGAGCCGCAGTGCTCAGAGATCCCTGCTTAGATTTTCCGCTGTTCTCAGCCCCCTCCTCAGCGTCCACCGCTGTCTGGCGATTCCTCTAGCTCTCTTTCCCTTCTCGCTGTCGGCTCCGTGGAGGTGGGGGCCCTTCATCCGCCACTGGTCCCCCAGGGTTTAGAGCAGTGCCTGTCTAGCACGTAGTGGGCACTCGAGACACATTTGTCAACTGAATAAATAAATGTTACATTTAATATAACATATTATGCTATTAATATAACATAAGCTTTCTCCTAATAATTCCACGTCTAGCAATCTATTCTACAGAGGTAGTCAGACTTGTGCAAAGTTGTTCACGGAAACATTTTTCAGGATAGCATAAAATCTTAAACAATTTAAAAGCTATCAAGAGGGGATTGATTAAATGAAAGGTGATGTGGAATAACATGGAATTTGAAGCCAATATCAATAGAAGTCTTGACTCGCATGCATTTAGGTGACTTTCGACTGTTTTTGCTGTTATAAATAACACTGCTTTGAACATCCTTGTTCTCATACATGTGCTCGTCTCTACTATGGCCTTAGGATAGGGCCATGGGGTTGGAATTATTGGGTCACTTGCTATGAACTCTTTTTAAAAAGTACTAGTCTTTACAAATCACCATGCTGTCTCCGAAAATCCATCAAGAAAACTGCTTATAACACCTGAGAGAACACTGTTTCTTTGTTTCTTTAACCCTTTTGAATCAAAGGAAAACAGTATTGCCCTGGAGTCAGAATTAACAAGAGAGACATTCCGTATTAAAAGATTCAGTTAGAATGAAGACAAAGGCGTCATATGAGCTGTGACATTCACGCACAACAGACGCATAAATGGATTTCTCATCGGCTCCAGCTTTTGACTCAATGTATCCAGGCAACAGAAGTCTGGATTTAATAACAGATGTTCGCTGCATAGCAATCACCATATAATGCCAGGGTAGACTAAAACAGCATTTTATCAACCAATAAATGTGCTGTTTGCTTTATTTTACCATGTTGTTCTTAAGTTCCTTTCAAAACCGAGAGGACAGATTGAGTCACTCGGCATCTGCTGGGAGCAGTATACTTGGCTTCATTTAAAATGAAAAATCAGGTCTGTGTTTACATTTTTCACCAAAGCATGGTATCTGATGTGCTAACACTCCCAACTGGGCTAGCCGGAAGGGCTTTCAGGAAAATCTCAGGGGAACTGGGACCAAAGCAGGAAGTCAGTCACCCTTCTGGGAAAGACATATGGTGGCCCTTCCTCTTCAATCAACCCTACCAGAGGGAGGTCCAGATGTCCCCCACCCATAGGCCTAGTGTTGGCAAGAGACCCCTGCTGGGTTCCTTCCCATAGCCAGCAGCTCCCAGCTTTGCAAACAAGAGTTTCTTTGAAAAGACCAATCGACCAGCAATGCTTGAATAATGATCTATGTGCAACCTGTAAGTTTGTGAAGACACAGATATAATTTTCTGGGGGAAAATGCTTCAAAGGTGGTAGCCAAGAAGAATGTCATTTTGAGTCAGTCCAGGTTGACTGAGATGAAGCTGGGGAAGAGAGAAAGAAGCTAACTCTTGTTAGACACACACTATGTGCCAGATATCAGGCTAATTTTTAAAATATATTATCTCATTTAATGATTTTAGTAGCACTCTAAGGTAATACTCATTTGTCCACACTTTGGTGGAGAGCTGAAATCACTTGCCCAGGTGGCTAATAAGTGATGGGGGGGGGTGGAGGGTCAATCCTGTGCTCCCATTGGGCGTGACTGGTTGCATTTTCCAAAGATGCTCACAACAATGTCTTCCGTCCCACGCCGTCTTGTACAGCCCTGCCACTTCTCTAGTAAGAGATGAGTCTGTGTCCCCATCTGTGAAACCAGGTGGGCTTTTGTTACAGTATCAACTACAGTATCAACAGTAGAGGTGACATTAAGTGACTTCTGAGGCTAGGTCATGAAAAGCCATATAGCTTCCACCTTGCTTCCTGGAATACTTGGCTGCCATGTGAGCAGTCTGCCTGCCCTGAGGTCACCGTGTATGGTGAGGCCCGCTGTGCAGGAGCTTATGTAGACACGAACCAAGCTTGTGCAGACAGCCCCTGCCCACAGCTTTCAACTGACAGCCCTGAGAATGGGCCATCCTGAACGCAGACCCTCCAGGCCCCGGTTGAACTACCCCAGCTGACTCCACAGGGAACAGAAATGAGCCATTTCTAACAACACCTAAACAAATTTCAGACTTGTGAGCAAAATAAGTGATTTTTATCATTGTAGGGCATTACATTTGGGGTGATTCATTACACAGCAATAACTAACTGATACATCGGGGAACTCAGAAGATGATTAAAAGAGGCCTGTTTTTTCCAACTCTTCAGTGCCTAAATAAAACTTTTTGGTAAAAAGAAAAATAGTGTTTTCTACGTAACAGTTGTAATATGGTGAATTGTTAAGAATAAAGGCCCATTGTTTTTAGCAGCCCTCTCCTACCCCCACACTGGAAAGTCAAGCCAGAATTTTGCTTCCAAAGGCCTTGAGAAAAACTGCTCCTTTTGTCCGGGAGAGAGAAGAGGTACAAAGGAAGCAAGTGGGAGAACTGAGTGGGGCAATTTTGAGCCCTTCCCAGCAGCAGAGCCTAACGGATAGATGGATCAGCATGGACCCAAGCAGTGTAGACACAGTGAGATTGAAAACTGGTCACCACCCCAACCCAAGAACCTGGTTCCAACTTAAGCATAGAGTCCTTATTTGACAAGCCCACCCCCAAGACAGGGGTGGGGACTTCCCAAAATAACTGATATTGAATTTTCTGCCAGGGTGGCAGGTAGTGCCTTTGAGCAGTTCACACCAATTTAAAGACATAAGGTAACTGATATTTCTTGCACTCATTTTTCCTGCTTAAACTTAAGTAACATATGCCCTATTAAAGGGGAAAATTTCAGTAAGTGTTGACTTTATTTTTATCATGACGTTACTTAATCTGTACAGACATAAAACTTAGGTATAAAATCCTTATGCTTTTAGCTCTTATTCAGCTATAAAATGGAAACAGATTTCCAAATTAAACACGAATAAGACTGCAAAACCAATAAACTTCAAATTAACAGCATTAGTTTAATGTGAGGTTGTTTGGTGGAAACGGAATTGCCGTTCGCGGTGCGCCTGCAGTGTGGGGCTCGTGGTTTTTACATTTTATCTCATCCCGCCTCTCCTCCCCTGTGTGGTGATGACTTAAGTCTCCTGCAGCTCTTCTCTCCTGGAACTACTCAAAACACATACAGCAGGTCCTCAAAGGACGTCATTCCATTCAAAGTCATTTTGTTACAATGTTGATGACAAAAAGTAAATCGCTTCCCGGCCAGGGCCACCTTCTGCGTGGAGTTTGCACGTTCTGCGCACGTCTGCGTGGGTTTCTGCAGGTACTCTGCTTTCCTCCCACGCCCTAAAGATGCGCGCACGCGGTGAGCTGGCACGGCTGTGTGGCCCCGGCGTACGTGAGTGTGGGTGTGTGTGAGTGCGCCCCGTGATGGGATGTGTCCTGTCCTGGCTGGCTCCTGCCTGGTGCCCTGAGCTGTCAGGAGAGGCTCCAGCCACCCAGACCCCGAACTGGCTTTAAGCAGGTTGGAAAATGAACGAATGAATGAGTACCGATTATTGTAAAATAAAAATTTGGAAAGCATACCATAATTAGACAAATGTATGGCAGTAAGCAATGCAGTATGAAAGCACCCAGTGAGCCCACCATATTTGTGATTGTTTTTGAACCCCTGTTGGTGGCAGGTGCTCCTGACAATTTACGATTTGCAGCATTTATTTCTTGATCTAACCCACCACCGCTATGACCACTGTTGCTCACTGTTTCACCAAAAATTGAATAAGTAATTACGTGACTTGTTTTGATTAATCCTTCTTAGATGTATGTATAGCTCACATGTGTTTCAATGTTTAATATTACAAGTGCTTTGGGACTTTATTTAGAATTTTAGTGATGTTTCTGTGACCAGAAGTATGCTGTAGGAAATTAACTCTTGTTTCTATTCATTAGCCTGCAGTAAAATTGGTTTCGGTATGCTTTGTTTCACTTAATAAAACCTCAATTTTTAAGAACCTATTGATGACAGTAAGTGAGGACCTACTGAGCTCTCTAGCCACGTGCTCTAGGTACCTAAGGTCTTCTATTTCTGTTTTCCTCATTAGTCCCATGGCAGTAAAAGTACAAACAGAAACAAAACAAACAGGGCACCCAACTCAGCTGGGGGCACAAATGTAAGGAACTAAAATCACATTACATAGGTCAGGGCTCAGCAAACTTTTTCTGTCAAAAGCTAAACAGTGAATATGTTCGGTTTTGTGGGCCATTCGGTCTCTGTTGTGACCACTTCTTGCTGCTGCCCTTCTGCAAAAGCAGCTACAGAGAGTATGCAAATAACAAGCACTTTTCTGTTTCAATGCTACTTTATTTATGGACACTGAAATTTACATTTAATATATTTTCCAAGTGTCACGAAATATTCTTCTTCTTTTGACTTTTTTTTTTTAATGATTTAAAACTATAAAAACCATTATTAGGTTGTAGATCTTAGAACAATAGGTTGAGGCAGGGCACGGTGGCTCATGCCTGTAATCCTAGTACTCTGGGAGGCCAAGGTGGGAGGATCACTAGAGGTCAGGGGTTCTAGACCAGCCTCAGCAAGAGCGAGACCTCCGTCTCTACTAAAAATAGAAAGAAATTAGTTGGACAACTAAAAATATATAGAAAAAATTAGCCGGGCATGATGGTGCATGCCTGTAGTCCCAGCTACTCAGGAGGCTGAGGCAGCAGGATTGCTTGAGCCAAAGAGTTTGAGGTTGCTGTGAGCTAGGCTGATGCCATGGCACTGTAGCCTGGGCAACAAAGCCAGACTCTGTCTCAAAAATAATAATAATAATAATAATAATGATGATAGGTTGGAGGCTGATTCGGTCCACAAGCTGTAGTTTAGTTTGTGGATTCTTGACATAGGTGGTTATGAGGTGGTTAAAATAGATGATCTAGAATATTAAATTGATGCTTAAATAATTATTATTTAAATGAAAAACCTTACATTTTGCAAAGAAGTTACTCTGGAGAATTCATAAGACCCTGAAGACTATCTCCCAGGATTTGAGTTTGAGAGGCACTGCCCTGGGATGTTTCCAGAAAGCAATCGTGTTCAACTGGGCTCCAGGCAAGAAATTTGAAAGTCGAGGAGCAAGCTGGTTTCCACAGACCTCCACAGCGTCTCCGCCTTCACCGCCAAGCCCAGGCGACTCATCAGGTGCATAACGAAAGTACCAACAGTGGCCTCGACCGTCCACAGAAGCATTGCTGTAACTGGAGCTTCCACACAAAACTTGTTTCTTGCCCAGCAAAAGACTGTCTCTGCCAGTGCCAGGGCCAGACGTGAGAGTGCAGCGCCAGCATCCAGGCAGGGGCCGGAAGATGGGCCCTCTGCTCTGCTGCTCACTCGCTGTGTGACCTTGAACTTAACCTCTCTCTGCCATTGCCAAGCCTCCCCCCTCTCCTCCCCAAATATATCAACAGGTGTTATGAGGCTTAACTGAGATGGTACATGTTGATAAACATTCAACAGACAGAAGCCATTCATAAAGTCCCATTACTGCTTGTTGTCGCATAGCTGTTTGAGCTTCCCTGACAGTCTCCGGGGTGGGTTGTGTCTGACAGCACAGAAACGCCGCGTGCAGCGACACGTGCGACAGGTAAGTCGTCATCAGCCCTGCCCCAGAGCTTGTGTTTGTTCCAGCGGCAAAGTCCTGAAATGAATATTTCTGTTCCAGTCAATAACATGGTGCTACTTGTGGTGAAAACTGCGAGGCGATTAGTCATTGCAACTGGAAGCATTTGATCCTACAGCGGAGAGGAAACAGGAACAATGTGCGAGCGATTCGGCACACCACGTACGCCTTGATCTTTTAAATGCTGCCTGGTTGGGTTATAAATATTTTTCATTTGGTGCTGGGGTTTGCTGAAGCTTCAAGAAAACGCTGTGAGTGTAAAAAGGGAGGGTTTTGTGTGCACACAGACCCTAGCCATTTAGTGGATGGATTCCTGGTGTCAGGGGTTTCATTCAGGTCTAACTGCAAGGAGATTTTATCTGCTCAGAGGGAAAATTTATGCAAAGATTGCAATCTAAGAACCAAAACCTCTGAGCAGATGTTGTATTTGGTTTGTTTATTTTGTTTTTGTTGGGGTGTGTGTGTGTGTGTGTGTGTGTGTGTGTGTGTGTGTTTAACTGAGAAAACTCTTAAAAATTGGGGCATTATGCACACAGCTGATTTCCAGCTCCTCTTGAAAAGTCAGGAAATCTGGCCACACTGGTTCCTATTCCCCTGGGCAACACCAGGCCGGAGTTAGGAAGCAGCTGCCCCTTTAGTCGCCTGCGAGCCTGCGAGCCTCCACTGGCCTAGCCCCCCACTCCCTCTCATCCATCCGGCAAGTGGACCACTTGGGCTGTCATTTGTTACTGCGGGAAGATGCTATTTATCTTACGGGAGAGACATAGTTCTGTTTTCACATCTCTATTAAATGCGGAGGAATGAAAGATAGATCAAGAGGGATGCATTTTTCAAGGAAAATGATGGAAAACACAGTTTCCTATGATACTGAAGAATTTTCCCGGGTATTTTGTATGCAAATGACCAACTTTTGCTCACTTGCGTGTTTTATCTGGCCCCGAGCTACAGACTCTGTCCTATTCCCTAAGCCTCCAGGAATTTTCAAGTTTAATCACAGTCCCGTTACTGACATAAGGCGCTCAGCCCATGTCCACCGAGCACCTGCTCTGTGCTGGGCGCCGTGCAAGGCCCTGGACAGCGGTGAATCTGGAAGACAGGCCCTCTGTCCCCTCCTCTCTGGCTGGCAAAAAGAATCCTAATGATCCAAACAAGCACCCCCAACAAAGGTGCTGGTTGCTGTCACAGGAGAAAAGCTCTGGCCAGCGCAGTATAAATCAGGTGGGAAATACCCGATTAGGAGTCAGGAAGAACTGATGTTTCAGCTGAGACCCAGAGGGCGAGGCAGAGCAAGTTGTTCCCAGCGAGGATAAGCATGTGCAAAGGCAAGAAGGCGGCAGAGAAAAGTGTTCGAGGAACCAGAGGAAGCTACGTCTCGCAGGAGTATGCAGCACGGAGTTGAATGGGTTGTTGGGGCCGCCATTAAAGATGAGTCTAGTGAGGTTAGTGACGGCTTGCTGTGATGGTCCTTGGAAAGTGTCAGTGGACTCACAGGGGTTCTGAAACGCACGGATAGATTCCAGTTGCCAGAGGAGAGCAAGAGTCCACCAGAGCCCAAAAGACAACGTGGGGGAGAATCGGGGAGGTGGGGGAGGATGGGGGAGGTGGGCAAAGGCTGCACAGACAGTGGGGTGGGTGGAGGACTGCAGGGGGCCTGCGGGGAGCAGCTCCTTGGCCGTCTTTGCAGCAGGCCCTGGGATCTGAGGATGAGCAGGGCACGGGGAACGAAGCCCAGGCTCCCAGCCTAGACAGGTCTAGTGGGGCCACTTTCTGATTGGCCTTGGGATACTCCTTCACAGGTACAGCCTCAGTTTCCTCACTTCTAAATCAGGCTAACGATGAATACCTCCCAGAGTTGCTGTGGGGGTTAAATGAGGCTAAACACATCTGGCACTTAGGGGGAACTTGATAAAGGTAAGTTGATTTTCAATTGATTTCGGTGTGCATTTTAAAACCTGACACCTAGCCTGGGAAGACTTAGCTTTATTTCCTCCCGTGAGGCAGCTCTTGTTCGGGGCCCCCTCCTGGGAAGAGCCCTCCCCCGCCGGTGCTGGCCATCTGTCGCCCGTGCTCCAGTGCCGACCTGCCGCCTGGCACGGGGCTGCAATCATAATTACCACTTCTGAATCGATTCCTTTGAGCCCTTTTGAGCGGGCTGAGGAATGCTGTGATTAAAATGATTTAAAACCTGCCTCCTATTTCACAGCTTTTAATATTTGATAAGATTTTGGAGCAAGGGATGAGAGCAAGGCAGGAGATTGAGAAAGAGAGAGAGAGAGAGCAAGAGAGAGAGAGAGCAAGAGAGAGGGAGTGAGAGAGAATAGAAACATGAGGACGTGGGGAAGGGTAAACAAAGTGCATTTTCCAAAGGAGAAAAGCATAGAAAGATGAGATCCTCATTCTTCCAGGCTGTTCATGGTTTTGAATGCCAGGAATAATTGGGATGATTATTATGAACATAATGATCAAAAGACCAGTATAGCAGCTATCGTTGATCACATACCCTCTATATGTCTGGCCTGTGCGTAAGGAATATATCTTCTTTAATTTTCCCAACGATCTTATAAGGGAGTATTTTTTTCTTAATTTTATAGAAAACAGAGGCTCACAGAGATAACGTGACTTTTCTAGTACCGCTCAGCCAGTAACTGGGGAAGCTGACGTCCACCCTGGGTTGACTGAACCGTGGTCACCACGCACAACATTGCAGAACGTTGAAGCAGAAACAGGAGGACCCTGCAGATAAGCAGGGACCTTGGATTTCCATCCTGTCCCATTCATGGCAGTGATCTTAGGAGAAAACAGCCAGATATCAAATGCCTAGATGTTTTGTTCTTTTCATTTTAGCTCATTTCATGTTAGCTCATTTTTAGGCTCTCTCTATGCTAATTTCCTTCCTTTTAACCTAATTTTGATGACTCTGCTGGAATGTCACTGAGGACAACTTCTTTGTGTGGATGGAAATAATAACCCCAGCAAAGCTTACCGTGTTGGGTGCTTACTAAGTGCCAGGTGCTGAGCTACATCTTTTCCTATCTCATACCTGGTGCCTGGTGCCTGGTACTTTGCCCAGCAGCCCTATGAGTCATGCACTATTGTTCTCTCTCTCTGACACATGAGGCAACTGCAAGGCAGTGGCATTGGGAGGTTTATTCAAATAACTCTGATAGGAACCTGGACTGGTCTCTGGCACAGAAAAGACACCTCGAGGCTTCCCAATGTGAGGTCTGAGAGGGTCACAAAATGTTTGCCAAAAGTGCCAAACAGAGTTCATAGTTCTGGAAAAGCTGGTCAGTGAAAGCCTAGTTCTTTTTGCCTGTTTTCCTTCTTCTCCTGGTTTTATGATTTCGCATCTTAACAACCAGTTAAATTTGTCAGGTGTTTTGGGCGGGTCATTAATTTCATGGTGTTGCACTGTCATTAACAATTTTGCTCTGACAACCAGGGACTTGTTTCTCCTCCATCCTTCCCTTCCTCTGACTAATTTTTGCTTTGATCCAAGCCTTCCTCACTGGTCCAGTCTCCAAGAGAGAAACCATCATTGGCACATGTATCAGTGTAGACTGTGAGGGCTCCCAAACCACTGCACATCTGTTTCCGGAGGGACAGTGAGGTGGCATGGTGTGGGGAAAACAATGGAATTGAAAGCAGATAGATGTGAGCCCTGCCTTGGTCCCCGCAGCCATTGTGTGACCCTGGGCAAGTCACTGAATTTCTCTGAGGCTCAGTTTAATGCAATAATTCTCTTTTCCTTTAAAGGCTTAAATGAAAGTACATGATAGTACAGATAGTTCAGAAATCAGCAGAGGACAAGTTTCCCCATATGATTGTCCTCTTCCACTCTTCATCCATACACATATATTATTTTTACATTGCTGCTGACAATATCCTGCCCTTGTCTCATTTTTCTCATGTCTTTACATGTTAGGCATCTTAACACATTGCTGTGTCATATGAAGATGAGGCATTTGGATTTAACTATATTATCCAGTTACTTCTGACAACAATCCTAGGAGACAGATATTATTTCCTTCCATTTTGCAGATGAAGAACTGAGGTCACCAGATCCCATAGAGAGAAAGTGGCAGGGCCAGGATTAAAATCTTAGCTTTCTGTACTTAAAGCACATGCTTTGAAACAAATGGCATATTGCTTCTCACATAAAATTAATAGACTTGAATGAAGGAATGTATATAAGGTGCCTAACAGTGCCTGGCACATAGTAGGTACTTATCAAATGTTAGGGGTTTTTTTTCTTACCTGTCTTGGGGGTAATAAATAGAAACTGTGAGTGTTTAGAAAAGAGCAGAGTGTCTTTGAAAGTTCTTCTCTCTCCCCGGCCACACACTCTACTAGGGTCTAATTTCCTTTAGGCTGAAGTAAGATATGTCCCCCAGCTTCCTTCAGCACCTCGGACAGCACTTAACAAACAGTTATTGATTGAACTATTGGTTAAAGCAATACTGGAGGTGCAAGTCACCTCCACGGTGACTCTCTGGGGAGGGGTGGGGCTGGTGTGCTGGCCCATGGCTGCTCTCAGACAAGGGCGTTTGCATAACTGGAACGAGCTGTCCCCATCTCTAATAGAGATCCGAACGTCACTAATTGGCAGGCAGAGGCTGTGTTCTCTCTATGGGAATCAGAAGACAGCAGAACGTGCCCTGAATGTCAATTTTCTCATAAGCCTGCGCTTGGGGGTGGGGGAAGAGGAGAGGGAGAAAGGTTGAGGGGCACAGTAGACTCCACACACGCAGCTCTGGTCTTGTGGCCACTTCATGAAAATGTACTGAAGTAACATCAAACGGGCACAGGATTTGGTGCCAGGTAACCTAGGTTGAGTTCCTGAATCTCTTTCTTACCAGCTAAGTCAGAAACAAATTTCTCGGTCTCCCTGAGCCTCAGTGTCTATACATGTCAAATGGAAATAAAATAATAAGTGAACTTGTCGAAACATTTGTTGAATGAATGAATGAATGAAACCTGATAGATTTTTCAAAGGGATGTGACATCAGCTATATAAATTGTCTGCTCTGCAAGAGTGTAAACAGAAAAAAAAGTCTCATAAAATAAAAAAAATAATGGCAAACCACATGCAGGCTTCTGGGTGAAGCCGGACAAGAGTCCCCCACCTCCCGTGGCAAGAACAATACGAAGTCCTAGAACAGTGGTGCCCACATGTGGTCAGAAAATTATGTGAAGTATTTTTGAAAATACAGATTCACAGGCCATATCTCTGAAGAAAGTGTGGCTCACTAGGGCTGGAAGGGAGGGAAACCTGGAAATTTGATCTTTTTTTCTGTGCCCCAGCCATTCACCCTAGAGGCGGTGCTGCTTCAGGGTCGCGGTCATCGTCCAACAGCTCTGTCTCCTGCTACCAACACCTTTGATGATAGAAAAGACCACATGATGTGTCACAGGAAAGATGCCATGCAAATAACTGTTGTTGCCCCCAGTTTACCTCCCAGGACCCTCAGAGACATTTCAAGAACATCTGAGCAGGGGTCAGACTAGAATAAAAGTGTGTAGCTAAAATTTGTGAACAGTCTCAGAACATGAGTACAGTTTTTATTAGGTTATTAAGCATGGAATGTCTGACTTCCTTAAGTACTAAGTTTGACAGTTGATATCTCTGACATTTCACTTTGACACTTCTTGTTTTATTTTGATTGTGAAGGTACACCCTCAGTCTTTCACATGCATGTTTGGCTTGTGGTTATCTTTCAAATTTTTTTAGAGCAATTTTTGTGAAACCACGGATAAGTCAAAGATTCATGTTATTTTTGAACATGAGTTCTGTCATGGAACCAATGCAGCACAGACAGCTCAAAACATCAACGAAGTGTTTGGGAAGATGTGGTTAATGAACACACAGTACATTGATGGTTTGAGAAGTTCCATTCTGGTGATTTTAATCTTGAAAATGAGCCATGTGGGCGACCTGAGACCAAGGTGGATAGTGACAAGCTGAAAGCTGTACTGGAAGCGAATCCGTTTCAAACTACATGTGAATTAGCAGCAAGGCTTGACATTACTATTCCCACAATATTGGACCATTTGAAACAAAAGAGCAAGGTAAAGAAGCTGGATAGACAGGTACCAGATGAATTAAATAAGTGTCAAAAGAGAAATCATCTCTAAGCTTGCCTTTCTTTGCTGTTACGACATAAAGGCAAACCATTTCTACACTGTATTGTTACGTGTGATGAAAAATAGATTCTTTTTGACAATTGCAAATGTTCAGCATAATGGTTGGATAAAGATGAAGTGCCAAAACACAGTCAAAACAGAATATTCATCAAAAAAAGCTAATAGTGTCTGTTTGGTGGTCCAGCACTGGTATTATCCACTACAGCTTCAAGAAACCTGGTCAGTTGATTACGGCGGATGTCTACTGCAACCAGCTGGATGAAATGATGAGGATGCTTGTGATTAAGCAACTGATGTTGGTCAATAAAAACAGGCCAATCCTCTTGCAAGACAATGCTGACCACATGTTACACAAACAATGCTGCTCAAACTACAGAAGCTGGACTTGGAAACTCTCTGTCATCTACCATATTCACCAGACCTTGCACCAATTGACTCCCACTTCTCCCAGGCTTTGGACCACTTCTTGCAAGGAAAAATATTCAATTCTCAACAAGCTGTGGAAAATGTCTTTCATGATTTCCTTGCCACTCGCTCTCCAGGCTTCTTTGCTGCTGGCATAAGCAAGCTACCATTAAGATGGCAAAACCGTGTGGATAGTTTAAGCGCATACTTTGATTAATTTTACTGCTTGCTTGAGATATAATAAACTACACCTTTGATTCGACATTGGACATATTGTTAGCATCTGCTGCTGTGCTAATATACCATGCACCTTATGAAACACACATAATTATAGAAATTAAAAATGCTGAAATAAAAGTTTGTCAATAGAATTTCTTCCTGCATCTCTGAGATTTGGCAGATGGTTATTGCATTTTTAGTTTTTGGTGTGTTCACAGTGTACTGTCACATGGTAATGGAGGAAAGAGGATGGGGCAGTTGGGGACCCTGTGTGTGTTTGTATAAGAATAGTGTTTAGGGACAGGGTATGTTGGAATGGGAATCTTCCTGAATATGCCCCAAATCCTAAAACCTTAAAAGTAACACACATCTCGCTTCACAACTGCTAAACTGTGTGCACATGCCTTTGCATTCCTCTACAAAGGCAAAGAGGAAATATAGGAAAGAGGGAAACTTCTTAACCTCATTCATGCCAAATGTCTAGTGCAGATCACCTTGCTTTAGAAATCTCAGGCTAGACCGTGAGGCATGAGGACAGGAGGGGAGAGGAAGCGCTGTGGATGAGCAGGTGGTCTCAGTGCTACAAAACTGGAATGAGGACTGTGGGCCTGAGTCCAGCGGGCCCGTCAATAGCAGCCACTGGGATGTAATTCCGATAAACTGAGCAACTGATTGATCCAAAGTCAGAATAATCACTGGCCTCCTTCCCTTTACTGCTGCGCCTGCACGGCAGCCGTGTCAACCGTGCTCCAACCAAGGCGGGGAGCAGCAGCGCCTGCCAAATCAATAGGTGGGATCGTGGCCTGCGCTCTGGGGGAGACAGGATGAGTAAAAGAGAGATTGGTGGGTGGGGGTGCGGAGGCTCTGGGCTTCCTAGGCTCTCCTAGCCGGTCTCCTGCAGTGCCCAAGACGGAGGTAGATTGCGAGGGGAACTAGATCTGGATGTGGGGGCAATGAGAGTGAGAAATGCCTCTGGATCCCGAACTTGCAGTCCAGAAACTTGGCGGCTCAGGCCCTGGGCTCCCTTTCCAGAGCAGAGGAGAAGATGAACACCCCTCCCGCTGCCTGGGGCAAGGGACTGAAGACAGCCGCAGGAGCCTGGGGCCCACGTGCTATTCCGGGGCCTGAACCCAGTTCTGGGCAGACGTCCCACTTGCTGTGTTTCACTTCTCCAGCTGCAGCTTAGAGCTCTGGGCTCTGGAAGACAGATTTCTCTGCATTGCCATTCCAGGAAACTTGAAATGCAAATTTGCCCCTGGTTGCAAGGGCTTTTATTAGAAAATGGAGCATGCTGTTCTCAGGCACAGTGGTTCTGGGGCTGGGAGATGGCGTGCAGGGGATGAGGGAGTGGGGTACCCACAGGGTGCCAGGCTTTGGGAAGGGCTCTTGCAGGGACCCGCTGGGCTTTGGGAACTGGACAAGGAAGAGAGGCCGGAGAAGAGAGAATTCATTTATTCATTTATTCATCCAACAAATGTTTACCAAGCCCCTGCTACGCACGAGTGCTTTCCCCGACACTGGGAATACAGTGGTGAACATGGCGGATGAGGCCCTTGCTCCCACAGAGCTTGTGTGCTGGTGGCAGAACCCTAAGCTGTCACGTGGTCCCTGGGCACAGATCACAATGAGGCTGTTGTGCCCATGCCACTGTCCACTCATTCATCCCTGTCACGGAGCATGCCTAGGCTCACTCTTGCCTCACACAGGTGCTGGGCCCTCTGCCTAGAATTCCTTCTGCCTCTCCTGTGTCTCAGCAACGCATATTCATTCACTGGGTCTGAGCTTTATTTGACTTCCCCCAGGAAGCTTCCCTGTCATCCACGATGGGCCAGCTGCCTCCTTTGTTTGCTTCTCCTATCTTAGCATTTGCCACTCATCTATGTTTCCTGTTTGTCTTTGAACATATAATGCAGATGGTCCCCAGCTTATGACGGTTTCACTTACAATTCTTTGACTTTACAATGGATTTATCAAGACAGAACGCTATGGTAAGTCGGGGAGATTCTGGACTCAGGATGGTTCAACTTACGACATTTGACTCCACGATGGGTTATTGGGGTGCTAAATGCATTCTCAACTTATGGTGTTTTTCCACTTATGATGGGTTTATCAGGAAGCAGTCAAAATCCCATCATAAGTCAGGGGGCATCTGCAAATTCCTTGGGGGCAAGTCTGAGTCCTAATCATTTTGGTAGCCTCAGTTTCTGGGATAATGCCCCCCCATAGCGGGAATTCGATAAATATGATTGCATCAAACAGAATGGATCACTCCTGTGCACCTACTATGTGCCGGGTGCTGTGTGTGCACTAGCCATCCTGGGCATGGGGAGATTAATCAGATGTGGCCCTGCCCTCAAGAGGCCCCAGTCTAATGGAGGGTGATTGACCTCAGAGGCAGAGACTGAGCACTGTGGTCTAAGTGCACAAATGAGCTTCAGCCTATGCCCTGAAGGTACCGAGAGGAGGAAGGTCAATGTCCTCTAAACTTGTCCTCCACAAGCTCCTTCGCCCACACACTCCAGCCACCTTCCTGCACCCTCCTGGTCCCAGCCTGGCACCATCCCTCTCCCTCCTCCAAGCCTGGAGTGCTCTGGAAGCCACCTCAGCCCCTTCAGACTCTGCGCCCCCTGCTGTCAGGGTCACTGTGGCTGCCTCGTCATCCACATGCTGATGGCCCGAAGTGGGGCTGGCGAGGCAGGTGGGAGGGAGCTGTTCACCTGAGGATCCAGGGGCCAGCCACGCAGAACAGGGACTTTCTAATTGACATTTAAATGTCAATGTGCCACATTAAATGTTATGGGTGTTTCATCACAGCCCTCGAGGACCATAAACACATCCCTGCTCCTTAATCACTGCCCACATTAATTACAGATGCCCTTTGGCAAGTGGAAACAAGCCTGGTGCAGAGGCCACGCTGCAACCAGGAGGCTGGGCTCCCACCCACTCCTCTCTGGGACCCCAGACGGGACCCCCCCTTGTGAGAAGGATGGACAGTGAGAGAGAGACAGGAGAGAGGCCCGAGGCAGGGAGACCTCGGGGAGGAAGGAGCCGGGAGAGGGAGAAGGAGGGGGAGGGGGAGAAACACAAGGAGTGAAACCACAGAGAGAGGAGCACTGGGGACTAGGAGAACCCAGGGTGAAGGCAGGAGGCAGCGCTGTCGGTGTAGGGCAGAAAGAGAAAGACAAAGACAGAGGAAGGCCCAGGAGACAGAAAAAGAGAGGGCAGGGAGAGACAGAGGGGGAGAGAAAGAGAGACAGGGACTGAGAAACATCAACCTGTAAAGGAAAGTGTTTCTTTCTGGATAGCTCTGGAAACTTGAATTTCTGGAATACACAGAAACATGCCTGCATCCCCGTCACCCTAGACTGGCCCACCAGATTCCTGGAGTAGGGCGGGTGGGGAGACAGCACCGCTAGCTAAGGTGAGGTGGTCCTGGGAGAGACAGGGTCCACAGACTCACGACACTGCTGCGCAACAGGGAGCGTGACTAACCCCTCGGGGCAGCTGAGAACCGAGATCCAAGGATGTGAAGATGCCCAAGGTCACAGGGAGAGATGCCCAAGGTCACAGACAGCATCCAGCAGAAGACCTGGTCTTGTCTTTTCCAGGGCTTTGCCAGGGCTGCCTGTCAAGACACTCTGACTCTCTCTCTCTGTCAGATCTGAAACCTACGCAACCCCCCCGCTGCCAGCCCTGATCCAGGCTGGGGGAACCAGGGCTGGGCACCCGCACCGCTGGGTCAAGTCAGGGGAAGAGAACAGAGGGTGCTCCCGTGTGCTTCCTGCTGGCAGCGTGGAGGCTGAGAGGAGGGACAGGAGGACAGGCGGCAGGTCGGCTGGATGAGCCCTGCCCGCTCCACAGAGAGCTTACTGACCAGAAAACTGTCCCCCAGGTGCCACTCAGTGCCAGCTCCCGTGGAGGAGTTTAGGGAACTTCTGGAACCCATTTCACACGGACTACCAGCTTTATTTATTTCTCTATTTTAAAATTTTGTCACATAAACTTTTTTGTTACAAAGCAGTTGATCTATGCAAAATGAATGTACGTATAATGTATGTCTCCATTGCAAAGCGTTAACACCGGACACCATCTATGAAGCCCTCACCCCCAAACTTAAGAAACAGAACAGTTACCATGTAGTTGAATTTCCCCCCCGGGGACGCTATCAGCCTTGCCATACTGATGAGGGAGCAGGGTGAGAACCGTGGCTGGGGCTGGAATGGCAACAGTAGAATGGGGGTGGGTAGGAAGTCTCAGCCTGGAGGAGGCAAAGCTTAACCGAGGAGGGGATTTTCGAGTTGGACTGTGAAGGATGCATAAGAGTCTTCCTAGAGGCCAACAGGAGGGTGGGGCCATCTCAGGCAGTAGACAGAAAAGGTGTGAAGCTACAAAGTTGGAGGAACTAGGGCATGTTTGCAAACAGTTCCTCTGCTAGGGACTGGGGAGGAAGCCAAAAATGAATAATACGTGCTCCTGCTTCGTAGGTGATTTAACATAAACGCGAGTAACTAATTATGGGTTTATTGTGATAGCTTAAATAAGAATGATATGAACAATGCTTTGGGACTAGGGAAGTAGAATTTTGGGAAAATCACATTTATCTTTACCTCTATCAAATCTGCAAAAGCAGTTTAGGTGGTGTGAGAAGAATTAATTCAGTCCAGAGTGAAGGTGGGTGCTGCCTTGAGGAATGACGTTTACACTGGGATTGGAAGGAGGATTCTCAAGAGCAGATCACATAAGTTGGCAAGTAAAGATACTGCGTCGCCTCAGGTTGGCTTAACTAAGAAATACTTAGCACCAATGCTGGCTTGGGACAGAAGAGAACATAGAGAGCAAAATCTTTTTTCAATCCTTTATTTTACAGGCAGAGAAACTGAGGCCCTGGGAGGCGATTAGGACTCATTTAAGGCCACTCGTTTTATTAGGGACTAACAAGATACATTCCCATATATCAATCGGCAATTTCTGGGTTTTAAACAACTCTTGGGTCTATATGCACTTTGTTTTATTTCATGAGATCTGTGTGTCAAGGCTGATACCCTTAAGGATTTGTTTGTGCTTTTCTAGCTCATTAAAACGTAATAACAGACTTGGGGGCCATTAGGGTTCCAATTCCCTGAATCAGCACTCAGCGGCTCTTTCTGGGAAAGGCACAGGTAGGTTGAACAGTGGCAACCGCGGTCCTTCCTAGCAGGTCCCAGGGGCTGCACAGCTGCTGCAATGCAGCCTCCTCAACTGCCCAGTCAGGGTCACTCTGAGAGCCCTCCAGTGACCTTGGACGGAGTCGCTCTGCCCACCCCCAGCCCGCTCCGATCTTTCTCCATAAGTGAGGCTGGTGTCCCACCTGTCCAACGATGCAGCTGAAAGGGATTGTTTCCTGAGGTCACAGCCAGCTTAAACCTTCTGACAGTAGACGGCAAGAGCGGCTTAAACAATGAGAACCCTTGGCAGTGGGTGGCACTTTACCCTCAAATTCATCATCACAGCCACCTGGGCTAGGAGATGTGATGCTGCCATTTTAGAGAAACCTGGGAAGGAAGGGGGCTTGGCTAAGCCAGGGAGGGGCAGAACTGAGAGTTGTCACCCAAGTCCTTAGAACTTGAAGGGTAGTTCTCTCACCTGGACCAGAATGCCAGTCATTTCCTAGTAGCCCACAGGCAGCCTCAGGACTGGGCAGCCACTGTAAAGGCTGACAGTTCTCTAGAGCCTACCAGTGTGCCAGGTGCCATTCTAGGCACTTTACCTGGCTCCGCTCATTTAAACTTCAAAACAATCTTATGCTAGAAAACTCAGATTAAACCCAAATTTCTCACTGTGGCTACAAAGCCCTCCATGGTTTGACCTCTGGCTACTTCTCAGTCTCATCCTACTTGGCTGTTCTTCCTCCCTCCAAACCAGCCACTCCGGCCACCTGCCTATTCCTCAAACTTGTCCTCACCTCAGGGCCTTTGCACACGCTGCTCCCTCTGACGGCCACGGGGCTCAGATGCCATATTCTCAAGGGGCTTCCCTGACCCTCACCAGCACCGTATCACCTTCCTGCAGTTGTCTCTGAGAGGATGGGACCCACACTGTTCATTGCTGGGCTCCTGGCCCCAAGCACAAGCCTTGGCACACAGCAAGGGCTCGGCCAACGCTACGGCATGGGCACATGGAGAATGCCGGCGGGGGCAGGGAGCCGGGGAGAAGGCGGTGAGGGAAAGAAGGCATGAGGCCCCGGAACCACTCCTCCGGGCCACACGTCTTTGAGATGACTTCACGATGGATACATCTTCAGGAGGAAAAGTTGTTGACTCAGTTTCATTCCAGAACATAGCCACCACCATGCTCTAATAATAGTGGCTAACATGTCCGAGCACTCACTGTGCACCAAGCCCTTTAAATGCATGAATGTGTTTCATCCTTTGACAACCCCACAAGACCGACGCCTGTATTAGCCCTCTTAGGCCTATTTTACGGCTGAGGAGAGAGGCCCAGGAGCGTTGAGTCACTTGTTCAAGGTCACACAGCTAGCAAGTGGCAGAGCTGGCATTGGAGCTTCGCGGGCTTGGCTCTGGAGTCTGTGCACTTAACCTGCCAGTCCACTGCCTCCGAGGGAGGCAAGGGAACCCGTTCGAGGCCACACGGCAAGTACACGGAAACACAGGGGTACAAACGCAGGCCTGCCTGACTCCTAAAGCAGGTCAAGCCACTCTGTCCCGCCCAGGAAAATTTTAACGGGCAGCATCAGCAATTGGAATCCAGGCTACAGACCGGCAAGAATTCCCTGATGTGGCAGCTGGAGCTGACTGCAAGAGGAGGGTCTAGAAATACTCTGGTGCATTGAGGGCGGGGCCTCCCTAGCGCGCCTGCCTTTCCTAATCACAGCAAAGTTTCTGGAACAAATACGCAGGGTCTCATTCGCATAATGAGCCATCGCAGATGGGGCTGAATGGAGACAATCGGAAGAGACACTTCAGATTGTCAGAGCTGGACAGCTGGCTCTAGCCTGCTTCCGGGCCCATCTGCCACGCACCCCTCCTCCTTCCTCCCTTCCCCCCCATCCCGGCCCTGCCCCTCTGCCCTCTTCCCTGATGCTGCCAGCAGCCCCACCACCTCCTGGGGAGGAGACTCCAGCCAGGGGGAGCAGCGCCCTGACCAGGAAGGGGAAGCGAAGTGTAGACAGCACCTAAAGAGGCTGAAGAGGGCAGGACCACCTGGCGGTGGAGCCAGAGCCTGGGTGACGGGCACACAGTGCAGGACTCCAAGAATCTCCTGAGCTTGGCATCTCAGAGGCATTCTTCCCTGCTGTCACCCTCAAACCATTTTTTGAAGCTCCTCTAAGAAAAGCTCTGGAGTTTGGGGACTCCTGGAACACAACTAGTATGGAGGGAGATTTTAAAGCACATAGACCAACTGGCAAGACAAACTGAGCTTCACCCCTCACTTGCTGTTTGAGCTGCGGACATGGCTTGACGAGCCTCACTTTGCTCATCCATCAAATGGGGGTAATAACACCTACTTTAGAGGAGCTTGGGAAGTATACTGATATATTTCACATGCATAATACTGTGCCTAGCACACATTTTATGCTTTAACAGTCAAGTTGTTGCCATTGTGCTGTTGTGGTGGGTCCAAGGTTTTCTTAGCTGGCTGGTCTGCTCTGGCCCACGGTGGGGCAGAAGGCTGGTTCGGTGGGTACGCGGACACTTGGGTAGTGTTTCAACCTCGTTATCTCTCCTCACTAATATCCTCCCCTACCTTGTATCCCAGTGGCCCTGGGTTTCCCCTGAAAATTAGGGGACAATCTCAATAACTTGATACTTCACAGTTCTCAAGGCTGCCTTGGTTTTCCCCAGACTTTCAGAGATGCCACCTAAGTTCATTTCACAAGGGCCCTGTGGGACAGGCAGGGACACCGCCGTTCAGCAGATGAGGACAGCCTCACTAGAGAAGCACTGGGCAGCACAGCTAAACAGGAAGCACTTGCTGCCGACATGGCCAGAACTTTCCAGCACCCACACAGGAATCATTTGGGGAAGAGCCTGCGGGAGTGGGTGGCCTCCCTGGGACACAGTGCCAAGAAGCAGGAAGAGCAGAGGCTGGGAGGCCAGCTAGCTCTTGGTTAGAATCCTGAGGCCATGACAACTGACTGTGCGGCTTCCTCGCTCAGTGCCTCGGTTTCCCCGTCTGTCATATGGATGACCACGCCAACCTGGCAGTGTTACTGAGAAGGTGAAATTCAACACCAACCAGGCACACAGTAGGTGCTCCATTCCTGTTGGAGTGACCTCTGTTTGTTTGGAATGCATGGTGCCCCTGTCATCCCTTCTGCCCCAAAAGATCCTCCCTGGAAGCTGTTTCCCTTGTGCATGAAGCAGGTGCTCTGATGTCACCCCCAAGGATGCTGGTGACAATCAGGCGGAGCGGCACATCTGCATTAACCTCGGTGATGGCTGAGCTCAGTCCCCGCCTAATTGCTGAACCTCGACATGCAGGTTGTTTATCGGCGGAGCAACAAGGAGCCTGAGTGCGCTTGTTCTCAGAAGATGGGGCTGGGAAGGAAAGCAAGCGATTCTGCCTCTGCCTGCCAGCAATGAGGGATAATTACAGCGCTTGTCAAAATAAGATGTGCAGATAGAGCCCATTCCCCGCCAGCAGGCTTCTCAAATCCCCTGGGAATTCCTGGTTTAATTAAATACCTGGTGCAAACGCTGGGTGCTGGGTGTCGGCAACATGCCTGGATTAAAAGTCCACCCTCAGTGGAGCCAAGATGAGCACGTTGCTCCTCCCCTCCTCATAGGCTCTGGGGGGTGCAGAGGAAAGGCGAGATGACAAGAAAGAGAGAGGAGGAGAGAGGGAAAGAGGGAATGACAAAAACAGGAAAGAAACAGATAAACAGACAAAGTCTGCTCTGGCAGAAGGGATTAAATGGAACATAAAAAGAACTTCCCAACTGGGAAGTGTGCCTGCAAAGGAATTTTCTATCTTGATTAAGAAAAATGAATCTCACATCCTTGAGTGTGGCCCTGGAGTGGCGAGTCACTGTTTGCGGAAGGATGGCTGCACTGCCCAGCCCTGACTCTGGCTTTTAAGACTCTCCAGGTACCTGAGACTCACTCTCTAGTCAAGCCATGTTCCCTGACTCCTTGGCCTTGAGAGTTGCTACCCTCTCTTCCCTCCTGGCCCAGTTTTATACACAGGCCCCACCCTTTAATCCTCCTACAGGATGGCTGGGCTCGGCTGCAATGTCAGACAAGACTTAACTGAAATCCTGGAGAGACAACTGGAAAATAAACATCAAGCGTGACTTGCATGCGGATAAGCTGGCATGCAAAATGCAACTTCCTCTCGCAGGCTCCGGGAGCTTCCATCCTTTTCAGTCTCTACCAACCCAGAGCCCATTCTGGCCCACCTGCCACCGATTCCAGACTTGGGGTCTCAAACTAGTGGCCCAGGGACTTGATCGAGCTCTTCGATACTATTTTCTTTGGGACACACACAGTTTTTTAAAAATGAAAAAAAAATTTTGCATGACATCTATATATCTAAGTTCTCATGGCAAATCAGAAGATCTGGCCTGACTGGGCCCCATTCCCACAGGCATGAGTCCGTCCTTTAGATAGGACATGCCCTTGTAAGCCTTTGACATTGTCATGGTCTGTACCCTAGAATGTGAGGGCAAGAGCCATGACATTGCCCTCCTGTGCTGTCCACCAGCTTTGTGTTGGGTATGGACCCACGGGAAGAGTGTACCTGCGTTCACTTATGCAGTTATCCATCCCTTCACTCGACAGGTGTTGTGAGGGCTTTCTCTGTGCCAGGTGCTGTGCTAAGCTGCAGACAGAGGGTTAAGCAAGGCAGACAGCTGAGCTCCGCCTCCTTGCTCCAGGTTTCCTAAGGGAAGTCCTTCCCCCCTCACTCCTAAGGAATTACAAGAATGACAGGCCAGCCTTCCTCTGAGGTGTGCCTTATCCTCGCAGACCGCAAGACCCAACAATGCACCCACCACACTGTGCTCCCAAGAGATGCTTTAGTCTGCTGGGGGAGAAGAGATCTTTCCACTGTGCTAGCTCATGGACAACAGCGGGGAAGTGGTACCAGGCAGAGTTGAAAATGACATGGATTCTGGGCCAGACTACCTACGTTTAAATCCTGGCTCAGTGCTACCTTGGACAAGTTACTTCACCTCGGTGGGCCTCAGTTTTCCTCATCTGTTAAATGGGAATAATGACAGTTCCTACCCCCTGGAGTGGTTTATGAGAATTAATATTTACAAAGTGATTGGGACATAGTAAGGGTGCTATTTAAGGATATGATTAAAAATAAACGAGAACCAGGAACACACAGGCTTTGAAACAGGGGTACAAGTCATGTGATTTCCAGGCACCTTTCTCTGTTTAGGGTTTCATGGTAGATCAGAGGTGTCTCTCATAGGGCAGGTGTGACGATTACTCAGAAAGTGCCTCTGCTGTCGGGCCAGGTGTCTGGGCCACGGCAGGAGCTGCCCACCGGGTTAAGCTTCTTCCTTTCTTGCTCAGGCCCTGGGCCACAGCCAGCTGCTGAAGCGTGTGGCCTCAGCACACCCTTGGGAGGAATTCCCTGCATAGCAAGCAGCCGGCTGAGGATGACATCATTCACTGGAGCCGTCCCAGGCCGCTGGAGTCCTGAGGGAGGGAGGGACGGCTGAGTGTCACCACGGCTGGGCCCGGTGTGGCCCCTGCTCTTGGCCAGCATCAGCCCTGGCCTGGACAGCTCCCAGGGGCCTTGCTGGTCCAGCCCATCCCCTCTACGATTCCTTCCCCACACAATTGAGCTTCAGAAAGCATCAATCAGAGCTTGCTGTGCCTGCTGAGAACCTTCTAGTGGCCTCCTGTTGCACCTAGAATAAAATCCCACCTCCTTAGAGCACCCCAAAGGCTCTGCCCGATCTGGCCCTTGCTGTCATTTCCTGCAGTCCAACCACAACTGCCCCTCCCTGCCCTTCTCTCTGCCCGGTCTGGCGTGGCCTTCTGCCTTTCCCCTTCTTGTTGTGGGAGCCTGAGTACAAATGCCACCTCCTCAGAGAGCCTTCCAGGATTGCCGCATTTTAAGCAGTTCCTCATTCCTCCAATGTTATACCTCCTCGTGCTGTGCTGTTTGATTTCCTCTGTAGCCTCCTTGTTGCCCAATACCGTCTTACTGGTTTATTTCCTTGATTGCTGTCTGCCCCACCCCCCACTACTAAAGCAATAGATTCCATAAATTCCATGAAAACAACAACTTGGTTCTGCTCTGTTTTGTTCAGCTCCCAGCACCGTGCCTGGCACACAGCAGACTCTCAATATATATCTGGGTGACTAATGTGTGAATGAACAGATTCCTTTCTTTCAGATGCCAAGAGATGTAGCCTGGTCCTTCCCAGGGCCTGATGCTGCGCTGAGACCTCTTGTGACAAATGGTTCTAATTTTAACAACTTCCTACAGGCTGGGAGAAGTCAATGTCCTTGATCTATAGAGCAGAGGACTGGGTGTCCCTCCAGCTCATCATGAATGTCATCATGAACACACACACACACACACACACACCCCTTTGCAAGAACAAATGACACTGTGGATGCAGAGAAAGAAAATGAGATTTGCCCTCAGATTCACCCAGATTCCAAATGTGATGAAGCCCTGGCCCAGGATTGGCAAGAGAGAAGTTGTGGGCAGCACAGAACCTATGAGAAGGGGGGCTGGTCTGCACAGTCATCACTCCATGGGGGTGCACGTACCCTGCACATTTGCAACAGTTGCCCAAGTGTCTCTGGTGTTTTACTCGGGGAGGGGGCTGGGAACAAACTGTGAGTCAGATGCGGTGTGTGCCCTCAAGCAACATGTCTCAGTATGGACACAGATAGTAACATGACCTTGGATGTGGTGAAGGTCATACAGATGAATGCAGAACGCACTGCAGGAGCCCAGGAACGTTACAGTCCATTCCAAAGTGGACATCAGCCAAAGCCCCAGAGAGGCTCTGACCACTGAGCTGGAGCCTACAGGGTGAGTAGGTGTTTGGCTAAAACACAAGAAGGAGAAACGACAAGCAGGGAAGGGGCACGAAAAAGGCAATGGCAGAGTAAAAGTCCATGGTGTGACTGGAGTGGGGTGGGGTGAGTGCAGCTGAGCAGAGGATATCTGGGGTAAGGGGGAGAGACAAGCTGGGGAAGGAGGCTGGGGAGAGTCTTAAATCCCTTCTAAATCACCCAGGCACCTGCAGTGTAGGCCGTGGGGAAACTTCAGAGGCCGCATGGCCAGGGAGACTTGTGGTCAGACTTAAGCTTTAGGAAGATTACACTGGTACAGTGTGGAGACGGATTGAAGGGACGGAAATTAGAAGCGGGAAATAAGATGAAGGGGCTGTTGAGAAAGGATAAACGCCTGTTCCAGGGAAATGAAAGGATGGGCTCAAGGGTTATGTATCAAGTAGACTCACAGTGTTTGGTAAGCAATTGATTCTAGTACTGAGTGAAAGGAAGGAGTTAAAGATTACACTGCTATCATCATCACCGTCAGTATCATCATTACCAACACCACCATCACTACCATCATCACCATCATCATCGTCATCATCACCACCATTGTCATCACCATGATTGTCATCACCATCACTACCATCATCACCACCATCACTGTTATCATCACCACCACCATTGTCATCATGTCACTATTACCATCATCATCATCACCATCACCATCACCATCATCACCCTCATCATCCTTCCAGCTCTCATTTACTAGACCTGGACTGTAATCGGGCACTTACATGGATTACTTTGGGAAGATTCCTCAGATCCATCAGAGATTCTGCAAGCCTTAAAAACCACCTACATGCTTACCTACCAGTAATTCCTAAACTTCCTTTCCTAGATAAATTCTTTGTTCAGTTCCAGAACCAAGTGTGTTTCTGCTTAGTCTTCCTCATGGTCCTCTGGAGTGGTACAATTATGTCAATAAGTTTTGCAGCTTCTAGGCTGGATACAATAGCCAAATGCCCAGCCAAGTGCCCAGCTCTTGGGCCCATTGCATGGCTATGATCCAATAATTTGAGGAGCAGCTGGATTCTAACCACCTGATACTTCCTTCTTAATGCCTCCCATGACAGTTCAATGGTCTACAAGCTTGATGAGACTGAAACCATTATCTGTAATATCTGTTTTATTCACCAATGAGTACCAACAGTGGTAGGCACATCAGCAAATATCTGTTGTTAAATCTTATCTTCTCCATAATCCACTTTTCAATGTTCATTCATAGCATACAAATATCTGTAACAGCAATGAATTATATCTACAAAATGAGTTATTACTCTTCCAAGTTCCTTATATTTGTGGGGTCATATATGATTTGGAAACATTGAATCAAATACAGTTAAATAGACTTCTATACTTCAGGGCTTCTCAGAGCCTTTAATGTCTAATTTACTTTGTGAATCTCCAAGAGAACTTTCAATTGTGTAGCATTTCTTAAGTGTATTTCAATATAGAGGTCTTTTTCATGGTCTGATGTTTCAAGGAACACACTTTCAGAAATGCTGAAGTTAAATCAATTGTTCAGTGGTTTTATCAACAGTAAAACAGCTATCATCATCCCAGATTTCCTTAATTATATTCTTAACATCCTTAAGAGACAGATAACAATTTTATCAATTAGTTGCACACATGTCAGTTCCTTAAAACAGAGGAAGTTTTCTCAGCCAAGAACCCTTTCCTGGTCTAAGGTTGGGACTGACATCTCTTTGCTTTGGAAAGAACCCAGGAACTCAATCTTTGAAACTGTGGATGAACATTCAGGTTAACCAAGGCTGATATAAGGCATATGCTTTTTCAGCCTTGGTGATATTTTTGTTTTCCATTAAAATGAATATAGCTTGTGATGACAGGATCTCCAGGTGAACCTGGAGTGGAGGCGGAAGGGCTTACTCTTGGGTGTTCAGAAGCCAAGCGGGGACCCCTACCCCACTGAGTGAGTCCCTAGTGTACAGCCGGGACCTTGTGCCGAGGATTCTTCCATCTAAGGAGGTACAGGATGGTTTTAGCCCAGGGCAAGACTATGAAAGCAGGGTTCTGGTATAGTAGGCCCACTGCCTTTAAATAATTAGTTATAAAAGAATTAGTTATGCACTTACGGTCACTCCTAGCCCTTGAGGTTAACTGCAAACTGTGCTTGGAAACCAGCAGGTAAAAGCTAGGCCCTGCCAAGTGGGCCGAGGCCCCCACATAAAACTTGGAACTCAGGGGTTAGACCTTTAATATAAAGGTGAATGAGAAATGAACTAGCACAGAAAACTGCTTGTCCTGACTTTGATGCTGGCAAGGTGGATGGGGAAGGAAGGACGCATTTTCCCTGAGGATTTGTGACCATATGCTAGCCCTCACTTGGGTGTGTGGTCTGAAGAACCTCCAGTGAAAATTTTAATTTAAAATGGACTTGGGTTGGGAGTTCTCCCCAGTGGCTGAAAGATCCAAGCACAGTACTTTCTGGAGAAGTGAAACTTTAACTCAGTCCTCAAATAATTCTCGAGGATAAAGTTCTAAGGAACATTCACCATCAAAAATGATCAAATACACAAGGAAACAAGGCACTATAAGAGAGAGTTCCTAACTACCACAAAAACAACAGATAGCAGAATCAGATCAGCAAAGCTTCAGATATTAGAACTCTTATTAGGCACAGAAAATGAGATGGTAAAGTGTATATGCTTAAATAAATAAAAGAAGTTTGAAAATATGAGAAAATAATAAGATACTATAAAGATGTCTTAGCAGTTTTGATAAAGAACCATATAGGATATCTAGAAATGAAAAATACATTAATTAGAAATTTTAAGCCTCAGTGGATGGATATGGATGAGTTAGAGAGCAAACAAGACACAACTAAGGGGAGAATTAGTACACTATTAGATAGTTTTAAATAAATTATCCAGAAAACAGGCTAGAAAGACAAAGGTGGGAAAAATGGAAGATGATTCTAAGATGAGGAGTATGGAGTGAGAGGTCTGACACAGGGCTACTGCATCTGCTATGTAGATAGGATACTGCATAGTTCTGGAAGGTGAAAGTAACATCACAATCTATGACAGAGAAATCTTGAAACTAGGGAAAAAACTTAGACCATCTATAAATAAATAGCAATTAGGGTAACAGCTGTCTTTTTAACAATAACAATGGAGGCCAGAAGGCAGTGGAATGATATTTTCCATGTGTCAAGAGAAAATAATTGACCACCTGCAAATGTAAACTTAGTGAAATTATATTTCAAGAATGAGAGCAAACTAATTTTTTTACGTTTGGATAAATAAAACAGGTCCTCACCAGAGGAAATTCTAAAAGATGTAGCTCAGTCAGAAGGAAAATTAACCCAGATCGAGAGCGAGAGATTCAAAAAGGAATACTAAGCAAATGTGTGATTAATATGTGGGTAAATCTAAACTAGCATTGCTGTACAAGTTAATAGTAATGATGTCTAATTTGCTGGTTTAAAAACAACAAGATAAGGTACTGCTTTCCGTAAGGTGTAATAGATTGTGGTGGGCCAACTCCCCCACCGCAACAATTATTAAAAAAAAAAAAAAAGAAAGAAAAGCTGCAAAAATAGAAATTTTGAAAACATCAAAAAGCCATAGAAATGAGAACTAAATGGACCAAAATTGTAGAAAGGGAAGAGCCATTCCTAAATAAGCTGATAATTGCTGGCAGTTTTCTTCCCTGGGGGCATTTGCTGATTCTGGACATGAGTTGAGGATTGGCGTTGACCCAAACAGAGGTTGTCCACTGGGGGAAACAGAAACTAGCCGAGCTTCTGGCAGTTATGCAGGGCTGGCAGGATGGGCAGGAAACTAGAGGAGCCTGAAATACAAGGAGCCAAGTAACTGCTGGCTTAACACAGAAGACATTCCTGAGTGCTGAGGCAGCACAGGTGGCTGGGAAGCTGGGATGGAAGTTTGGAATGAAGGCTCTTCTATCCTCATGGACAGCACTCCTTGGGAGAGGGAGGGCCTGCCATAAATGCCCATTTGTCCCCTCAAGACATTTGCCAGATTTTGAAGATAGGCAGCAAAGCTCAAGACATCCAAAGGGCAGAACTGAACCTCCTTCAGTCTTTGGGGGCAGATGAGACAGAGACCAGCTAGGCTCTCAATCAAAAGTCATGAAGGGCCACACTCAAGGAACAGGGACAAACCAGAGGCAGTAGACTCAGTCCTCCTAAAATTGCAACTCACTTCAGTTTCTGACTAGACTCAGGGAATCAGCCTTTCGCCCTGCCTCCCTAACAGAGGGAAGTGGGAAGCCTCTGGTGGAATAAATCAGTTGGAGCCTCCTCGGTTCTTTTAGACACAATGTCCAGCATACAGTCAAAATTATGAGGTAAGTGAAGAGGCAAGAAGAGAGAGAAAAGAAAGCACATGATAAAAACAGGTCTGCAGATGATCCAGATACTGTATTTACCAGATAAGGGATTTGACTATGATTTAAAAAAAAATAGAGGAAAAGATGGACAACATGGATGAACACGTACAGCCTTCTGAAGTCTGTTATCTTCTAACGGTTACTTGGAGTCAATAAAAAAGTACAAACTTGTGGGATAGGTTTAATAGCACAGCAGAATATAGAGTCAGTGATTTAAAGGCAGAACAACAGGTAACAGTCAAACTAAAACCAGAGAGGAAAGAGAAAGGAACTTTAAAAAACCAACAGCTTCAGGTGAGACATTATCAAAGGTCTAAAATGCATATAATTGGAGTTCCAGAAGGCAAGAAGAGAAACTGGGCACAGCAGTATTTGAAAAGATGATGATCTAGAGTTTCTAAAACTGATGAAAGACACTAACCCACTGACTTAAGAAGCCCAGTGAACCCCTAAAAAGATAAACACAAAGAAAATTACAACTACACATTTTGTAGTCAAAATGTTGAAAACCAAAGACAAAGGGAAATTCTCAAAAGTAGTCATAAGGAAAAAAGACAGATTATCTTCCGAGAATCACCAAGAAGGCCGTTAGCTGATTTTTCAACATACACTGATGGACTCTAGAGAACATCTTTAAAATGCTGAAATTAAAAAAGATGCTACTCTAGTATTAGATACACAGCAAAAAAATTCCTGCAAAAATGAAACAAAACAAAGACATTTTCAGACAAATAAAAGCTTATAACCAGCAACAGTTTATTACCATCACACTGACACTACACAACATACCAAAGGAAATTCTTCAGGCTCGAGGAAAACGATTCCAGCCGGAAATACAGAATTGCAAAAAGGAATGAGGACCACTACAAAGGATAAATATTTGGGGCATAAATATAAATATAAAAGAATATTGCATATTTAAAATGACAATATTAATAGTGTCTTATGGGGTTTACAATATATATAAAAGTAAAATATTTAACAACAGCAGCACAAAAAGCAAGAAGGAAGTATTGTAATTCAACTGTTGCAAAGTTCTTGCATTGTTCAGGAAGTAATAAAAGTCCTAACTTAAAAGTAGACTGTAGTAAGCTAAAGATGTGTATTAGAACTTCTAGGGTAACCACTCAAAAATAATTCAGGCATGTGTCAGGCATGAAACAAAAAAAGGCAATACAAGAAAAAATGTAATAAGAGAAATATTTACTTAAATTTTTTGAAAGACAGAAGAAATAAAGGAAGAAAAAGGAGATAAGACAAACAGAAAATAAATACCAGAGTGGTGGAATTAAACCCAACAATATCAGTAAGTATATTAAATGTAAACGGACTAAAAGTAAAAAGACAGAACTAAAATAATGAATAATAGCCTATATATCAGAAATGAGATAATCAGACTCCAAACGTTGAAAAGCTATTATTGTTCAGGAGATGAATAAAGATACCAATGAGATGCAGACTTTAAGTGCATGTTAAAATATCTAAGGTACCTACTAAAAGAACCAACCTAATAAGCTTTCTAGGTTATTCTGAATTTGACAATTAAGTATCATTATTTAAGTCTCTGAAGTTTCAAGGTTTGGTAGAGAAACAAAAATCTTCATAACACTAAAGTACTTACTAGTGAGCTGGTCACATAAACATATTTTTCACATTCCAGTATTACTTCCATTACACTGGTTTCTATCCTTACTCATCTCACCTATGGCTTTGTGAGTTTTCTTCCACTTTCTTCCACATATATCACCCTTGGATAAGGGGGGATTACTGTACCCAGTCTATTTTGTTATAGCAGCCCGAATGGACTAAGACAGTGTGTCTTGTTGTAAATATCTGATGGTGTAATGGAAATTCAAAGGAAATTGATAAATAGGAAAAGCGCAAATCTGGAAACAGATTCAGGATTTCATGAAGTTAGCAGAAGTGTTGTTGGATAACTTCTCCACTCACATTTACACTACAGACAAATGAGGAGCTGGCAGAGTTAAACTAGTTAAAAACAGAAGATGAGAAAAGATGTCCAGTGCTTCAAAAGAGAATAATGTTATCATCTAATGACTGGAAGAGGCTCATGGGAAAACTGATAAAGTTCAGAAGTATTTGCCCAATATGACCCTGTTTATTTATCGTGCTGTGAAAGTCAAGCAAAATTAAGACAGTTACATTGTGTTAAGATATAACTTTGTCTAAAAAAAAGTCCCCCCCAAACAATAAGCACTGGTAATTTCTATTTCTAATGAAAAAAATTAGCACATTTGATCCTATAATCTATATTTTATTAATAGAAAAATTAAAATGACTTGTTTTTATGCCCTCAATTTTGTCTCAAAAAAAAAAAAATTTTTGAGAGAGCGAGAGAGCCCACATTCACATAACTTTTATTATAGTATATTGCTACAATGGCTCTATTCTATTTCTTTTGTTAATCTCTTACTGTGCCTAATTTATAAATTAACTTTTATCATAGATATGTATGTATAGAAAAAACTAGTATACTATGTATAGTGTATATAGGATTTGGTACAATCTGCAGTCTCAGGTATCACTTGGGGGTCTTGGAACATATATCACCCTTGGATAAGGGGGGATTACTGTACCCAGTCTATTTTGTTATAGCAGCCCGAATGGACTAAGACAGTGTGTCTTGTTTTATGTTCAATGCAGGATTGAATCTTGACACTTTCTGTTTTTGACAGTATGAGCTGGGCACTTTGCTGAGTACATATCTCATGTAATCTTTCCAACAACTCTATGAGACATTTTGGATTTAAAAGCGGAAGTCTAGAGAGTTTAAGTGATGAACTTGCCCAGTGCCACACAGGGAGTTCATGACTCCATCCAGATCTCCACCCCAGATGTGTCTGACTTCGAAAACAAGCTTTTAATTTCGACGCCACACTTTCCTATCCCTCTTTCTCTCCCAGGGCCATGGCAGAGCCTGCCACATAGTAGGTGCTAAGTCAATGTTGGCAAGTCTGAATTGTTGCCCAACTCAGGTCCTCAGTTCCGTGTAATGTGGCTGAATAACTATTATTACCATTGTTCAGTTTGACTTTTGGGCGTATGGCTGGGAGCCCAGGTGCTATAAATCTGTAGATGGCGATACTTCTTTAGAATTGGAGCTGGAAGTAAAACATCTTTCCCATCTTGCTTTGTAGACAATATTATTGGGATGTGAGAACTGGAAGGGAACCAGTAGTAGATCCTGAGCTTCTAAAATGTGCCAGGCATTGTCTGAGGTATTTTAAATTTGTTATCTGCGTCTCCTAAGAATTCAGCAAGGTAGGTACCATCTCATTTTTGTAGATGCACACAACGGAGCTCAGAGGGGTGAAGAGGCTCACCAAGGCTACACAGCCCACAAGTGGCAGAAGCTGGGTTCAAACTGCCTGACTATAAACCTCGCTCCCTCCTCACAACATTCAGTTTGGAGCATCTGAACTAGGTAAGAAGGGGGAAGGGTGGGGAAGGGGGTTTTGCTTCATGGTTCTGCCCCTGCTCTGAGAAGATGACAAAGTACTGAGTCACCTGCATGGCTACAGTGTGCAGTCTCAGGGAGAGAGCTTGCTGGTGACAGGTGTTAAATAGCCCAGGCCATGGTTTGGGGACAAGGCTGGGAGCATCATTCATTCAACTGAGAAAAATAAATCCCTCTCACTGGGATTAATGGGGCTGGTAGCATTCGCTGTCCAGGACTGGCTCAGAGCTGATCATGAGTACAGATAGAAGCTTTGCAGTCAGAGGATGAAGAAATGATTGGAACAGACTCCAGGTGGTCGAGGTGAGAACTGACCAGTCCAAGAGGAATGCCTCAGGCCTGGCACAGAGGACAGACAGCCGGCCATAGGGTCACGTGGAACATTAGGTCACGTGCAGTGAAGAATCAAGTGTAGCAGTAGGAAGAGACACACAGATCATCCTTTTCCTACTCTCTACCATCAGCCCATTTTATAGATGGGGAAACCAAGGCCCAGAGAAGGGAAGGGCCTCATTCAAAGTCACAGAGCCAACACTGTCAAGCCCATACTTCATAGTTGGAGAAAGTGGAGTTCAGAAACTGTGAGATCTGAACTTGCCTAAGATCACCTGTGAGATCATCTAGCCCTCTACCCCCATTCTGTGGATGGGATCACTGAGGCAGAGAGAGGCCCAGAGACGAATCATTTCAGCCACAGTGGGCAGCATTAGATCTGCCAGCTTCTGCCCAGCTTTTGGTGCAGCCACCAGGACCTTCTCTACCTGGGGCAGTGAGAAGTGTTGGGGGTTTGGGGTTCTTATTCCACTGGCCACATGCTTTACCCCGGTGGCCTGCTGGTCTAGTTGGTGTCTTGGGGACCCCATCTCCTGCAGTTGAAGGAGGGTTGGTTTGGAAGAAAGAGCCAGAATGATGCAACCATTACGGCAGGATGAGACCAAGGTAAGCCCGTCAGAGCTCCTGATCTCTCAGATGCCTCAGGGGCTCACCCAGGGTGGGTCGCAGTCAATATCACATTACTGAGGAGGGGGCTGCCAGTCTCAATAGCCTTGACTCGCAGTGGTGTGCCCATAGGATGACAAGTCTTCATCACATGGTGGGCTCTGTGCATTTCCACCTGTCATCTAGAAGGCCCATGGTTGCCAGCATAATTGTGGATGAATTATGGTCCCCGAGATCCATGTCGCAGTGCTGGGCAGCAGCTGTTGGGGCAATAACTCACCACGGGACTCGTGCTGTTTGACAATCCTGGCTGGGGCTGTAATCATGCCCTGGCTCTAGTGGCCTCCTCACTGTGCCTCAGTGTACCTTTCGAGACTTCTGCAGCGGGGAGTGAGGGGTGGCATGGGGCATGGTCACTCTATCCAGGAAGCCTAGCAGCTGGTCTCTCTCAGGATGGGAGCTTTAGGGGCCATACCCCCAAGGAAGCTCCTGAGTCTATTTCTTTGCCCAGAAACCTTGTTTGTCTCTCATCTGAGTTTTCCTGGAATCTAGTAGGGAAGTAGCATGTGTCAGGGCCTCAGTTTACATCAGAGCAGCTCAGGCTCAGAGAGCAAAAGTGAACATGTCAGATCCGCACAGCAGGGACGCGGAGCCCCTGAGGCAGCAGCCAGGATGATGGACGATCCCATTACTATTATTTTAAAAAAATAATAATAAAATAAAAATAATAAAATAAAAAAATCTCTTCTCCTTTCAGCTCAGCCATGAAGTCACTGTGGAACATAAATTTTTTATTTACTCTCTGAGATGCTCACCCTGTGAACACAGAGAGCTGGGCTTAGAAGACACACTTAAACTTCTAGCAATTGCCAGCCATGGCCAAAGAACCTGCTTCACCCCGGCTAGTGCTTGGCAATTGTCCTGACCCAATAACTTGCTGAGTGCCCGTGCGGTGCCAGGCCCTGGGTTCTGGGTGCTTTAGGTGAACGGGACAGGCCAGGTCCCTGCTCTTCCGGGGCTTGGAGTTTAGTGCGGTGACGGACAATAAACCAGTAAAGTGGCACGTTCTCAAGATGCTTGAGGTTGGGATAAGCATGGCTGGGACAATAAAACAGGGTGATGAGATGAAGACCCTCAGCGGGGGCAGGTGGGGGCAGGGGCTGCTTCAGACAGAGCGGACAGGGAAGGGCTTTCTGAGGAGCAGTCGTTTCTGCTGACACCCAGATACTGAGAAGAAGCCACTGCCCGTGGGAAGGACTGGGACCAAAGGCAGGAATGAGCCCGATGCTTGCAGAAGCGCAAGGAGCCCACCGCCAGGGGTGGAGACGGGGCCAGGTCAGCAGGGCCAGAGCAGGTGCAGCCCTGAGGGCTGAGGTCAGGAGTGTGGGTTGCTCTCCAGCTGCCAAAGGAATCTCCCTGATTTATGCCAGGGAGTGACAACCTGATGCATGAATTGACAGTGGCTTTGTGGGAGGCCAGTTTGGTAGCAAGGAGACAATCCTGAAACTATCGCAGTAGTGCAGACTGGAGATGAGGCTGGCTTGGACTACCAGCAGAGGAGGTGGAGGGCGTGGAAGAGACAAGATGTGTCTTAGAGGTTGTGACCACAGGACCTGCAGATGCATATGGATGGTGTTTAAGGCCAAGAGAATGGATGACACCACGGGTGGAGGCTAGGAGGCCTGGGGCCAGCCGCCGTTCAGTGGGCACCAGTGGAGGAGAATCTCATGAAGGAGGCTGAGAGGGAGTGGCCAGAAATGGATTCATTGAATAATATTTGATCATTAATGAGTGGGTGAAGGGACACAGGCCTTTGGCACTTAGAGGAACATACAGTGACGGATTCCTCCCTCTGGGCTTCTAGGAAGGAGGATGCCCCTCTGCTGGGCTTCTAGACTGTCCCCTCAACGGACTACAAGTTTTGAGGGCAGTACCTGGGGCTCCTTGTACACGTCCTATGCCAAGGACACAGCTGGTACAAAGGAGGCTTCTGGAACGAGGACTGGTGATGGCTATGGGTGGAGGTACGGATGAAGGAGGAAGAAAAACTGTGTGTGGACAGACCTCTTGTGGCCCTCAACCCAACGGAGTCCAAAGTCAAGGCCAACAGACTGGTGAGGCTGTGTGGACAGAACCGGCTGTAGGGGGACTTCCCATCCCCCACTCTACTGTAAAAGGGTCTTGGAATAATAATCATAATTGCATATTTACCATCCATTGTCTATCTGCTTTGTCAGGCCATGTGGGTCTGATCAAATCACCCCTGTTTAATTATTAGCCCAGATCTCCGGGTGCCTCAGGGAGGAGGTGGGGGACACCTCTCCTTGAGAACATGCCTTGCAAGTGTGAGCGCATGTGGTCAGTGGCCTCCCTGCAGGGACGGAGAGGGTGGGCGGGACGGAGAACCATTCTTGGAGCCTAGTTTCCCCATCTGCAAAAGGAGACGAGCCATAGCAGCCTCCTCCCAGCGCTATCTGAAGGCTTAGGCGAGATTTCGCGTGCAGACCGGTGAGCACCAGGTTAAACTCAGCACTGTTGGTTACTCGTGCTTTAGAAGCCTGAAGGGAGGCCGGGCTCGGTGGCTCATGCCTGTAATCCTAGCACTCTGGGAGGCCGAGGCGGGTGGGTCATTTGAGCTCAGAAGTTCGAGACTAGCCCTTTGCAATAGCGAGACCCCTCTCTACTAAAAAAATAGAAAGAAATTAGCTGGGGAACTAAAAATATACAGAAAAAATTAGCTAGGTATGGTGGCACATGCCTGTAGTCCTAGCTACTAGTTGGGAGGCTGAGGCAGGAGGATCGCTTGAGCCCAGGAGTTTGAGGTTGCTGTGATGCCACGGCACTCTAGCCCGGGTGACAGAGTGACACTCTGTCTCAAAAAAATAAATAAAATAAATAAAAGCCTGAGAGAAATGGTCCCAGGTCTGTGGCCAGACAGGACAGCTACTTCAGTTAGGGTCTCGGGGGACACAGTGGCCCACTCTAATGGGGTGATTTGAAGAGAGTATAACAGAGGGACTGTTTACAGTGGTGTAGGGAGAGTGTGGAGAGCACAGGGAGGTGCAGCTCCCTGGGCTGGGAACAGGGGTCCCTCAGCACCCCAGTGTGAAGAGCCGGGGGCCATCAACAGAGGACGAGCAAGAGAGGCTGCCTGAGAGAGCTCAGGGCCACGGCAGCCCTGAAGGCTCAGGGAGGGAGCCTGGAGCTGACGCCTCACGTTCCCTCTCCTCCCACCCCCTGAACAGCTGAGCCAGAAGGCAGGGCGCTCATTACCGGGGTCCTCCCGGCCTCCCAGCTGCAGAGGGGTGAGGGGAGAGTGGGTCCCGAGGGTTTGTGCAAGGGACAAAGCGGGAAGGCAGACGTTTACCCACGCCCACATCACAGATGGAGAAGCTGAGGCTCAGAGGGCGATGCCACTTGCTGAGAACCGCAGCACTTGGCCGCCTGATTCCCAAGCCCGTGCTCCTAACCACTGCCCTGAACGGCTCCACTCAGCCCTACCCTGAGCTGGCTGCTATTTTTCTCATTTCACAGTTGAAGCAACATGTGCTCAGACAGGTAAAGTGACTCGTTTACACAACAGTCAGGCTCAGGCTGTAGAAACCAGGCCAAGGGACCCCAAAGCCAGGCTGCTTTCACCACTCGGTACAACCCTGCCTTGGCAGGAGGAGAGAAGGTTCTGGAAACTAGGTTTAGATCAGAGCTGCTATCTCTCTGAGCCACTGATCCGAAGTGAAGTGGCCTGTGGCACAAGGATAGCCCTGAGCCCTGGTGTCCCGGGAGAGGGATGACGCCTCCTCTCACTTTGCAGAGCCACGTTCTGGCAGAACCGCAGGGTGTAATCTCTCCTCTAGCAGTGGCTTTTCCAGGGCAGAGCCGCACGAGTTCGACTCTCCTCTCCTTAATCCATCCAGCCTAACACCCTGGGGACAGCTCCCTCCGCCCTGCCTCCCACCCTCCTTCCCTCCCCAGCCCCAGTAGCTCTCCAGACTTCTGAGTGGGTTTTCTTTGACTCTGTTCTCTGCTCTAGACAGATAATACATAAAGCTACTTGCCAAGGTCATTTTTAACTCCGGTGCACTGCAGGTGCGGGAGCGAGGGAGAGTCACAGCACAGCCAGCCCGCCCAGGGCAGCACCGCTTTCCGTAACGTCTCGGCAGGTGTGCGGGGGCAGCGGGGGGGACTCTGGCCCCTTCCCTCCCCTCGCTCTGCCTCAACTCAGTGAGACCTGGGCTGGCAGCAGGAAAATGTTCCCCTTCTTCATTTCCTCTTTGGTGAGGGTGGGGCCAGAGAGGAAGGGCTGACACAGGAGAGGGCGATTTTGATGATGGGAGAGAAAAGATTCTGGCCACGGCATGGACGGAAAATGGCAGCTCTTGGGGGCAGGTGGGACTGGGCTCTGCCTGTTTCCCAAGGTAGAGGTGTGGCCTTAGAATAATAAGCCCATTCTACTGTTGGGAAAACCGAGGCCCAGGGAAAGTAAGGCAGGGCCCAGAGCTGCACAGACAGTAGTAATTGGTGGAATGAGACAGTAAGCTCACCTCTCCTGCCCTCGGCTGGTAGAGGAGGTCCCAGGTTAGGACCCCGGAGTCCCCAGTTTCAATCAGGGCTTTGCTCTGACTTGCTGGGTGGCTCTGGCAGGTCACTGCTGCTCTCAGGGATAGAAAAAGCCAAATACAGGGAACTGGGATGTGTCCCCATGGATGGCTTCGTTTTTATTAATTCCCTACCACGTGTCAGGCACTGGGGATACTGCAGGAACAAACAAAATCCTGCCTTCATGGAACTCCCATTCTAGAGGAGAGAGGGCTGTGAGTTAGGCTCACCGCCACCCTCTTAAGGTGGGCATTGTTAAGCCCATTTCACAGAAAACAAGACTGAGCTTCCTCTCCGCGCTGGTAGGGCCTCTTTCCACCCTGCGGGTCTCTGGCAGAGAGGAGGAGAGTGCAGTTCACACCGAGCTGCAGATCTTGCAGATTTGAAATCTTATTTATTTGGTTTGGAGATGAGTGATCAGACTTTTTTTCACTCAAAAGCAGATTTACCTTCTTAATTATGTTTGAGTTAGATTTACAATGATATTAATTCCTACTCCCTGAATAAACATAGAAGGCAGGTGTTTGCTCAGGGAAAGACCGACAAGTGTGAGGAGGGGAAGCGGCGGGGTGGGATGTTAGAACTTCCTGCAGGTTTTCAGAGGATGATCATTCACAAAGGGCAACACCTGGGGACATGGGGGGCCAGATCTACAGCGGAGGGAGCCCCCGAGGGCAGTCCCCTGCCATCTTTCCTGCGGCCGGTATCAGCAGGAGGTGGGTGCTCATTGCGCACCTACTAGATGTTGCCAGGGAAGCACAGAAACGTGCCCTCCCCAGATCCCTGTCTTCTGGCTTTTTCCATCCCGCAACAGCTGCCGGCCTTTCCTTGCGGAATCGGGCTCAGAGTAATGAGTTAAAGCAGTCTTGTCTTCCCGCCTCTTCCCTTCACCCAAGGGCACCCCACCTTGTTCCACTGAGTCATTAAGTCAGACGTCAAGGAGAACTTCTCTCCTGCATGTCAGCTGGGGGGAGAGGAGGACACAGCCTCCGTCCTCGAGTCCCTAAGGACAATGGATAACCAGATCTGTTGGTGGGGGGGTGGGGGCTGGCACCAGGGCTCCTGACCTCCCCAAGGTGGCTGGGATGGCGCTGGGATGGTGCCCTGCTACACCTGCTGCCTGAGTCAGCAACAACAGGGTCTGCAGCCATGGGGATGATTTAGCAGCTAATGAGAAATGGGAACTGGGAGAACAAACAAATGAAGCAGCTACTGCCTGGGGGAGGGGGGTGGGGGGAAAACCCGTTCATCAGACTTGGAGACAGCGAGGCGACTGGCACAGCTGGCACACACAGGAGGAGGCTTCTGTCCCGGGCCGGGAGGGGGCTGCCAGGGCCGGACTCCGGAGTTCTCACCCCGGCCAGCTCAAGTCTCCCTAGGGCTTGCCTCTGAGCCAGGCTGCAAGTCTTGTCTGTAGCCTCTGTTTAAAAAAAAAAAAATCGAACTGGGAGACCATTAGATTGGGGAGGCTTTAGCACATTAAATTCCTACATGAACAAACCAAAGCCCAATGTCAACAGTGAGTTGAAACTAGAAACTGCACCAATCTGAAGCTGCCAAGGAACCTCTAACTAGGAACTTCCCACTCTGACCAACCACAATGGCTTCTTTGTCTGGCTTCGGCAGCCACTTTATAAGAGTTACCCCTCTTCCTGCTCCCGGGGAGCTAGCTGCTTGAGGTCTGGTGCTACCCTGAGTCATGAATAGCTGAATGCACAAATAAAGTTTTTAAAATTTAAATGTGCTTAAATTTTTCTTTTATCACCTCTATGGGGCAGAGACTGGCTACAAAGTGGGGCCTCCAGTGCCAAACTGAATCAATGCAGAAGCAACTACTGGGAAAACGGCTGAGAGCTTGGCCCAGCTAGACCACCGGGCCTAGTGAGCTCCCCTCCCGCCCGCTGCCTGCTGGAGCCAACATTTATTTACCATCTACCAGAGACGTCGGTTGTGCCCATTTGGTGGATCAGGAGACAGGCATTGGGAAAGGGAACATGACTTCCCAAGGGCTGCAATCTAAGAGATGAAATTTGAACTTGGTTCACACCAGTCTTGGGATTTGAAGTCTGAGTTCTCTCGAACCAAGAATTTCACCTGAGTAACCTCATTTAGTGTTAACAGCAGCCCTTTGCTTAATGGTTTATTAGACCCATTTTAAAGATGAGGAAAGGGAGGCTTAGCAGTGGCAAGTGACTGATCCAATGGCACACGGCTAGTAAATGGCAGAGCACAGTTCACAGGCTGGGCCCTACCAAGTCTCAGGCACTGTGCCAGGCGCTCAGCGTGGGACGCAATAGAGCCCGGGGGTTAAGTCTGGAGCCAGACTTCCTGGGGCTCTGCGGACCCTGGCAGTGTGGCCTCAGGCAAGTTCTCCAATTCTCTCTGCCGTTGGTTTCCTGGGCTGAAGGATCAGGATAAGAAGAGCACCCGCCCCCCCCCCCACAGGACTCTAGGACAGCACAAGGAAAACAGGGCCATACATCAAAGTCCCCATTTACACCTTGGCTGGCATTAACCTGCCAGCCTCTGGCATTAACCTCCACTCTGCCAGGACCAGGAATGTAGGGGTGAGGGGGCACTGCCATCCCCTCTGCAAGCTCTCTGAATCGTGTTCTCCTCTCTGGGTGTGCTGACACTCAGCAGCCCCTCCCCATCGGGGCTGCGGCAGGGCAGGGGGTTCCACATCTGCAGGGACCACCTCCAGAGAGCAGAGAACAAAGACGGTGCTGCTTGACTTCCGATTTCTAAAGAGACCTTGACAACTGCAGGTGAAGACCCGCAGTTGTCAGAGAAAGGGCTTTTGATCTCCCGGGCTCGCTGAAGTCCAAAAGCCTGGAGCTTTGCAGGACTCCTGGAAAGCACAGCAGATCTGGGCGGCCACACAGTCCGGCAGAGAAACCTCTGGCTCCCGCTCCCTCCTCTGCCCTTTGTGTAAAACCTGCCTAGACGGAGAGAGGAGGAGGAGTCGGATCGGAAAGAAAGGAAGCCCAGGCGTTTGTTGGTGGTCCCTGGAAAAGGGACTGGGACCCTCCCCTCCTGCTGAGTCCCAGGGCAGGGGAGGCAGGCACCCCTTACGGTAGCATGAGGGGGCAAGATTGAGAGCAGAGGGTGGCCACACAGTCTCGTCATGGCCTGTGGTCCGTGGCACCAAGATGGCAATGTAGGGTGTCCAGGCCAATGAGTCTGAGGTGGTGGCAGCTACCCCAGCCCAGAAAGCCCAATATCTCCTTATGCCCAAGATGTATGCCCCAGAAGTATAAGAAGGGGTGGGGAGAGAGAGAGAGAATATGTCTTGGAGTCAAGAAACCTTGAGGCCCAGATGGAGAGAATACTAGAATACTCCAGGGGTCAGCCTGGACCTGTGATCTGAGACAGATAGGTCAAGGACATTTCAGTGGATGCCAACACAGAGAGAAGACCGAGGACCAAAAGCCCAGACTCTGCCCCATGCCTTGGCACCCCTGCCTGAGGTGGCAGAAACTGCCAGAGCTGGAAATGCAACCCAGAAAAGGGAGAGAGGAACCTAAGTTGACCAAGATTCTGTTTTTATCCCTTGGCAAGAAAGGGAATTGAAGTTGAAATTAAGCTCAGTTATGAAACAATAAAGAAAGCAACATTTCTTGGGTAGCCAGGTCTGTGGCCTGAGTTTGCTGCAGGATTTAAGCAAAGAAAAAGTCTGAAAATGTACTAATCTCTAGGATTTAGGTCAGCCTAAATCCTGGAAATATGGAAGGTTGAGGAGGCTTCCTAGGGCAGGTGACCCAGGAACTGGCTCTTGGGAGGTCATGGAGGAGCTGGCCCGATGGACAAGGGTGGCAGTGATGAGGGCACTCCTGGCTGGGGAGCTATCATGCAAAGCTTGGCACTGAGAGAGGGCTTGTCCTGATTGGGAAGTTGAGAGTGGCTGAGGCCAGGTGGCTATGACGAATGGTGTTAGACCTGGAACAAGATGGGGGTCAGGACTTGGACGTTTGTAACTCATGAGGATTCTAGAGGGCAGGCCAGTGGCAGCGTCAAGGGCCTGCATTCCCCTGCTGGGCAGGGTGAGAGGTGGGACTGTAGGGAGTAGGGGGAGGCTGGGACTCCTGCAGTGCCTCGCACATTGTTGGCACTCCCTGGGCTGGGTGACAGATCCAGATAGCAAACCACATTCCTATCATGCTGCACTGTAGGGTAAAGGAACCAATCCTGTTTCTTCAACAAAACAAATTATTAAAATGTCCTCGTTAGGAGCGGGATTGGCACGACAAAGTATGCTAATTATGAGATTTGAAGCTCCAGGTGTCTTAGGACTGATATTACCAAAGATAAGAATAATTGTCAGTGGTGCACTTGCCAGGGGATGATGTGATCTCATTATTTCATGACACTGAAGCAGGCACTACTGTAATGTGTGATGGTTTCCCTGAGGCGTAAGGGTCCCTTGGAACCTGACCAGCTCAGTGGTGGTCCTGAGACTACCAGCATCAGTCAGACCCCAGGGCAGGGTGTTGGACATGCAGGATCGCAGATCCCAGATCCCAGCTTTCAGCTCAGAGCTCCTGAGTCTGAATTTGCACACTAACAACATCCTTAGGTGGTTGGTGTGCATGAGAGTTTGAAAGCACTGAAGTAGAAGGCAAAGGCTTCCAAGGGCCCATCAGCATAATAATTCCCCTCGTTAGTCCCTGCAGTGTCTGCCACATCCTCCCCTGATGCTCTTTACAGTCCTGAGCTGACGCTGTCACGTGGACATGTATGGGGATGGGTTTATCAGGCAGGGGTCTTGGCTGCAGACTATAGAATCCACTCTAGTTGGTTTACACAGAGAAAGAATTTATTAGAAGATGTTTGTAGTGCGGAGAATCTCCGAGAGAGTCAAAGGATGAGGTTTGGGGGCCACCCTACCTAGAGCCATGTTCGAGCCCCACCATGGAGGCCCCTCCAGGAAAGATCTCCACTGTCTCCACTGCTCAGCACAGGCGCCACGGCCCACACTAGGAAGGTGGACTTTCCCACCACTGCCTCCACAAAGCTGTTTGCCTCCACTGCGACTCTCTCCAAAGATGGATTCTGGACTCCATCCTCTTCCTCACATGTTTGAAACCTCCCAAACATGGCCTCCAGTAAGGCCCTCTGCTATCTGAGCCCTAGAGGCAAGGGCAGCTGGAAGTCTGAGTTTGAACTCCCACCTTGGAGAGAAAGAACTCCTACTGTCAGGAATTCCCCAAACTTAGGAGAAGTGTTCAGTAGATTCTAGGAAGCTAAAAACTACATTTTGAGCCCTAAAGTTGGCAAGGTTGACAAGCGGCAGATCTTGTGGGCAGCTCCCTGGGTATGAGAGGCAGAGTGGGGTGAGGGGTCCAGAGGACCCCATCCTTAAAACCGAGATACATTATATGCTAGCCTTTGAGAAAGTCATTTCACCTCCTTGACCCTCAGTTTCTTCATCTACAAAACAGGAAGGGTAATATGAGCATCATAGTATTGTTGGGAGGATTAAAAGGAGCAGTTATGCAAAGCTCCTAATATAGTACCTGACATATCGGCTACTAATACTATCATACTCATTAGCTATCAGATCATCACCACCAGTAATAACCCCACCCTGGGGTCCCAGCAGCCTTCTGTGCTTTGATTTGTATCTGTGTTGCCATCTAAACAATCAATAAACATTTGATGAGATATGGGCACCTCATATGTACCAGGCACTGTACTAGGTGCTGGAGTGGTAAATGAGAAAGTTAGTTTTTGCCCTCCGACAACTGGCAGCCTAGGAGAAAGAAACATACCAACAGTTTCAGCAGTGAGATAGTGGCCTTGGTCTTGTAGAAAAGGGCCTTGCCCAGCACTAATCCTGGGGAAGACTATTCAGAGGAGGGGGCATTCAAGGAGGAGTTCTGAAAGTGAGCAAGGAATTGGAAGAAGGGCATTTAAAGCCTGGAGGCCAACAAAAGGTAAGGCATGGAAGGGTGAAGTGGCGAGGCACTCTTGGGGATGACCGTATGGCTGGGTGGCTAAGAGTCTACACTCTGGAGCCCAGACTGTCTAATGTCGGTTCAAACCCCAACTCTGCCATTTATAAGCTCTAACTCTGACCAATGCTGTTACTCTACCCCGTAAGACTGTGGTTTGCCATCTGTAAATGGGAATAATGAGGACTAGCAATCTGAGTGGTTCACGAGAAGGTGTGTGTCCAGCAGTGGGCACGGTGCCTAACGGGAAGCAGGATCCCTGCAGTTGTAAGCTGGAAGGACTCATGATTATTCAGGCTGGAGTGTAGGGCAAGTGGTTTCTCAGTGTGAGGTTAGGCTTTGCAGAAACCTTGTGTCCTTGAAGAAGGTAGTGACATATTTTCTGGATACTTTAGGAGGATGAACTACATTTTGTTGGACTTGTGTTATGCCCCAGGCACTGACCAGCCCAGCAGCCATTCCCCTTCTAGTAAGAGCTCCAAGGTTTGCCCACTCCTTCCACCAAATACAATCCATTTCGCTGTTCAAGGTAGAATTCTCCTCCCTTCCCAGAACCTGGCCAATCAGAGCACAGCACATGACCCAATCTGAGCCAATGAGAGCCAGCCCTGGGACTTTTCCTGGAACTATGAGAAGCCCTTTCCCACCAAGGTGGCTGCACTGGTGGGGTGTAAATCTGGGGCTGCTGATGACTACTCTTGGCACCCCAAGGTTAGAATTTTCCCAAGAATGAAGCCAAGACAGGAGAGCAGACCTGAGAAATGGAAATCAACAGGTCTAGTTGACATTTTCTTTAAGTACCGGGTTTCAGCTCTTCCTGATGTTAATGCTACCTTGGCTCTTTTATTATATGAATCAATAAATTCCCCTTTTTTCCTTAAAGAGAAAGAGTTGGGTATTTATTGTTTGAAACTGAAAAGGTCCTAACACAGATGGGATGCTCACTTATGCTTCACCCCATGGGCTACCTTTGGGGTTAAGCATGACCTTCCATGCAATGAGACTGCCTGGGCCTGTTGAGTAGTTGAATGGAGCCGAGTGGACTTCCATTCTCGCATTCAGACTTCTACCCTATCTGGAATTGCATTCCACACATGTATTCAGAGACGGCATCAGCTCAAACCCCTTAGAGAAGACTCTCTCTTCCCAGTAGAAAATGGTCTAAAGTCTGTTTAGACCCTTGGATTTCTCTGACTTGGTGTGCGTGACTCTGACATCTTTAGTTCCCAGAATGAGTCACAGATTTCTTGTCTATGAGCATAGAGTGGAGGGGGGCGGTAATGGGCCTTAACTGACATCCCACAAAGCACTCACCCCTCCAAATAGGCCTGGCATGAGCCCCATCAGCAACATTACACCCTTGGACATTTGTTTCCAATCATCTTCTGGATGCTTTAGGAGGATGAACTAAGTTTTCTTGGGCTTGTGCTATGCCCCAGGCACTGGACACAGCATATTCTATTTATTCCTCATGCTAGACATGCTGGCTGGCCCCATTCTACAGACAAGGAAGGTCACCAGCTAGCAAACAACACAGCAGAACTGAAGTCTGGCCTGCAGCACTTTGCACTAGCCCAGAGGGTGTTGGGAGGAAGACTGTCAAGGTCTAGCCTGCCTCATCCAGCTACCCAGCGACCACCCACTTACAGCCTACTCCTTGAACAAAGCGCTTGCTGACTGGGGCAGAGTAATGGGGGAGGTGAGGGAGAGTGGGAGCCAGAGAGCCAGAGTCTCTGGTTCCAGAGCAGCTTGGATGGGGTTGGCTGCTGAGATGTAGGTTTCCTCCAAGGCAGGCCCCAGGCAAAATTCATGGAGTTGCTACTGCAGTCAATCCTTGATGCTCCCAGGAGGGCTCCTGAGGCCTTCCCAAACCCTCCAGCACACAAACACCATTGCAGCATGCCATGTCCCTCATAACATGCAGCAAAGGATAATTGAAAAATAAAATGACCCCTTCAGAACTGTCATGTTTCTCTAAATGCAGGATGACAATCATTTATGAAATTATTAACACAAACTCTTCCCCCAAAATGAATGCTGTGTGACATTAGCTTACATCATGACTTTCAAGACAGAGGCATTTGGTTTTGTTTTTTAAATATTTTTGCTGTAACTAAGAACTCAAGGACAAATAGAGGGAAACATAGTTGTTTTGAGATGAGCATGCTGGGATGGGCATGGAAGTGTGTAAATGCGTGTCTAGCTCAATGGCTCTCCCACACCAGCACCCCAAGGAGCACCATTCAAGTTTGTACTTTAGCAAAATCGCTAGGGACCACCTGCCATGGGTCTTTGGATCATTTGTGAATAGTTTAAAATCCCAGTGTCAAACTCCACTGCCTGGTTCTGCCCAGGGCTGTGAGCTGCCGATGTTGGCACGTGGCTCACATGCTGGGTCCTCACAACATCACAACACGGGAGCATTCACACCCGCTGATGAGCTACGTGAAGCTCTGGGAGGTAAAATGAGCTTTTCAAAGTTCTGCAGAAGGCACGGGGCCAGGGTCAGAATTCTCACCAGGTCTTCCTGATGCCCAAGCCCATGTAGTGTCTCCTGGTCCAGCACCCCTGCCTCAGTTTAATTCAGCTCTGCAAACATTCATTCACTTAGTGACCTTAAGTTTTTTTGTAATAAGGCAGAATATTAGCAAATAAGTAAATGCATAGCTTTATTTAACTCCCGCCATAGGTCAGGCACTGTAAGCTGTACAAAGCTTGGACCCTGATCTTAAGGATTCATGGCTTGAAGCTCCACGCCGGGCTTCTGGTAAGCAGGGAGTTTTGGAGTATGGGGAAGGGTCACCCAAGCCAGCCTGGGGCCGGGGGCAGGACAACGGAAGCATACCCAGAGAAGGTGATGCCTGCGTCAAGTCCCAAAGGACAGGAAGGAGAGAGTCAGGCGAAGAGCGTGGGTGAGAGGCTGAGCAGAGGTGTCCCAAACGGTGGGGACTGGATGAGCAAAGGCAGGGGGATAAGAAGCAGCTGACATCTCAGTCTTCCCTTCTTGGATATCACCACCTGAGTTTTATTGGTGCTCTCCAAGGCCAGCAAATCTTCAAGTCCCAGAGGGACAGATCTCCAATTAAAGATGGACGTAGTCTGGGGCAGTACCTATTTGACACGTAGGGGAATGACAGCTCCAGTGCAGCCTGAAACGAGCAGAAAATTCCAGAGTGGAACCCAACAGGCCCGAGTCCAAATGCACCCTGAGCACGTGCCTTCCCTTCCTGGAGCCTCCCTCTCTTCTTCTGCAGAAGTGGGCTGCCGTGTGTTGATACTGACAACACCGCTGGCATTTACTGAGTGTGCACCAGTGGCCAGGCACTGTTCTGAGCACTGCAGACTTCTTTCCCACTTCATCGTCACAGCTATGTACTGAATTTTATAATGAGGATATTGAGTGCCCAGGAAAGTGACACGAGCCTGGCCAGGTCACACACCTGGAAGGTGGAGAGCCAGGTCTCGATCCAGCCATAGGCGAAAGTGCCTGGCAGCCCTGAGCACATGGTGGGGCCCCGTGACGCGAGGCTCAGCAGACGGAGCCAGGCCTGGCACGTGGTGGGTATCCGAAGGGTGGTTGTAAGACAGTATTGCACAGAATACAAAGACATGGCGCCCCAGGAGAGCAGCCTGGTTGGCTCTGGCATTCTCGGCAGCCCCGTTTTCCTGGTGACGATGACACAGAAGCCCTGTGCAGGGGTGTGGTCTTGGGCCCAGGACGCAGGGAGAGAAGCACAGCAACACAACCTGCAACCCTCACCCCTTGCTGAAGGAGACGGCATAGATAGAGTCTGGAATTACTCCGTTTGTCCAGGTGGTCCTCATGGCATCAGATGGCTCTCCCCACCCCCTTCCCCAGGAGAAGCTTCCAGAACACTCCTGCCTCTCTTCAGCTGCCTGGGAAAGGGGCTTGTCACCACATTTGGCTGGCATTGCAGTATTGCAGTCTGAGTCAGAGAAACACACGGCAGGAAAGGTCACAGGCTCCCAAATTAACTCAAGGAAAAACTGCCAATTGGCAAAGATATATGTAGGGTTTTCACGGAGGTCTTCCTTCCTCTGCATTCTAGGGAGGGAATGCACACGGACTACGTGCAGAGATGGGCGTTCGACATACACTGTAGTGCTTGGTTACTGCCATTTTTAGATGTTTATTGAGCTTTTGCTAAGTGTCAGGCACTACCTAGGTGCTTTTATGCAGATTATACCCTTTATCCTCACAAAAACCTTATGGAGCAGGTATTACTGTGATCTCCCATTTTACAGAAGAGGAAACCGAGGCTCAGAGAGGTTAAGTCACTTGCTCAAGGTCATCCAACTGCTAAGTGCTGGAGTCAGGGTTAGGACAGCTTGCAGAGTGCATGCTCTTAGGTCCTCTGCTAGAGGCCCCCGGAGACAGGGACTCACACACAGACACAGCTGTTCCCAAAGCCCAGGCTGGCCATCCGCTGACCCTGGGCACATGCTGGGACCAGCAAATGGGGCACACTGGACCGAGCCCAAGGCCTCAGTTTTAGGCAAAGTTCCCAGGCCTTGAGCAGAAGCCCACTCCTAACTGCCCCTCCCCCAGATGTCCTCTCTCTGGTTTCATCTGGAAAGCCGAGTGGCCCACTGTTCCTCTCCCCGCCCAGGCCACTTCTCAGAGTCAGGTGCTTTCTAGGGGAGGAATCCTGCTCAACGGTGAACCCACAGAGAACCCAGAGAATGTGACTGTGCAGAGGGAGCCGTCTGCTCCACGCCAGGCCAGCTGGGCCTGAGGTCAGAGAACGCTGGGCTGTGGTCGGGAGTCAGCCTCCTGGGGTGGCCGTAGTAAGGCCATTTCCCTCTCAGGTCCTCAGTTTTCCCTCTGTAAGGTGAAGGCATGGACTGAATTTTGTTTCCCCCTGGATTTCACATTTCGTGGGTCTCCACCTGCATACATGCAGCGGACATTTCATAATACAGTGACCGTGCACTAGTTACGTTCTCAGTGCTGTACGTGAATTATGTCATTGAATCCTCCCAACAACCTATGGGACGGGTTCCATTGTTACTATTATTTCCATGTCACACACAGGAAGAAAGAAGAACAGAGGGGTCAGGCAACTTGCCCAGGGTCACACAGCTAGCAAGCGATGGAGCCAAGATTCAAACCCAGAGTCTGGCTCCAGAGCCCAGCACATTCACCCTTGTATTCTTCCACTCCACACTTGCATTTTCAGGTGTGGCAAAGCCATGCTTGAGGAACTGGGAGAAGTGTACATGGCATCCAACAGGGCTGGTTGTCATGAATGTGGCAAGAGACACAGTGCTGGAGCATGGGCAGCTTGGGAAGGGCCTGAGCACAGCCTGAAGGGGACAAGTTAAGCTGTGCTGAGGGTGATGGGAAACCATGGCAGGACTCCAGGCACGGGAAGATGCAGCCAGATTTGCATGAAGACAGTGGATTTGGAGGCAGTGAAGCTGGTCTCTAGGGGACTCAGGTAGAGGAGGGGCCACTACGAGACAGCCAGAGATGACCATGGAGCCTGGACCTGGGCTGGGAGGAGGGGCAGAAGCCGAGACACACGTGCTTGCTGCAGAACTGATGTGACCCGGCTTCAGATGGCACATAGGTGGTGGCAGAGAAGGAGGAGGTTAGGAGGACCCCTGGGTGCCTAGCTGGGGGTCTGGGAAGACAGGTGCTGGCAGCGGGAAAGAGAATATGGACTGAGAGGCAGACAGAGGTAGGAGGGGAGCAGCTAAGTTCGGGGTGTGACGAGCTGGAGGGGACATGCAAAGGACATGCATCTGGACATGCTCAGCTGGAGGAGCCCTTGGGGTCATCAGCGCATAGGTGCTGGTGGGAGGGGCTGGGCTGTCCCCAGAGGGTGATGTGTTGGGGGGAATACTAAGGAGGGATTAGGTCAGAACTCTGGGGACCCTGCCAGTAAGGGGGCTGGTGGCCAGAGGGAAGGGGTGGTGGGCCATGTCCTGGCCCTGCCAGGTAGGATTCTTAGGAGGGAGACTGATTACCTTTGTCTTTCAAAGTTGACTCTGAGGAGCAGTAACCGGCCGCATTCCGGAACCCTGCCTTTCTGCTCTGGCACTGGCCCAGGATTCTCCGGCAGGCTCTGAATCGTGTAATTATCCATGCAATAATTATGCCTGGCAGAACGCGTCGGCTTTCCTGGGGGAGGGCTTCCCGGAGCATCGCCTACCAGTGCAGCCACCCTCAGCCTGCTCCGAGGACAGCTCTCTGCACAAGATCAGAGCGCAGGCCTGGCCAGGGGAGATGAGACGTACCCTGTGGGGGCCCGTGGACACCTGTCAGACTGTCTCTCCAGGGGACCTGTGTGCACCACTCAGTTGGGCTTCCTGGACATACACAGCCCATCTCGGCCTCTTCCCACCCAACCTGCTGCCATGTCCCACAGCCCTACTTATGACCCAGAGGGAAAAAATCTATCAGCTCGGAGCAGCAGCTAATCAGTTTACCCGGCTGCCTGGGGTCTTCCGATGTAATTATAATTCCTATCAAGGCACTGGTGAGTGTCAGACTCATTTCAACGACTGCTGCAGACACGATAATCAAAGCGCCAAGATTCCTTTGTTCCAAGTCCTGCTTAGATGAGACTCAGGAGGTCTGCTTTGGAGGGAACACTCTAAGCAGTGGATTTTTATTCTTCCACCTTCTCTCCTTCCTGCCTTCTATCTTACAGAGATCAGGCAAAGCTGCTAGAATGTCCCCCACGCAGCTGGAAACAGACCCAGCCCCGTGGGGCTGTGGGTGCGGCTCCCCAAGGCTCCCGGGCGGCCAGAGAAGCCTCATGACGAGGCGGAAGCCTTGCCCTGGGGAGGCTGCTGGCTGCATCCCAAAGACCTCACAAGGTGGCATTTACCTTGGCGAATTCCCCAGTGTCTGGCAGTGAGCCTTGGAGGTTTGCTGGCACACCCAGAAGGGACTCATCTGTCAGGAGAATATTCCCATTAGCTCGGATCACGTGAGCAACACATAAACCACAATGAGAAACGCAGCTGCCACGCGGAACAAGGACGCTGAAGATGTCATGACCAGCCCTGTCTCTCCCTGAGGCGGAGCTGCCTGGGGAGGCACGTTCTAACAGGAAGGTTCTCGGCGGCCCCGGACGCATCGGGGATGCTGGTTGAACCACTCACATGTTTAATGGGACAAGGCTCTGACCATCTGCTGCATCCTGTCCTCGGGAGGGAGGTGGTTGGCACCACACAGGCCTTACCTCTGGTCAGGGCAGGACTTCCCTGGACCGGTTTGGTGTGGCCCCTGCCAGCTGAGCTGCCTGCTCCAGGTCCAAGATGACCAAACAGCGTCTGGACTGACTCCTTGCCCAGCCGGGACTCCACACAGCTGACTGGGGCCCGGGCCTCCGGCAGACCTGGCTGTGGTCTTCACCTCCATCCTGTGCTTCCCCAGAGCTAGAGTTGTTGCTGGGCCAGCCAGAGGCCACGTTTTCTGCCCTCCCCACTCCCTGCGTCTGGGCGGGGCTAGGGAGCACGCTCTCCCTAATGAACTGAGCAGAAGTGATGTTTGTCACTGCCAGGTCAAAGTGCTTTAGAAGCAGTGTGCCTTCTATACCCGCTTCATCTAGATGTAGAGGAGCCTCAAGGCCAGGGAGTGACAACAGGGAAGGAACCTGGGTTGCTGAGTGACCACATGGAAGAAAGCTACTTGCCCACCAGGAACACCCACAGTGAACCGTTATATGAACCATAACTATGATTCTATGTGCTAGGCCACTGCAATATTGGGGTTTGTTACCGCAGCTAGCATTACCCTAAAGTATACATTGTAGTATTCTAGGCCTGCCTTCTTGAGATTATGGCCATCAGCCAATGGAGGGTTAAGTCTTTTGAAGACTTCGAATTCACATTCACCTGCCATCTCCTGTGCCACTCCAACAGGTGGCTGAGGGTGTGTGCTTGTGCGGATTTTGCTCTCCCAAGTTCTAACTCGATTCCCACCCACATCCCTTCCAGACGTGAGCTGATGTGACTTGGAAATCCCAAGCCTTAGACAGAACAAGCGTCTAAGAATTGCAAGCGCGATTCTGAAAGTCCAGAGATTTGTACAAATAAACCAACACACAAATGACTGGGATGGTTTTACACTTGGGAAGAGAAGTTTAAATGCACACACACACAGACACAGAAACATGCACTCGCAAAAGCAGAGCCGAGAGACAGCCTGCGCTGAGCACAGGGAGCAGCAAATGTGGACAGAACTAGGATGCAAATAAACTTCATCTATCTCTCACACCAACTGCACTCAGTGACTGCTTGGAGTGCTGTGTTAAGAAGGATTCTGAGGTTCACATTCTAGCTTGGAAGGAAAAAGTCCTGTGATGCATGGATGATCAATGTCTGCCATGGGTAATGGGTGAGGGAGTGATAGTACATCTCAGGAATGGCCATATCTGTGCTAGGGACTAGGGTTGTGGTTGCAGAGGAACCTGCTCTTACCACATCTGTTGCCCAAGACTCATGGTTCCGTTGTTAACTCTCAAATGAGTGCCTGTGAGGGAACATGTGTTTTACATACACTTTTCAGTTAATCCTCACAGCAACCCTAAAAGGGAGATATTACCTCTATTTTGCAGCGGAAGGATCTGAGGCTCAGGCAGAGCAGGTGCCTTACACAAGACCACACAGCTCCAGAAAGGCAGAGCCAGGTTCCAGAACAGCATTGCCTGACTTCTAAGTCTGTGCACGTCACCATTACGTGGAGCACCTTCTGAATTAAGCGGGTTCTGGGTTGAGAAGGCACAGGGCCAATGCATGCCAGCCTTGGAGTCTGGCTGCTGCCCACCAGCATATTAGCCAATGCTGGGGTAGGGGAGGAGGGTTTGTTTCCCGGGCAGCTCAGACGGAGGTCATGCAGACACCAAAATGTTCTGCGGTTGGAGCTTCCTACCCCAACGTTTCTTTGTCTTTCGGCAGAGAAAGAGAGAAACTTTGGTTTATTGCTCCCCCAAAGTTTTGGAAGACAGCCAAGAAAGGGAGGAAGATCAGAAAGGAGATGGAAGATTTTGTGTTGTCCAGTGATGTGCCAGGGAGGGGACCAAGGAGCTGACAGAACTGGGATTTAGCCTCCCGCTGCGTCAAGTAGGCTGCGCAAGTAAACAGCTTTCCCGAGCCTCAGTTTCCCCAAATGACAGGCAGAGCTCATACTAGTAGTAGGGGGAGAATCTCTGAGACCTAAGGGGACAGGCAGGCCTGGGTTCCAACACTGCCCCTGCACTTAGCACCGTGTGGCCTTAGGCTGGTCCTCACTTCTCTCTGAGCTTCAATTTTCTCATCTATAAAATAAAGATGATAGGAGAATCTGCCTCACAGGGCTGTGTGACACTTAAATGAGATGATTCAGGGGGAGTGCCCAGCATGTTGTCTGATGGTGTACACAAAGAAGCATGCTTTACCCTCCAGGAATGGCCACACATGCGCACACACCAAACAACCTTTGGTGAACTCCCCCTGTTGGATATGTAGAGTCACTGGGTGGTATTAGAAGTTCAGGGGACGGCCTGCCTCAGTTTCTACCCTCTGCAGACTGCACAGGGTGCTTTGTGAGCTTGAGGAAATTCAGCCTAGCTTTTGTTCATCACTTCTTGCTTTCACGCACCTGTGTCTTTCCTTGAGCTCTTCCTTCTACCTGAAGTCCCTTCTCCATCTTTTAACAGGAACAATTGCAACAAGAGTGATGACCACCAATGAATTCCCCCATCGTGGAGTTTGCTCAGGTCAGGCAGCTGCTACCCGCACCCTCCGTGCTTCCATATCCTTCCATACTCTTATTACCCATCTCTCTCCCTTCCTTCCTCTCATTTCTTGACTTTGTTCCAGCATTTGGGGGAATAATAAATCAACTCCAGAGACAGATAAAGGCTGCAGGCAGCTCTAATCCAAAAACCACTTTGGTCTTCCCATTACCTTCCGTCCTGCAATGCCTTAGAGGCTGATTCCCACCCTCGCTCTGTTTACACTTCATTTCTCGTGCTCTGCCAAGGAGCCGATGTGGTCCGTATCACTAACCCCACCAGGCACACGAAGAAATGGAGGCTCAGCAGAAGTGCTCACCTAGGGTCACACAGCCAGGGAAAAGCAAGTCTGGGGTGGAAATCCAAGACTGTCCAGTCTCCAAATCTTACTCCTTACTCTGCAGAACAGCACTTGGAGCCTAATGCCTATGGTTCACCCCATCCTTCTCAACAGCCCCACCAGTACCACGTGTCCAACAGGGGACCCACCTCAGTGCCAGGATCGGGGGGTTCAAGGTGAATCCAAGCCACACGTGTTCCACCTAAAATCTCTGGTCTATCATTATCCACCACTTATTAGCTCAATGTCTCCACCCATAATTAAGATAATAAATGATACTGAAATTAATGTCTGCAACCATTTATTGAGCACTAACTATGTGCCACATGCCTAAAAGCCACAAGAACCCTCAGAGGCTGGCACGGGATTGTTCCTTCTCCACACACAGTGAACAGAGGCTCTACAGGTGCCTGTGACCTGCTGGAGTGGAGAGGGCGGGATGTGGGGGCACTAGCACCTAAGCCCCTTCTGTCATCCCTCCCGCCATCGGGGGAGGACTTGCCGCCAAGAACATCTCCAGATCCAGGACGTGCCTCTCGTCCCCGGTAGGGCCACTGGAGAGGCAGGCGTGGGCTCTCCAGGGCAGCTGGCAGGAGACCTGTTTTCTCCCCTGTTCCTTGTGTTCATCTAGTGCAGACTTAGAGCAGAACAGGCCCTGCCTCTGAGGGCGGGCTGCTGGGGACAAGGGTCAGGCCAGGCTGACACCCAGTGGGCTCCCAGGGGCAGAGTAGGTGCCAACAAGCCTTCCCAGCTTGCCGTATAAAAAGGGTCCCTTCATTGCCCACGCTGCATGGTGTTAATGCAGGTACGTTCTGATGTGACGGGGACTGTGCCTTATAACCCCTGCATTATCTTTGAAGATGGGACATGTAACTCTGGTGAGTTCATCCAAGAGCAAGGCCTGTGTCCTTCTGCTAGTTTATCCCTTCATTTCACAAATATTTCTTGAAGACTTGGCTGTGTACTGGGCATGGCACTGAGCTACATGCTCGAATGCAAATGTAAAGAAGGCAGCTTATATTTAATGATTCTGAAAGCACCAGCCATGAACAAGAGAAGAAATCTGGTGGCATGAGCTGATTTGTCTTATTCTTTCCTACTTTTGACAAATACACCTGGGGGAATTTAAGTTCTGAGGGTTGGAAATCCTGTGCAGCCTAGTCAATTTGACAAAGGGAATGATGGCCTCAAATCTACCAGTGCTGCTGCCACCAGTGCCACCATCATCCTCCCAGCAGCACTACCGTGAGTACCACTGTATCACCACCACCATCGCCAACATCAGCCCTGCCATTATCATCACAACAACCACTAACACCGTCTGTAATCACAACTACTATCCCTACCACCACTACCACCATCACTGTCACACCATCACCACCACTCCAGCATTATTATCACACCCATCCACACCAGCACCACCTCCATAACCACCACCATCACCACCACCATTGCTATTGTCACTTCTACCACCACCCCTATAAGCAGCAACATTATCTCAGCTGTAATCATCACTGTTAGCACTAACATCATTATTCTTGAACATCACCATCATTATGATCATTAGTACCACTACTGTCTTACTGTCACCAGCATCTCTGCCATCATCAACAATACTAGCCCTACTAGAATCATCACCACCACTAATAATACCAGCCCCAACACCACCACCAATGACCAAATGTTTCCACCAACACTATCAGCACATTACCACCACCACCGTCAAAATCATCACTACCTGCTGCCATAACCAGTAAGTATAAATAAATAAATACATAAATAAAATCATTATTACCACTATGACCAATTATCATCATCTAATTTTGATCCTCACCATTTATGCCCTGCCTGACAGTTTACTAAACATTTACATTCACATCATCTCACTTAATCCTCATGACAATCCAATGAGTTGGTACCATGACTGCTGTTATTTAGTAGAAGAAGAAATTGACATGCGGAAAGGGGTTAAACAATTCATTTAAACCACAGCTTCACGAAGGGGAAGCTAGGACTGGTCTTCAGTTCTATTTACCCAACGCATCATACCTTCTTCTCTCTATCAACTCTAATTGAGTTGGCTGTAATCGAATGGCCGCCAACACACTATGATCCACATAGCGGACCACATACGAACCACAATCTTTGACATCATATCCTGTGGGTGTATTATGGGGGGGCCTCAAAGTCATCCTCAAGTTTCTCTGCTACATTAACTCCAATTAAGAATCCCAAGTCTTTGTGCATTTCTGTGAAACATCAATTCAAGCCACCAAGGACCAGCTGTGTGCCCAGACTGTGTTGGGCTCCTTGGAGAAGCTCAGAGGGCAGAAAGGTTCAGGGTTTGAGGAAAGGATACCCTTGCTGAAGAGTCAAGCATGTTTACAGGGAATGATTACTCATCAGGTCAAGGCCATCAACTGCTAAATCATGGAGACAAACAGTGATGCCCTGGGAGGGGAGTAGGTGGGAGTGGATGAGGGCTGGAGCAGTCCCGGGGGGACTTTCGGAGGACATGCATCGGAGGGCCACAGTCCCCATCCTACTTACTCAGCATTTTCCTCACCCCTGCTATCTGCTGCCTCCCAGGACCCCTTCCTTCCCTGCCTCCCCAAACGTGGACAGCTCACTCTGGTCCCTGCCTGCATCCTGTTCCCTCCCATTTCTGATGACAGCCTTTCTGTTGAATCCTCCAAGTCACAGAAGTACACATCA